>NW_027611670.1:3418187-4718874 GCF_964261635.1 Lissotriton helveticus | reverse complement strand
CCAGACATATCAAGGGAACCTGACAAAGAACCGATACGATTTATCACCAAGTTTACAAGTCAGACAAACAACTTAAGCAAGATCTTAAAGAGTAGATGGGCAATACTAACACATGATACCACCTTGAGAACGAAGATAGGCAAATACACCCAACATCACTTTTAAGAGAAATGTTTCCATAAAAGACATGTTAGTACACAGCCATCTCACAAGTAACAGACAAACTTGGATGCAACAGAGTTGAGGTTTCAGAAAATGCGGTAACTGCAAGGAGTGCAAATTCAGCACTAACGTCTATGAGATTACCCTAGACAGGATTAGGAAGAAACACTGTATCACAAAACCAATCACATGCGAAACAAACTATGTACTATATGTAATCATCTGCCCATGTGACAGATGAAATATAGGGTTGACTACCTTTCCCATACAAAAGCGTATACTCGAACATTGGCATGCCATCACACATGCAGACATGAGCTACAGCACAGCACGACACTTCAGGGAACACCATGATGGAGACTGGACCAAAGTCAGATTGTTTGGCATCGATACAGTTACGAAACACCCTGGGGGTGGCAACAGAACTACTGCATTATGCAGAATGAAATCTAGGTACATATTAGAAGCAGGATGTCTCGCTCCACATGGTATGAACCAGGGCGAAGAGCTTTACACACACTTTAAATTAGAAGCTCCTATGTGTAGCTAATTTTTCTTTTCTTTTGATGATATTTCTAATGGTCACAAATGTATATAGTTCTTTCTGTAGACATATCACATTCATCATCGATAATATTTTCTCCTCTTTTAATGGTTTTCCAAGATGCAACACAAAGAAGGCTGTACTAAGGTTGTACTTACGTTACGCTGGTATACTAAATCATTCTTTTTCTCCCTTATAGATATTTGGAAGCTTCCATGCACATCTGCCTGTAGTGTTAAGGAGGCTATAGAAGGCGACCCCCATGTGGCAACACCTTTTTTTATTAACTGAGGTGGAAGTAGGATTTAGTTTCATTTGGGTACTACACCCTTAAGCACAGAAGCATTTGTTTGTCAGTTTTGAATTAGTGCACTAGACTCTAATAAGAAATTGTTTATCAAAATAAAAATATAATTCAGAAATAAGCCAAACATAGCTGAACAACTGTCATAGAAACTGTACTATACCTAATATATGGTGGCTAAAGTCAATATTAGTGGTAAAACTTAGTTTACTAAATAACAACTTTTGTCCGTCATTGATAAAGTTTTTGTTGACAAAGAGTCGAGGAGGAATTACAGAATGTGAAGTATTTTGTTTATGTCTACTTGAACGTGTTATTGCACGTTGTATAAATGCAATGAACATAGAGAAAAACGAGTTATGTGAAAAAGTTTGTCAGATCGAAACGCGCCACTTTCATTTGCCAAATAAAAAACAGTGATAAAATACTACTGCTTGGTGTGGCTGTTTTCTCAGGAGTGACAGGCAAGGCGGAATACATGTGGAATATACATATATATTCACTGAAAAAAACTACAGGTTACATGGACATTAGAATTAGGTCAGATTTCACTGGTGCAAAACATAGAAATTCAGCTGGAACAGTTACCTGAGCTAACTATAACTTATGCCCCTGTAATGCACTGCTTATGACCTCACATATTGCATCACTCATGACATGGTCAGTGACATCGCTAATGACAACATCCACAGAACCACTCACACACCCTCTCCTTCCCCATAGAACCTATCATAGACCCAATCCCAACCCCACACTACCCCTCACATACCCATTCACAGACCCATACCAATACTTTCACAACCAATGACTCATCCAAAGAGCCACTCACAAATCCACTCACTCACACAGCCACTTACATACCCACTAAGTTACCCATACAGCCACTCATGCACCCCCTCACTCACCAATACAACCACTCACATATACATACAGACAGATACTCACACACCCTCTCCTTCCCCATAGAACCTCTCATACACCCAATCCCAACCGCACATAACCCCTCACATACCCATACACAGACCCATACCAGTACTCACACAACCAGTGACTCATCCAAAGAGACACTCGCTCAGATAGATACAGCACATTCCTGCCCTTTCCCTATCACGCAGTGCAGCTAGGTGGCTTGCTGGGCTGCGCTGTGTGCCCCTAAGTGTAGCAGAAGGAAGTGCAGTATGGACAGTTTTTTCCCAGTGAAGAGTAAAGAGCGGTGCAGCGTGCCCAGATGTTCTCTTATTTAAACGCCCCTCGGACTGTAGTAAAAAGTGATTCCGTTTGCAGACCACAGATGGGCTCTAAAGACCCTGCACAGAATAGTCAAAGGCAGAGGAGTCTGCACAGATATTCTCTTTTATTTTAAATCCCCCTCACAGTGTAATAAAAAGCAGTGCAGTGTGTGCACATCAGCTTTCCTGTCAACAGCCCTCACGGAGCAGGGAAAAACAATGCAATATACAGATTTTCTCGGTTCTCAGAGATTATTAGTAAGCTGAGCACAAATTTCGCACAAAGTAGCAAAAAGCAGTGCCGTTTTCACAGGCATCTTCAAAGTGCAGTAAAAAGCAGAGCAATGTGCACCGATTTCTCACAGTGCAGGGGCACAGACTACTCATAGTGCAGTACAATGCATGGCCGCATGCACAGATCGCTCATAGTGCAAATAGCCGTGCAGCATGCACTGATTCCATATAGTGCAGTACGATGCAGTGCAGTGTGCACAGATTTCTCATAGTGCAGTAAGATGCAGGGCAGTGTGCACAGATCGCGCATAGTGCAAATAGCCATGCAGCATGCACTGATTCCATATAGTGCAGTACGATGCAGTGCAGTGTGCACAGATTTCTCATAGTGCAGTAAGATGCAGGGCAGTGTGCATAGATCACTCATAGTGCAAATAGCCGTGCAGCATGCACTGATTCCACACAGTGCAGTAAGATGCAGGGCAGTGTGCCAGGTTTCTCATAGTGCAGTAAGATGCAGTGCAGTGTGACAGGTTTCTTATAGTGCAGTTAGATGCAGGGCAGTGTGCACAGATTTCTCATAGTGGAGTATGATGCAGTGCAGTGTGACAGGTTTCTCATAGTGCAGTAAGATGCAGTGCAGTGTGACAGGTTTCTCATAGTGCAGTAAGATGCAGTGCAGTGTGACAGGTTTCTTATAGTGCAGTAAGATGCAGTGCAGTGTGACAGGTTTCTCATAGTGGAGTATGATGCAGTGCAGTGTGACAGGTTTCTCATAGTGCAGTAAGATGCAGTGCAGTGTGACAGGTTTCTCATAGTGCACTAAGATGCAGTGCAGTGTGCATAAATTCACCGTTAAACACACATAATGACCACAAAACTCCCCAGGGCCGGAAAGAAAGCCCCTACACCCTCCCAGAGGTCCCCAGGTAAAAGAAGCCAGCTCAGGCCACCCCTTCAGTCATTTCTCATAGTGGGGTAAGACGAAGTGCTGTGACACCAATTCCTTATAGTGCAGCAAGGTGCAGTGCAGTGTGCACAGATTTAAAACAGTGCAGTTAGATACAATGCAGTGCACTGACATAGACTTGTCATAGTGCAATAAGATACATTGCACTGCACAGACTCCTCATAATGCAGTCAGATGTAGTGCAGTGTGCACAGATTTCTCATAGTGCAGTAAATAGCATTGCAGTACTCTGAATTCCTCATAGTGCTGTAAGGTGCACTGTGGTGTGCACAGATTCCTCATAGTGCAGTAAGAGGCGGTGAAGCGTTCACACATTTCTCAGAGTGTACTACGTTACAGTGCAGTGTGAACAGATTTCTCAGAGTGGAATAAGACGCAGCACAGTGTGCACAGATTTCTCATAGAACACTAAACTGCAGTGCAGTGTGCATAGATTACTCATTGCAGTACAATGCAGTGCAGTGTGCACAGATTTCTCATAGAACACTAAACTGCAGTGTAGTGTGCATAGATTACTCATTGCAGTACAATGCAGTGCAGTGTGCACAGATTTCTCACAGTGCAGTGGCACAGACTTCGCATAGTGCTGTAAGATGCAGTACAGTGTGCACAGTTTCCTCATAGTGCTGTAAGATGCAGTGACGTGTGCACAGATTTCTTATAGTAGTAAGATGTAGTGTGCACATATTTCTCACAGTACAGTAAGATGAAGTGCAGTGTGCATATAATCCTCACAGTACAGTAAGAAACAATGCAGTGTGCATAGATAATTCATAGTGCAGTAAGATGCAGTGCAGGATGCATAGGCTGCTCATAGTGCAGTATATACAGTGCAGCGTGCACATATTTCACACAGTGCAGTGCACAGACATAGACTTGTCATAGAGCAGTAAGATGCAGTGCAGCATATACAGACTGCTCATACTGCAGTATATACAGTGCAGCATGCAGAGATTTCTTACAGTGTTGTATGATGCAGGGCTACGTGGACAGATTTCTCACATTGCAGTAAGATGCAGTGTAGAGTGCAAAGATTCTTCACAGTGTTGTAAAGATGCAGTGCAGCAGCACATATTCCTCATGCAGTAAAATGCAGTGCAGCATGCAGTGATTTCCATTGTGCAGAGGGATGTTGTGCAGAGATTACTCATAGTGCAGTCAGTTGCAGTGCAGTGCGTACAGATTCCTCACAGTGCAGTAAGATGCAGTGCACAGACCTCTCATAGTGCAGTAGTATGCAGTGCAGCATGCACAGATTATTCATAGTATAGTAAGATGCAGCGCAGTTCACAGACCCCTCACAGTGCAGTAAGATTAAACGCCCAGACCTCTAATAGTGCCGTCAGATGCAGTGCAGCATGCACAGATTATTCATAGTGCAGTAGGATGCAGTGCAGTGCACAGATCCCCTCTTCAACACAAATGATGCCCACAAACACCCCCAGGTCAGGAAGGAAAGCCCCCCAGGGGCCCCAGATAGAAGAGCCTAGCTCAGCCCCAGGTGCCCCGGATAGAAGGGCCTGGCTCAGCCCCAGGGGCCCTGGATAGAAGAGCAGGTTCAGCCCCAGGGGCCCCCGATAGAACAGCCCAGCTCAGCCCCAGAGGCCCCAGATAGAAGAGCCCAGCTCAGCCCCCAGGGGCCCCCGGATAGAAGAGCCCAGCTCAGCCCCAGGGGCCCCATATAGAAGAGCCCGGCTCTGCCCCATGGGCCCCCAGATAGAAGACCCCAGCTCAGCCACAGGACCCCCTGATAGAAGAGCCCAGCTTACCCCAGGGGCCCCCAGATAAAAGAGCCACGCTCAGCCCCAGGGGCCCCAGATTGAAAAACCCAGCTCAGCCCCTGAGGCCCCCGGATAGAAGAGCCCAGCTCACCCAAGGGGCCCCCGGATAGAAGAGCCCAGCTCAGCACCAGGGCCCCGAGATAGAAGAGCCCAGCTCAGCCCCAGGGGTCCCCGGATAGAAGAGCTCAGCTCAGCCCCAGAGGCCGCCGGATAAAAGAGCCCAGCTCAGTACCAGGGCCCCCAGATAGAAGAGCCCAGCTCAACCCCAAGGGCCCGCGGATAGAAGAGCCCAGCTCAGCCCCAGACCCCAGTTCAGCCCGGCTCCTGCAGAGATTCCCTCCAGGATTATTCAGTCTATTTCTACAAACACAGCAGAAGGTGCTGACAATCTCCTACCTGAGCAGAGACTTGTGTAGACATGTCCAGGCTCTCTCCTCCCCCTGGGGTCTGGGGGTGGGAGGTGCAGATCTGGGGTCTGAGGGGGGTCTGCAGATGGAGGTAACTGCACAGAGAGACAATGGTTCCTTCCCCACGGATAGAAGAGCCCAGCTCAGCCCCCCCTGGAGCCCGTGGATAGAAGAGCCCAGGGGTCCTGGATAGAAGAGCCCAGCTCAGCACCGGATTGAAGAGTCCAGCCCTCCCCAGGGGCCCCCGGAGAAAATAGACCAGCTCAGCCCCAGGGGCCCTGGATAGAAGAGCCCAGCTCAGCCCCTGAGGGGCCCCCGGATAGAAGAGCCCAGCTTAGCCCCCCTGGAGCCCGTGGATAGAAGAGCCCAGCTCAGCCCCAGGGGCCCCTGGATAGGAGAGCCCAGCTCAGCCCCAGGATAGAAGAGCCCAGCTCAGCCCCAGGATAGAAGAGCCCAGCTCAGCCCCCAAGGGGCCCCCGGATAGAAGAGCCCAGTTGAGCCACAGGGCCCCTGAATAGAAGTGCCCAGCTCAGCCTCAGGGCCCCCGGATAGAAGAGCCCAGCACAGTCCCCAGAGCCCCCGTATGGAAGAGCCCAGCTCAGCCCCAGGGCCCCCGGATAGAAGAGCCCAGCTCAGCCCAAGGGGCCCCGGATAGAAGCGCCCAGCTCAGCCTCAGGGCCCCCGGATAGAAGCGCCCAGCTCAGCCTCAGGGCCCCCGGATAGAAGAGCCCAGCACAGCCCCCAGGGCCCCCGGATAGAAGAGCCCAGCTCAGCCCAAGAGGCCCCGGATAGAAGAGCCCAGCTCAGCCCCAGGGCCCCCCGGATAGAAGAGTCCAGCTCAGCCCCAGGGCCCCTGGATAGAAGAGCCCAGCTCAGCCCCAGGAGCCCCGGATGGAAGAGCCCTGCTCAGCCACAGGGGCCCCAGATAGAAGAGCCGAGCTCAGCCCCAGGGGCCCCTGGATAGGAGAGCCCAGCTCAGCCCCCGGATAGAAGAGCCCAGCTCAGCCCCAGGATAGAAGAGCCCAGCTCAGCCCCCAAGGGGCCCCCGGATAGAAGAGCCCAGTTCAGCCACAGGGCCCCTGGATAGAAGTGCCCAGCTCAGCCTCAGGGCCCCCGGATAGAAGAGCCCAGCACAGCCCCCAGAGCCCCTGTATGGAAGAGCCCAGCTCAGCCCCGGGCCCCCGGATAGAAGAGCCCAGCTCAGCCCAAGGGGCCCCGGATAGAAGCGCCCAGCTCAGCCTCAGGGCCCCCGGATAGAAGCGCCCAGCTCAGCCTCAGGGCCCCCGGATAGAAGAGCCCAGCACAGCCCCAGGGCCCCCGGATAGAAGAGCCCAGCTCAGCCCAAGAGGCCCCGGATAGAAGAGCCCAGCTCAGCCCCAGGGCCCCCCGGATAGAAGAGTCCAGCTCAGCCCCAGGGCCCCTGGATAGAAGAGCCCAGCTCAGCCCCAGGAGCCCCGGATAGAAGAGCCCTGCTCAGCCACAGGGGCCCCAGATAGAAGAGCCCAGCTCAGCCCCAGGGGCCCCAGATAGAAGGGCCCAGCTCAGCCCGGCTCCTGCAGAGATTCCATCCAGGATTATTCAGTCTATTTCTACAAACACAGCAGAAAGTGCTGACAATCTCCTACCTGAGCAGAGACCTGTGCAGACATGTCCAGGCTCTCTCCTCCTCCTAGGGCTGGGGCGAGGGGGGGCAGGTGTGGGGTCTGAGGGGGTCTGCAGATGAAGGTAACTGCACAGACAGACAGGGCTCCTTCCTCCTTTGCTGCAGGCTGCAAACACCAGGAGAGGCCGGAAGTGATGTCACCCCCGCTGCTGGTGCTGTCTCTGCCACCGCTGACCCGGAAGAGAAAACCCTTCTCCCTTTCAGCCAAAGTGCAGCTCAGTGGGTTTCATCAGCAGGCGAGGAGTGCCCTCAGGTGGCCGCTGACGGAACCGCCGCCTCCAGTCTTTAAGAGTGAATTGGAAATAGCCTGAATTACATTCATTATCTGCAAATGTAAGAAACTGCTAGAATTAAACTGGACAATGTTTTCTATTTTTCCTGTTTCGGTGGGTAATTTTTTATATTTGGTAGGACTGTCTATATTCAAACAACTTTCTGACTCTGCACTGAAATTAAGTTTTAAGCTCAGCCCCTAGGGCCCCCGGACAGAAGAGCCCAGCTTAGCCCCAGGATCCCATGGATAGAGGAGCCCATCTCCACCCCAGGGCCCCTAGATAGAAGAGCCCAGCTCAGCCACAGAGGCCACCGGATAGAAGAGCCCAGCTCAGCTCCTAGGGCCCCCGGATAGAAGAGCCCAGCTCAGCCCCAAAGGGCCCCCAGATAGAAGAGCCCAGTTCATCCCCAGGGGCTCCTGGATAGAGGAGCCCAGCTCAGCCCCCCGGAGGCCCCGGATAGAAGAGCACAGCTCAGCCCCAGGACCACCGGATAGAAGAGCCCAGCTCAGCCCCAGGGGCCCCCGGATCGATAAGCCCACCTCAGCCCCAGGGGCTCCAGATAGAAGAGCCCAGCTCAGCCCCAGGGGCCCCCGGATAGAAGAGCCCAGCTCAGCCCCAGAGGCCCCCGGATAGAAGAGCCCAGCTCATCCCCAGGGGCCCCAGATAGAAGAGCCCAGCTCACCCCCAGGGCCCCCGGATAGAAGAGCCCAGCTCAGCCCCCAGGGACCCCGGATAGAAGAGCCCAGCTCACCCCCAGGGGCCCCCGGATCGATAACCCCACCTCAGCCCCAGGGGCTCCAGATAGAAGAGCCCAGCTCAGCCCCAGGGGCCCCCGGATAGAAGAGCCCAGCTCAGCCCCAGAGGCCCCCGGATAGAAGAGCCCAGCTCATCCCCAGGGGCCCCAGATAGAAGAGCCCAGCTCACCCCCAGGGCCCCCGGATAGAAGAGCCCAGCTCAGCCCCCAGGGACCCCGGATAGAAGAGCCCAGCTCAGTCCCAGGACCCCCGGATAGAAGAGCCCAGCTCAGCCCCAGGGGCCCCAGATAGAAGGGCCCAGCTCAGCCCGGCTCCTGCAGAGATTCCATCCAGGATTATTCAGTCTATTTCTACAAACACAGCAGAAGGTCCTACCTGAGCAGAGACCTGTGCAGACAAGTCCAGGCTCTCTCCTCCTCCTGGGGCTGTGGGGAGGGGGGCGGCAGGTCTGGGGTCTGGGTGTGGTAAATCTGGGGTTTGAGGGGGGTCTGCAGATGAAGGTAACTGCATAAACAGACAGTGTTCCTTCCTCCTCTGCTGCAGGTTGCAAACACCAGGAGAGGCCGGAATTGATGTCACCGCAGCTGCTGGTGCTGTCTCTGCCGCCGCTGACCCGGAAGAGGAACCCTTCTCCCTTTCACCCAATGTGCAGCTCAGTGGGTTTCATCAGCAGGCGATGAGCGCCCTCTGGTGGCCGCAGACGGAACCGCCGCCTCCAGTCTTCAAAAGTGAATTGGAAATGACAGCCTGACTTTCATTAAATACATAAAAATGTAAGAAACTGCTAGAATTAAACTAGTCAACGTTTTTCTGTTTTTCTATTTTTCCTGTTTCTGTGGGTAATTCTTTATATTTGATAGGGCTGTGTGTATTCAAACAACTTTCCAACGATTTGCCCCAAATTAAGTTTTGCATTTCTCTGCATTTTTTACCCACTCACTCCCCCCAAAGTTTCACTTATAAAACAAAATAAAGTAAATTGCAGTCTCAATACATTCATGAGACAGAACAATTGGGTTTGACTCTCACAGATTTCTCCCTCAGTGGATGGTCCCATGGCAGTGAGTGACCGGTGCCGGGTCTGAGGATAAGAGGGTATTCCATCACTAACTAATGTCAGACTCCTTCATACAGGCTCTTATTAGAGGTACCGCCTGCCTTTTGGTCATGTTTTAAGAATTTGCAAAGGCCCGGATATTATTCTTCAATAAGACTTTGAATAAAAGTGTTTGTATTCATTTTTAACATGGCTTTGCTGTCTTTATTTACTTTAACTCTCAGTCAGGATTCTTTAAGGCTGCTCTAGAACACATTTTAAAGTGATTTCTGCTTTTATTTGATATTATAAGTTTGCACTGATTAGAGGAAAAATGCCAGCTTTAAGTAATCTTCCTACTTTTGTACTGGCCGGGACAAGAAAATACTGACCATGCCATTCCTATAAAAGACCGGTCATGTGGTAACTCTCTCTCATAGCTTGAGTCACTCGTCGTCCACACACCATCAATGTGCGGTTGAATGAGGACTTCGTAGCACCGTCAGGCAAGTTGCATTTGTTGCCTGGGCAGTGACATCAGATGCGACATGCACACATCAGAGCCTTCAAGTCTCACTCATCATGAGTGACACTCACACATTTAGAGGTTGTGCTGAAGTCTCCCTCACACCTTGCTGAATCTTATCACTGGGAGACGGGAGAGGGTCCTAGTACTCCATATGTGACTTTGCTCGCACTTCTACTGTGTGCAGAGTAGCCGCTTACAACTAAAGAGGGAGACACTATTCACTTCATAGAGTTCAGCAAACCCACTTACAGACATTTTGATATCACAACATTTTCAATATTTCACCTTGAGGGCTGCACAGATTATACTTTTGGTGTAATGTTAATTTAGATGTCTGCATTAATGATTTGGATGTTACCTGTGTACTCATCATTCCTATAATGTCACTAATGTCTCTTCCTCTGACATTATCATAGTCAAATGTTATGTGACATCACTTCCTGTGAGGCCATCAATAGGATAGTTTGTTTTGGCTCCTATAGAATCTCAAAACCTTGAGCTATGTGAAGCCCATACATGTGCGCTCATCTGGAGTAAGGGAGAGGAGCATGCTCTTAGCTCAGAGATGAAAGCGTCTGGAAGCGGTGCAGGCGCTACCCTGACACGTTCCTGCCAAGGTATACTATCAGCATTCAGGCCAGAAGAGTGCTGATCTCTGCAAAAAGAAATGAAATGCTTGTTTCAGTTTAATTGCACTTCATGTCAGTGTTGTTCAACTTTACAATGGTCACAAAGTGGTTCCTCGCTTGAGTTCCTATGAGTACCTTCAGTGTCCTGATTTTCACACTGTGATGTTTCTCCAACTAAATTGCCCTCGAAAGAGCATACAGTCTTTTCTGAGAGAGAAGTCAAACTTATGTTTCCTGGAGAAAGTGGTTAAAGCCTTTGTCTGTTTCTGCTGATTCTTGGATTTGACTAAAGCGAGTCAAATTCTGTGCCGAGGTGGGTTCACTACGAGAAGCCCTTCAAAATGTACATTGACGCTGTATGAATCTGGCTTTGTATATGGTTTGCCCACTAGGTGGTCATTCCATGCACAGAGACCAGAGGTTCCCCAAAAGTGTACAGGGCTCAATGTAAAACCCAAAGTCCTCTATTAGTGGGAGTGCGGGCGAGCAGCCTTAGGCCTCACACAGAGGAGTGGAAGACATTTATTGCACAACATTGATCAATAATGGACACACGGCTCAATAAGGAGATCCACACCACTTTTGGAAAAATATACTTTGTTTGTATTTTATTTTAAGACCAAGATCTTCGCAAAAAGGTAAGTACGTTTTTAAATAAAAATACTTTTCACTTTTAAAAGTTGGCATTTAGAATATGTTTGAAGCAGTTCAATGTTCCTTATGGTGAAAACAATAATGCAGTTTAACAGGTAAGTTCCACACTTACAAATCCAGTATTCGGGCCCAGAGGTCAGCAAGGAGCACGGGTTAGGTGAGTACCAAAACTGCACCACTAGCAGCACAGGGGCGGCTGAGTGCAGAGGTCAGAGTCAGAGTTCGGCCTAATGCTTTTCAATAGAGACTGGGGGTGCCTGGAGCCACGCTGCTTGCAGGTAAGTGGATCAGCTGCAGAGGCTAAGCTTTGGGGGTTAGCACAAGCACAGGGGGGGGCAAGCAGCACCAAGCATACACCACCAGGGGCAGAGGGGCAGCTGGATGCTACATCAGCGTTGGGTGCCCAATGCTTTTGAATGGAGTTTGGAGCTTTTGACAAACAGGCTGCAGGCATCCCACCGTAGGTTGCAAGAGGGAGACCAACTACAGAGAGGTAAGTAGAGAGGCAGGGTGTGGTAGGGCCACAATTGTTTCAGCTCACCAAGGCCTAGGGGCTCCGGGTGCAGGGGTGCCTTTCAACTTCCTGGTCTTCTTACCTGAGCCAGTCACGGTCAGGCCTCTGGATTCAGTCTAGAGGCATCGTCATGGAGGTCAGGAGGGAGCGGTCAGCGAACACTGGATTCGAGGTCTGAATCTCTGGGGAGACTTCACTGGGCAGGTGGGCCACTCAGACTCGGGCCGTGGACGTCGGGTGCAGGGATCGTGGTTCCAGCTGGATCCGGAGCCCTTGGAGTTGTTTTCTTCTGGACAGGTCCACTCTTCATGGGAGATTGGAGTCTTTTTCAAAGGCCCCCCAGGGTATTCAGAGGTCACTGGCTGCAAGACAGGTTCACAGAAGCTTTGATACAGGCTAGTAGGAATAGGCCCAAGACAGTCATCATATTCAGTCTTCTCTGCAGGGATGTCTTCTTTCTTCTTCAGTCATCGCAGATCCAATTTTCAGGACTGGGGAGCCACCTAAATACTAAATTTAGGGGCATTTTAGGGGAATAGCAGGTAGGGCCAATTGGCACCTTGTCTGGGGTGACTACACCCTCAATTATGCCCGATTGGTGGGTCTACCCATCTTCAAGATGGTGAGGACTGAAAGATTTGCCAAACCTCAACTTCCCCACCTGAGGGGTGGATTGGCAGAGGTGGGCACATCTCTTATTCTCCTAAGTTTTCCCACCGGTTTTCCCACATGAAGTGAAGGTGTAAACCGGAGGCTGCCATCTTCTGTTAGCAGCAGAGGCACAGGATTGCATATTACAAAGGCGGCAGGCCTTTGAATGGTCCCCTTTGAGCATTGGCCCATCCTGGGGGAGGAGGTGTGACGCCTTCACCCAGGATGTGCATTGTTTCTGGTCCAAGAGAGAAGGGGCTCTCCACCCAGGGGTCCAGAAACATGTCTGGTGGTGGCTAAATGCCTACAGCCGGTCAGAAACCACACCAGGATTGGTAGGTTTTCAGCGGGCACCTCTGAGGTGCCCTCTGAGTACATGGTTTAATACATCTCACAGTGGCATTAGTGTGGATATATTGAAAGGAGTAATTTGGCACCAAACACCCCTGTGTTCAGGGAAGCAATCATGGTGCTGTGGAAATCGAGCTTTCAGGTTTCCAGCCCATGTAGTCTGTTTGGCTTCACTGGCACTTACAATATTAAAGAATGGACCCTAATATTGTAGGGGCGTATCTGCTCATGCAGATATGCCCTCACCTGTGGTATAGCATACCCAGCATTAGGGCTGTGAGATCGGCTAGAGCGGTGACTGACCTATACCTTCAGGCAGTGTTGTCTGGCACAGCACCCCATGCCCTGGTTACCTCAAATTTGGACTATGTGAATATTCTATATCTGAGCTCACCAACCTACTTACTGCAAACGCTGCAGATCACCCAAAATGCAACAGCGCCTTATTCTTTTTTTTGTTTAAATCATTTTTATTGTATTTCAAACAGATAGGGCATATCACCGGTATTACAATGTGCATTTTGGGGGCATGCCCCCTTTCAATCTCATCTCCCCCCTCCCCCATAGGGAGCCATGATAGCCGGGTAAGGCAATGTGTCCATGTGGGAGGGTGTGAATGAAACGTGGACCGTATCCCAAACAACCCCAACCGCTGAACCCCCCCCTCCCTCCTGAACCTGACCCTCCCCCCCACTTTCCCCATCCCCAGCCCCCCTAGCCCTCCCCCTCCAGTGTGCAGAAGAACTGTGGACAAGCATATCAGGCTGAGGTTTCTGAGGTGGGGTCCCCAGATGTGTTCCGGAACTCGTTAGCCAGTCGTAGGACTCTAAGGTATTTCGGACAGGTAAGCTCATTGAATTCCTCGGCTAGTAAATCTACTAGGGGTTGCCAGGTTTCGAGAAAGGTGTCTTACGTCTGAGTCTGGGAGGCCTATATCCTTTCCATCCCCATCGTGTACCATAATTTGTGAAGCCAACCCGTGTGTGTGGGTTTCCGTGTGGTGCCCCATAGAGACAATATGTGCTGTGTTGCTGCCCCCATCGCTAAGCCCATTTGTTTGCCTCTGGGCGATTTAAGCGGGAAGGTGAGTTTGTTGGGTAGGCCAAGCAATGTGTATACCGGGAATCGAGGGATTTCAGTGTCGAAGTTCTGGTTGTTGTCCTTGAGCACTTGGTCCCAGTAGTCTCGTACCTCTGCGCAGTCCCACAGTATGTGGGTCAGAGTGCCTGGTTGGCCACAACCTCTCCAACACAGGGGGTCACGGTGGGGGTTACCCCGATGTAATCTTGTTGGCGTCAGGTGCCAATAGTAAGCGATCTTGACTGCCGCTTCCTTGCTAGCGACATTCCTGGCAGTGTGGTGTACCCTGTAATATATGTCCTGCCACTCTTTGTCAGTGAGGGATCGACCGAGCTCCCTTTCCCACCTCTTCGGACCCGCTGATCGCGCGGAAGGAGATCGCGTGGGGCTGAGCATTGCATATATTGCCGTAATTGCTCGTTTATCCGATTTCTTGGTGTGGATCCATTTCTCAAATGGAGTGAGGAGCCTGCTGACCTGTGGTAACATATCTCTGCCCGTGAGCCAGTGACAAATTTGAAAGTACTCTAGGCGCGGGATCCGGGGGAGCACGTATGTGTCCTGTAGAGTTTGCATCGTCATGAAGCCGGAAAGGTCAAAGAAGTGGCCAGCAGATCTGCAGTCGGACTGCCGCAATTTGGGGAAGGATCCCCGAGCCATACCCGGTGCAAAGGCGGGGTTATCGAACAGGGGCATCAGAGGTGAGGGGTAAGTGGTGAGTCCCCGAGACACCGCTACCTTATCCCACACCTGCAAAACAGTGCGGGTGATGGGTGATTTTTTCATGTATGGGGGCCGGTCTCGCCGCTTAAGGAAGGGAATCCTCCATAATGGCATCTGGGCCAATGCGCGATCTTGAAAGAGCCATCTCTTTTCAGATTTGGGGCGGTTCCATTCCAGGAGGTACCCGAGTTGTGTCAGCGCCTTATTCTTAAGGTGCCCATGCATCAGTCCGTTTCTGGTCATCTTTGTTGCTGCACTGGTTACCGGTCATTAGCCATATCAAATTCAATTATATCACAAGTAAATAACACCTTGCACTACGAACGTCTGAACAGCAACCCAGTGAAAAAGATCACTGAAGACATTCTCCGGATCACCCAAGAGGGTCTGAAAAATGGATTCATTGGTAAAACTGAATTCCTGTTCCTCAATAACAAGCAGCCACGCACCCCGGTGTTGTATACTCTACCCAAAGTGCATAAAGATGCAGAGGAACCCCCAGGCTCCTGTCAGGCTGTGGCTCCATTCTGGAACCCCTATGGAAATATGTTGATTTTTTCGTAAATGACCTTTTTGGTGACACTATGACCTACGTCAAAGACACCACCCACCTTATCAATCTGATTGAATCACAAGCATTCAATCCAAACACAGAACTCCTTGTCACTCTTGACATAGAGTTCCGGTGTCCAAACAGTCTCCAACAAAAGGGTATAGACGTAATCAAGAAACATCTAAATAACCGTCCAGTGCCCCATCAAGTACCCACTGAATTTATAACTAGTCTGCTTGAGATTGCACTCAGTAGGAACTACTTCCTGTTTAAAGACACATACTTCCGACAGTGCAAAGGCACTTCAATGGGGGCAATTTTTGCTCCGAACTTTGCTATTCTGTTCGTGGATGACTTGGAATCCAGCATCATTCTCAATGACACGAATCCACACTTTGACAAGATCCGTCTTTGGCGCAGGTACATAGACGATGTCCTCGTGATTTGGGGCGGTGACCAGAATGCATTAAAAGAGTTGTGTGCTTGGCTCAACATAGGCCAGCCGGACCTAAAATTCACATTTAGCTATGATGGATGCGCACCAGGTAGACTACCTGGATGTAACTATCAAGTGCTTGGATGGCCAGTTATACACTTCTGTATTCAGAAAGCCCACCGAACGGAACACCCTGCTTGAATACCACAGTGTGCATCCCAGAGAAGCCAGAGATGGCCTTCCATGTGGACAATTTCTGAGGATCAGGCACAACTGCAAATTCAAGGAAGACTTTTTTCATGAGGCAGAGATCCTATTTAAGAAATTAACATCCGGGGGCTACCCCAGGAAACTGTTGAAGCGTTATATGAAAAGAGTGTGGTATGCCCACCGGGAACACCTACTCCAACCACGTGATAAGAAATCACTAACTAGGATCACCTGTGTCATCACTTTCAGCACAGTGAGCAATAAACTGACGAAACTAGTGAGAAAACATTAGTCTGTACTGGACCCACTCGAACTAAGTATAGCAACCTCCTTTTTCTCTTTTAAAAGAGGGCACAACCTTAAAGATCACTTGGTTAGGGCGTCCACCCCAGTCAGAAAAAATAACACTATTGAGGCTTGTTTCAATCTGCCACCATTGTTGGACACTACAAATGTAATCTCTGCATGGCTTGCGACTCCACAAACAACACAAACGTTTTTGAATATGATAACTGTAAGCATGCTCTTAAGTCATTTACCAATTACAATTCCAAAAATGTAATCTACTGCATCAAGTGTCCGAGCCAACTATACTACATCGGTCGGACAAAGCAGCGGATCAAGACCCGGATCACACAACACAGAAGCCGGACCCGTTGTAAAGTACTCACGGCGCCAATGGTGGAACATTTTTTGTCCCTGGGACATTCAGAAACAGATTTCACCTGGCAGGTGATAGACAGCTGATACCCGGCACAAGGGGCGGTAACAAAGAATCCATACTCAATCGTCTAGAATGCAAATGGATCTATAACTGCAAGACAATTGAAAAAGGACTGAACACTCTTGATGAGTGGAATACTTGTGTTTGATACCATGCCACCAAGGTCCCTTGAACCAGTTGTCCTCCTCATAGGTCTAACCTGATGAGCCTTTTGCCACCCACTATGCTAACCTTGTACAGAAATGACAAATGTTACTTTTTGTGTTAACCATGTCTACATATCAAGATATCTCATAACCTACAAAGCGGTGCTGGAATTCGCGACGCATCCCTTATGTGTTTGTACTTTTCCTAGAATGAATGTGCACTGTAACCAATGAATCCTTACAGCTAGGGGGCTAATTCTGTATATCTACACTTGCATTACCTATGGAACCCTTAGGCTCATCATGCGCACTGTAAATATCAGCACATACATTGGATACCTGACTAAGCACAACTGAGCGTTAAAGGGCTACTCTCAAGCTGTCGTTGAAAATATGCACATTATAATTAATAGCACGAATACCCTGTTGTAACTTGTAATTTTTAATAACCAACAAGGGGTTGCAGGTAAAACTAGCTAGCTATTACCTACTGATCCCAGAAGATGTATTGCCAGATTAAATACCTTATTGAATAGGGGCTCATTTTAAGTCCGCAATTGAATTTAAACTAAAGTAGAATTACGGCACGTAATAAGGGCTATTCCCAAGCCCGAAATGTAAGTAAGTATACTGAACTCATAGCATTAATGATTAGACATGTCATCCTGGAAACGAGGGAACCATTAGCCATGAGCAAATGGGTAGTGTCTCTCCTGCATCTTACGCATGCACCTCCAACACGCAGGCGCGTTTTAGCAGTCGCTACAGCGACGTGATCATAACTTCTTGTGCAGGCGCGTAGGATCAAACGCGCCCGGAAGCCATTATTACCTTGGCCCCCTTTCCCCCTGATGCAGCAACAGCATTCAGCGCGACCGCCGCGTGGAGCAGGAAAGCTATCCTGGCCCAGAACACGGTGATTTAGTAAGTCTCCCTGCCTGCCCCGCAGACCCTGCTGCTTGTACATGACCTCCCGTTTCAACCTTGTAATTCCCGCCACTTTAATTACAGATCCAGATCTCAGGCGTGAATCAGAGACTGTATTGGTAATTACGCGTATGCCCTATTTGAGCCCACGCTTTCACTAATGGTCAGCCCCCCAAAGCGGATAGTGTATTATGTAACCCCAAAAATTTTAGTGGACCAAAATAAGGGTGTACCAATGAGGATATCTTAATTGAAAATATCTATAACTTGTTTTTTGGACTCGACTTGAACAATTCTCCAAAACCTCTTTAACTATGTATATCCTCGGCAAAGTATACTCAAGTAAGCATGGCTCAAGATTTTAACTATAATTTACATCCTTTCATAAAGTAGTACCGTGTTCCATATTGTGTGATTAATCTCTTGTAGACTATGACCTCTAAATACTCACCTGGAAACATTAATTGATGTAGAGGACCCTCTACTCTAACTGAGTTGTAAGTAAGAAGCCACTATGTACTGCTAAGACCCAGACTAGAATCCCTATTTATGGACAATTGGGTTTGATTTTTGATGTTTTGCCTTACTCGCCCCAGATCCGTCTATACTCGAGTGCTACATTAACCAGGCTTCGAAGAGACTGAACCTACATAGAGTGCCCCAGACACTCCTCCTCTTCATTTACCTGCTCCCTTAATTAGTAAGTGTAGGTATGCGACACAGCGCGTAATGTAAAAGTCACCCTGGTATCATTACCCCAATTACTTAAGCACGCATTAGCTCTAATCCCTTCCCGCACTTGGGATGTTTTATGCAAAAAACTGTGAACTAAACTAAAAGCATGCCAAATGTGGAAAAGTAAATTTTGCCATGTTCTGTGTCCCTACGTGTTCCCCATCTTATGTTATATGTGCATGATTAATATGCATATGTATTCCCTTATGGTCGATTAAAGACGCAATTACAGTTGTGTCCATCTCTAACATGCCAGTTTCCAGTTCTCGTGAAAACTACGAGTATTAGGCCTATGTAAAGTTATGTTGCCACGTTTCACAGTGTGCACGTTAATTCAGTAAAAGTCCCCGTTTCTAGGCCTCAAAAGGGCCCGGACACCAGATTCAGCTTCTGTCTCCTGAACCCTCGCTGAGGAGCGATACAGCCCCCACCTGTATCCCTGACCCTTCACTTACTTCCTGCCTCACAGTGCCGGCACGGCCTGGCTCTGCCTGCCAGTCTGCCAAGAGTATGTTATGATTCTAGTTATCAGTCCAGCTCTCCTTCTCTGCATTCCTAAGCTACTGAATCGGATCAATAGGTTCAGTCATCGTCTAGCCTTTACGTCTCCATGTAAGAGAAATACTGTATTAATGGTCATTTAATATTCCTTAACACGCACTACATGTAGAATAATGCATGCACCAGTCTTAGTGTCTGTTAGCCTTTGCCCTGATAACTTTTGGATTCTATCAACATGTTCTCTAAACATCAGATACTAGATAGTGGTTAGGTACATGTCGCCCTGACTCTCCAGACTTTCGTCTCCTCCTCTAGCGCAGAAGTCATAGCCCCCAGTTTCTCCTAGTAATACGTCATTGCCAGCTTGCGCGCACCACTAGGTCAGAGGTCCCGGCTCCTTAGGTAGCCCCCTCCATGTTTCCGCCCCATTCATGACATATTCTGTTACGTTTGCATCACATGTCTATGTATACGCCCTGTTACACCTACTTTTAGCCTTATCTTTCGCGACTACTACAACGACACACCTTCTGCTCCGCCCACTGCTACGCCTACTGTATTCACAGTAATGCTATTGTTTTACTATATATATGTTGTACATTGTTATTAAAGTCAGCCGCCCTGCTCATTCCAGATCCTGCCCCCGGCAGCGCTGCCATCCTGTTCCCGTGCAGGTTGTCCTGTTCCTGTCCTTTATGCTGTATTAAACCTGCAAAACTCCTACTACCTCGAATCTTGACTCTTATTTATTGAGCTATCTGTTATTATTATATCCATTCAAAAATAGAGGTATTATTTATTTATTTACCACATAATGGCGCCCGAACAGGGACTTGCCCTTTCCCCACGCGCCGGTGAAGCCACGTATGCCCCCTGACCCTCTGCAGCCGTGACGGAACCATACCGTGCACGTGTATATATTTCTGCTTCAAGTATCCCTCAGGCCCACGGAGGAGACGGAGGTTGCGGTCCAGCATCCAGACGAGGCGGTGGAGGAACGCGGCGAGTCCCGACCAGAGCCCAAGCCGAGAGTCCAAGGTCCGAGGTATCCGGAGGCCCACCCGTAACTGAAGTCCGAAGTTCGCCAGTCCGTCGTCGTAGCAGTCCAGTCCAGTCCGAGGCCTTCCGTTCTTGCTGCCCGGTGAGTACCGTTGCTGGGGTAGTATCTAGACAGGGTCAATCTAATTGTCTCTGGTCCGTGGGTTTGGGGTACACAGATCCAACACGAAGTGTCCACTTAGGTGGGTGCGGGTCCTGACGTGTCTCTTTATGAGACCGGTAAGTTTCGTACTGTTTCAGCAGTGCATCTAGTAATTCTAGTCAGTTCTGTTCTCGAGAAAATTCATGTGTTCTGTTCTCAGTATTTCAGGTAGTATCTTGTCCGAACTGTTATTTTAAATGTCATTCATGTATTTCAGTGTCGTGGTACGAATGTGTTGTAATTATTGTGTTCATTGTGTATTGTATTGTGTCTAGACCCCAGTCCAGTCATGCCATTGTTTTCCAAGTTACGTCAGTTAAAAACTAGGAAAGGTCTGTTAGAAGAAGCAGTTCCTGTCCCGCCTAGGGACAGTCCAGGTCATTTTATGTATCAAAAGCATGGCATAAGTGGCATAATATATCTAGATTTATGGGTCGAGTACACCAAGGAATTAGAGGAAAAGTATAGATGGCCTGTATCAGGCACATGGGATGCCGAGTGCATCATGCGAGTAGAAGAAGTATTATGGAAAAAGAAAGCCAGACAGTCACAGAAAGATGCCATCGAGTTATGGCGTAAAGAATCTCATAAAAGAACCGAAAAAGAAATCAGAAAGTCAGAATTAAGTAGAGAATCCGCAGAAAGAGCCCAAGAAAAGGAATTAATCGAAATAGGTGAACGAGTCAAGACTGAACAGTCAGACAGACAGAGGAATGCCCTTATTAAGGGTATGTACCCTCTTCATGCCGAGGGCTTGCCAAAAGCAACCCCGGAGGCATCCAGCAATTTTCCGCCACCACTAGTTCCGAGCAAGCTACGTCACAAACCGACCGCAGCTGATATTTTTCTCTCGTCCTATTTGGACGACACAGTCCCAGAATATGCAAATCCTGTTCTGCCAGCTCCAGTAAATAATGCAATCCCTGCTCCTCCAGTCACCGGGCCACCTGTTACAGCACCTGTTACGGTACCCCCGGTTCAGCCTACATTACCAGCACCCGCTACATCAGCCACTATGCCAGCACGAAGAGTATCAGTCGACGATTCCAGTTTAGGGGCCGCGGGAGGAGGTCCTCCTCATACCCCGCCGCCAAATAGACGTCTAGGAGCAGTCGAGTTACATGAACGTGCGTTACAGCGTACGCCCAAGTATAAGTCCATTGCAGAAATCAGGCGAGCTCTTACTGAATGCTGTTATGATCCAGTTCCAGGCGAGGATAGTATGGTTATATTTTCCGTACGTATAAGGCAGGTGTCCGAGTATTTGGTCACCTTACCGAATATGAAAGAAGATCTAGACAGAATGTATCGTTTTATTCGTACAGGAGACGATCCAGAAAGTATTGGCGAAGCCATATCTCAAAGAAAAGCCGAGATTCAGCTCATGCTATTAAAGTTTCTGATTAAATGTTTAATAAGAGAACAAGATTCCCCGACTAAAGATCCGGCCGAAATGAAAGTCCTGACAAAGTGGAGTGATAATATAGCCGAGGGTAAGCACAGAACCATCAGTAGTATAGAGAGTATGTACAAGAAAATTCGTAAGGAAATAATAAGGTTACACGAACAACGCAAAGAAGCACTAGTCAGTGAGAAAGAAAATGACTCTTCTACTGAAGAGGTAGACGACGAGAATCCCACCAGAATAGCGTATGTAGGTAGAACTAGACTTTCCGACCGACATTCACGTCTAGACTACAAGAAAACTGTTCCTCATCCAGCACCAGAGCAAGGTTCTCTGGAACAAGTATTTCAAGCTACCGATCACATTCTGAAATCACGAATCGGTTATAGTGAACTTAGTACTATGCATGAACAAGAACTAGCCCGATCAGCAGTCCGATGGATTACTGATTCTACCACTTTTCCAGACGAAATAGTGGCACGAATGTTTCTGAAACTGCCCCCAGCCGAGCAGCGACTGGTGGGTATGTATATGATCCAACACCTCATTACTCTGTATGAGGGTCAGCATTCTGATCCAGGTCCGTTACACGATGTCTTGAACGAGCTACTCCAGTATAGATGGAAAGGTCTAGGTACTGATTTAATTAGTGTTATTCTAGAACAGCGCCACAAATACCGAACGTTTCTGAACCCGCATTTTGTTCACGTCCCACCTCCAGAAAGTAAACCCTTTTACATAGACAGACAGAATCCGTTACGAGAAGTGCACCCAGTTAGAGGAACGGGTGGCGAACTAGAACGAGTGTTTGTTTACACCCCGATTACAAAAATGGAACTCTTAGAGATGAAGAAATTAATACCCTGTCATGATAAAGATCCAGCGGGGTTCCATAGAGAATTAAAAGACATGCTCCGTATGGGAGAAAACACGTATCCAGATATAATTAAAATGTTAAAGGTCCTGTTGCCCGCAGGGGTATATGAAAAACTCAAGGAAAAAGAATGGGAGGTGGGAGAGAAAAAGATAGATTGGGCAGCTCTAGAAACTGAAGAAAATTCACGTGTACCAGGTACCGGTCTAGGAGAGAAATGTAAGGATTTACCTGAGCTGTTAATCCAAGTTTTGCCAAGATTACTAGCCACGAAAAAGGAAGACTGGGATGCAATCTCAGCCTGTAAACAGAAACCAGACGAAGATACCAGTGATTTCTATTCGAGATTTGAGAAATGCTTTAGTATTAACAGTGGCCTCAAGACAAGTAGTGAGTCGTACCCTCATCTTTTTGTTACTAAACTAGTCGAGAATTCAAGTCCACAAGTTAAAAACCGAGTTTTGAAAGTCGAAAGTACCTGGCAAGCTAATACTCCGTCCCAAATGCTTCAGATGCTCCAGTATCAACAAAGAAAATGGAGCAACCCTGTGTGTTACTTGGTCAATTTCACTAGACCAATGAGTTGTGTGGGCAGTGTGTTGTGGGATTAGGTGCTATATGGCTACTGAGGTTACTATGCAGTATCTGTTTGGTAAACTAGTACAGGAAGAAACTAAAAAACTTAATATATAAAAAGAGTGCAATTTATTAGGTACCTCCCTTACCAGGGTTACATTCTAAATTATAAAAACATTTAAAAACCATAAAACCATTATTTATGTAATTTTCAAAATAACATCAAAGGCAAAAGAGTCACACAATGTACAAAATCATTAAAAAGTCAAAAAACAAAGGTCGACGCGGCGTTTCGGTGGTTACAGGGATAATTCCACCTTCTTCAGGACGTGTTTTGACTGAATTAATAACAAAGATCTGTAAACAGAATGACATGTTTTAGATACCTTTTCTTGTGTAACAACGTACAAATTCTCTTTTACTTTCTGTATCCTTTCTCTACACTGCATAGCCCTATCCCCACCCTTATTATACAAAAACAAGGTTCATGTAGATTTCATTAACCCTTTAACACTAACATTTAACAATAGTTGACTTCAATTCTTAGTGCAGTCATGTACCTTAAAATTGGAGACTTTGTAGTTGGCAAGATCACTCTTATACAGTAGTGAGTCAGATCAAATGGAGCGAAACCTTCTGTTTAAATTGAAGGAAAGAAATAGCAATTGTTTACAATCTATTTATTGCTAAAAAGGTGCACTGATGCTGATAAAAACTCAATATTTACTTCTGCCGTTACCTTGTTATGGTTGTATTGCTCATTATAACGGTACAGAGGAGCCACCGATATTTGCTAAGTGGTTTATTCACTTTTGAAGCTTTCTTTGATTCCTTTTTTAAAATTAGGATCACTGAAAAAAATAATAATAATGCAGATAGTCTGGTACTTTTTGTATTAAATTTTACTTCGTTTACTGTTTGTTTGGGAGTTAATTTATACTCACCAGGAAAGAAACGACTTGTTCTTTTTTGCTTCCACTTCGGTACAGAACTCGAAGGGTGGCTGGATGGGCGATGTTTATTCTGTTGAGCCAATGTGTTACAAAGGAAGCATTAGTCCTATGTCTCGATCATATTTAACTAATTTTTCATAACTGGCTCTTTGTTGTTATTCAGTGAGTTTGGGCACGTGGGCGACAGTAGTTTTCTATAGAAATCCTCTGCGTCCCGTTTTTCTTAATTTATGCTGGCTACTCGCTGGTTTAGGCAAATTTGTGTCTCCAGCTGCTTGCATATATACTTAGCAGCAGGGGCTATAGAAAACCCCCCGGGTTCTTCTTTTATTATGTTCCTGTCTAGGTATTTAAACATAAAGCTTTCTACATGGGACTTTTGGCTATTTCCGATGTTTACTCCTTGTCAGAAACCGGGTTCTAATATATCACTCGATATCACTTTTTGCGTGCTGCTTCCTATGGGGCTTTCAGGGCTACCGCGTGTTAAGCGGTTTGTTAGAGCCTTGGTTTGTGAAAAAAGCGGGAGCGGAATCTCTGTCGGAGTCGCTTACCTTATCTGACTTATTCGGCCTCCCTGCTCCTCTGCATCCGGGTTTCCATCGATAATGATGGAAGGACATTCCTCTTCCGGTTTTTATGCTAGCTCTGCTTGGTTTTACCCGGAAGTGCTTTTCGCGCAAAATGTCCTTTTTTATATTATTATAAAACGATCCCGATTTTAGCATACAGGACCTGTTAATTATTGGCGCAATTTATACTAAAGTTAGATATCAGTATAAAATGATGGTAACTCCCTAAGAGGTAGAAAAAAAGAAAAAAAATTTTGTTCGAAAATTATTTTTTCATCATTGTAGTCGATGTTTTTATCAGTCATTTAGATCGAGTACTTCTGCTGAGCAAATTACTTTATCTAATGGGTGGATTTAGAACTCGGATGATAGGAGTTTGTGCCGGTTATTGTAAATACTCGTCCGCCATATTGGATTGGGATGCGAACGTTATGTACTAGGGCTCTATTTACCATAGGTGTTACACAGGCAATGTGCTAATCATTCGGGATTGATTTTTTTCGGGATTCATAGATGGGATATTGTTCATTAATAAAAGGGGATAGTCGTTATGTTATGTATCAGTGCAGGTTATCGGTCCATTCGTCTGACAATGGATAACTCAGAACGAAATCTTTGTGATTATGCATTGGGTATGTTAGGGCTATATGTATAGAATCATTACCAACCGGATATTAATTGGGTTGTATTCAAATGGAGCTTGTTGCATAACATATCTTTCTTACACATGCTACTTATATGATCACATTATATTACAAACCAGTGGGACGCTAAACATTTTGTGTAATTGAGGACACAATTGGCAACTTTTGATTCACAGATTTGTATATCACATTTCACTGATTGTGCTCCTTGAAACCTTATACTAAGTATACAATGCAGTCCCTGCAATTCATACATTACACATTATTTTAAGTGCCAAATTCATTATCAGACAGGGCTGACCATTAGTGGGATTACTTAATGTAACTCAAAAACTCTATATAATCATTCACTTATATGTAATACATTACAAACATATTATTCTACGGCTCAATCATAATAAATGTGAGACAACATCCGGTTTCTACATTTAAGACAATACAAGTCATTTCTATTGTGTGTAGTCCTGTGTATGTTCCCTTATAATAATCTTTCCCAGTCCTCCTTATTATTTAGGCCTGTTCTAAAGCTGTTAAACAGGGACATAAAAAACTGTTCTCTTTTCTTTCTCTTTGTTTGCATGTTGCCACCTCTTAGGCTTTGTTGTACTACTTCAATCCCACACCACTTTAGATCTTCTAAACTGTGGTTGTGGGTAAGCCAGTGTTCGACAAGAGGGGCCGTTTTTTTCTTTGTCCTAATTGCAGATCTATGTTCTGTGATCCGAGTTTTTAATTCTCTGGATGTTTCACCTATATATACCTTTTGACAGGGGCACAGAATAAGATAAATTAGGTTTTTGGTTTTACAGTTGATAAATCTCTTTATATTATGGGTTACGTTGTTATTGGTTATTTTGTTGACTTTCATGAGTGTATCACAATTTATGCACATATTACAAGGGAAATTTCCGGTAGGTAATGGTTTTCTATCGATGGTGGTCTGGGTTTTGCTCTTATCTTCCTTGTATGTGTGCACTAAACAGTTCCTTACTGTTTTGTTTCTTCTGAAACTAAACATTGGTTTCTCTAGTTTTGTGCCGTCTTTCTCATCTAAAAGTGACCAATTTCTGTTGATTATGTTCTTCACTTTATTGCTTACAACTGTATGGTTGGTAACAAATATCAATTTCTCATTTGTTTTTATAGGGACCTCATTGTTTTTGTTGAAGAGAGAGTCTCTGTTGTAATACCTAGCTCTCTTATATGCTTTTTTTATAAGACGATTTGGATATCCTCTGTCTCTCAGTTTATTTGATAATTCATCAGCATGCTTATTGAAATCATGCAAGTTAGTACAGTTTCGCCTGATCCGTAAATATTGCCCGAAGGGAATATTATCTTTTTGACTTTTAGGGTGGTTGCTACTGTAATGCAAGAGAGTATTGCGATCTGTGGGCTTCGTAAATAGAGTGACTTCCAACGTGCCATTATTATTTGTAATGTTAATGTCTAAAAACTCAATTTTTTCTTTACTGTACTTACTGGTAAACCGTAGGTTTGAGTCGCCCAGATTCAACCATGAGATAAAATCAATAAGGGTTTCTTCCGTTCCGGTCCAAATGAAAAAAATATCGTCAATGAACCGTGACCAAGAAATTAAATTTTCGAAAAAGGGCGCTGCACTATTGTAGATATGTTTATTTTCAAAATTGGCCACATATAAGCATGCCAAACTGGGAGCACAGGTGGCTCCCATGCTGGTGCCTTTGGTCTGCTTATAAAAGTCTTTTTTAAACAAAAAAATATTGTTTTTGAGGATGATATTGGTACATTCTATTATAAAGCTTGCATGGGGGTCAAGATCACCGTCTCCTGTATTTAAGAGGCCCTCTAACATTTTGATGGTGTCATCTTGAGGGATGTTAGTGTAGAGGGCCTCTATGTCTAATGTCACTAACCATTGGCAATGTGGATTGAAAGGGTGACCTTCAACCTTTTATATCATACTTGTTGTGTCTTTTATATATGATTTCTGTGAGGTGACTAGGGGCTGTAAGAATCTATCCACATATTTGCTCAATGGTTCTGTTGTGGAATTAATGCAAGATACGATGGGTCGCATTGGGGGATCATTTAGGTCTTTATGGACCTTGGGGAGTCCATACAATGCGGGGATGATTGGATTTTCATTTTTTTTAAAATTATATTCTTCTTGACAAATAATTTCGTCCTCTTTGGCTTGATCCAATAGTGTTCCCACCTTTAAGATCAAAGAGTTCCATTCTTCCTTGCTAGATTTACAGTAGTGTGCTTGATTGTCTAATAAAAGCATCATTCTGTCTTCATAATCCTTTGTGTCCATTAGGACTATACTGCCCCCTTTGTCTCCTGGCTTTACTGTCAATTCATGGTTGTTTTCTAAGCTTTTCAGTGCCACACTTTCTGCTCTACTGAGGTTATGAGTAACCCTATGGGGATGTTTAAGCAGGTCTGCTATGTTTTTTTCAACGACCTGTTCAAACAGGTCTACTTTCTTATGGACCATGTTGATGGATGGTGTCCAGTCGGATTTAGGTCTAAGGCCAGATTTGTTAGAGGACCTGTCTTTAGGTTCTTTATCCTTAAAGAAGTCATTCAATCTGACTTTACGAAAGAAACTTTGGAGATCTCTCTCCAAGTTAAATTTATCAATTTTGGTCGTAACAGCATATCCTAGTCCCTTTTCTAATACTGATGTTTCATCTTTGGTTAGAGTGATGCTAGAAAGGTTGATAATGGCTGCCTTCCGGACTAGTCCCATTTGGACTGACTCCATGTCCTCATGTACGGTCTTTTCTGTTGTGGAGGTTGAGGGTAATGATTCCCCCTCCCTCTCCCCCTTCCTCTGTGTTGATTGCCTCTCTGAGGCCGGTGGTCTAAAAAAGGCAATGAACTGGCGTTTGAAGTTGTCTCACCTCCATTGTTTTCTGCATTTGTTTCATTTTCCGACTCGGTGCTGGTGTAGGATGAGTCTAAAAAAGTGACTCTTTTTTTGGGGTATGTTCTTTTTGGATGTTGCCAATGATTACGATTATGGTACTCCTCCCTGGGTCTATCGAAGAAGTCCTTTTGTATGTATGGATATACTGCCTCGAGATTATAGTTGGCTACATCCTTTCTGAATTTGTTGGATTTTTTGTTTAATAAATAATCCCTGTAGCCTGAGACATCTTTTTGAATATCCTCTAATTTTTTCTTGGCATCTTCTAATGCGTTACTGTCTTGCAGTGTCTTTTCTAAATCCTCTATTTCTTTTTTTTCAATTATGAGAATTGCACTGGCGGTCTCTATGATTAACAACATCCAGTCTCTACTGCATCGATTTGCAATTAGAGTCCAGCTGTCAATAAATTTTGCATCGCGTATGAATATGCCTGGCTCGTTTTTGACCTGTAAGCCTTTAGGGATTAAACCCTTCTTGCAATATTCAATTAAAAATTCCGCATGCAATTCGGTTCTTATTGCCTTTTTCTTACTATTCCAGAGCTCACGCCATTTCTCTTCATCGCTATTAGAAGAAGCTATGGTTGTAAAATTTTTGGAGGTTCCATTGACAATTTTATTAAAGTCTTCCTCCGTGAATCCTTTAGTTTTAAAAGTATCCATTTTTAATTTGGAGTTCCTTCAATTGTTGCCCCTGATAATGGGGTGCATTAGAATTCCTTCCCAGCTAACAAGCTGTACAATGAATACAGAAAAGTAGGTTGGAAGGTTCCCCTGATTCAGTCACAGGGAGGGGAGCAGATACAAAGAAAATGGAGCAACCCTGTGTGTTACTTGGTCAATTTCACTAGACCAATGAGTTGTGTGGGCAGTGTGTTGTGGGATTAGGTGCTATATGGCTACTGAGGTTACTATGCAGTATCTGTTTGGTAAACTAGTACAGGAAGAAACTAAAAAACTTAATATATAAAAAGAGTGCAATTTATTAGGTACCTCCCTTACCAGGGTTACATTCTAAATTATAAAAACATTTAAAAACCATAAAACCATTATTTATGTAATTTTCAAAATAACATCAAAGGCAAAAGAGTCACACAATGTACAAAATCATTAAAAAGTCAAAAAACAAAGGTCGACGCGGCGTTTCGGTGGTTACAGGGATAATTCCACCTTCTTCAGGACGTGTTTTGACTGAATTAATAACAAAGATCTGTAAACAGAATGACATGTTTTAGATACCTTTTCTTGTGTAACAACGTACAAATTCTCTTTTACTTTCTGTATCCTTTCTCTACACTGCATAGCCCTATCCCCACCCTTATTATACAAAAACAAGGTTCATGTAGATTTCATTAACCCTTTAACACTAACATTTAACAATAGTTGACTTCAATTCTTAGTGCAGTCATGTACCTTAAAATTGGAGACTTTGTAGTTGGCAAGATCACTCTTATACAGTAGTGAGTCAGATCAAATGGAGCGAAACCTTCTGTTTAAATTGAAGGAAAGAAATAGCAATTGTTTACAATCTATTTATTGCTAAAAAGGTGCACTGATGCTGATAAAAACTCAATATTTACTTCTGCCGTTACCTTGTTATGGTTGTATTGCTCATTATAACGGTACAGAGGAGCCACCGATATTTGCTAAGTGGTTTATTCACTTTTGAAGCTTTCTTTGATTCCTTTTTTAAAATTAGGATCACTGAAAAAAATAATAATAATGCAGATAGTCTGGTACTTTTTGTATTAAATTTTACTTCGTTTACTGTTTGTTTGGGAGTTAATTTATACTCACCAGGAAAGAAACAACTTGTTCTTTTTTGCTTCCACTTCGGTACAGAACTCGAAGGGTGGCTGGATGGGCGATGTTTATTCTGTTGAGCCAATGTGTTACAAAGGAAGCATTAGTCCTATGTCTCGATCATATTTAACTAATTTTTCATAACTGGCTCTTTGTTGTTATTCAGTGAGTTTGGGCACGTGGGCGACAGTAGTTTTCTATAGAAATCCTCTGCGTCCCGTTTTTCTTAATTTATGCTGGCTACTCGCTGGTTTAGGCAAATTTGTGTCTCCAGCTGCTTGCATATATACTTAGCAGCAGGGGCTATAGAAAACCCCCCGGGTTCTTCTTTTATTATGTTCCTGTCTAGGTATTTAAACATAAAGCTTTCTACATGGGACTTTTGGCTATTTCCGATGTTTACTCCTTGTCAGAAACCGGGTTCTAATATATCACTCGATATCACTTTTTGCGTGCTGCTTCCTATGGGGCTTTCAGGGCTACCGCGTGTTAAGCGGTTTGTTAGAGCCTTGGTTTGTGAAAAAAGCGGGAGCGGAATCTCTGTCGGAGTCGCTTACCTTATCTGACTTATTCGGCCTCCCTGCTCCTCTGCATCCGGGTTTCCATCGATAATGATGGAAGGACATTCCTCTTCCGGTTTTTATGCTAGCTCTGCTTGGTTTTACCCGGAAGTGCTTTTCGCGCAAAATGTCCTTTTTTATATTATTATAAAACGATCCCGATTTTAGCATACAGGACCTGTTAATTATTGGCGCAATTTATACTAAAGTTAGATATCAGTATAAAATGATGGTAACTTCCTAAGAGGTAGAAAAAAAGAAAAAAATTTTTGTTCGAAAATTATTTTTTCATCATTGTAGTCGATGTTTTTATCAGTCATTTAGATCGAGTACTTCTGCTGAGCAAATTACTTTATCTAATGGGTGGATTTAGAACTCGGATGATAGGAGTTTGTGCCGGTTATTGTAAATACTCGTCCGCCATATTGGATTGGGATGCGAACGTTATGTACTAGGGCTCTATTTACCATAGGTGTTACACAGGCAATGTGCTAATCATTCGGGATTGATTTTTTTCGGGATTCATAGATGGGATATTGTTCATTAATAAAAGGGGATAGTCGTTATGTTATGTATCAGTGCAGGTTATCGGTCCATTCGTCTGACAATGGATAACTCAGAACGAAATCTTTGTGATTATGCATTGGGTATGTTAGGGCTATATGTATAGAATCATTACCAACCGGATATTAATTGGGTTGTATTCAAATGGAGCTTGTTGCATAACATATCTTTCTTACACATGCTACTTATATGATCACATTATATTACAAACCAGTGGGACGCTAAACATTTTGTGTAATTGAGGACACAATTGGCAACTTTTGATTCACAGATTTGTATATCCCATTTCACTGATTGTGCTCCTTGAAACCTTATACTAAGTATACAATGCAGTCCCTGCAATTCATACATTACACATTATTTTAAGTGCCAAATTCATTATCAGACAGGGCTGACCATTAGTGGGATTACTTAATGTAACTCAAAAACTCTATATAATCATTCACTTATATGTAATACATTACAAACATATTATTCTACGGCTCAATCATAATAAATGTGAGACAACATCCGGTTTCTACATTTAAGACAATACAAGTCATTTCTATTGTGTGTAGTCCTGTGTATGTTCCCTTATAATAATCTTTCCCAGTCCTCCTTATTATTTAGGCCTGTTCTAAAGCTGTTAAACAGGGACATAAAAAACTGTTCTCTTTTCTTTCTCTTTGTTTGCATGTTGCCACCTCTTAGGCTTTGTTGTACTACTTCAATCCCACACCACTTTAGATCTTCTAAACTGTGGTTGTGGGTAAGCCAGTGTTCGACAAGAGGGGCCGTTTTTTTCTTTGTCCTAATTGCAGATCTATGTTCTGTGATCCGAGTTTTTAATTCTCTGGATGTTTCACCTATATATACCTTTTGACAGGGGCACAGAATAAGATAAATTAGGTTTTTGGTTTTACAGTTGATAAAGCTCTTTATATTATGGGTTACGTTGTTATTGGTTATTTTGTTGACTTTCATGAGTGTATCACAATTTATGCACATATTACAAGGGAAATTTCCGGTAGGTAATGGTTTTCTATCGATGGTGGTCTGGGTTTTGCTCTTATCTTCCTTGTATGTGTGCACTAAACAGTTCCTTACTGTTTTGTTTCTTCTGAAACTAAACATTGGTTTCTCTAGTTTTGTGCCGTCTTTCTCATCTAAAAGTGACCAATTTCTGTTGATTATGTTCTTCACTTTATTGCTTACAACTGTATGGTTGGTAACAAATATCAATTTCTCATTTGTTTTTATAGGGACCTCATTGTTTTTGTTGAAGAGAGAGTCTCTGTTGTAATACCTAGCTCTCTTATATGCTTTTTTTATAAGACGATTTGGATATCCTCTGTCTCTCAGTTTATTTGATAATTCATCAGCATGCTTATTGAAATCATGCAAGTTAGTACAGTTTCGCCTGATCCGTAAATATTGCCCGAAGGGAATATTATCTTTTTGACTTTTAGGGTGGTTGCTACTGTAATGCAAGAGAGTATTGCGATCTGTGGGCTTCGTAAATAGAGTGACTTCCAACGTGCCATTATTATTTGTAATGTTAATGTCTAAAAACTCAATTTTTTCTTTACTGTACTTACTGGTAAACCGTAGGTTTGAGTCGCCCAGATTCAACCATGAGATAAAATCAATAAGGGTTTCTTCCGTTCCGGTCCAAATGAAAAAAATATCGTCAATGAACCGTGACCAAGAAATTAAATTTTCGAAAAAGGGCGCTGCACTATTGTAGATATGTTTATTTTCAAAATTGGCCACATATAAGCATGCCAAACTGGGAGCACAGGTGGCTCCCATGCTGGTGCCTTTGGTCTGCTTATAAAAGTCTTTTTTAAACAAAAAAATATTGTTTTTGAGGATGATATTGGTACATTCTATTATAAAGCTTGCATGGGGGTCAAGATCACCGTCTCCTGTATTTAAGAGGCCCTCTAACATTTTGATGGTGTCATCTTGAGGGATGTTAGTGTAGAGGGCCTCTATGTCTAATGTCACTAACCATTGGCAATGTGGATTGAAAGGGTGACCTTCAACCTTTTCTATCATACTTGTTGTGTCTTTTATATATGATTTCTGTGAGGTGACTAGGGGCTGTAAGAATCTATCCACATATTTGCTCAATGGTTCTGTTGTGGAATTAATGCAAGATACGATGGGTCGCATTGGGGGATCATTTAGGTCTTTATGGACCTTGGGGAGTCCATACAATGCGGGGATGATTGGATTTTCATTTTTTAAAAAATTATATTCTTCTTGACAAATAATTTCGTCCTCTTTGGCTTGATCCAATAGTGTTCCCACCTTTAAGATCAAAGAGTTCCATTCTTCCTTGCTAGATTTACAGTAGTGTGCTTGATTGTCTAATAAAAGCATCATTCTGTCTTCATAATCCTTTGTGTCCATTAGGACTATACTGCCCCCTTTGTCTCCTGGCTTTACTGTCAATTCATGGTTGTTTTCTAAGCTTTTCAGTGCCACACTTTCTGCTCTACTGAGGTTATGAGTAACCCTATGGGGATGTTTAAGCAGGTCTGCTATGTTTTTTTCAACGACCTGTTCAAACAGGTCTACTTTCTTATGGACCATGTTGATGGATGGTGTCCAGTCGGATTTAGGTCTAAGGCCAGATTTGTTAGAGGACCTGTCTTTAGGTTCTTTATCCTTAAAGAAGTCATTCAATCTGACTTTACGAAAGAAACTTTGGAGATCTCTCTCCAAGTTAAATTTATCAATTTTGGTCGTAACAGCATATCCTAGTCCCTTTTCTAATACTGATGTTTCATCTTTGGTTAGAGTGATGCTAGAAAGGTTGATAATGGCTGCCTTCCGGACTAGTCCCATTTGGACTGACTCCGTGTCCTCATGTACGGTCTTTTCTGTTGTGGAGGTTGAGGGTAATGATTCCCCCTCCCTCTCCCCCTTCCTCTGTGTTGATTGCCTCTCTGAGGCCGGTGGTCTAAAAAAGGCAATGAACTGGCGTTTGAAGTTGTCTCACCTCCATTGTTTTCTGCATTTGTTTCATTTTCCGACTCGGTGCTGGTGTAGGATGAGTCTAAAAAAGTGACTCTTTTTTTGGGGTATGTTCTTTTTGGATGTTGCCAATGATTACGATTATGGTACTCCTCCCTGGGTCTATCGAAGAAGTCCTTTTGTATGTATGGATATACTGCCTCGAGATTATAGTTGGCTACATCCTTTCTGAATTTGTTGGATTTTTTGTTTAATAAATAATCCCTGTAGCCTGAGACATCTTTTTGAATATCCTCTAATTTTTTCTTGGCATCTTCTAATGCGTTACTGTCTTGCAGTGTCTTTTCTAAATCCTCTATTTCTTTTTTTTCAATTATGAGAATTGCACTGGCGGTCTCTATGATTAACAACATCCAGTCTCTACTGCATCGATTTGCAATTAGAGTCCAGCTGTCAATAAATTTTGCATCGTGTATGAATATGCCTGGCTCGTTTTTGACCTGTAAGCCTTTAGGGATTAAACCCTTCTTGCAATATTCAATTAAAAATTCCGCATGCAATTCGGTTCTTATTGCCTTTTTCTTACTATTCCAGAGCTCACGCCATTTCTCTTCATCGCTATTAGAAGAAGCTATGGTTGTAAAATTTTTGGAGGTTCCATTGACAATTTTATTAAAGTCTTCCTCCGTGAATCCTTTAGTTTTAAAAGTATCCATTTTTAATTTGGAGTTCCTTCAATTGTTGCCCCTGATAATGGGGTGCATTAGAATTCCTTCCCAGCTAACAAGCTGTACAATGAATACAGAAAAGTAGGTTGGAAGGTTCCCCTGATTCAGTCACAGGGAGGGGAGCAGATACAAAGAAAATGGAGCAACCCTGTGTGTTACTTGGTCAATTTCACTAGACCAATGAGTTGTGTGGGCAGTGTGTTGTGGGATTAGGTGCTATATGGCTACTGAGGTTACTATGCAGTATCTGTTTGGTAAACTAGTACAGGAAGAAACTAAAAAACTTAATATATAAAAAGAGTGCAATTTATTAGGTACCTCCCTTACCAGGGTTACATTCTAAATTATAAAAACATTTAAAAACCATAAAACCATTATTTATGTAATTTTCAAAATAACATCAAAGGCAAAAGAGTCACACAATGTACAAAATCATTAAAAAGTCAAAAAACAAAGGTCGACGCGGCGTTTCGGTGGTTACAGGGATAATTCCACCTTCTTCAGGACGTGTTTTGACTGAATTAATAACAAAGATCTGTAAACAGAATGACATGTTTTAGATACCTTTTCTTGTGTAACAACGTACAAATTCTCTTTTACTTTCTGTATCCTTTCTCTACACTGCATAGCCCTATCCCCACCCTTATTATACAAAAACAAGGTTCATGTAGATTTCATTAACCCTTTAACACTAACATTTAACAATAGTTGACTTCAATTCTTAGTGCAGTCATGTACCTTAAAATTGGAGACTTTGTAGTTGGCAAGATCACTCTTATACAGTAGTGAGTCAGATCAAATGGAGCGAAACCTTCTGTTTAAATTGAAGGAAAGAAATAGCAATTGTTTACAATCTATTTATTGCTAAAAAGGTGCACTGATGCTGATAAAAACTCAATATTTACTTCTGCCGTTACCTTGTTATGGTTGTATTGCTCATTATAACGGTACAGAGGAGCCACCGATATTTGCTAAGTGGTTTATTCACTTTTGAAGCTTTCTTTGATTCCTTTTTTAAAATTAGGATCACTGAAAAAAATAATAATAATGCAGATAGTCTGGTACTTTTTGTATTAAATTTTACTTCGTTTACTGTTTGTTTGGGAGTTAATTTATACTCACCAGGAAAGAAACGACTTGTTCTTTTTTGCTTCCACTTCGGTACAGAACTCGAAGGGTGGCTGGATGGGCGATGTTTATTCTGTTGAGCCAATGTGTTACAAAGGAAGCATTAGTCCTATGTCTCGATCATATTTAACTAATTTTTCATAACTGGCTCTTTGTTGTTATTCAGTGAGTTTGGGCACGTGGGCGACAGTAGTTTTCTATAGAAATCCTCTGCGTCCCGTTTTTCTTAATTTATGCTGGCTACTCGCTGGTTTAGGCAAATTTGTGTCTCCAGCTGCTTGCATATATACTTAGCAGCAGGGGCTATAGAAAACCCCCCGGGTTCTTCTTTTATTATGTTCCTGTCTAGGTATTTAAACATAAAGCTTTCTACATGGGACTTTTGGCTATTTCCGATGTTTACTCCTTGTCAGAAACCGGGTTCTAATATATCACTCGATATCACTTTTTGCGTGCTGCTTCCTATGGGGCTTTCAGGGCTACCGCGTGTTAAGCGGTTTGTTAGAGCCTTGGTTTGTGAAAAAAGCGGGAGCGGAATCTCTGTCGGAGTCGCTTACCTTATCTGACTTATTCGGCCTCCCTGCTCCTCTGCATCCGGGTTTCCATCGATAATGATGGAAGGACATTCCTCTTCCGGTTTTTATGCTAGCTCTGCTTGGTTTTACCCGGAAGTGCTTTTCGCGCAAAATGTCCTTTTTTATATTATTATAAAACGATCCCGATTTTAGCATACAGGACCTGTTAATTATTGGCGCAATTTATACTAAAGTTAGATATCAGTATAAAATGATGGTAACTCCCTAAGAGGTAGAAAAAAAGAAAAAAAATTTTGTTCGAAAATTATTTTTTCATCATTGTAGTCGATGTTTTTATCAGTCATTTAGATCGAGTACTTCTGCTGAGCAAATTACTTTATCTAATGGGTGGATTTAGAACTCGGATGATAGGAGTTTGTGCCGGTTATTGTAAATACTCGTCCGCCATATTGGATTGGGATGCGAACGTTATGTACTAGGGCTCTATTTACCATAGGTGTTACACAGGCAATGTGCTAATCATTCGGGATTGATTTTTTTCGGGATTCATAGATGGGATATTGTTCATTAATAAAAGGGGATAGTCGTTATGTTATGTATCAGTGCAGGTTATCGGTCCATTCGTCTGACAATGGATAACTCAGAACGAAATCTTTGTGATTATGCATTGGGTATGTTAGGGCTATATGTATAGAATCATTACCAACCGGATATTAATTGGGTTGTATTCAAATGGAGCTTGTTGCATAACATATCTTTCTTACACATGCTACTTATATGATCACATTATATTACAAACCAGTGGGACGCTAAACATTTTGTGTAATTGAGGACACAATTGGCAACTTTTGATTCACAGATTTGTATATCACATTTCACTGATTGTGCTCCTTGAAACCTTATACTAAGTATACAATGCAGTCCCTGCAATTCATACATTACACATTATTTTAAGTGCCAAATTCATTATCAGACAGGGCTGACCATTAGTGGGATTACTTAATGTAACTCAAAAACTCTATATAATCATTCACTTATATGTAATACATTACAAACATATTATTCTACGGCTCAATCATAATAAATGTGAGACAACATCCGGTTTCTACATTTAAGACAATACAAGTCATTTCTATTGTGTGTAGTCCTGTGTATGTTCCCTTATAATAATCTTTCCCAGTCCTCCTTATTATGTAGGCCTGTTCTAAAGCTGTTAAACAGGGACATAAAAAACTGTTCTCTTTTCTTTCTCTTTGTTTGCATGTTGCCACCTCTTAGGCTTTGTTGTACTACTTCAATCCCACACCACTTTAGATCTTCTAAACTGTGGTTGTGGGTAAGCCAGTGTTCGACAAGAGGGGCCGTTTTTTTCTTTGTCCTAATTGCAGATCTATGTTCTGTGATCCGAGTTTTTAATTCTCTGGATGTTTCACCTATATATACCTTTTGACAGGGGCACAGAATAAGATAAATTAGGTTTTTGGTTTTACAGTTGATAAAGCTCTTTATATTATGGGTTACGTTGTTATTGGTTATTTTGTTGACTTTCATGAGTGTATCACAATTTATGCACATATTACAAGGGAAATTTCCGGTAGGTAATGGTTTTCTATCGATGGTGGTCTGGGTTTTGCTCTTATCTTCCTTGTATGTGTGCACTAAACAGTTCCTTACTGTTTTGTTTCTTCTGAAACTAAACATTGGTTTCTCTAGTTTTGTGCCGTCTTTCTCATCTAAAAGTGACCAATTTCTGTTGATTATGTTCTTCACTTTATTGCTTACAACTGTATGGTTGGTAACAAATATCAATTTCTCATTTGTTTTTATAGGGACCTCATTGTTTTTGTTGAAGAGAGAGTCTCTGTTGTAATACCTAGCTCTCTTATATGCTTTTTTTATAAGACGATTTGGATATCCTCTGTCTCTCAGTTTATTTGATAATTCATCAGCATGCTTATTGAAATCATGCAAGTTAGTACAGTTTCGCCTGATCCGTAAATATTGCCCGAAGGGAATATTATCTTTTTGACTTTTAGGGTGGTTGCTACTGTAATGCAAGAGAGTATTGCGATCTGTGGGCTTCGTAAATAGAGTGACTTCCAACGTGCCATTATTATTTGTAATGTTAATGTCTAAAAACTCAATTTTTTCTTTACTGTACTTACTGGTAAACCGTAGGTTTGAGTCGCCCAGATTCAACCATGAGATAAAATCAATAAGGGTTTCTTCCGTTCCGGTCCAAATGAAAAAAATATCGTCAATGAACCGTGACCAAGAAATTAAATTTTCGAAAAAGGGCGCTGCACTATTGTAGATATGTTTATTTTCAAAATTGGCCACATATAAGCATGCCAAACTGGGAGCACAGGTGGCTCCCATGCTGGTGCCTTTGGTCTGCTTATAAAAGTCTTTTTTAAACAAAAAAATATTGTTTTTGAGGATGATATTGGTACATTCTATTATAAAGCTTGCATGGGGGTCAAGATCACCGTCTCCTGTATTTAAGAGGCCCTCTAACATTTTGATGGTGTCATCTTGAGGGATGTTAGTGTAGAGGGCCTCTATGTCTAATGTCACTAACCATTGGCAATGTGGATTGAAAGGGTGACCTTCAACCTTTTCTATCATACTTGTTGTGTCTTTTATATATGATTTCTGTGAGGTGACTAGGGGCTGTAAGAATCTATCCACATATTTGCTCAATGGTTCTGTTGTGGAATTAATGCAAGATACGATGGGTCGCATTGGGGGATCATTTAGGTCTTTATGGACCTTGGGGAGTCCATACAATGCGGGGATGATTGGATTTTCATTTTTAAAAAAATTATATTCTTCTTGACAAATAATTTCGTCCTCTTTGGCTTGATCCAATAGTGTTCCCACCTTTAAGATCAAAGAGTTCCATTCTTCCTTGCTAGATTTACAGTAGTGTGCTTGATTGTCTAATAAAAGCATCATTCTGTCTTCATAATCCTTTGTGTCCATTAGGACTATACTGCCCCCTTTGTCTCCTGGCTTTACTGTCAATTCATGGTTGTTTTCTAAGCTTTTCAGTGCCACACTTTCTGCTCTACTGAGGTTATGAGTAACCCTATGGGGATGTTTAAGCAGGTCTGCTATGTTTTTTTCAACGACCTGTTCAAACAGGTCTACTTTCTTATGGACCATGTTGATGGATGGTGTCCAGTCGGATTTAGGTCTAAGGCCAGATTTGTTAGAGGACCTGTCTTTAGGTTCTTTATCCTTAAAGAAGTCATTCAATCTGACTTTACGAAAGAAACTTTGGAGATCTCTCTCCAAGTTAAATTTATCAATTTTGGTCGTAACAGCATATCCTAGTCCCTTTTCTAATACTGATGTTTCATCTTTGGTTAGAGTGATGCTAGAAAGGTTGATAATGGCTGCCTTCCGGACTAGTCCCATTTGGACTGACTCCGTGTCCTCATGTACGGTCTTTTCTGTTGTGGAGGTTGAGGGTAATGATTCCCCCTCCCTCTCCCCCTTCCTCTGTGTTGATTGCCTCTCTGAGGCCGGTGGTCTAAAAAAGGCAATGAACTGGCGTTTGAAGTTGTCTCACCTCCATTGTTTTCTGCATTTGTTTCATTTTCCGACTCGGTGCTGGTGTAGGATGAGTCTAAAAAAGTGACTCTTTTTTTGGGGTATGTTCTTTTTGGATGTTGCCAATGATTACGATTATGGTACTCCTCCCTGGGTCTATCGAAGAAGTCCTTTTGTATGTATGGATATACTGCCTCGAGATTATAGTTGGCTACATCCTTTCTGAATTTGTTGGATTTTTTGTTTAATAAATAATCCCTGTAGCCTGAGACATCTTTTTGAATATCCTCTAATTTTTTCTTGGCATCTTCTAATGCGTTACTGTCTTGCAGTGTCTTTTCTAAATCCTCTATTTCTTTTTTTTCAATTATGAGAATTGCACTGGCGGTCTCTATGATTAACAACATCCAGTCTCTACTGCATCGATTTGCAATTAGAGTCCAGCTGTCAATAAATTTTGCATCGCGTATGAATATGCCTGGCTCGTTTTTGACCTGTAAGCCTTTAGGGATTAAACCCTTCTTGCAATATTCAATTAAAAATTCCGCATGCAATTCGGTTCTTATTGCCTTTTTCTTACTATTCCAGAGCTCACGCCATTTCTCTTCATCGCTATTAGAAGAAGCTATGGTTGTAAAATTTTTGGAGGTTCCATTGACAATTTTATTAAAGTCTTCCTCCGTGAATCCTTTAGTTTTAAAAGTATCCATTTTTAATTTGGAGTTCCTTCAATTGTTGCCCCTGATAATGGGGTGCATTAGAATTCCTTCCCAGCTAACAAGCTGTACAATGAATACAGAAAAGTAGGTTGGAAGGTTCCCCTGATTCAGTCACAGGGAGGGGAGCAGATACAAAGAAAATGGAGCAACCCTGTGTGTTACTTGGTCAATTTCACTAGACCAATGAGTTGTGTGGGCAGTGTGTTGTGGGATTAGGTGCTATATGGCTACTGAGGTTACTATGCAGTATCTGTTTGGTAAACTAGTACAGGAAGAAACTAAAAAACTTAATATATAAAAAGAGTGCAATTTATTAGGTACCTCCCTTACCAGGGTTACATTCTAAATTATAAAAACATTTAAAAACCATAAAACCATTATTTATGTAATTTTCAAAATAACATCAAAGGCAAAAGAGTCACACAATGTACAAAATCATTAAAAAGTCAAAAAACAAAGGTCGACGCGGCGTTTCGGTGGTTACAGGGATAATTCCACCTTCTTCAGGACGTGTTTTGACTGAATTAATAACAAAGATCTGTAAACAGAATGACATGTTTTAGATACCTTTTCTTGTGTAACAACGTACAAATTCTCTTTTACTTTCTGTATCCTTTCTCTACACTGCATAGCCCTATCCCCACCCTTATTATACAAAAACAAGGTTCATGTAGATTTCATTAACCCTTTAACACTAACATTTAACAATAGTTGACTTCAATTCTTAGTGCAGTCATGTACCTTAAAATTGGAGACTTTGTAGTTGGCAAGATCACTCTTATACAGTAGTGAGTCAGATCAAATGGAGCGAAACCTTCTGTTTAAATTGAAGGAAAGAAATAGCAATTGTTTACAATCTATTTATTGCTAAAAAGGTGCACTGATGCTGATAAAAACTCAATATTTACTTCTGCCGTTACCTTGTTATGGTTGTATTGCTCATTATAACGGTACAGAGGAGCCACCGATATTTGCTAAGTGGTTTATTCACTTTTGAAGCTTTCTTTGATTCCTTTTTTAAAATTAGGATCACTGAAAAAAATAATAATAATGCAGATAGTCTGGTACTTTTTGTATTAAATTTTACTTCGTTTACTGTTTGTTTGGGAGTTAATTTATACTCACCAGGAAAGAAACGACTTGTTCTTTTTTGCTTCCACTTCGGTACAGAACTCGAAGGGTGGCTGGATGGGCGATGTTTATTCTGTTGAGCCAATGTGTTACAAAGGAAGCATTAGTCCTATGTCTCGATCATATTTAACTAATTTTTCATAACTGGCTCTTTGTTGTTATTCAGTGAGTTTGGGCACGTGGGCGACAGTAGTTTTCTATAGAAATCCTCTGCGTCCCGTTTTTCTTAATTTATGCTGGCTACTCGCTGGTTTAGGCAAATTTGTGTCTCCAGCTGCTTGCATATATACTTAGCAGCAGGGGCTATAGAAAACCCCCCGGGTTCTTCTTTTATTATGTTCCTGTCTAGGTATTTAAACATAAAGCTTTCTACATGGGACTTTTGGCTATTTCCGATGTTTACTCCTTGTCAGAAACCGGGTTCTAATATATCACTCGATATCACTTTTTGCGTGCTGCTTCCTATGGGGCTTTCAGGGCTACCGCGTGTTAAGCGGTTTGTTAGAGCCTTGGTTTGTGAAAAAAGCGGGAGCGGAATCTCTGTCGGAGTCGCTTACCTTATCTGACTTATTCGGCCTCCCTGCTCCTCTGCATCCGGGTTTCCATCGATAATGATGGAAGGACATTCCTCTTCCGGTTTTTATGCTAGCTCTGCTTGGTTTTACCCGGAAGTGCTTTTCGCGCAAAATGTCCTTTTTTATATTATTATAAAACGATCCCGATTTTAGCATACAGGACCTGTTAATTATTGGCGCAATTTATACTAAAGTTAGATATCAGTATAAAATGATGGTAACTCCCTAAGAGGTAGAAAAAAAGAAAAAAAATTTTGTTCGAAAATTATTTTTTCATCATTGTAGTCGATGTTTTTATCAGTCATTTAGATCGAGTACTTCTGCTGAGCAAATTACTTTATCTAATGGGTGGATTTAGAACTCGGATGATAGGAGTTTGTGCCGGTTATTGTAAATACTCGTCCGCCATATTGGATTGGGATGCGAACGTTATGTACTAGGGCTCTATTTACCATAGGTGTTACACAGGCAATGTGCTAATCATTCGGGATTGATTTTTTTCGGGATTCATAGATGGGATATTGTTCATTAATAAAAGGGGATAGTCGTTATGTTATGTATCAGTGCAGGTTATCGGTCCATTCGTCTGACAATGGATAACTCAGAACGAAATCTTTGTGATTATGCATTGGGTATGTTAGGGCTATATGTATAGAATCATTACCAACCGGATATTAATTGGGTTGTATTCAAATGGAGCTTGTTGCATAACATATCTTTCTTACACATGCTACTTATATGATCACATTATATTACAAACCAGTGGGACGCTAAACATTTTGTGTAATTGAGGACACAATTGGCAACTTTTGATTCACAGATTTGTATATCACATTTCACTGATTGTGCTCCTTGAAACCTTATACTAAGTATACAATGCAGTCCCTGCAATTCATACATTACACATTATTTTAAGTGCCAAATTCATTATCAGACAGGGCTGACCATTAGTGGGATTACTTAATGTAACTCAAAAACTCTATATAATCATTCACTTATATGTAATACATTACAAACATATTATTCTACGGCTCAATCATAATAAATGTGAGACAACATCCGGTTTCTACATTTAAGACAATACAAGTCATTTCTATTGTGTGTAGTCCTGTGTATGTTCCCTTATAATAATCTTTCCCAGTCCTCCTTATTATTTAGGCCTGTTCTAAAGCTGTTAAACAGGGACATAAAAAACTGTTCTCTTTTCTTTCTCTTTGTTTGCATGTTGCCACCTCTTAGGCTTTGTTGTACTACTTCAATCCCACACCACTTTAGATCTTCTAAACTGTGGTTGTGGGTAAGCCAGTGTTCGACAAGAGGGGCCGTTTTTTTCTTTGTCCTAATTGCAGATCTATGTTCTGTGATCCGAGTTTTTAATTCTCTGGATGTTTCACCTATATATACCTTTTGACAGGGGCACAGAATAAGATAAATTAGGTTTTTGGTTTTACAGTTGATAAAGCTCTTTATATTATGGGTTACGTTGTTATTGGTTATTTTGTTGACTTTCATGAGTGTATCACAATTTATGCACATATTACAAGGGAAATTTCCGGTAGGTAATGGTTTTCTATCGATGGTGGTCTGGGTTTTGCTCTTATCTTCCTTGTATGTGTGCACTAAACAGTTCCTTACTGTTTTGTTTCTTCTGAAACTAAACATTGGTTTCTCTAGTTTTGTGCCGTCTTTCTCATCTAAAAGTGACCAATTTCTGTTGATTATGTTCTTCACTTTATTGCTTACAACTGTATGGTTGGTAACAAATATCAATTTCTCATTTGTTTTTATAGGGACCTCATTGTTTTTGTTGAAGAGAGAGTCTCTGTTGTAATACATAGCTCTCTTATATGCTTTTTTTATAAGACGATTTGGATATCCTCTGTCTCTCAGTTTATTTGATAATTCATCAGCATGCTTATTGAAATCATGCAAGTTAGTACAGTTTCGCCTGATCCGTAAATATTGCCCGAAGGGAATATTATCTTTTTGACTTTTAGGGTGGTTGCTACTGTAATGCAAGAGAGTATTGCGATCTGTGGGCTTCGTAAATAGAGTGACTTCCAACGTGCCATTATTATTTGTAATGTTAATGTCTAAAAACTCAATTTTTTCTTTACTGTACTTACTGGTAAACCGTAGGTTTGAGTCGCCCAGATTCAACCATGAGATAAAATCAATAAGGGTTTCTTCCGTTCCGGTCCAAATGAAAAAAATATCGTCAATGAACCGTGACCAAGAAATTAAATTTTCGAAAAAGGGCGCTGCACTATTGTAGATATGTTTATTTTCAAAATTGGCCACATATTAGCATGCCAAACTGGGAGCACAGGTGGCTCCCATGCTGGTGCCTTTGGTCTGCTTATAAAAGTCTTTTTTAAACAAAAAAATATTGTTTTTGAGGATGATATTGGTACATTCTATTATAAAGCTTGCATGGGGGTCAAGATCACCGTCTTCTGTATTTAAGAGGCCCTCTAACATTTTGATGGTGTCATCTTGAGGGATGTTAGCGTAGAGGGCCTCTATGTCTAATGTCACTAACCATTGGCAATGTGGATTGAAAGGGTGACCTTCAACCTTTTCTATCATACTTGTTGTGTCTTTTATATATGATTTCTGTGAGGTGACTAGGGGCTGTAAGAATCTATCCACATATTTGCTCAATGGTTCTGTTGTGGAATTAATGCAAGATACGATGGGTCGCATTGGGGGATCATTTAGGTCTTTATGGACCTTGGGGAGTCCATACAATGCGGGGATGATTGGATTTTCATTTTTTTAAAAATTATATTCTTCTTGACAAATAATTTCGTCCTCTTTGGCTTGATCCAATAGTGTTCCCACCTTTAAGATCAAAGAGTTCCATTCTTCCTTGCTAGATTTACAGTAGTGTGCTTGATTGTCTAATAAAAGCATCATTCTGTCTTCATAATCCTTTGTGTCCATTAGGACTATACTGCCCCCTTTGTCTCCTGGCTTTACTGTCAATTCATGGTTGTTTTCTAAGCTTTTCAGTGCCACACTTTCTGCTCTACTGAGGTTATGAGTAACCCTATGGGGATGTTTAAGCAGGTCTGCTATGTTTTTTTCAACGACCTGTTCAAACAGGTCTACTTTCTTATGGACCATGTTGATGGATGGTGTCCAGTCGGATTTAGGTCTAAGGCCAGATTTGTTAGAGGACCTGTCTTTAGGTTCTTTATCCTTAAAGAAGTCATTCAATCTGACTTTACGAAAGAAACTTTGGAGATCTCTCTCCAAGTTAAATTTATCAATTTTGGTCGTAACAGCATATCCTAGTCCCTTTTCTAATACTGATGTTTCATCTTTGGTTAGAGTGATGCTAGAAAGGTTGATAATGGCTGCCTTCCGGACTAGTCCCATTTGGACTGACTCCATGTCCTCATGTACGGTCTTTTCTGTTGTGGAGGTTGAGGGTAATGATTCCCCCTCCCTCTCCCCCTTCCTCTGTGTTGATTGCCTCTCTGAGGCCGGTGGTCTAAAAAAGGCAATGAACTGGCGTTTGAAGTTGTCTCACCTCCATTGTTTTCTGCATTTGTTTCATTTTCCGACTCGGTGCTGGTGTAGGATGAGTCTAAAAAAGTGACTCTTTTTTTGGGGTATGTTCTTTTTGGATGTTGCCAATGATTACGATTATGGTACTCCTCCCTGGGTCTATCGAAGAAGTCCTTTTGTATGTATGGATATACTGCCTCGAGATTATAGTTGGCTACATCCTTTCTGAATTTGTTGGATTTTTTGTTTAATAAATAATCCCTGTAGCCTGAGACATCTTTTTGAATATCCTCTAATTTTTTCTTGGCATCTTCTAATGCGTTACTGTCTTGCAGTGTCTTTTCTAAATCCTCTATTTCTTTTTTTTCAATTATGAGAATTGCACTGGCGGTCTCTATGATTAACAACATCCAGTCTCTACTGCATCGATTTGCAATTAGAGTCCAGCTGTCAATAAATTTTGCATCGCGTATGAATATGCCTGGCTCGTTTTTGACCTGTAAGCCTTTAGGGATTAAACCCTTCTTGCAATATTCAATTAAAAATTCCGCATGCAATTCGGTTCTTATTGCCTTTTTCTTACTATTCCAGAGCTCACGCCATTTCTCTTCATCGCTATTAGAAGAAGCTATGGTTGTAAAATTTTTGGAGGTTCCATTGACAATTTTATTAAAGTCTTCCTCCGTGAATCCTTTAGTTTTAAAAGTATCCATTTTTAATTTGGAGTTCCTTCAATTGTTGCCCCTGATAATGGGGTGCATTAGAATTCCTTCCCAGCTAACAAGCTGTACAATGAATACAGAAAAGTAGGTTGGAAGGTTCCCCTGATTCAGTCACAGGGAGGGGAGCAGATACAAAGAAAATGGAGCAACCCTGTGTGTTACTTGGTCAATTTCACTAGACCAATGAGTTGTGTGGGCAGTGTGTTGTGGGATTAGGTGCTATATGGCTACTGAGGTTACTATGCAGTATCTGTTTGGTAAACTAGTACAGGAAGAAACTAAAAAACTTAATATATAAAAAGAGTGCAATTTATTAGGTACCTCCCTTACCAGGGTTACATTCTAAATTATAAAAACATTTAAAAACCATAAAACCATTTTTTATGTAATTTTCAAAATAACATCAAAGGCAAAAGAGTCACACAATGTACAAAATCATTAAAAAGTCAAAAAACAAAGGTCGACGCGGCGTTTCGGTGGTTACAGGGATAATTCCACCTTCTTCAGGACGTGTTTTGACTGAATTAATAACAAAGATCTGTAAACAGAATGACATGTTTTAGATACATTTTCTTGTGTAACAACGTACAAATTCTCTTTTACTTTCTGTATCCTTTCTCTACACTGCATAGCCCTATCCCCACCCTTATTATACAAAAACAAGGTTCATGTAGATTTCATTAACCCTTTAACACTAACATTTAACAATAGTTGACTTCAATTCTTAGTGCAGTCATGTACCTTAAAATTGGAGACTTTGTAGTTGGCAAGATCACTCTTATACAGTAGTGAGTCAGATCAAATGGAGCGAAACCTTCTGTTTAAATTGAAGGAAAGAAATAGCAATTGTTTACAATCTATTTATTGCTAAAAAGGTGCACTGATGCTGATAAAAACTCAATATTTACTTCTGCCGTTACCTTGTTATGGTTGTATTGCTCATTATAACGGTACAGAGGAGCCACCGATATTTGCTAAGTGGTTTATTCACTTTTGAAGCTTTCTTTGATTCCTTTTTTAAAATTAGGATCACTGAAAAAAATAATAATAATGCAGATAGTCTGGTACTTTTTGTATTAAATTTTACTTCGTTTACTGTTTGTTTGGGAGTTAATTTATACTCACCAGGAAAGAAACGACTTGTTCTTTTTTGCTTCCACTTCGGTACAGAACTCGAAGGGTGGCTGGATGGGCGATGTTTATTCTGTTGAGCCAATGTGTTACAAAGGAAGCATTAGTCCTATGTCTCGATCATATTTAACTAATTTTTCATAACTGGCTCTTTGTTGTTATTCAGTGAGTTTGGGCACGTGGGCGACAGTAGTTTTCTATAGAAATCCTCTGCGTCCCGTTTTTCTTAATTTATGCTGGCTACTCGCTGGTTTAGGCAAATTTGTGTCTCCAGCTGCTTGCATATATACTTAGCAGCAGGGGCTATAGAAAACCCCCCGGGTTCTTCTTTTATTATGTTCCTGTCTAGGTATTTAAACATAAAGCTTTCTACATGGGACTTTTGGCTATTTCCGATGTTTACTCCTTGTCAGAAACCGGGTTCTAATATATCACTCGATATCACTTTTTGCGTGCTGCTTCCTATGGGGCTTTCAGGGCTACCGCGTGTTAAGCGGTTTGTTAGAGCCTTGGTTTGTGAAAAAAGCGGGAGCGGAATCTCTGTCGGAGTCGCTTACCTTATCTGACTTATTCGGCCTCCCTGCTCCTCTGCATCCGGGTTTCCATCGATAATGATGGAAGGACATTCCTCTTCCGGTTTTTATGCTAGCTCTGCTTGGTTTTACCCGGAAGTGCTTTTCGCGCAAAATGTCCTTTTTTATATTATTATAAAACGATCCCGATTTTAGCATACAGGACCTGTTAATTATTGGCGCAATTTATACTAAAGTTAGATATCAGTATAAAATGATGGTAACTCCCTAAGAGGTAGAAAAAAAGAAAAAAAATTTTGTTCGAAAATTATTTTTTCATCATTGTAGTCGATGTTTTTATCAGTCATTTAGATCGAGTACTTCTGCTGAGCAAATTACTTTATCTAATGGGTGGATTTAGAACTCGGATGATAGGAGTTTGTGCCGGTTATTGTAAATACTCGTCCGCCATATTGGATTGGGATGCGAACGTTATGTACTAGGGCTCTATTTACCATAGGTGTTACACAGGCAATGTGCTAATCATTCGGGATTGATTTTTTTCGGGATTCATAGATGGGATATTGTTCATTAATAAAAGGGGATAGTCGTTATGTTATGTATCAGTGCAGGTTATCGGTCCATTCGTCTGACAATGGATAACTCAGAACGAAATCTTTGTGATTATGCATTGGGTATGTTAGGGCTATATGTATAGAATCATTACCAACCGGATATTAATTGGGTTGTATTCAAATGGAGCTTGTTGCATAACATATCTTTCTTACACATGCTACTTATATGATCACATTATATTACAAACCAGTGGGACGCTAAACATTTTGTGTAATTGAGGACACAATTGGCAACTTTTGATTCACAGATTTGTATATCACATTTCACTGATTGTGCTCCTTGAAACCTTATACTAAGTATACAATGCAGTCCCTGCAATTCATACATTACACATTATTTTAAGTGCCAAATTCATTATCAGACAGGGCTGACCATTAGTGGGATTACTTAATGTAACTCAAAAACTCTATATAATCATTCACTTATATGTAATACATTACAAACATATCATTCTACGGCTCAATCATAATAAATGTGAGACAACATCCGGTTTCTACATTTAAGACAATACAAGTCATTTCTATTGTGTGTAGTCCTGTGTATGTTCCCTTATAATAATCTTTCCCAGTCCTCCTTATTATTTAGGCCTGTTCTAAAGCTGTTAAACAGGGACATAAAAAACTGTTCTCTTTTCTTTCTCTTTGTTTGCATGTTGCCACCTCTTAGGCTTTGTTGTACTACTTCAATCCCACACCACTTTAGATCTTCTAAACTGTGGTTGTGGGTAAGCCAGTGTTCGACAAGAGGGGCCGTTTTTTTCTTCGTCCTAATTGCAGATCTATGTTCTGTGATCCGAGTTTTTAATTCTCTGGATGTTTCACCTATATATACCTTTTGACAGGGGCACAGAATAAGATAAATTAGGTTTTTGGTTTTACAGTTGATAAAGCTCTTTATATTATGGGTTACGTTGTTATTGGTTATTTTGTTGACTTTCATGAGTGTATCACAATTTATGCACATATTACAAGGGAAATTTCCGGTAGGTAATGGTTTTCTATCGATGGTGGTCTGGGTTTTGCTCTTATCTTCCTTGTATGTGTGCACTAAACAGTTCCTTACTGTTTTGTTTCTTCTGAAACTAAACATTGGTTTCTCTAGTTTTGTGCCGTAATGTATGAATTGCAGGGACTGCATTGTATACTTAGTATAAGGTTTCAAGGAGCACAATCAGTGAAATGTGATATACAAATCTGTGAATCAAAAGTTGCCAATTGTGTCCTCAATTAAACAAAATGTTTAGCGTCCCACTGGTTTGTAATATAATGTGATCATATAAGTAGCATGTGTAAGAAAGATATGTTATGCAACAAGCTCCATTTGAATACAACCCAATTAATATCCGGTTGGTAATGATTCTATACATATAGCCCTAACATACCCAATGCATAATCACAAAGATTTCGTTCTGAGTTATCCATTGTCAGACGAATGGACCGATAACCTGCACTGATACATAACATAACGACTATCCCCTTTTATTAATGAACAATATCCCATCTATGAATCCCGAAAAAAATCAATCCCGAATGATTAGCACATTGCCTGTGTAACACCTATGGTAAATAGAGCCCTAGTACATAACGTTCGCATCCCAATCCAATATGGCGGACGAGTATTTACAATAACCGGCACAAACTCCTATCATCCGAGTTCTAAATCCACCCATTAGATAAAGTAATTTGCTCAGCAGAAGTACTCGATCTAAATGACTGATAAAAACATCGACTACAATGATGAAAAAATAATTTTCGAACAAAAATTTTTTTCTTTTTTTCTACCTCTTAGGGAGTTACCATCATTTTATACTGATATCTAACTTTAGTATAAATTGCGCCAATAATTAACAGGTCCTGTATGCTAAAATCGGGATCGTTTTATAATAATATAAAAAAGGACATTTTGCGCGAAAAGCACTTCCGGGTAAAACCAAGCAGAGCTAGCATAAAAACCGGAAGAGGAATGTCCTTCCATCATTATCGATGGAAACCCGGATGCAGAGGAGCAGGGAGGCCGAATAAGTCAGATAAGGTAAGCGACTCCGACAGAGATTCCGCTCCCGCTTTTTTCACAAACCAAGGCTCTAACAAACCGCTTAACACGCGGTAGCCCTGAAAGCCCCATAGGAAGCAGCACGCAAAAAGTGATATCAAGTGATATATTAGAACCCGGTTTCTGACAAGGAGTAAACATCGGAAATAGCCAAAAGTCCCATGTAGAAAGCTTTATGTTTAAATACCTAGACAGGAACATAATAAAAGAAGAACCCGGGGGGTTTTCTATAGCCCCTGCTGCTAAGTATATATGCAAGCAGCTGGAGACACAAATTTGCCTAAACCAGCGAGTAGCAAGCATAAATTAAGAAAAACGAGACGCAGAGGATTTCTATAGAAAACTACTGTCGCCCACGTGCCCAAACTCACTGAATAACAACAAAGAGCGAGTTATGAAAAATTAGTTAAATATGATCGAGACATAGGACTAATGCTTCCTTTGTAACACATTGGCTCAACAGAATAAACATCGCCCATCCAGCCACCCTTCGAGTTCTGTACCGAAGTGGAAGCAAAAAAGAACAAGTCGTTTCTTTCCTGGTGAGTATAAATTAACTCCCAAACAAACAGTAAACGAAGTAAAATTTAATACAAAAAGTACCAGACTATCTGCATTATTATTATTTTTTTCAGTGATCCTAATTTTAAAAAAGGAATCAAAGAAAGCTTCAAAAGTGAATAAACCACTTAGCAAATATCGGTGGCTCCTCTGTACCGTTATAATGAGCAATACAACCATAACAAGGTAACGGCAGAAGTAAATATTGAGTTTTTATCAGCATCAGTGCACCTTTTTAGCAATAAATAGATTGTAAACAATTGCTATTTCTTTCCTTCAATTTAAACAGAAGGTTTCGCTCCATTTGATCTGACTCACTACTGTATAAGAGTGATCTTGCCAACTACAAAGTCTCCAATTTTAAGGTACATGACTGCACTAAGAATTGAAGTCAACTATTGTTAAATGTTAGTGTTAAAGGGTTAATGAAATCTACATGAACCTTGTTTTTGTATAATAAGGGTGGGGATAGGGCTATGCAGTGTAGAGAAAGGATACAGAAAGTAAAAGAGAATTTGTACGTTGTTACACAAGAAAAGGTATCTAAAACATGTCATTCTGTTTACAGATCTTTGTTATTAATTCAGTCAAAACACGTCCTGAAGAAGGTGGAATTATCCCTGTAACCACCGAAACGCCGCGTCGACCTTTGTTTTTTGACTTTTTAATGATTTTGTACATTGTGTGACTCTTTTGCCTTTGATGTTATTTTGAAAATTACATAAATAATGGTTTTATGGGTTTTAAATGTTTTTATAATTTAGAATGTAACCCTGGTAAGGGAGGTACCTAATAAATTGCACTCTTTTTATATATTAAGTTTTTTAGTTTCTTCCTGTACTAGTTTACCAAACAGATACTGCATAGTAACCTCAGTAGCCATATAGCACCTAATCCCACAACACACTGCCCACACAACTCATTGGTCTAGTGAAATTGACCAAGTAACACACAGGGTTGCTCCATTTTCTTTGTATCTGCTCCCCTCCCTGTGACTGAATCAGGGGAACCTTCCAACCTACTTTTCTGTATTCATTGTACAGCTTGTTAGCTGGGAAGGAATTCTAATGCACCCCATTATCAGGGGCAACAATTGAAGGAACTCCAAATTAAAAATGGATACTTTTAAAACTAAAGGATTCACGGAGGAAGACTTTAATAAAATTGTCAATGGAACCTCCAAAAATTTTACAACCATAGCTTCTTCTAATAGCGATGAAGAGAAATGGCGTGAGCTCTGGAATAGTAAGAAAAAGGCAATAAGAACCGAATTGCATGCGGAATTTTTAATTGAATATTGCAAGAAGGGTTTAATCCCTAAAGGCTTACAGGTCAAAAACGAGCCAGGCATATTCATACGCGATGCAAAATTTATTGACAGCTGGACTCTAATTGCAAATCGATGCAGTAGAGACTGGATGTTGTTAATCATAGAGACCGCCAGTGCAATTCTCATAATTGAAAAAAAAGAAATTGAGGATTTAGAAAAGACACTGCAAGACAGTAACGCATTAGAAGATGCCAAGAAAAAATTAGAGGATATTCAAAAAGATGTCTCAGGCTACAGGGATTATTTATTAAACAAAAAATCCAACAAATTCAGAAAGGATGTAGCCAACTATAATCTCGAGGCAGTATATCCATACATACAAAAGGACTTCTTCGATAGACCCAGGGAGGAGTACCATAATCGTAATCATTGGCAACATCCAAAAAGAACATACCCCAAAAAAAGAGTCACTTTTTTAGACTCATCCTACACCAGCACCGAGTCGGAAAATGAAACAAATGCAGAAAACAATGGAGGTGAGACAACTTCAAACGCCAGTTCATTGCCTTTTTTAGACCACCGGCCTCAGAGAGGCAATCAACACAGAGGAAGGGGGAGAGGGAGGGGGAATCATTACCCTCAACCTCCACAACAGAAAAGACCGTACATGAGGACACGGAGTCAGTCCAAATGGGACTAGTCCGGAAGGCAGCCATTATCAACCTTTCTAGCATCACTCTAACCAAAGATGAAACATCAGTATTAGAAAAGGGACTAGGATATGCTGTTACGACCAAAATTGATAAATTTAACTTGGAGAGAGATCTCCAAAGTTTCTTTCGTAAAGTCAGATTGAATGACTTCTTTAAGGATAAAGAACCTAAAGACAGGTCCTCTAACAAATCTGGCCTTAGACCTAAATCCGACTGGACACCATCCATCAACATAGTCCATAAGAAAGTAGACCTGTTTGAACAGGTCGTTGAAAAAAACATAGCAGACCTGCTTAAACATCCCCATAGGGTTACTCATAACCTCAGTAGAGCAGAAAGTGTGGCACTGAAAAGCTTAGAAAACAACCATGAATTGACAGTAAAGCCAGGAGACAAAGGGGGCAGTATAGTCCTAATGGACACAAAGGATTATGAAGACAGAATGATGCTTTTATTAGACAATCAAGCACACTACTGTAAATCTAGCAAGGAAGAATGGAACTCTTTGATCTTAAAGGTGGGAACACTATTGGATCAAGCCAAAGAGGACGAAATTATTTGTCAAGAAGAATATAATTTTTTTTAAAATGAAAATCCAATCATCCCCGCATTGTATGGACTCCCCAAGGTCCATAAAGACCTAAATGATCCCCCAATGCGACCCATCGTATCTTGCATTAATTCCACAACAGAACCATTGAGCAAATATGTGGATAGATTCTTACAGCCCCTAGTCACCTCACAGAAATCATATATAAAAGACACAACAAGTATGATAGAAAAGGTTGAAGGTCACCCTTTCAATCCACATTGCCAATGGTTAGTGACATTAGACATAGAGGCCCTCTACACTAACATCCCTCAAGATGACACCATCAAAATGTTAGAGGGCCTCTTAAATACAGGAGACGGTGATCTTGACCCCCATGCAAGCTTTATAATAGAATGTACCAATATCATCCTCAAAAACAATATTTTTTTGTTTAAAAAAGACTTTTATAAGCAGACCAAAGGCACCAGCATGGGAGCCACCTGTGCTCCCAGTTTGGCATGCTTATATGTGGCCAATTTTGAAAATAAACATATCTACAATAGTGCAGCGCCCTTTTTCGAAAATTTAATTTCTTGGTCACGGTTCATTGACGATATTTTTTTCATTTGGACCGGAACGGAAGAAACCCTTATTGATTTTATCTCATGGTTGAATCTGGGCGACTCAAACCTACGGTTTACCAGTAAGTACAGTAAAGAAAAAATTGAGTTTTTAGACATTAACATTACAAATAATAATGGCACGTTGGAAGTCACTCTATTTACGAAGCCCACAGATCGCAATACTCTCTTGCATTACAGTAGCAACCACCCTAAAAGTCAAAAAGATAATATTCCCTTCGGGCAATATTTACGGATCAGGCGAAACTGTACTAACTTGCATGATTTCAATAAGCATGCTGATGAATTATCAAATAAACTGAGAGACAGAGGATATCCAAATCGTCTTATAAAAAAAGCATATAAGAGAGCTAGGTATTACAACAGAGACTCTCTCTTCAACAAAAACAATGAGGTCCCTATAAAAACAAATGAGAAATTGATATTTGTTACCAACCATACAGTTGTAAGCAATAAAGTGAAGAACATAATCAACAGAAATTGGTCACTTTTAGATGAGAAAGACGGCACAAAACTAGAGAAACCAATGTTTAGTTTCAGAAGAAACAAAACAGTAAGGAACTGTTTAGTGCACACATACAAGGAAGATAAGAGCAAAACCCAGACCACCATCGATAGAAAACCATTACCTACCGGAAATTTCCCTTGTAATATGTGCATAAATTGTGATACACTCATGAAAGTCAACAAAATAACCAATAACAACGTAACCCATAATATAAAGAGCTTTATCAACTGTAAAACCAAAAACCTAATTTATCTTATTCTGTGCCCCTGTCAAAAGGTATATATAGGTGAAACATCCAGAGAATTAAAAACTCGGATCACAGAACATAGATCTGCAATTAGGACAAAGAAAAAAACGGCCCCTCTTGTCGAACACTGGCTTACCCACAACCACAGTTTAGAAGATCTAAAGTGGTGTGGGATTGAAGTAGTACAACAAAGCCTAAGAGGTGGCAACATGCAAACAAAGAGAAAGAAAAGAGAACAGTTTTTTATGTCCCTGTTTAACAGCTTTAGAACAGGCCTAAATAATAAGGAGGACTGGGAAAGATTATTATAAGGGAACATACACAGGACTACACACAATAGAAATGACTTGTATTGTCTTAAATGTAGAAACCGGATGTTGTCTCACATTTATTATGATTGAGCCGTAGAATAATATGTTTGTAATGTATTACATATAAGTGAATGATTATATAGAGTTTTTGAGTTACATTAAGTAATCCCACTAATGGTCAGCCCTGTCTGATAATGAATTTGGCACTTAAAATAATGTGTAATGTATGAATTGCAGGGACTGCATTGTATACTTAGTATAAGGTTTCAAGGAGCACAATCAGTGAAATGTGATATACAAATCTGTGAATCAAAAGTTGCCAATTGTGTCCTCAATTACACAAAATGTTTAGCGTCCCACTGGTTTGTAATATAATGTGATCATATAAGTAGCATGTGTAAGAAAGATATGTTATGCAACAAGCTCCATTTGAATACAACCCAATTAATATCCGGTTGGTAATGATTCTATACATATAGCCCTAACATACCCAATGCATAATCACAAAGATTTCGTTCTGAGTTATCCATTGTCAGACGAATGGACCGATAACCTGCACTGATACATAACATAACGACTATCCCCTTTTATTAATGAACAATATCCCATCTATGAATCCCGAAAAAAATCAATCCCGAATGATTAGCACATTGCCTGTGTAACACCTATGGTAAATAGAGCCCTAGTACATAACGTTCGCATCCCAATCCAATATGGCGGACGAGTATTTACAATAACCGGCACAAACTCCTATCATCCGAGTTCTAAATCCACCCATTAGATAAAGTAATTTGCTCAGCAGAAGTACTCGATCTAAATGACTGATAAAAACATCGACTACAATGATGAAAAAATAATTTTCGAACAAAATTTTTTTTCTTTTTTTCTACCTCTTAGGGAGTTACCATCATTTTATACTGATATCTAACTTTAGTATAAATTGCGCCAATAATTAACAGGTCCTGTATGCTAAAATCGGGATCGTTTTATAATAATATAAAAAAGGACATTTTGCGCGAAAAGCACTTCCGGGTAAAACCAAGCAGAGCTAGCATAAAAACCGGAAGAGGAATGTCCTTCCATCATTATCGATGGAAACCCGGATGCAGAGGAGCAGGGAGGCCGAATAAGTCAGATAAGGTAAGCGACTCCGACAGAGATTCCGCTCCCGCTTTTTTCACAAACCAAGGCTCTAACAAACCGCTTAACACGCGGTAGCCCTGAAAGCCCCATAGGAAGCAGCACGCAAAAAGTGATATCGAGTGATATATTAGAACCCGGTTTCTGACAAGGAGTAAACATCGGAAATAGCCAAAAGTCCCATGTAGAAAGCTTTATGTTTAAATACCTAGACAGGAACATAATAAAAGAAGAACCCGGGGGGTTTTCTATAGCCCCTGCTGCTAAGTATATATGCAAGCAGCTGGAGACACAAATTTGCCTAAACCAGCGAGTAGCCAGCATAAATTAAGAAAAACGGGACGCAGAGGATTTCTATAGAAAACTACTGTCGCCCACGTGCCCAAACTCACTGAATAACAACAAAGAGCCAGTTATGAAAAATTAGTTAAATATGATCGAGACATAGGACTAATGCTTCCTTTGTAACACATTAGCTCAACAGAATAAACATCGCCCATCCAGCCACCCTTCGAGTTCTGTACCGAAGTGGAAGCAAAAAAGAACAAGTCGTTTCTTTCCTGGTGAGTATAAATTAACTCCCAAACAAACAGTAAACGAAGTAAAATTTAATACAAAAAGTACCAGACTATCTGCATTATTATTATTTTTTTCAGTGATCCTAATTTTAAAAAAGGAATCAAAGAAAGCTTCAAAAGTGAATAAACCACTTAGCAAATATCGGTGGCTCCTCTGTACCGTTATAATGAGCAATACAACCATAACAAGGTAACGGCAGAAGTAAATATTGAGTTTTTATCAGCATCAGTGCACCTTTTTAGCAATAAATAGATTGTAAACAATTGCTATTTCTTTCCTTCAATTTAAACAGAAGGTTTCGCTCCATTTGATCTGACTCACTACTGTATAAGAGGGATCTTGCCAACTACAAAGTCTCCAATTTTAAGGTACATGACTGCACTAAGAATTGAAGTCAACTATTGTTAAATGTTAGTGTTAAAGGGTTAATGAAATCTACATGAACCTTGTTTTTGTATAATAAGGGTGGGGATAGGGCTATGCAGTGTAGAGAAAGGATACAGAAAGTAAAAGAGAATTTGTACGTTGTTACACAAGAAAAGGTATCTAAAACATGTCATTCTGTTTACAGATCTTTGTTATTAATTCAGTCAAAACACGTCCTGAAGAAGGTGGAATTATCCCTGTAACCACCGAAACGCCGCGTCGACCTTTGTTTTTTGACTTTTTAATGATTTTGTACATTGTGTGACTCTTTTGCCTTTGATGTTATTTTGAAAATTACATAAATAATGGTTTTATGGTTTTTAAATGTTTTTATAATTTAGAATGTAACCCTGGTAAGGGAGGTACCTAATAAATTGCACTCTTTTTATATATTAAGTTTTTTAGTTTCTTCCTGTACTAGTTTACCAAACAGATACTGCATAGTAACCTCAGTAGCCATATAGCACCTAATCCCACAACACACTGCCCACACAACTCATTGGTCTAGTGAAATTGACCAAGTAACACACAGGGTTGCTCCATTTTCTTTGTATCTGCTCCCCTCCCTGTGACTGAATCAGGGGAACCTTCCAACCTACTTTTCTGTATTCATTGTACAGCTTGTTAGCTGGGAAGGAATTCTAATGCACCCCATTATCAGGGGCAACAATTGAAGGAACTCCAAATTAAAAATGGATACTTTTAAAACTAAAGGATTCACGGAGGAAGACTTTAATAAAATTGTCAATGGAACCTCCAAAAATTTTACAACCATAGCTTCTTCTAATAGCGATGAAGAGAAATGGCGTGAGCTCTGGAATAGTAAGAAAAAGGCAATAAGAACCGAATTGCATGCGGAATTTTTAATTGAATATTGCAAGAAGGGTTTAATCCCTAAAGGCTTACAGGTCAAAAACGAGCCAGGCATATTCATACGCGATGCAAAATTTATTGACAGCTGGACTCTAATTGCAAATCGATGCAGTAGAGACTGGATGTTGTTAATCATAGAGACCGCCAGTGCAATTCTCATAATTGAAAAAAAGAAATAGAGGATTTAGAAAAGACACTGCAAGACAGTAACGCATTAGAAGATGCCAAGAAAAAATTAGAGGATATTCAAAAAGATGTCTCAGGCTACAGGGATTATTTATTAAACAAAAAATCCAACAAATTCAGAAAGGATGTAGCTAACTATATTCTCGAGGCAGTATATCCATACATACAAAAGGACTTCTTCGATAGACCCAGGGAGGAGTACCATAATCGTAATCATTGGCAACATCCAAAAAGAACATACCCCAAAAAAAGAGTCACTTTTTTAGACTCATCCTACACCAGCACCGAGTCGGAAAATGAAACAAATGCAGAAAACAATGGAGGTGAGACAACTTCAAACGCCAGTTCATTGCCTTTTTTAGACCACCGGCCTCAGAGAGGCAATCAACACAGAGGAAGGGGGAGAGGGAGGGGGAATCATTACCCTCAACCTCCACAACAGAAAAGACCGTACATGAGGACACGGAGTCAGTCCAAATGGGACTAGTCCGGAAGGCAGCCATTATCAACCTTTCTAGCATCACTCTAACCAAAGATGAAACATCAGTATTAGAAAAGGGACTAGGATATGCTGTTACGACCAAAATTGATAAATTTAACTTGGAGAGAGATCTCCAAAGTTTCTTTCGTAAAGTCAGATTGAATGACTTCTTTAAGGATAAAGAACCTAAAGACAGGTCCTCTAACAAATCTGGCCTTAGACCTAAATCCGACTGGACACCATCCATCAACATGGTACATAAGAAAGTAGACCTGTTTGAACAGGTCGTTGAAAAAAACATAGCAGACCTGCTTAAACATCCCCATAGGGTTACTCATAACCTCAGTAGAGCAGAAAGTGTGGCACTGAAAAGCTTAGAAAACAACCATGAATTGACAGTAAAGCCAGGAGACAAAGGGGGCAGTATAGTCCTAATGGACACAAAGGATTATGAAGACAGAATGATGCTTTTATTAGACAATCAAGCACACTACTGTAAATCTAGCAAGGAAGAATGGAACTCTTTGATCTTAAAGGTGGGAACACTATTGGATCAAGCCAAAGAGGACGAAATTATTTGTCAAGAAGAATATAATTTTTTTAAAAATGAAAATCCAATCATCCCCGCATTGTATGGACTCCCCAAGGTCCATAAAGACCTAAATGATCCCCCAATGCGACCCATCGTATCTTGCATTAATTCCACAACAGAACCATTGAGCAAATATGTGGATAGATTCTTACAGCCCCTAGTCACCTCACAGAAATCATATATAAAAGACACAACAAGTATGATAGAAAAGGTTGAAGGTCACCCTTTCAATCCACATTGCCAATGGTTAGTGACATTAGACATAGAGGCCCTCTACACTAACATCCCTCAAGATGACACCATCAAAATGTTAGAGGGCCTCTTAAATACAGGAGACGGTGATCTTGACCCCCATGCAAGCTTTATAATAGAATGTACCAATATCATCCTCAAAAACAATATTTTTTTGTTTAAAAAAGACTTTTATAAGCAGACCAAAGGCACCAGCATGGGAGCCACCTGTGCTCCCAGTTTGGCATGCTTATATGTGGCCAATTTTGAAAATAAACATATCTACAATAGTGCAGCGCCCTTTTTCGAAAATTTAATTTCTTGGTCACGGTTCATTGACGATATTTTTTTCATTTGGACCGGAACGGAAGAAACCCTTATTGATTTTATCTCATGGTTGAATCTGGGCGACTCAAACCTACGGTTTACCAGTAAGTACAGTAAAGAAAAAATTGAGTTTTTAGACATTAACATTACAAATAATAATGGCACGTTGGAAGTCACTCTATTTACGAAGCCCACAGATCGCAATACTCTCTTGCATTACAGTAGCAACCACCCTAAAAGTCAAAAAGATAATATTCCCTTCGGGCAATATTTACGGATCAGGCGAAACTGTACTAACTTGCATGATTTCAATAAGCATGCTGATGAATTATCAAATAAACTGAGAGACAGAGGATATCCAAATCGTCTTATAAAAAAAGCATATAAGAGAGCTAGGTATTACAACAGAGACTCTCTCTTCAACAAAAACAATGAGGTCCCTATAAAAACAAATGAGAAATTGATATTTGTTACCAACCATACAGTTGTAAGCAATAAAGTGAAGAACATAATCAACAGAAATTGGTCACTTTTAGATGAGAAAGACGGCACAAAACTAGAGAAACCAATGTTTAGTTTCAGAAGAAACAAAACAGTAAGGAACTGTTTAGTGCACACATACAAGGAAGATAAGAGCAAAACCCAGACCACCATCGATAGAAAACCATTACCTACCGGAAATTTCCCTTGTAATATGTGCATAAATTGTGATACACTCATGAAAGTCAACAAAATAACCAATAACAACGTAACCCATAATATAAAGAGCTTTATCAACTGTAAAACCAAAAACCTAATTTATCTTATTCTGTGCCCCTGTCAAAAGGTATATATAGGTGAAACATCCAGAGAATTAAAAACTCGGATCACAGAACATAGATCTGCAATTAGGACAAAGAAAAAAACGGCCCCTCTTGTCGAACACTGGCTTACCCACAACCACAGTTTAGAAGATCTAAAGTGGTGTGGGATTGAAGTAGTACAACAAAGCCTAAGAGGTGGCAACATGCAAACAAAGAGAAAGAAAAGAGAACAGTTTTTTATGTCCCTGTTTAACAGCTTTAGAACAGGCCTAAATAATAAGGAGGACTGGGAAAGATTATTATAAGGGAACATACACAGGACTACACACAATAGAAATGACTTGTATTGTCTTAAATGTAGAAACCGGATGTTGTCTCACATTTATTATGATTGAGCCGTAGAATAATATGTTTGTAATGTATTACATATAAGTGAATGATTATATAGAGTTTTTGAGTTACATTAAGTAATCCCACTAATGGTCAGCCCTGTCTGATAATGAATTTGGCACTTAAAATAATGTGTAATGTATGAATTGCAGGGACTGCATTGTATACTTAGTATAAGGTTTCAAGGAGCACAATCAGTGAAATGTGATATACAAATCTGTGAATCAAAAGTTGCCAATTGTGTCCTCAATTACACAAAATGTTTAGCGTCCCACTGGTTTGTAATATAATGTGATCATATAAGTAGCATGTGTAAGAAAGATATGTTATGCAACAAGCTCCATTTGAATACAACCCAATTAATATCCGGTTGGTAATGATTCTATACATATAGCCCTAACATACCCAATGCATAATCACAAAGATTTCGTTCTGAGTTATCCATTGTCAGACGAATGGACCGATAACCTGCACTGATACATAACATAACGACTATCCCCTTTTATTAATGAACAATATCCCATCTATGAATCCCGAAAAAAATCAATCCCGAATGATTAGCACATTGCCTGTGTAACACCTATGGTAAATAGAGCCCTAGTACATAACGTTCGCATCCCAATCCAATATGGCGGACGAGTATTTACAATAACCGGCACAAACTCCTATCATCCGAGTTCTAAATCCACCCATTAGATAAAGTAATTTGCTCAGCAGAAGTACTCGATCTAAATGACTGATAAAAACATCGACTACAATGATGAAAAAATAATTTTCGAACAAAAATGTTTTTCTTTTTTTCTACCTCTTAGGGAGTTACCATCATTTTATACTGATATCTAACTTTAGTATAAATTGCGCCAATAATTAACAGGTCCTGTATGCTAAAATCGGGATCGTTTTATAATAATATAAAAAAGGACATTTTGCGCGAAAAGCACTTCCGGGTAAAACCAAGCAGAGCTAGCATAAAAACCGGAAGAGGAATGTCCTTCCATCATTATCGATGGAAACCCGGATGCAGAGGAGCAGGGAGGCCGAATAAGTCAGATAAGGTAAGCGACTCCGACAGAGATTCCGCTCCCGCTTTTTTCACAAACCAAGGCTCTAACAAACCGCTTAACACGCGGTAGCCCTGAAAGCCCCATAGGAAGCAGCACGCAAAAAGTGATATCGAGTGATATATTAGAACCCGGTTTCTGACAAGGAGTAAACATCGGAAATAGCCAAAAGTCCCATGTAGAAAGCTTTATGTTTAAATACCTAGACAGGAACATAATAAAAGAAGAACCCGGGGGTTTTCTATAGCCCCTGCTGCTAAGTATATATGCAAGCAGCTGGAGACACAAATTTGCCTAAACCAGCGAGTAGCCAGCATAAATTAAGAAAAACGGGACGCAGAGGATTTCTATAGAAAACTACTGTCGCCCACGTGCCCAAACTCACTGAATAACAACAAAGAGCCAGTTATGAAAAATTAGTTAAATATGATCGAGACATAGGACTAATGCTTCCTTTATAACACATTGGCTCAACAGAATAAACATCGCCCATCCAGCCACCCTTCGAGTTCTGTACCGAAGTGGAAGCAAAAAAGAACAAGTCGTTTCTTTCCTGGTGAGTATAAATTAACTCCCAAACAAACAGTAAACGAAGTAAAATTTAATACAAAAAGTACCAGACTATCTGCATTATTATTATTTTTTTCAGTGATCCTAATTTTAAAAAAGGAATCAAAGAAAGCTTCAAAAGTGAATAAACCACTTAGCAAATATCGGTGGCTCCTCTGTACCGTTATAATGAGCAATACAACCATAACAAGGTAACGGCAGAAGTAAATATTGAGTTCTTATCAGCATCAGTGCACCTTTTTAGCAATAAATAGATTGTAAACAATTGCTATTTCTTTCCTTCAATTTAAACAGAAGGTTTCGCTCCATTTGATCTGACTCACTACTGTATAAGAGTGATCTTGCCAACTACAAAGTCTCCAATTTTAAGGTACATGACTGCACTAAGAATTGAAGTCAACTATTGTTAAATGTTAGTGTTAAAGGGTTAATGAAATCTACATGAACCTTGTTTTTGTATAATAAGGGTGGGGATAGGGCTATGCAGTGTAGAGAAAGGATACAGAAAGTAAAAGAGAATTTGTACGTTGTTACACAAGAAAAGGTATCTAAAACATGTCATTCTGTTTACAGATCTTTGTTATTAATTCAGTCAAAACACGTCCTGAAGAAGGTGGAATTATCCCTGTAACCACCGAAACGCCGCGTCGACCTTTGTTTTTTGACTTTTTAATGATTTTGTACATTGTGTGACTCTTTTGCCTTTGATGTTATTTTGAAAATTACATAAATAATGGTTTTATGGTTTTTAAATGTTTTTATAATTTAGAATGTAACCCTGGTAAGGGAGGTACCTAATAAATTGCACTCTTTTTATATATTAAGTTTTTTAGTTTCTTCCTGTACTAGTTTACCAAACAGATACTGCATAGTAACCTCAGTAGCCATATAGCACCTAATCCCACAACACACTGCCCACACAACTCATTGGTCTAGTGAAATTGACCAAGTAACACACAGGGTTGCTCCATTTTCTTTGTATCTGCTCCCCTCCCTGTGACTGAATCAGGGGAACCTTCCAACCTACTTTTCTGTATTCATTGTACAGCTTGTTAGCTGGGAAGGAATTCTAATGCACCCCATTATCAGGGGCAACAATTGAAGGAACTCCAAATTAAAAATGGATACTTTTAAAACTAAAGGATTCACGGAGGAAGACTTTAATAAAATTGTCAATGGAACCTCCAAAAATTTTACAACCATAGCTTCTTCTAATAGCGATGAAGAGAAATGGCGTGAGCTCTGGAATAGTAAGAAAAAGGCAATAAGAACCGAATTGCATGCGGAATTTTTAATTGAATATTGCAAGAAGGGTTTAATCCCTAAAGGCTTACAGGTCAAAAACGAGCCAGGCATATTCATACGCGATGCAAAATTTATTGACAGCTGGACTCTAATTGCAAATCGATGCAGTAGAGACTGGATGTTGTTAATCATAGAGACCGCCAGTGCAATTCTCATAATTGAAAAAAAAGAAATAGAGGATTTAGAAAAGACACTGCAAGACAGTAACGCATTAGAAGATGCCAAGAAAAAATTAGAGGATATTCAAAAAGATGTCTCAGGCTACAGGGATTATTTATTAAACAAAAAATCCAACAAATTCAGAAAGGATGTAGCCAACTATAATCTCGAGGCAGTATATCCATACATACAAAAGGACTTCTTCGATAGACCCAGGGAGGAGTACCATAATCGTAATCATTGGCAACATCCAAAAAGAACATACCCCAAAAAAAGAGTCACTTTTTTAGACTCATCCTACACCAGCACCGAGTCGGAAAATGAAACAAATGCAGAAAACAATGGAGGTGAGACAACTTCAAACGCCAGTTCATTGCCTTTTTTAGACCACCGGCCTCAGAGAGGCAATCAACACAGAGGAAGGGGGAGAGGGAGGGGGAATCATTACCCTCAACCTCCACAACAGAAAAGACCGTACATGAGGACACGGAGTCAGTCCAAATGGGACTAGTCCGGAAGGCAGCCATTATCAACCTTTCTAGCATCACTCTAACCAAAGATGAAACATCAGTATTAGAAAAGGGACTAGGATATGCTGTTACGACCAAAATTGATAAATTTAACTTGGAGAGAGATCTCCAAAGTTTCTTTCGTAAAGTCAGATTGAATGACTTCTTTAAGGATAAAGAACCTAAAGACAGGTCCTCTAACAAATCTGGCCTTAGACCTAAATCCGACTGGACACCATCCATCAACATGGTACATAAGAAAGTAGACCTGTTTGAACAGGTCGTTGAAAAAAACATAGCAGACCTGCTTAAACATCCCCATAGGGTTACTCATAACCTCAGTAGAGCAGAAAGTGTGGCACTGAAAAGCTTAGAAAACAACCATGAATTGACAGTAAAGCCAGGAGACAAAGGGGGCAGTATAGTCCTAATGGACACAAAGGATTATGAAGACAGAATGATGCTTTTATTAGACAATCAAGCACACTACTGTAAATCTAGCAAGGAAGAATGGAACTCTTTGATCTTAAAGGTGGGAACACTATTGGATCAAGCCAAAGAGGACGAAATTATTTGTCAAGAAGAATATAATTTTTTAAAAAATGAAAATCCAATCATCCCCGCATTGTATGGACTCCCCAAGGTCCATAAAGACCTAAATGATCCCCCAATGCGACCCATCGTATCTTGCATTAATTCCACAACAGAACCATTGAGCAAATATGTGGATAGATTCTTACAGCCCCTAGTCACCTCACAGAAATCATATATAAAAGACACAACAAGTATGATAGAAAAGGTTGAAGGTCACCCTTTCAATCCACATTGCCAATGGTTAGTGACATTAGACATAGAGGCCCTCTACACTAACATCCCTCAAGATGACACCATCAAAATGTTAGAGGGCCTCTTAAATACAGGAGACGGTGATCTTGACCCCCATGCAAGCTTTATAATAGAATGTACCAATATCATCCTCAAAAACAATATTTTTTTGTTTAAAAAAGACTTTTATAAGCAGACCAAAGGCACCAGCATGGGAGCCACCTGTGCTCCCAGTTTGGCATGCTTATGAGAATATCGCTCTAAACGAATTGAAGAACAATCATGACATAGTCATTAAGCCTGCGGACAAAGGCGGTGGCATAGTCCTACTATCAGCTGAAGGGTATGACGATCAATGCCTGACCCTACTGGCAGACCAGAAATTCTATCAAATCATCACGACTGACCCAACACCACGTCTTCAAAGGACAATAGCCCTAATGGTTGAAGAAGCAGAATGCAACAACTGGATATCCAAAAAAGAAGCGGACTATCTGATAACAAAAGAGCCAGTAACGCCATATTTTTACTCTCTACCCAAGACACACAAGAACAAAGTGCCTCCCCCGGGAAGACCTATTGTCTCGGGGATCAAGTCCATCTTAGAACCACTGTCTCAATTTGCAGACCAGTATCTAAGACCACTGGTCCAAACCACACCTACCTACTTGAAAGATACACGAGACCTCATTAACAAGTTAGAGAACTTTGAGTACTCAACGACCAACATGCTCCTAGTAGGTTTAGACGTGGAGAGCCTCTACACCAGCTTACCACAACAGAAGACCTTGGAGACTCTAGAAACAATTTTGTTCAACAGTGATTGGCACCATCGTACTCCAAGACATTTTGTACTGGAGTGCTGCAGAATGGCCCTGATGGAAAACTTTTTTCAATACAAGGACACCCTCTATCTCCAGCAACATGGGACATCTATGGGGAGTGTCTTTGCCCCGAGTGTGGCAGGGCTCTACGTGAGTACTTTCGAACAGACTTACGTCCATAATGCACATAACCCTTACTTTCGTCATATACTCTTTTGGAAAAGGTATATCGACGACATTCTGCTAATTTGGGAAGGAGACAATGAATCCCTTTTGGACTTTCACAGGTGGTTGAACGCCCAAGATGAATGTCTCAACTTCACCTATACATCCCATGGTCATAGTCTTGATTTCCTAGACATAACCATATTTGCTGAAGATAATACCCTCAAAACAAGAACCTACTTCAAACCTACCGCTAAAAACAGCCTACTTTCTTTCAAAAGCTTCCACCCTCGCCCCTTGAGAGAAAATCTCCCATACAGTCAATTTTTACGACTGAGGAGAAATTGCAGTTCAATAAAAGACTACAAAGTACAAGCAGATGACCTCTGTGCCAAGCTAACAGTGAGAGATTATCCAAAAAGAATCATCAACTCCTGTGCCAAAAGAGCTAGAAACCAACCCAGAGAATCTCTCCTCGAAAGTCACCCAAAACAGGCTGACGATAGGACCACTTGTGTCACTACATACAGTCCGATCACTAACCAGGTGAAAAAGATTATCAATCGAAATTGGAGAATAATAACATCCAACACTCTGACCTGGTCAAAACCCAGATTCGCAAATAAGAGGAGCAGCAACATAAAAGACCTCCTGGTCCACACACGACCACCTCCTAAAAAGAAGAAACAACAACCTGGGCTCTGGAATAATCCCCCAATCATTGGACACTACCCGTGTGGGACCTGTGTCATGTGTGCAACTACAGAACCTACAAAAGAACTACAACTACTTCCAAATTTTTTGTGGAAATTAAGAAAACACACAAATTGCAATACCAGTCACATCATATACATGATCACATGTCCCTGTGACATGCGATACATTGGGATGACCTGTCGAAAAGCGAAACAGAGACTCTGCGAGCACAGGAGCAACGTGAACTGTAAAAGAACTACGACAAAGATGTCGTCCCATTACAAAGAGAAACAACACACAGCCAGTGACCTGCACTGGGTGATCCTAGAAAGCTTGGACACAGTGGACAGAAATGCTACACGAACACTATTTGAAAAGGAGCAGCGCTGGGTCCACATGCTCAAAACAGATACCCAGGGCCTTAACGATTCTGTCCCGTGGTTATCCCTAAACAGATGAACCTAAGCCCCATTGCATTACAGTACTCATAGTGAAGACATCAGTGGCTCTACCAAACGCAGCCGTCCACTGACTCATGTCACATTGTCATAAGAGTAACCATCTGAATGCCTCCCAATACACTGGCCTACCCTTGCCCTGTATGAGATCTGCACATTAGCAGTGCCTTACATGGGCACTTTTCCCATGGGTAAAAACATAATACGTCACTGAATAGGACCCCTGGGCCGTCCAAAAGGTTCATAATTCCTCGAAGAACCAGTCGGGCATAATAGGTCAACATTCGACCTGTTCCACCATTGAGCGTGCAATATCACACTTCTTCAGTATCTGATCAGAACTAATTCTTCATTTATTTTTATTTTTATTTTTATTTTTAAATTAGATTTAATTTAGTTTTATTTTTATATTAGCTTCATTTGCCTGTTATCTGATCAGAACAACAATTTACTGAAAAAGCGGGAAGTATCTCTTCCATCTCCATTATTGGTGTGTTAAATCCCACCCGGAACCGCACCTCCTGGTAGTTCCGGGTGAATGAGAGGCAGCGCCAGCACATGCGGCAGAGTCCGAGTTAGAAGGAATACAGGTAACGCGATGCGCATTCCGTCAACAAAACGGGAACCAAACCGCAAGTATACACCGCGGCTTGTAACTATTTGTCTTTTGATACTTTCCTAGTAATCCTCTCTCGCTAAGCCTTCATCCCCGATGAAGTATTTCTTCACCCTAAACAAGGTATGCATTAGTGCGCGCTACGCATTGGGCACAATGATAGCCTTTCACCACGCACTTTGCAACAACGACTGCTAGACGTATTCTGACAATGAAACGAGCATGCATATATTCATTCATTTATAACCACACGTGTGATATGCGATAGTGAGCATGGTATGTATGAGGTATGCAAGCCACCATAGACCGGCCACACCTTCTAGTTTTCACCATAAACCACGCACTGAGAAAGTACTATTTTAATATTATGGGCACTACAATACAGTATTAGCCCTACCTGTCGGAGTATGAAAAAGGAAGAGTTGACGCCTGAAATGAGTATGAGGTTCAATATTGCCATTTATGAGTTCCTAAAAAACTGCGAGGAACTAATGTATATAATACGTGTTTTTCCCGCACCCTGTCTCCCTATTTGTTGTTGTTTGTGTGTGTTTTTTCATTATTCAGGTACAATGAAACCTTGAATTCCGAAGGATCAGGTCAATTTACCTTTTCTTTCTCACTAAGTTTGTTTTTCACTATTTATTCACCCCCATTGGTCCTGACGAAAGCCTAAGATCCTCTGACTACCAAAGGCTGAAACATGTTGACCTCTTTTTAGACATGATATGCACTTGAACCCCTTACCAATTCAAAAAGTGCACCATTAAATTTTTAACCAAATCCGAATCCAGACCTATTAAAATTGTCTAAGTCTGGCTGTCCGGATTTTTTAAGTCTTATCATCACCACAACCCCTCCCCTACTATTCACGATCACTACTGCCTTAAACCAAAGGCAAAACCTCCTGGTGGAGGGTGCACAATACTATGAAATAACTCGATGATTACGCACGCACGTGTAAAATAGCGGGTACCCACTATATACCGCTGAGAGAGAACCATCCAAACTACACGTGTATGAGAGTTATATTTGGGAGATATCATTTCCTTGACTTGTGATACCCAAGGTTTAAGCAGGACAAGTGATCCTTTCCCCTTTGTGATTAGAAGAGTTAACTACGGAGACTGAAAGGATCTTCTCTCTACCTCCCTATCTCCTTGATGATACATGCTTATATGTGGCCAATTTTGAAAATAAACATATCTACAATAGTGCAGCGCCCTTTTTCGAAAATTTAATTTCTTGGTCACGGTTCATTGACGATATTTTTATTATTATTATTATTATTATTATGAAACTTATAATGCGCTCGGCTTACCCAGGGGCATCCCGGCGCAACAGACCACAGAAACGGAGAAGACTCAGCTAACACTACCGAGGAAACAGATGAGTCTTAAGCAGCTTCCTAAATGATAGGATCTGGGGTTCTGAGCGGATCTTAAGGGGCAGAGAGTTCCAAAGGGAGGCTACCTGCACAGAAAAACGCCTGCCCCCCGACCGGGCTCTTCTTACTCTCGCTGACTGCAGAAGATGTTTTTGCTCAGAGCGCAACAGACGCGAGGGTTTGTAGGGACGGGCCATATTTGCAAGAATGGAAGGGCCTTTGCCGTGTAAAATTTTATGAGCTGTACAAAGCGCTTTAAATTTCACCCGCTCCTTCACGGGGAGCCAGTGGAGCGCTTTAAGGGCCGGAGCAGCAGACTGCCTTCTAGGGACATCCATAAGGACTCTGGCAGCTGCATTTTGCACCTGTTGGAGGATTTTAAGGGTAGCTTCCGGAGCACCGATAAACAACGCATTCCCATAATCGAGCCTGGATAGAATTAGGCCACGAATCAACAACTTCCTTGATGGAGCAGGAAGCAGAGGTAACACCTTACGGGCTGATCTCAACAAGCCAAAACAGACCCCTGCGGTCTTCTTGGCATGAGTCCGAAAGGACAGATCGTCATCCAACCATATTCCCAAGGATTTGATCTCCTTCTTGGGGGATGGTGGCTCGCCAAGAGACCGGGGCCAGCAACTCGCAATGATGGAAGGATTGGAGTTGCCCAGGAGCATCAGCTCGGTCTTACCTCCATTGAGCTTTAAATCAGAGATGGACATCCATCGATAAACATTGGCGAGGCAGTCATGTAATACCTCCGGGTGTGACGCCAATTGCGTGAGGCCCACCACCAGCTGAGTATCATCAGCATAGCTGATGATCTTCACCCCCGAAGGGGCGACCACTCTTTCAAGTGGAGTCATATAAATATTAAATAAGGTAGGGCTCAGCGATGAGCCCTGCGGGACTCCACATTGAAGAGGGATTGGGGCAGATTGCTCTGACCCTTCCCAGACCTGGTAGAAACGATCCGCAAGAAAGGAACCCAGCCATTTCAAAGCTGTCCCCGAGACACCTGCCTCTGACAGCCGTTGGAGGAGCACCTGATGGTTCACGGTGTCAAAAGCAGCACTCAAGTCCAGGAGGATCACTGCCACTGACCCCCCTGTGTCGAGAGTGCTTCTTGCCTCCTCCACTACTGCCAACAAGGCAGTGTCTGTTCCATGGCCGGGGCGGAAACCAGTCTGGGAGTCTCCTAGCAGGTGGTTAGCTTCAAGATGGTGCGAGAGCTGATGATTGACGAGCTTCTCAGCAATTTTTGAAAAACCAGGAAGGAGAGAAATTGGCCTAAAGTTGGCCAAATCAGATGGATCCAATCCTGGTTTTTTCAGTATGGCTTTCACCACAGCCTTTTTCCATCTCTGTGGCACTATGCCCTGAGCAAGTGAGAGGTTTATGAGATCAGTCAAAGGAGTTGACAGGATGTTAACCACGGGCTTAAGGTGTTTCATCGGGACTGGATCGCTCGGAGAGCCACTCTTCAACTCCAGCAGGACCTTTGTAACCTCCTCTTCCGAGAAGGGGCCAAAGGATATAAACTCAGTCGGGCAGTTTGTAGAACCAATGACTGATTCCTGAATGAGAGGGATAGAGGGTAAGGAGGATAATATTTTCTCTATTTTAGAGTAAAAGAATTTCGCCAAATCCTCACATTGTCCTTTAGGGTCATCGTGTAGCACTGGGGGGGTGGGTGCTTTCAGAAGTTCTTTAAAGATTTTAAACGACTCGCCGGAGGAGTTACTTGCCCTCGCGATCCTCTCGCTAAAGAAAGCCCTTTTAGCGTCCTTCAGTGCCCTTTTATATTTCCTCAGCTCCTTCTTATAAAAGGCCCGACTTTCCTCGGTCTGCTCTCTCCTCCAAGCACGTTCAAACCTTTTACAGGAAGTTCTGATACACCTGAGTTCGAGGGTGTACCAGGGAGCAGAACCAATTCTTCTCTCCCTGACAAGCCTCCTTTTATTCGGGATCAGCAAATCCAAGGAGTTGGTTAGCCAGTTGACTACAAGCTGATCTGCGATGCTGGGGGCTTCTACATGATGGGGACAAGTTCTGGCTAGCTCTTCCGCCCACCTGTCTACCGGAAGCTTCGACCAGAGACGGTCCACAGTATGTTGCCTAAGTGGAGGATCTCTCCGGTTCCCAGGCAACCAGCTAAACGGAATGAAATGGTGGTCAGTCCAAGGGAGAGCCAACGTCTGGAGGGCCTGTAAGTTCGCCGAATTAGCGAAGACCGCATCCAGCTGATGACCTCTATTATGAGTCACTCCCACATTGGCAAGATGTAGGTCAAGTGCACCAAGCGAACTTATAAGATCCCTTGACACCACATCATAGGGGTCGTCAAAATGAAAATTGAAGTCCCCAAGAGTGAGAAAGTTGGACGAAGCCGCAGCAAGTGGAATAACAGTTTCCATAAAGGAATCCACGAAGTTCCCTAGCGTAGCGGGAGGCCGGTACACCAAAATACCAGAGATAGAGACAGTCGAAGAGATGCCAAGAGTGAAATGACAGCTCTCAGCGTTATTAATGCCGCAATCAGCGGCTTTGCATACCAATGTGTCTCTGTAGATAATGGCCACTCCGCCCCCTCTTCCATCCGGCCTATCAAGGTGGAACATGAGGTATCCCGGGGGAAGAGCATTAACAATGTCGGGGTCGGAACCAGTGGACAGCCACGTCTCCGTAAGAAATAAAACATCCAAACTATAATCCAAAAGGAGGCAATGGATTTCCGTGGAGTGACAGGGAAGTGATCTGCAATTAAGCAGAGCCATCGTAAAAGAGTCGGGATCCTTAACCGTGTTATGTGGGCGACAGCCAGAACAGGGTTTGAATACAACACCCTCCGCCCAATAATAGTAGCAACTAGGATGTCTTGGCACGCGTAATGCGAGAAGCGAGTCCCGTGAGTACCTGTAAGAAGGGATCCGTGTGTTCGGAGAGTTGAGCAGAGTGGTATGCCCAAGGCATCCTCATTTTCATTTGGACCGGAACGGAAGAAACCCTTATTGATTTTATCTCATGGTTGAATCTGGGCGACTCAAACCTACGGTTTACCAGTAAGTACAGTAAAGAAAAAATTGAGTTTTTAGACATTAACATTACAAATAATAATGGCACGTTGGAAGTCACTCTATTTACGAAGCCCACAGATCGCAATACTCTCTTGCATTACAGTAGCAACCACCCTAAAAGTCAAAAAGATAATATTCCCTTCGGGCAATATTTACGGATCAGGCGAAACTGTACTAACTTGCATGATTTCAATAAGCATGCTGATGAATTATCAAATAAACTGAGAGACAGAGGATATCCAAATCGTCTTATAAAAAAAGCATATAAGAGAGCTAGGTATTACAACAGAGACTCTCTCTTCAACAAAAACAATGAGGTCCCTATAAAAACAAATGAGAAATTGATATTTGTTACCAACCATACAGTTGTAAGCAATAAAGTGAAGAACATAATCAACAGAAATTGGTCACTTTTAGATGAGAAAGACGGCACAAAACTAGAGAAACCAATGTTTAGTTTCAGAAGAAACAAAACAGTAAGGAACTGTTTAGTGCACACATACAAGGAAGATAAGAGCAAAACCCAGACCACCATCGATAGAAAACCATTACCTACCGGAAATTTCCCTTGTAATATGTGCATAAATTGTGATACACTCATGAAAGTCAACAAAATAACCAATAACAACGTAACCCATAATATAAAGAGCTTTATCAACTGTAAAACCAAAAACCTAATTTATCTTATTCTGTGCCCCTGTCAAAAGGTATATATAGGTGAAACATCCAGAGAATTAAAAACTCGGATCACAGAACATAGATCTGCAATTAGGACAAAGAAAAAAACGGCCCCTCTTGTCGAACACTGGCTTACCCACAACCACAGTTTAGAAGATCTAAAGTGGTGTGGGATTGAAGTAGTACAACAAAGCCTAAGAGGTGGCAACATGCAAACAAAGAGAAAGAAAAGAGAACAGTTTTTTATGTCCCTGTTTAACAGCTTTAGAACAGGCCTAAATAATAAGGAGGACTGGGAAAGATTATTATAAGGGAACATACACAGGACTACACACAATAGAAATGACTTGTATTGTCTTAAATGTAGAAACCGGATGTTGTCTCACATTTATTATGATTGAGCCGTAGAATAATATGTTTGTAATGTATTACATATAAGTGAATGATTATATAGAGTTTTTGAGTTACATTAAGTAATCCCACTAATGGTCAGCCCTGTCTGATAATGAATTTGGCACTTAAAATAATGTGTAATGTATGAATTGCAGGGACTGCATTGTATACTTAGTATAAGGTTTCAAGGAGCACAATCAGTGAAATGTGATATACAAATCTGTGAATCAAAAGTTGCCAATTGTGTCCTCAATTACACAAAATGTTTAGCGTCCCACTGGTTTGTAATATAATGTGATCATATAAGTAGCATGTGTAAGAAAGATATGTTATGCAACAAGCTCCATTTGAATACAACCCAATTAATATCCGGTTGGTAATGATTCTATACATATAGCCCTAACATACCCAATGCATAATCACAAAGATTTCGTTCTGAGTTATCCATTGTCAGACGAATGGACCGATAACCTGCACTGATACATAACATAACGACTATCCCCTTTTATTAATGAACAATATCCCATCTATGAATCCCGAAAAAAATCAATCCCGAATGATTAGCACATTGCCTGTGTAACACCTATGGTAAATAGAGCCCTAGTACATAACGTTCGCATCCCAATCCAATATGGCGGACGAGTATTTACAATAACCGGCACAAACTCCTATCATCCGAGTTCTAAATCCACCCATTAGATAAAGTAATTTGCTCAGCAGAAGTACTCGATCTAAATGACTGATAAAAACATCGACTACAATGATGAAAAAATAATTTTCGAACAAAATTTTTTTTCTTTTTTTCTACCTCTTAGGGAGTTACCATCATTTTATACTGATATCTAACTTTAGTATAAATTGCGCCAATAATTAACAGGTCCTGTATGCTAAAATCGGGATCGTTTTATAATAATATAAAAAAGGACATTTTGCGCGAAAAGCACTTCCGGGTAAAACCAAGCAGAGCTAGCATAAAAACCGGAAGAGGAATGTCCTTCCATCATTATCGATGGAAACCCGGATGCAGAGGAGCAGGGAGGCCGAATAAGTCAGATAAGGTAAGCGACTCCGACAGAGATTCCGCTCCCGCTTTTTTCACAAACCAAGGCTCTAACAAACCGCTTAACACGCGGTAGCCCTGAAAGCCCCATAGGAAGCAGCACGCAAAAAGTGATATCGAGTGATATATTAGAACCCGGTTTCTGACAAGGAGTAAACATCGGAAATAGCCAAAAGTCCCATGTAGAAAGCTTTATGTTTAAATACCTAGACAGGAACATAATAAAAGAAGAACCCGGGGGTTTTCTATAGCCCCTGCTGCTAAGTATATATGCAAGCAGCTGGAGACACAAATTTGCCTAAACCAGCGAGTAGCCAGCATAAATTAAGAAAAACGGGACGCAGAGGATTTCTATAGAAAACTACTGTCGCCCACGTGCCCAAACTCACTGAATAACAACAAAGAGCCAGTTATGAAAAATTAGTTAAATATGATCGAGACATAGGACTAATGCTTCCTTTGTAACACATTGGCTCAACAGAATAAACATCGCCCATCCAGCCACCCTTCGAGTTCTGTACCGAAGTGGAAGCAAAAAAGAACAAGTCGTTTCTTTCCTGGTGAGTATAAATTAACTCCCAAACAAACAGTAAACGAAGTAAAATTTAATACAAAAAGTACCAGACTATCTGCATTATTATTATTTTTTTCAGTGATCCTAATTTTAAAAAAGGAATCAAAGAAAGCTTCAAAAGTGAATAAACCACTTAGCAAATATCGGTGGCTCCTCTGTACCGTTATAATGAGCAATACAACCATAACAAGGTAACGGCAGAAGTAAATATTGAGTTTTTATCAGCATCAGTGCACCTTTTTAGCAATAAATAGATTGTAAACAATTGCTATTTCTTTCCTTCAATTTAAACAGAAGGTTTCGCTCCATTTGATCTGACTCACTACTGTATAAGAGTGATCTTGCCAACTACAAAGTCTCCAATTTTAAGGTACATGACTGCACTAAGAATTGAAGTCAACTATTGTTAAATGTTAGTGTTAAAGGGTTAATGAAATCTACATGAACCTTGTTTTTGTATAATAAGGGTGGGGATAGGGCTATGCAGTGTAGAGAAAGGATACAGAAAGTAAAAGAGAATTTGTACGTTGTTAGACAAGAAAAGGTATCTAAAACATGTCATTCTGTTTACAGATCTTTGTTATTAATTCAGTCAAAACACGTCCTGAAGAAGGTGGAATTATCCCTGTAACCACCGAAACGCCGCGTCGACCTTTGTTTTTTGACTTTTTAATGATTTTGTACATTGTGTGACTCTTTTGCCTTTGATGTTATTTTGAAAATTACATAAATAATGGTTTTATGGTTTTTAAATGTTTTTATAATTTAGAATGTAACCCTGGTAAGGGAGGTACCTAATAAATTGCACTCTTTTTATATATTAAGTTTTTTAGTTTCTTCCTGTACTAGTTTACCAAACAGATACTGCATAGTAACCTCAGTAGCCATATAGCACCTAATCCCACAACACACTGCCCACACAACTCATTGGTCTAGTGAAATTGACCAAGTAACACACAGGGTTGCTCCATTTTCTTTGTATCTGCTCCCCTCCCTGTGACTGAATCAGGGGAACCTTCCAACCTACTTTTCTGGATGCTCCAGTATCACCAGAATAGAATCAGAGAAGAACAAGATCATGAAAGGAAACGTATGAAAGACACGAAAATGAAAGTATTAGTTGCACAATCTGTTCCTCAAGACAGTCAAAAGAGGGGTAAGAATCAAGCCAGTCATCCTGCAGTTCCTGTTAAAGGGACCTGCAATTATTGTAAACAGCCAGGTCATTTTATAAACGAGTGTGCAGTTCTGAAACACAACATAGCTACCGGTAAGACTAAAGAAAGACCACGTCCGCCTAGACAAGAACAAGTTTCACAGACTTCTCAGCCACCACGGAATGCACCACAGACAGTTACAGTACCGCAGCCTATAGCTGCAACACAGCATGTTACACAGCAGATGTACCAGTATGCACAGTCCGAGTATCCAGAGTACCAGCAATACTCATGAAACAGCCTAGAGAGGGAGGTAGGCTTGCCTCTCATCGAGATACCTGTAGATCAAGAGGGTCCCTATGTTCACAGTCAAGTATTAGGGAAAGACAGAAAGTTTTTGATTGATACAGGGGCAAGTAGGACGACCATTAGTCACGACGAGGTTCCAGGGGCTCCGCTCTCAGGCTCAAGAAATGTTTCCCTTGGATTTTCAGGAAAGCCAATAGTAAACGAGATATCAAAGCCAGTTGCTCTAGAAGTAGGTCCATTGTCCCGTACTACTGATCTGTTACTTACAAAGTCATGTCCAGAAAATCTGTTAGGCATCAAGACACTGAAAGAATTAGGTGCAGTTATTTGCTGCTCCCCAGAAGGAATACGTCTGTTCTTACGTGACTTCAAAGGTCACTATGTATTACGTGATTTTGATCCAAGATTGTTAAATGTCCCCCAGCATCTATGGGCACAAGGTCCAACTGATGTTGGTTATATGCAAATCACACCCCATCGTGTGACTCTCAAGTCAGGTGTAGTGTTACCACGAATCAGACAGTACAGATTGCCACCTGAGGCTGTAGCAGCCTTATCCAAAATTATTGACGAGCTCATTGCTCAAGGAGTGGTTGTAGAAACTGACTCCAATGTATGTAATTCTCCTATCCTAGGCAGTTGACACCTGACCGTATCCAGTTAATAGCGAGTCTTCCTCAGCCCAAGACCCAGAAGGAGGTTCGTGCCTTTATCGGCCTCACTTCTTATTGCAGACAATGGATTCCCCAGTATGCATTTCTAGCCAAGCCACTGATACAGTTAACGACACAGGAGGCAGCCGTATCGACTGTCCTCCCTTGGACATCTGAACATACACTAGTTTTAATGAATTAAAGAAAGCCTTATGTCAAGCTCCAGTTCTAGCAACACTGAACTACAGTAAGCCTTTTACACTTTTCGTCACTGAACGCGAAGGTACAGCATTATCTGTTCTCACACAAGATCAAGCAGGACAATACAAGCCTTGTGCTTATTTTTCGAGCACATTAGATCCAGTAGCCCAGGCTCTGCCTGCGTGCCTCAAGTCAGTTGCAGCCACAGCACTAGCTATCAGACAAAGTGATTCCATAGTGTTAGGACATTCCCTGACAGTACAAGTTCCACACTCCGTGGAAGTTCTTTTAAACCGAACACAGACTCAGCACTTGACAATTGCACGTTTAACAGGTTATGAATTGACACTGTTCCAGCCACACATAGAAATCAGACGCTGCAACGTTCTAAATCCTGCTACACTGTTACCGTCAGTTACTTCAAATCCCGCTACACATGATTGTGTGGAAGTAGTTAACACCATGACAAAGCCAAGACAAGACTTGACAGATATTCCATTACCAGATCCCGACCTGACACTTTATGTGGATGGTTCATGTATGAGAACAAGTACAGGAGATCTAGTAGCCGCGTATGCAGTGACTACTGACACTGAAGTTATAGAGACACACCGTATTGACACTCTGTCCGCCCAAGCAGCAGAGCTAGTCGCTCTGACCCAAGCCTGCATACGTGCCAAGAACCTGAAAGTTAACATTTACACAGATTCACGTTACGCATTTGGAGTCGTACACGACTTTGGAGTGCTCTGGCAGGAGAGAGGTTTCATGACTTCTCATGGAACCAAGATTCAGCATGGTTTCCTTATTCAAGCTCTGTTAGAAGCAATACATTTACCGACAGCTATCGCTATTATGAAGTGCAAAGCACATACGAAAGTTACAGACGTTATTTCCCAGGGTAATGATCTAGCAGATCGAACAGCCAAGCTTACAGCTCAGACTCCAGACATTCCAGTTAACAAGACACATACATCCACTCCAGATCAGACTACATGTATGACAGTTAAGGACCCCACTCAAGATGTCATAGATATCCAGTCACATGCTAATCCCGATGAAATCAAGAAATGGTCCGAACAAGGAGGGGTCCAGACAGATCAAGGATGGTTGACGAAGGGAAAAGCCACATGGTTTCTCCCCGACTCAATGGTTCAAGTCATTATTAATACCGCACATAGTCCTGCACATTTAGGAGAAAAAGCCATGTTAGACAGTATCCAGAACCTTTGGTTCAACAAACACTTACGAGCTGCAGCCAAGCAGAAAGTCCGCACCTGTATGATATGTTGTCAGTTCAATCCAGGTAAAAGTGTCCCGGTGGAACAAGGGGGATTCCAGCCTCCTGACCACCCTTTTGAAGTCCTCCAGATGGATTATATTCAGATGGAGCGATGTCGAGGTTTCAAGTATGTCCTTGTAGTTGTATGCGCTTTGTCCAGGTGGACAGAGGCATATCCAGTTCCAGACTACACAGCCGCGACCACTGCCAAGCAGCTGGTTCGTGAATTCTTCCCCCGTTACGGACTCCCTAGGGTCGTGTATTCAGACAACGGCCAGCCATTCTCATCTGAACTTATGAAGAACGTTTCCCTTCTGTTAGGGTACCAGTGGAAGTTTCATTGTGTACGCCATCCTGAAGCAGCAGGTCTCGTAGAGAGACATAATCAGACCCTGAAAATCCGAATTGCAAAAGTCTGTAAAGAGAAAGGTGTAGATTGGCTAGTAGCTCTGCCAGTCGCCCTATTCTATATGCGCATGGTCGCACATTCCAGATCAGGTCTGTCCCCGTATGAGGTCGTATTCGGCCGCCCCCCTAACATGTGGGGTACACCTAGACCCCGAAGTATTACAGATGTTTCCAGTAATATGCTGACAGATTACCTAGCTTCCTTGATGTCTGCCCTACACTCTTGTCGTTCACAGGTTGCCGCTGCATTTCCCGACAATACTGAAGTCAAGCCACACGAGGTCCTTCCTGGCTCCTTGGTCCTCGTCAGGAATTTTGATCGTTCAAGTCCGCTGGAACCTAGATGGAAGGAGCCGAAGTTAGTCCTTCTTACCACCCGTACTGCCGTCAAGCTGGAAGGGAGAAAAGGCTGGGTGCATCTGTCGCACGTCAAGAAATTTCACGGACTCAGATCTAAAGTTCTTCCTAAAAACATTTCCGAGGATTCCCAGGATTTTAAGGACTGCCAAAACACTGTTCTCAAGGACTGTCCCGCAAATGACTCTGATCTGAAACCCTCCCTGTTAGAGAAAACTCCGCAGCAGGAGTATAAACAGAAACTCCGGTCTAGTAAAATAAGTCAGCCAGTTTTATTGTCTAAGTCCTCCCCTAGGTGAAACGGTTAGACAGGTTTCTGACATGTATAAGATAGACCCCCATAGTGAGAGAGTTAGTCAAAACTCTATCAGATGTATCATTATTTTATGTTTTCTGCTATTTTTGAGTTTGATGGTTACCTGCACGAGCTATGCATTACATCTATGCTTTCCAATTTCTCATGTAAACAAGTCTTCTAATGTTACAGTAGAGCACACATTTAGTGATCTGCCCCCTCACGAACTATCCTATCGTCTTGCTATGCGCAATAACACCTTCATCAGAATGTTACACTATTCACACCAGACCAGCAATGCCACTAATTGTTGGGTGTGTGGTCGACTCCCCCCTTTCCAGACACCGAAGGGAGTTCTGCCACTCTTTCCTTATCCATTTTCACATGATGGTTCATGTGGAGCATGGTCCACGTTAACGTCATCCTCAACTGATATGTCCCTTCTAAACAGTACATGTTTCCCAGACAAGCAAGGTCTTCCCCATAAAACCGGGTTAGATCTAGAAAATGAAGTTATTATTTAGGTAATTATTCGTCGAATTTTATGGTCCTAAATGTTCAGTCTGATACTACTCCAGACTTACCTGCAATTTCAGTACTACCAGTCAAAGGCGAATTATGTGTCAGAAAGAATGGTTCTACACATGTAGGACATAGTGATTGTACTACTATTGTCAAGTATAGTGACAGTAGGGAATCTATTTTCAAAGCCTCACGTCATTCATATTTTGTTTGTGGTCAGACCGCATATGTTCGTCTGCCCCTCAATTGGGATGGAACATGTTACATTGCCTTCCTACTGCCACCAGTTTTCCTAGCCCCATCCGATTATCATAGAAACACACATCTAGTACACATTAGACATAGAAGAGAGATCGAGTCCCCGATTGTCGATCAAACTGAAACCACTCTAGAACAGTATCAAGATTTTAATAAAGGATTCTTCTTCTTTATAGGTCCTGTCCAGAATAGTAAGCTAATCCGTAGGTTAACCAGAACCCTTGAAGCAGTAGTGAACGAGACTACTTCTGCTCTAGGTAACTTAACCGAAGAGCAATCTGCTATGAGATTTGTAGTTTTGCAAAATCGTCTCGTCCTTGACGTCATACTGGCCGATAGGGGCGGGGCATGTAGAGTCATCGGATCTAGTTGCTGCATTTTCATTCCTAATAACGCGCCGTCTGTTTATTCAGCTATAACCAGACTTCATAAAATTGCCCATCAGTTACACCAGAATCCAGGCACCTGGACATGGTCCGGTTGGCTCTGGAGTATAATTTCTGCCTGGGGATGGAAAGTTCTATCATTCCTAGGTATAGCAGTAATGATTATTTTCAGTTGCTGCCTCTGTTTACAATGTGGCCCTGCGATTTGCGGCATTTGTGCTACATCCTGTATTCCTAGTCCTAAACCCCGCTCTAGATCCCGTTCCAAGACAATTCGAGACGAGCAAATGATACTGTATGAAATGATAGATGGTATCATGAATATTGATGTTTCCTGATGGAAACGTAGTGACAAGGAGGGAATGTGGAAAAGTAAATTTTGCCATGTTCTGTGTCCCTACGTGTTCCCCATCTTATGTTATATGTGCATGATTAATATGCATATGTATTCCCTTATGGTCGATTAAAGATGCAATTACAGTTGTGTCCATCTCTAACATGCCAGTTTCCAGTTCTCGTGAAAACTGCGAGTATTAGGCCTATGTAAAGTTATGTTGCCACGTTTCACAGTGTGCACGTTAATTCAGTAAAAGTCCCCGTTTCTAGGCCTCAAAAGGGCCCGGACACCAGATTCAGCTTCTGTCTCCTGAACCCTCGCTGAAGAGCGATACAGCCCCCACCTGTATCCCTGACCCTTCACTTACTTCCTGCCTCACAGTGCCGGCACGGCCTGGCTCTGCCTGCCAGTCTGCCAAGAGTATGTTATGATTCTAGTTATCAGTCCAGCTCTCCTTCTCTGCATTCCTAAGCTACTGAATCGCATCAATAGGTTCAGTCATCGTCTAGCCTTTACGTCTCCATGTAAGAGAAATACTGTATTAATGGTCATTTAATATTCCTTAACACGCACTACATGTAGAATAATGCATGCACCAGTCTTAGTGTCTGTTAGCCTTTGCCCTGATAACTTTTGGATTCTATCAACATGTTCTCTAAACATCAGATACTAGATAGTGGTTAGGTACATGTCGCCCTGACTCTCCAGACTTTCGTCTCCTCCTCTAGCGCAGAAGTCATAGCCCCCAGTTTCTCCTAGTAATACGTCATTGCCAGCTTGCGCGCACCACTAGGTCAGAGGTCCCGGCTCCTTAGGTAGCCCCCTCCATGTTTCCGCCCCATTCATGACATATTCTGTTACGTTTGCATCACATGTCTATGTATACGCCCTGTTACACCTACTTTTAGCCTTATCTTTCGCGACTACTACAACGACACACCTTCTGCTCCGCCCACTGCTACGCCTACTGTATTCACAGTAATGCTATTGTTTTACTATATATATGTTGTACATTGTTATTAAAGTCAGCCGCCCTGCTCATTCCAGATCCTGCCCCCGGCAGCGCTGCCATCCTGTTCCCGTGCAGGTTGTCCTGTTCCTGTCCTTTATGCTGTATTAAACCTGCAAAACTCCTACTACCTCGAATCTTGACTCTTATTTATTGAGCTATCTGTTATTATTATATCCATTCAAAAATAGAGGTATTATTTATTTATTTACCACACAACTGTTATTACTCTGGCACTGGGAGCACAAAGGTACTGTATTAATTAAGTGTCCAGTAGGGCACAGTGCTAACATAAACAATTTTTTTCTCCAGTTTCGGACTGCTCAACCTGTCCTGATGATGATCTTGACTAAGTAAAGATTGAAACGCCGTCAAGCCCCCAATGAAAATCCCCCCCTTGTATATATCGTTGTGGATTTCTTGTTGTTGTCTTTGTGATATTTCGTGTATCTTCACTCTCACTTAGTCACGTTACGCATTTCGGGCTGCTAACACTAGGACGCTTCCTTGTCAGCCGCCACACACTTTATAAATGCCTATGTATTGTATTGTATCTACTGTCTACAAGGAGTTTCGATTCTAATATTGCTCTATAAAAGTCTCACCCGAGATATTTCTTCGAACAAAGTTTTATAAATGGGAAATGGTCCTTCGGCAGCAAGTCCGTCGAGGGACTCCAGCATCAGAGCGAGTGGCTGCCTTTTACCACCAGCCAAGAGTGAGTGGCTACCTCTCCACACAGCCCACAGTGAGTGACTGCCTCTCTACACAACCCACAGTGAGTGGCGACCTCTCCATACAGCCCACAGTGAGTGGCTGCCTCTCCACACAGCCTACAGTGAGTGACTGCCTCTCCACACAGCCCACAGTGAGTGGTGGCTTCTACACAAAGCCCTAAGTGAGTGATTGCCTCTCCACACAGCTCACAGTGAGTGACTGCTTCTCCACACAGCTCACAGTGAGTGACTGCTTCTACATACAACCCACAGTGAATGGCTGCCTCTCCAAAAAGCTCACAGTGAGTGACTGCCTCTCCACACAGCCCACAGTGAGTGACTGCCTCTCCACACAGCTAACAGTGAGTGTCTGACTCTCCACACAACCCACAGTGAGTGGCTACCTCTCCATATAACCCACAGTGAGTGGCTACCTCTCCACACTACCCACAGTGAGTGGCTGCCTCTCTACACAGCCCACAGTGAGTGACTGCCTCTCCACGCAGTCCACAGTGAGTGGCTGCCTCTCCATATAACCCACAGTGAGTGGCTACCTCTCCACACTACCCACAGTGAGTGGCTGCCTCTCCATACAGCCCACAGTGAGTGGCTGCCTCTCCACACAACCCACAGAGAGTGGCTGCCTCTCCACACAACCCACAGTGAGTGGCGGCCTCTTCATACAACCCAGAGTGAGTGACTAACTCTCCACACAGCCCACAGTGAGTGGTTGCCTCTCCACAAAGCCCACAGTGAGTGGCTACCTCTCCACACAGCCCACAGTGAGTGGCTGCCTCTCCACACAGCCCACAGTGAGTGGCTACCTCTCCATACAGCCCACAGTGAGTAGCTGCCTCTCCATACAGCCCACAGCAAGTGGCTGCCTCTCCACACAACCCACAGTGAGTGGCTGCCTCTCCGTACAGCCCACAGTGAGTGGCTGCCTCTCCACACAGCCCACAGTGAGTGGCTACCTCTCCACACAGCCCACGGTGAGTGGCAGCCTCCATACAACCCACAGTGAATGGCTGCCTCTCCGTACAGCCCACAGTGAGTGGCTACCTCTCCACACAGCCCACAGTGAGTGGCTGCCTCCATACAACCCACAGTGAGTGGCGGCCTCTCCACACAGCCCACAGTGAGTGGCTGCCTCTCCGTACAGCCGACAGTGAGTGGCTGCCTCTCCACACAACCCACAGTGAGTGGCTGTCTCTCCATACTATGCTTTGGGGTAGCTGAGGTCCAGAAAGCAGTCATGGACACATCAGGACGAAAAGCCCCTGGGCCTGATGGGGTCCCTGCAGATCTTTATAAAGCTGACCCAGGGATGTGGGCATAGATCCTAGCTAGGGTCTTTAATGGCGCAACGGTAGGCGGTTCACCCCACTCTTGGTCTACAGCGGTTATTTTACCCAATTTTAAAAAGGGCGCTCGGGATGACCCTGCTTGTTATCGCCCGATCTCAATATTAGTCTGTGCTGCAAAAATTATGGGGAAAGTGATTTTACAACGCTTAACAATATGGTTAGATGCAAGTAATATAATATCTGACCTGCAATACGGTTTCAGGAAGGAAATGGAGACAGTGGATCAATGCATAAATCTACTTATGATTATCGGCAAAAACTCACTCACTATAAAGGGACATATGCACATGGCTTTCATGGACTTAATGTCTGCTTTCGACCGAGTGAATAGGTCAAAATGATGGCCTTTATTAAAGAGTGAGGCGAGTGACAATCTAGTGGCTTTTCTGCATTGGTCCCACTAAAATTTAACAGCCTATTTCAAATACAATGAAAATGGTTCCCTTACAGAATCCTGGGACGTTAAGCGAGGGGTGAGACAGGGATGTATTTTGGTCCCTGTTTTGTTTACCCTATATATTAACAATCTGGGTGCTGCCCTATCATAGCCTAGCAAAGACACTCCTAGAGCAGGTGCTAAACCCATCCCTGCTCTTTTATATGCAGATATTGCAGTTCTACTTGCAAGGACACCAATGGCGCTGCAAAAACTTGTAAATACTTTTACAGATGTTATGGTCTCAATCAACCTCTCTATCAATTTCTCGAAGTACCACATAATGTCATCTGGTAAAATAAAGCGCGACAAGCGTACGCGTTTATGCACAGGTGGAGAACTGACAAATGTTGCTACCTTTCCCTATTTGGGTATCCTGGGGCAGATTTGCAAGCCCCCTGCGTCATTTTTGTGCAGCTGTTGTGTCACTTTTTGTGACGCAGCAGCAGTGTAACAATGCGGCCATTTACAATGTGACGCATCTAGGGAGATGCGTCTCATTGTAAAGCCCTGCATCACATTATACCTGCATCAGGTCTTGAGGAGTTCTCTGAAGGCAAGTGGGTCTTGGGTCTGCCGTATGTGGGTAGGGAGGGTGTTCCAGGTCTTGGCGGCGAGGTAGGAGAAGTATCTGCCACCGGAGGTCGTTCGTTGGATGCGGGAGACAGAGGCGAGGGCTCCTCTCCCTTCCTTGTTGCCAGGGGGGCGTAGACAGGGGTGTCGCTAAACTCGCAAACTCACTTTTATTAACGGTACTAAATAGTGGAGGCATTTAATTTACAACACGGGGTGGTGATGGACAGAGTCTCTGAATTAAGCAGAGTACTCTCACCCAGTCAAGAGATCAGGGCTAGATCCAACACCGTTTTTTAGCTCATTGCACCATCCCAGTTTCAGAACCTGGCTGTATGCAAATTAGTCTGTCCCTGGCCCAGTGCATCATGGGAACAGGGCAGACCAGACTACAAAAGCCAATTCTTACACTGGGAAGGAAACAAGCTTCCGGGGACCGGTTTCTGCCATTTCAGGCGTCTTCGGCCCGGCTTGCTTGAATCCTGATGGTGCAATGAGCAAGGGACTCACATCTGAGTATACCCTTCCACGCTTAGGGTGGACAAAATAATTTACAACACGGGGTGGTGATGGACAGAGTCTCTGAATTAAGCAGAGTACTCTCACCCAGTCAAGAGATCAGGGCTAGATCCAACACCGTTTTTTAGCTCATTGCACCATCCCAGTTTCAGAACCTGGCTGTATGCAAATTAGTCTGTCCCTGGCCCAGTGCATCATGGGAACAGGGCAGACCAGACTACAAAAGCCAATTCTTACACTGGGAAGGAAACAAGCTTCCGGGGACCGGTTTCTGCCATTTCAGGCGTCTTCGGCCCGGCTTGCTTGAATCCTGATGGTGCAATGAGCAAGGGACTCACATCTGAGTATACCCTTCCACGCTTAGGGTGGACAAAATAATTTACAACACGGGGTGGTGATGGACAGAGTCTCTGAATTAAGCAGAGTACTCTCACCCAGTCAAGAGATCAGGGCTAGATCCAACACCGTTTTTTAGCTCATTGCACCATCCCAGTTTCAGAACCTGGCTGTATGCAAATTAGTCTGTCCCTGGCCCAGTGCATCATGGGAACAGGGCAGACCAGACTACAAAAGCCAATTCTTACACTGGGAAGGAAACAAGCTTCCGGGGACCGGTTTCTGCCATTTCAGGCGTCTTCGGCCCGGCTTGCTTGAATCCTGATGGTGCAATGAGCAAGGGACTCACATCTGAGTATACCCTTCCACGCTTAGGGTGGACAAAATAATTTACAACACGGGGTGGTGATGGACAGAGTCTCTGAATTAAGCAGAGTACTCTCACCCAGTCAAGAGATCAGGGCTAGATCCAACACCGTTTTTTAGCTCATTGCACCATCCCAGTTTCAGAACCTGGCTGTATGCAAATTAGTCTGTCCCTGGCCCAGTGCATCATGGGAACAGGGCAGACCAGACTACAAAAGCCAATTCTTACACTGGGAAGGAAACAAGCTTCCGGGGACCGGTTTCTGCCATTTCAGGCGTCTTCGGCCCGGCTTGCTTGAATCCTGATGGTGCAATGAGCAAGGGACTCACATCTGAGTATACCCTTCCACGCTTAGGGTGGACAAAATAATTTACAACACGGGGTGGTGATGGACAGAGTCTCTGAATTAAGCAGAGTACTCTCACCCAGTCAAGAGATCAGGGCTAGATCCAACACCGTTTTTTAGCTCATTGCACCATCCCAGTTTCAGAACCTGGCTGTATGCAAATTAGTCTGTCCCTGGCCCAGTGCATCATGGGAACAGGGCAGACCAGACTACAAAAGCCAATTCTTACACTGGGAAGGAAACAAGCTTCCGGGGACCGGTTTCTGCCATTTCAGGCGTCTTCGGCCCGGCTTGCTTGAATCCTGATGGTGCAATGAGCAAGGGACTCACATCTGAGTATACCCTTCCACGCTTAGGGTGGACAAAATAATTTACAACACGGGGTGGTGATGGACAGAGTCTCTGAATTAAGCAGAGTACTCTCACCCAGTCAAGAGATCAGGGCTAGATCCAACACCGTTTTTTAGCTCATTGCACCATCCCAGTTTCAGAACCTGGCTGTATGCAAATTAGTCTGTCCCTGGCCCAGTGCATCATGGGAACAGGGCAGACCAGACTACAAAAGCCAATTCTTACACTGGGAAGGAAACAAGCTTCCGGCAGACAGCTTATTGGATACCCTTGTATTCGTGCAGAGACGTTTTTTTACATCGCTGAGTCTCCCAGCTAGTAGTTGCATAGACTTGAAGAGCACAGTGAGTCAGCTTGCATTTCCAAACTTAATTTAGGAATAAGGAGGGAGAGATGGGTTGAACACGCTTCATGGTGATAATTATTGAAAAGATTGGGTATGCACCATAAGTCGATTTCTGATATTAGTGGATTTACGTTAACACTAACACACTTGGTGACAGCTTTTCTTTTGCACACAAGTTCGTTTTGACCTCTAGTAGACCCATGAGGCACCTTACATTCTGGTTAAAATGTACACTTGGCCATTGTTGAAAGAAGCATCTTAATCAAATTGAGTATAGAGTCAACAGTATATGATGGATTAGTATTAAAACTTTGAATATGTTTTTCTTTTTCTTACCAGCGCCCCTGAAGAAGGGAGAACTTCCCGAAATGCATTGGGCTTTATTATTATGTGTTGTTTATCAAGTTTTCAAAATAATCAATTGTACTGTCAATATACAGTATTGAATCTTTCGTTTGTAATACACTGAAATTGATTGAATGTTGTTTATGATACCCAAATTCAGTATTTTGTTCATGAAAATTACAATGAATACATCGCACAACTTTTTGGTTTCAAGAATGTTTCTTTGATGATAAATGTGATTAGCATTTTTGAATTCTAGTGATTTCGTGTGTAATACGTTTAAATATTGCTGTGCGTTTGGTATACCAGTGGTTCTCCACTAGCTGTTGCTCATATTGCCGGGCTGGCTGCCCATTCACCAAACCGCACGCTGCTCAAGTAAAAACTGTGTCAAGAGAGTCGTGGAACAAATTAAATAGGGTGTGTATAGGCTTAACTAATCATATCAGTACAGCCATGTGTGTCATGCAGGCGATTTTCAGACGGATTCTGGCTTCAAAAGGCAGCCAGTTCAGGGATTTTAAGTCAGGGGAAATATGTGAGCGTTTTTTTTGATCCAGTGATAAGTCTCACAGCAGCGTTCAAAGAGGCTCTTAGGGGTGCCGTTATTGATAGGGGGAGTCCGCAGAGGGCGACGCTTCCGTAGTCTAACCGAGGAATGACTAGGGCTTGTACTGCAGTTTGGAAGTCTTTAGCTGGGAGGAAGGGTTTAAGTTTCCTCAAAGTATTGATTTGGAAATTAGCTCCCTTAGTTGCCTTGCTGATATGATGTTGCATATTGAGATTGGCGTCAAGGGTTATGCCTAAGGATATCGCGGAGTCCACGATGGTAGGTTGGACATTGAGTGCAGTTAGGTGCTTAAGCCATGTTTGAGTGGTGGAGATTTTCGCGGGAGGTGAGATCAGATGCAACTCAGTTTTCAGAGCATTGAGTTTGAGGTGATTTTCAGCTAGCCATGATTGGGTGTTTCTGAGCGTTGAGTTCAGAAGTTTGATGTCTTCGGGGATTGTAATTTGAGATAGAGTTGGGTGCCGTCAGCGTACATGTGAAAGTGTACATTAGATGCTTGTAACAAAGTGGTGAGTGGCTCCAAGACTAGGTTGAACAATGTTGGGGATAGGGAAGATCCTTTTGGGTCGCCTAATGTTACAGGCACAGGTGGGGACATCAAGTTGTTGCTCTTGAATTTCTGAGACCGGTTATGCAGAAAGGAAGTAAACCACTTGAGTACAGTCCCTGATAGACCCATTCTGATATTTAACAGCTCGAGTAAGTTCTCGTGTTTGACAGTGTCAAATGCTGAAGAGAGATCAAGTAGGATGAGGAGGCAGGTATCGTTCTGATCTAGGATTTGGAGGGCGTCATCAATTATGTGTGTCATAGCTGTTTCCGTACTGTGTCCTGCTCGGAAGCCTGATTGATGAGGGTTGAGGAGGTCAAACTGATCAATGTGTTTTGTCAATTGGAGTTCTACGCATTTTTCCAACAGTTTGGCCAGGGTGGGGATATAGTAGGGTCAGCTGTTGGTTTCTTGAGTATAGGCGTGACTTGTCCCACTTTGAGGGAGTCGGGAATGACTCCTTGTTGAAGGGAACTGTTAATAATTTTGGTCCAAAGTGGGAGGAGCAATTTATTTATTTATTTATTTATTTTTGAGGCTTGTAAAGCGCACGGCTACCCCCAATGGGGGTGTCCCGGCGCTGTAGACTGCATGCTAGAAAGGAAAGGAATACTTATGCAGAGGAGAATTACCAGGTCTTCAGTCGACTGCGAAAAAGTGATTCAGACGGAGTGAACCTCAGGTCTAGAGGAAGGTTGTTCCAAAGTTTGGCCGTCATAACTGTAAAACCTCTTCCGCCCATTCTGGAGCGACGGAACCGAGGCACTGTGATACGACGTAGGTTGTTAGACCGTAGGGATCTAACAGATTGGGAGAGAACCAGTCTCTTTCGTAAGTAACTCGGTCCTGACCCATTAAGGGCCCGGAAGGCCAGAGTCAGCATCTTAAACTGGATGCGACTGGAGATAGGGAGCCAGTGTAGCTCTTTGCGGTAGGATGCAACCGACTGACGGTGGGGGATATTGCCAATCAGCCTCGCCGCCGCATTCTGAACGATCTGTAGTCGTTCAAGTTGATACAGGGGGGCCCCAGCGTAGAGACTGTTGCCATAATCAAGGTGAGATGTTATTAGGGCGTGAGTAACCGTTCTGCGGGCATCCACGGGCAGAAATGGAAAGATCTTTCTCATCATGCGTAGTTTCCAAAAACAGGCTGCCGTAACCTTGTTTATTTGGGTTTTACACGAGAGGGCATCGTTAAACTGAAAGCCCAAATTGCGAACAATTTGAACAGGAATAGGAGGGAGATTGAGCACAGTCGGCCACCACAACATAGGAGGTATTGAGATTTTTTGATTAAAAAACAAGACCTCTGTCTTATCGGTGTTGAGCCTCAGATAGTTAGCAGTCATCCAGGAGCATATTTCGCCAAGACAGTGTCGAAAGCAGGCGAAGCTGGAGTCAGAGTGATCTCTGAAAGAAAACATTAGCTGTGTATCATCAGCATACGAGATCACTCTGACCCCCCACGACTCAACCACCTTAGCCAAAGGGGCCAAATAGACATTGAAAAACAATGGGCTCAACGCAGAGCCCTGCGGAACTCCACAGACAAGGGGCTTACTCTCAGATTGAAATGGTCTAAGGAGTACCCTCTGCGTTCGTCCTTTAAGAAAGGAGCTGATCCATGACAAAGCGGGACCACCCAATCCAATCTGCTGTAAGCGATCCAATAATATCTTATGGGACACCGTATCAAAAGCGGCGGATAGGTCGAGGAGGACCAACATGGCCTCCTCGCCCCTATCCACACACTCTCGAATGGTCTCAGAGACCTCCAGGAGCGCCGTCTCAGTACTGAAACCAGTTCTGAAACCCGACTGGGAATCGTGTAGTAAAGAATTAGTCTGCAAGTTGTAATTGTACGGCCTTTTCCAGGACCTTCGCTGGTTTTGGAAGGAGGGAGATAGGGCGGTAGTTACAAAATTGTGCCGGGTCCGCATCCATCTTCTTCAAGATGGGGACTAGCATGGCCTCCTTCCAAGCCGTTGGAAATTGGCCCAAATGTAGTGAGGACTTCCAGATAGAAATCAGAGGCTCGATCAGAAGGGGAGCTAGGCTACCCATAACCTTGGGCGGGACCATATCTAAAGGGGAACCAGATTTGCACTGAGTGAGTAATTTAAGTGCAGCCTCAGTGGTGAGATCCTTAAAAGCTACCAGTGATGGTGAGGTATAATCCTTGTTCTCAACAGTAAGAGGGGATAATACAGATGATAGAGCAGGTGGGAAGGAGGAAGTAATTTTCTCAATTTTTTCTTGAAAGTAGTCAGACAAACCATTACATAAAGTCTGGCTACAAAGATTCTGGGGTGTCATAGCGGGAGGTTTGACAAAGTCTTTTACAATGTTAAAAAGAGTTTTAGCAGAATTCTCTGCATTTTTAATTTGTAAGGCAAAAAATTCTCTCATTGTAGACTTTTTTAGTTGAATAAAATTCTTTAAAGCAGCTTTGTAAATACTTTTTGCTTCTGGATCATAGCAGAGTCGCCAGCTGCGTTCTAATTTTTTACAGCGGCTTTTTTCCTCACGCAAAACTGGAGAAAACCATGGGGCAGAAGGGTGAGATCTAGCAGAGGAGATTGGCAGTAAAGGGGCAGTGGCCTCAATGGCAGATAATAAGGCTGAGTTGAACTGAGTAACACTTGCATCAATGTCATCGGTAAGTGGATCCAAGGGGCACGAAAAAACAGGCTTTAGAGCCATGCAATTAACTTTATGCCATTTTCTCCTATAATCCCTACCATGTTCCACCGGACTCGGTGCAGGCGGGAACGTGAGATCAAACGGGAGAAGGTAATGGTCGGACCAGGTAAGGGGGAGAGAAGTATAAACTATGGTGCCAGGGAGGTTTGAAAAAATTAAATCTAGAGTGTGGCCCGCAATATGCGTCGGGCCGTGGGTCAATTGAGACAGCCCCAGGCTCTGCATGGTGTCTAATAGTTGAGTAGCCTGGGAGCACGAGGGATCCTCAGCGTGCAGGTTGAAATCGCCTAGTACTATGAAGTGCGGGTCCGCTATAAGATGTACAAGCTGCGTTAATGAGGGGGCTGAAGCACTGGGGGGGTTATACACTAGGATGCCAGTCAAAAAGACAGCAGCTGAGTCTGAAATGGTGAAATACATGGCTTCAATCAGCCCAATATTCGAAAGTTTTTCTATAGTCAATCGCAAATGAGATTTCAAGATGATACCAAGGCCACCCCCCGTTTTTCCTTCCCGGTTAATACCCATGAAAAGATAGTCAGGGGGGGTGGCTAAATGGATATCCGGATTGGAGGTGTCTTTTATCCAGGATTCTGTAAGGAACAGTATATCCCATCCATGAGAGACCAGTAAAGTCCAGATTTCGCTCGCATGGTGGGGGAGCGAGCGGCAGTTGGCCAATCCTGCCCTCAGTATTAATGGAGAGCGTATGCGATTGATTGAGGTGGCAGATGAAAGAACACGTTCACCCCAAGGAGGGATAGTCAGACCACAGTGAGGACAATTAAAAATGTGACCCTCCAGAAAACTCGGAGGGCAACGAGCAAGCGGTGAGCAGGTGCCAGAACTAAGTTGTACAAGCTGCTCTCTGGTCCAGCGAATCGAGCCCGTGTTGGAAAAATGGGCAGGGAGACTGGCCCTGGGCCCGGGACAGGCGCGGACGGGCGCAGACGGGATGAAGTCCTTTACAGCGTTAGCAGGAAGGGGGTCTGTGAGGTGATTAGAAGGTTTCAATGTACTGAGCAGTTTGCCAATTGTTTCTTCTGACTGGTGTCAAAAGATGACCATGTGGCATTGTTTTTTGGTTCAGTGGGTGTTATGCTATGGGGGCTAGAGTAAAGGCTTACGTCATTGAGGAGATCGCTCCTGATGTTATCAGTCTTTAGATTAAAGAAAGCAGAGAAGTCTTCACAGGATGGTATATCGCCCATTGTGCAATGTGATTGTTGGGGTTGTTCCTTGGATTGTGTTTTGATTAGCTCAAACAGTTTTCTTGGCCATTTTTTTGCTTGGTCGAGCTGGAGGCTAAAGAAATCTGATTTTGAGCGTTTGATTTTCCTAAAGTAGGCGTTTCTCTTTTTCTTAAGGGCTTTAAGGTGCAATGCCGAAGGGGCTGATCTCCAGGTGCACTCTGCCAGTCGCATGGCACGTCTATCTTCGTTGAGTCTACCATCGTACCATGGGTTAGGGTTCTTAGTGGAGACTCTCTTCAGTTGCAAGGGGGCGGCCTCATTGATTATTGAGGTCATAGAGTTGAGGTAGTGGTCGGTCAGAGCTTGAACGTCTGAGGCGCCGGGAGGGGGAAGGAGGAGATTGCAGCTGGGGGAAGGTAAAGAGTTGGGGTTGAGTTTCTTCAGGTCCCTTTTCCAGACCTTGGATTTGGTGGATTGAACCGGGTTAAATTTAACTTTTTCATTGATGAAGAATGTGATAATGTGGTGGTCTGACCAGTCACAGGGTTGGATTGATCCAAGTTGGGTAGAGTCCTCTTTGGAGATGATAAGGTCGAGGATAGAGCCTTTGTCATGGGTGGGGCTATTGCAGATTTGGGTGATGTCAAGAGCTTGAGGACGTTTTTGAGACTATTTACCAGCGCGTCATTGTGATCGTTCCAATGGAAATTGAAATCACCAAGGAAAATTTTAGTGTTTTGCCATCCAGAATTGGTTGCGATCGTGTCCATGAATTGTTGGGTGAAGATGAGGTTGTCCCCAGGTGGATGGTAAATGATGTGTAGAGAGCATACAGGTTTGCCCTCGCTGATGACATTGAGGCAGATGTATTCACAGGAGTAAGAGAAGAGGAAGTGACTCTAGTAACTGAGAGGTTGCTCCTATAAATGCATGCGATTCCACCGCCTGTCTTGCCGGTCCTGTCAAGTCTAATGATGTGATAGTTGGGGGGAACTAGAATGTCAATGATTGATGTGGAAGATTCTGTTAACGAGGTTTCAGTGAGAATGGTCAGATCAAGGTCCAGTGTTTTGATGAGATCAGCGATGTCGGAGTAGTGTCTAGGGTCCGATCTGCAGTTGAGTAGTGTGCACTTGAGCCAAGGGGTGATAAGGGAGGTAGAGGGTTCTAGAGTGAGGGGAACTTTTTTAAGGTTATTAGGGAGGGTACCTCTGTTGTTGTGTGTGGAGGGCCTAAGGGGGTTTGAGTGAATCGTGGGAATGGAAAGGTGTGTGGTGGCTGTGGTTTTGGGGAACTGGGTCATATGAGCGGAGGAGGGTGCATATGTTGTATTCCGAAAGTGTATTGATGGTACGTCGAGAGCGGTTGGTGGGATTGCGAGCGGGGATTGAGGTCCAGTGTGGGGAGTTTTGTGTGAGAGGGTGAGTAGGATGGGTGGGGGACTTGTTAGGAGAGGAAGTAGTGGTGGGTAGGGGGTGTCTGGGGTGTATAAAGAGTAACTCTTTGAAGGTGTGAAGATCCTCTTTGACATAATCTTGTCTAGCGTGGGATTAGGAAAGGTGTTGGGGATGGGCACTGAGGGTGAGTAAGTGTCAAGGGTACTTGTGGGAGGGGAGTTCTGGATGGGAATGAGTGGGGGAGGGACAGTTGCAGAACGACAGGTGGAAATAGTACACTGTCTTGCTTGCTCCAATATGGGAACTCATACTTACCTTAATACTCATCTGCGGTGCATCATTCTACACATCCAAACAAACCCCTTGAAGCAACATTAGGATAATGAAAGACTGGGTGGGGGAAACACCTTGGAAGCTATACCACACAGTTGGAATGCAGCTCCTTGAGGACGGTATACAACCTTTACAACGCAACTTTTACCACGACATACCATTACCACGCATGTATTTACAACGCAGGTACTTTTACAACGCATACCATTACAACGTAAGTATTGGTAAGTATATTATTTTATTAAAAATATTATTTGTTTTTTTTTGTAAAGGGGTATTTTTTGGGTTCAGGGTCAGTTTTGGGTTTTTGGGTAAAGGGGTATTTTTAGGGTTCAGGGTCAGTTTTCAGTTTTTGGGTAAAGGGGTATTTTTAGGGTTTAGGGTCAGTTTTCAGTTTTTGGGTAAAGGGGTATTTTTAGGGTTCAGGGTCAGTTTTCAGTTTTTGGGTAAAAGGGTATTTTTAGGGTTCAGGGTCAGTTTTCAGTTTTTGGGTAAAAGGGTATTTTTAGGGTTCAGGGTCAGTTTTCAGTTTTTGGGTAAAGGGGTATTTGTAGGGTTCAGGGTCAGTTTTTAGTTTTTGGGTAAAGGGGTATTTGTAGGGTTCAGGGTCAGTTTTGGGTTTTTGGGTAAATGGGTATTTTTAGGGTTCAGGGTCAGTTTTGGGTTTTTGGGTAAAGGGGTATTTTTAGGGTTCAGGGTCAGTTTTGGGTTTTTGGGTAAAAGGGTATTTTTAGGGTTCAGGGTCAGTTTTGGGTTTTTGGGTAAAAGGGGTATTTTTTGGGTTCAGGGTCAGTTTTGGGTTTTTGGGTAAAGGGGTATTTTTAGGGTTCAGGGTCAGTTTTGAGTTTTTGGGTAAAAGGGGTATTTTTTTGGGTTCAAGGTCAGTTTTGGGTTTAAATTTAAATTACATTAAATTAAATTGATTAAATTAAATTAATTAAATTAAATTAAATTAAATTAAATTAAATTATATTAATTTTAATTAAATTAAATATTAAAAAATATTATATACTTACCAATACTTACGTTGTAATTGTATGCGTTGTAAAGGTATATGCGTTGTAAATACATGCGTGGTAATGGTATGCGTTGTCATGGATCCTGCGTTGTAAAAAATGCGTGGTAATGGTAGGCGTGGTAAAAGTATGCGTTGTAACGTCATACATCCCTTGAGGACAGGTCTTAGCTCAATGTGCTATATTAGGATTGTAACTAATGAACTACAAGTAACAAAAGGATCAAAACAGTCACCCACTGAGCTAGCCACATAAAAGGGAGTTCAGTGGTCTGCATGCTACCCATTCTTTGCAGCTGGCACAGGACCCTCCACCCACCTGGCTCAGCTCTCAGTGTTGTGATCTGAGCCAGGCAGTGGGTAAGACACTCCTTCGCCATTGCAGAGAAGCGGCCACTAGTTATGATGTGCCACAAGTTCCACAAGAAACAAAAGGAAGCCTATGACAAAAGCAGCGCCTCACTGCCCTCATCCTCATAAAATGCAGCCAGCATGTGATGAAAGCTCGGTAGGCCTTCTTTGCAGCAGGACGTGAGTTTCAGAACTCGTGGCTGCCACTGAAGTGTCCCCCTCACAGCAGTGAGGGGTGCATGGCGAGCTGCCACCAATGTCTTGACTTTAGAGCCATGCCGTGTGCATGCTACAGACACTCAGGGGCCCTGCTCCGCTGTGACCGGGCACAGAGTTACCCCTGCACCCCCAAACACACATGACAGGGTGGCAGCACGTGTGTCCAGGTCAGAGGGCTGCAGCACGCATGTCGAGGTCAGGGAGGACAACTTAATATATATGAACTGAAATTAAACTCCTGCGGGGGCAGCAACTCCACCCTAAAAATTGAAGTACTGGGTTCTTCGGAACCCAGCGGTGCCAGGGGTACACCCTAAGCCTTCGAGTCCTTCCTGTTTCAGACTACAGAAACACAGGGTCTTCTAGGTGAAGTCAAAGATCGAATTTAATGGCTGCAGCCAGTAACAGGTATCCTAGAAGTACAACACGGTGTATATTCTCTGGAGACTGCTCAATCTTACAAAGCCAGCCTTCTCTTTTTATACAAAATATTATGCTTTAGGCAAACATTCCTTATTTTACAGTTGACCATTCACATATTTTCGCTACAAAGAAAAAGCAGAATCATGATGACAAGCTTATTTTCAGTTTGTCCTGCCCACAACAAATTACCCGGCAAGGCCCCACATTTTCCATCAGATATCGGCGGACCCCTAATAAAAACGGGCACCTCCTCCTCGTAAACCAGGTCATAAAGTAGGAAACAGGGACAGGTGTGTGTAAGATTAGGTGTGGTTTGTGTGCGATGAAAGGTTTATGGCATGCTGTCCCTTGATACTATCTCGTTCGGCCACTGGGAAAGGAACTGGCCGGACAGGTTTGGCTTCAGGCAGTAGACTCAGCTTGCCCAGGTCACACAGAAGTCAGCAAAGGTGTACGTGTCCTTCAGACTCGTTTTTGGCCTTAGTCATCGGCCTATGTGAGGGCAATAACAAAATGGCTGCCGTTCACAAAATGGAACCCGAGGGTTCAGGACGAAAACTCTGATTTCAGGGTGATTTCGTCACTCGAATATGACGAAAATGCTTGTGCATAGTATACTAGTCATTCTCGGTCTGCTGATATCAAAATCGTCATGATACGACGATGTTTATGACACGGGTCCAGAATTTTCAGTACCACAAAATGCTAACACTTCTCCATACAGACACCTGTGTACAGGTGAAACTAGGAACAGGGACCCACATTTGGAGAAAAGTAACAATAACCAAAGGCCTGAAACAGGGCTGTGTCCTGGCACCTACCTTATTCAATGGCAGATCTACCACATACACTGAACTGCTGCAATTTCCATGCGCCCTGTCCGGGGGGGGGGGGGGGGGAACAACACAGCACTAGGCAAGCAACACCTTAACGAAATTCAGGACTACCCCAGAGAATACAAATGGACAATCAATCTGAAAAAAAGGACAATGACCATTAATAATAAGAGGAAAGGAGCAAGGTGCGGGCACTTGGGTGGCACACAAATAGAACCAGAGGCGACTTACAAGTATCTGGGTGTCTACATAGATGAAAAAGGATCCTTCGTACGACATCAAGAAGAGACTAAAAGAAAAGGGCTATTGCTAGCATTAACTTTGAAAAATCTAACATCAATACTAACGGGTTGAACACTAAGCCACCTATTGAAAGTAGCACAGGCAACAAATCTAAGTACTATAACCTATGGTAGCGAATTAATGAGAGGCAGAGAAGTCAAGGTATTGGACAAAACTCTACTCAAAGCATAGAGAACTATGTTCAATCTCCGAAACTACACCTCTCCGGCACACTTAATATTAGAGTTTGGCCTATTGAAGCCATCATAGGCCAGGTACGGTGCATACATCAAGTGCTGGGATATGATCAGCTTATCGGCCCCAAACACTAAAGCAGCTCTTCTGGCAAGACCTCCAACAGAGGGAGAATTCCCTGCAAGAAGTTAACGTCAGGAGGATCTGGAAAGCACTGGGCTCTCTGTCCTTTGGAATACACAGATCCATCACCTAGCCGTTAAGAAGCTGGTCTGGAAATCTCTTAAACAACTGTCATTGGTGGAGGATAAAGCTGCCTTTTCATCCAGATCTAAAGCATGGATGACTTTGAAAAACGACATCATCTACAAGGGGTGGGGCATACAGACATAAGAAAGGAGGCAGGGGGAGGGTGAAAGTGTATGGGGGAAGGGAACAGTAACATAATTGTAATTTGTAGCAGAAGTATGAATCATGCATGTGAAGTAGGACTGCCTGGCATACCGTGACTATCTACAGCCTCCTCAGTGGCTTCTAATCTATACTGTTCTAACAGTTGAGCCCAGTCTAAGGAGATCGGCTTGTTCCTCAGTCCTCTATACCCCTCACCCTATAGCATCTCTCGTTCAGCTGCGGCCCATTTAAGTACTTCATCCCTCCATCTACCCACGAGTGGGGCTGTGCGGAATTTCCAACTCTGCGTGACTAGTCATTTAGCGCGCATCAAGGACAGCCCCGCAAATCGACTTGGCAGGGTTGCCTTCTTCGGAAGGGAAAGGATGCCCAAAATACAGGCTAATGTAGTGGCCCATGGAGAACTAGCGGTTAGCCGGGTGGGACCCCGGGTGACCGTAGACCAAAACACCCTCAAGGAGAGGCAAGCCCACATCATATGAATAAAATCAGCATCCAACAGAGAACATCTCGGACCACCCGCGGAGGTGTTAGGGTACCTTTTGTGTAGTGTTAGCGCTGTGAAATAGGCCCTATGTAATATCATTAACTGTATCGTTTTTAATCAAAAATTACGGGAAACCCATCCAGGGTGCTCTAACGCCATTGCCCATTCTCTATCAGTCAACTCCCGGGCGAGCATTGCTTCCAACTTGAGACGAAGGCCCTGGAGGGAGTAGACAGATGATCCCTCAAATCGCAGTATAACCACCTAACCAAACAGCTTCCATGACCCATGAGATCAATAGCTCGTAATAATTGAAAGGTAGGGGGTTCTTTTTGGGTTTCTTTTTGGTCCACCAACAAATGTCTCCGGACAAAGTGTATAATAGCCACATGTGTTAAGAATAAGGTATCCAGGACCGCATTATTACATACAAAGTCGACATGGGGCATCAAGTTGCCCTCCAAGAATAATGCTCCCACAGTCATAGTACCTGCCAGTGTCTAGCTCCGCAGTCTGGCATTTTACAACACTCTGCGCCTAGTAGCAGGCCACAGAGTGGAATATTTGGGGCTAAGTAGTAGGTATTTGGCATAGTTTATCGCCAAGGTCCAATAGCGTAATGCTTTTTGTAGCGGGAAAGGTGAATCCCTCTCTCCGGTGTCTCCATGGCATAACGCGGCCTAGCTGTAATCGCTGAGGACAGTAACCTATTTCAAATAGATTAAGGCCAGCCAACTAATATGCCAATCATGGTAGCTGCCGACAACGCAATATGCCTTAGAATCAGGGGCCCCCTATACCTCCTGCAGAACTCGGCAGCTGCATTTTGGCCAGAGCAAATCTGTTCCCACCCGTCCCCCAAAGTAAAGACGCCAAAAAAGTGTCTAGTGTTTTAAAGATCCAAGTCAGGAGGGCAACTGCAAGATTTACAAAATATAGGAGTCTGGGCAGCATAACCATTTTTGACACTGCTAGCCGGCTTGCCGTCGTCAACGGCAATGCAGTCCAGAAAACCACCTAAGAGTGGAGATAGTTTATGGTCCTAATCAGATTCCCCTCTACATTGTCAGTGTAAATGTATATACCCAGGTACTTTAAGGTAGTGGGTTCCAATCTGAACTGCAATGTAGCAAAGTGAAGACTAGGACTGTTGAAACTATCATAAAAGGAATATGCTACAGACTTGGAGGCTTTTAGCTGCAAGCCAGATATTCCAACAAACTATGTGAATAAGGTGGCTATGGGTTGCATGTCCACTCTTAGATCTCTAAAGTATAATAACATGTCATCTCCATAAAGTCTTACAGAGTTAATTGCCTCGCCTATCTGGATGCCATATGGGGCCATATTATGAACTAATTGTTGTGCTAGAGGTTCTAACACTAGTACATATATAAAATAATTGATATGCCTGAGAGATGGTGGCGCCTATTTTATCCTGAGCCATAGAATGTGAATAAAGCAATTGTCACCCATTAGAAATTATCCAGGGGCAGTCCAAACCTGCCCAATACTACCAGCGTGTATGACCAACTCAGGGTATCGAACGCTTGGGACACATCCAACGATAAACAACCTGCCTGCGCTGCTAGTGTGGATGCTGTGTGCATCAGTGCATGGAGACAGCGTATATTGAGGGAGGTACTGCCTTTGGGTATGAACCCACATTAGTCTAGATGTATCAGTTTGGGGAGGAGGGGAAGCAATCTAGACGCTAAGACGTTGCTGAGTATTTTATATTCAGTATTAAGAATTGAGAAGGGTCTATAAGACGTAAGGTCAGTCGGGCCTTATCGGGCTTCAATAAGGAGGTCATTATTGCTTCCCTAGTCATGGGTGGTAGAGTGCCCTCTGTAAGTGAGGTGGCATAAAATGGCAGTCATTTCAGGACTAGTTCTGCTGTGTAAGTGGAATAGAATTAAATGGGGAGCCCATCGGATCCCAGGGTCCTATAACGGGCCAAAGCATTTATAGCACTACAGATCTGTTAAAGTGAGTGGGCATCAGTAACTCCTCAGCCTGTGAATCAGTAATAGTTGGGAGGTCTATGGCTCTAAGAAAGAGAGCGGTCACACCTGCAGTATAAAGCCAGGGAGCCATATATAGATTAGTGTAAAATTCCTGAAACGTCCTATTTATATCAACTTGGGTAGTGACCAGGGTGCGGTGGATATCATAAATCGCCAGGATTGGCATGGGAGACGTTTGTGGTTTAATCAGTAGCGCCAACGTGCTGGCCCTATCGGCCTCTGTGTACGTAATACATAAGATGTCTGGGCTTTGTCAGCATACCCCATACATTAGTGCCTAGATGGTATTTTTACATCATGGGAAAAGCATAGCTCTTCTCCCTGGAAAGGTCCCTGTCCAATTGTGTTGTAACCAAACATGCATCCCCATAATATCAAAGCACAGGTTTTCAGCAGCCGCAGCTATGCTAGCATGTTATGTCTAGGTTCTAGGGACTGAATAGAACAGAATAACAAGGGGCAGTGTTTATCATCCTTGCTCACAGTGTTCAGACTAAACTCCAGGAACAAGCAGAGAACGCAGACAGTTCTCACATGAAAGGCACAAACAGTCTTGCAAACTAAAGTAATGCAGTAACGTGCGCAAAAGCAGCATCATGGCAGCAGAGCTCATGCTAACTTAGCAATGTCGACAATGACCCCAAAGGCTATATGACACCTTCCCCTTGGTATCAGCTCCCCAAAATACAGTGGGAGGTTAGTGTTCAGCAGTGACTGAATCTCACTAGATGTTCTAGCCATCTGAAATTGGAAGGTTTCTCTAGCCGCAGTGAGAGCCAATTATTGCTGAAATAATATCACTTTGAGCCTGCTTAGTTTTTTTAATTCTGATTTCAAAATTAGAATGGAAGGCCAAATGGAACTATCTACAATGCATTGCAGGGGTGGAAAAAGCACATTGCTACAACAAGTAACACATTGTGAAACTGTTGCTATCAACGGGATCCCTGCCCATAAGCCACAGCAGACTTGTTTGTTCAAAATTAGATAACTGCCATTAGAAAGCAACGTGAGAGCGGGAATAATTGCTGGGACAGGCGTACCTTTTAAGAAACAAGCTATATTAGGTGCGGACACATTACAAGCACCTTGTAACTTAACGTGTTTACAAACTAAAGAATGTCCTACAGTGGAAACGCACTCCTGCCCTCTAAGGAAAACTTCAGTATCCTCCTGGGTACATCTATAGGTGAAAGGCAAGGACCACACTTCGTGAATAAACGCACTACCATGAGGTTCAAAGCAGCCTATCTGCAAATGTTTTATGCAAGATTTAAACTAAATTAGGGAGAAAGGTACATAAATAACGTCATGAATTAACCAATCAGTTTCTGCCACTGAAAATTGCAAGTGATCCAATTGTTAATTGTGTAATAGCGTGTAGGTTGCATCTTTCATGGACATGAATTTCTGCTCATCAGTTAAATTAAATGGTAAAAACTAAGCAGTAGCGTTAAAATAATCCCACATTACTTTTCCCATTTTGAGAGTCTGTCATGTCCATGCACATTTCATCACAGATTGTAATAGATTTTGACCATATTATAACACAGATACATAACTTTGAAATATCAATAACAGATGAAATAATGTTATCTAATGAATAGATTCAGGAAGACAATTCATGCTATTTTCGACAACTGCAAGAACCTTCTCCAAACTTTTTCGGTCAATTTGGTGCAGTAGTAACACTGCCTCCATCTGCAAATGTTTCCATAATTAATTATAAGCCGTACAGATAAATATTTTTGATCGTGGAGATTCAGGACCCGAGATAAAAATCAGCCAATTTGATTTTATTCAACAAGAGGGACAGGTGTTTCACCGACGACAGAGTAGAGTGTTCTAACCATTGTTGGCACAATTTCACCACTGTATATGTGGTGACAGAGTGTGAATGTGGGTAATGAGAATCAGGTCTAGTTTATGTGAAATCAGTCGTTGCATTATAAAAAATGCAGTTGACATGCATTTGAACTGGTTTGCCACAATAACCATCCTGAGGGGTCAATATAGCGGACAATGAAACTGGTATTTCGTAAAAGAGCTTGTAGTACATCAATGGTATCATTTGTGTGTTTGCACCAATTATCATACTCAACCAATGACGGAATGGACGGAAAATTCAGATTCTTGGCAGTGGTCAAGCCAAAACAAGTGGTTTGGTGGACTGTAATTTCAAAATAATATTGGAGTTGGAATTAGGCATGCACGATGTAAAGCTTTGGTTCCCTGGACATGCCAAGCCTTAGTACCCGTAAGTGATTTCAAATCAACGTTATCTTTCCAGTGATCATAACCCAGTAACGCTAATTCATTTCTAAAAGAATTGGAATATATACATTTCGTGTGTCAGAATACATTTTGATTGAGATGGCAATTTTAATTGCAAGAAATAGGATTCTGGATTGGAAGTGTTGTAACTAGTGAAATAGGTGAACTTATTTTTAAGCGTCTTCAAACTTCCCTGTAAGGGAGTTGGACAATGTTCCCACTGAGTGTACTTAAATGCAGGGCTCAGCATGGTAGTTTTGTACAAAAAATGGTGGCCATAATGTTGATAACAGAATACATTAGCATAACTGGCAGAATTTAAATACAAATCTTCAGCATCAAAAACAGCATATCAGCAAACAATGAATGTACTGCTTGTACATCCCAATCATCAGAATGTATGTCCTGTGTCAGCACATCTACTAATGAAATGCGAAACACGTATGTTATCTTGAGGACTTCCGTAAGACCATGGATTTCGAATGATACTTTATCCCAAACTATGCGATCTACAGCAGGGAAAGGCAACATATTCACAAGGGCTTTATAATGTTTCATGATGTGGGATGATGTATGTGGAGCCAGAATTCCAGCGACCAAATTTACAGCACAGCGTTCTGGCATAAAATGACCATTGATGAGCAAGAAAAATACGGTCACAAATCTAATTGACATGAAAAGGAAAACATGGATAAGTACAAAACAGAAGTAGGTCCAGGGTGGGACCAGGTAAGTTTTTTGAACCGAGATGAAAACCCTCATCGTTGATGGTAGAGATGTCACAGAAGAAGACGAGGAGGAAGAGTCATACGAGAAGCTTGTATGGTCCCCATACTAACTGCTTGCCTTCACGTTCATTAAAGGTGGTAATGCAGTATCAGCGTTTTGATGTAAAGGACTGTTCGGCAATTCAATATGGCAGTTATCTGCAGGATATGTGCTTGACATCAGCGTTCGAGGCGGATGATGGCACAACAGGCAGAAAGGCAATAGAAGTTTCACCATCTACAACACAGGAATTATTTAAAGAGGGTGAAGCCAATGGATTCAGGGAAATAGCTTTACTTGAAACTCTAGGAGTCACACTATATAGAATCCGCTTTATGGTGTAGCTTGACATTGTCAATTGAAAAATATCTGTTTTCCTTTCGACCAGAAAAAGGCGGCAGTATCACCGTACGAGTACCCTTCAATCCAAGAACTGGGACCAGTGCACAATATGAGGGACCAAATTCTATTTTATTCTCCAGCTTTCCTAATACCAGATCTCCAATCGTAGGAAGCCAGCGGCGACCGGCGACAGAATTGCCGTTACATGGGATGAGGGTAAATGTTCTGTAGAGTTGCTGTCACTGGTCATTTGAAGGTCCTGTAACATAGCAGAATGGTCATCTATGTCAAATGTTGCAGTTGCCAGAACGACTTGACCATCGAGGTCTGGCACAAACATTATAATGCCAATGAGAATTTCGTATGGGGTTCACCCACCCAGATATCTTCTTGGGAGAGTATTAAGGGCACGTTGAACTCCATACAAATGGACAAGCCAGTTCCTGCCATTACCCCAGATTCTAGCGGTCAGATTGCTTAAGTCATGGTTCATTCGCTCCACTATTGAAGTGCCCTCAGGCCTGTATGGAGACGAAAACTGCACCAGCACCCCCAAAGACTTCATTGCGTCCTTGTACACCCAAGAGCTGAATGCTGGACCTTGGTCAGAGTGAACAGTGCCACAGGAAAAAGTCTAATGACATTTCGAGTGTCAGCACTGCGTTGTGGCCAATCTAGTGCACAAATCTCCTTCAACAAAAATATATTTATACACTGTATCAGAATTCAATGGACCGTGGTGATCAAGATACATACAGCCAAATTGCTAATTTGATATATATGTAGCTGTGTTTGTGGTGGGCACGAAACTGTAGATGGTTTGATCTGCTGACAAATGTCACAAGAAAACACATGATTTCGGGTTTGTTTATATAAACCACGCCCCCAATAACGTTGCTGTAATATAGAGACTGTCACAGACACCCCTGCATGTGCTGAAGCCATGCCTTTGTGTGCGGCAATGATCAAAGGAAGCCTTTGGCTCAGACCTCCAACTGATTGAATGGTTGCATAAGGAACTAGTTAGGGAGATAAATGATAAGAATACTTTGAAGGGAAGCCCTATGGGAAAGCAGTTCTATCCTTCTTAGCAGCTATAGCTGCCAAAATGTCATAAGCTATTTTAGTCATGGACCTTGTAACTGGTTCAATGGAATACATGGCTACTTCAGATCTGGCTGCTTTGTCAGCCAAAGAATTACCAACCGCATGTGTTCCCACACACTCATGGCCAAGAGTATGTATAACCTGTGTGAGTGGCAGACGTTCTTAAAGCTCAGCCACTCAAACCCTAAGCGTTTTATGCTTTATCTCGCTGCCTTAAGAGTCCCGGTAATCATTCTGAGACCAAAAGAATAAGTGGTCATTATAAGACTGGACACAGTATTAAGAATCACATACAATGAGATTATTCACAATATGAGCAGCAAACTAGAGCATGGAGCTCCATTAATTGTGCTGTACAGTCTCCCAGTACCTGCGTATGTACAATGGAAGACTTGAATTCACCATTCACGAATGAACCAGCCACAACAGCGCAAGCCGCCGAATAAGCATGTTTAGACCTGATGGCCGGATGAGCCAAGCTGTTGGTGTAAATGATACATTTTTAGTCATACAAAGGAAGCAACGACAACAGAGAAGGATGAACATGTTCATACTGCAAAAACTCTTGCATCTGAAGAGCAGGACCAAAGATAAATGTAACATCAACTGATGTCAAAGATGTAGCCCATTGTATCCAACAGAGATGTAGAGATTAGAGATTGGTACACTTGCCTTAGTCACTGCTGCTAAAGCAGGGATAGGTCAAACCAGAGGAATGCATTTCTCCTGATCCAGCGAGCATTCTTTCAGAATCATAATTTTGACAGCAGTCAAATTCTTTTAAACATTCCAAAAATGCATTTCCGCTGCTTTGTACAAATGTGTCTTGTTTGCATTAGGTACAGTGTCGCTTTCATTGAACGTCAAGTATGTGAAACCCACTGTGCCCACTACAATATGTATGACCAGGTTTGGGGAATTATTTGCAAAGATTGTAGAATAGAGGTATGTTCTGGAAGCCAGCAGGGAGGTGAAGATGTAGGTTGTATCAACACTTAGAGCGTTTTGATATGCTGGGCATAATCAGGGATGAATGTCCTGCCGAAATTTAAAAAAAACGGGGGTTGCAATTGTGCACATTTCTCCAGAAAGTTGGGGGGTAACTCCCTACATTCATTGAGCTTGTAGCCCAAAAAGAGCACCGCCAAACAAACGATGTGTGATTTAACAAAGTTACATTTGTATCCGTATTTGGCAAACTATAGAATAATTCTATTGATTCGGACAAGTTGCGGTATCAGTTCATCGTCTATCAGATAAATATCATCTACGTACGAGTACGCATATGGATCTATGCTGTGCAATAAAGACGCAACACGTGCAGCAAAGTCCCTGGGCTGTTCTTATACCCCATAGTCAAGCGCGTACATCTTTTCTGATTTCTGACGGCGCTAAATGCTGTCAAATCATGGCTCTCAGGAGCAAGGTTATGACTGTAGAAACCATTGGCAATATCCAACGTCGTTTTGTATTTTTTACAAACAATGCTGTTCATAAGCACAGAGCTGTCTGTTCTGTACCGTAAACATACGACAATGACGATTCAAATTTTGATAATCTAATACAATGAGATATGAACCGTCCGGCTTCAATACTGTAAAAAGAGGATTATTCATCAGTGATAAACGGGAGCCTTAGCTTCTCGTTTGATTGGATATTGTGGTTGTGGCATAGACCGTAATGTTATCTCATCTTCTGATGAATCTCTATCCCAGCCCACCTCATTATGGATCACCGCTGGGGCAAGGGCCAGTGCGTACTCAGATGTGTAAGCCTGTTAAACTTCCTCAGGGACATAATTTGAAAAACTCAGAAGTATCACGAACTCAGCTCGGGAAGTGGCCAGCACAAATAGTGAAGGCCAATCTGCCTCTGCCAACAAAATGTCGTAAGGAAGTGAGATTTTCCCAGAAAACCACTGTAATTGTATGCTGTATATCACCCTCAATTTGGAAGACAATTTCATAGAGTCTATCCAGGGCGCAACTTGTGTACCTGCCATTTCTACTGTAATAAAGGTATCAGTTGCTCTTGCCTCCAGACAGGGACACAGTGCCTTCTGCACTATGATAACCTCTGCTACCGATCGTACCAACTGCATGCAAACAGTTCAGATCGGGAGCGGTGTAAAAGCTTTTGTGCTCCACGATTTCACCCATCTCTATTTCTGATTATCTCAAATCAATTATTGCAGTGGTGTCACTCAGTAAGGATGACTGACACGGGTCAACATTTAAAAGAGTTTATATAAAGAGTTAAGCTAAATACATGAATGATATAACCACAGGTTAGCAATGAATATTACAGGTCATAGATAAAAAGAACTCAGTAAAGTTGAATGCAAAATCTGCCATAGATCTGACTTACAAAGTGGAGAATGGTGTTCCTGGTTACAGAGGAAAAGTACACCCTTTTATAGGACTTTTTTTTATAGGTATAAATGATGAAGCAACACAGTGCAAGGGAGTGTGTGTGATGTCTAGCATTGTTCTGCAGTGTGAAGCTTCCCTTCCAGTACTAAATACTATGCTAGTGTAATATATGTTGCACTGTGTGTGTGCTGTACATTAAATTACATAGTTTGAGTGAAGAAAATGGTTCTGAAACATTTCATCTGCCTCAAAGAAGCATACGTGTATCAAGTGAAATCCTGTCTACCTTATTTAAAAGATAGATTTGTGTGTAAACATCCATAGGTGGTTGAATGGGAACACCCATTTGTAACCCATTGGATGCCCAAAAAAAGCGTGGACATTGGTTCAAGGTCACTTTCCAATGCAAGATATTTCCAACAGCCACAGGCCTTGATAGATCTGGTCCAGGGTTTGCTTTCCCAGGTAATCATTCTAGAAAAGGAAAAAAAAGACTGCCTGCGAAGAGAGAATTCCATCTTTAAAATATTTATTAAACCAAGTAGTCTTAATAGAAACATTATTCACATGTATTTATCAATTTCATCTTTAGGGAGGTCTATCTTATTTGGAAACTGGAGGGTTAGAGCCGTCTATATATTACACAGTGTGGTGTCAAATATAATATTGCTATTATATCTCTTACAGAGGTTGAGGAAATCTGGACTTTTCTTTCAAAGGTCATCTGTGCTGTTACATTCCTCAGCGAGGTCTGGGGTGGTGTGCAAGACCCATGCAGGAGTCCTGCAGAGCCAACTTAGCATTTCATCATTCTGTAGTCGATGGACTACCTTCTCTTGAAGTGAGATATTAGTGACAGGTGTGATTTACAATGTATATAGAAAGTTTAGGATTGGAGCAGCAAGAGCCTTAGCTACATAGACAGGTTTATGCTACATTGCCAAAAGGGAGAAGACAGGCCATAGTAGTGCTTTTTTATAAACAGTTTGTGTGTTACAAGTGGTGTTGATTCATCCTGGGACTGAGTGGGAGTTGCATTCTCTGGAACCGTTCTTGCAAAATATATCCAGGATAGAGAACATTTCAGGGTGAAGTCCACCTAGAGGGAAAAAAGGCAGGAAATATTGACTTTCGAGAGAACCAAAAGACATCAACTTCTAAAGTTACTTTTTTTTAATAATTAGAAGAAAATAGTCCTTTCCACAAGTCCTACCAACAGCCTCTTCTGGGCCCTTGTCCCACTCTGATTCTTTTTCATTGCTGCTTTCTCCAAAGCTTTTCTTTGTACTTGCTCCCTTGGTCACAGTTTTCCTCTTTCCCTCCACCCTCCTGTCTCTCTCTTCTGTCTTTATCTCTTAATCCAGAAAAAGTACAAAAGTAAGCCAGAGTAAGCTATTTGTGAAGTGGGCTCACAATATTTGTTGAATATTGGTGACAAAATAACTCCAAGGCCACTATAACTATGTCCCTGATCTATATCTTTACCTGGTTCCATTCATACAGTCCCTACAGGAGGAAGGGGAAAAAGTGAAATAGACAAAAAGAAATGACGTGAGTACGTATGAAAGAGGTAGAAAGAAGAGTGGGAAGGAAGAAAAGGTGATGCAAAGAGAGTGCGAAAGAAATGAGAGGAAGAACAGAGAAGGAAAACTAAGAAAGGAAAGAACACAATATATAGCATTACAAGTACTAACAAGAGAAAGCTAATGTAAGAAATTGAGGTATTAGTTGAGGGATGGAAGACCCACTCAAATAACAGTCCTTATCACGGTGAACCATCAAAATGCACTAAATAACCTGAGCTCCACCCAGGCCCGGACTGGCCGTTGCGGGCACCGGGCAATCCCCAGATGCGTGGAAAGGGTGGGGCTGGTTTTGGGCCTCTGGGGGCCGTTTTTTAGAGGGCCATCGGCCCTGTAACAAAATCAGCCGTAAACCGGCCCTGGCAAAGAGCGCGGTCGCACTCCCCCTTCCCCCCCTGGGGTGGTGGGGCCAGCCAAGCACTTTGCCAGGGCCGGTTTTGGTTCCCAGACCGGCCCTGGCTCCACCCTCTGGAAGCTTGGCACAAAAGCAGACAGGCTTAACTTTGAGTCACAGTGCTCAACCTGTGATAAACACTGCAAGTACATTTTAATAAATGTCAGAAAAATAAATCAGTCCAATCTGTAAAACCGGAGTTGTCCCTGCAGCTCACACCAGAGGCTAACCGAAGGAAGCTGTCTCAGTGTATATTATACCAAAGTAACGTACAGAGTGCACAGATTCCAGTGGATCCCAGAGGCTTTACAGAGGCTCAAGTAGCTATTACTTATGCTTTCTTTTGTGGTAGTGTGGGCGGGCAGTTCGGCTTACCAGAGGGCAGGTCTAAACATTTGTTATACACACACAGGCAAGACTTCACTACACACCCTGAATGACTAAATCCCAGACCAAATGTTAGTAACAATATCACTCTTGGTATGTTTATTACTTAGAATACAAGATACTTGCTTTGTTCCAGTAAAAAACTTTGTAATATCACATATTTTCAATATAAAACGTGGAGACTGCATTTTTCAAACGGTTCAATGTTAACCTATGGGAGGAAACAAACTACACAATTCAACAGATAAATACACGACTTCCAAAACCCATCTTTGGGGTCTTCGACCAACACTGGGTAAGGGTCAGGTAAATGCAGAGACTATTGGGGCGGCCAGGTGCAGAGGTGGAGTTCGGTCACTGGGCCGAATGTTAGTCAATGGAGACTGGGGCACAGAAGGAGGTGCAGGTTGCAGGTACCCAAGGTTGCAGGGAACAGACCATGGGGGAGTTTAAGAAAGCACAGGGTGGGCCACATAGCAGCACCAGTCATACACAAACAGCAGCACAGGGGCAGGGACAGTGTTGGTTGCCCAATGCAAGCAGATTGAGGTACTCAGTTTCACAAAGAGGCTGCAGGTTCGGATCAGGAGTCTGGACAAATGTGAGCAACAACTGTGCAGATAAGTTTGTAGTTCAGTGGATGCCCAGATACCATCGCCAGGGATCCCCAAGGTCGGGGGCTGAGGATGCAGGGGTACCTTAAGATGTTGGAAAATCTTCACCGGAGCCGGTCTCAGTCATGAAGACGCTTTGTGTTGAGGCTGCAGGCCACTCAGACACCGGCAATGGGTGTCAGGTGCAGTGTGGGCAGGACTCACAGATAAAGAAGGCAAGGGAGTCCTTAGTGTTGGTTTCTTTGTGGACAGCGCCACTGTCCCTGGGAGTGCCTGGTCTTTAGAGAAGGCAGGAAGGAAGTCCGCCAAGGGTTAGTGATGTCGCTAGGCCTGCAATGAGTCACTTCAAGCAGGTTTCTTTGAGGGCTGCAGACAGGCCGGTAGGGAATGGCCAAGTCAGTTGTCTGCAGTCTTTAGTGCTGCACAGCTCTTCAGTCCTTCTTTAGGTTGCCAAGCATCAAGTTTCAGGGGTGTCCCTAAACACTCAATTTAGGAGCGATACAGGCACTGGCAGGTAGTAGCCAATGGGCTACTTTCCTTTAGGGTGAGTGCATCCTTTGTATATCCCCTCCCTTTGAGGAGAGGACATTCCCTAATCCTTTTGCCTAAATCCTTCCATCCAACATGGAGGATTTTATAAGGAGGGGGGGTCACTTCACCTCGGGACACCTTAGGGGTGGTCTTGGCTGAAAGAGGACACCTCTCCTGCTTACTAATTTTCCTGCTGACCTGGCTATTAAAAGTGGGGCTTGGTCAGGGAGACTGGCATCTCGACTAGCTGGAGATGCCCTGGGTAGTATAACAAAGGGAAGGAAGCCTTGGAGGCCCACTGCCCTTGAATGCTGTTGGTGCTTGGGGAAAGGTTTGAAGCACCTCAACCTAGTGCAGGCTTGTTTCTGTCCCACAAGAGCACAAGGCTCCTTCCTCAGGGGTCTGAGCCATGACTGGAAGTGGCAGGCTGGTGCAGACCAGTCAGGTACACAGAGAGGTGGTCATTTTCAGGAGGCATCTCAAAGGTACCCTCCGAATGCATTGTACAATAAATCCAACACCAGCATCAGTGTGGGTTTATTATGCTGAGAATATTGATACCAAACTTTCCAGCATTCAGTAAAGCCGTCATGGAGCTGTGGAGTTGGAGCATATTCTCAGATATTGCAATTGCAGTGAAGCCATATTGATAACATGGGCTGGGAGTTTATCATTACAGACACTGTAGAGGCATATTGCTCATGCATCTATACCTTCTCCTGTGGTATAGTGCACCCTGCCTTAAGGCTGTCAGGCCTGCTAGGTTGGTGACTTACTTAAGCCTCAGGCAGGGCTTTGGGATGTGTTCCATGGCGACTCTTCAGTTTTAGATGCACCAAAATACACAGTCTGCAATGGCATTATGTAAATGTTTGGGGGGGGGATCTCGGAGGGTGGCACAATACATGCTGCAGCCCTTAGAGACCCTTCCTAGTCACAAGGCCCCTGCTACCATTAGAGACCCTTTTTAGTCACAAGGCCCTTACTACCATTGGTATATTTTACAAGTGGCTGAAGTACCAGAGGTGTGCCAATTGTGGAAACAAAGGTACAGTTTTAGGAACGAAGAATGGGAACCGGATTAGCAAGGACCCAGGGCACATTCAGTCAGAGTGCATCAGAAATCAGGCAAAAAGCCTGTAGTAACCATGCAAAATTGGAACTTTCCGGCACTAACCAGCTAGCCCTTGGAGTTACTTTGGTGGTCCTGTGTTCAAGGTAGCAAGTTCAATATTACTTCTTATGGCAGCAGACTAGCCCCTCTAGCAGCAGGGCAGAAGAGCAGCAGATCAGTCTTCCACCCATATGGTGAAGCAGGTGAGTGCAGTCCTGTACGTGACTGAGCCACTGAAACAGTGAGAGCCCAGTAAAAAACAAACTGCTTTGAGATGAAATTGTAATCTGACCGGCTGAATTTAGAAAGGACCATAGCTTTGAACAGTCAAAGGGCGAGCTGTAACACGATCCCTGGGAGAACTCCCTTATGAGTACCAAGAGAAGGAGAAAATGACCCAATCAATTTTTCAAGATTAGTTCACACTATCCCCATCTGGAAATCTGGGGTATCCCAATAGGGAATGTTCAGACCTTATTGTGAGCAGTATCTTGAGATCTTACTTTAAACTGTTCCCAAGACCTTTCACTGAACTGCCCCCAATACCCTATACTGTGCTGTCTCCAGAATCTACAATGCACAGTCCCCCAGACCTTAGTCTGATCTGTCTGAGGTCTTACTCAGAGCTTCTCCCAAGAACTTACACTCATCTGCCCCAAAGAACATGCACTCCACTGTTCCTAGGACCTTACACCGTGTGGTCCCAAGACCTTACGCTGCATTGTTAACAATACCTTAATATGAGTCGTCTCTGAAACCTTACTGTGAACTGCCCCCAAGGCCTTACTATGAGCTACTCCTAAAACCATACTCTGAGCTATCCATAAAACCTTACACTTGCCAGTCCCCAAGACGTTACACTGGGTTGTACACAGTGCTGAACTCAATACCTTACATTGTGCTCCCCCTCAAACTTACACTCAGCTGTCCCTTCCTGCACAAATAATGTTCAGGGGAACCTTACACCGTATAAGGCTGATCGAGCATTCCTTGAGGCGACTCGGTCGCTGTATTTCAATAAGGTGAAGAAACAAATACATTTTTTCTCCAAGTTGATGGCAACTTTAATTCGGTCGGTAACTAAATCATATTACGTCATATGATAAAACATCCATTAGTAAAGCAATCGATTATAGGACATCAATGGAAATAGTGGTCAATTATCCATCATTTTTACACATAAAAAAAGGCACCCCCCAATGCATTTCGAGTTGCAGCTCTTCTTCGGGGGGAATATTCTACAAGAAACAAAAGAAAATACATGTATCGCTTCCTGCACAAACACATTCCTGCCTACAACAAAGGCAATCTTGACCCATGGTGCAAGCGAGCCTGCATTGGTGCAAGGCTGCCCATTGTCAGCCAGCACAAGGAAAGAACAGGAAAAAGCCATATAATGTTAAAGGAGCGCAAGGCGAGGACAGGGATGTGCCATATAATGTTAAATATGGCGCATTCCTGCCCTCTCCCTTTCATGTAGTGGTGAATTGCGTAAACGTTTGATCAACCTGGGCCACTGCGTTCAGTAATCCAAAACTACCAGGCAGCAACAGCAAAGGATTGAGGGCTTTAATTCGACTTTAGTGCACTAGTCGCTACATCCCAAATGTGGTGGATACCTTTTCTTTTGAATTACATCTGCACTACAGCCTACTGCGTGATGGGAATCCTAGCGTTTGTTAAATAAGTATAAATATGACCCATAGACTCTGTAGAGAGGAGCTTGAGATTTTCAGTACTTGATAGCGATGAGATGTAGCGGGGCAGATAGGTTGCAGTGGGGTTGTTTACAGTGGTCGTGGCTGCTATAGATAGGTCTTTATCTGACCTTCCATTTCACATTCAAGATGGCGTCCAGCAGGATCACAGTGCCCTGTTCTCTGCTGCCCTCAAACCTCTGTCAGGCCAGTACACTGGGAGCTTGCCAGGGAGGAGGTGTGGCTGGTTAGTGGCTTCGGATACAGTAGAGGTGAGAGGAGCACACACTAAGGGCCAGATTTACTAAAAAGTCATGCAGCAAGACAACCGGATGTGGCTCATTCCTGCTCTCCCTCTGCGATGATGCACTCAATGCAGCGGAGTGCCAATGCAGGCACCCTTGTACCATCGTGCAAAGATACCCGTCTTACAGGCAGGATTCTTTCGGGCACCTTCCTGTGCAAAAACAATCACCTGATACATTTTTCTAATTCTGTGTATGCTGTAGAATGTAGCACGCATAGAAAGAGGAAGTAAGAAGGAGAAATAGCTACTACCTTCAATCAGTCTTTGCCCCACTCTGTTCTCTATGGAGATCTTGACTGAGTACCCTTTTTAATGAAAAACAGAGCTGTTCTACAAATGTGTGCAGTTTGTTAGAGCAAAGCAAGTACAAGTGGAATCCATAGGTGAGCACAGAGCCCATGAAGACCAGCTTTCCTACTGCTCATACACCGACACTCTTCAGTGTCTTGAGGGTCTAAACCCCACTCCATAAGGAGCAGAACACAAAGCGAAGGTGGCATGTCTTACTGATGCTTTCTTACCTTATAGCCGGACTCTGAGCAGTAGCCATCCGACACCTGCTGCTAGGGAGACCACTGTGCTGGTGAACCCCACACTGCTTTCTCCATTGCACAGGTCAGAAGTGCAGCAGTAAGAAGAACTGTCAACCCCTCCAGTAGTTCCAGAGACATCCCTGCACAGTGCTTCACAGCTCTTGCTTACAGTTGTGGTGTCTGTACAGAAACAAAGAAAGGTTATTCAGAAAGGACAATCAAGTCAAAGAGCTCTGGTGCAATTCATATACTTTCTGAACACCACTCCTCGTCCTTCCAATAAACACTAGGGCCCACATTTACTAAGATTTTACATGGGTGTTGTATCACTTTTGTGGCTTTCCTTTGACAAATTATGTTTCTGGGCATATGCCAAGCCATGCAATGTTGCTTTGCATGGTTCAGTAAATACAAAGTGACGCAACCCACAGCATAGCGCTGCCTTGCATTACTCCGCGTCGGGTAGGTATTGCATGGGTGGTGCATGGGTGTTCCATTCATGTAATTCACACAAACCAAGCTTTTCAAAAACATTATGTGCCCTTGTTACTTCCATATTCCTTTGTGCTGCATTCAGCACCAAAATATCCTTCAGGTAACGCATGTACCGTTGCACCATGGTGCAAGGGTGACTACATTGGCACTAGAGAGCACACAATCCACCAGCGCTGTTGGAGAGCAAAAGTTGGCAATAACATAGTAGATATGACACATTTATGTTCTCTCGCTTTCAAGCAATGTAGCAAGGTAAGTTGCCACATACACCCAATTACACATTGATTGCCATTCACATATACACGTATGCACATATAGAAACTAAAATACTCACACGTCATCACACCTACACATACGTTCACATGGATGGTCATCACATTTAGATGTATGCACAGACATTATAATAATCGCACACAATTTCCATCACACACACCCATGTTCACGATTGCCATTCAAACTTACACATAGACAAATTGACACTAAAATACTAGCACACATATGACATCCCAAACATATGCACACACCATACACTAGCCTACATTGACTATGGATTTCCTCCCTATTATACGTTCCCACATATTCCAAACAGCCACCAAATTTGTCAAAACAAAATGAAAACCTCTCAGCTTTGAAAATGCTCTAGTCTACTGTCGGCCATCCATTCATAAATGCAGACTCTCCAAAGTCACACTGTACAATAAATATGTTTGGTTGTACATCTAGTATAGATGAGATGGGGCTTTGAGAAGCAGATTGCTGCTGTCCATCTAGCATAGAGAAGAGATGGGGGCTTCGAGGAGCCCATTGCTGCTGTACATCTAGCACAGAGAAGAGATGGAGGCTTTGAGGAGCCCATTGCTGCTGTCCGTCTAGCATAGAGAAGAGATGGAGGCTTCGAGGAGCCCATTGCTGCTGTACATCTAGCACAGAGAAGAGATGGAGGCTTTGAGGAGCCCATTGCTGCTGTCCGTCTAGCATAGAGAAGAGATGGAGGCTTCGAGGAGCCCATTGCTGCTGTCCGTCTAGCACAGAGAAGAGATGGAGGCTTCGAGGAGCCCATCGCTGCTGTACATCTTGCACAGAGAAGAGATGGAGGCTTCGAGGAGACCATCGCTGCTGTACATCAAGCCGAGAGAAGAGATGGAGGCTTCGCGGAGCCCATTGCTGATGTCCATCTAGCACAGAGAAGAGATGGAGGCTTCGAGGAGCCCATTGCTGCTGTACATCTAGCTGAGAGAAGAGATGGAGGCTTCGAGGAGCCCATTGCTGCTGTACATCTAGCAGAGAGAAGAGATGGAAGCTTCGCGGAGCCCATTGCTGCTGTTCATCTAGCACAGAGAAGAGATGGAGGCTTCAGAGAAGCACGGTGCTGCTGTACATCTAGCACAGAGAAGAGATGGAGGCTTCGAGGAGCCCATTGCTGCTGTCCGTCTAGCACAGAGAAGAGATGGAGGCTTCGAGGAGCCCATTGCTGCTGTCCGTCTAGCACAGAGAAGAGATGGAGGCTTCGAGGAGCCCATTGCTGCTGTACATCTAGCACAGAGAAGAGATGGAGGCTTCGAGGAGCCCATTGCTGCTGTACATCTAGCAGACAGAAGAGATGGAATCTTCGAGGAGCCCACACATCGAGCACAGAGAAGAGATGGAGGCTTCAAGAAGCCCATTGCTGCTGTACATCTAGCAGAGAGAGGAGATGGAGGCTTCAAGGAGCCCATTGCTGCTGTCCATCTAGCACAGAGAAGAGATGGAGGCTTCGAGGAGCCCACACAGAGCACAGAGAAGAGATGGAGGCTTCGAGAAGCCCATTCTGCTGTACATCTAGCACAGAGAAGAGATGGAGGCTTCGAGGAGCCCACACAGAGCACAGAGAAGAGATGGAGGCTTCGAGAAGCCCATTGCTGCTGTCCATCTAGCGAAGAGATGGAGGCTTCGAGGAGCCCATTGCTGCTGTACATCTAGCAGAGAGAGGAGATGGAGGCTTCAAGGAGCCCATTGCTGCTGTCCATCTAGCACAGAGAAGAGATGGAGGCTTCGAGGAGCCCACACAGAGCACAGAGAAGAGATGGAGGCTTCGAGAAGCCCATTCTGCTGTACATCTAGCACAGAGAAGAGATGGAGGCTTCGAGGAGCCCACACAGAGCACAGAGAAGAGATGGAGGCTTCGAGAAGCCCATTGCTGCTGTCCATCTAGCGAAGAGATGGAGGCTTCGAGGAGCCCATTGCTGCTGTACATCTAGCACAGAGAAGAGATGGGGGCTTCGAGGATCCCATTGCTGCTTTACATCGAGCACAGAGAAAAGATGGAGGCTTCGAGGAGCCCCTTGCTGCTGTACATCTATCACAGAGAAGAGATGGAGGCTTCAAGGAGCCCATTGCTGCTGTACATCGAGCACAGAGAAGAGATGGAGGCTTTGTGGAGTCCATTGCTATTGTACATCTAGCACAGAGAAGAGATGGAGGCTACGAGGAGCCCATTGCTGCTGTACATCGAGCACAGAGAATAGACGGAGGCATCGAGGGGCCCATTGCTGCTGTACATCTAGCACAGAGAAGAGATGGAGGCTTCAAGGAGCCAATTGCTGCTGTACATCTAGCACAGAGAAGAAATGGAGGCTTCAAGGAGCCAATTGCTGCTGTACATCTAGCAGAGAGAAGAGATGGAGGCTTCGAGTAGCCCATTGCTGCTGTACATCTAGCACAGTGAAGAGATGGAGGCTTTGAGGAGCCCATTGCTGCTGTACATCTAGCACAGTGAAGAGATGGAGGCTTTGAGGAGCCCATTGCTGCTGTACATCTAGCACAGTGAAGAGATGGAGGCTTTGAGGAGCCCATTGCTGCTGTCAGTCTAGTACACAGAAGAGATGGAGGCTTCAAGGAGCCCATTGCTGCTGTACATCTAGCACAGAGAAGAGATGGAGGCTTCAAGGAGCCCATTGCTGCTGTACATCTAGCACAGTGAAGAGATGGAGGCTTTGAGGAGCCCATTGCTGCTGTCAGTCTAGTACACAGAAGAGATGGAGGCTTCAAGGAGCCCATTGCTGCTGTACATCTAGCACAGAGAAGAGATGGAGGCTTCAAGGAGCCCATTGCTGCTGTACATCTAGCACAGTGAAGAGATGGAGGCTTCGAGGAGCCCAATGCTGCTGTTCATCTAGCACAGAGAAGAGATGGAGGCTTCGAGGAGCCCATTGCTGCTGTACATCTAGCAAAGAGAAGAGATGGAGGCTTCAGGGGAGACCATTGCTGCTGTACATCTAGCACAGAGAAGAGATGGAGGCTTTGGAGGAGCCCATTGCTGCTGTACATCTAGCACAGAGAAGAGATGGAGGCTTCGAGGAGCCCATTGCTGCTGTCCGTCTAGCACAGAGAAGAGATGGAGGCTTCGAGGAGCCCATTCCTGCTGTCCATCTAGCACAGAGAAGAGATGGAAGCTTCGAGGATCCCACACATCAAGCACAGAGAAGAGATAGAGGCTTCAAGGAGCCCATTGCTGCTGTACATCGAGCACAGAGAAGAGATGGAGGCTTTGAGGAGCCCATTGCTGCTGTCCGTCTAGCACAGAGAAGAGATGGAGGCTTTGAGGAGCCCATTGCTGCTGTTCATCTAGCACAGAGAAGAGATGGAGGGTTCGAGGAGCCCATTGCTGCTGTACATCTAGCACAGAGAAGAGATGGAGGCTTCGAGGAGCCCATTGCTGCTGTACATCTAGCACAGAGAAGAGATGGAGGCTTCGAGGAGTCCATTGCTGCTGTACATCTAGCACAGAGAAGAGATGGAGGCTTCGAGAAGTCCATTGCTGCTGTACATCTAGCACAGAGAAGAGATGGAGGCTTCGAGAAGACCATCGCTGCTGTACATCAAGCCGAGAGAAGAGATGGAAGCTTCCAGGAGCCCATTGCTGCTGTACATCTAGCACAGAGAAGAGATGGAGGCTTCGAGGAGCCCATTGCTGCTGTACATCTAGCACAGAGAAGAGATGGAGGCTTCGAGGAGCCCATGGCTACTGTACATCTAGCAGAGAGAGGAGATGGAGGCTTCAAGGAGCCCATTGCTGCTGTACATCCAGCACAGAGAAGAGATGGAGGCTTCAAGGAGCCCATTACTGCTGTACATCTAGCACAGTGAAGAGATGGAGGCTTCAAGGAGCCCATTGCTGCTGTACATCTAGCACAGTGAAGAGATGGAGGCTTTGAGGAGCCCATTGCTGCTGTACATCTAGGACAGAATAGATGGAGGCTTCGAGGAGCCCATTGCTGCTGTACGTCTAGCAGAGAGAAGAGATGGAGGCTTCGTGGAGCCCATTGCTGCTGTACATCTAGCACAGAGAAGACATGGAGGCTTCAAGGAGCCCATTGCTGCTGTACATCTAGCACACAGACGAGATGGAGGCTTTGAGGAGCCCATTGCTGCTGTCCATCTGGCACAGAGTAGAGATGGAGGCTTCGAGGAGACCATTGCTGCTGTACATCTAGCACAGAGAAGAGATGGAGACTTCGAGGAGACCATTGCTGCTGTACATCTAGCACAGAGAAGAGATGGAGACTTCGAGGAGACCATTGCTCCTGTCCATCTAGCACAGAGAAGAGATGCAGGCTTCGAAGAGCCCATTGCTGCTGTACATCTAGCACAGAGAAGAGATGGAGGCTTCGAGGAGCCCATTGCTGCTGTACATCTAGCACAGAGAAGAGATGGAGGCTTTGAGGAGTCCATTGCTGCTGTACATCTAGCGGAGAGAAGAGATGGAGGCATCGAAGAGCCCATTGCTGCTGTACATCTAGCACAGAGAAGAGATGGAGGCTTCGAGGAGCCCATTGCTGCTGTACATCTAGCACAGAGAAGAGATGGAGGCTTCGAGGAGCCCATTGCTGCTGTACATCTAGCACAGAGAATAGATGGAGGCTTCGAGGAGCCCATTGCTGCTTTACATCTAGCACAGAGAAGAGATGGAGGCTTCGAGGAGCCCATTGCTGCTGTACATCTAGCACAGAGAAGAGATGGAGGCATCGAGGGGCCCATTGCTGCTGTACATCTAGCACAGAGAAGAGATAGAGGCTTCGAGGAGCCCATTGCTGCTGTACATCTAGCACAGAGAAGAGATGGAAGCTTCAAGGAGCCCATTGCTGCTGTACATCCAGCACAGAGAAGAGATGGAGGCTTCGTGGAGCCCATTGCTACTGTACATCTAGCAGAGAGAGGAGATGGAGGCTTCAAGGAGCCCATTGCTGCTGTACATCCAGCACAGAGAAGAGATGGAGGCTTCAAGGAGCCCATTGCTGCTGTACATCCAGCACAGAGAAGAGATGGAGGCTTTGAGGAGCCCATTGCTGCTGTACATCTAGCACAGAGAAGAGATGGAGGCTTCGAGGAGCCCATTGCTGCTGTACATCTAGCACAGAGAAGAGATGGAGGCATCGAGGAGACCATCGCTGCTGTACATCAAGCCGAGAGAAGAGATTAAGGCTTCGAGGTGCCCATTGCTGCTGTACATCTAGCACAGAGAAGAGATGGAGGCTTCGAGGAGCCCACACAGAGCACAGAGAAGAGATGGAGGCTTCGAGAAGCCCATTGCTGCTGTCCATCTAGCGAAGAGATGGAGGCTTCGAGGAGCCCATTGCTGCTGTACATCTAGCAGAGAGAGGAGATGGAGGCTTCAAGGAGCCCATTGCTGCTGTCCATCTAGCACAGAGAAGAGATGGAGGCTTCGAGGAGCCCACACAGAGCACAGAGAAGAGATGGAGGCTTCGAGAAGCCCATTCTGCTGTACATCTAGCACAGAGAAGAGATGGAGGCTTCGAGGAGCCCACACAGAGCACAGAGAAGAGATGGAGGCTTCGAGAAGCCCATTGCTGCTGTCCATCTAGCGAAGAGATGGAGGCTTCGAGGAGCCCATTGCTGCTGTACATCTAGCACAGAGAAGAGATGGGGGCTTCGAGGATCCCATTGCTGCTTTACATCGAGCACAGAGAAAAGATGGAGGCTTCGAGGAGCCCCTTGCTGCTGTACATCTATCACAGAGAAGAGATGGAGGCTTCAAGGAGCCCATTGCTGCTGTACATCGAGCACAGAGAAGAGATGGAGGCTTTGTGGAGTCCATTGCTATTGTACATCTAGCACAGAGAAGAGATGGAGGCTACGAGGAGCCCATTGCTGCTGTACATCGAGCACAGAGAATAGACGGAGGCATCGAGGGGCCCATTGCTGCTGTACATCTAGCACAGAGAAGAGATGGAGGCTTCAAGGAGCCAATTGCTGCTGTACATCTAGCACAGAGAAGAAATGGAGGCTTCAAGGAGCCAATTGCTGCTGTACATCTAGCAGAGAGAAGAGATGGAGGCTTCGAGTAGCCCATTGCTGCTGTACATCTAGCACAGTGAAGAGATGGAGGCTTTGAGGAGCCCATTGCTGCTGTACATCTAGCACAGTGAAGAGATGGAGGCTTTGAGGAGCCCATTGCTGCTGTACATCTAGCACAGTGAAGAGATGGAGGCTTTGAGGAGCCCATTGCTGCTGTCAGTCTAGTACACAGAAGAGATGGAGGCTTCAAGGAGCCCATTGCTGCTGTACATCTAGCACAGAGAAGAGATGGAGGCTTCAAGGAGCCCATTGCTGCTGTACATCTAGCACAGTGAAGAGATGGAGGCTTTGAGGAGCCCATTGCTGCTGTCAGTCTAGTACACAGAAGAGATGGAGGCTTCAAGGAGCCCATTGCTGCTGTACATCTAGCACAGAGAAGAGATGGAGGCTTCAAGGAGCCCATTGCTGCTGTACATCTAGCACAGTGAAGAGATGGAGGCTTCGAGGAGCCCAATGCTGCTGTTCATCTAGCACAGAGAAGAGATGGAGGCTTCGAGGAGCCCATTGCTGCTGTACATCTAGCAAAGAGAAGAGATGGAGGCTTCAGGGGAGACCATTGCTGCTGTACATCTAGCACAGAGAAGAGATGGAGGCTTTGGAGGAGCCCATTGCTGCTGTACATCTAGCACAGAGAAGAGATGGAGGCTTCGAGGAGCCCATTGCTGCTGTCCGTCTAGCACAGAGAAGAGATGGAGGCTTCGAGGAGCCCATTCCTGCTGTCCATCTAGCACAGAGAAGAGATGGAAGCTTCGAGGATCCCACACATCAAGCACAGAGAAGAGATAGAGGCTTCAAGGAGCCCATTGCTGCTGTACATCGAGCACAGAGAAGAGATGGAGGCTTCGAGGAGCCCATTGCTGCTGTCCGTCTAGCACAGAGAAGAGATGGAGGCTTTGAGGAGCCCATTGCTGCTGTTCATCTAGCACAGAGAAGAGATGGAGGGTTCGAGGAGCCCATTGCTGCTGTACATCTAGCACAGAGAAGAGATGGAGGCTTCGAGGAGCCCATTGCTGCTGTACATCTAGCACAGAGAAGAGATGGAGGCTTCGAGGAGTCCATTGCTGCTGTACATCTAGCACAGAGAAGAGATGGAGGCTTCGAGAAGTCCATTGCTGCTGTACATCTAGCACAGAGAAGAGATGGAGGCTTCGAGAAGACCATCGCTGCTGTACATCAAGCCGAGAGAAGAGATGGAAGCTTCCAGGAGCCCATTGCTGCTGTACATCTAGCACAGAGAAGAGATGGAGGCTTCGAGGAGCCCATTGCTGCTGTACATCTAGCACAGAGAAGAGATGGAGGCTTCGAGGAGCCCATGGCTACTGTACATCTAGCAGAGAGAGGAGATGGAGGCTTCAAGGAGCCCATTGCTGCTGTACATCCAGCACAGAGAAGAGATGGAGGCTTCAAGGAGCCCATTACTGCTGTACATCTAGCACAGTGAAGAGATGGAGGCTTCAAGGAGCCCATTGCTGCTGTACATCTAGCACAGTGAAGAGATGGAGGCTTTGAGGAGCCCATTGCTGCTGTACATCTAGGACAGAATAGATGGAGGCTTCGAGGAGCCCATTGCTGCTGTACGTCTAGCAGAGAGAAGAGATGGAGGCTTCGTGGAGCCCATTGCTGCTGTACATCTAGCACAGAGAAGACATGGAGGCTTCAAGGAGCCCATTGCTGCTGTACATCTAGCACACAGACGAGATGGAGGCTTTGAGGAGCCCATTGCTGCTGTCCATCTGGCACAGAGTAGAGATGGAGGCTTCGAGGAGACCATTGCTGCTGTACATCTAGCACAGAGAAGAGATGGAGACTTCGAGGAGACCATTGCTGCTGTACATCTAGCACAGAGAAGAGATGGAGACTTCGAGGAGACCATTGCTCCTGTCCATCTAGCACAGAGAAGAGATGCAGGCTTCGAAGAGCCCATTGCTGCTGTACATCTAGCACAGAGAAGAGATGGAGGCTTCGAGGAGCCCATTGCTGCTGTACATCTAGCACAGAGAAGAGATGGAGGCTTTGAGGAGTCCATTGCTGCTGTACATCTAGCGGAGAGAAGAGATGGAGGCATCGAAGAGCCCATTGCTGCTGTACATCTAGCACAGAGAAGAGATGGAGGCTTCGAGGAGCCCATTGCTGCTGTACATCTAGCACAGAGAAGAGATGGAGGCTTCGAGGAGCCCATTGCTGCTGTACATCTAGCACAGAGAATAGATGGAGGCTTCGAGGAGCCCATTGCTGCTGTACATCTAGCACAGAGAAGAGATGGAGGCTTCGAGGAGCCCATTGCTGCTGTACATCTAGCACAGAGAAGAGATGGAGGCATCGAGGGGCCCATTGCTGCTGTACATCTAGCACAGAGAAGAGATAGAGGCTTCGAGGAGCCCATTGCTGCTGTACATCTAGCACAGAGAAGAGATGGAAGCTTCAAGGAGCCCATTGCTGCTGTACATCCAGCACAGAGAAGAGATGGAGGCTTCGTGGAGCCCATTGCTACTGTACATCTAGCAGAGAGAGGAGATGGAGGCTTCAAGGAGCCCATTGCTGCTGTACATCCAGCACAGAGAAGAGATGGAGGCTTCAAGGAGCCCATTGCTGCTGTACATCCAGCACAGAGAAGAGATGGAGGCTTTGAGGAGCCCATTGCTGCTGTACATCTAGCACAGAGAAGAGATGGAGGCTTCGAGGAGCCCATTGCTGCTGTACATCTAGCACAGAGAAGAGATGGAGGCATCGAGGAGACCATCGCTGCTGTACATCAAGCCGAGAGAAGAGATTAAGGCTTCGAGGTGCCCATTGCTGCTGTACATCTAGCACAGAGAAGAGATGGAGGCTTCGAGGAGCCCATTGCTGCTGTACATCTAGCACAGAGAAGAGATGGAGGCTTCGAGGAGTCCATTGCTGCTGTATATCGGGCACTGAGAAGAGATGGAGGCTTCGAGGAGCCCATTGCTGCTGTACATCTAGGACAGAGAAGAGATGGAGGCTTCGAGGAGCCTATTGCTGCTGTACCTCTAGCACAGAGACAAGATGGAGGCTTCGAGGAGCCCATTGCTGCTGTACATCTAGCAGAGAGAAGAGATGGAGGCTTCGAGGAGCCCATTGCTGCTGTACCTCTAGCACAGAGACAAGATGGAGTCTTCGAGGAGCCCATTGCTGCTGTACATCTAGCACAGAGAAGAGATGGAGGCTTCAAGGAGCCCATTGCTGCTGTACATCCAGCACAGAGAAGAGATGGAGGCTTCGAGGAGCCCATGGCTACTGTACATCTAGCAGAGAGAGGAGATGGAGGCTTCAAGGAGCCCATTGCTGCTGTACATCCAGCACAGAGAAGAGATGGAGGCTTCAAGGAGCCCATTACTGCTGTACATCTAGCACAGTGAAGAGATGGAGGCTTCAAGGAGCCCATTGCTGCTGTACATCTAGCACAGTGAAGAGATGGAGGCTTTGAGGAGCCCATTGCTGCTGTACATCTAGGACAGAATAGATGGAGGCTTCGAGGAGCCCATTGCTGCTGTACGTCTAGCAGAGAGAAGAGATGGAGGCTTCGTGGAGCCCATTGCTGCTGTCAGTCTAGTACACAGAAGAGATGGTGGCTTCAAGGAGCCCATTGCTGCTGTACATCGAGCACAGAGAAGAGATGGAGGCTTCGAGGAGCCCATTGTTGCTGCACATCTAGCACAGTGAAGAGATGGAGGCTTCGAGGAGCCCAATGCTGCTGTACATCTAGCACAGAGAAGAGATGGAGGCTTCGAGAAGCCCATTGTTGCTGCACATCTAGCACAGTGAAGAGATGGAGGCTTCGAGGAGCCCAATGCTGCTGTACATCTAGCACAGTGAAGAGATGGAGGCTTCGAGGAGCCCATTGCTGCTGTTCATCTAGCACAGAGAAGCGATGGAGGCTTCGAGGAGCCCATTGCTGCTGTACATCTAGCATAGAGAAGAGATGGAGGCTTCAGGGGAGACCATTGCTGCTGTCCATCTAGCACAGAGAAGAGATGGTGGCTTCAAGGAGCCCATTGCTGCTGTACATCTAGCACAGAGAAGAAATGGAGGCTTCAAGGAGCCCATTGCTGCTGTACATCTAGCAGAGAGAAGAGATGGAGGCTTCGAGGAGCCCATTGCTGCTGTACATCTAGCACAGAGAAGAGATGGAGGCTTCGCGGAGCCTATTGCTGCTGTCCATCTAGCACAGAGAAGAGATGGTGGCTTTGAGGAGCCCATTGCTGCTGCACATCCAGCACAGAGAAGAGATGGAGGCTTCGAGGAGCCCATTGCTGCTTTACATCTAGCACAGAGAAGAGATGGAGGCTTCAATGAGCCCGGTGCTGCTGTCCATCTAGCACAGAGAAGAGATGGAGGCTTCAATGAGCCCGGTGCTGCTGTACATCTAGCACAGAGAAGAGATGGAGGCATCAAGGCACCCACTGTGCTGTGCATCTAGCACAGAGAAGAGATGGAGGCTTTGAGGAGCCCATTGCTGCTGTACATCTAGCACAGAGACGAGATGGAGGCTTTGAGGAGCCCATTGCTGCTGTACATCGAGCACAGAGAAGAGATGGAGGCTTCAAGGAGCCCATTGCTGCTGTACATCGAGCACAGAGAAGAGATGGAGGCTTCGAGTAGCCCATTGCTACTCAACCTCTAGGAAAGTGACATGCAAGCATAATGTTTTCACGTATGCTAGTACATACAAATATATCAATTTGCAGCACACACAAACAAACATGCAAATACATACAGAAATTCTGGCACATAGAAACAGATGTGCATTGATATTTTCAGGAACACACAGGCACTCATATGCACACATATGTACTTATGCAAAAACAGGCTGTTAGACCTGGCACCTTGGCGTGAGTTTCCCTTCCACTTTTTGCTGATGTGCCTCAGATGTTTTTGCTGGTGTCCACTGCTCAGGGCACTGCGCCACGGCCAATCTGTGCCGCAGTGCAAGTGCTCCCAATGTAAAGTATAAATGTGATTGATGTTCATGCTTAGTACTTTGAATTCACTGTCAGTCCCCAGTAGAATGCACCAGGAGTTCCAGTGCTGGTGAATGCCAATACTGCTAGTGGGCCTGCAGCGCTGGTTGCGCCACCCACAGAAGCAGCCTTTTAAAATGTGTCTAGGGTCTGCCATTGCAGAACCTGCGTGCAGTCTGGTACTGTCATGCTGACTGGGCAAGTACACACACTTGCCAGCCTCTAAGCCTTCCCTTTGCTTCATATTAGTCACCCCTATGGTAGGCCCAAGGGCAGGGTGCATTGTAAGTGTAAGGTAGGACATACTCTGATGTATGTGGCATGTACTAATAGTGAATCCAGGAGAAGACACTGGAGTGGATCACCTCCTTCCTCGCCGGAAGGACACAGAGAGTCCGCCTCCCCCCGTTCAGATCGGAGGCCACCGAAGTAATCTGCGGCGTTCCTCAAGGCTCCTCGCTCAGCCCAACCCTCTTCAACGTCTACATGAGCCCCCTCGCAGCCATCGCACGCCAGCACAACCTGAACATCATCTCCTACGCCGACGACACCCAGCTGATCCTCTCCCTCACTAACGACCCCGCCACCGCCAGAGCCAACCTGCGTGAAGGGATGACAGACGTAGCCAAATATATGTCGAACAGCCGCCTGAAACTGAACTCGGACAAGACGGAAGTCCTCATCCTGGGATCCTCACCCTCCAGCTGGGACGACTCCTGGTGGCCCCCCGCCCTGGGCAGCGCACACAAACCAACAGACCACGCACGCAACCTGGGCTTCATCCTGGACTCCTCCCTCTCCATGACCAGACAAGTCAACGCCGTCTCCTCGTCGTGCTTCAACATCCTGCGCATGCTACGTAAGATCTTCCGATGGATCCCCACCGAGACCAGGAAGACGGTCACCCAGGCCCTCGTCACCAGCCGTCTGGACTACGGCAACTCCCTCTACGCCGGAACCACCGCCAAACTCCAGAAGAGACTCCAGCGGATCCAGAACACCTCAGCACGACTCATCCTGGACATCCCCCGCCGCAGCCACATCTCCGGACACCTGAGAGACCTGCACTGGCTCCCGGTCAACAAGAGAATCACCTTCCGGCTCCTCACCCACGCACACAAAGCCCTACACAACCAAGGACCAGGATACCTCAACAGCCGCCTCAACTTCTACGCTCCCAAACGCCAGCTTCGATCGACCAGCCACGCCCTCGCCGCCGTCCCCCGCATCCGAAGAGCCAACACAGGAGGAAGGTCCTTCTCCTACCTGGCCGCCAAGACTTGGAACTCCCTTCCGACCCACCTCCGCCTGACCCAGGACCACCTCGCCTTCAGGAAGCAGCTCAAGACCTGGCTGTTTGAGCAGTAGCGGACCCCCTCCCCCCAGCGCCTTGAGACCCTCCGGGTGAGTAGTGCGCTATATAAATGCTCTGATTGATTGATTGAATTACAGCCAAATTCGTTTTTCACTATTGTAAGGCTACCTGTTCTCTTAGGCCAAGATGGGCTGCTGGTATTATTACACTCTATAATCCCAGCAGGCTCAGGGAACATGGTAGAAAGTCAAGGTTAGTATGCCTGAACTCAAAATAAACTTTACTAAAATAAGTATTTTATTATTCTAATATCCTGTGTTTGCAAATGCTACTTTTAGAAAGCTAGCATTTGCTTGCCTAACCATTTCAGCCCGCCTCTGCTAGCATGTGTATCTGCTGTCTGGCTTGATTGAGCTTGCCCCCTGATATGAACCCCAGGACCAGTGGGTTCTCCTGTGCTTTGGCTCGTCTGACATCTGAGGCCGAGTATTTCCTCCCGCCAGAGGTGAAGTCTGTGCCCTCTCGCCCCCTCCTAGGGCCGTGGTACCCGGGAGCCTGCCTGCCCTCTTGCCCGTGAGAGCCTCGCTCTGTTTAGACTCGCTCTCTGCCCCCGGACTAAGGCCGGCCGCTCCTCTGCCCCCGCCTGCTACTGGAGTGCCAGAGTGCCTCTTTGCCCCTCCCGCCGGAATCCAGGACTCGAGAGCAGCCTACAGCCTGGATGGCCGCCCGTGCGTGACAGTGCACCCGGCCGCCCCGCTTTGCCCTTTCGTCCCAGGAGAGGCCGCGCCGCATCTTGAAGGGACCCCCCTCGGTACAGTCTGTGCTGAGGGCTCCTGTGCTGCGCCCCGCCTGACGGAGATCGTCCGCCTTTGACCAGACCCCCGAGCACCCTCCGTGACTGCCGCACACTCGTGGAGTGCGCCACGGGACCGGAACACACTGCAAGTCATACTGACCAATTCCACGCACAGGGCTTGTCTCGGGGCCCGCAACGTTCTTCTTTCCCCATAGCCCTGTGCGTCGCTTCGGTGGTTTAGGTACGTCCTCCCCTCGTCACGGCTGGGCGCTTCATTGATCACCACCCGAAGCCCTGTTCAGTCTTGACGTGCCTCGTAGCGCCTCTCCCAAGCGCACTCGAGCCTCGGAGCCTCTGGGCAGCAGCGTGCATAACCTTGGTGACAGCCCCGTACGCTTCATTGTCGGGAGCGGTACGTCGCGTACCCCCGGCTCACGCGAGAAGCGTGAGTATTGGAAGGGGTGCTGGGATTTCACCCGTCCGAAACGCTACCAAGTGCAGGACCGAGTCCCTGAGGTCCCAGAGGGGTAGAAATTTACCTAATCCGTTTAAAAACCAACAAAGAACTAAGAGAACCGTTTTTGAAGCAAAATAGACTAAAAAGGAAACATTAGAACTGTATCCAAGAACACTGCCTATTTACAATCTGGTGGCCTAAATTAAAATCGTTATATTGGTCTTGTGATAAGCCTTACCTGCACAGATATATTTTTATATAAAGAAACCGTATTTTGATAACCACAGCCTGGTGTCCATTTGTGGGGGGATTGGTACATTTACTGTGTGTGTGATTACAAATGCTTAACTCAGAAACGCCTGAAGAATAGCCTTGGCTGCTCACGCCACGCACCTAGAGGGTGAGCAAGGGTAATTCTAAGAGGTCATCCTTCGCCCTGACTTGGAGGAGAGGGTCCCTGCTTGTCACAAGTGAATACTTGTGCCAACCAGAGACCCCCAATTCTAACACATGCCTACACCAAGGTAGGTAAAAATCACATCAGATTTCTTCCTGGTGAAGTTTAATGTAAAGTTTATCAAATTACACTTTTGTAGTGAAATGTGATTTGCTAGTATCCTGCAGCACATTTTTTTCTCACACAAGCGGTCATGTTAAACATTTTTGTGAAATACCCACTATGAACTGGTTTCAGTAAACCAGTTGGTGGGCCTCTTGCAAGATGCACACTCAGGTAAAAAAAATATGCAAAGTGGTCTAATGCAGAATTTTTAGCAATTTGATTAATATTGTGTTCTGCAAATTTCAGAAATTGTGACTTTTGCCTCCTTATTTAAAATGTGTGCAGGCATTGTCTAACAGCTCCTAAAAAGAACATATTTCAAGTGCAATGAAACTTATGAGATCTTTCAGATACATCTCACATCTGACTGTGTCACTTATAATGTGTCTTGCACCATTTTGATTTTGCAAACTTTGAGGTTGAACATTTTACAGTATTTGCATTTCTGCATCTTGCTGTGCTTACTTCCTCTGTCCACCACTTCCATGCAGAACCCGCTTGCAGGTGTAGAGCAGTTTGTGACGGTGTTGCAGGCTGTACTGTGCGGTGCATTCCTACACGTGTAGCACTGCAGAGAATGGGCTGAAAAAAGAAAAGAAAAAACTATTAACAAATGTAAAGTCATGCTCATGACCCCCAGTGTCAGGTTCCATGCAATGTGCCCTCTGGGAGCCTTTACAATATTAACCTATAATTCACCTGTGTAGATGGGGTCAGCGTTTGCTCTATCCTAGGGCAGGCTGCAGCTTGTCCCTGTGTCCAAGGCCAAGGCCAGAGCCTGCCACCCACTCCCTCTACACATCAGAGAAAGAGCACCAGAGCTGCCAAGGTTTCAGGCTGCTATGTGTGACCTTCCATAATGTCAGTGAAATTATGAGTGACATTTCAATGACAATGAGTGACACCTTCATGAGAGTAACATGAAGCAACGAAGACGAGGGAAACATGCTGGGGTTGAATAAAAACATGCAACATAAATGTCCATGGCACGGATAACATCATGACCCCCACATGCTGTCAGAGCTACACTAGACCTGATTGACTTAAGTGACGCAGTGAGGCTCAGAAGCCTCGAGCGGTCTAACAAGATTTTAGTGCAGCTTTAGCTGGAGTGGCGAATCTCGTGAAAACGAGTGATTCAACCGACCAGTGGCAGCTCCCCCATTGGGGTGTGGCGGCGTCGCCCGACTGCTTTCTCGCAGTGCGAGAAGGCAGAATAAATATGGTAAAAAAAAAAACAGCCATTTTATGGTGCTTCTTCTCACAGGGCAAGAAAGCAGAAGTGCCTGGTTGGGGGTGGGCGGTCCTGCTCGAGGGCAAGGAGGAGGGGAGGGGAGTGGCTTGCCGACTGTTAGTGCTGACTATTTGGTCAGCCCGAGAACTGACCCATTAGTCAGTATGCACAACAGTGGGCAAGCCCCTCCCCCCCAGCCCTCGCGCAGGACCGCCCACTCTCCCTATTTCTCTCTGTATGCTTCTGCCTGCAGCATACATAGAGAAAATGGCCCGGGTGGGGCTCACTCCAATGCACACCACCCGTTGTGATTGGAGGAGGGGAGGGAGGCTGCCTGTCCTGATGACGAGAGCAGAGCTGCTGGATTTCGAAAATGCAGGACGGTTTGATCGGAGGTGGCGCCGGACGGAAAGTTTTTTTGTTTTTTTAAGTAAACCCCTCCTGCTCCCCCCAAACTCCCCCCTTCCCCCACCGATCCGTCATATGCCGGCCGAGACTGCCCTGATGTCTCTTTTCTGTGTTAGTTTGTTTTCCGCTTCAAATAGCTAAATGGTGTGTGACCGGCTATTAATTATCTTTAAGGACAGAGGTCTCTCACTAGAGCAAATATTCCACTAGACCGACTGAATTTTGCATATGCAAAAGTGTACTGCTGGTGCAGTAACCTCTTGAGTGTTTTTGGAATGCTTTACTGATCTGATTCTGGCTGGAAGGGCCTTCTATGTCTCTATGGGATAATACTGATGCCTTTAAATCGAATCCTTCAGCTCATTAACTGGGCTGGCAAAAATGTAAGAGCATTAATCAAAAGCGGATAGTTTATCTTCTTGGCGACGGACTGAAAACGGTGTGGTCTTAAACAAACAAATTTTAAAAAGGTCTAAAATGTGCAATTATTAATTAATATTCAAGATGCACGCGGAGTCAGCAAGGCAAAGGGATTGAAATTATGCTGCACTAAAAAAAAATGTGCCTTTGCTAAATAAATGTATTAGCCATCCCCAAAGTCAAATCATTGGCATTGTCAAAACTAATAAAACTTTCATGCAGTACCCCCCCTCCGACTGAAGGGAGACTGTGTTTATCAAAGATTTACCCACAGTACTATAGTCAGACCAATTTGGTACACATTGTATTAACACCTTGAACTTTACAGGTTGATCCGACCCTCTTGGCTTCAAACTTGTGACCTAGAGTTTAAAAAAAACGCGGCAGTAGGTACATTAACCCACTTGGGTACGTTAATCAGTGCTTCTTTAAGTCACCATTAGGTGATTTGAACTTCAAATCATCTGGGTTTTGAAGAGACTACTATAGAATGCATAAACACATCACTGTGCCCAGCAAGGGCGGCTGGCTTGCCAGCTCACAGTGCCCAGCAAGGGCAGCTGGCTCGCCAGCGCCAGTTCACTGTGCCCAGCAAGAGTGGCTGGCCCGCCATCGCCAACTCACTGGTGTTAAAACATAATCGACAAACGTGAACATCACCGGCGCCATCTTGCTTAACAAGAGCCATCGACCGCATGTAAACGGCATCCATTTTAGGTGCCGCGGCCATCTCACGCTTTGCGAGTCACCCACGACTCACCCTGACCTCGCAACCATCCCCGGCGCTCTGCTCCAGCATGACCAAATGCTTGGAGGTCATAAACCCTTGACCACGTGACAAAACCCGGAGCCACTTTCCGCCCTAAACACATTTGTCCTTTCATCCTCCCCGCTTGAGCAGGCCCTTCTGATAACCCCCAACTGCACCTGGCCACTCGATCTGGTCCCAGGCTGTAAACCAAGCCTTGCGGATGTACTTTATTGCCCCCAGACAGCAGGACTTGTTGCACACACAGAGATGCATAATCTTATCATCTACATAACTCTTAGATCTGACCGATCCCATGCATTTACAGTCCCCATTGGAATATCCGGCTGTGTGATATCAATCACCAATCAAGATCCGGGTGGGGGACAACCAACTGTTGGGACTCTGTGAGAACCTGCTGGGGGGCGGGAATTCCTAGGATGTTTGGCCACCAATAAACTTACTGTAAAACTGTATATAATTTGGGGCAGCGGAGAAGTTGTTAGAACACCTCCTGAAGACATTGAGTGTGTCAGGCCTGTTGTGTTCTCTACTAAAGCAATAAACTCGTTCTTGCTTTCCAATTTCCAGCGCCAGTCTCTTTATTTGGTAAATATCGATATTGGGATTAAAGGCGCAATGCGCCGAACAGCCTTGTTATTCGTTAAAGATTGGCTGTTTTCCCACAAATTGGCGTCCCAACTCGGGGCCCATCAGCGACACGTGGGTCCAGGTAGAGAGGTCCTAACGACGGAGTGAACAACTGCAACGATAGGGAAGTGCACCTGCCCAAGAGAGACCCTCGTCTGGCGGCCGATCATCCGAACTTCACCGGTTCCGAACGGACCTCTCGAGTGACCTACGGTCCTGACTGGGATCCCACAGGAGTGCCGCAGCTAATACGGAGAAAAGAGGACGGTCGGGCACTGGAAGTGGAAGACGAAGAACTGTCCATACGGTCCGGGTAAGGTTGTGAAAACGACTAGAAATGGAAATGATTGATTGTTATTGAAATACTAGTATTGTGCTTTATTGGTTTGTTTAGCTCATTAGCTAATTGATACATTGGTTCTCTTTGAGATATTCTCTGTTTGCAAACAACTAAGAGTAGGAATATTCTCTCTTTGCTTGCAGTGAAGGATATGTAGTGTGGACCTTTGTCCACAATGGTTTGAGATCTTCATTTGTCCGATTATACGTCATGCCTATCTTCTCCCCACTGATTGGTAATTAGTTCAATGTTGGAAAAGGGGGGTGGTGGCACAGAGTTTCAGAATGATGCAGAATACTCTTACCAAGTCAAGAGATCATGGTTTTAATCCATCACCGTTTTTTAGCTCACTGCACCATCCCAGCTCAGAACCTGGCTATATGCAAATTAGTCTGTTCCTGTCCCAGTGCATGATGGGAACAGGGCAAACCAAACTACCAAGTCAATTCTTGTACTGGGAAGGAAACAAGCTTCCGGGGACCGGTTTCTGGCATCACAGCCTTCTTTGGCCCGGCTTGCTTGAATCCTGATGGTGCAATGAGCAAGGGACTCACGTCTGAGTATACCCTCCTGGTTCAACCCAGACCATTTATTAGAGGTCGATCATCCGGCTCCACCGGAAGGCACCCCTAATAAGGACATGTTTATAAAATACAGACTAGTCGCTGTAGCTTACAGTAAGCTACGGCATAATAATACAAAGAAAGATAGGGAAAATCAGTGGCCACTGACGGGATCTTTTGATCCTGCTAAAATAGATATGCTAGAGATAGCTTTACGTATAAAGAAAACTACGCCAACTATGCTTGACAGCTTCGGCTTATGGCGAAAAGAAACACCGCAACGAAAGACAAGGGAAGCAAGAGTAGAAAAGGAACTGCGAAAATCAGCTCACCTAGCTGGCAAAAAGTTAGAAGAGGAAATTCTGGAAAGAGAAAGAGTTAGGAAAGAACGAGAGGCAGAGATCTCGGGTCAATTCCCGGTTAGAGTTCCCTGAACCCTTTACCCTGAGTTCCCATCAAAACAAAGGATCGATGACGATCTACTTCTAGGTCCACCAATTATCTGTATACCCCCTCCTTATGCCCCTACCCATGCCCTAGGGCAACAGCAAGGACCTCCGAATACCACTGAAGGTAACGCCAGGGCCTCGGTACCTACGGCCTCTGCGCCGACCGAGCCTCTCAAGACAAATGCCTTATCAGATAACATGCTAGACAGTACGGAAATAAAGGAGTCGGTAAGAATCCCCCAATTCAGTAACAATGAGCAAGCTGGCATCGATAGAATAGTTAAGACTAATCGATAGAAAGGAAACTGAGGAACACTTAACGGACATATGTAACTCGTACACGGACAATCGCAAACGACACTTTGTCGTGCGCTTTTGCTACCATATGCTCACAGCGTATGAAGAAAAATATAGCACCAAACGGCCCGACCGGCTCATAACTCTGTACAGGAAGGTAGATATAGGAGACTAGAGTGAATGCGATGTAGCTGAACTATTCTCTCAAACATTGGAAATCTTTTGTCACCTTATGGAGCAAGGGCAGACAGGCAAAGAAGCAACATCAACAATAATGGAACCCCGATAGACAGTAGATAATATGATGTCCATCAAGGAAGCTGCCCCCTATTGGGTCCCCCCTAGAGGACAAGGACCGCATGACGATATAAATCACCAAGACGCTAAGGGAAGGGTGATCTATAATTGGGTATATCAGCCCTGGGATAGACAGAACATTCTGACGTTTCGAAAATCCCTGCCAGACTTACGAAAGAATCCTAAAGGTCTATTACCAGAAGTTACAGACCAGTTAGAGCAGTTGGGAAGCTTCTAAGCCAGCGGCCATCCTCCATATGGCCCAGTATTACGAGCAACAGAAGAACGAGAACGAAAGGGCCAACGAAAAGAAAAAGAAGGACTTAAAAGAAAGAGTTATGATAGCGCAGCTACAAGGTGTAAATTCAGGAAGGGAACAGTACAAGGGAGGATATCAACAAAATACCCCGAGAGCGCCACCACCTAGGAATAACGAGACTACTCCATACAATGGACAACGAGACTTAGGGGAAGATCAGTGTGCATTTTGTAAAGGGTTTGGACACTGGAAGTCCCAATGCCCGATTCTAGCAGAAATAAATAAAGACAAAGGCACGAAGTAGCAGATGGGCCCAGAGGTAGAGGACGGGGAAGAGGGCACGCAAATGACATTAGCAAAGAGAGGCCAGGTAGGACAAATGCTTTTGACTGCCCCCGACAGAACCAGTATCAGCAATCGGACTACAAATTCTGCCAACCCCAAGTGACGTATTTAGGACACCTTTTGTCAAAATAAGGAAGAACGCTCTCACCAGACAGAATCCAGACCATTCTCGACACTCCTGTTCCCAAGACCCAGAAACTAGTCCGCTTACTGATTGGCCTCACCTCTTTCTGCCGACAATTGTTGCTGAATTTTAGTCTCATTGTCAAACCCCTTCTCTCCCTCCTAGCCAAAGACAGACCCTTTCCACTCCCTTGGACACCCGAATGCCAGTTTGCGTTCAAAGAATTGCAAGATGCCCTTTGTTCAGCACCCGTTGTAGGAACACCGGACTATTCCAAACCTTTTTCCCTCTACACGCACGAAAGGAAGGGATGAGCATTATCTGTCCTGACACAAGCAATTGGCCACAAGCAACACCCCTGTGCGTATTTCTCTGCCACCCTCGACCCAGTAGCTAGAGCGCTGCCCTTGCTTGCGTGCTGTAGCCGCTGCAGCAGTTTCCATTCAACAGAGCGAGATAATAGTGCTCTCCAACCCCATCACAGTGCTAGTACCACATGTCAAGTCAAGTCAAGTCGAAATTTATATAGCGCACTACATACCCAGAGGGTCTTAAGGCGCTTGAGGAAGGGGGCGGGAGGTTTACTTATCGAATATCCAGGTTTTAAGCTGTTTTCTGAAGGCTAGGTGGTTTTGAGTAAGGCGGAGGTGGATGGGAAGGGTATTCCAGGTGTTAGCAGCTAAGTAGGAGAAGGATCTCCCCCCCCCATGGTGGCTTTGTGGATGCGCGGAACAGCGGCGAGGGCTTGGTTGGACGAACGTAGCTGGCGGGTGGGGGTGTAAAAGGAAAGGCGCGTGTTGAGACAATCAGGTCCAAGTTCGTATAGGGCTTTGTGTGCGTGGGTGAGGAGACGGAACGTTATCCTCTTGTTGACTGGGAGCCAGTGAAGGTCTTTCAGGTGAACGGAAATGTGGTCTGTGCGGGGGATGTCTAGTATGAGTCTGGCTGAAGCATTTTGGATGCGTTGGAGTTTATTCTGCAGTTTTGCGGTGGTACCGGCATAAAGGGTGTTTCCGTAGTCCAGACGGCTTGTAACCAGTGCGTGGGTGACCGTTTTTCTAGTTTCGGTGGGGATCCAGCGAAATGTTTTTTTGAGCATGCGAAGGATGTTGAAGCATGATGATGAGACGGCGTTGACTTGCCTAGTCATCGAGAGTGAGGAATCCAGGATGATGCCCAGGTTCCGTGCGTGGTCCGTCGGTATGGGGGCTTTTCCTAGGGCCGTTGGCCACCAAGAGTCGTCCCAGGCGGAAGGGGATGCACCTAAGATGAGGACTTCCGTTTTGTCCGAGTTCAGTTTCAGACGGCTGTGCTTCATCCACTCGGCTACTTCTTTCATCCCTTCATGTAGGTTGGTTTTGGCGGTGATTGGGTCTTTGGTGAGTGAGAGGATCAGATGAGTGTCATCAGCGTAGGAGATGATGTTGAGGTTGTGTTGACGTGCGATGGTTGTGAGGGGGCTCATGTAGACGTTGAAGAGGGTGGGGCTGAGTGATGATCCTTGCGGGACGCCGCAGATGACTTCGGTGGCCTCTGACTTAAAAGGGGAGAGGCGAACTCTCTGAGTTCTTCCGGTGAGGAACGAGACGATCCAGTCCAATGCTTTTCCTTGAATTCCGATGTTTCTGAGGCGTTGTAACAGGGTGCTATGGCAGACTGTGTCGAAGGCTGCAGAGAGGTCAAGGAGGATGAGGGCGACTGTGTCTCCGTTGTCCAGTAGTGTTCGAATGTCGTCTGTTGCTGCGATGAGGGCGGTCTCGGTGCTGTGTTTGGCTCGGAAGCCAGACTGTGAGGAGTCCAGAGATTTGTTGGTTTCGAGGAAGGCGGCGAGCTGATTGTTGATGGCTTTCTCAATGACTTTGGCAGGGAATGGGAGGAGCGAGATGGGGCGGTAGTTATTGAGTTCGGTGGGGTCAGCTGTGGGTTTCTTCAGAAGGGCGCTGAGTTCGGCGTGTTTCCAGCTTTCTGGGAATGTGGCGGAGTTGAGGGAGCACAACAACAAACAAAATGGAAGCGATGTAAAGCCGAGTGACGCTGGGGACACAGGGAGAGACATCTAAAGCGCTTTTCTGTTATGCGGCGCTAGTGGGCAAATAGAGCGCTATGAGCGCTGAGGGCTATTTGCACTGCACAGATTGAGTTAATTAAAAATTAAATCTCGATATCACCAGGAGTGCTATGAGCGCTGAGAGCTATTTGCAAAGCACAGAGTTTAAAGGGGGTGCAGAGAAAGAATGCAGATAACGATACCACCAGGAGGCCAGGGAGCGTGGGAGCGACCGCTTCTGAAGTAGTCAGGAATCAGACTAAGACAAAACATTTGACGAGTGCCCGACTGACTGGATACAAAATGACTCTGTTAGCACCACACATTACGCTGAAACGATGTTCCACCCTCAATCCGGCCACATTGCTGCCTCTTCCTGAAAACGACCCCAATACGATCTCACTACACGACTGCGTAACCCTCACTGATGAACAGATTAAGAGTAGAGTTGATCTTGGAGACACTGCATTTCCAGAATCAGATGGGGAACTATGGGTAGACGGCTCATGCCTCAAACTTCCTGACGGTACTACCTCAGCAGCATATGCCGTAACCACAGCTCAAACTGTCATAGAAACTGCTCGAATTACCCAACGATCTGCCCAAGTGGCTAAGCTCATTGCCCTTACACGAGCTTGCATCCTAGCGGCTGTCATGACAGTCAACATATATACCGATAGCCAGTACGCTTTTGGGGTGGGTCATCACTTCGGGCTCCTTTGGAGGGAAAGAGGGTTCCTGATGTCACATGGCACCCCCATCCTACATGGAGATCTAGTCTCCGCATTGACAGAAGCAGTCCTCCTCCCAAAGCAGCTAGCAGTAATCAAGTGTCAGGCTTATAAGAAGGTGACCGATCTTGTTGGACAGGGAAACGCACTAGCAGACATTACTGCCCGAACCACAGCACAAGACAGAACAACGACACGCATGTATGTGACCAGGTCGCAAGCTGAACACTGGACTGACACTAGGGCGACCATAAGGGACATACAAACGACAGGCACACAGAGTGAACTGACAGAATGGGCACGAGTGGGACTGAAAGATGAGGAAGGCTGCTGGAGGACAAAAGACGGTGACAAATGGCTGTTACCGAACGCATATCTGATTCCCATACGGACCATGGCACACCTACCAGCACACATAGGATCTGCACCCATGACCGAGCTAATCACGAGAGTATTGCATAACAGCAAGATTGCAGACTCAGCAAAACGTTTGGTACAGCAATGCATGGTGTGCCCACATCACAACCCAGGGAAGGGGACAGCAGTACCACGGGAGGGTTTGGAGTCCCCGATCACCCCTTAGAAGTCCTCCAAATGGACTACATACAGTTAGAAATGTGCCATGGTCTCAAGTACGTCCTAGTCATTGTGTGTGCATTTAGCAAATGGGTGGAAGCATTCCCCACTCGAGACAATACCGCCACAGCTAAGGTGTTGAAAGAATTCTTCCTTAGGTCTGGCCTTTGTCGAATTTTGTGGAGCGACAATGGCCCCCCATTTTGTAGCGGAAGTAATCCAAAACATCCTGAAGGGCTTAGGGGTGAAGCAAAAATTCCACGCTGTCTTTCACCCCAAATCAGCAGGCCTAGTAGAACGGCACAATGCCACACTGAAACTGAAACTTGCAAAAATAGTCACCACCACTGGGTTGAAATGGCCCAACGCACTCCCACTGGCATTGCCATTGATGCGTTCCACCCTAACCAAGCATAGACTGACACCCTACGAAGTAATTTTTGGTAGGCCGATGAATGTCTTGGAGGCACTGAAACCATCCACCATTAATGAGGTCCCGGACATATTAAGGTCTGATTACCTGCATAAGCTCACAACCGAATTAACAATTATCCACCAACAGGTGCTGCATGCCATTCCGGATGTGTCCAGGGGTCCAGGACATGATATCAAACCTGGCGACTTTGTCCTTGTGAAGAATTTCCAGAGGTCGGAGAGTCTGCAACCCAGGTGGATGGGCCCCTGGCAGGTCCTCATCGCCACCCTAACTTCCCTTCGAGTGGAAGGAAAGAAGAACTGGCTGCACGCTCACCACTGTCGACGGATCTCACCAACCCTGATGACCAGCAAGGAAGTGGACGTCCAAGAAGAGCTCCTGACCAAAGACCGACCAGCCTTAAGCTACTACCCACAAACTGAGACACTTGAACTGGCAGAGTATCCCGACCCTACTGTACCAGGGTACAACCTGAGGTCGACAAAAGGAGGGCGTCTCGACATGCAGACCACTAACTAAGTCAAAAGTCTCAGATTGGTAGCCAAAACTACAAAGGCTACCAGGAGATACGCTAGATGAAGTATGTGGTTCTGTGAGTCATCTAGCCCCTTGAAGGTGATGGAAGTTGCCGGACGACGGAAGAACCGCCGCGACGATGCCAAGACAGCAAAAGTTCACAGTATAACGACAATTGCACTCATAGCAGTATCACTCACAAGCCTCTTGCGAATGGTAGCAGTCTGGATCATCGAAGAGAGTGCTCCAGCTTATCAAACATTTATGCCCACTGTGCAACCCACCACTGAAAAAGAACACTGTCTGGTGTCACTGTCACCACACCTCCGAGAACGACGCAGAGAGTTCTGGAATAACTTTCGTCCAACTGCTGCACCAGCACAATCTTGTTGCAAATGCTACGAACTGTTGGGTCTGTGGGCTGCTACCACATGCCACTGAACATTCTATTCCTTTCATCCCTTCACCTTTCTCTGTACATGGGTCCTGCCTTGCCTGGTTAATGCTTCTACAGGAAAGCTACAACGACAATGCCACATCTGATGGAACAATAAAACAATTCTACAACGAGTTCTGGCTGAACAAAACTGGAAGAACAGCTGTTCCCTTTTGTCCTCCCACTTCAAATGCGACCTTCCCAATGGACATTCCTGCAAATGAACAAGTGGAAATGCAAGTGTTCAATAATTCAGCCAGACCCACCTTCTCCTTTCTAAAGAAAAGAACAGCTGCAACCACAACTGTAGCCCTATCTGTCGTAAGCGTCTCAGGTCTTGTTTGCATTGAAGGCCATGGGACGAAAAACTGGGCCACAGTACTTGTCGCATCACCAGGACTCTACATACCACCGACCCCCCTTCATTTGTTGCATCGCCAAACATGTACTTCATCTGTGGAACTAAAGCCTACACCTGGCTCACAAAAGGCTGGGGGGGGGCCACTTGCTACATAGCCTTTGTTCTGTCTCCGACCTACACTGCACCTGTTGGGCATCATAGAGAAAAACGGTCCGGAGACACTGACCAAGCAGACTCGGCGGCATCCCAGTTTCTTGATGCAGTTGAAGGCCTTGTTCTACTTTGGGGTCTGATGGCAAACAGCCGGACCATTTGACACCTGTCTCAGGCAGTTGAGATAGCTTTGAACGTGACAGCTGGCATCCTCACCAACAACACTGCCGAGCTTCAGGCGGTCCGCCTCATGACTTTGCGGAATCGTCTTGTACTAGACGTGGTACTGGCAGACCGCGGAGGAGCATGCCGCATCATCGGTGCCAGCTGTTGCACATTTGTCCCCGATAATTCACCTTCTGTTTATAAGGCCATTGAACATTTGCACAGACTTTCATCAGAGACCCATCAAGGACAAGAGACTTGGACAGTTGGAAGCTGGTTTTGGGGGATATTAATAGAGTGGGGATGGAAAGTATTGATGATCCGCTTGATTCCAATATTTATAATATGTGGCTGCGGTCTGGGGATACACTGCATACCTCCTCTGTGTTCTCTATGTATGAACTCCTTGTGCCCCAAAAATCTAGACTCCTACACAGCTCGAATAAACGTAATACATGATACAGGACATTATGGGGATTGAAATAGAGTAGCAAGATGTCTTGAGAATGTTCAAAGGGAGGACTGTTAAAACATAAATCGACAAACGTGAACATCACCGGCGCCATCAACCAGCGCGTAAACGGCAGACAGCGCTTAACAAGAGCCATCGACCACACGTAAACAGCATCCATTTTAGGTGCCGCAGCCACCTCGCGCTTTGCGAGTCACCCACGACTCACCCTGACCTCGCAACCATCCCAGGCGCTCTGCTCCAGCATGACCAAATGCTTGGAGGTCATAAACCCTTGACCACGTGACAAAACCCGGAGCCACTTTCCACCCTAAACACGTTTGTCCTTTCATCCTCCCCGCTTGAGCAGGCCCTTCTGATAACCCCCAACTGCACCTGGCCACTCGATCTGGTCCCAGGCTGTAAACCAAGCCTTGCGGACGTACTTTATTGCCCCCAGACAGCAGGACTTGTTGCACACACAGAGATGCATAATCTTATCATCTACATAACTCTTAGATCTGACCGATCCCATGCATTTACAGTCCCCATTGGAATTTCTGGCTGTGTGATATCAATCACCAATCAAGAGCCGGGTGGGGGACAACCAACTGTTGGGACTCTGTGAGAACCTGCTGGGGGGTGGTAATTCCTAGGATGTTTGGCCACCAATAAACTTACTTTAAAACTGTATATAATGTGGGGCAGCGGAGAAGTTGTTAGAACACCTCCTGAAGACATTGATTGTGTCAGGCCTGTTGTATTCTCTACTAAAGCAATAAACTCGTTCTTGCTTTCCAGTTTCCAGCGCCAGTCTCTTTATTTGGTAAATATCGATATTGGGATTAAAGGCGCCCTGCGCCGAACAGCCTTGTTATTCGTTAAAGATTGGCTGTTTTCCCACAAATTGGCGTCCCAACTCGGGGCCCATCGGCGACACGTGGGTCCAGGTAGAGAGGTCCTAACGACGGAGTGAACAACTGCAACGATCGGGAAGTGCACCTGCCCAAGAGAGACCCTCGTCTGGCGGCCGATCATCCGAACTTCACCGGTTCCGAACGGACCTCTCGAGTGACCTACGGTCCTGACTGGGATGCCACAGGAGTGCCGCAGCTAATACGGAGAAAAGAGGACGGTCGGGCACTGGAAGTGGAAGACGAAGAACTGTCCATACGGTCCGGGTAAGGTTGTGAAAACGACTAGAAATGGAAATGATTGATTGTTATTGAAATACTAGTATTGTGCTTTATTGGTTTGTTTAGCTCGTTAGCTAATTGATACATTGGTTCTCTTTGAGATATTCTCTGTTTGCAAACAACTAAGAGTAGGAATATTCTCTCTTTGCTTGCAGTGAAGGATATGTAGTGTGGACCTTTGTCCACAATGGTTTGAGATCTTCATTTGTCCGATTATACGTCATGCCTATCTTCTCCCCACTGATTGGTAATTGGTTCAATGTTGGAAAAGGGGGGTGGTGATGGACAGAGTTTCTGAATGATGCAGAATACTCTTACCAAGTCAAGAGATCATGGTTTTAATCCATCACCGTTTTTTAGCTCACTGCACCATCCCAGCTCAGAACCTGGCTATATGCAAATTAGTCTGTTCCTGTCCCAGTGCATGATGGGAACAGGGCAAACCAAACTACCAAGTCAATTCTTGTACTGGGAAGGAAACAAGCTTCCGGGGACCGGTTTCTGGCATCACAGCCTTCTTCGGCCCGGCTTGCTTGAATCCTGAAGGTGCAATGAGCAAGGGACTCACGTCTGAGTATACCCTCCCACACATAGTGTGGATAAAACCGATTTTGGAAAAGGGGGTTGGTGATGGACAGAGTTTCTGAATGATGCAGAATACTCTTACCAAGTCAAGAGATCATGGTTTTAATCCATCACCGTTTTTTAGCTCACTGCACCATCCCAGCTCAGAACCTGGCTATATGCAAATTAGTCTGTTCCTGTCCCAGTGCATGATGGGAACAGGGCAAACCAAACTACCAAGCCAATTCTTGTACTGGGAAGGAAACAAGCTTCCGGGGACTGGTTTCTGGCATCACAGCCTTCTTCGGCCCGGCTTGCTTGAATCCTGATGGTGCAATGAGCAAGGGACTCAAGTCTGAGTATACCCTCCTGGTTCAACCCAGATCATTTATTAGAGGTCGATCATCCGGCTCCACCGGAAGGCACCCCTAATAAGGACATGTTTATAAAATACAGACTAGTCGCTGTAGCTTACAGTAAGCTACGGCATAATAATACAAAGAAAGATAGGGAAAATCAGTGGCCACTGACGGGATCTTTTGATCCTGCTAAAATAGATATGCTAGAGATAGCTTTACGTATAAAGAAAACTACGCCAACTATGCTTGACAGCTTCGGCTTATGGCGAAAAGAAACACCGCAACGAAAGACAAGGGAAGCAAGAGTAGAAAAGGAACTGCGAAAATCAGCTCACCTAGCTGGAAAAAAGTTAGAAGAGGAAATTCTGGAAAGAGAAAGAGTTAGGAAAGAACGAGAGGCAGAGATCTCGGGTCAATTCCCGGTTAGAGTTCCCTCAACCCTTTACCCTGAGTTCCCATCAAAACAAAGGATTGATGACGATCTACTTCTAGGTCCACCAATTATCTGTATACCCCCTCCTTATGCCCCTACCCATGCCCTAGGGCAACAGCAAGAACCTCCGAATACCACTGAAGGTAACGCCAGGTCCTCGGTACCTACGGCCTCTGCGCCGACCGAGCCTCTCGCGACAAATGCCTTATCAGATAACATGCTAGACAGAACGGAAATAAAGGAGTCGGTAAGAATCCCCCGATTCAGTAAAAATGAGCAAGCTGGCATCGATAGAATAGTTAAGACTAATCGATAGAAAGGAAACTGAGGAACACTTAACGGACATATGTAACTCGTACACGGACAATCGCAAACGACACTTTGTCGTGCGCTTTTGCTACCATATGCTCACAGCGTATGAAGAAAAATATAGCACCAAACGGCACGACCGGCTCATAACTCTGTACAGGAAGGTAGATATAGGAGACTAGAGTGAATGCGATGTAGCTGAACTATTCTCTCAAACATTGGAAATCTTTTGTCACCTTATGGAGCAAGGGCAGACAGGCAAAGAAGCAACATCAACAATAATGGAACCCCGATAGACAGAGTAGATAATATGATGTCCATCAAGGAAGCTGCCCCCTATTGGGTCCCCCCTAGAGGACAAGGAATGCATGACGATATAAATCACCAAGACGCTAAGGGAAGGGTGATCTATAATTGGGTATATCAGCCCTGGGATAGACAGAACATTCTGACGTTTCGAAAATCCCTGCCAGACTTACGAAAGAATCCTAAAGGTCTATTACCAGAAGTTTCACAGAAGTTACAGACCAGTTAGAGCAGTTGGGAAGCTTCTAAGCCAGCGGCCATCCTCCATATGGCCCAGTATTACGAGCAACAGAAGAACGAGAACGAAAGGGCCAACGAAAAGAAAAAGAAGGACTTAAAAGAAAGAGTTATGATAGCGCAGCTACAAGGTGTAAATTCAGGAAGGGAACAGTACAAGGGAGGATATCAACAAAATACCCCGAGAGCGCCACCACCTAGGAATAACGAGACTACTCCGTACAATGGACAACGAGACTTAGGGGAAGATCAGTGTGCATTTTGTAAAGGGTTTGGACACTGGAAATCCCAATGCCCGATTCTAGCAGAAATAAATAAAGACAAAGGCACGAAGTAGCAAATGGGCCCAGAGGTAGAGGACGGGGAAGAGGGCACGCAAATGACATTAGCAAAGAGAGGCCAGGTAGGACAAATGCTTTTGACTGCCCCCGACAGAACCAGTATCAGCAATCGGACTACAAATTCTGCCAACCCCAAGTGACGTATTTAGGACACCTTTTGTCAAAATAAGGAAGAACGCTCTCACCAGACAGAATCCAGACCATTCTCGACACTCCTGTCCCCAAGACCCAGAAACAAGTCCGCTTACTGATTGGCCTCACCTCTTTCTGCCGACAATTGTTGCTGGATTTTAGTCTCATTGTCAAACTCCTTCTCTCCCTCCTAGCCAAAGACAGACCCTTTCCACTCCCTTGGACACCCGAATGCCAGTTTGCGTTCAAAGAATTGCAAGATGCCCTTTGTTCAGCACCCGTTGTAGGAACACCGGACTATTCCAAACCTTTTTCCCTCTACACGCACGAAAGGAAGGGATGAGCATTATCTGTCCTGACACAAGCAATTGGCCACAAGCAACACCCCTGTGCGTATTTCTCTGCCACCCTCGACCCAGTAGCTAGAGCGCTGCCCTTGCTTGCGCGCTGTAGCCGCTGCAGCAGTTTCCATTCAACAGAGCGAGATAATAGTGCTCTCCAACCCCATCACAGTGCTAGTACCACATGTCAAGTCAAGTCAAGTCGAAATTTATATAGCGCACTACATACCCAGAGGGTCTCAAGGCGCTTGAGGAAGGGATGGGAGGTTTACTTATCGAATATCCAGGTTTTAAGCTGTTTTCTGAAGGCTAGGTGGTTTTGAGTAAGGCGGAGGTGGATGGGAAGGGTATTCCAGGTGTTAGCAGCTAAGTAGGAGAAGGATCTTCCCCCCCCATGGTGGCTTTGTGGATGCGCGGAACAGCGGCGAGGGCTTGGTTGGACGAACGTAGCTGGCGGGTGGGGGTGTAAAAGGAAAGGCGCGTGTTGAGACAATCAGGTCCAAGTTCGTATAGGGTTTTGTGTGCGTGGGTGAGGAGACGGAACGTTATCCTCTTGTTGACTGGGAGCCAGTGAAGGTATTTCAGGTGAACAGAAATGTGGTCTGTGCGGGGGATGTCTAGTATGAGTCTGGCTGAAGCATTTTGGATGCGTTGGAGTTTATTCTGCAGTTTTGCGGTGGTACCGGCGTAAAGGGTGTTTCCGTAGTCCAGACGGCTTGTAACCAGTGCGTGGGTGACCGTTTTTCTAGTTTCGGTGGGGATCCAGCGAAATGTTTTTTTGAGCATGCGAAGGATGTTGAAGCATGATGATGGGACGGCGTTGACTTGCCTAGTCATCGAGAGTGAGGAATCCAGGATGATGCCCAGGTTCCGTGCGTGGTCCGTCGGTATGGGGGCTTTTCCTAGGGCCGTTGGCCACCAAGAGTCGTCCCAGGCGGAAGGGGATGCACCTAAGATGAGGACTTCCGTTTTGTCCGAGTTCAGTTTCAGACGGCTGTGCTTCATCCACTCGGCTACTTCTTTCATCCCTTCATGTAGGTTGGTTTTGGCGGTGATTGGGTCTTTGGTGAGTGAGAGGATCAGCTGAGTGTCATCAGCGTAGGAGATGATGTTGAGGTTGTGTTGACGTGCGATGGTTGCGAGGGGGCTCATGTAGACGTTGAAGAGGGTGGGGCTGAGTGATGATCCTTGCGGGACGCCGCAGATGACTTCGGTGGCCTCTGACTTAAAAGGGGGGAGGCGAACTCTCTGAGTTCTTCCGGTGAGGAACGAGACGATCCAGTCCAATGCTTTTCCTTGAATTCCGATGTTTCTGAGGCGTTGTAACAGGGTGCTATGGCAGACTGTGTCGAAGGCTGCAGAGGGGTCAAGGAGGATGAGGGCGACTGTGTCTCCGTTGTCCAGTAGTGTTCGAATGTCGTCTGTTGCTGCGATGAGGGCGGTCTCGGTGCTGTGTTTGGCTCGGAAGCCAGACTGTGAGGAGTCCAGAGATTTGTTGGTTTCGAGGAAGGCGGCGAGCTGATTGTTGATGGCTTTCTCAATGACTTTGGCAGGGAATGGGAGGAGCGAGATGGGGCGGTAGTTTTTGAGTTCGGTGGGGTCAGCTGTGGGTTTCTTCAGAAGGGCGCTGAGTTCGGCGTGTTTCCAGCTTTCTGGGAATGTGGCGGAGTTGAGGGAGCAGTTGATGACGTCTCGGAGATGGGGTGCGATGATGGAGTTTGCTTTGTTGAAGATGTGATGGGGGCATGGGTCTGTAGGGGATCCTTAGTGGATGGAGTTCATCAGGCGAATGGTGTCTTCTGTGGTGATTGGGTTCCAGTTGAAAAGGTTATTCGGAGGAGGTACAGGTTCGGAGGTGAGTGGGGTGGACTGGTTTGCGGGTTGGTTGTCAAAGCTGTTATGAATGTCGGCGATTTTGTCACGGAAAAATGAGGCGAGGGAGTCGCAGAGGGCTTGAGAGGGGGTGATGTCGTTTGAGCTGGCGGTGGGGTTGGTGAATTCTTTGATGATGTTGAAAAGTTCCTTGCTGTTGTGGGCGTTGTTGTCTAGTCTTTGAGTGCTGATTTCTTGGCTGTTCGGATTAGTTGGTGGTGTTTGCGGGTGGCGTTTTTTAAGGCGGCTTGGGTGATAGTGTTTGGGTCTTTTTTCCAAGTTTTCTCAAGGGAACGACGGAGCTTCTTGGATTTCTTAAGGTCCTCATTGAACCAGGGGGCGTTCTTGCTTCCTTGCTTGATTTGATGTGTTTTCAAGGGTGCTAGTTTGTCGGCGGTTTGGGTTAACCATTGTGCGAGGTTGATGGCTGCTTGGTTAGGGTTCGTTGAATAGGCAGGGGGTTTTTGAAGAAGCGATGTGGAGATCTGGTCGATGGTGATCTTGTTCCAATTTCTTCGCAGAGTTGGTTGAGGGTGGTTGTGGATCGTGGTCTTATTGTAAATGAAGTGGATGCAACTGTGGTCCGTCCAGTGGAGGGGTGTGGTGTGAGTGAAGGAGATATGCTTGCTGGAAGTGAAGATAGGGTTGAGTGTGTGTCCTGCATAGTGTGTGGGGGTGTTGACAAGTTGTTTGAGTCCGATATTGGCGAGATTGTCCAGAAGGGTGGTTGTGTTACTGTCGTTGCTCTTTTCCAGGTGGAAATTGAGGTCTCGCAGTAGAATGTATTCTTCCAAGGGGAGGGCGTGTGGGGTGATTAAGTCAGTGATGTCTTCGCTGAATTTTGTACGGGGTCCTGGTGGCCTGTAGAGGAGGGTGCCTCGGAGTGTGGTCTTGGGGTCGGTGTGGATCTGGAAGTGAAGGTGTTCGGCGGTGGCGAAGTTGTCTTCTGAGCTGGTTGAGACGCGGATGGTGTTCTTGTGGACGATGGCGATGCCTCCACCTGTTTGGATGGTGCGGTCCTTACGGATGATCTTGTAACCGTCCGGGATGGCTATGGTGATGTCTGGAGCTGAAGAGGCATTCATCCAGGTTTCTGTTAGGAAGGCGATGTCCGGGGAAATGGTGTCGAGTAGATTCCAGAGGTCGATGGCGTGTTTGTGAACCGAGCGGGTGTTGAGAAGGATGCATTTAAGGTGGTTGGTGTTGGATCTCTGTTTGGTGTTTATGGGTTTGCTGTGGGTCTTGATGCAGTTGAATTTGCAGGAGTGGCAGGTGAAGGGTCCATGGATGTGTCCTGGTGCTGCTTGGGCGCAGTTAGGGAGTCGGCCGGGGTTAAGTGCTAAGAGGGTGGAGGCGTCGTATATAATGCGGGAGGGGTGGGTGATGCGGGGACCAGGGGGTCTGGTGCTGGGCGCGGTCCAGGCGCGGACGGGCGTAGACGGGCGTACCTTTGGCACACCTTCGGCGGCATGGGGCGCTTCTGTTGCGCGTGAACGCTGCGCGTAAAGGCATCTGACATATGTGGATGGTGGGAGGGGAGGGGCATCGGAGGGGCAGCTGGGAGGCGGTAGCGGGGCGGAGAGGAAGGGCTCTAAGGCACAACAACAAACAAAATGGAAGCGATGTAAAGCCGAGTGAGGCTGGGGACACAGGGAGAGATATCTAAAGCGCTTTTCTGTTATGCGGCGCTAGTGGGCAAATAGAGCGCTATGAGCGCTGAGGGCTATTTGCACTGCACAGATTGAGTTAATTAAAAATTAAATCTCGATATCACCAGGAGTGCTATGAGCGCTGAGAGCTATTTGCAAAGCACAGAGTTTAAAGGGGGTGCAGAGAAAGAATGCAGATAACGATACCACCAGGAGGCCAGGGAGCGTGGGAGCGACCGCTTCTGAAGTAGTCAGGAATCAGACTAAGACAAAACATTTGACGAGTGCCCGACTGACTGGATACAAACTGACTCTGTTAGCACCACACATTACGCTGAAACGATGTTCCACCCTCAATCCGGCCACATTGCTGCCTCTTCCTGAAAACGACCCCAATACGATCTCACTACACGACTGCGTAACCCTCACTGATGAACAGATTAAGAGTAGAGTTGATCTTGGAGACACTGCATTTCCAGAATCAGATGGGGAACTATGGGTAGACGGCTCATGCCTCAAACTTCCTGACGGTACTACCTCAGCAGCATATGCCGTAACCACAGCTCAAACTGTCATAGAAACTGCTCGCATTACCCAACGATCTGCCCAAGTGGCTAAGCTCATTGCCCTTACACGAGCTTGCATCCTAGCGGCTGACATGACAGTCAACATATATACCGATAGCCAGTACGCTTTTGGGGCGGGTCATCACTTCGGGCTCCTTTGGAGGGAAAGAGGGTTCCTGATGTCACATGGCACCCCCATCCTACATGGAGATCTAGTCTCCGCATTGACAGAAGCAGTCCTCCTCCCAAAGCAGCTAGCAGTAATCAAGTGTCAGGCTTATAAGAAGGTGACCGATCTTGTTGGACAGGGACCACAGCACAAGACAGAACAACGACACGCATGTATGTGACCAGGTCGCAAGCTGAACACTGGACTGACACTAGGGCGACCATAAGGGACATACAAACGACAGGCACACAGAGTGAACTGACAGAATGGGCACGAGTGGGACTGAAAGATGAGGAAGGCTGCTGGAGGACAAAAGACGGTGACAAATGGCTGTTACCGAACGCATATCTGATTCCCATACGGACCATGGCACACCTACCAGCACACATAGGATCTGCACCCATGACCGAGCTAATCACGAGAGTATTGCATAACAGCAAGATTGCAGACTCAGCAAAACGTTTGGTACAGCAATGCATGGTGTGCCCACATCACAACCCAGGGAAGGGGACAGCAGTACCACGGGAGGGTTTGGAGTCCCCGATCACCCCTTAGAAGTCCTCCAAATGGACTACATAGTTAGAAATGTGCCATGGTCTCAAGTACGTCCTAGTCATTGTGTGTGCATTTAGCAAATGGGTGGAAGCATACCCCACTCGTTACAATACCGCCACAGCTAAGGTGTTGAAAGAATTCTTCCCTAGGTACGGCCTTTGTCGAATTTTATGGAGCGACAATGGCCCCCCATTTTGTAGCGGAAGTAATCCAAAACATCCTGAAGGGCTTAGGGGTGAAGCAAAAATTCCACGCTGTCTTTCACCCCGAATCAGCAGGCCTAGTAGAACGGCACAATGCCACACTGAAACTGAAACTTGCAAAAATAGCCACCACCACTGGGTTGAAATGGCCCAACGCACTCCCACTGGCATTGCTATCGATGCGTTCCACCCTAACCAAGCATAGACTGACACCCTACGAAGTAATTTTTGGTAGGCCGATGAATGTCTTGGAGGCACTGAAACCATCCACCATTAATGAGGTCCCGGACATATTAAGGTCTGATTACCTGCATAAGCTCACAACCGAATTAACAATTATCCACCAACAGGTGCTGCATGCCATTCCGGATGTGTCCAGGGGTCCAGGACATGATATCAAACCTGGCGACTTTGTCCTTGTGAAGAATTTCCAGAGGTCGGAGAGTCTGCAACCCAGGTGGATGGGCCCCTGGCAGGTCCTCATCGCCACCCTAACTTCCCTTCGAGTGGAAGGAAAGAAGAACTGGCTGCACGCTCACCACTGTCGACGGATCTCACCAACCCTGATGACCAGCAAGGAAGTGGACGTCCAAGAAGAGCTCCTGACCAAAGACCGACCAGCCTTAAGCTGCTACCCACAAACTGAGACACTTGAACTGGCAGAGTATCCGACCCTACTGTACCAGGGTACAACCTGAGGTCGACAAAAGGAGGGCGTCTCGACATGCAGACCACTAACTAAGTCAAAAGTCTCAGATTGGTAGCCAAAACTACAAAGGCTACCAGGAGATACGCTAGATGAAGTATGTGGTTCTGTGAGTCATCTAGCCCCTTGAAGGTGATGGAAGATGCCAGATGACGGAAGAACAGCCGCGACGATGCCAAGACAGCAAAAGTTCACAGTATAACGACAATTGCACTCATAGCAGTATCACTCACAAGCCTCTTGCGAATGGTAGCAGTCTGGATCATCGAAGAGAGTGCTCCTGCTTATCAAACATTTATGCCCACTGTGCAACCCACCACTGAAAAAGAACACTGTCTGGTGTCACTGTCACCACACCTCCGAGAACGACGCAGAGAGTTCTGGAATAACTTTCGTCCAACTGCTGCACCAGCACAATCTTGTTGCAAATGCTACGAACTTTTGGGTCTGTGGGCTGCTACCACATGCCACTGAACATTCTATTCCTTTCATCCCTTCACCTTTCTCTGTACATGGGTCCTGCCTTGCCTGGTTAATGCTTCTACAGGAAAGCTACAACGACAATGCCACATCTGATGGAACAATAAAACAATTCTACAACGAGTTCTGGCTGAACAAAACTGGAAGAACAGCTGTTCCCTTTTGTCCTCCCACTTCAAATGCGACCTTCCCAATGGACATTCCTGCAAATGAACAAGTGGAAATGCAAGTGTTCAATAATCCAGCCAGACCCACCTTCTCCTTTCTAAAGAAAAGAACAGCTGCAACCACAACTGTAGCCCTATCTGTCGTAAGCGTCTCAGGTCTTGTTTGCATTGAAGGCCATGGGACGAAAAACGTGGGCCACAGTACTTGTCGCATCACCAGGACTCTACATACCACCGACCCCCCTTCATTTGTTGCATCGCCAAACATGTACTTCATCTGTGGAACTAAAGCCTACACCTGGCTCACAAAAGGCTGGGGGGGGGGGGGCACTTGCTACATAGTCTTTGTTCTGTCTCCGACCTACACTGCAACTGTTGGGCATCATAGAGAAAAACGGTCCGGAGACACTGACTGAGCAGACTCGGCGGCATCCCAGTTTCTTGATGCAGTTGAAGGCCTTGTTCTACTTTGGGGTCTGATGGCAAACAGCCGGACCATTTGACACCTGTCTCAGGCAGTTGAGATAGCTTTGAACGTGACAGCTGGCATCCTCACCAACAACACTGCCGAGCTTCAGGCGGTCCGCCTCATGACTTTGCGGAATCGTCTTGTACTAGACGTGGTACTGGCAGACCGCGGAGGAGCATGCCGCATCATCGGTGCCAGCTGTTGCACATTTGTTCCCGATAATTCACCTTCTGTTTATAAGGCCATTGAACATTTGCACAGACTTTCATCAGAGACCCATCAAGGACAAGAGACTTGGACAGTTGGAAGCTGGTTTTGGGGGATATTAATAGAGTGGGGATGGAAAGTATTGATGATCCGCTTGATTCCAATATTTATAATATGTGGCTGCTGTCTGGGGATACACTGCATACCTCCTCTGTGTTCTCTATGTATGAACTCCTTGTGCCCCAAAAATCTAGACTCCTACACAGCTCGAATAAACGTAATACATGATACCGAGATACAGGACATTATGGGGATTGAAATAGAGTAGCAAGATGTCTTGGGAATGTTCAAAGGGAGGACTGTTAAAACATAAATCGACAAACGTGAACATCACCGGCGCCATCAACCAGCGCGTAAACGGCAGACAGCGCTTAACAAGAGCCATCGACCACACGTAAACAGCATCCATTTTAGGTGCCGCAGCCACCTCGCGCTTTGCGAGTCACCCACGACTCACCCTGCCCTCGCAACCATCCCCGGCGCTCTGCTCCAGCATGACCAAATGCTTGGAGGTCACAAACCCTTGTCCTCGTGACAAAACCCCAGAGCCACTTTCCGCCCTAAACAAGTTTGTCCTTTCATCCTCCCCGCTCGAGCAGGCCCTTCTGATAACCCCCAACTGCACCTGGCAACTCGATCCGGTCCCAGGCTGTAAACCAAGCCTTGCGGACGTACTTTATTGCCCCCACACAGCAGGACTTGTCAAGTCAAGTCAAGTCAATAAATTTATATAGCGCGCTACATACCCAGAGGGTCTCAAGGCGCTTGAAGAAGGGTGGGGATTTACTTGTCAAATATCCACGTTTTAAGTTGCTTTCTGAATGCTAGGTGGTTTTGAGTAAGGCGAAGGTGAGTGGGAAGTGAGTTCCAGGTTTTAGCTGCCAGGTAGGAGAAGGATCTACCTCCCATGGTGGTTTTGTTGATGCGAGGTACAGTGGCAAGGGCTTGGTTGGAGGATCGTAGCTGGCGGGAGGGGGTGTAGAAGGACAGTCGTGTGTTGAGGCATTCGGGTCCGATTTCGTAGAGTGCTTTGTGTGCGTGGGTCAGGAGCCGGAAAGTAATCCTCTTATTGACGGGGAGCCAGTGGAGGTTTTTCAGGTGACCAGAGATGTGTTCTTTACGCGGGATGTCTAATATGAGCCTGGCTGAGGCGTTCTGGATGCGTTGGAGTTTTTTCTGGAGTTTTGCGGTGGTACCGGCGTAGAGGGTGTTTCCGTAGTCCAGTCGGCTCGTGACCAGAGCGTGGGTGACCGTTTTTCTAGTTTCGGTGGGGATCCATCGAAATGTTTTTTTGAGCATGCGAAGAATGTTGAAGCAAGATGAAGAAACGGCGTTGACTTGTCTGTTCATCGAGAGTGAGGAATCCAGGATGATGCCCAGGTTCCGTGCGTGGTCCGTCGGGATTGGTGCTTTTCCAAGGGCCTCTGGCCACCAAGAGTCATCCCAGGCGGAGGGGGAGGTGCCTAGGATGAGGACTTCTGTTTTGTCTGAGTTCAGTTTCAGACGGCTGTGCTTCATCCAGTCGGCTACTTCTTTCATTCCTTCATGCAGGTTGGTTTTGGCAGTGTTAGGGTCTCTGGTGAGAGATAGGATCAGTTGAGTGTCATCGGCGTAGGAGATGATGTTGAGGTTGTGTTGGCGTGCGATGACCGCGAGGGGGCTCATGTATACGTTGAAGAGGGTGGGGCTGAGTGAAGATCCTTGTGGTACGCCGCAGATGACTTCAGTGGCCTCTGACTTGAATGGTGGAAGGCGGACTCTCTGGGTTCTTCCGGTGAGGAACGAGGTGATCCATTCCAGTGCTTTTCCTTGGATTCCGACGTTTTTGAGGCGTTGTAAAAGGGTGCTATGACAGACCGTGTCGAAGGCTGCGGAGAGGTCGAGGAGGATGAGGGCGACTGTTTCTCCATTGTCCAGTAGAGTTCGAATGTCGTCTGTTGCTGCGATGAGGGCGGTTTCAGTGCTGTGCTTGGCTCGGAAGCCGGATTGTGAGGAGTCGAGGGATTTGTTGGTTTCGAGGAATGTTGCGAGCTGGTTGTTGACCGCTTTCTCGATGACTTTGGCCGGGAATGGAAGGAGCGATATGGGGCGGTAATTTTTGAGTTCGGTGGGGTCTGCTGTGGGTTTCTTCAGGAGGGCGCTGAGTTCGGCATGTTTCCAGCTTTCCGGGAAGGTTGCGGAGTTGAGGGAGCAGTTGATGACGTCTCGGAGGTGTGGTGCTATAATGGAGTCTGCTTTGTTGAAGATGTGGTGAGGGCATGGGTCTGTGGGGGATCCTGAGTGGATAGAGTTCATCAGACGGATGGTGTCCTCAGTGGAGATTGGCTTCCAGTCATTGAGGATGTTCAAGGGGGCTGGGGGTCCTGCAGGGGGTTGGGTGGGTTGGTCTTCGGGTCGGTTGTCGAAGCTGTTGTGGATGTCTGCAATTTTGTTGTGGAAGAATGAGGCTAGGGAGTCGCAGAGGGCTTGAGAGGGGGTGATGTCGTTGGAGTTGGCTGAGGGGTTGGTAAATTCCTTGACGATGTTGAATAATTCCTTGCTGTTGTGGGCGTTGTTATCTAGTCGGTCCTTGAAAGCGGCTTTCTTGGCATTCCGGATCAGTTGATGGTGTATGCGGGTGGCGTTTTTGAAGGCGTCCTTGGTGCTGGTGGTTGGGTCTTTTTTCCAGGCCTTCTCAAGGGAGCGACAGAGTTTCTTGGATTTCTTGAGATCGTTGAACCAGGAGGCCTTCTTACTGCCTAGTTTGATTTGTCGTTTTTTGAGTGGTGCAAGGATGTTGGCGCTGTTGGATAACCATTGGGTGAGGTTGGTGGCTGCTAGGTCGGGGTTTGAGGAGTGGGCTGGGGGATTTAGAAGAAGCGATGAGGAGATCTGGTTGATGGTGATTTTGTTCCAGTTTCTTTGCAGAGTGGGTTGGGGGTGGTTGTTGGATGTGGGCTTGTTGTAGGTAAAGTGAACGCAGCTGTGGTCAGTCCAAAGGAGATCTGTGGTGTGGTTGAAGGAGACATGTTTGCTGGAGGTGAAGATAGGGTAGAGTGTGTGACCTGCGATGTGGGTGGGGGTGGTAACAAGTTGTTTGAGTCCGAGGTTGGCGAGGTTGTCCAGAAGGGTGGTGGTGTTGCGGTCGTTGTTCTTTTCAAGGTGAAAGTTGAGGTCTCCCAGAAGGATGTAATCCTCGGAGGGGAGCGCGTGTGGAGTGATGAAGTCCGTGATGTCTTCACTAAATTGTGCGCGGGGTCCTGGTGGCCTGTAAAGGAGGGTGCCTCTGAGTGTGGTCTTGGGGTCAATGTGGATCTGGAAGTGAAGGTGTTCAGAGTTGGCGAGATTTACGTCTGAGCTGGTTGAGATGCGGATGGATTTCTTATGGACGATAGCGATGCCTCCTCCTGTGTGGCCGGTACGGTCCTTACGAATGATCTTATAGTCTTCCGGGATGGCAGTGGTGATGTCTGGGGCAGAAGAGGCGTTCATCCATGTTTCTGTTAGGAAGGCGACGTCCGGAGAGATGGTGTCTAGTAGATTCCAGAGGTCGATGGCGTGCCTGTGGACTGAGCGGGTGTTGAGCAGGATGCATTGTAGGTGGTTGGGGTCGGATATCTGTTGTGTATTCGTAGATGATGAGTTGTTCTTGGTGCCGTCGAACTTGCAGGAGTTGCAGGAGAAGGGACCATGGGTGTGTCCAGGAGCGGCTTGGGCGCAGTTGGGGGAACGGCCGGGGTTAAGGGCTAGGAGGGTGGTGGCATCGTAAGTAATGCGGGAGGGCTGGGCATTACGAGGACCAGGGGGTCTGGCGCTGGGCGCGGTCCAGGCGCGGACGGGCGTAGACGGGCTTACCTTTGGCGCACCTTCGACGAGGCCGTAGCGCGTGGACGCTGCGCGTTGGGACATCTGCCATAAATGGAGAGTGAAGGGGGCGGAGCGTGGGAGGGGCAGCAGCTGGGAGGCGGTAGCGGGGAGGAGGGGCGTGCCAGGGAACAGCAACACAAACAAAATGGAGGGTCAAAGGGAAAGTGAGGTAGGGCAGCAAATGGACCGAGCGCCTAGAAAACAGTCAAAGTGCTAGCAAGCAGGGAGCCGCAGCAAATGTCGCGTTACAAAGCAGAGCGGAGCGAGCGGCGCTAGAGGTAAATGCAGGTCAGCTGAGAGCTCTTTACAATCGAGCTGCGAGGCCAGGCAGTTAATGTGCAAACACACAAGATACACAGCGCTGAAAACGATGATCAAAGCGAACTGCAGCACTAACAGGGTGTGGGGTCAATGCAGAGCGGAGCGAGCGGCGCTAGAGGTAAATGCAGGTCAGCTGAGAGCTCTTTACAATCGAGCTGCGAAGCCAGTTAAATAATGTACAGACACACACAGATTAACAGCGCTGATAACGATACCCAAAGCGAACTGCAGCATCAACAGGATGTGGGATCAGGGAGTGAGGGAGGGAGCGACCGTTCTGGAGCAAGTCCGGGCGGTCACCTTGTTGCACACAGAGATGCATGACCTTATCTTATACATAACTGTCAGATCTGACCGATCCCACGCATTTACAGTCCCCATTGGAATGTCCGGCTGTGTGATATCAATCACCAATCAAGATCCGGGTGGGGGACTACCAACTGTTGGGACTCTGTGAGAATCTGCTGGGGGCAGGAATTCCTAGGATGTTTGACCACCAATAAACTTACTGTAAAACTGTATATAATGTGGAGCAGCGGAGAAGTTGTTAGAACACCTCCTGAAGACATTGATTGTGTCAGGCCTGTTGTCTTCTCTACTAAAGCAATAAATCCGTTCTTGCTTTCTAGTTTCCAGCGCCTGTCTCTTTATTTGGTAAATATCAATATTGAGATTAAAGGTGCCCTGCACCGAACAGCCTTGTTATTGGTTAAAGATTGGCTGTTTTCCCACACTGGGCCCAGCAAGGGCGGCTGGCTCGCTCGCCAGCACCAGCTCACTGGGCCCAGCAAGGGCAGCTGGCCTGCCAGCTCCTAGAAGTGGCAGAGGAATGTGCAGCAGGCCTCGCCTACAGCTGTAAGCTTGCCAATGCCTGTTTACGAGCACCCTTGCGAATGGGAATGCAGCCTTTATTTATTACTTAGGTCATAACAAACATGTTATCATAATAGCTGAATGATTGCTAGCTAGTCTTGTTAAACAAATATGGTTCATGGCTGGATGCAAATATATGGTTTCCGAGATGTTCCACTAAGCGCGTGCACGCTTATCAATAGTTAAATAATATAATACTCTCCCAGTGGCGGCTCCTTCTTGGGAGCGTCAGAAATGTCTGGGGGACAACCCCCCCTCCCCAAGCCCCTTGTAGGTGGTTGAGGCTCGCTCGCCGCAGTATAGTCCAACAGTTGCTTTAGGCCCCACCAACAGACACAGGCTGTGAGTGACTGCACCACCACATCTTGGAACAGAGCAGGCGGCTGCAGATAATCGTGACTGCGCACGAGGCGCTGCTGGTTTAAAAGGCAAGCACATCTCTCATGGGAAGAGAAGCTAGCAGAGTGAGAGATAGCACTGCCGCACTCTGTGCATTGACTGCAGACGGGCGGCAAGGTGAAGGGCTCTCAAGGGACCCGGCCTGAAAAGGTGCAGCACTTGCTGCCCCAGGTCTGACGCGGGTCACAGCACTTCATGGCTGGAAGAACTCAGACAGGCAGCACTGGAGGAAGTGAGACTATATGTCCCACAAGCCTCTGGATGCGAGGTTCACTCCGGACAGATCCACCCTGGACACTCTGTTGAATGAAACAGCGATGTCCGTGGACACTTACCTCACAAGACTACAAGCCCATGCGAAAGAGAACGGAATAAATGCATTGCATTGAATATGGAGCAGGCAGGACTTCATATCCCAGAATGCACCATGCGTATGACACTTACCTCACAAGACTACAAGCCCATGCCAAAGAGAACGGAATAGAATGCATTGCATTGCATATGGAGCAGGCAGGACTTCACATCCCAGAATGCACCCTCCCTTGGACACTTACCTCACAAGACTACAAGCCCATGTCAAAGAGGACGGAAAAGAATGCATTGCATATGGAGCAGGCAGGACTTCATATCCCAGAATGCACCATGCGTATGACACTTACCTCACAAGACTACAAGCCTATGCCAAAGAGAACGGAATAGAATGCATTGCATTGAATATGGAGCAGGCAGGACTTCATATCCCAGAATGCACCATGCCTATGACACTTACCTCACAAGACTACAAGCCCATGCCCAGAATCTGGAACTCCCTTCCACCTCAGCGCCGGACCCCCTCCTCCTCCCAGGCCTTCAAAACTGACCTCAAAGCTCTCCTCCTACAAATACACTTCTGAAGTTAATTCACGCCCTCTCTATTATTTGAAGGAAGACCTCCCATTATAGAAAACCCTGCTCTCCATGACCTTGGAAGTGCCTTCCCAGTGTGTTCTGCCATTTATTGCAGTATTCTCCTTCTACCTGTGTCTGGTTCTCTTTTGTAACATGCACACGTCACTTGTCTCTTGTAACACACTGTTTGCTACCTCTTACATTTTGTTTGTTTTCGATACTTGCACAAGTGCCACCATTGCCTACGTAACGTTTGTTCTTGTGTTTGAGTGTCCTTCGTTTATTGCAGTATTATATCTCTATTTGTACTTTGTTTTCTCTTGTAACCTGCACACGTCACTTTTCCCTCCAGTAATGCACCGTTTGCTCCTCTTGTTTGCTCACAATTGTCACTTTTGATTCATGTAACTTAATGTTTGCTGTTGTAATTTATTCACTTGTAATGTTTCTCCTCATGTATCAGTTCTGTTCCTATTGTGAAGCGCTCTGACGCCTACGGGTAAAGTCGGCGCTATATATAAAAACGCATAAAATAAAAATATAAAATAAATAAATGAATGTCAAAGAGAACGTAATAGAATGCATTGCATTGAATATGGAGCAGGCAGGACTTCATATCCCAGAATGCCTATGCCTCAGAGCGTAAATATGTTCAGAAGCCTGGGTTAGGATCAGACACAAGACGGGAAGTGACACCAACTATTACATGAGGCCTGAACGCTCCTTTTCTTCGAGACACATTTATTAATTATTACAGCTCCTCTGGCTGTTGGGGACCGCCCTCTATGCACCCCAAACACAGCACCACCTCAGGCAGGGACCGCCCTCTATGCACCCCAAACAGAGCAGGATTTTACGCTCACGGCAGAGAGGCCACAGATAGAAGGGTTGTAATCTTTCCGCCTGGAAATGGTGCAGAAAGGCTGAGCCGGAGGTGCTGTCCAGAGCCCTGCACACCCCGTTCATTCATGTATTTATCCGTCCACCCCCCTCGGAGCGCCTGGAGGGGATGGTGGCAGCACCGGGCGCTGCAGACCCCATGGAGCGCCTCGAGGGGATGCGGCAGCAGTGGGCGCTGGACCCTTCCTTACCTTCCTGGCAGAGACACAGCGCGAGCAGGGCCAGCAGACGGCGAGGCTCCATCACAGGAGCGCCTAAGGACCCCCCACACACCGGCACCGTTTAAGGAGGAGCCTCCGTGAGGGGCAGACGGCGGAGCCAATGGGAGAAGAGGCGGGGATTTCAATCTGAGGCTCGGAGGCCTTTCCAATGTATTCGGGGCCCCTGTGCCAGCGATGGGCCCCTGATCTATGGTGACATGTTTGATGGTCTCATCTGTTAGGGGCCCCTGATGCATGATGACGTGTTTGACGGTCTCATCTGTTAGGGGCCCCTGATGCATGATGACGTGTTTGATGGTCTCATGTGTTAGGGGCCCTTGATGTGCCTCATGGGTTCTTATCTCGGCGGCCCTCGGCCTCATCATGATGGCAGGAAGGGCGCATTAACCCCTTCAGCAGACCCCCCCCATTAACCAGGGGTCTTTGGCAGCAGCTCGTGCGAGGAGCGCTGCCCTGAGGTGCCAGGGGGCAGGAGAGGCCTCCACCCCTTCCAAGAGGCACCTTGTGAATGGACCCCTCCCCCCCCCCCCCCCCCGCAGTGCCCCATTCCCCCATCGGTGCAGTCCTGCAAGGGTTCACGCCTCCTGCAATCCCACTCCAGTTTTGATGATTATTATTCACATCCAGGCCTTGCTTGGGGAAGTTTCAGCTACTTTAGCAAACCCTGGCCTGCCACTGACCTCAACTTTTCCAACCGAAGCACCGTGACTTCTTGAGCCCTCTTGCATTGCCAAAGCTTGTTGTTCATGTGTCCTTCCAGACCGATACAAACCCGGCAGCTTCAAAGGATGGCGACTCCTTGTCCAGAGCGGTAATGGAAGGAAGAAACATCGAACCACAGAAAACAAACCATTCTTCCGACAGGAACCTGCAGGAGAGGGGAGTGAACTCAACAAGCATTGATAATGCAAAGGGTCTCGCATTTACAAGAGTTTGAGCTCTTGGCATTGAAAATGACCAAGCCTTTTATTTACGTTTTGGTTTGTGGAACATAAATAAAAGTCCTTGTCGTATACAATGTGAAGAGCTCAAACTCACATAAATGAGAGAGCTCTTGCATTGCCAATGCTTGTTTAACCCAGTGGGGCGCGGCCGCAGAGCCTGGCGTGGCCCTCCCCTACCCCCTCGCTCAGCTGAGCCTCATATTGAAATCCCCCCCTCTTCTCCCATTGGCTCCGCCGTCTGCCCGCCACGGAGGCTCCTCCTTAAAAGGTGCCGGTGTGTGGGGGGTCCCTGAGCGCTCCTGTGATGGAGCCCCGCTGTCTGCTGGCCTTGCTCGCGCTGTGGCTCTGCCAGGGAGGTAAGTGTGCGGGGGCGTCGTGCAGCGCCCACTGCTGCTTATACCATTCCCTCGAGGCGCTAGACGGGGAATGAATGGGGTGTGCAGCGCCCACTGCTGCTTATACCATCTCCTCTAGGCGCTGGGCGGGGAATGAAGGGTGTGCAGGGCTCTGGAGAGCGCCGGAGGCTGAGCCTTTCTGCAACATTGCAAAGCGGGAGGACAACCCTTCTATCTATGGCCTCTCTGCTGGGAGAGCAAAATCCTGCTCTGTTTGGGGTGCATAGAGGGCGGTCCCTGCCTGAGGTGGTGCTGTGTTTGGGGTGCATAGAGGGCGGTCCCCAACAGCCAGAGGAGCTGTAATAATTAATAAATGTGGCTCGAAGGAAAGGAATGTTCAGGCCTCATGTAATTGGTGTCATTTCTCGTCTTGAGTCTGATTCTAACCCAGGCTTCTGAACATATTTACGCTCTATGAGGGATGGTGCATTCTGGGATATGAAGTCCTGCCTGCTCCATATGCAATGTATTATATTCCGTTCTCTTAAACATTTTAATATTTTATGCGTTTTTATACAGACTTTACTGGAAGGAATAGAAACTGAGACATGAGGAGACACATTACAAGTCAACATATTACAACAGCAAACGTTGAGTTACATGAATCAAAAGTGACAATTGTGAGCAAACAAGATACAAGAGGAGCAAACGGTGCAACACAGGAGGAAAACGGGACGTGTGCAGGTTACAAAAGCATACAAAGTACAAGTAGAGGTATAATACTGCAATAAATGGCAGACGCTCGAGCACAAGAACAAACGTTACGTAGGCAATGCTGGCACTTGTGCAAGTATCGAAAACAAACAAAATGTAAGAGGAGCAAACAGTGTGTTACAAGAGACAAGTGACGTGTGCATGTTACAAAAGAGAACCAGACACAGGTAGAAGGAGAATACTGCAATAAATGGCAGAACACACTGGGAAGGCACTTCCAAGGTCATGGAGAGCATAATGGGAGGTCTTCCTTCAGATAATAGAGAGGGCGTGAATTAACTTCAGAGGTGTCTTTGAAGGAGGAGAGCTTTGAGGTCAGTTTTGAAGGCCTGGGAGGAGGAGGGGGTCCGGCGCTGAGGTGGAAGGGAGTTCCAGATTCTGGGCATGGGCTTGTGGTCTTATGAGGTAAGTGTTTAAGGGATGGTGCATTCTGGGATATGAAGTCCTGCCTGTTCCATATTCAATGCAATGCATTATTTCAATTTCAAATCTTTATTTCGATCATGAGATCATAAAAGATATACACAAGATAAAATGGTCGTTAAAATACATATAAAACACAATAAGAATAGTATACAAGATATGCTATATAAAATACAGTTCTAAAAGTGGGTATGCCGAGAGGTGGACTACGAGCAGGCAAGATGGCCGCTTGAGCATCGGCTCCGCCGGCCGCCACATCCTGACTGCCCTTTTTGGCATAATATCCTGTACCCCGTCTCCGCAGTCTGGTGGGGGACCGTCACCTGAGTCACTAGGTGAAATTTGGGATCCATTGCCGGCTTCGGCGCCCGATTATCGTCGTCGAAAGTATTGGGGCCTTTGAAGTTGGAAACCGGGACCCTGAGTGTGCCACTGCCCGGGGCACAGTGTGACAACATCGGACGCCGAGACCGGAAGTGGCCGGTAGGACCATCTTTTGTTGTACCCGGGCGAGGATTGAGGTGCCCCCGTCCTCTCTGAGACACTCTGCACCATTCTATCGCAAAACCCTTTTCCGCACGATTGAGGAGTGGTGGATTTCGCCTTCTTTCGCGATGGCATCTCGCGACCCTGACAAGCCGAAGACTCAGCGACCGAATCGTTTGGTCCAGTCGAACCGGATTGATAAATATGCCGTCTCCAAGGACACCTCGTTGGAGGTGAAGAGTTCCCCGATCCGGGGCCCTGAGAGGGGACCGACTGGTGAGGAACCGACGATGAAGGAGATGATGGCAGCCATTAAGGGGATTCAATCCTCCTTGGGGACAATAGATTCAAAACTGGACGCTGTTACTGTTGAGGTGGGACTTGTCAGGGCTGACCTCAACAAAACTTCTGAGAAGGTGAAGGATTTGGAGATAAAAACGGGGATCCTTATTGAAGATGTGTCTGAACTGCAGAGAGTGGTGTCGGACCTTAAGATCGCCCGTAATCAGTTCGATCGCAAGCTCGATGAGTACGAAGGTCGGGCACGACGGAATAACGTCTGCATCCTTGGGGTCCCGGAGCGAGCGGAGGGGGCTTCCCCGGACCTCTTTGTAGAGACACTCATCCTTCAACACCTGAAACCCAAGGGGTTGAGTAACTTTTTTACGGTGGAGAGGGCCCACCGAGTGCCCGGTGGTCGCCCGAAAACTGGGACACTTCCCCGACCCATCATCGCCCGTGTCCTGAATTTTCGGGACAGGGATGCCATTTTGCAATCGGCGAGATCATCGGGCCCGCTGGCCTACGAAAATGCTTCCCTGCTGTTCTTTCCAGACTTTACCCGGATGGTGCAGAGGCAACGGCAGGGTTTCGGGCCAATCAAACGGAGGCTTCGGGATCGGGACATGAAGTACTCGATGATGTACCCAGCCCGCCTACGGATCGAACATGCTGGCGAGTCTTGGTTTTTTGACTCTCCAGAGATGGCGGCGGACTGGCTTGACCACCTTGGGGACCCGGGTCCCGAGGACAATTTCCAAGTTGGTGACGAGGAATGATACCCCGCTTGACAATGACTTCACACTTGTGCCTTATTCGATTTGCAGGACTAAACGGGGATTTATCAAACCTTAACTCCTTCCCTCTGCAATTATTAATGGTATCATCATTGTTACTTTAGGGTATTAAGGGGGGGATCTGGGCGGTCTGGGGTGGTGGGGGCTGGTGACCTGTTGTAAGGTCCTCCTCCATTCTACGTTTAGATCTTAGTTTTTGGGGGCGACAGGCACACTGCGAGTTGGGGATGTGTACACGTTACATGCAGGGGTGCAGGGTGGGGGGAGTTCGTATTATGGGTTGGGGGGATGGGGGGTTGTTGTGTTTGCAGTTCGTGACCGATGTATGCTGGGGAATCCTTTGAAATGTGCTCGATTATTTTGTACCAATGACCACATCTAGACAGGTCCTGGGATTCTCGGTCCTCAGTTGGAACGTCAATGGCTTGGGTGATAAGATTAAGCGTACTGCTGTTAGTCAATTCATTAGACAGCGGTCTCCGGACGTTGTCCTGTTACAGGAGACCCATTTGTTGGGGAAGCATTGTATGGCTCTGCACAGGGGTGGTTACAAGCTAGTGGCGCATGCTGGTTTCACTTCGGGATCCAGGGGTGTGGGTATTCTCGTCAAGAACTCGTTTCCGTTCACCATTCATTCCACCTGGTCCGACAATCGTGGACGGTATGTTGCCATCTCTGGTGCCTGGGAGGGTAGAACTGTGTCGTTTGTCTGTGTATGTGCCCCCCTCGCTGCAGAATGATACCTTTTGTGACCTGGGTCGGGTGTTTCTAGCTTTGCCTATGGGACTCATGGTGATTGGGGGTGATTTTAACACAGTGGCAGATGGTGGACTTGATAGGCTCCCTGCTCGTGCATTGTTGCCCTCTCAGAAGTGGTTGCCCGACTTCCTCTCGGTTTCGGGCTTGATAGATGGCTGGCGTACGCGCCACCCGGGGGCGACGGAATATACGCATGCATCCGCGGCGCACCATTCCCTCTCTAGAATAGACTATATCCTGTTGCCCGCGGCCCATGCGGCCGCGGTTGGTGAAGTGGAGCACTTGGTGAGGAGAGTTTCCGATCACTCGCCAGTGTGGTTGCGTGTGTGTGTGTGTGGGTCGGGGTGATGTGGGTAGGATTGCTCCCATCCCCGCCTGGCGCTTGCGCGACCCGGTGGTGAGGAGGGAAGTGGGACGAGTGACTGAGAGTTATTTAGGTGAGAACGTGGGTTCGGTCGCCTCGAGCTGCTCTCTTTGGGAGGCCTACAAGGCGGTTGTCCGGGGGGAGGTCTTATCACTTGTTGCTGACCAGAAACGGAAGAGAAGGGCTGAGCTGGATAGGGTGGAGGCGGAGCTATTGACTCCTGAGACTGCTGTTTCCTCTGGGGGCGACCCGTGGGCGGATCATCGCCTGGGGCTGCTCAGGGACGAATACAAGTCTCTGACGCGTGACACAGCTGGGGGGCAACTTGACACCACTCAGGACAGAATCTACGAACATGGAGACAAGGCCGGCAAACTGATCGCATGGTTGGAAAAAGGTGACTGGGGGTCTAGACTGGTCCCGGAGCTGCTAACTGCGGACTCTGGGGTAACGTCGGACCCCCAATTAATTGCAGAGGAGTTTGCTCGCTATTTTCCGAGATTTATACCTCCGCTGGCGTGTTCACGGGGGCGGATAACTCGGACATGATACGAGACATCGCATTGCCAGTTTTATCAGACGACGATAGGAAATACATGGACTCTGCTCTCACCAATGACTAAGTGGCAATGGCGATTAGGGGGGTACGCTCTGGTAAGGCCTCCGGTCCCAACGGCCTTCCAATTGAATTGTTCAAGCCTAACGCTGATCGGTTGGCCCCCTATATGAGGGGCATGTTTCTTGAGAGCCTGGAGTATGGTCAACTGCCATATGACCAGCGTGTGGCCAACATCGTTGTCATTCACAAGGAAAGCAAACCGCGTCTGGAATGCTCGTCGTATCGCCCTATTTCGCTCTTAAACGTGGAACCTAAGGTCTTGGCGAAACTACTCACCACGCGTCTTGTTAAAGTTATATCTACCCTGGTACACCCCGATCAGTCTGGCTTTATGCCTCGGAGGAACACTGCTCTAAACCTCAGGCGCCTCCACGGTGGTCTGGCTAATGCTGCCTATATCTATGAGCCCGCCATTTTACTGTCTCTGGATGCCACCATGGCGTTCGACCGGGTGGAATGGCCCTATCTTTTTGCTGTGCTCACCAAACTCGGCTTCGGCCCCGGCTTCATCGGCTGGGTCCGTCTCCTATACTCTGCTCCTTTGTCCCGAGTCGTTGTAAATAACCAAAGGTCGAGCGACTTTTCCCTCGGCCGTGGCACTCGTCATGGCTGCCCCCTTTCACCGTTGCTGTTCGCTCTTGCTCTGGAGCCCCTGGCGGCCTGGGTGCGCTGGGACCGCTCCATCAAGGGGTTGCGCTGGACCCCGGAATGGGAAGATAAGATTTCGCTTTATGCGGATGACATTCTTTTGTGCGGATGACATTCTTTTGTATCTGTCCTCCCCCCGGTCCTCCTTGATTGTTTTTATGGACGTCCTCGCCATTTTCAGTAGGTATTCGGGATTCTTGATAAACTGGACTAAGTCGGTGTTGTTTGTATTGAGTGGGGATCCTCCCAGAATTCCTGCAAATTGTCCCGTGAGGGTGGAGCCGATTAGTTTCCGTTATCTAGGGATCCATGTCTCCCTGGACCCCGCGGTGCGCCACAGATTGAACTTGTTGCCCCCTTTGGTTAGATTACGTGCGGACACGGTGCGGTGGAAGGCACTGCCTCTCTCCTTGCTGGGTCGCGCCACCCTATTCAAGATGATGGCGCTCCCGCGCTTTTCATATGCTCTCCAGAACTCCTTTGATCCGATTCCCCCTTCGTATTTCCGCGAGATAGAGTCCCTTCAGCGCGGCCTGCTGTGGGAGGGACGTCCGCGCATCGCTCTTTCCAAGCTGATGTTACCCTGGTATGATGGTGGGATTGGATTGCCGAATGTCCGTAAATACTACTGGGCTTCGCAGTTGGCCCCTGTCAATCAGGCGATCTATGGCACTCCGAATGATCCTGGTTACGAGATGGATCGTAGCCAGTTGCCGGGGGGTGATTTCACCCGTGTCCTGTATGCTCGCCGTGGGCGGTTTCCGTTGACGGGGCCTACCCTGTGCTCCACGAGGGTTTGGCACGAGGCCAATAGCGCCCTTCACTGGGCAGGACGGCTGACTTTGTCTACTCCACTCTGGAGCTCTGAGAGATTGGGGATGCTCTGGAGATCGAAGGGGTTTGATCGGTGGGACCTAATTGGCATTTCGCGGATTCTGGATATTTGGGGCAAGGGTAGAATCTTGACATTTGAGGAGTTGCAGGCCCAGTACCAGCTGAACGACACCGAGCGGTTTCGTTATCTACAGATTAGTCATGCACTGCACGCGGCGGTGTCTGGCGATGAGGAGTTACCGGAGTCCTCCCCCTTGGAGGATCGCCTGCTCGATGGCCTTTTACCTACAAAAGCGATTTCCCTCACATATCGTAAACTGGTCAACCACTCGGAGGACCCGCTGGCGCGCATTCGCGATCAGTGGGTCGCTGATGGTCTAGTTTTAGATGACAAAGATTGGAGGGAGGCGGTGGCGTCGCCTAGGGAGGTGGCGGTCCCAATGAGACTGCGCTTGATTCAACTCCGGATCCTTCACCGCTCCTATGTGACAGGCCTGGGCTTGCAGAGAATGGGATTGGCTGATTCGCCTGACTGTCGCAGGGGATGTGGGTTGCCGGGATCGTTTATGCATATTCTTTGGGAGTGCCCTGAGGTTCGCAAGTTCTGGGACAGAATACATACGAAGATGAGTGACGTGTGGGAGATGCGAGTTGATCCTGAGGCACGGCGATGTTTGTTAAATGTGTGGGATCCCACGGACCTGCCGGTTCATGGCAGGGTGTGGGTGACCCTGGCGTGTGCGATTGCCAAGCGTAACATCGCGCAGCTTTGGGGGGCGGCCCGGGCTCCCAGGGTTGGAAAATGGATGGAAGATCTTGACTGGTGTATGTTTCGCAAGAAGTTTGTCTATGTGTCCAGAGGGCGACCCCGTAAATGGGTCAAGATATGGAGTGCCTGGAATGCCTATCGTGGAGACATCTGTGAACCACCTACCTTGGAGCCGATACCTGCGGATCTTGAGAGTTCTTCGGCCCTTTTTTCTACAATCTGCAATGTATTGCTGCACGTCTAAAGTCATTGTTGTACTTGCTAATCTATTTCTGCATTTTGGTCACTGTTTGATTTTGTTTGTTTTCAATAAAAAGATTTAAAAAAAAAAAAAGTGGGTATGCCAAATACAAGAGAAGTGGAGTAGGTGTTCAGGATGTTGTAGTGTCCTTGATTATTCGTGCACGTGCCCGCCACATTGCAGTCAAGAATTTTGCCATAGCGAACACTGTTGGCGGAGATAGATCCGACTTTAGGACTCTATAGGCCGAAGCATATGTTCTAAAGCCCAAATTCTTTAAATGAGGAACCAGCCAATGTCTCCTAATTCTAGTATAGGCTCCGCAGAACAGAACCACATGCAAGTCGCTCTCCGATTTGTATGCACAGGCCGGGCATGCCCCTGTCTCTGATCCACCTGTCCAAGCCTTTGTAAAGGACCTTAAGGGGAGAGACCCATACCTCCACTGCAGGAAGATCTTCCTTGTAAACACTGGTGACATGCCATCCAAAACACATTCATGACTATATAAGTATTTAATTTTATTAAAGAGATCAGTTAAGGACCCTTCCCGGGTGGTATCCAGTGTTTTTTAGAGCATGTATTTGTAGAACAGAGTGGACAATGCTTTTCTGGAAATCCTTGTGCACGCACTTTCCGGATCCGCCCATAAGTCAGGCACTCCGAGAGTCACACACAATTTCCTTATGTACTTTAGCCAAGGAATTTTGGTGGCATTAGGTAACATGAGAAATTCCTGGAGCTCCGCTCTGTAGTTGGCAAGGTACTGACTACTCCACAGACGACGCCAGTAAGTCAGAGGTTTGAGGCCCAGTTCTTCCGTGATAGGTCTCAGGGCCAGGTCTAGTCTTAATGGGAGAAGTGGAGTACTTGGGGGGAGGGCAACCAGCTGTCTGATAAATTTGTTTTCTATGCTTTGAATAGTGTGTGTCAAGGTGTGACCCCACAGCTCGCTTCCATAGATGATTCCCCCCCGGGCCTGAGCTTTGTAAATATGGATGGCAGGTGCCAACGGGCGGAGTGGGGATTTCCTAGCGATTCTCGTGATGCCCTCTGCGCTAGTTTCATGCTAGCTTTTGTTATATGGGCCGACCATGTTAAGTTCTGATTTAGGGTTATCCCAAGATATTCTATTGTGTGCACCCTTTCTAGATACGTTGTGCCCAGGCGGGGATTTGGGCGATTGTTGGCCTTGGGGTTGAGAATCATATATTTTGTCTTTGTAGGGTTGATTTCAGGGCCCCTTTCATTACAAAAGCCCAGGAAGCCGTCTAGGACCCTCTGTAGCCCCATAGGTGACTTGGACAGCAGCAGGGTGTCATCCGCAAACATAATTGCGGGCACCCTGCTGCCGTTCAATTTTGGTGCGTCAATGTTGGTAATCCTCCTCAGATGTTCTATCACCCCGTTCACAAAGAGGCAAAACAGGGTCAGGGCTAGCACACAGCCCTGCCTCACCCCTCTGCGAACGGGGAACCTATCGGTCAACTTGCCACCTTTCCCGCATCTAACTCATGCGTAATTGTCTTTGTGGAGTCTAATTAGGATTTCAAGGATATCTCCTGGGACGCCCAGCTCGGCCATTACCTCCCACAGTTTTGCCCTGGGTACCAAATCGAATGCGGCACATAGGTCCACGAAGACCACGTACAGAGTGCCACCTTCGATCAGTGCTGTCTTCCAATAGATGATGTTCAGTCGAAATATTTGATCTACTGTGGAGACTCCTCTTCTGAATCCTGCTTGAAGTGGACTAAGGGTGTCTGTCTCATCCAGCCAGGTCTGTAGCCTGTTGAGTACTAGCCTGCCAAATAACTTCTGCGACACATCGATGAGACTTATTGGGCGATAGTTGGCTGGAAGCAGAGGAGATCCCTTTTTAAATATCGGGACCACCTCCGCCCCCAGCCAAGTATCCGGTAGTTCCATCCCCCCATTCTGGGTTTGACAATCTTGACTCTAGCCCTGCCACATTCCAGCTAAGAATGGATAGATCACAATGATTACTGTGTCTAGTTGGTTTACTTTTGACACTCTTAACTGTACTCTGCACAGGGTTAATTGATGTAGGAGGTACAACCTCTTGTGTAATGGCACGTGTAATAACATTACTTTGTACCGATGTTTCCCGAGTTGAAATAGTTGACACCGAGAGTAGATGTTCCTCAATATCATCGCTTTCATCTCTGCATTCACCACTATATCCCTTTGTCCCCAGTCAGTCCTGCTCTTCTAAATTCGAGAAGGCATATTCGAACCGATTATAGGTTGGAATGTTGTATATAAGCCTCAGCTCATTATAACCAAAATTTGAGTTTACATTGGGGCTGAAGTGTGGCCTCTCACTGTAATTGTGCAGGGGCATGGTGGGGAAGTGTGGGTATGACGTGGAATGTCCCATGAATTTAGCCTGATAACGCTGGGCTGGGCCCTTCATGAGACTGAAATCTTGGTTCAGTTGGTGAGATGGGTATAAATCCCTGATTCCAAGGTTTCGCTCCTGAAGTCGCACAGCCGGATTAGACATGGGATTAGGAGTTGGGGCTAGATGTCTGTAAAAGTAACCCAAGGGAAGTAAGGTTGTGTTAAATTCCCAGGGTGAGGGTAGTGGCGCATTAACCAGAGTTTTTTGAGCCAATTGAGGGGACCTGAAGTTTATGACTACACAGTCTCCCTCAAACTTTTTTCTCAATGGGCCAACCCACCCGACTCTTTGAGTTTGAATGATCTCCCTTGCACCTTCCATTGGGAAATTACAATTAGTCGATAGCCAATGGAGGATCCTGTTATTAAGAGTTGTGTGATTTTCCTCTTGGTTGTTCTTTAATTTAGGCACATTGACCAAAATCAACACATATGCCCCGCATTCAGGTGGGAGATTGATGCGGGTAGGGATTTTCTTCATATTGGTTACCGTACTAAAATCAGATTGTACTACAGAGCGATTTTCGAGGGACATTCTTGGATTGATGGGTTGGGGCCCTTTTACTTTTATCCTCGTTGGGATCCATCCTTGCCCCACTAGCTGCCTTACTAGTGTTTAAAATGGCAACATGTTGAGCTGGGGGTTGGGTTTTGCTTGTGCTAGGTGCGGACATAGTTGGGATTGGTTTATTATGGCCAACTATTTTTGCTTTTGTGTTAGGATCACTATTTTTAGCGTTAATACAGCCTAATGTCCCAACATTAGGTTTATTAATTAAAATCTGCCCTATGCCCATTTTTAAAACATGATCATCCAACGCTCTCAGCCTCTTATCTAGGTTTACAATTTGTTGATTAATTGGTCCTAAGAGGGTGGACAATAATGTCTCCATCCTCCCCCAGAATACATCATTCCCTAATACTGCACTAGCTTCTATGGAGGGGGTTTTAGTTATTATTACTTCGTCTTCTCCCTTGTCCCTTTCCCGCTCTACGGGGGCAGGAGCCCTCCGATTTCGCTTGCGCCCTCCCTTAGTTCTATGTGTTTTTGCTGGTGAATCAATATCTAGGTGCTTCAGTTTTCTTTTAGCTTTTTGGCCCCGTGTTCTCACAGGAATGCTATAACTTTTGTCCCTCTCTGTATTTGATATGTTGGAATCCACATATGAATCATTACCATCTAAATGTAGATGGTTATTTTCCAATAATGCACAGGAATCTTGGCTGATATTCGTGTCCGGCCTAAGCAGGGTGGGTGTTGATGATAACCTGCTGCCTGGAGTGAATTGTGCCGATGGGGCCGTATCCACAATTATACAGTTCTCAGTAGAGTCTATGCCTGGAAGTCCTGCGTAGGAAGCAGCAAGTAAAGAGTCCACTGAATTGTCTTGGTTCAAAAGAAGAGGGGGCAGGCTGGATGGGAGTGAAAAGCGCCTCTCAGTATTCTGAATGGCAGTGGCAACAACATCAATTGTCTCCTGCAGCATTTTATCAATAGCGGTCAGTGTTGGCCGTGGGGTGATAATAGTAGTAGGGTGAGCCAGTTTATGCGCATCTTTTGGCCTGGGTACTGCTGGTGTCCTTTCCCCCATAATTCTGAGCTGTTATTTAGTTGTTATAATGTACTTTGTCACTGACCTGATGTGGGTCACAGGGATGATGCGAAGGGGCAGCCAGGGGGGATGGCCCCGCCCAGCCTCTTCAGACCTCAGAGGGCCACAGAGTGCCCGCCCTTTACCCGGGCTTAGCCCGGCTTCGCCCGCGCGCGTCCCGCGATGCGAGGACCCCTGCTGCTTAAGAGTGCCTCTGGGCGCGGGCAGGGCGTCGGCGGCTTCCTGCTGCAAGCACTGCTGGGACCTGTAGTCCCCCCCCACTTGGCGGCCGTGCCAGATGTCAGGAGGCTAGCGGCGGCGGAGAGGGACAGGTCGCAATGCAGGGAGCCGGGTGTGGAATGGAGCAGCCCCCGTAGTCAGTCTGCAGGGCAAGGCAAAGTTCTGGTGAGCGGCGTTCCACCGCAGGTGAGTTGCGGCGTCTGTAAGTTACCCCCGCTTTGTCGGGTAGAACCAGACTACGCAGTGGACACTCCTTGGATTTGCGGCTCTCAGCCGGCATACATACGCTCTACTTTCCCGGCCGTCTTCAACCGGACGCCGAGAACGAAACTAGAGACTCTTCATTGGGTGAGGAAGAGGCCGCGGATCCATCCATGCACCCTTTGGCAGCTGAGATCCTCGCGATGGAACAGGAAGCAACGGAGGAGGCTGCAGTGTCGCAGGGAGAACCGACGGATTCCCACTCATGAAGGGCAGTCTGCAGAGTTAGCCGTCGACAAGATTGAGATTTCGGAGACGATAAGCTGGATATTCAGCTCCCCTTTTTTTCTCTTTCTCTTTCTCTTTCTTTTCCTTTTCTCTTTCTTTCTTTGTTATTTCAGTCAACGCTTTCAGAGACATATAGGACACCGGCAGAGCCATAGGTGACAGCCCTGGTGTGGCTGCAGACTTGGACCCATGGTGGCTAGCCTGTTCTGGCAGGAGTGTTCTTTCCTGGTTCTATCTCTGTTCCTGTTTTCTCTCCTCTCTTCTGCTCCTCTGGCATGATTTTGGGTTTGTTGAGGGAGTTAGCCCTTGTGGCGTAAGTGGGGATTGGGAGGGCGATAGACCTCTACCAACCTAGTGGTCACTCCCCGGTGACTGACAGGGGATGCGACCTCGGGAGGGGGGTGGTGGGGAGGGGCTGGGGGGGATACAACAGTTCTACAGTTGGGGGGTTTTGTTTTTGCATTTGTTGTGTACAGACAGTCACATGGTGTGAGAAGTTGGCCTGATAGGGGATGTTTCCAATTCTGGAACCACCTGCTATCTGACCAAACAATCCCTTATGGTGTCTGGTTGTAAGTCAACCTTATTAGACAAGCTATCCTAGGGGTAGCATGGACTAAGCAGCCTAAAGGCTTAACTTAAGAGGTCGTGTTAAGCGAGCTGTTTTACCACATACAATCCTGTAATATCAAATGAAAGGACACCACACAAGTATATATTATAAAAATATATGTGTTTATTACTAAAAACAATCCCCAGTATTCTTTATGAATAAAGGGGCACAAGCGTTAAATCAAAAGCACTGTTTAAACATACAAAGTTGCACAATTATGGATGAGGGCGGGGGCCACTCAAACCATATACTAAACAAGTGGTATAAGAGAGGCCACTCGAGTAGTGGTTAGGCCTAGGGCCTAGGGAATCGCTGGGAGCAGTCAGGACAAGCAATGCTGAAGTCGGGAATGGCCCTCGGGATTCGGGAGATGTGCGGAAAGCGCACGCATGCACCAATGTTAACCAATGGTGCGTAAAAGTTGTGAAGTTAGAGTTTAAGGACACTTCCGCTGAACCTAGAGGAACAAAACTTAACACACAGACCTTAGAGATGTGTACCAGTGTGGGAACACCGGCGGAGCAGAGTTACCTCACCCACAGGAAGTGGGTGCACAGGGTCGAAGTGGCGTCGGGTTTTGACACGCATGCTCTTGGTGCTTGAAGCTGAAAGGGCTGCAGGCGGGTTAAAGATGAAGTGTCCGGTGGAGTCCAAGGGTGGACTCAAGTCGAAGGGTACCTGAAAGCAGAGGGGACAGAGTCTGGGTCACTCAGCAGTGACCAGGGTGGAACCAGGACGGAACCAGGCAATGTCGGGCGCAATCAGGTGGTCGTCGAGGAGCTTCTCTCCGCTGTCACGTGGGCTCTGGGGCATCTGCGACGTCCAGGAGCAGGTCACGATCTGTCCCACGCAGGCTCTCACCGTCGGCGCAGTCGGCTTCAAGTTTGGAGCAAACAACACTTGGCAAGAGCAATCCACGCGGGATCGGAAGATTGCTTCTCACTCGGACCAGGAAGGTCAGAGTCGGGGCTCCTTTTCAGGGGAGCTGGTGTGGATCTGGAGCAACCAGATTCACAAGTCTTCTTTGTAGTTTCGTCGGCACAGGGACCACTAGCCGGCTGGCAAGTGACCGGGCCAACGCGTTGAGCCAAATGGAGCAGAAGGGCCCCACGCAGCACTCGTCGAGTGTGGAGGGCTGAACTTCGTTTCAGGAGTGGCTCAGGGTGGGGGCTTCTCAAACCCCGGTGCACAGCTTCGAGGGTCACTCGTGGGCTGCACGGTCAGCGTCTCGTGGTCAATTCAAGATGGCGTGCCCCACGCTTCCGGTCGCCTCCACGGGTCTCAGCTTTGCAGGGACTGTGGATCGGGCTGTTGGAAGGCAGGCAAGCTTGATCTCGTTGATCTCAGTCGCTCGAGTTCCGGCGGGAACTGCAACTAAGTAGACGTTGAGGGCTGGATGGTGCCTGCTGCTGCAGGGTGGTCACTCCTTGACCACAAGGGAGATTCTTCGGGCTTCCACGTTGAGATGGGAGTCCAAGGGTCCAGAGTTTCGTTTCTAATGTTTCTTCCAGGAAATCTGATGTGCATTGGCACTGCTCCCACTCTTATTCGAATCTGGGGGGCGTGATTACCTGCTAGGTCCCCTCCTATGGGTGGGACCCAGGAAGTGGGTGGGTACACCCCCTTCCTTTGATCCAGGCCGCCCTGGCACGAGGGCTGGAGTGCCCCAGAACCGGTTTGGCCGGATTATGCAAGGGGCAGCCTTGTGCGCCCCAGGCAGTGTCTGGTTTCTTTCAGACCTCCCTGCTACAATCCACTATCTCCTGTCTGGAGGGCGGTGACACCCTCCTGTGACAGGAAACCCTTTGTCCAGGCCCCATTTGGTCGAGTTTCGGTCAACTGCAGGGGTCCAGACATTTGTCTGTGGCAGAGGCATCCATTTTGTGGATCTTAAGGTCTTTGGAGAAATTAACCGCATTTAGGTAAAGTAACATGTCTTACCCCTCTAGAGGGGTGGAATGCTATCCCCGTCGCCAGAACTGGCGAGGGGATAGTATTCCAAATCGTATGACCCCTTACACGACATGTTTTGATAAAGCCAAACCAAAGTTGCTATTTAACCGCGAGGATTATAAGGCACTTAATAGTATATGGTATGGCATTATCCTGAAACAGCTTAGGGAGTTGTTCCCGACAGCTGCAGACAGGCTCAGCTCATGCTAGAGCTCCATCTCACATAAAACCACGCACTCTGCCTCCAGGATTGATGAGGCCTTCTATAGGAGTGGCTCACAGATTTACATGTGTCCAGATATAGGTTTAGATATAGGTATACTATATCTAAGCAAGGGGTGATTACCCCACCTTACCCCAGCTGAGTGATCAGCCAGTTGTGTCAATTTAAGAACCAGCCAGGGGTGGCAAAAGATATGCTGCAGCCCCTGGTAGGCCTTGGTGGCCCCTATGCCCTGGGCACCTATAGTGCATTATACAGGGGCTGACAAGGAGTCCATTTCCAATTGGTATGTGCCTATAGCACATGTCATTAATTTAGTGAGAGAACAGCAGGCTGGGGGTCTGATCAGCAGGCCCACAGCCTCAGTAGTCGAAAACCAGTGAAGCAAAAAGCAAAAATTTGGGGTGACCATAGGATAGCAGACCCTACTCTCCTACACATGGTCACTCAGACGGGCGCTCACCTGCTTTTCTCACCCGGATTGTACTTTGACCACCCACTACTATGGCCCCCGTCACTGACTGCAGCCCCCCTGCTGATGGAATGGAGTCTGATAGCTACAGGATACACACATGGAATGTGAATGACCTAGGGGATAAAATCATGAGAGGGCTGGTATGCACATATATAAAGCGGGCTCACCCGGATGTGGTCCTATTGCAGGAGACCCACCTTAAGGGCACGAAGTGTGGGCTCCTGGCGAGGGGAGCACATGCGGATTTCATGGCTGGTTCCCGGGCGGTGTCAATCCTACTTAGAAAATCCCCTCCTTTCAAGATAGTACGGACATGGGTGGACCCCAGGTCACATACGTGGGAGTGACAGGGACATGGGGTAGACGGAAAGTTACCATAGTCTCGGTTTATGCCCCTTCGAAGTTACAGGACAGGACCCTACGTGGGTTTACTGGCATACTGCTGGATACCCCGGATACATTTAATATAATAGGGGGTGACTTTAAAGACGTCATGTCCATCCCTATGGACGGCTCCGGGAACCGCAACGACCACCCCCGACAACGCATCTGGCCGAGGTGATAAACACGCTGGGGTTGACAGACACATGGCGGTACCTCCACCCGGACAATCAAAGTTACTCATACTACTCTGGCGCACACAAGACACACTCCCAGCTGGACTATGTTTTTGTCCCATGGTGGGCAAAGGGCAATGACTATGAGGCGGAATATATGGCGCGCTGTATCTCTGACCACTCCCCATTGACAGTTAGGACGGGAGGGAGGACCTGGGCAAACAGTGTTAACCGGAGACTGACGGCTTGGGACCTTCAGAATGCCAAGATATTAAAGGGCCTGGGGGCTGACACGAAAGTGAATTTTGCCTAAAATGTGGGCTCTGTGTAATCGGGCGTGATAGTGTGAGAGGCATATAAGACGGTGCTCCGCCATAGGGCACAACATCGAATAGCCTGGGCGAAGTGGACAGCGCGGGAGGAACTAGCTTCCATGGAAGCCCAAATACTGACGTTGGAACGACGGTATTTGACTGGGCGAGACTCGCAAGTACTTATGCTCCTGACTGATACCCAACAACGCTTTAGAGCTCATGTAACAGAAGAGGCTAAAACACAGTCCCAGGCGAGCCTCCATAGGCTGTATGATGGAGGGGATACATCTGGCAAACTACTTGTGTGGCTTAGCCGCAAGGAACATGAAGCCTGTTGGATTGAACGTATAGTAGATTCCCAGGGACTGATGCATGGGGGAGATGCACAAATAGTACACAACTTTGCCTCTTACTTTCGGGATGTCTACGTGGCCAGAGAACTAGCTACCTCAGAGGAGATACAGGCATATCTGGACACTGTTCAGACTCCGACCCTGGAGGCGGATGATATAGCAACTTTAGAAGCTGACATTTCGGTGACCGAACTTAAAGAGGCGATTTCTAAACTGCGCCCTGGGAAGTCCCCAGGCCCGAATGGACTCGTAACGGAATTTTTTAAGAAAGGGGCAGACCTCCTGGTGGTCCACCTCTTAGCTCTGTTTAGCTCTGTTCAGGGACGCGGCCCAAGAGGGCGCCTTTCCATTGGACCTCAAACTAGCCACAATTGTCCCCATCCATAAACCAGGGAAGCCCCCCAAAGAGTGTGCGTTCTATCGCCCAATCTCCCTCCTCAACATAGAGGTTAAATTCCTGGCGACGATACTGGCCCTCCGATTACGCCAAGTAATATCGGGCCTGGTGCACCAAGATCAAACAGTTTTTTTGCCGGAGCGGGTGACCCGACAGAATTTACGGCGGACCAACAACTGTCTTATGGTGGTACGAGACTGGAAGGACCCACATATGTTCCTTAATTTGGACGCCGAAAAAGCATTTGATGCTGTCCATTTGCCCTTTTTTAGAGGCGGTCCTGGTCAAATTCGGCATCGGCCCCAAATTCAGACATTGGGTGGGACTCCTATATGCGGACCCACGCGCTCGAGTGAAAGTGAATGGGCTATTGTCTAAGGACTTCCCCATCAGAAGGGAAACCAGACAGGGGTGCCCTCTGTCCCCTCTACTGTTCGCCCTCACCATTGAAATTGTGGCCTGTGAGATCAGACAGACAATAGAGATAAGGGGGTTCCAAGTCGCACGGACCCAGAGAAAGAAAAGATTTCACTATATATGGACCATATCCTATTGTGTGTTACCCAACCAGAAAGCACGATCCCTACACTATTCAGGCTCCTGGGCAAATATGGCACCTTCTTGGGGTATATGATTAATTGGCATAAGTCGGTTCTGTATTGCCCACGATCTGAGGTAATGTGGCACCCTCTCCCAGGAGCACTTCGGAATACGCAGACAGGGTTCACCTACCGGGGGATTTATATCACCACAGACCGAAATCTCTCCTACCAAAAAAACATCCAGCGAGTCATAACGAATTTTACAATGGATGCTCTATGCTGGAAGACGCTCCCTCTTACGATAGTTGGCCGAGCCGCCATGTTTAAAATGATAACGCTGCCTCGCTTCTTGTACGCCCTCCCAAATGAATACTTCTCTCTCCCTCGACAGACGTTTCAGACGATAGCAGCAGAACTGTGTTCGCTGCTGTGGCTCGGGAAACAATCGAGGATTGCCCCGATGGAATGTCGCTTACTAGAAGAACGGATAACCAACAAGACCGTATCTCTAACAGATAGAACTCTGAACAATAATATGCCAGACAAACTGGGGAAGTTAAGAGACACATGGGAGCAAAACATGGGCGGTATGGACACAGTAGATTGGGAGGCTGCCTTGATGCATCATAGGAAGGTTGCGATCAAATCACGCCTCCATCTCATCCAATACGAAATATTGCACAGGGTATACTTCGACAGGGCTCGACTTCACCGAATAGGCCGGGCAAGTGACTTCTACCATACCATCTGGGACTGCCCCGTCATCCACACATACTGGTCACAAATATTGGGTGAGTTGAGTAAGGTGCTTGAGGCCACACTTCCCCTAGACCCTAAATTCATATTTTTGGGAATATCCCACGACGTTGATTTGAGCCACCCACAACTTATTTTTGCATTATTGGCAGTAGTGGTGGCGAAAAGAGATGTGGCTTGCGCATGGGAGGCTGCGCTCCCCCCACAGCTAGATGAATGGCGACGGGGAATTGGACCTTTACATGGCGGCAGAAAGGGCCACGTACACAGCAAGAGGGTATCCCCTGAAGTTCTGTAAGGTATGGGGGAAATGGAGAAAGTATCATGGTCTGGATGGGGGTTTGGACCCTGAATAGCGAAATGTGAGCCTCTCCGATCCATACAACACTTAGAGATGAAGTGCTACGGGACATGCGTTTTAAATTCCGGGGGAGGATAAAAGGAGAGGGGAGTGGACACCCAAATGTGTCACCGGCTGCAGAGCAGATACGTCAATGGGTATATGTCATGGATCGGGTACTGTGGGAGGTGTGTGGAGGAGGGTATTGGGGTGCAAGAGCGACCATCTGTAATACACTGGTTGTTTGGTTGAAAATGCAAATAAAAATATTTATATAAAATAAAAAAATGTCAAGGGACTCGAATACCCCACATCACCATGGCTTCCCCTGCATGCTCACCAAAGCCTGAAGGTGATGGTGTGTGGGACACTTATAAGCCACGTTATGTAAGGATGGTCTTGATTGTTAAAAAAGAACCGCATTTACCTGTATGCACCTGGGGGTATCTGGAATTTGTTAATGCTGCTTAGAACACACTGTGTAGCCACAAGCCGTACGAGAGGGTGGGAGTCGTATGTACTTTGGAGGAAATATCACTTCTGTGTTAAATGTACACAATACCTTTAAGGTCCTCAAATGCTCCTCAGCATCATGGTCTGTAGGCGAGAGGTCCTGTCGCCCCTTGGAGCATCTCTAACAAACTGTTTGTTTCCCTTCCTAGCCCATGCTTTGAGTTGCTACTCATGTTCAGATCGGAAAGATCATCCCACATGCCAGATCTACACCAACTGCTCCTCGGACCTGGGATCCTACTGCATGAAAGTGAAGGACTACTTATGTAAGCAAGCGCAGACCTTGATGTAAAGCCTGTGTTTCATTGTTAGAACTATAGACAATAACAATAGCAAACTATTCGGCCTGGTATCAATGATGAAGAAAGCTCTTCATGTTCACCAGGGTACAAATTGCATTCATTTTTTCTAGGTGATGGCATTGCTGCCAAGGACCATGAGTGCATTAACACATGTGCTGCTTCTAACTTGGTTTCTATTTACATCTGGACTTGCCCCACTACCACTGTTGTGCCCTCCTTGCAGCACACACCCCTCTCTGAAAGCCAATACCTAACTGAGGTTCAGAACACACCCCTTCTTGTAAGCCAGTCCTTAACTGAGGATCAGAACACACCCCTTCCTGTAAACCAATACCTAATTGCGACTCAGAATACGCCCATCTTTATAAGACAATCCCTAATTGAGGCTCAGAACACACCCTTTTTTATTAGCCAATCCCTAATTGATCCTGGGAACATGCCCATCTTTATTAGCCAATCTCTAATCAAAGCTAAGAACACACCCCTTCCTGTAAGCCAATACATAATTGCGACTCAGAACACGCCCTTCTTTATTAGCCAATCCCTAGTTGAGGCTCAGAACACTCCCTAATTGATCCTGGGAACATGCCCATCTTTATTAGCCAATCTCTAATCAAGGCTAAGAACACACCCCTTCCTGTAAGCCAATACATAATTGCGACTCAGAACACGCCCTTCTTTATTAGCCAATCCCTAGTTGAGGCTCAGAACACTCCCTAATTGATCCTGGGAACATGCCCATCTTTATTAGCCAATCTCTAATCATGGCTAAGAACACATCCTTCTCTGTAAGACAATGCCTAATTGACGTTTAGAACACACCCTTCTTTATAAGACGATCCCTAATCGAGGCTCGGAACACATCCTGCTTTATGAGCCAATTCCTCACTGTTCAACATGCATCACTTACTTTCACTTTTATAAAGAAAACTGGACACCTGCATGTGTAATTGCAGTTAACTCCCAAATTTACTTTGAAATAATAATGAACATTTTTCACAAAATGTACCAATTGCCAAAGTCTTCAGCTAACCATCTGAATTTCTAGTAATATACCAGATCTAACCAATACTTTTATCAATGTATCTCTGTTTGTATAATGTTTTTTTTTTTTTTTTTTTTACTTGTTCTCTCTTTTCTCCGCAATTTCATTTCTCTATTGGGTGATATCAAAACAGCTATTGCTGATCCAGGGGCCGGATGGAGGGAACATTTTCCCCAAAAAAACTCTTTCTCAGCTGCTTTTAAAGACCTTTGTATTGGATGAGTGGGTATTCTATTGCGTAACGTGTCTATAATTGCGGCATTGGTTGGCATTTCTGTTTGAGGCGGTGGGTTTGTCATTTGGACTCAAGCAATCAGTTCAAAACTTTATTCAGCAGCATTGTGGCAGCCATAAAAGTTATTCTCAAACAGAAAATGGTAAAAACATTTTACATCATAACATTTTAAATTAAGATTTTACCAATATATAAAATGCCTAATACAGTGCCACATTGCAACAGCATATCTCATCAGTGCTTTGAAGTTTGTGCCTGCGTGGCAGCCTTTAAAAATGCGCCCACATTAAAAGACAGTTCGTCATTAAGTAATAAGATTCTAAGAGCGGGTCTGCATTGACTTAGGCCACAACAGTACTTCTTTAAAATGGAGGTTAAAAACAACTTGGAATATTAGGAGTAACATTTGTAGCAAAAGATCAAATAGAGCATAGTCTGTTTAGAAATATCGTCACCCGGGCAAGATATAGAGTGAAGATGCTGGGTATAGCCCAGGGGAAAGCATAACAGGTACTTAACAGTGCCTGATCTAAAATTAAGTAAGAGTGAATGTTCCCAACTGCTGCCAGCAGTCCATGGATAATTAGTGTTATCATTGTCGTATAAGTCCAAATATCTTCCGACAGTTGGACATGTCTGGAGACTCCTGAGCCGCAGGGACTCCTCCAGCTGCAAAAAAGCCTCTGTAACACTCCTTTTGCTTAATGAAACACAGGTTGAGGGAGCCTGGAAAAAAGATTCCATCCCTATACGATTATAGACGGTCTTAACCCCTTGCATGCTGATGACGGCCGGGAGCCGTCATGGCACACAGTGCTCGTGTGCTGATGACGGCTCCCGGCCGTCATGACCGCACCCACAATCAGAATGTGCCACACAGGCGCAGAATCGCGGCAGCATGCAAGGGGTTAACATAACGGATCCAGGGGATTTGCAAACCTTCATCCAGGGAGAGGCAGTCCAGTATTGTCTCTTGTAAGAGTGGACTCAGGGTTTTTCCATATTGATCACCAGAGCAGGGCAGGCCGGTCAAGGATCAAGTCTTCCAGGTATCGCAGCCCCAGTTCTTTAGTTTTGATGTAATTAGCAGCAGAGTTGAAAAGTGCAAGCAGTCTCCTTAGAAATCTGTTTTCTTCTTGCTGGATTGCCTTACAGATGGAAATGTCCCATAACTCTGCACCGTACATAGCAAGTGGATGACACTGGGGTTTATACATTTTAAACAATATGTCTAGAAATCCACCACCCTGGGGATTGGGGAAGAGAGCATAGGGACCTGTAGGCCGAAGAGCAGTGTGTTGTATGATGAAAGATGTTAAAAGGCCATGACCCTTGGGAGGAGAAAAAAATACCCAAATAAGGGAAGGTGCTTGTAATGGTCAGAGCATTGGGGCCAGTTGTCAGGGTTGATAGGGGCCTGCAGTTGGGCCACAAGACATGACGTGGGATTTGGCAAATTTAGTTTGGTGGTCGAGGGAGGCCATGAAACTGGTAAAGGCGTGTACTATTTGACACAGTGCCCTAGGTGTTCGTTCTATGAGCACTGCGTCATCCATGTTCGAGGGGGCTGGGAATGGGTTGTCCCGGTTACTGGAAGGTCTAAAAGTGAGGAATTGACATTGTTCACATACAAAATAAATAAAGGGCCAACAAACATTCATGCCTGACGCCACACAATTTTGAGTATTCCTGTGACTTCACCTTGTTGACTAATGCAGACTCTAGCCTTCATTACCTCATGTAAATGGGCCAAAAAATGGACCAAGACAGTGTCAAGCCCATTAAAAAATAAGAATTCCCCCCCCCCTGTTTACACAGTCGAATGTTGAAGTCATAAATGCTAGATAAAGCGGAGATCTTTTAGCCACTGTATATTTACCTAGCACCAGGTCAAGAATAAGGCATTGCTTGATGGTCCCTAGTTTGCTTCCGAAGCCATACTGACAGCTATAGAGTATAGATTTGGTGTCCATTCACTCAGTAATTCTATTATATATAACGCAGCCCAGTATTTTGGCTGTACTGTCCAGGAAGGAAATTGGCCTGTAGCATGCAGGAGATGAGCAGTCCCCCTTTTTAGGTCTCGCACCTGGTGACGCAGCGCGAAGCGCTGTCGCCAGCGAGACCTGTAGTCATCGGTTATGCTTTCAAGGGCTGTATGGGAGACAGGAGATGGGCACGCGCAGGCTGCAAGCCGGACTGGGGCATGCAGGAATGTGGACGCGTGCCCCCCTTCTGCCCCCCTTCTGCCCCCTTTCTTTCCCCCTTCTGTCCTCACCAGGCTCACATAATTTCTTTGTTTTATTAAGCCCACGCACGCTCTAAATGTATAACACGAACTACTTACTAGCTCATTTGGGGACTATGCGTTGGTCTCGTGTCTTCAGCGGCTTACTGCACCACCGAGCGAGGCTCCGTCTTGATCATAGGAACCTTGAAAGAAATCCTACTTTGGCCGTAGCATTCACGAAGGCGGGGTAGGCTCCTGCTGGACTTCTGCTTTGTTTTTCCTTGGGCGCTTTGGTGGCCCCCTCCCTCGGCCGCATGGTCCGCGCAGCACTCACTGAAGTTCAGTGGTTTTTCATGTCCGCACGCGCAGCCACTGGGCCCGAGCCGCCCGCAGAACACGTGAAAGATCCATGTACAGTGCATACGCGGACAGCCCTCGCCCTTCCAGCTCTCCTCCCGGCCCGGATGCTTTGTTTCGCATTTTTTTTTTAAAGTGTGCGATGTTGCGCTTTAGTAGACCCCCTTTCTGCCTTTGGAAGCAGGCGTGTGGGGTGTGGTGTGTTGTGGCACAGCTGTGAACAGGATGCGCCCCTCACTGCACACAGCCTATATACACATACACGTAGCAACTCTCTACACAACAGCCTAGCCCTGCGGGTGAAAAACGTCCTCCATGCTGCTCTTCAGGAGTGACACTGATAGAGATCGCAGGTCACCCGGCCAAATAATTTCACCATACACGTACCAGGCCCATATTTTTCCAATTTATCATATACATCAATCGGGTGACCTTGCACTCCACTACCAGTAACCCTGGTTCCTTTCCTATTTATTCCTCGTGTACCCGACTTACCAATCCACCGTTACGGGTACCTATGACCACAATGGGTCAGAGAGCTAGCTGTAAAAGAAAGGCAGGCAACAAATATCCACTTTTATATTTCCTTGTTATTCATAAAAATGACCACCAACTACTGCGAAGTTTTAAAGATTTTATCTAGAATTCAGATTCGGAGAGCATACAATTCACAACTAAGAGGCAATCAATAATCAAGATAACGAACAGCACATAACCATAAAGAAAGAAAATTAGGGCAACCATTTATGAGTCTATAGGAAGGTAAGAATAGGGAACATGCTAAGCAGAATAATCAGGAATGGAATCTCAGTTTGAAATGATTATAACTGGGCAAATTCTTAGGCACAATACTAGAATTTCACTACTGGGAAATACTTCAGAAAGGATGAGTGAGAAATTAGAAATCCTATACATCTATAGGAAGGGGAAAAATGGAACACGCTATAGTTCTAACAACGTTACTTCAATCAGCTTATAAGAGGAAAATTATAAATCACATCTACAGTTCATAAACCGTATGGAGAGAATGTACTCTAAAAGGAGGGAAAATATAGGAACATACTATGGAAAATATATGTACGACTTTTCATATAGTAGGTTGCGAAAAGCATGGAAAATTAACGTATGCAAAGGTATGTCTTTATTGAAGCAAAGATAGAAAAATAGAAGGTGCAGTATAGAGTTTTCATCACTATATATTTACCTAGAATGGTGTGAAGACCAACCCTGGCCACGGATCAGTCAAGGACAGGAAATACCCCAAGGAAGGACAGTCATCAATGGGACAGCAGATGCAGAATGGACACCCCAGGACAGGACAGGAAAACCAGATTAGGATCAGGACAGGACCACCAAGGAACGACCAGCACCCGCAGTTCGGAAGCAACGCCTGCGCTCCACCCTCTCTGCAGCTATCAGTCAGAACCCCGATTGCGTTAGCGAACTCCCCAGCAAAGTGCTCCGCCAGCACTTGGTTTAGTAAAACCTCTTGAGTCTATGGTTAATTTCGGACAGAGTACTCCGCAGCGCTCTGTATTCATTCACCTATTGAGTGCGTTGGGTCAGTGACAGGTCAGCTATTCAGACAAGTCGGACAATTTCTCTAGCTAAGCCTAGGCTAGTTATACTGTTTTTGGGTCAGTGTACCACCCCCCAAATGTTGCAAGTGTCATAATCCCCAATTTCGATTGGTCCCCAAGTAGGATAGGTCCACACATCAATCACAATTTACGTCTACAAGCCTAAATTTGCATGCTCTGGGACCGCCTAGTGATTTTGGGGTTCTCACAAGATATTCAATAGAATACAATAGAAAAATAACAACTGTAGCAACTGAGGAACAGTTCAGCTCCATCCTGCTGGGTCGCAGGTCATGTTCTCAGGAGCATCTTGACTGTGGCTGCCAGCTGGCTGAGTTCCATTGCTCAAGGTTGCCTTCTCTCTCTCTCAGAGCGACATGCGCAGAAGAGACTTTCAAGATGGTTCGCGTCTCCCTCAGACCCCAATATCGCGGTACATGAAAAGTAAGCGAAAACAAATTAAAAACATAGAAATAAATGAATTCATCGTATACCATGAATAGCTACTCTATTCCTTTTACTTAAAAAATATACTATGCCATTACGAATTAGTGCAACATACAATTACACGTAAGCATCAGCGCAAGCTTCACCATGTGAGTATACAGACAGCCATTTTCGAAGCCAGTGCGCAGGCGCAAGAATTCCCACCAAAACTGCAAGTACGTCACGTCACGTGAGTGTGACTAACGCATGCGCAGAAGAAACCCATCAAGCGGCGGCCATTTTAGGAACAAGGGTTATTGAATTAGTAAATACATAGGCAAGCATCACTAGGATACACGAACATCAAAAATAAAGGGAAATTAGTAAGACGTACAGGTTGAGTTATAGGATTACAAGTTATTCGAGGTTCTTGATTTCAAGCAAGTCGCGTAATATGCGAAATCTTGCTCTATCAATCCCCTCTTTGATGATATTTACTATCATCACAAACTAATGGAATCAGATGCCAACTTTTCAAACTTTGTGCATTTCCATTTCTTCCAACATTCGATTCAATTTCTCTTTCACATCTTTATTAGGTTGAGAATTTTTCATCTTTTTGTAAATCTGATTATTTAAGTCTTCCAATTCAAGTTCATCCACACTCCGTTTCACACCTCTCTTATTCACAGTGTACTTCTTTGCGTGTTTGCGACATTTGCAACAGACAAATATGAGGAATATGACGAAACCTATCACTCCAATTGGCATCAGTACCTTAAACAATAAGCCTTTACCTAAATTAGAAAACCAATGACCTACAGCGGAGAGACCATCAGTAAGTCTCTTCCAGGCACTATCAACCTCCAGTGGTTTGAGTTCTTTTTCCAAATTAGTAATGTTCTTTACGTACTTTTTGATTTGTACACTTTTGTCCGGAATGTAAGTGCAACAATGTTGCGCTTTCAACATCCGGCAGACTACGCCCTCTTTTGCTAATAAGGTATCAAGAGCAAGTCTGTTCTGTAAAACCATAGATCTGATCGCAACCATTTCGGTATTGACCAACAGAAATCCATGAGCTGTGTCAGTAGACAGCACATCCAATTTGCAAATTCTGTGTGTTCAGAACCACTCCCACTCCAGGTATCAGTGCACTAAAAATACTACCCATTATTTCACCTACGCTTTCTCTTTTACTACGCACTAAGCCATTAGTGTTTTCACTGCTTCCAGCAATTTCATTCACATGGTATATTTTCGAGAAGACAATTCCGAAATAGCAGCTTCCATACCAGTGATCCGGCAATTTGAAATAAGCCTTGTTTCCACATATATAATAAATTCCGGGAAACACAGGTTCTGACCCATTTTTGAAACCCCAACCTCCAATTACCTTGTAATTGTGTTCACATTGACTGGAACCAATGAAAATGTTATTATAATAACTAGTCTTCTCGCGGTGAAGACAGAGTTTCCCTTTTCTCTCGAAATCCAGCAACAAAGCAGGACCCGCCCCACCATTTCAGGTGCTTTCCATGTTTTCAGCCCATTTATGTTATGTTATGTTATTTATTCTTTTGTATAGCGCAACGGTGACTCAAAAAGAGTATCCCGGCGCTTTAGGTAAGGAGAACTACTTCACCATAACATAACACAGTAAAAGGAGAAAAAAAAACAAGACAGACACAGTAAAAAGGCAACTGAGAGGCCTACTGGGTGAACAACCAGGTTTTAAGACCTCTCCTAAAAGCAAGGAGACTGGAAGCCCCCCGAAGTGAGAGCGGAAGCGAGTTCCACATCTGTGGAGCCAGCAAGCCGAAGGAACGGCCGCCCAGGCGCGCTCTCTTCACACGTGGAACAACCGCCAGGAATAAAGATTCAGACCTCAAAGAGCGAGCCGGATGGTAAAAGGCAAGTCTCTTTTGGAGGTACTTTGCTCCCACCGCGTGGAGAGCCTTATAGGCCAAAGTCATTGCCTTAAAGGCGATCCGTTTGCGGATGGGTAGCCAGTGCAGCGTCAGCAATAGACCCGAAGCGCTAGCTCGTCTATTAAGACCAAAAATGGCTCTGGCCGCCGCATTCTGCACGACTTGGAGCCGCTGCAACAAGTACTCTGGTAGGCCCAGGTACAGAATGTTGGCATAATCTAACCTGGAGCCTATCAGAGCCTGCACGGTCAGCTTCCTGTGTTCCTCCGACAACAGAGGTAAAAACCTCCGCAGCATCTTTAGTAGGCCGAAACAGGCACCAGTCACCCCGAGGATCTGGGCCTTCATCGTCAGCCCCTTGTCCATCTTAACCCCCAAGTTCTTAGCCATGAGGGAAGAACAAGACTGGGGGAACATATCGGTGGGCCACCAGGCCTGCCAGCTAGGCTCCGTGTCGCACCCAAAGAAGAGTACCTCGGACTTATCGGAATTGCACTTGAGGTAGGAGTTCTCTGTCTTTTATCATTTGCCTTTCTTTGGAAACTCTCCCTTTTCTCTGCCATGTTTAGAAACATTTTCTCTTGCTCATGTAATGAACAGGTCAAGTTATCTCTGTGTGCTTCATTTAAATCTATTGTACCTATAGTCAGAAAGTATTCTCCCATATAACGTGTAACGTCACTTTTAGTATGTACAGGATTCAGATTTCCACGTATTGGAAGTTCAGAAAATATCACGTCTGAGTTAGAGTAGTAGTACTGCAACGGTCCTCTTTTGTAAAATAAGCTAGCTAAAATACTACAGGAAATTCCATAGGTCAAGGGTAGGTGATGATAAGTCACGCCTTCAGCTACAGAAGTGGGTAGCTTCATGCAGACATAGCAGTCTTCTATTTCCATAGTTTCTACATAATGCACTAACAGGTTTGCAAATACATTTAAATGGGTCTGGTTCTTAACTCCGTGATAATGTAGTCCGTCCTCATCTGGTGCTTCTAAGTCTGTTTTTGTTTGTCTAAGTGCTTTTTCACGTCTTTCTACACTTTGTGTTGTCAGTTCTTCAGTGTCAGTGTTCACAGTCTGTGTAGGGTCAATATTAGTATTTTTGCTCACCATATAAGGAATGAAAACAGTTAGTCCTATCCAAATTATTAACACTATAGCTATTCTGTTTCTGCTTCTTTCCTTCCTGTCTGACTAGTCCAAGGTCTTGTATCTATTTCTTCTGCCTGGTCACTAAGCTGGCCTGGTTCAGGTGTATACTCTATCAGTCTTTTGGATGTTTCAGTTTCTTTATCCTGAACACGTTCTTCTAGTTCGATCTGATCCTTTTCAAGCACTTCAAACCCTTTATTTTTCTCTGCTCGAACTTTTACACTAGTTCCTGTCTGTCCCTTTTCAATTTCAGGAGTTTGTGGAGGTGTGTCGATCACTTGCTCTGTCCCTGTCTGACCTTCACCTTCAGATTTTACATGGATTTCAATAATCTGATTTTCTTCGCCTGTGCCTGTCTCTTCCTCTCTATCCCACTCTGTCTGCATAGGTTTGACTTCTTGTTCTGATGGGGTCGTCAGTCAGGTCGATTATGGGTATCCACTCATCTTGACTGGTGCTCAGTTGTTCGTCATCAGCTATTTCAGGACCATCGTCTGGAGACCCCTCAGCTGGACAACCTTCAGCGTCCATTTTCTCGTCTCATCACCTTCTGTGTATGGCTGGCATGGATCCACTTTGGAACGCTGGCACACTTCACCGCTGTCGTGGTCGCCAGTATCACTTGGCGTTGTTTTCCCCACTTCGGTGCAAGGCAACTCGAACGAGTATGCTTCTTGAGTACAACCCAGTCGCCGGGAACCAATTTATGGACTGGAGTTGTTGGATTGGCGACGGCATCTACCCCAATCTGGTGAGAGATAGAACGCACTTGGTCACCCAGTTGCTTGCAGTACTCAAGTACCAAATCATCAGAAATGTTTATCAGTTTATGTCCTGGTACCCATGCTTGTCTCATCACTCTTCCCATCAGGATTTCATGGGGGCTCAGGCCTGTGTTTCGGTCTGGAATACTTCTGAGTCCCATCAGAACAAGAGGTAAAGCATTTATCCAGTTCTGCCAGTAGATTCACACATCTGTCCTAATCTCGATTTTAGAGTGCCATTTATCTGTTTCACCACTCCAGAAGCCTCTGGACGATATGCACAGTGCAGCTTTTGTGTGATCTTGAATGCTTTACAGAGCTGATCGATCACCTCATTCTGAAAATGTCTGCCTCTATCTGATTCAATTGTGACTGGCACCCCGAACCTAGGTATTAATTCTCGCCGTAACAATTTGGCTACAGTTATGGCGTCATTCTTTTTGGCAGGGTAAGCTTCCACCCATTTTGAAAATAGGCAGACAAGGACATATCTCATTCCCTCACAACGAGGCAGTGTGATGAAATCAATCTGAACTCTTACAAAGGGACCCCCTGATTTCCCAATTTTACCTAATTCAACTGCTGTTCTTTTCCCAGCGTTGAATTGCTGACATGCTAAGCACCTCTGGCAGAGTGACTCTGCTACTTTCCTGAACTTCGGATTGTACCATGTTTGTTGGAAAATCAGAACCATGGCGTCCCTGCCAATGTGTGAATCTACATGTATCAACCTGACCATTGAAGCAAGCAGATGTCTAGGCAACACAGGCATACCATTTGGGCCCACAATGACACCATCCTCACTTCTCTGTCGACAACCAAGTTTCCTCCATTTTTCCTTTTCTGTTGATGGCACAGCATGCTGCCAATCTCTCAACTCTTCCCAGGTAGGCACATCCTCAAACATCATAAGTTGGCAGCTGTTTCCATGTCCCCCCAATTTAATATTTACAGACATGCGAGGTTTGGCACAATGTTGGGCCACTTCATCAGCAAATCGATTTCCTAATGTCACATGATCAGTGCCAGATTTATGAGCAGCACATTTGACCACTGCCAATTCTTTTGGTAATTGGATTGCCTCCAGTAAATCTTGTACAACTTTTCCATTTCTGATGGGAGTACCTGAAGAAGTCAGAAACTCCCTCTGTAGCCACAATTGGCCGAAGTCGTGCACAACCCCATAACAGTATTGGCTGTCAGTATATACTGTTTTATTTTTCCAAATTTTACAGGCTCTTGTTAATGCAATCAATTCAGCTACTTGTGCAGACTTCACTCCAAATAAACAGGATGCTTCTTCAATTTGTTTTACTGTGACTACAGCATAAGCAGCACTTAGGCCTACAAGTGCGTGTCTCATACATGAGCCATCCACGAACAGTTCTTCATCTTCCACAGGCAAGGGCACTTCCTTGATATCTGGGCGTGATTTAGTACTGAACTCTATCAGGTCAATGCAATCATGCTCGACCTCTCCCTGTGCTTCTGTAATCATTGAGTCGGATAGCAGGGTAGCTGGATTCAGGATATTGCACCGAGTAATGACTACATTTGCAGCACCTACGAGAATCCTCTCGTACTTAGTCAGCCGACTAGGGGTGAGATACTGAGTTTTAGTTCTGGTCAGTAAAATTACAACTGCATGTGGAACATACACAGTTACAGGATGTCCCATAACAATAGATTCACTCTGTTCTAGACTTGTGCACGTTGCAGCTACTGCTTTCAGACATCCGGGTAATCCAGCAGCCACTGGATCCAAAGTGGCAGAAAAATATGCCACTGGACGTCTAGTCAAACCATGCTCCTGAGTTAAGACTGACCGTGCACAGTTATCTTGTGTGTCGCAGAACAGTGCAAATTCCTTGGAATAATCGGGCATCCCTAGAGCAGGGGCTGTACACAGACATTCTTGTAATTTAGTAAATGCTGTCAAGCTTTCATCATCCCATTCCACCGGGTCCTTTACTCCTTTCTTGGTCATTTTTAATAAAGGCTTTGCTAGGACTGCAAATCCCACAATCCATTGCCTGCAGTAACCTACAACTCCAAGGAACATTCTGACTTCTTTCTGAGTACGGGGTAACTGCATGTTCCGAATTATTCTGACTCTTTCTGAAGTAACTTTTCTGATGCCTTTTTCTATCTGGTGACCCAGATATTTTACTGACTTTGTACAGAACTGCAATTTATCAGGGGATACTTTATGTCCTTTTTCACCTAGGTGATTCAGTAAGGCAATGGTGTCAACAACACAGTCTCTCTGACTTTTAGACGCCACCAAGAGGTCGTCTATATATTGCACCAAAACTGATTTTCCAGGTAAAATTAAAGATTCAAGGCACTTTTTCAGAATCTGATTAAAGATAGAGGGACTTTCTGTGTACCCTTGAGGGACGCGATTCCAAACGAACACGTGACTGTCGAATGCAAATGAGAAAAGAAATTTGCTGTCTGGATGCAATGGGATCGAAAAGAATGCGTGACATAGGTCTATCACGGTGAACCACTCAGCATCCCAGGGAATCTGATACAGGATTACTGCTGGGTTTGGAACAATAGGACAGCAAGGAACAACAATTTTGTTTACCTTTCTTAGGTCCTGCACTACCCTGTACTTGCCACTAGGTTTCTTGATTCCAATTATGGGTGAGTTACATGGACTACTCATCACTTCCTGTATGATGTTCGCTTCTAGCAATCTTTTTATTTCAATGGCAACTCCTGCTCTCACTTCTGCACTCATTTTGTATGGCTTGGTATTGGGGTAAACTGCATTTTCTTTTTATAGCTATTTTTATTGGGTCTACATTTGCCATTAAACCTACATCCTTTCCAGTAAAGTCCCATACTTCTGGTTTCACTGTCTTTTGGAGTTCTTCGGGTAAGTCTTGTATAGTCATCTGTTTAATTTCTGAGTCTGGTCTGATTAACATTAATTTGCCATCCTCGTCTGGGGTTTGAATTTCGACGCCTTTTGGTGTGCAAAAGATGGTACAGTTAATTTTGCACAACAAATCACGTCCCAGTAAGTTTACTGGACTGGTATCACACACCACAAATCTATGCATTTCTTTGAAATTCCCTATTGTGATCTCCATGGGCTCAGTAACTGGGGTGCTAATCAATTGATTAGACACACCCACTACTTGCATTGCTTCTCCCGAGAGGGGTAGGTTTGGCACGTCCGCTGTTCTCACAATAGAACGGGTAGCACCAGTGTCCAATAGAAAGGTGACATCATTTCCATCAACCCTTCCTTCAATGTATGGCCCTGACTGGTCTACCGGCAAGGAGGCGCCAAGTACACACTCCTCGTCCTCCCCTCTCAGGCCCCGTCAGTATTGATCGTCACAGAGAAAAGTATCATTCAACAGAAATTGCGAAGTTGCTGCATTTCTATCCTCATTGCCTCCCCAGATTTCTATATCATCACCCTGTGGGGTTTTTCCTTTATAATTCGGTTTAGGTGCTCGGGGCAATTGACTCGCCTTTACCTGATGCTGGGTTTTTCTTGGTTTCTCATTCTGCGTCTGTGGAGTTAAATCAGTAGTTTGGGTGTTACCATGCTGTAAATATGGACATTCCTCTCTCCAGTGCCCGATTTCTCTGCACTGGTGACAGGGAAATTTCTTTTTAGCTTCTTCTCTGCTCATTTTTACTTTGGGCTTATCTCCACCCCCAGAGCCTTGATTTTGGGAATTTTTATTCATTTTATTCAGTTGCTTTTCCTGTTGTTCTGCCAACTTTACCTGTGCCCAATAACTTTCTCTGTCAGAGCCTTTCACTTATCAGCCATCTCGTCTTCGCAATACTTTGCGTATCGCAAGACCTCATACATTTTCTTAGACCTCCAACAAATGTTATTGTCTTTGATCCACTGGCAAATTTCGGGTCTTAAACCGTTTACAAACCTGTAAATGAAGTGGGTCATATCCTTCATCTCGATGTTATTTTTTATTTTATTTATTTTTTATTTTATTTTATTTATAGAGTTTTGTATAGCGCGGACAAGACCCGTGGGTATCAGAGCGCTTAACAGGGAAAAGATTAACATGTAGGCATTATAGTAACAGTAAATAACAAAAAACATAGTTATGAGGTAGAAGGTAATGTACTATATAGACATATTAGATATATATTTCCTAATATCTGTGCAATTAGCATTCGGTGACGAACTAGACTTAGCTTGTGTCATGGTAGTAGTCCGAGCATGGAGAGGTAGAGTTATAAGGAATTTCAGTGCATATCAAGGATAATATGGATAAATAAATATGGTGAGGTAATGATTATATAGATTATGACTGTGAGATAGAGTTATAAGATCTCCGGTATATGAGGTAGCAGAAACGGGACAAGCCTCGGCTTGACCATGAAACACAGTCAGTTGTCAGCAATCGATTTTCCAGTTTTATGAAGAGGACCGCCCTCTAGTAGCGTAAATGATCATCCCTGTAATCTGTCGGATTCTCTATGTAGGGTATTTACTCATCAAATGCGACTTCAGTTCCCGTTTGAATGATACTGTGTTTTGAATTTTCCTGATGTTTGGAGGTAGTGAGTTCCAGATTCTGGGGGCAGCTCCGGAGAAAGCTCTGTTGTAGGTCTTTATCTTGTGGAAAAAGGCAGGTCGTAATAGGAAGTCTTTTGCACTTCTAGTTGGCCTGTTACCTCCTGATAGCTTAAGTTTCTTAGCTAGGTATCTAGGCATGTTGTAATGAACCGCTTTATGTGTAATACAGGCTATCTTCATTTGAATTCTGGTCTCATAAGGTAGCCAGTTTAGTGCTTTCAGGTGAGGAGTAATGTGGTCGAATTTCTTCGTTCCGGAGATGAGTCTAGCCGCAGCGTTGAGGCAGGCTTTTAGTGGGGCTGTGGAAGTTTTCGGAAGGCCAGCTAATGTGGTGCATCCGTATTCGATCCTCGAGATAACTAGAGATTGGATAGCCAGTTTTAGATCCGTTGCTGAGATAAAGGGTTTCATTTTTCTTAGGTAATTTAAGTGGAAGCGGGCGCTCTTAGCCATTGAGTTAATGTGTTCTTTCATGTTGAGGTTTTCATCTAGCGTGATTCCTAGTGATTTGGCTGAATTAACTAGGGTCGGGGTGCAATTTAGCGCCGTCACCAGTTTAGTCCATTCCTTAACTTCAGATTGGCTCCTTGTCGGTGAGATTAGCAGGAATTCTGTTTTCTGGGCGTTTAGTTTCAGATGGTTAATTGTTAACCATCGCAAGGATTCCTTTAGTGACTGGTTTATTCGGTCAATGTCCTCAAGGGAGGCAATCTTCATGTAAATTTGCGTGTCATCTGCATACATATGATAGGATATCTGTGATTTTTGGAGGATCTCTGTGAGAGGTTCTACATACAAGTTGAATAGATCGGGGGATAACGTTGAGCCTTGAGGAACCCCGATTGTATTGGGGCTTGGGGAAGAGATTGCTTGGTTAACCTGGAATCGCTGGGTCCTGTTCTTTAGAAAAGAACAGAACCATTTCAGTACATTTCCGGATACGCCCATCCTGTCTTGTAGCCTGGTCATTAGTACTTCGTGCTTTACCGTGTCAAATGCTGCTGACAGGTCGAGAAGAATCAGTAGGCATGTTTGATTTCGGTCTAGGGCCTGTAGGGCGTCATCGACAATATGTAGAATCGCCGTTTCAGTACTGTGCCCTGTTCTGAAGCCAGATTGGCAATCATAAAGAAGCGAGAACTTAGCGATGTGTTGGCTTAATTGGCCCTGCACACATTTCTCAATGAGTTTGGCCAGTAGAGGGATGTTAGTCACTGGTCGATAATTATTTGGATCTGTTGCATCGGCTGTCGGTTTTTTGATGATGGGCACTACCTGACCTGTTTTTAGGCAGTCAGGGAGGCTCCCTTGTGCCAGAGAGGCATTTATTATCTCAGTCCAGATTGGAATTAGAGTGTGGCTGATTTCTTTTACACATTTTCCCGGTAGAGGGTCTTGATAGTGGTTGTTTGGTCTAACTTCCATCAGCGTTTTGGCGATCATTTCTTGGTCATATAATTCAAATGTGTCCCATTTAGCATTGTTTTTTGTTTGGAGACCCTCCGTTGCCATGTTGTCCTCATTTTTCAGTGGGGGAAGGGTCGTAAGGTTAGCTGCAGCATTTGTGAGTTCGATGTCTAGCATTTTTGATTTTTCGGCGAAAAATGAGGAGAATTCTTCGCAGCTTATGGGAGTATTTGTGTTCTCTTGGACAGTTTTGGCTAGTTTGTTTGACTGTTGTTTTAAGATCTGGAAGAGTTTACGAGGTCTGTTTCTGGCATTGTCCAGTTCAGCTCTGAAAAATTCTATTTTGGAGTCGATAATCTTTTTGTTGTATTCTTTTCTTGTTTTTCTGAGGGCTTTCAGCTCAGGGGAAGAAGGATGTTGTCTCCATTTTCTTTCGGCCATTCTCAGTTTGCGCCTGTCCTCGTTCAGAGACTCATTAAACCAAGGATTTTTTGGCTTCTCTGAGACTTTTTTCAGTTTTTGGGGCATTGTGTCGTTGACGATATTTCCGATTGAGGTTATGTAGTGATCCGTCAGCTCATTGACATTTTGCTTATTGTTGGGTGGCTTCAGGTCTTTCTCACACCTTTCAACCAGTAGTTCCATATTGGCTTCTTTTGTGTCTCTAACCAATTTCTTGAGCTTGCGAGGTTGCATGGTCTTTCCCTTTTTCATTGTCGGTATCGCGAATGTTATGATGTGATGTGATGGTCCGACCAATCACAAGGGTCTATAGCGAGGACTGATGTCTCTGTATTTCTTGAAATAATCCAGTCTAAGGTCGCTCCTTGTGTGTGCGTGGGTTGGTTGCATGCTTGTGTAAGTTTTAGCTCATTGAGGAAGTCTTTAAGCGAGTTAACCAGTTTGTCATTGCCGTCATCCCAGTGGAGGTTAAAGTCGCCTAAAAATATGTTAATAGCATCGGAGTTAGAGTTGGTTGTTATGATCTCTATCAGTTGCTCTGTGAATTTTGCGTTCTCTCCTGGTGGGTGGTAGAATGCATGCAAGTTGCATCTTTGATTGTTTGGCGTTCTCACATTGACACCAAGGTATTCACAGGATTCTAAGGGGTCAGATTGGAATTGGCAGATCTCAATCTCTGAGCGGTGAATGCAAGCTATACCTCCTCCTACATTCCTTGGTCTGTCTAACCTGATGATGTTATATTGTGGTGGTATTAATAGATCCATGGTAGGCGACGATGATTCATTGAGCCATGTTTCGGTGAGGATGGCCAGGTCAATTTCCTTGTTAATGATGAGGGCGGCTATGTCTGATGCATGTTTGGTTGCAGACCGACAGTTAAGTAGTAGGCACTTCAGGGGATTCTGTGATTTAACAAGTTCTCCATTATTAGATTCGGCTGACGATAGCTGAATGTGTTGTAGGTTGTGGTGAATTGCTTTCCTGTCATTCTTTCTAGACGTTCCATTAGGGTCAATAGGTACTGTTTTGATATTCTCCTCTCTGCCGGGGGCAGTTTGTTCATAAGATCGGAGTAAGGCCAGAGCTTCTTCGTTAGACAAGGGCTTGGTCCTGTTAGGTCTGTTGGGTCTGTACCAGATTCTGGATGTGTGAAACCTTGGTGTGCGTACTTATCGCCATCTCCCAGATTTTTCCAATTGTCTGATATTTTCATCGAGTTTTTTGCCAGGTTTCCTACAAGTTTCTGGAGCTCCTTGACTTCTTTCTGTGTTCGGGTTGGTTTCTTGTGTAAGAAAGATCTGGCTGGAAGTGTATTGCAATTTACTCTACTCCGTGAAAGACCTGATCTCGTTGTCATAAATCTTTTCTTGGTATCATTAGTTTGGTTGAGCTTTCTGGCCCTATTAGAGGTATCCCCATTACTTCTTATGTTATGGTATGTAAGGGGCCTTTTTGAGAGTCGGGCTCCATGGACCTCAAGTCTCGCATTCGAGGGAGGGTGAGGAAGGTCGATATGATTCACCTTGTTTATTCCGTTAACTTCGTGGAGGGACTCTATTAGAGCTGGGGTGCGCTCTTCAGCCACGGTGGAGTTGAGCGTTGGCGGCAACTGCACTTTCCTTGGTGCCTGGTTGTTCTCTTTGATTCCAATGATATTAGATATCTCTTTCCTATCTATCTCATATTCTGGTGTTACCATCCCGTTTTCAGTTAAATCTCCAATATTAGATGTTTGGTTGCTCTGGCTGTCGGTTTGATTGGTGTCTCTAGTGTTGGCGTCGTTGTTTTCAAGAGTGACATCTAGTGGTGTCATGTTTTGTTGGGAGCTTGTTCCTTCAATGTATTTCTTTAAGTTTTGGAAAGTTGTCTCAAATTTCTCAAGTTCGCTGTTGGTCGCTTGTATCAGTACTATTCCCGTTCTATACATGGTAATGCATAATTCTGCCTTACTTCTTTTAGTTAATGACGTCGTTATTTTTGTCCCATAAGGTATGTTTTTTATAGTTTTAGTGAACAGCATTTTAGACAGGGCGTTGCGCCATTTAGCTGTTTTGACTGTGTAGAATATAAGGTCATTTATCATGATGCCTTTAAATCTATCAAAGTATGGGTCAGAGAACAGTATGTCCGGGTTTTTTCTCAGAGTATTGTGTTTAAATTTCTTGGCAGCATTCTTGGATAAGATTGAAGGATATTCTATGCTTTTTGCATTGAGCCCTGTCGATCTTAGATTTCTTCCGTCCATTTCCGCTTCACGTTGAGGGTCAGTATTATGGTTTCGAGGTGGTAGGTATAGATTCCTTTGTGATTATTTGGATTGCTCTTATTAATAATAGCAATGTAGACGTAGAGTATATAGCTGTTGACAGTGACTTCCCGACTACTGTTTCAAGTAGGATCCTCTAATTAAATGTTCCACAATAGTTAAATTATCTTATTTTCATCAGTCCTTAGTAATTATGGTGGCCTCAATAGTATTTAGAATAAATACATTGATTAACCCTAAATGTAAGCGCGAGTTGTCTGTAGATAAGTAACCAGTGTAATGTCAGTGAAGAATTAAACAGTTCAAAATGTCAGCCAGTTTTGACCAAGGCGATCTCCTAAACAGCCTTTCTCTAATTCCCTTACAAAATTAGCTGTTTGGTCCCTTTTCGCTGTTCATCAAATTAATCTTACTTTCCAAACCTGGGTTTGGTAGTCCCTTTTCACTTATGCTCATCAGTTAGGAGGGGCGGGGGAGGGTGTCTGGTGTGTCTTCCTTCCTCTTCCGGGTCGCGAGTCCTCCTTCGCTGTCTATGCCCCCGTGTTAGAGAGTGGCAGCATCTAGTGTTCGAGTAAGTCTGACGCGGCCGCCATTTTAAGGTCAGGCGCGCCGCATTTCCATTGCCTCCGTCTCTGCTGTTGCTCGTTTTTCTCCTATTTTAAGCTGGTAGGGCTGCGATGGGGGAGAGGATGGGCATACCTCTCTCGTCGGTCGCCGAAGGTCCCTCAGCTCCGCCTTTCCAAGACGTCCCGTCTGTGTCAGCTTTTACCGAGTTTCCCGCCACTAAGCTTTCCGAGTCTCCAGGTCCGTTGGCTCGTCTATGGCAGAACGCGTCGGCTGTGGGTCCTTCACTGATGCTCCACTTCAAGTTGTCAGCATCACTGGGGTCCGCCGTCCAAGGGGTCCGCGGAGCATAATCAGCCTTGTCTACCGATCATGAACAGGTACAGATTCTCCTTCAGCGTCATGCGTCTCTTGCATTCTTTAGGCTTTTGTATGTGCCTAACAGCTAGAGTTTGTTCCGCTTAGTCTTGGGTTGCCTTTGGGGGTTGATCAGGGATTTAATCCACTTTGGAGATCCCTAGCCCCGGAGCTCCTCGCTAGGGCTCCCTATTAGCGGCCATCTTGGACCAACCATGTTATAGATGTTATCTATACCGCTGTATATTTTAAACACCTGTAACAATCTTTCATAAAAGGAGTGCACAGTCTCGTCCCTTTCCTGCGTGGTTCTATCTATCTTTGTCCAATCAGTTTCCTTTGAAGGCACCTTTTTCTTTAAGTGTAACATTACCTGATCGTATTTTCTCATTACTTCTTCAGAAGGGGCTCCTGTAGCAGGGTCCCTTGTGTATTCTTTGTTAGGCCAATCAACTGCCACCTTGCATTCGGTCCATAAATCCACAGGAACCACTATGTCGAAAAACCCATCCAGGTCTTTCCATAGGCATTTTTGCACCTTTACAGACCTTTCCACCTGCCTGTACCAGTCCACAGGCTTTTCTCGTAATTTGGGAAAGTCATTGGTAAAGGACACAATATCCTGTCTGGACCATGGAACGTGCACATATTTTCCACCTGGCACTTCACGCATAGGGTATAATTGCTCTGGCTTGTCTGCTTCTTTTAGAACGAACTCAGAAGACGTCTGTTTAGATCTAGCCTCATCCTTCTTCTTTGCCCACCTCGCTTTCCACTTTTCTATGTCTCCCCATTTTTGCAGCACAGTCAATTCTTTGATCTGTGCCTTTTTCCCTGACACATTCATGTTTTCCAGATTTTTGTCTGAGAACTCAGCTCTATAGGGTTTTTGTAATGGCTTCGATTTTGAAATATCTATTCCCATACTAGCTGCAGTGTCTGTTAGTTTCTCATGGAACACTCTGGTATTGCCGGTAAAACTCTTACAGATAAACAGTAGCTCTTCCTCGGAATAGGTATTTAATCTGTCTAACCCCACATTGCCTGACATCAGTTCTTCCATTTCTACTCTCAGCTTGTAGATATCTAAGGGTTTCGACTGAGGAGTTTGTTTTTCTAACTCTCGACTCCATCTTTCAATCTCTTCAGGAGTCACCAACGTGACACTCTTGGTACCCGAAGTCGATTCCATTTGAATCTCTCTCGTATTGAAAGGATTATGTCTTTTCTGTAACCTTTTTCCTGCATCCCTAATGGGCAAATCCATTAGCGAGACCTCAGACTCACATTCACTTGTCTGGTCATCCACGATTAAGGGCTCTGGTCTCGGCTGTGCTATAACTGGGGTAATAACTGGAGTCTTTGGACTCCCCTGTCTATCCCCATATAACGGAACCACTGGTCCAATAGTTACTGGGATTGTCCAGGCTTCAGGACTTGTATTTAACTGGGAGATTTTCTGAATTATCTCGGCCCTCTGCTTGGCTAGAGCCTTTCACTCCTTTTCCTCCAGTAACCTGTCTAATGATTTTTCATGTAATACCTGCGGGGTCAAAGTTGGAGCATAACTCGGGGCAGTTGGATGCGTCTCACTCGGTCCTTCTCAAAAATTAGGTTTTGGGAAATAGCTTCCTGGGTTTAAATCTCTCGGTCCTTCCTCATAAGGAGGTCTTGAACCAAAATCTTTCACCTGAATATCTTGATTCTCCGCTAAATGAGGGGTTTAGACAGGTGTCTCTTGCACCTATGGGTCCTAGGCTTTCAATATGAGGAGGTATTTGACAACTGTCTCTTGTGCTTGCAGATCTATTCCCTCCCTGACACAGAGATCGTTGGGAGTTTTCCCCTACACTAGAGGGTCTGGGTCCTTCATTATAAGGAGGCGGACTTCTCATAAACATGTCATCTAATAATTCATCATCCGACTCCCCAATGGGCACCCAATGTTTGCATTTTTCTGTCTTCTTCTCCCCCCGTAGGACCACCCATTGGCATCATTGGAAACAGGCCTTCTACAATCATATTCTGTCTCCATTGTTTCATCTTTTTATCTCTGGTTTCTTGTTTCAGTTTTGGATAAAATGTTGTTAACCCCTTGTCTAATCGGGGCTTGTCTCTCTCAAAAGCCTCGCTCTCCCAAAAGCCTCGCTCTCCCATTCCTCTAGGGCTTCGTACTGCGTTAATCTAGGTCTGGGATGTAAATCATTCATCCTGGTTCTCAAATTAAATGGAAATCTGCCATTAAAGGTACCTTCTAATGGGAAAGCCAAAATCCCATCATCTTTCGTGTATTCCACCCAATTTTCCAACCATACACAAGAGTGGTACCCTTTATCGAACATCATGAACGATGCGGGAGTATTAGGTGGCGGAATGACAACACCTTCTCTGGTTCTAATCGGTTTGTCTTTTTTGAAATAATTTTTCACCTTGTTCACAAGTGACAACTTTCTCTTATTTCCGTACATAATGCTAGTGTTATGACCTTTCCACTGATCGTTCTCAAACCCTAAATGTCTCGGATCTGGTCTAGTATGTGGTCTGTACGTATGCCACATATAATTTCCTTCAAGCGACTTTTGTTTACCAAATCGCGTCCAATCCAAGTGCGTCTCTTATTTTTCGTGCGACCAATGAAATGCACGAATTCAAATAATCTCGACCAATGGGTGCGCGGCCTTTTCGCGAGACAGGTTCTCACGCTTCGGCACTCACCCCTCCTTTACAATTCCAGCTCCGCTACACACCCGTTGCATCTACCAATCCCAGCGCGGCACAGAGTGACGTCAGAGCAGCTCCGCAACTGACTCCCTCACAAGGTAACGGAAACTTAATTTCTCTCTAAAAGTGCAAATGCTTTTGTTATTTAACAACGAATACACATTCGCCACTGTACTCGAGTGTCTAGAAAGAAAAGATACTTTTCACTGCAAGTAAACTTCTTTTGTCTACTTTTCACACACTACAGATAGATCTCTTCCGCCTACCCTTCACTCAAGCATTAGAGAACCTGCTACTCCTTTGACTCATCCACTTCTTTTCGGGATATATACGAAGTCTGAAGTTTCACTAGCGAACCCCTATGCTATCACCCAAGCTCCGATGAACCTGCTACTCCTTCCGGTGTGACCCTTACTAGGTTATATCACGATAGAAGTTTCACCAGCGAACTCGTTGCTATCATTTATTCAAACATACATTCAGAAAACCCTAATTAGTGCTTCCAGTTCTGCCTAACCTGCACCAATTTTCCTTAAGCCAGTGACCTCAAAGCGAAGTGGATTCTCTTCACCACTCGCTATTCAATTCCCCGGGGATTCCCAACAAACATAAAACACTTTACTAACGAGTAGGTTAATACATATATCAGTATAATAACAAGAAAAACAATTTAAAACATTTCATAATTTTTCCAAGCAAACATTTCACGTGATTGATCAAGTCACAAAAATTGTTTACCCTGTTAGCAGCAATAAGATTTTAGCAGCATCCAACCTATCTAACTTAACTAGTCCTACCTAACTTTAACTAGTCCCTAACCATAGCTCTGCTACCAGAAAATTACTGAGAGACCGCAGGTCACCCGGCCAAATAATTTCACCATACACGTACCAGGCCCATATTTTTCCAATTTATCATATACATCAATCGGGTGACCTTGCACTCCACTACCAGTAACCCTGGTTCCTTTCCTATTGATTCCTCGTGTACCCGACTTACCAATCCACCGTTACGGGTACCTATGACCACAATGGATCAGAGAGCTAGCTGTAAAAGAAAGGCAGGCAACAAATATCCACTTTTATATTTCCTTGTTATTCATAAAAATGACCACCAACTACTGGGAAGTTTTAAAGATTTTATCTAGAATTCAGATTCGGAGAGCATACAATTCACAACTAAGAGGCAATCAATAATCAAGATAACGAACAGCACATAACCATAAAGAAAGAAAATTAGGGCAACCATTTATGAGTCTATAGGAAGGTAAGAATAGGGAACATGCTAAGCAGAATAATCAGGAATGGAATCTCAGTTTGAAATGATTATAACTGGGCAAATTCTTAGGCACAATACTAGAATTTCACTACTGGGAAATACTTCAGAAAGGATGAGTGAGAAATTAGAAATCCTATACATCTATAGGAAGGGGGAAAAATGGAACACGCTATAGTTCTAACAACGTTACTTCAATCAGCTTATAAGAGGAAAATTATAAATCACATCTACAGTTCATAAACCGTATGGAGATAATGTACTCTAAAAGGAGGGAAAACATAGGAACATACTATGGAAAATATATGTACGACTTTTCATATAGTAGGTTGCGAAAAGCATGGAAAATTAACGTATGCAAAGGTATGTCTTTATTGAAGCAAAGACAGAAAACTAGAAGGTGCAGTATAGAGTTTTCATCACTATATATTTACATAGAATGGTGTGAAGACCAACCCTGGCCACGGATCAGTCAAGGACAGGAAATACCCCAAGGAAGGACAGTCATCAATGGGACAGCAGATGCAGAATGGACACCCCAGGACAGGACAGGAAAACCAGATTAGGATCAGGACAGGACCACCAAGGAACGACCAGCACCCGCAGTTCGGAAGCAACGCCTGCGCGCCACCCTCTCTGCAGCTATCAGTCAGAACCCCGATTGGGTTAGCGAACTCCCCAGCAAAGTGCTCCGCCAGCACTTAAGGTTTAGTAAAACCTCTTGAGTCTATGGTTAATTTCAGACAGAGTACTCCGCAGCGCTCTGTATTCAGTCACCTTTTGAGTGCGTTGGGTCAGTGACAGGTCAGCTATTCAGACAAGTCGGACAATTTCTCTAGCTAAGCCTAGGCTAGTTATACTGTTTTTGGGTCAGTGTACCACCCCCAAAATGTTGCAAGTGTCAGAATCCCCAATTTTGATTGGTCCCCAAGTAGGATAGGTCCACACACCAATCACAATATACGTCTACAAGCCTAAATTTGAATGCTCTGGGACCGCCTAGTGATTTTGGGGTTCTCACGAGATATTCGATAGAATACAATAGAAAAATAACAATTGTAGCAACTGAGGAACAGTTCAGCTCCATCCTGCTGGGTCGCAGGTCATGTTCTCAGGAGCATCTTGACTGTGGCTGCCAGCTGGCTGAGTTCCATTGCTCAAGGTTGCCTTCTCTCTCTCTCAGAGCGACATGCGCAGAAGAGACTTTTAAGATGGTTCGCGTCTCCTTCAGACCCCCAATATCGCGGTACATGAAAAGTAAGTGAAAACAAATTAAAAACATAGAAATAAATGAATTCATCGTATACCATGAATAGCTACTCTATTCCTTTTACTTAAAAATATACTATGCCATTACGAATTAGTGCAAGAGACAATTACACGTAAGCATCAGCGCAAGCTTCACCATGTGAGTATACAGACAGCCATTTTCGAAGCCAGTGCGCAGGCGCAAGAATTCCCACCAAAACTGCAAGTACGTCACGTCACGTGAGTGTGACTAACGCATGCGCAGAAGAAACCCATCAAGCGGCGGCCATTTTAGGAACAAGGGTTATTGAATTAGTAAATACATAGGCAAGCGTCACTAGGATACACGAACATCAAAAATAAAGGGAAATTAGTAAGACGTAAAGGTTGAGTTATAGGATTACAAGTTATTCGAGGTTCTTGATTTCAAGCAAGTCGCGTAATATGCGAAATCTTGCTCTATCAACGCGATCCCGGTTCTGAGGACACGGTGCAGTGTCGGCGTGCAGTAAGTGCGTAGTTGTCATTTATTTATTTGTTGTATGCGTTTTTTATATAGTGCGGACTTTACCAGAAGGTGTCGGAGCGCTTCACAATAGCAACAGTAATGATACATGAGGAGAAAAATTACAAGTGAAAAAATTACAAAAGCAAACGTTAAGTTACATGAGGCAAAAAGTGACAATAGTGAGCAAACAAATATAAGAGGTAGCAAATGGTACATTACAGGAGGAGAAAGTGACATGTGTGCAGGCATGATATTGTACCTTGTATCCGTGAAAGATTCTGCACCCAGAACACATTCGTCACAAACTTGACCAGATTCGTCGCATCTTGTATCAGTATATGTGGTGGTCTCTGACGGCTCCTGTGGGAGCTGGAGAGGTCTGTGGCGACCTCAGAGGATGAAGCGGTCCTAAGCAGCCTCCCTTTAAAAGAGACCTTTGGCAGCTTTAAAACCAGCTTCGGGGAATGCGTTTCTGTTCGAGGAGGGGGGTTGGTGTGAAAATGTGATTGACCTCACGAGTTGGTTCGATTCCTTTGTTTGGATCGAAGGTGTGTGGACAGGAAGTCTGACAGATGTCAAATTCAGGGGTCTTTGACAGACTTTTGATAGGGTTTTGCTGATGTGTGATCATAGATGAAGTAGATTTATGTGACAACCTCCGTGGACATGGAAGTGCGACAGCCTCTATGTGGGGGTCTCTGTCAGACTTTGTATGTGCTTAATATAGACATGTGGCAGCCTCTGTGGTTGTCTGAGTGACTCATTCAACACGTGAGACACTCTTTAACAAGTTGTGGGGGGGTCCACTATTCAATGTAATGCCAAATTAACCCAGTAATATTACTTAAAATCCGAATAAAACCTAGAACTAAAAGAGGTTACTGTCACTGGATGTTTGTAAACCTATTTGAGCACTGCGTCGTCTGTACTTTAGTTCACTGTCATACTGACCACTGCATATGATCTGTGAATACATACTAGTGGCAGTAACCTCTAACAGTCCTGTGTTTCCTTCAAATTTAAAGTAATAAGTTATTACTAGGTTAATATGACACGACATTGATTGGTGGACTCCCCAAAACTTGTTAAAGGGTGTCCCAAATGTTGAATGAGTCCCACAGGACCGTGTATGCGTTTTTATATAGTGTGGACATTACCCGAACGTGTCGGAGCGCTTCACAATAGGAACAGTAATGATACATGAGAAAATTACAAAAACAAACGTTACGTTAAATGAGGCAAAGGTGACCATTGTGAGCAAACAAAATTGGGAACACTCCGTGCCTTCTTTACCCCAATTCCACCCCGCCCCACCGACAGATGTAAGTGGCCAAGGGAAACCTCCAATGCCCTCAAACGGGTGTAAAATTTGAACTGCAAAAAGCCAAGCCGGTGCTACTTCAAAATGTACTACCGGTCAAAGACAGACTTCAGTCCCCTGAAGACACTCTACTAACTGCTCACCCTAGAATGGGGCCCACAACTGCTTGTTTATATTGGTGTGAGGTGTATTTATTCTTGACCTAGTTGTCTGCCTTTTGGCCAATGAATATAAGCTGTGCTTCATGAATAGCCCAAAACAATATTGCCTTCTACCACTCAGAGTTTTCACACATTGAACAAGACTTCGAACAAGGATTCCAAATTCGGGATGAAGTCTGGACAATTCTAGCCACACTTCAACTTGGGTTGTGTGTTTATAACAAATGACCTGGCAATCTTGGTCTCATCCTTGGTCTTGTTTGGGTGGGAAGCCGTCCTGTAAACTGACTATGCAGCAAACTCCTCATTCGGCCATCCCTAAAAGTGGAGTGCTGGTGTCCTGCTCAAGTACATCACAGCTCACTCACACTAGCCCTTGGTTACATGCTAACCAAATTCAGGTTCGATTTCAAGTTTTACAATGCAATAGGTCTCGCATTATTAAAGTTTGAGCTATTGGCATTGTAAATGACAATGTCTTTTATTCTTTTGCATTGGTGCGTAAACAAGCACTTTGTACTTGTAGTCCATGCTTATGAGAAGCAAGGCTGGCAGTCTCTTTAACTGCCAGCCTTGCTCATCGTAAACAAGGACTATATGTTCAAAGTGCGTGTTTATGCACCGATTGCAGGTTTTAAAAACAAATGAATAAAAGGCATTGTCATTTACAATGCCAATAAGTCAAACTTTAACAATGCGGGACCTATTGCATTGTAAATGCTTGTTGAATATTGGGATGATGGCAGAGGATCTGCATGAGGCGGGTAGGGTTTTATGTGCACCACCATTGAAGATAATTGTGAGGAGTTGGATCCAAAATGAAACATTATGTTTGATTAAAGTGATGTGGACACACTCAGGACCCGGTGCTTTGTCACGCAAGCCCTGAAGGATCGAAGCCTCGACCTCCATCAAAGTAAAAGCGTGCCGTTAACAGTTGGTCAACTTGAAAAGTGTCTCCTAAATGAGGGGCAGTGTAGATTCCCTTAATGTTCCTGTGGAAAAGTAAATTTTGCCATGTTCTGTGTCCCTACGCCTCATCCATCATATGTTATGTGTGCATGATCAATATGCATATGTTATTCCCCATTTCTGATTAAAGACGCAATTACAGTTGTGTCCACCTCTAGTATGTTAGTTTCCAGTCCTCGTGAATACTACGAATATCAGGCCTATGTAAGTAATGTTGCCACGTTTCTCAGTGTGCACGTTATTCAATTATAAAGTCTCCGTTTCCAGGCCTCAAAAGGGCCCGGACCACAGATTCAGCTCCTGTCTCCTGAAAGCCTCGCTGAGGAGCGATACAGCCCCCACCTGTATCCTCGACCCTTCACTCACTTCCTGCCTTGCAGTGCCCGGTGCACCCCGGCTCTGCCTCTGAGTCTGCCAAAAGTATGTTATAGTTCCTGCTATCAGTTCAGTCCTCCTCCTCTGCATTCCTAAGCTACTGAACTGCATCAATAGTTTCCGTCATTGTCTAGCTTCCTCGTCTCCACGTTAGAGAAATACTGTATTTAATGGTCATTTAATATTCTTCACGCACTACATGTAGAATAATGCATGGTCCAGTCTTAGAGTCAGGTTAGCCTCTCCCCTCATGACTTCTAGTTTATATCAACATGTTCCCTAAACATTAGATACCAGATAGGGTTTAGGTACATGTCGCTCCGACCCTCCAGACTCTAGTCTCTGCTCCTAGCACAGAGTTCGTAGCCCCCAGCTTCTCCTAGTAACACGTCATTGCTAGTTTTCGCGCACCATTAGGTTAGAGGTCCCGGCTCCTTAGGTAGCCCCCTCCAATGTTTCCGCCCATTCATGACATATTCTGTTACGTTTTGCATCACATGTCTAAGTAAACTCCCAGTTACACCTCCTATTTCTGTTATCTCTCGCGACTGCTACACGTCACGCCTTCTACTCCACCTACTGTTACGCCTACTGCAATGTAATGCTATGTGTTTGCGCTATGTATATAAGTCAATGTTTTGTTATTAAATGTTAGCGCGCTCATCCCAGACCCAGCCCCGGCAGCTGCCGGGCCTTATTGTCCTATTCCCATGCAGGTTGTCCTGATCCTGTCCTTATGCTGTAATAAACCTGCAGAAACTCCTACTACCTCGAATCTTGACTCTTATTTATTGAGCTATCTGTTATGCTATAAGTCTAGTCAAAAATAGGGTATTATTTATTTATTTACCACATAATGGCGCCCGAACAGGGACTTGCCCTTTCCCCACGCGTCGGTGAAGCCACGCCGACCCCCTGACCCTCTGCAGTCGTGACGGAACCATACCGTGCACTGGCAGATATTTCTGCTCCAAGTATCCCTCAGGCCCACGGAGGAGACGGAGGAGGCGGTCCAGCATCCGAACGAGACGGTGGAGGAACGCGGCGAGTCCCGACCAGACCCCAAGCCGAGAGTCCAAGGTCCGAGGTATCCGGAGGCCCACCCGTAACTGAAGTCCGAAGTCCGAAGTTCGTCGTCATAGTCCAGTCCCGTCCGAGGCCTTCCGTTCCGTGCTGCCCGGTGAGTACCATTGCTGGGGTAGTGTCTAGACAGGGTCAGTCTAAATTGACTCCTGGTCCGTGGGTTGGTGGTACCCAAGCCCACAAACGAAGTGTTCACCTAGGTGGATACGGGTCTTGATGCGTTCCTTTATGGGACCGGTATGTTCCGTACTGTTACAGCAGTGCATCCAGTAACTCTAGTCTGTTCCGTTCTCGAGAATTCTGTTCTGTTTCTGTTTTCAGTATTTTCAGGTAGTATTCTGTTCGAACTGTTATTTATAATGTTGTTTAATGTATTTTCAACGTCGTGGTATGCCTGAATTGTTTTCCCAATTGTTATTGTTTTTCGTGTATTGTATTGTGTTCCGATTCAAGTTTAGAATGCCGCTCTTTTCCAAGTTACGTCAGTTAAAAACTAGAAAGGGTCTGCTGGAAGCAGCAGTTCCTGTTCCGCCTAGGGACAGTCCAGGTCACTTTATGTATCAGAAACATGGCATAAGCGCCATATTGTATCTAGATTTATGGGTAGAGTATACCAAACAGTTAGAAGAAAAGTATAGATGGCCCGTATCGGGTACATGGGATGCCGAATGTATCATGCGAGTAGAAGAAGCATTATGGAAAAAGAAAGCCAGACAGTCACAGAAAGATGCCATCGAGTTATGGCGTAAGGAAGCGCATAGAAGAACGGAAAAGGAAGTCAGAAAGTCAGAGTTAAGTAGAGAATCCCAAGAACGAGCCCAAGAAAGAGAATTAATCGAGATAGGTGAACAAGTCAAAGCCGAACAGTCAGACAGACAGAGGCATGCCCTTATTAAGGGTATGTATCCTCTCCTTGCCGAAGGCTTGCCAAAAGCGACCCCAGAGGCACCCAGTAATTTCCCGCCACCATTAGTTCCGACCAAGCTACGTCACAAACCGACCGCAGCTGATATTTTTATTTCGTCCTATTTGGACGACACAGTTCCAGAATATGCAAATCCAGTTCGCGCTCCACCTGTCCCTGTAAATCAGGCACTTCCCGTTCCTCCAGACACCGGAGTACCTGTTACGGTACCCCCGGGTCAGCCTGCCATACAAGTTCAGCCCACGTTACAATTACCGACCCTGCAAGCACGAAGAATGTCAGTCGACGATTCTAGTATAGGGGCCGCAGGAGGAGGTCCTCCTCAAACCCCGCCGCCACACAAGCGTTTATCAGCACTCGAATTACATGCTCAAGCATCACAGCGTACTCCTAAAAGTAATAAGTCTGTTACAGAAATCAGACAAGCCCTTGCCGAATGTGTCTATGACACAGTCCCAGGCGAGTATAATATGGTTTTATATTCCGTACGCGTAAGAAGGGTGACCGAGTATCTAGTCACCTTACCAAATATGAAAGAAGATCTAGACAGAATATATCGTTTCATCCGTACAGGGGATGATCCAGAAAGTATTGGCGAGATTATGTCTCAAAGGAAAGCCGAGATTCAGCTCATGATATTAAAGTTCCTGATCAATTGTCTAATAAGAGAACAAGATTACCCGTCTAAAGATCCCGCCGAAATGAGAATCCTAACAAGGTGGAGTGATAATATAGCCGAGGGTAAGCACAAGACCATTAGTGCCATGGAAAGTATGTACAAGAAAATTCGTAAAGAAATAATAAGGTTACACGAACAGCGTAAAGCAGCACAAGTAAGCGAGAAAGAAAGTATCTCTGATCCTGAAGAGGAAGACGAGAATCCCGCCAGAATAGCGTATGTAGGAAAATCCAGATTTCCAGATCGCCATTTACGTCCAGAACCTAAGTCTATTTTTCATCATCCAGCACCAGAACGAGGCTCTTTAGAACAAGTATTTCAAGCTACCGATCACATTCTGAAATCACGAGTCGGTTATAGCGAATTAAGTACCATGCACGAACAAGAACTAGCCCGATCAGCAGTCCGATGGATTACTGATTCTACCACTTTTCCAGACGAAATAGTGGCACAAATGTTTCTGAAACTGCCCCCAGCCGAGCAACGACTGGTGGGTATGTATATGATCCAGCACCTCATTACCCTGTATGAGGGTCAACATTCTGATCCAGGCCCGTTACATGATATCCTGAACGAGTTACTCCAGTACAGATGGAGAGGTCTAGGTACCGATTTAATTAGTGTCATTCTAGAACAGCGCCACAAGTATAGAACGTTCCTGAACCCGCATTTTGTTCATGTCTCACCCCCAGAAAGTAAACCATTCTACATAGACAGACAGAATCCGCTACGAGAAGTCCACCCAGTCCAAGGGGCGGGTGGCGCAATGCAACGAGTGTTTGTATACACTCCGATATCAAAGATGGAACTTCTTGAAATGAAGAAATTAATCCCCTGTCATGACAAAGATCCAGCGGGGTTCCATAGAGAATTAAAAGACATGCTCCGTATGGGAGAATACACTTACCCAGATATCATTAAAATGTTAAAGGTCCTGCTACCCGCAGGGGTGTATGAAAAGTTAAAGGAAAAAGAATGGGAGGTGGGAGAGAAAAAGATCGATTGGACAGCTCTAGAAGCTGAAGACAAGGCACGAGTACCAGGTACCGGTCTTGGAGATAAATGTAAAGAATTACCAGAATTATTGATTCAAGTTTTACCCAGATTATTGACAACTAGGAAAGAAGACTGGGATGCAATCTCAGCCTGTAAACAGAAACAAGATGAGGATATTAGTGATTTTTATTCTAGATTTGAGAAATGTTTCAGTATTAACAGTGGTCTCAAGACAAGTAGTGAGTCATCCCCTCATCTTTTCGTTACCAAATTAGTCGAGAATTCAAGTCCACAAATTAAAAACCGAGTTTTGAAAGTCGAAAGCACCTGGCAAGCAAATACTCCGTCCCAGATGCTCCAGATGCTCCAGTATCACCAGAATAGAATCAGAGAAGAGCAAGAACACGAAAGAAAACGTATGAAAGACACGAAAATGAAAGTGCTAGTTGCACAATCTATTCCTCAAGACAGTCAGAAGAGGGGTCCGAATCAAGCCAGTCATCCTGCGGCTCCCGTTAAAGGGAACTGCAATTATTGTAAACAGCCAGGTCATTTTATAAACGAGTGTGCAGTTCTGAAACACAACATAGCTACTGGTAAGACTAAAGAAAGACCACGTCCGCCGAGACAAGAACAAGTTTCACAGACTCCTCAGTCACAGAATGCACCACAGACAGTTACAGTACCGCAGCCTATTGCTGCAACACAGCACGTTACATCGCAGATGTACCAGTATGCACAGTCCGAGTATCCAGAGTACCAGTCATATTCATGAAACAGCCTAGAGAGGGAGGTAGGCTTGCCTCTCATCGAGATACCTGTAGACCAAGAAGGTCCCTATGTTCATAGTCAAGTATTAGGGAAAGACAGAAAGTTTTTGATCGATACAGGGGCAAGTAGGACCACAATTAGTCACGCCGAAGTTCCAGGGGCTCCGCTCTCAGGCTCAAGAAATGTTTCCCTTGGATTTTCAGGAAAACCCATAGTTAATGAGATATCAAAGCCAGTTACTCTAGAAGTAGGTCCATTGTCCCGTACTACTGATCTGTTACTTACTAAGTCATGTCCAGAAAATCTATTAGGCATTAAGACATTGAAAGAATTAGGTGCAGTTATTTGCTGTTCCCCAGAGGGAATACGTCTGTTCCTACGTGACTTTAAGGGTCACTATGTATTACGAGATTTTGATTCAAGATTGTCTAATGTTCCGCAGCATTTATGGGCGCAAGGTCCAACTGATGTAGGTTACATGCAAATCACACCCTATCGTGTGACTCTCAAACCAGGTGTAGTGTTACCACGAATCAGGCAGTACAGATTGCCACCTGAGGCTGTAGCAGCCTTATCCAAAATTATTGACGAGCTCATGGCTCAAGGAGTAGTTGTAGAAACTGACTCCAATGTGTGTAATTCTCCGATCATTCCAATCATGAAACGTACTGATCCAAATGCACCCCCAGTATATCGATTAGTGATTGATTTACGAGAGCTTAATAAATGTATTATTCCTCAGTACCCAGTTGTCCCAGACATTTCTTCCCTGTTAACAGCCATTGATTCCGAAGCCATGTTTTTCACGGTTATTGACCTCAAGAATGCATTTTTTAGTGTTCCAATTCATCCAGACAGCCAGTTTCTTTTCGGATTTTGTTTAAATGGAAGGAGCTATATGTTTACACGCGCTCCTCAAGGTTTCACAGAAAGCCCTAGTATTTACAGTCAAGCACTCAAGAGACAACTAGACAACATTCACATGCCAACTGACACTGCCCTGCTCCAGTATGTCGATGATCTATTGATCACAGCCCGTTCTGAACGTGACTGCGAGCGTGCATCACTTACAGTTCTGTATTTTCTAGCCGAGATGGGGCACAAGGTGTCACCTTCGAAGCTTCAATTCTGTGTCCAGCAAGTGGTATACTTAGGACACTTGCTGTCCAAGAGGGGTAGGCAGTTGACACCCGACCGTATCCAGTTAATAGCGAGTCTTCCCCAGCCCAGAACCCAGAAGGAGGTACGTGCCTTTATCGGCCTTACTTCTTATTGTAGACAATGGATTCCCCAGTATGCATTCCTAGCCAAGCCACTGATACAGTTAACGACACAGGAGGCAGCCGTATCGACTGTCCTCCCTTGGACATCTGACCATACACTTAGTTTCAACGAGTTAAAGAAAGCCCTATGTCAGGCTCCAGTTCTAGCTACACCGAACTACAGTAAGCCTTTTACACTTTTCGTTACAGAACGCAAAGGTACAGCATTATCTGTTCTCACACAAGATCAAGCCCTGTGCTTATTTTTCGAGCACATTAGATCCAGTCGCCCAGGCGTTGCCTGCGTGCCTCAAGTCAGTTGCAGCCACAGCACTAGCTATCAGACAAAGTGATTCCATAGTTTTAGGACATTCCCTGACAGTACAGGTCCCACATTCAGTAGAAGTTCTTTTAAACCGAACACAAACTCAGCACTTGACAATAGCACGTTTAACAGGTTATGAATTGACACTGTTCCAGCCACACATAGAAATTAGACGCTGCAACGTCCTGAATCCTGCTACACTGTTACCATCAGTTAGTTCAAATCCAGACACACATGATTGTGTGGAAGTAGTTAACATTACGACAAAGCCAAGACAAGACCTGACAGATATTCCGTTACCAGATCCTGACCTGACACTTTATGTGGATGGTTCATGTATGAGAACTAGTACAGGAGAACTAGTCGCCGCGTATGCAGTGACTACTGACACTGAAGTTATTGAAACTCACCGTATTGATACTCTGTCCGCTCAAGCAGCAGAGCTAGTCGCTCTGACACAAGCCTGTATACATGCCAAGAACCTGAAGGTTAATGTTTACACAGATTCACGTTACGCATTCGGAGTTGTACACGACTTCGGAGTGCTCTGGCAGGAGAGAGGTTTTATGACTTCTCATGGAACCAAGATTCAGCATGGTCTCCTTATTCAAGCCCTGTTAGATGCCATACATTTACCGACATCTATTGCTATCATGAAGTGCAAAGCACATACGAAAGTCACTGACATTATTTCCCAAGGTAATGATTTAGCAGACCGCACAGCCAAGCTTACAGCACAGACTCCAGACATTCCAGTTAATCAGACACATATTCCAGATCTGACTACATGCATGACAGTTAAGGACCCTACTCAAGATGTCATAGATATCCAGTCACATGCTACTCCCGATGAAATCAGGAAATGGTCTGTACAAGGAGGGGTCCAGACAGATCAAGGATGGTTAACGAAGGGTAGAGCCACATGGTTTCTCCCCGATTCTATGGTTCAAGTCATTATCAATACCGCACATAGTCCAGCACATTTAGGAGAAAAAGCTATGTTAGACAGTATCCAGAACATTTGGTTCAACAAGCATTTACGAGCTGCAGCCAAGCAGAAAGTCCGTACCTGTATGATATGTTGTCAGTTTAATCCAGGTAAAAGTGTCCCGGTGGAACAAGGTGGTTTCCAGCCCCCTGACCACCCTTTTGAGGTCCTCCAGATGGATTATATTCAAATGGAGCGATGTCGAGGTTTCAAGTATGTCCTTGTAGTTGTATGCGCCTTGTCCAGATGGACAGAAGCATATCCAGTCCCAGATTACACAGCCGCGACCACTGCCAAGCAGTTGGTTCGTGAATTCTTCCCTAGATATGGACTCCCTAGAGTCGTATATTCTGATAACGGCCAGCCATTCTCATCTGAACTCATGAAACATGTTTCCCTTTTGTTAGGGTACCAGTGGAAGTTCCATTGTGTACGCCATCCAGAAGCAGCTGGACTAGTCGAAAGGCATAATCAGACTCTGAAAATCCGTATAGCAAAAGTCTGTAAAGACAAGGGTGTGGACTGGTTAGTAGCTTTGCCAGTCGCTCTGTTTTACATGCGTATGGTCGCACATTCCAGATCAGGTCTGTCCCCGTATGAGGTCGTTTTCGGCCGCCCCCCTAATATGTGGGGTACTCCTAGACCCCGAAGTATTACCGATGTTTCATGTAATATGCTGACAGATTACCTAGCTTCCTTGATGTCTGCCCTCAACTCATGTCGTTCACAGGTTGCCGCCGCATTTCCAGACAATACCGAGGTGGCACCGCACGAGATCGTTCCAGGCTCCCTTGTGATGATCAGAAATTTCGACAGATCAAGTCCGCTGGAACCACGTTGGAAGGAGCCACGTCAGGTCCTCTTGACCACCCGAACTGCCGTCAAGTTGGAAGGCAGGAAGGGGTGGGTCCACCTTTCTCATGTAAAACTTTTCAAAGGATCGAAACCAGTCTTCAAAAACATTTCCAAGAACATTTCCCAGGATTCGAAGGATTGCCAGAACATTGTTTTAAAGGACTGTCCCGCACAAGACATTATTACAACCCCTCCCTTGTTAGAGAAAACTCCGCAACAGGAGTATAAGTTAAAGCTCAGGTCTAATAAGTCAGCCAGTTTGATTGTATAAGTCCTCCCCTAGGTGAAACGGTTAGACTGTTTCTGACATGTATAAAATAGACCCCCATAGTGAGAGAGTCAGTCAAAGCTCAATCAAATGTATCGTTTTTCTGAGTTTCGTATTATTCATCAGCATAATGGCTTCCTGCACCAGCTATGCTTTCTATCTGTGTTTTTCAGTTCCTCATGTAAATATGTCTGCTCATGCTACAGTAGAGCACACGTTTAGTGATCTGCCTCCTCACGAATATTCATACCGCCTCGCTATGCGTAATAACACATTTATCCGTATGTTACATTATTCACACCAGACCAGCAATGCCACTAATTGTTGGGTGTGTGGTCGACTCCCCCCTTTCCAGACACCGAAGGGAGTTCTGCCACTCTTTCCTTATCCATTCTCACACAATGGTTCGTGTGGAGCATGGTCCACGTTAACGTCATCCTCAACAGATATGTCTTTTCTTAACAGTACATGTTTCCCAGACAAGCAAGGTCTCCCCCACAGAACAGGTTTAGATTTAGAAAATGAAGTATATAATTTAGGAAATTATTCGTCGAATTTCATGGTTATGAATGTTCAGTCTGATACTACTCCAGACTCACCCGCTATTTCAGTACTACCAGTCAAAGGCGAATTATGTGTCCGTAGTTATGGTTCTGTACATATAGGTCATAGTGAATGTACTACTGTTATCCAGTATAGTGACGGTAGGAAATCTATTTTCAAAGCTTCACGTCATTCTTATTTTATTTGTGGTCAAACTGCATATGTCCGTCTGCCCCTCGATTGGGAGGGAACCTGTTACATTGCTTTCCTACTGCCACCTGTTTTTCTAGCCCCACCTGACTATCATAGGAATTCTTTCTTAGTACACACTAGACACAAGAGAAATCTCCCGATTGTCGATTATACTGAAACCGCCGCAGAGCAATTCATTGATATAGATAAAGGTGTTTTCCCTTATTTAGGTACAGTTGTAAATAGTAAGCTCATTCGTAGGTTAACAAGAACCCTTGAAGCAGTAGTAGATGAGACTGCCTCCGCTCTAGGTAACTTAACTGAAGAGCAATCCTTTATGAGAATTGTCGTTTTACAGAATCGTCTCGTCCTTGACGTCATACTGGCCGATAGGGGCGGGGCCTGTAGAGTTCTCGGATCCAGTTGTTGTATTTTCATTCCAAATAACGCGCCGTCTGTTTATTCAGCTATAACCAGACTCCATAAAATTGCCCATCTGTTACACCAAGATCCAGGCACCTGGACATGGTCCGGTTGGTTCTGGAATATAATTTCCGCATGGGGTTGGAAAGTCCTGTCCTTTTTAGGTATTGCAGTAGCGATCATATTTAGCTGCTGCCTCTGTATACAATGTGGCCCTGCGATTTGCAGCATGTGTGCTACCTCTTGTATTCCCAGTCCCAAGCCCTGTTCTAAATCCCGTTCCAAGACAATTCGAGACGAGCAAATGGTACTGTATGAAATGATAGACGGTATCATGAATATTGATGTTTCCTGATGGAAACGTAGTGACAAGGAGGGAATGTGGAAAAGTAAATTTTGCCATGTTCTGTGTCCCTACGCCTCATCCATCATATGTTATGTGTGCATGATCAATATGCATATGTTATTCCCCATTTCTGATTAAAGACGCAATTACAGTTGTGTCCACCTCTAGTATGTTAGTTTCCAGTCCTCGTGAATACTACGAATATCAGGCCTATGTAAGTAATGTTGCCACGTTTCTCAGTGTGCACGTTATTCAATTATAAAGTCTCCGTTTCCAGGCCTCAAAAGGGCCCGGACCACAGATTCAGCTCCTGTCTCCTGAAAGCCTCGCTGAGGAGCGATACAGCCCCCACCTGTATCCTCGACCCTTCACTCACTTCCTGCCTTGCAGTGCCCGGTGCACCCCGGCTCTGCCTCTGAGTCTGCCAAAAGTATGTTATAGTTCCTGCTATCAGTTCAGTCCTCCTCCTCTGCATTCCTAAGCTACTGAACTGCATCAATAGTTTCCGTCATTGTCTAGCTTCCTCGTCTCCACGTTAGAGAAATACTGTATTTAATGGTCATTTAATATTCTTCACGCACTACATGTAGAATAATGCATGGTCCAGTCTTAGAGTCAGGTTAGCCTCTCCCCTCATGACTTCTAGTTTATATCAACATGTTCCCTAAACATTAGATACCAGATAGGGTTTAGGTACATGTCGCTCCGACCCTCCAGACTCTAGTCTCTGCTCCTAGCACAGAGTTTGTAGCCCCCAGCTTCTCCTAGTAACACGTCATTGCTAGTTTTCGCGCACCATTAGGTTAGAGGTCCCGGCTCCTTAGGTAGCCCCCTCCAATGTTTCCGCCCATTCATGACATACTCTGTTACGTTTTGCATCACATGTCTAAGTAAACTCCCAGTTACACCTCCTATTTCTGTTATCTCTCGCGACTGCTACACGTCACGCCTTCTACTCCACCTACTGTTACGCCTACTGCAATGTAATGCTATGTGTTTGCGCTATGTATATAAGTCAATGTTTTGTTATTAAATGTTAGCGCGCTCATCCCAGACCCAGCCCCGGCAGCTGCCGGGCCTTATTGTCCTATTCCCATGCAGGTTGTCCTGATCCTGTCCTTATGCTGTAATAAACCTGCAGAAACTCCTACTACCTCGAATCTTGACTCTTATTTATTGAGCTATCTGTTATGCTATAAGTCTAGTCAAAAATAGGGTATTATTTATTTATTTACCACATTCCTCACAATTTCTACTGGTAGACGGCTCATGGTAGAGGGCTGAAACTGGATTTGAGTTCAGTAGCAGAGACCCAACATGTCTTACTGCAGCCTTGTTTGGATATTTGTAAGAGTGTATCCCAACAAGAGCTTGGCTTTTTAGTATTGCTTGCACAGACTGCTCACCAAATAATGATCCCTGGGTTTGGTAGTTAGCACAAGCTCAAGATCCCTGTTTGCTTTTGAGCAGGCTGTGTTAAACCACCTCGAAATATTAGGGAAGGGTTTAACTGGAATTAATAATTGTCGCTGTTCCACTTGTGGAGGCAGTTGGATTTAGGTGTACGGAAAGATGCTTAACGTGGACTCGGTGGTGTTCAGGCGCTGGGTAGAGGTTGCTCGTGCCTGCCTGTTACCACCATAAATCAGACTTTGACTCCAAGGGGCAGCTTGGTGAATGGTCTCTTACCACTGTAGCTGGGGGGGGGGGTGCAGCCCTTAACAGTGAACCAGGGACAGCCTTGGATGCTTGGATGCCGTAAAGCTAGAGATTCAAGCTTCAGCTTCAGTTTAGGACCTATCACTCCAGTTGCTGCCTATCTGCTGATAGTACAAGCTTTAGGCTTACAGACTGCAGCTGTGGCTCTTCCTTCAAGTGCGGACGTGGCAGCAAGCCCAGGCGGAGGAGTGGATTTCTGCTGTTCACTTACCATTCTGCTTTGTATCATTTTGAATTGCATAGTGTCTCATGGCACTGTTATTCTGGGTGCGCTGCGTAGACATATAGCTGTGTCTGGAGGATACCTGGTGGATACCTGCTGGGGACTAACAAGGACTCATGAAAATTCTGTTAGGTGCCAGAGGGGCTGCTAGGCGATCTGGAGCAAGACGAGCAGGTGTAGAACGCACCAACAATCATCATTAAACATTAAAGGGCGTTATGCTTCTGAGGTTTGCAGGTCTAGCTGTCAGGCTGCCCCTCTTGTGATTGAGTTTTGGGGTGGCAAGCTATACTTGGTCTTGAAATTGATAAGGCAGTGAGTCCCTGCCAAAGGCAAGACGATTGGAGATCGGGAAACACAGAATAGGCGGGATACTGTGATGGTGCAATCTCAAATTACCATTGAAATTGGAAATTTCAAACAGCAGCGATCGCCCCTAACGCCAATCAATGATTGATTGATTTATTGAAAGCATGCTTGAGTAAGCAATCAGGCTTGTGGAGGGTGAAATCAATCTAACGGAACGTCCACTCTCCCTAGACCATGAGGTTGTGCTTTCCCAGCCGTCTGGTGCCATTTCTAGTTCTATCGATAGACCCCAATGAAGCGCACCTTTAAATAGGTTCTGCCACCACCCGGAGAGGGAATTGAGATTGCCAGCCAGGCGTCCTTTGTTGCAGTAGATCTACCTCTAGATCTGCCAAGCCAAGGTGATTCATGCTGGTCTTGCTCACCACAGCCAGCTGCCATAGGTAGAAGACCACTAGTCAAAGCTACAGCTCCCAAGAGAAAGTTACCCTTTAGGAGTACCCGGGGTTCCAAAGATATACTTTCCTGGGTTCAACCGTCGGCACCTTCCAGTCTGCACCTTCCTGTCTGCCTGCTCAATATCATTGCCTCCCCTTGCTACTGCGGCCCCTGCTCGCACCTTAACAGACTCCAAGCTGTTGAGCATATTTTCTGCCAAGGTTGAGGCCTTCCTAGAGGCCCAGACAAAACCTTTGGCTGACCGACTTGGTTTCATAGAGACCCTGGCTACAATATTTGTAAAGTAAGGGCTTCCAACTTACCGACTATGGTTCCTTCCTTAAAACCTAGTCCTGTTCATTTTACAGCCTCATCCCGTATACTGCGGGAGCCTGACATCAGTCTCCAGGGCACTTGCACCATATATCATATCATATTGTATCATTATAGGGTCTTGGTTGTGCTTTCCTCCACCCGGAGGAGGACCAACTGGTATTTACAGTAGTGATTAGAGAACGTAAATGTAAATGTACAGGAATTTATATAGCGCAAATCACGGAGCGGTTTCTAAGCGCTTGCTTAGGGAACCCGTCCTGGTATTCCCCTGTGAGATAACCCCGGCAGGGTATCCGCAAGGTGAAAGCCAGGCATCCCGCCGCGAGGGGCCGTTGTGGAGATTAAGCAAGCTATTGCCCAGAGTCGCAGAGTGTGAACCCGTGAATCGAGTAGGCACCGGAGCGAGAATTGTCGAGTCCATGGACATTTTAGGACTTAAGATCCCACCGAGCCGGGAATTGAACCCTGGTCCCGGGCTGACCTCTGCTTCCAGGTCTGCCTCCTCTAACCAGTGAGCCACACTTCTGAGGGTGAGAGTGCAGTATCCTAAAATTACCTCCATCTATCGATCTTTGTTTTATTATGTTGAAGATGGGGGTAATGGTTAAAACAAAGTGGTGGTGCAGTGATAGAAGGGCAACTGTTCTATCACACCTGTTTGAAAAAGTGACTGGTCGACATGTTTCAGACCAGGTATACCAAGAAGTGTCTGGGGGCTTTCTTCAGGACCAATGGAGAGCTTGTTATTTAGTTGTAACGTGCATATGTAAGTAGTGCAATTACCCCTCTTCTTGGGTGTGCCTGTTTGCACACTTATGTGTTGTAGATGCATTTGTGTCTACAACTTACTGGAGGGTAGCTGTCTCGGGGAATGGGCGGGCGGACTCTCTTTGGGTCCTGTATAGCAACTTGTGCTGGCGCCGTCTACCGTGCCCCGGTGAATACTACTTACCTACGCACCTTACAATTAAATAACATGCTTTCAGTTGGTTCGGGTGGAGGAAAGCACAACCAAGACCCTATTCTAGAAAGGGGGAAAGGACATAACTCAATGAAAACGGTGGAAGAATATAACTTAATAGAAAAAATAATAGAATGAAGTTCACCCTCCAATGTATAGTGCTCGTCATCGCGGTCAACGCAAAACAGAAGGAAAAAAAGAAAGTGTCAAAAGTGGAGGGAGTGTTACATCAAAGCAATGGGGTACCGCCCACAAGCATACATTTCTATGTAACGCTCCCTTCACTTCATTTTTTTTACGATCCTTTGTGGTGGCACCGTCTTGTATTCATGGATAATTGAAGACCAATGATGGAAGTATAATATGATCTCCTGACATTATCACATTGATGAAGCTTACTCCAATGACATGAATAAAAGGAAGATTGTTTAAACAAATTATCTACGTTTGTATCTACATGAATTTTGAAGAAAAGCTGTTCTATTACATTGACGAAAGGTGAAGAAACTTAAACATTCAACATTTTTGCGAGTGACGGAGGGGACGTTTATTTCTCTGGAGGAAAACGCATCAAGTTGAACATTTCACGCCTCTTGATCAAAAGGCGATACCCGCTGGCCTTTATATTCATTCAAATTAGTTCACAAAAAATGACAGGAAGCTAACTGGCACTCTGATACTCACCTTTTCCATCTTATCCATAGTCAGCTACATTCCCATATCAATATGATTTGTAATTTGTTGCAACAGCTGCCAAAAAGGAGGGCATTAAAATGATTAAAGCACTGGAATAAGGTATCAGATTTAAATTTTGGGAAACGCTGCATATAAAAATCTGCACATTATCTATTCCCAACCATATAGCTTAATAATTCTTCTGAGTACTTGCAAAGAGTGTGTGACAGGTTGCATATATAATTCTCCACATGGATCTAAAAAAACTACATATTCCTCAGTAAAACTTGTAAATACGTGGGTGTGTGGTTGAATACATCAATACTCCCTGGATGATTGAATGAGTGACTAGTATCTGGGTGTTTAGATAAGTGCATGATTAATGCTTCAATAATTAAATACATGCATAGATACTGGTGGGATGCTTCAATGAGTGCAACTCTAGTGTCTGGATGATTGCAAGAGTGCATACATAGTATATAGGTGATTTACAGAGTGCATGGATTGTGCATACATGATTGTTTAAGTGCATGCATAGCATCGAGCCTATAGGATGAATGCATGAATTATGTTTCAGCGATTGGATGCTGCTGATTTGTTTTTGGTTGAGTGAACAGGCAGTGCCTGGATGTTTAGATAACTACATGGGCAGTGCCTGGATAACAGAATAAGTGCATCAGTAGTGCGTTGTTAATTAGATGAGTGCATGACTAGTGTCTGAGTGAATGCCTGAGTCCATTGTTAAAGCTTGAGAGATTGGATGAAAGTAAGTGTACTGCTGCGATGATTGTATTAGTGCAAGTGTACTGCCTCAGACATTAAATGACTGCATCGGTACTGGATGGATAGGTTTACTACAATGGTACTCTCTATGTGATTAGATGAGTTCTGAGTAGCGCCTGAGTGTTTCATGAGTGCATGCGTGAGCCTCAGTATTTCGGTGAATGAATGGGTTGTAAGTGGGAGTTTAGATGACTGCATAGGTTCTGTGAAGTGTTATAATGACTGCATAGTTACAGCCTTGTTAATTGCATAAGTAAATTGTTAGTACCTAGGTGATTAAATGAATGTATGGGTATTGCCTGCATACTTCAATGTCTACATAATTTCTGTCTGCCTGATTGCAAGAGTACATATGTAGTGTCTGGGTAATTGTATTACTCCATGGATAGTGAATCACTGATTTGATGAATGCCTGACTAGTGGCTCGGTGATTGCACGAGTGCCTGAATACTGCCTGACTGAAAACGTGCCTTCATTGCTGTTAGATGCATAACAGTTGTCCCTATATCTCTGACTCATTGGTTATCTCCTTCTGTCAGTATCAAACTGCCTGTGTTACTGTATATATGCTATTCTTCTGAGCTATGTGTGAGTAACGTCTAGATATCACACTCACACTTGATATATAATTGCATACATGGCTCTCTAGAAGCATATATTGCATTGTTAGTGAGTCTGCACATACATCAGTAAGTTACTAAAACGAAAAATGACATTTTGAAATTTTTCAAAGCGCAAAACCTTTTGTGAATGGCATACCTACATCAATTCACAAATATGTCTTCTGCTTCTAAAATATATAGTCAGCATATCACAAACAAAAGTTACACTTCAAATGAAGCTAGCACAGGAACTCTCAAGGCATTCTGCACTAAAAATCCTGTTACATTTCAACCATGTTTGAAGAAAAACCACTACCCTTACCATGTACATGAACTTTTCATCAGCCTTACTGAACATAGATCACCATGTGAACATATATGAGATTTCTTAACAGATGTACACCTTCAAGCCATCTTCCCAAAAATATATACCTCTCAGCATTTTAAGTAAACTTAAAAGTCCCACCATATATATAGCTATGTGCAATCACAAACAGCATATCACACCATCTAACCAAATGCAAATTGTTGCTAAGTCATCCTGTGCCCTGGACACCCCCCAACTTTTTGCTGACTGATTCTGGTGGTAACTGATTTTGACTGACCCTGGGATCTGCCTAACCAGGCCCAGGACCAGTGCTGAGCTGAAAGGAACACATTAGAATACAGTTAAAAAAAAACACAACATCCACTAGGGTACACTATGGTATGGTGGGGTACCCCTGTAATTGGCACAATCTACCCCGTAGTCCCCTAGTATATAATAGGGCAGGGGATTGAAACTACCTAGAAGCCCCCACTACCCTGGGGCACGGCAGTTTAGAGGCCATCAGCTTTTTTTGCACTAGCATGTGTGCAGTGCTGAAGCCTGAGATCAGTTTAAAAGAAGCACTGGGTGCCAAGACAGCTTTTAAACAGTAAATTGTGGCCAAACTCGACTTTGGTGGTAGGGGCACTTACAAATGGATAACCTACAATGTTTTTTCATATTACGGATTCCCAGGGTCTCCCCTAGGTATCCCAAGGTTTGAGAGTCAGTTATCTATAAGGTACACCCTTATAAAATGAGTTTTTATATGCCTAGGTAAAGTGAAATTTCACACTTTACTCCTCACATTGTGGTAAAGTGCTGCTCAAATTCGACTTTAATGCTAGGAGCACTGGGTAAGGAGGATCTGCAATATTTCTGCAGATTCAGAACCCCTAAAGTCTCCCCTAGTTGCACAGAGGGTGGGGGTCCTGTAGAAATTAGGGAAATACTCATAAAATATGTTTTTATAAGCCCTGGTGCTAGAAAACTGGCCCAAGTAATTTTCCCTATTGCAACCCCATGGCCCATAGGTTAACATGGTAAGAAGTTATTGATTAATATATATTGATAGGAGAGGGCTAGCCAGACCATTCAAAGACTTCCCAAAATGGTAGTAGTAAATCCAACAATATTTTATTGTTGAATTTATCCTAAAGTGTACACACAAGAAGATATAAGACTGTCTTGTTTGTAGGTCCAAATTCAGCCTTCCAGTGGTCTGCGCTGATGGGTCAGAGTTAAGTGGATTAGCCAGGCTGCTTTGAACAGGTGATAAAGAACCCCTGGGGTTAATAACTCTGCTGGGAGGGCAGTGTGCTGGTCTATAGGAATGCCTGGGGGTGGGGTCGTAAACCGTGCTCTTCAAGGTAGAGGGGAGGCCTGGGTTTCAGTTTCAATCTGACACTCTTGACCCATAGTCAGGGCTAGGCTTAAGGAAGGTATGTGCAGATGGTAGGGGGAGAGGCCATGGAAATATGCCATCCAAGGGGCTGTGTTTAGCCAGCTCTTACCTCCTTGCTGTAAAATCAGCCATTATGGATTTGAAACATTTGTTGCACTCTGGGACAAAATAATGCCACTCTACAGGATGTGGTCATAACTATGAGGAGTTACCCTGGTTTCATTGGTCAGAAGTGACCTGTTTCTTGACCCAGAGAATTTTGAATAAGTATCTGAGAGGGGCAGAGCCCTCCAGATCTGCTGCTTGAAACTTACTGCAGCAAGAAGTGCCCTGTTGTGAAGTTTTGCTGTGCAAAGATTTTTCTAAGGCCTGAAGACGACACCAACTGAAGCTGCAGCCCTGTGGATTACCTTGCTGCAAAATGACTAAAGAGTGGACTCCCGGCAAGCTACAGGTTAACAGAGCTTACCTGGACATCCCCCAAAATTCCCAGCCTGGAGTACCAGTGGATTTGTAAGTGTTGTGTTCAGGTGGATTGCAGAATTGAAGTTTCACACTTTCAAGGACCCTCTTGGAGATTCCGAGACCTTGTATTGTGTGTTGGATACTTTGGACCCGCAAGCAAAACTTCAGGAAGGAGTTCTAACTGGACCCCGCCTGCTGGAGAAGGTGGCACAACACATTTGGTGAGATTCTCCAGAACAATTTCTAAAGGTGTCCCTGTCAGAGAAAACTAAATGACTAAAAGGGACACTGTTGGTTTCTGAGCACTAGAAAGTGACTAATCTTTACAAATTCATATTTCTGGTTCCCTACAGTGGATTGTTTTCATTTTGGTGGCATTTAAAAGATAAAAATATTACCTATTTCTTATGAATTGGTGTTGGATTTTTATTTTGTGTTGTGTTTTAATTATTTACTGAAATTGCGTTTTTAAATGCTTTACATACGTGTCTTTGAAGTTAAGCCTGTCTGCTCACAGCCACGTTACCAAGGGTTGATAGTAGGAATAATGTTCTAAGACCTATGCTGGGTCCTATCATGTGTTAGTAGCCTTATTGCCAGTGGCAGACCTACATTTACCCCTACCAATAACACACTTTCCAACACAAAGTGGTCACATAAGTTAATAAACACATTGACAAACACTTCCCTATACATACTAACAAGTATTACTACTTTCTAATTCATATACAAGAGGACAAAATGTTCTCATCTTTTATTTGTGAACCACTCTATTCCTGTTTAATAATGTTACGAAAGTACTACAACTCCCAGAATGCAAATAACAAATAAATCTATTCTGCACATGAAGTTTAGACATTTAAAAAATTCTTAGTTCTTCATTGCAACTTTCCACAATATTATGCAGTTATTTTCCAATAAAATACACAATTTAATAAAGAGGCACAAAATAATGTTTCTCTTACTTCCCAAAATATTCACCACTAACCTCTTAAACACAAACCTTGTATTAGATACAGTTCATCTAATATATTTTTTCACATCATTGTGATACTCTTTTCTTGTTATCTCCCATATACATCTTTATTTCTAATGCATATTTTTTAAAGGATTAAAAAGTTATGCACATACCAGGGAAATGAGTTTGTAGATCTTATTGTTGTTTGAGCTCTCTGTGGATACTTTGAAACTCTTAGGATTTGTAAATACTAAGCACAAGAATAGTACACCACTCTCATGCAAAGCAACCATAAAATGGCAACCTCTTCAACTTTGCACTCTGTGATCATAAGAAAGATAGCAAATTAAATCATGTCTCATTTTAGACTACACTATCTCCACGTGAATGGTTAGAATCTGTTAACCCTTTCCCTCTCTTTTAAACAGAGATTCAGGTCTCTGTGTTTTTGTTATGTATTTGCGATCATAGATAAATCACAATACAAACAGAAGTTCAAACCTATATCTAGCTTCATTTAAAAGAAATGTAAATACTACACAATAGTTTATTACATAGTCCTGAGTTGGAAAGTAAAACTTGCCATTACTTAAATTGTCATCACTCCTCACCTTTTTAAAAGATGTTCTGTCTCTTTAACACCCTTCCCTCCAAATACACTCTTAGCTCAGTGTACCTAGCAACCCAGTGGACCCAGTAGGTCACAAGTTCATAGCACATGCTTCTTCCAAATGAGGTGAAGCAGGCGTGGTTTATTCCTTTATAACAATTACATTATAAATAAAGATGTATATTGAAGCTTGACGGACTGCTTCATCATTGTTGGACATTTTGTACCAGATATAAAAATATCAACAACAGTGTTAACATATAGTTGTTTCATTACGGAGTCACAAAAGGCCAAAAGTGGTCCACCTGTTCAACAACTCGAACATGAAAGCAAAAGTAAGCCATTAAAAGAATATGTGCAATAACACACCACATTACAGGCTCCCAAACAATTCCAAAAGTCTACCCACAATGAACAGTAAGAGAAATAGGGTAAGCATTTTTTGAAAAACGGAAGATCATATTCTGTGCAAAGAGGTTTCATTAAAAGGTTTTTGAAAATACCTGTCAGCTAGCACCAAATCATTTGCTGACTGACCGCTGTGTTGTAAGGAAAAAAGCCATACAACCTCCTACAGGCGGATGAGCAGAATCTAAAGAGATTTACCTGTATTTTTTAAGCTCCTCTTTGTAAGGTCCTTGTTTGCTATATATAGAACTGTTGCCTGTAGCCCAATTGGTAAGTGTAGAAGCCTCTGAAATTTCTCTTTTCTCTTAAGGATAATCCGCTGCAAAGAGGTTCCTGTCTTTGCTAGACCTGCCTAAAGCGTTTGATCACCAAAATCTTTCTTAGCAGAAATTGTGGTTTGGCAATTGAAGCAAATAAAGAGACACCTTTGGGTATTTCCTTAATGAAGGAATCACCAAAGAACAGTCTGTTTACTTGCACACTCTCCCCTTTTGACCCTAATCTTCCTCTTTTGGTATTTATTTTTAACAATAAACTTATACATCTCTCCATAAGTGAATCATCATTACTATGTACGGAAACTGCCCTTTGCTCCTAATTTGATAAGATAGAGGGATCAGTAGTGTAGGCTCTTCTGCTAAATCTAGAATCCTCATACAAGGTCTCGCCACATCCCACAGTCACTCTTGTCAAAGAGTCCAGATCTGGAACTTTGAAACATGAGTAACAAATGGGGATCTGTCACAAGAGTTACTGTATTCATTTTGGCTTAAAAGGGGTGTGTACACTCAGAGCACAGTCTGCTCCTTGATAACTTATCTAAATAATGTATTAATCTTGCAGAGACATATTGACCCACATGATTAGGTTGAACATATTCCATTAAATTTGGATGATGTTTTAGGAAAGCTCAGCACATACTCACTTCTAGAAACTAAAACAATATTATTTGTTTTAATTGTAATTATTTAGAGAGGCCCATTTCTTCAGGAGACCTTTTTCACTGCTTCCTCTGGAGCACAAGCCAGATATGGGTATCAAGATCTACCTTGCCTTCATTATCATATAAATCTAAATCCTACTGGTCCATCATGAGTATACTGAATGCGCACACTGGAAATGGAACGTGAAGTCCTTGCACCGTGGAGAAAAGCTCTGACTAACAAGGGCCGGCATCAAGAAATTCCAAAATGTTATTACCTAAATTGGGATTTTGTTAAAAAAAAATGGAAAATAATTCTTACCAATCTTTGACACTTGCAGATCTAAGGGTTATTTGCAATGGTTTTTCTGCACTTCAGTCTCTATATTTTTTAAATGCCCCACATGATGTCCACAACTGCCTCATGGGCTGAGTCCTTAAGTTGCCCTTTAACAATTGCTCCCTCATCTTGTTTCTGAATGTTACTCATACAACCCAAGAGATATGGCATTCCTTTTATGGAAATCTATAAATATATCTAAAAAACATTTATTTCATTTATTATATAAATATATATGTAAAGGATAAGCTATGAGATGCTAAATAATAATCCTCCATTAAGTAAGGTACAATATTGTCAATAGTCAAATGCATTTTTTATTAATTAGGCACAGGAGAATCAACCATTTTGCACGCAGGCTTAAGAAACTGTTTCTCGGTAAAGAGGAACTGAGACTTCCATTCCAGTTGGAAAGATGGGTAAGGAATCCCAGTAGGAGGGTGGCATGTCCCAGGTCATTGCTGTAATGAAGATGGTGACATACAGCACTGTCACCAAAGAAAGCCAAAGTGCCACAAGAAAGGGTTATAGAAGCAGACGCTGTGAGGCAGGAAGAGCATGCAAAAATGATACCGCTCTTGCTGAACCAGCAGCAGATATGCACTACATGTGAATTAAGGGCATAGAACACTCCCTACAAGTACATCATATTAATGGAAACAAATAGTGTTTATACAAAATACAACCGTATTAATAATTACATACTGAAATATAATGTAAATACTTAACTTGAGTTGGAGCACACGGATTGCCGGTCCCTTTGTGAAGCACTGCTGTTGGGGCTTACGGATTAGGGTGAGCCACGCGCCCTTTCATCGGACTCACTGTCACCTCTCGCGTTTCCCGCTTCACGGGAAACGCTCGCACCAGGGTGAATATCGGCGCTGGAAAGGACACTACCTTGCCCAGAAGGCATTGGGGCTAAGGTACACCATACTGCAACGCCCCGAGGAGGCGTATTTAAACACACCTGACCCGCGCATCGCGGGACGCGCGCAGGACGAGCCGGGCGAAGCCCGGGCAAAGGGCGGGCCGTCTGAGGCCGTCCGAGGTTGGCCAAGGTTGGGTTGGGCTTGGTCTCTTGGCTCGCTGCTCTGGAGCTGACGCCTCTGCATATCGACACCTTCTTTGCAGATTGCTACGTAAGTTACATTGACTTTGGTTGTTTATAAAGTGTATGATGCCTCCTAAAAAGTTAACTACTCCTAGCAACTCTATTGAGAACTATCTGGTACAAGTTGTTGAAAAAATTAACATCGACAGAAGAGCCTCTTTGGGAATAGACTCATCTACCCAATCTCCCTTTATTGACATCGAGGCTGACGATCCCTTTGGCCTTCTAATCAACAATAGCACTAATAGTGCTACACCTGACTTGTTTCCGGATACTATCACTATACAGCCCAGTGGTACCGTTGGTGTAATTGAAGATCTTAGCGTCAATGAGGTACTGTCTGATATAATTATTAGTCAGGATCATTCTACTTCCCCTCCAGCACCCGTCCCGGGTAAACGGGAATGTCTCAGGTCAGCCAAGAATAGAGTAGCAAACCCCCCGAGGAAACACTCTGAGGAAGAGGAGCATGACCTGACTAATGAGGCGTATGTTACACTTTCAAATGCCCAATTTAATAAACTACTGGCTCTGATGGACACAAAAATTAAAGGTGTGGTCAAACCCCTGGTTAGCAAAATAGACAAGTTAACTTCTGAGGTTAACCGACTGGAAGGTCTATTACAAAAAACCATGGGTGAGATAGGGAAACTTCCGGAAAATGTCTCTGCAAAGATAGAGGAATCTGTAAACAAATCAGTAACTACAGCTGTTAGTGGTCTCATCCCTGCCCCTGTATCAAACCCCCTAATGGCAAGTAATAACACTCTACCTGGTGATTCCCATATTACCTCGATCCCTGCTCCTGCTGTTGAAGACCCATTTATTGAAAAAGGGACTTTCGAGCTTGTGGTTGAAGCATCCCCATTGGTACTTGTCCTTGCCAATGTTTCTCCCTTGGCTCAAGGTGAGCGGGAAACAACATCTTCTCTAAGAAACAAATCCTTATCATGGTTAACCACCAACATGGTAATTACTCCCTGGGGAAAGCAGCAACTCTCTGAAGAGCTCGTCAAAGCGAGAAGGGTACAGTGGATCGGGGACAGGGTGAAAAAATTCAAAGGGGAGTGTGTCGTCCTCCATTTCTCTGACCCTGGGGTCTTGCCTAATATCTTACCAAACATCTTACCACCACAAAGGCGAACAACTTCAATCGTTCCATTGACTTTGGACTTCTTCTATCCTAGAAAGGGAAGCGGACCAAACTCAAGTATTTTAAGAACCAAATGGAACATTGTGTCTAAGAGGGGGAGAAAGGATGTTGCTTCAGTGGACTGGGGTCTGGGGTTGGAAAATCGTTTTTCTGCATTGTCCAACTTAAGCGATTGCGATTGACAACCATCTACCTGTAATTCTGTTACCGTGCCTCTTTGTGCCAAAAGTATACCTGATTTAGCCTGTAATTTAACAACAACTAGCCCTCTGGGGCTGATGTCTGTCGATTTACCTGGGTTATCTAATGTTACAACCATAAACCAGGCTATAGGGGGTAGGATGTCAGACAAGCATATTACAAACCCCGGTACTCTTATGACACCTATTTCAGGGAATCTTTTGTCATGGAATGTGGCTGGAATATCTTCCAAAATGGACAGTGCTGATTGGTTTGAATTTATTAACAGGTATGACCTCTGTATCTTTCAGGAGACTTGGGCGTGTGAGCCTACTTTTGCATTGGGGTATGTACATTTTTATGTTCCTGCTATTAAGGGCCCTAAAGGGCGGCCGATGGGGGGCCGTACCATATGGGTTAGGCAGTCTTTAAAAATCGCTGTAAAATGTGTGGAACTTGACCAAAATGATATACAGCTTATCAGATTGACCAGTGATTTACCCATCTCCATAGATATTTATAATATCTATGCTAGAGGTGGCAGCAAAGGTAGATCTGAGGTTCTTATGTGCCTTTTTACACTTCTTGAGACCCAATCTGCAGGAAAAAACATTCTAATTGCAGGTGATCTGAATCGGACATTCGAACCTCTCATCACTGGTGATTCTCCTCTGGGATCGGAGGAAGATAAGCTCTGGGACATTCCCACACTAGAGTCCCCCCCGATAACTCGGTGGACGGCTGACATCCTAGGTCTAAACGCTATGTGCTTGGAGCATGGGCTACGAGCCCTGAACGGCCGAACCCAATCAGACCGTGTTCCCGCCATGACGTTTAATAACGGGCGAAGCAAAAGTCGCATTGACTACGTCATCTGTAGTTTATCGATATGGTCATCTCTCAGTGACATGGTAGTTACAGCCAGGATAGAAAGCGACCACGACCCGCTATGCGTCTCACATAATTGGTGGACACCTAACGTAATTACTCCAAATCCTGGTGACCTACTTGTGCCCCCAATGATTACGCCATCCAATAACATGCGCAGGTTAAGATGGTCTGGTGTTAAGACTGACCAGCAGGCCCTGGAAAAGATAAGAGCAGCGACAGATAAGGCCATTCTGGCACTGGAAAATATTACTGCTTATGTACAAGGACAAGAAGATGTCAACACAGTTCATACGACTCTCTTTAATGAAGTCAAAAACTTTTTCTTAAAACCCGCACGAAATAATAGGGCTTGTCCATTTAAATCAGCAAAGTGGTACAATCATAATTGCAGGGCAGCAAGATTTAAACTAGGAGCTGCAATCAAAAGCAATAAATTGAGTGATATTCGGTCTGCCAGGAAGCACTATAAAAACTGTATTGCCAGGGCAAAAAGAGACTGGGATGAAGACCACTGGCAGAAACTGAGAGGTGCTAGTGAAATTAGAAATTCTAGACAATTTTGGCATATTGTCAAATGGGGCCATGATAGATCTCCAGAGCCTCCCAACAATAATGTCCCTCATGATGCCTGGGTTAAGTTCTTCAGCGAGCAGTACTCTTCCAGAGATCAGCCTGTTAGCAACTCTAACCTAATATATCTGTTCGCAGATGAAGATATTTTTATGCTAAGCGAAATCCTGATTGCCCTGAAATCTGTTCATAGGGGCAGAGCCCCGGGTAACGACGGAGTCCCGGCGGATGTCTTCTTAGATGACACCGATAGGTGGAGCAAGTACATCTGCCTTTTACTAAACCATATAGCCAGGGGTGCTGAAATCCCGGTATCCTGGCGGGGTGCTGTCATTATCCCAGTATATAAAAAGGGGGATCGTGCCCAACCCTGTAATTACCGCCCAATCAGCTTAATAGACACGGTCCAAAAAGTGGTAGGACGTGTAATCATTAATAATCTGCTTGATTGGGCTGAGGAGCAGAACGTCCTATCCCCTTTTCAGGCTGGGTTTCGCAGAGCTACTAGCACTGTAGACCAGGTCTTCGCTTCCAACTGATACAATGGCGGACAGTGGTCCTGGGCGGATGCAGTCTCTACGCAGCTTTTGTTGACCTACGAGCTGCATTCGACCTGGTGCCGAGGGCAAAATTGTGGGAAGTGTTGGCAGCTCTGGGGGTCCCGATGATTATTTTAACCCTGATCATGAGACTTCACGAGGGCACTTATGCTAAGATCCAATGGGGTGGCTACGGCAACGATACTATTGACTTCCCTGTCGAGCGTGGGGTTCGACAGGGTTGTTCAATGGCACCGACATTGTTTACTCTTTTTATAAACGGAATTGTTCCCCGTATGCAAGCTGAGCCCGTAGATGCTCCCTCACTCGCTGGTGCAAAAGTTCCTATTTTAATGTTCGCAGACGACACCTTAATTTTATCAAAATCCCCTAGCGGTCTGCAAAAGGCATTGGTAATTTTTGACAAATTTTGTAGTGATCATGGCTTGGAGGTAAACGCAGCTAAAACAAAACTCATGGTTTTTAATCCTTGTAGGAATTTTAAATCCAAAATAACCATGAGTGGGCGTTGCCTTGAAGTAGTGAATTCTTTTACCTATCTGGGGATACATATCTCAAATGACAACAGATGGAACCACCACTTAAATCTGGCAGTATTAAGACACAAACAACTGGCTGGTACCATCATTAAGGAGCACATGAAATCTTTAACTAAACCAATCAAACCGCCATTAATCATATATGAGGCTAAAGCAATAGGGTCCGCACTGTATGGGGCAGAGCTGTGGGGGCAAGAAAACCTCCAGGAGCTACAGAGGTCAGAGAATAGCTTCCTCCGAAAACTAACTGGCACCCCACAGAGTAGTCCCCTCTTGCCACTCAGATATGATCTTGGGAGGAAGGAAATCTCGGCTATGTGTAAACTTCGACCGATATTATATTGGCGTAGAATTTGGACCACCCCCGAGTTGTCACAATATGCAGAAGGATTTGCTGATGTGATCAAAGCAGATCAATTTCATAAAATTAAATGGTTTAGATCATTGAGAATAGCATTAAGTGAACTAGGGTTAAGCGAACTGTGGTCTGATCCAACCGGGTCATCCTTTCCATCTAAGATGTTTATAAAAAACCTTTATTGGGAACAGGTTGAAAATAAGAGTCTCCTTAACAATAACAATGGGTCTATGACGACTGCCTTCCTTGAAGCTAAACTGTTTCCAATGTTTGAAATCTACTGGGATATTATAACTAAACCCATGGACAGGAAACTGTTTTTCCAAATGAGGGCTGGCTCTCTACCTCTTGGTAATTTAACATCTAAATGGAGTAATGGAGGTCCAGCTACTTGCCCAGTTTGTGGGGAAGGTAAAGAGACGCTGGGTCACTTCTTGTTTGTTTGTCATGCATATTCTGTTCCTAGACGTGTTTGGTTGGCCCCCATGTGTAGAAATCTGGGTACTAAAAGCAGCATGGTCGCTCTACGCATTGTTAAAACTACCTCCTTAAATTGGATTATTATAGCGATTGCTAAGTTTTTGGGGTGGGCGTGGGTAACTAGGCAGAGATTGCTAGTAGTGTGACTACTCTCTGCCTAGCTGATCAGAGACTGCTAGTTTATCTATTCTCTGTTCCCATGCCAGGTGTCTATCTGACGAATTTTTTTTTTTTTTTTTATTAATTTTTAACTATGTAATAGGATTGTTTTTAATATGACCTTATTATATGAACTTTGCACCTTGATGACAAATAACTGAATGCAATGTTATTTTAAACCCCTTTTTTTAATGTGTATTGTGCTTAAAGTCATCTCTGACTTTGTAATTTAATTGTATTTTATTATGTGTTTGTTTGTCTGCTTTTATGAGTAAATACTCGAATAAAGAACTTTTGAATTGAATTGAGTTGGAGCAGCAAGGAAGGAGGACCTGATGCTCTCAGTCAGGGTAGGCTATGGGTTAAGTGAGCATTTATTGTTTAATAAGTACAGTGACTTCATGTTGTACTTACTTTCCAAGCGTTCATGGGAAGTGTGATTTATTTTGCTTTATGTTTGCTGCTGTCTTAGGTGAAGCAATGAAAGAATGCATAATTTGATGATGTCATGAAAATGAGAATAATTACCTAGTAGTGTCATAGGTAGATGCATGTTTTTTAAAATGAATCTTTTCGGTCAGCATGTTTACCTGTTCTCAACAATACTTGTACTTGTCCTACTCCATTTTTTTTAAGTTGCCAATAGGAGCTTTATTTGGCGGTATAAAAAGGCAGATGGACTATCTAGTTTTTAAAAATACCAATAGTTTGTTACTGGACACTATTAGATTGTAGGTTTTTCCTCTAGGACTGGAATGGCCATTATATTGAGCCAAACTACAGAGGCTGTATGTCTGACATGAATATTTGGGAACAAAGCTATCAGATGTTTTTGCCATTTACTAGCCCAAATTACTACAATTGTTTTGAATTTTAAACACTCTTAACAGAGTTTAAAAGAAAGTAGATGTGGGAGAACCCCTTTTTAAGAACACCAACTATATGATGGTACCAGGAATGTAATCGTTGCTTGGAATTGACCGCTAATAGGGCTATTGTGGGTGTGAGCATACATTTGATCAAATATACTGCAATGGTGTTAGGTGCACAGTTAGGGAAATCCAGATTAATTCCACATTTCCAAAACTTCATAAATATTTGTAAATACTGTATTTCTTTATGTAAGATTGGGTGTGAACATGTAACGTGAATTAAACTCAATTTATATAATTGGTTTAGGGGAAGTAGATCTCAAAACAATCAAAGCATTATTCATTTTTTCAGGATGATCTTGCCCATTGGTGGCCCTTAATAATCTCATCCCATCCGTAGGTCTATGATATTAGGAAGTATTAATCTAGGGCATGAGTTCCTGAGATCTGTGAACTTCAAGATGCAACATTTCCATAATGTGTTACATTGTCCTCTAGTTGCCCTAGAAGTGGTGTTTCTCCGGTATTAAACAGTTTTTCCATGCTCCCCATTCTGCAGTGGCTTTACTTCATTCACTCGGGCCTCTGGATAAGGCATTCCATAAGCTTCCATGGAGAACAAAGGTTGTTGGCCCAACAGTAGGTGTCCAGTGTGAAGGCAGGAGGATGTTAATTAAAGTCCACACACCATAGTCATCTTGCAATGTGGACAGATGGACTTAGTCAACCGATGGACAGCAGGCAGGGCATGTTGGAACTGTCACAGTAACAGATTTCCAGTGAGTAGGGTCCTATTGGGAAATGTGCCTTTGATTGAGCTCAAGTTGCCTGCTGTTCTTCCTTTTCATAAATATGTTTGAATATTGTATTGATCAGCTTTCTGACTTTGTGACAAACTTGACAACTTAACACTCAAATCTCTGTGTTGTGGGAGTTTGTGTTGATCCAGCGCGGCTACCATAAATTTTGCTTATGATACAAACCCAGAAAAATACCTACTCAACTGTATTCATACAAACCTTTGTCGGTGGGGCCCATAACACCATGCACTCACATTTACTCCGTTTTCCTGATCTATGTTTAAGTAATGAGCTGCTGGACAACGGGGTACCTTATTAAAATGTCAGAACTACAACCTATACCTTATGTAAACATTATATACAGAAACTTAGGATCCTGACTGCTTTAAGCATCAAGGTACTCCGCTTTCGGTCACGGATGGAACTTACTTACTACTTTTGGTATTCACAGAAGTTAGGATTTTGTCTTAAGACCGACTTAAGACCGACTTAAGACCGACTTAAGACCGACTTAAGTGAGGATTTTGTCTTAAATCTGTCTTAAGTCTGTCTTAAGTTTGTCTTAAGACATACTTAAGACAAAATCCTAACTTCTGTGAATACCAAAAGTAGTAAGTACATTCTGTGAATACCAAAATAGTAGTAAGTTTAGGATTGAGTCTTAAGTTCATTCTGTGAATCGGGCCCTTAGTTTCTAAGAAAAATTCTCCAAAGATTTTAGCAGGTTTTACTTTGTTTAGTTTGTGGACTACAGGCCCAATTCACAGAACTAACGTAAGACAAAATCCTAAACTTACTACGTTTGATATTCACAGAAGGCATTCAGAAGTAGTAAAGTTAGGATTTTGTCTTAAGCCTGTCCTACATTTGTCTTTAGTTTGTCGTAAGTGTGCCTTAAGTCTGTCTTAATTCTGTCCTTAGTTTGGCTTAAGTTTGTCTTAAGTTTGTCATAAGACTGTCTTAAGTCTGTCTTAAGTCTGTCCTACTACTTTTGGTATTCACAGAAGGCCTTTAGTAGTAGTAAAGGTAGTATTTTGTCTTAAGTTTGACAAACTTAGGACATACTTAAGAAAGACTTAAGACAAAATCCTAACTTTACTACTTCTAAATGCCTTCTGTGAATACCAAGAGTAGTACGTTTATGATTTTGTCTTAAGTTAGTTCTGTGAATCGGGCTCAGCATCTGTCAGTATAATAATATTCTGGCTAGAACACTACAGGTTATCCCATACGCCAAAGGTAGGTGAATTTAGGTCACACCTTCTATTACAGATGCAAGTAATTGCATGCATACATTACGATCACTAACATCCATAGTCTTCACTTATTCATACAAATGTTTTGGAAAGACATTAAGGGAAAAATCTGTTATAGACTTATCTCTATGGAGTTTGGTACTATCTATCAGTGTTGCAGTGTGCTTTGTTAGATTTCTTGTCAATATTCGTGTTATTGGTGATACCAGATATATCTTATCCAGATAATCTAAGTGGAATGATTATTGCTAAAATGAAGACAAGCATTTGCAAGCCTGTACAATGAAAACACATTTTACACCACCTGCCCTTGGCAGATTGGTGAATTGAGACCTGGGAGCCCTGAGAGCTTGTATGTCTAGTGTGCTAGGGAAGCCAACTCTTGCCCCCTGTGGTGCAGCACTTGTTGTGTGGATAGAGTGAGGAGGCATTTCCATAGCCTAAACTGGAGGGTGCAGTGAGTACTTCATGGGGCCCATGTCCGTTGCCTTGGGCCAATCCCAATGGAGCCCTCCTTTCAGCTTCGCTAGGCTGGCAGCTCCCCAGAAGTCTGGAGAAGACTTGTACTCACTCTATGGGAAAGACTATGTAAAACCTGTTTGACTAGGGAAGCAAAAACTGGGAGGAAAAAATTAGCTGGGACTCCAATTAGGTTGTTAAAATTGCCCTTAGCCACTAAATAGTGACAAGCTTCATTATGGCTGCAGACCAACGCTCAGTGTGGAGTGCATGTTTTAGCAATTTTTTTTAGAGGGATCCCTATTGCAGAAAGAAATCTAAGAGTGTTTCTCCATACTTTGATGATAGGCCCTCATTGGCAGGATTAAAAATGTATTGGGTATATAAGAGAAACAACATCACCATTCCCTATCTACGTGTACCAACACATTTCAGCCTTTAACAAGTTCCCAACCCGGTCAATGGCCTTCCTAAGGTACAGATCCCTTTTGTTTAGATCCCTCCTAGTTACTGACTATATGGCAGGGTTAGGTTTTTGGTAATCCTTGCCCTCTGTAGGCACAATCCCTAAGAATACCAGTGTCTCATTGTTTGTTTTCCAAATCCACGGAAATTAGTGGAGACCTCACCCTGTAGTCACTTACGTCAAGGTGCAACGTCTCTTGCCCTACTCACTCTGAATCCTCCGACAGAGAATACTTTTGTCATGTGCTGGGGAGAGAACCATCCTTTGCCCTCCCGGTGCAGCACAGCAAATGCCGGTAGGTGGAAGGCCATCGCTGCAAGGAGTGATTTTTGTGGCCCGCACCATTAGCTATTGACAGCCCTAGAAGGAACATTCTCTGGCGTGTGGTCCCATGGCAGGGAGGTGACTCCACAAGTGATCTGTTGTCTGAATTCCAGCTGCGGGCAGTGCTCATCCTACACCCCTCCCATTCCATATAGGGATTACTTCAGCCTCTAGTTCAAGGGAAAACACTAGATTTGGCTTCCCTTTGAGCTGACTCCTTTCTGGCTGGTCCTTGTATGAGCAGTTCAAGGACAGGAAAGATGTTGGGCAGCTGAGTTGGTGAGGCTACAGCAAGTCATGTGAAATGCTACTGCACTGGTGTCAGTGAAAATATGGGATCCATAACCTAGTCTTCTCCTGCTGACCTTTGTGTGGGTTCTCTGCTGGCACTTCGCTGTGGTTGAGCTTTGGTGGGATAGATGATTTGATGCCACACTGGTATCAGTAGCACAGATGTGGCATGGCCCTTGCCATATAGATGATTTATGAAACCTCTTAGTTTGGAAATGATAGCCTCGCTTCAGATTGTTCACTTTACTTCACCTGCAGAGCTGGACCAGCCATGCTTTTTTGTTGTCATTTCCCTGGGGCTGATGCCACTTGAGGCCATTCCTGACAGTTGACCACTGCTGCCTTTAGGAAGCAAAAAAGGGAAAAATAGAGCTAGAGTGAAGGAGACTGGAGAGATTGTGAGAGAGGGAACAAACAGTAAGAAATACAGGGCAAGAAGGAAGGCTGGTTTGAACATTGTTGCCAGGGCTTTTTTTTGCCCCACATCAGCCCCTGTGGGTCTCCAGTGCCTTACTCATAGAGCTCTCTTCATGTGCTGCTTGGAGGTTGGATGAGCTTCTATCTTCATCCAAGGATATCCTTGCGTAGATATTAGAGAACCTTCTGTGTACCAGCCTTGGCATTCAGATTCTTGGTTTACTGAAACATGACATTTCCACACATTCCATGCATGGAATGCTGCCAGTCCGAAATTTGTAAAAGAATTAATGCCGGGCCTAAAGTTTTGTTCAAAAGCCCAGGGCTGGTGCTATTGGAGGTTGAGGAGCTGAATATCAATGCTTGTCATCTTCATTCCACCCCATGTCTCTTTAATTCACCACCAGACACTCCCTACGTTTTATTTCACTCTTGAAAGTTCTTTGTAAATCCTGATTTTTCTCTTTGCCACTGCTTTTCCATGTTTTTCTCCCTCATTCTTTCTTTCCTCCATTTGTGTTTTCCTCACTTTCACTCTGTCAAAGCCTATGTGGAAAATAAATGCCTGTTCCCAGAAATGTGTGCAGGTGGTTCCCATGTGCAACCACCGGCTCAAATTATATACTGTTTGTTGGTACATGAACACCACATGTATTGAGGTGCAGTGCTCTCTTCCACACAAATGTCACTCGGAGACATGCTTTGCAGTCACATGGATGTCCACCAATTCAGATACTATGTATGGTGCCAAATGAAGATACACATATACTCTTCTAACCAATAACCTTTACTCCATTAAACTTTGCAGATACGTATAACCATTATTATTCTGGGGCAAGATCACTTCAAGAAACAGCCTCACTGTCCTCATCACCCGCTCCTGAAGAACCAGCTAAGCTAGCGAGAGGTATGTCTTTAGCATGAATCAGTGAAAAGTACATTTATTAAGGTTTACACAACAATACATGTTAAGACAGATAGCGCGATAGCTCAGTTGGCCATAGTATACATTTGGTCCCCATAAGGACTGCAGGAGAGCAGTCCCTGTGAATTGACATTTCACAACCAGCCTCTGTACAAGTTTTGGGTACCTATCCATGGTGACGAAAGCACAAGAGGAACACATGGGACTCAGCATTTTACAAATGTTTGTGATATTTGCTATGAAATGTTCACTCTGGTGAGGCACATGTCTGAATGGGCATCACACAACCATCCACAGTATAAGCTTGATGGGTCACCAATGATGTCACAGGGTAAGCATTATATGAGCGTCCATAGTCCATGCTCCATTTCTGAGCGCAGCACCTACATGCCCCCTAACCAATGCAACCACTGCAACCCCACTCACCCGTGAAATTAGACCACCCCATGTCACTTGCACACAGAAAGGACCCTGCAACTCACTCATCAAAGTAACAGAGGCTGGAATTGCTTTCTGGCCAATGTCAGATCTCTACCCAAACATGCAATAAACATTTGGGACCTGTTATCCTCACTCATATCGGGTTTCTGACTGAAACCTGGACCAAGCCTTTCTCCAACCCTGATATCGCTGTTGCACTTCCTGAGGGTTACCATATTCAAAAACTGGATAGACCCCATAAGGTGGGAGGAAAATTAGCTATCATATACAAAGTCACTGTCAATATCTCCATTATTGTCCAACAATGCAGCAACATCATGGAGATCTTAGTTTTCACAGCTGACCTACATCCTCAACTTAGTTGGAAAGGCGCTCTTGTATACTGACCTCCGGGACCACGTTCCAATTTTTCCTCACAACTAATGGAGCTAATCTCACCCCATGTTATCTCATCTAGCAATTTCCTACTACTGGGAGATTTCAATGTGCACGGTGAAAACCTTGCAAACAGAGAAGCTTCATCACTATTGACAGACCTATCAACGCTTGAATGAACTAAAATAAATAATGAACCCACCCACCTGGCAGGACGAACATTAGATTTAATTCTAACAAACTCCCTCAATATCACTTATGAAGCTACTAGTTCCCTGACATGGTCATATCACTCTTTGATCGACTTGCAAATCAGCGGTCCAAAAGAAAACACAGCCGCCTAAACATATCCCACTAGGCGACACAGACAATGGCATAAAATCACACCCTCAAAGTTCCACAAAACTTTTGTAGTGTAGTTCCTATTATCCCAATAGGCTCTGCGCATTGGAATAATACCTTCAATAGTATAGACCTAGGACAGAGGTTAACTAGGTCTTCTACTGACGATATTAGACTTAAAGTTTAGTGTTTGCCAGCTAGCTCAGAGTTCACTAGAAACTTTCTCGAATAGGCAAGGAGGATTTTAACCTCCCTGGATAGACAAGAAGGGATTTAGTTTCTGACAACCATAGAACATGACAACTTTGCTCTCCCCTAATCAAGAGTGTATCTCTAGAGTCGTGTGAAAACAAAAGACAACTTATTTTACTCAGTCAGTTCAGTGCATTCTTAGTTTCACCAGATTGTAGAGAAAAGGAAGAGACGGGCGTGTTCAATAAAAGATGTTATTTATTGATCAGTCTCTTTTCTCGTACAAGAGAAATGGATCGCTATTATTGCAATACTTATAGTTAAGTAAAGTGCATACAGTAAAAACAGAATTATAAAATAATACTGTAAAAGCATTGATATGGTTTCTGAGCCATATGATACTTTAAAACAGATAAAATAGATACATACATATATACATTGACTAATCGTACTCAACTGGTGCTTCTAACCACGCCTACCCCAGTGTACCTGACCTAAGCCTAATACGTGGGCGGGAGTAGATAAGTAGTAGTTTAAGTTAAGTTTGTTTTGCCAAGGGTCTGACTCAAGAATTCTCTGCAAGGGGTTATTCAGTTCTGTACCTGGGATCTAGAAGGCTGGAGGGATGGTATCTCTTATCCCAGGTCTTGATATTCCAGCTGCCTGCGAGGGCGGCTTGGAAGCGCCGGTGCTGGATTTCTCGGCAAGAGAAAAGGCAGCGTCTCTCTCTCAGCGCGTCAGGAAGAAGGGGCAGCGTCTGTGGGCTTCGCTCTCAGCTGGGCTTCTCGGCAAGTCTCGCTGCTCCAATCTCGTCACCACCGCGTGTGTTTGCTTAAGGCAATGTCGGTAATATTTATACCTGAAAGGTGCCGAGATTGACGCAAGGATGGACATAAGTACGTCAATAAGGATGTCATACGAACTGGTCGTTCGCACATTCTTTACTGAAGTTCTCGGTGAAATCAAAACAATGGCTATGGGGATTTCCCAGGTCGCTGTAGGTTTGATTTGTTTTGAGAACTCCGTATGCCTATCAGGGGGCTGGAGAAATAGTGCTTGCCTAATGAGATGGCATGCGCTATGACCTAATCAGATTACGCGCTTCTGTGCCGTGGTGTGGCTAATCAGATAACGGGTTTTTGCGCCGTTGGATGGCTGCTAGTTCATTATTAACCAGACAAGGGTCAGAAATAGGGGGATCGATACAGTACCCATAGGAAATACATCACACTTTCATACCCCCCCAGAACTCGGAATTAAACAGCACAGAGGAACGCTTATCTTCATTCACAGCTAGTATACTATCCACCATTGACCGCCTAGCCCCACTGAAACTGCAACCGGTTTCCACCAAACGTCACCAGACTCCATGGTATTCTCCCAATGTCAGAACCAAAAAAAGCCATTGCAAAAAACTAGAACGGCTGTCGCCTCTCCCAAACCCACTTGATAAAGAAAAATTTAAGAGCGCACCAGCAATATACCACAAAAACGTGAAATTCGCTCTGAAATCACACATCGCACTCGAACTCGAAAAAGTGGAGAATTCCTAGCGAACTTTATTCCAGGTCCTGAAATCATTTAATAACTCTAGGGCATGTAATATCGAAGAAGCCCCTTCTCAAACTCTATGTGACAACATTGCAAACCTTCTCTCTCAGAAAATAAAAAACATATATCAAAAGATTACTTTAGCCACCTATCCCCAGTCAGGTCCTTGTATAGAATGTCCCCTGGTCACACCCGACGCCTTAACTCGAGAAATGTTTCCCGCTCTTACGACCATCGAAGTGGATGCACTACTAAGAACAGTGAAATCAGGGCCTCCACTTGACCCAATACCTGCCAAGACCTCCGTCCTGCTATATAAGACACTTGCTGCTCCCATTTGCTCAATCCTTAATAGATTAAAAATGTTTTTGGGCAAATGCACAGCTACGTTACACTTGATTTGTCAGGCTGTTTGTGGTTTTTTGGGTGCTCCAAAGGTGGCGTCGAGTGTCCCACAACGTCGGACGTACATAAACTAGATGTGATGCCAGTGAATCACTAGCTTCATCCCAACACAAAAACATAATGGATCCACCGATGAGACCTATTGTCTCCACCTGCGGTAGTCTCCATGAGCCGATCGGACAACTTTTAGACAAATATATTCAACCCACTGTGCAAGCCATGACAACATATGTTAAGGATACCACACAATTTTTGCTCAAACTACAAGAGGTGAGAGTTGAACCTCATGAGAAACTTATACTCTGTACAGCTGATGTCCGCTCACTATACACCAGCATACCCCACACGCTGGGCATAGAAGCGATGGAAGAAGCACTACTCAATACAGAATTGGATTCTTGTTTTCAGACATTCTTGATGGAACTCATGCTCTTCACGCTCTATCAGAGCTGTTTCAAATACCAGGATAAATGGTATCAACAACTTACCGGAATGGCCATGGGCAACTCGGCGGCACCAGTATATGCTAATATATTTATGCAATGGTATGAGAACAAACACATTTTCGCCAAAAAAGAATGGACAGACAATTTGAAATTGATCATCGGATATATTGACAACATATTTATCATCTGGACAAACTCCAAAGTGGAGTTACAAAAGGTGCTCACTAAATTCAACCAAATAGATGAACGTATACAACTGACTTGGGAAATATCCGAAACCTCAGTGAATTTCCTGGACGTCAAAGTTTCCGTAACCACAGAAGGATTCTCCACAGATCTGTTCGTAAAAACCACGGATAGAAACAACATGTTACACTTTAGTAGCTTTCATGAACCCAACCTCAAAAGAAACTTACCATTCTCACAGATTGCACGTGTGAAAAGAATCACTTCTGAGTTAAACATGGTGGATCAAAGAACTAACGAGACAGCTCAAAAATTTCTTACAGAGGGTACCCTCATTCTATGATTGAAGAATCCAAAGAAAGGATTAGAAACATAACAAGAACAAAACTTTTATCAACAAAAGTCAAAACAGAACAAACCCGACCAGTGGTGGTTTCTAAATTTTCAACATCCAGCAAGAAATTCAAGAAAATAATTCTGAATCATTGGCCACTTCTAAATATCGAACCCGACTTCAAACAGATTTTCAACCTTCCACCCATATTTGCAAACACGAGAGCACGCAACTTGGGGGAAATCCTCCAAAACAAACCCAGACCACCTGTTGAATACTCAGGAACCAAACCGTGTCTCAATTGCGGCAACTGTAACAGTGTAATCAAGGGGAACAAGATCAACCATCCCATGAAGGGATACGAAATTAAACTCCATGTCAATGCTACTTGTGACTCAAGCAACTTGATATACGCAATAAAATGCCCATGCGGCTAATTGTACGTGGGCAAAACGGAACGACGTATCAAAGTGAGATTAACTGAACATAAATCAAACATCCGCTTAAAAAATATGAAGTCCTCGCTATCAGCCCACTTCGTGGAAGAACAACACAATATTTCTCAACTCAAATTCACAATTTTAGAAACTGTGAACAAAATAGAAGGAAGAGACAATACGAAACATCTATTAAGAAGAGAATACTGTTGGATACAAAGACTTTCCACCCAGAAGCCTTTTGGCTTAAATGATAGGATAGAAATGTCATGCTATCTATAGGAATGTTCTATGGACCATATTGTAATTACTGTGATTGTTCAAACAGACCCACCATAATATGTCACCTTTTGTTTATTTTCATTTAATGTGACCAAGAAATCAAACGGACTTTGTTTGAAACACTAGTTTACATACACACACATCCCCTTGATCCCTAGGCAGCCCCATAGCTCAGATACTACGAGCGGGTGCGTGAACACATCGGACTCACGAGTTCGTATCTTTATTATACACGTTGCCGCCAAATCCCCCTTTTTTATTTTTTTATTTTTCACCCTACTATTAATCTTTTTCTTCACAACTATCGCTAGTAGTACACTTCCGCATCTACAATACATACTTGCTACCGCCTCATAGTCACGCGATAAATGGCTCAGTTACCGATTCTACCATACAACGCAGTCTGTTGTTTAACTTTATGATCACGTGATAGCAACTCCGCTTATATCTTTTTAAGATTCGGCTAGACCAGCTCTATGCCGGCGTTTCTCAAGGGAGCCAGCGTACTCGAACACGCTCGATTCTACAACAAGGTCAGTTAATGATACCCTCCCGGAAACTCTGCGCGATTAACGCGTAGACTTAACTTATCGCAAATCTCATATTGATTTTCTCCGTTCATTTTTCAGATCCATCCGTAGACTCACCATACGATAACAGGCTTGTAAGTGACACGCCATTTTAATCCCTAGCATGTTTTCTAGTAACCTCACGGGCTTAGGGGTCACACAAGGTGATATCACAACGCTACTTCTAAACCTCAGTGATTCATGCAATTATTTTGTAATGCACTTTATTTAAATGATTGTAACGGAAAACGCATCCTAATGTTTTGTTTACACATATTCCTGTAGTGTCTGTTCCCTGACGAAGGGCACCAATTAGTGCCCGAAATGCATTGGATTTGTTTACAAGACATCGCCTGCAGTGAAATATATGTATAAAATCAACATATGATGATAATATGAAACTACAAGAGGAATGAAAATGCAAACTAATAAAGATATATCAATGAACTAAATTGATAAAACAAGACTGGAAGTCTCTTTCTTGGAAAAAGACAATAGTGTGTGCCTAAAGGGATGAAGCTAGTGATTCACTGGCATCACATCCAATCCTTAATAGACCCATGAGGAAGGCAGCCTCCCCCTTGAGTGGAAAGCGGCTTAGGTCATCCCCATCAGAAAGAACCCTAAAGCCACCCCGGAAGATGTTTCTAATTATCGTCCCATCTATCTGCTCCCTTTACACAGCAAACTCTTGTAGAAGCACATAAACAAGCATTTGTCTGAGTTTGTTGAATCCTCAAATCGTCTAGACCACTCATAATCCGGATTTTGACCTAGGCACAGCACTGAGTTGGCGCTGGTGGAAGTCACTGCTAACATCCGAATACTAGCAGACAATGTTATGTTATGTTATGTTATCTTGGCTTGTATAGTGCACAGCTGCCCCAGCGAAGGGGCATCCCTGCGCTTTCAGCAGCAGTGAGGCAGAACAAACACAACACCTGAAACAGCGTCGACAGACAGACAACCAAAGCTAAACTGAAGGATAGAGAACAGTTTTATTGGCTTTCCTGAAGACAAGCAGACACTCTATACTGCGAATCTGCAGAGACGGGGAGTTCCATTGCCTAGCCACCAGGCAGCTAAAAGAGTGCCCCTCAGCGTGGCAGCACTTTACCCGTGGAACTATAACGAGGTGCAGCCCCGCAGAACGTAGCTGGCGAGGGGGGACATAGGGAGTAAGCAAGTTACTCAGCAAGCTAGGCATAGCAAGTTTCAAAATCTTAAAGGAAAGACACAATGCCTTAAATTGAATACGCTTCTCCATAGGGAGCCAATGAAGTCTCCGAGTGATACCAGCAATGGGGCAGAATCATGGGAGTCCCACCAAGGCTCTGGCAGCAGCATTCTAGACACATTGCCTCCGAAGTATTTCAGCCTTCTTTGCCCCCAACAAAAGGGAGCTGGCATATCCCAGGTGAGATAAGATAGTCGACTGGACAATCAGCTGATGTCAAAATGGTTCAAAGAACTTCAGAAGGGGCTTAAATTAAGACCCTGCAGAAGGCCAAAACACGTGCCAGACACTTTTCTGGTGTGACCTGAAGACTAAGAGATGAGTCCATCCATACCCCCAGATTTTTTTACCACATCCTTTAAAATGCGGATGTCACCCAGAACAGTCGGCCACCAATGCTCGCTCCACAAGCTTGTGTTCTTCCCAACCAACAAAACCTCGGTTTTGTTGGCATTTAATTGCAAGCAATTGGCAGCCATTCATTCAGCTACAGCCGCCATCCCATCTCTAAACTTGGAGGCATTCGGAGAAGAGCCTTCAGCCAAGGTCACAACAAGCTGCTTGTCGTCAGCATATGAAACCATGGTAAAGTCCCACTGCCTGGTGACCGCAGCTAGAGGCTGAACGTGCAGATTGAAAAACAAAGGGCCCAATGCCGAGCCCTGGGGTACCCCCTGGTCGATAGAATGGACCTGAGAAAGAAACGGTAGGCGGACACTCGGAAAGATCTTTCGGTCAGAAAGGATCTGAACCATTCCAGAGCCAGACCAGTCACACCGCCTCCTCTAGCCGCTGTAACAAAATACCATGAGAAACCGTGTCAAAGGCGGCACTGAGATCCAACAGGATCAGTGCTGCACTTTGACCAGAATCAAGAATGGTCCGCAGATGTTCAATTGTGGCCAGGAGAGCCGTCTCTGTACTGTGGCCCGGATGGACAACGGTTAGGCATTACTCCTGGTGCTGCTAAACCTGTCTGCAGCATTCAATACCATCTCCCACCTGATCCTGTTCAAGCGCCTTGAGGACAGAGGCATACAGGGAAAGGCCTTAAAATGGTTGACCAAATTCCTAACCGACAGAACCCACACCATCAATCTGGGCACTTTTCGCTCACAGACCACCAAAGTCACCAAGGGGTAACGCAGGGCTCATGTTTGAACCCCACATTATTCAACATCTATGTTACCCCCTTGGCTGGCCTTTTGAGGAAATTAGGTTTCATTTCAATCTCATATGCCGAAGACATGCAACTTCTTCTCTCCTTTGATCAATCTAACCTCAACATTCAATTCACCTTTTCGGAGGGTATGAAAGGCACCGCGCATTGGATGGGAGAAAACCTCCATTAGCTTAGTACTGAAAAATCCGAAAATATGTTGTTCGGAGAAGCATCCGTGAGATGGTCCCCCATTTGGTGGCCTTGGGAATTAGGATCAGCTCCTCCCCCCCTAACCAGGTGGTGAAAAATCTAGGAATGCGATTAGATCAGAAACTTACATTAGAGTCACTTGAACATTACTGCCGGGCATGCTATTAAACGCTCTGCCTCCTCTGAAGTGTTTTCCCTCTCCTGCCACTATCCACAAGTAAAACCCCAATCCAGGCTTTGATCATTAGCTGCCTGGACTATTGCAATGCCCTGCTGATATCTGCAAAGGAAACCTCCCTCAATAAACGACAAGTAGTTCAAAATACCGCAGCCCGTTTGATGACCAATCCCCCTCCCAGGACCGCATCTATTGAGTTACTTCAATAACTACACTGCTCCCAGTGAAAAAGAGAATCAAATTTAAAGTCTGCTGGATGGTGTAAAAATGCCTAAACAACATGGGTCCAAGTTATCTGACAGAAAAGTTGGTCAGATACATACTATCCAGGCCCTTGCGGTCGAGTCACCAAGCGCTCCCCCATATCCCGTGCTTCAAACTAGCCTGCATGGGCGGTAAAGCTTTCTCCCACCTTGCCCCGTGCTACTGGAAACAACTCCCCATCCAATTGTGCCAATGTACCAACTTTCTGACCTTCAGAAAGCAGCTGAAAACTTCTCAATTCTGAATCATCTTCCTGGGTTGGTCACGAGTAGTCACAGTGCGGAGATACCCCGATGGGGGTGATTCGGCCACTCTAAAAATCATATAAATAAATAAATTCCAGTCGTGCATACACAGTTGTACACCAAAACACACAAGATTATGGACAGAATGTTGCACAATGGCAAAACATTCACCCGAGTCACAGATCTGGGTTTAATCCATCGTTATTTTGCTCACCAAGCCACCCCAGTTCAGACATGGCCATATGCAAATCAGTCTTGACCCTGTGCCTCATGGGAACAGTCCAGCCCGAACTGCCAAGTCCTGTCTTCCCTGGACCGGAATCAAGCATCCTAGGACCGGTTTCTGGCTATCCGCCTTCATCAGTCAGGATAGCTTGACTCCAGTGGCCTAGTGAGCAAGGGACCCAAGTCTGGACATACCCTTCCCACATAGAGTGAACAGCAAAACACACAAGATGATGGACAGAATGTTGCACAATGGCAAAACTTCACCCCCAGTGACAGATCTGGGTTTAATCCATCGTTATTTTGCTCACCAAGCCACCCCAGTTCAGACATGGCCATATGCAAATCAGTCTTGACCCTGTGCCTCATGGGAACAGTCCATCATCTTGTGTGTTTTGCTGTACACAGTTGTAGCAGCGGCTGTAGGTTTAGATGCAGAGGGAGTGATAGCATGTGCTCTACCAGGAAGTGGTAGAAACATTACCATAAGCAATAGTATTACAGGTCCCCCAGTAGAATCCCCACTATCCACGTGAACGTCTGATGTGGCTAAAAGCACCCAACCCTACCACGGCACATGTGACCGTAAGGACACCAAGACTGAATCTGATGACACTGGAGTGCACCCTTTCAATAAAGGTCAGGAACAGGCTGTATCTCAACAGCGTTTCCTTCCTACCAGCATATTTCAGCCAGGATTTCACAGGTTCCTAAATGAGCGCATGCCTTCTACAAACATGAATTTCAGGAAGCCACTTTAGCCTCAGTCATATCATCAAACTTGGGTCCTGTTGAGGCTGCCCGAGGTGAGAGCCATAGCCATGCCCATCTTGTGTATTTCAAATCTCTTCTGCTCTGAGGATTCCCAGGTGGGCATTCATGAGTTCATGGGATTACCAAACTGAATGATACACTGGTATCTCTGCCAACCTTATCCGCATCTGGATAGCTGCACCCTGAATGTATTCAAAGGTGTGAGCAGTAAGATTCCCGGCACAAAACAGGGGCCACACATGAGCATCACAATAGCCAGAACCCCATATTTATTCATTCAATCACCCGCATGATCCTAGGTCGGTAACTCACATTGGTATTTCCATGTATGGGTCCAATTTATCTGATCGTCCAAGTGTTCCTCTGAGAACATCTGTATCCCCAGGTATCAGCTGAGTTCTGATCTGGACATGCCAGTGGCCTTAAATGTTGTCTGTTTCTTTAATGTCTAAACTGCTCAATGAACACAGCCTTATTTACAAAATGTTTTATAGTTTGCACACACTCAGATTTAGTAAATGTGAGGGTTTGCAACCTCTAATAAACTATTTTGGGCAAGATGCACAAACCATATTTGAGGTTGTAAACAGTCTGAATCTCAGAATCGGGGCAGTTGGGACTGCAACACCAAACTGAGATTCTACAGAATTGCAAACCCAGTTTGCAGTTCAGTATTTGTAGGGTTGTGTTTAGGATGTTTCTTCCAAATACCCGAACGCAGTGCTATGTATTAATATTTTGCAACCTAATTACAGTTGCAAAACATTAATATTATATGACCAATTCAAAATGTCATGAATGGGAAGGGGCCCCATAGGACCCCTGACCATTTGAGAATGTTTAAAAATATATTTTTAAGAGCACACAATGGACCCATGGACCCCTGCCTACTCCTAAAATATAACAGTGAAACGTTCCATGTCTTTTAAGGAACATGCCTCATTTTTTCTTTAAGAAAAATAGGCTGCATAAAAATTGCTTTATTTGAAAGCAATCATAGCCATGAAGCTCTGCTGACCCCATCAGTCCTCTATCCCTGTGATGCTGTGATGGGTATTGTATTGCACTGCATGTGCTCTGTCTTGTGAGAGATGTTGAATACAATAAAGGGCTTGCAGTCCACTCAGTGCTTAACATTAATTGGCTTCATTGTCACTCTTATTTGCTGCCTTCTAATTGGCCAGTGGGCGCTGGCTTCACTTCCTCTTCTTTCTGCTGGAGCATCGACCAAGTACTGATTGCTTCAGTTTGACTGCTGTCCTTCCACTCATTGTGCTGTGATTGAGGCACTACTTTAATTTTGTAGTCTTCTGTGTTGCCCCTCTTAAAACTCTTGCCATTTGTAGTAATGTTTTACTGTACCACACACACTTCAAGAAATATATTTTCTCCTTTGAGAAGAATGGATAGTGGGACAACAGATGTTATCTATTTTTCTTGGGACAACAGATGTTATCTGCTTCCAAATTTATTTTCAGTAAGATATGGACATGGGCGCAACTGATTTCTTTATGTGTTTCTTTTCTTTTTATCCATAGAGAGATTAACTAATTTGCTCAGGGGTGGCCTGAACTGGAGGGGGTGGTGGATTGGAGTGGGGTAGAGTGGGCTGGATTAAGAAGAGTGGGATGGGCTAGGGTGGGATGGACTAGATGGGGTGAATTAGATTGGAGTGGGGTGGATTGTAGTGGGGCAGATTGGTTTGGATTTGAGTGTGGTGGATTAGTATGGGTAGATCGTTTTGGATTAGAGTGGGCAGATTGAAGTGGAGTGGATTAGAGTGGGGTCTGTTGGAGTGTCAAGGATTGGGGTGGGGTAGGTTGGAGAGGGGCAGATTGGAAAGGGGCAAATTGAAACAGGGCAAATTGGAATGGGGCAGAGTGAGTCAGATTGGAGTGGAGCAAATTGGATTGGAGTAGAGTAGATTGATTGCAGTGGGTGCATTTGGATTGGGCAGATTGGATTGGGGTGGATTAGATTGAGGTGGTTTGGACTGAGGTGGGGTAGATTCAAGTGGGGTGGGGTCGATTGGAGTAGGATAGATCAGATTTTGCTGGATTATGGTGGATTGGATTGGTGTGGGTGTATTGGATTGGAGTGAGGTAAGGTTGATTGGGGTGAGGAGGACTGGATTGGAATGTGTTGGATTTGAATGGGGCAGAATGGAGTGGGGCAGATTGTTTTGTATTGGAGTGGGGCACCTTGTTTTGGATTGGAGTGGAGCAGTGGCTCCACCCCAATCTGAACCACTCCAATTCAAAACACTCTGCCCTGCTCCAATCTCCCCTATCCAATCCAATCCAAAACAACCTGCCCCACTCAATCCCAAAAAAGCTTCCCCACTCCAATCCAAAACAATCTGCCCCTTTGCAATCTGCCTTAATCCAATCTGCCCCATTCAAATCTGCTCCACTCCAATCTGCCCACAACAAACCTCCAATCTGCCCCACTCTAATCTGCCCCACTCTAATCTGCCCCACTCAAATCCAAACAACCTGCCCCAAAACACTCTGCCCCTCGCGAATCTGCCCACTCTAATCCAAAATAGTCTTCCCCACTCTATTTTTTATTTTTTTTATTTTAGAGGTTTTATGTAGCGCTGGCTGGACCCGGGGGCATCGTAGCGCTTTACATATTGTGAGCCAGAAGGTAGAAACACAGGGACCCAAAAACATAGCAGTATCGTATATACACAACATATAAGTCAACATATGGGGGACTTCAGGAGGATAAATATGGGAAGACAAACACCATACTGTCGAGTAAGTGGTAATTATAATTGCATAGGCACAAAAAATTAAGAAGAGCGCTGGGAAGATAGGGCAGTAAGGAAAGGGAGGATTTGATAAGGAAAGGGAGGGTAGGTCAATACATTGGAGGGCGTTGGAGAGGGATGATGAGGGCTGAGGGTAGACGACGGACGGGGGTGTGAGGGAATGCGAGGGTGGTGGACAGGGAGGGGGGAGGTGATGAGGAAGGGGGGTAGGGCAGGTGGCGGGGAGCCAGTGTAGGGGAGCAGATAGGGATTAGGGTCCCCAGTATTTATTGAGGAGATGTAGTTTGAGTTCTATTTTGAAGATGGAATAGGAAGGATTGCATCGAAGTTTAGTAGGCAGCGCATTCCAAATGCAGGGAGCATTGCCGGAAAAGGATCGAGACTGAGTGGATTTCTTTTTCATAAGGGGGGGGGATAAGAAGGAAGGAGTTTGTGCTTCTCAGAGATCGGGAGCAGCCGGCTTTACGAAGGTTGTTAGTGAGGTAGGATGGTGTGTTATGATGGAGAGTTTTGTGTGTAATGCAGGCCGTTTTGTAAGTGGACCTACGTTCAATGGGGAGCCATTTAAGGGTTTTGAGGGCAGGGGAAATGTGGTCGAATCGTTTGCAGTCTGTGATAAGCCTCGCTGCAAGGTAGAGAACAGATTTTAGAGGTGCTAGGTGGATCTTGGGAATTCCAGTAAGAATGGCATTGCCGTAGTCAATTCGAGAGAGTACAAGGGATTGGACAGCGAGTTTGAAGTCATCTCTTGGGATGAAGGGCTTGATTTTTTTTCTTTAGGTGGCGGAGAGTGAAGAGAGCCCCTTTGGCAGAATTGATGTGGACCTTGAGGGTGAGGAGGTTGTCAAGGGAGATCCCTAGTGATTTGACTGAGTCGGACAGGGATAAGGAGCAGTTGAGAGCATTAAGGTCTGTGATCCAGTTCTGAATGGGGAGCTGATTGTTTTTTGGGGAAAAAAGTATTATTTAGGTTTTTTGGGGGCTAAGTTTGAGGTGGTTCATGTGGAACCAGATTTGAATCTTGATGAGGGGGGGTGTTGTTGAGGTGAATGATGTCAGCATGAGTTTTAATCTTATAGTAGAGTTGGGTGTCGTCGGCATAGAGATGGTGGTTGATCCTGGCTTGTTTGGGAATGAGTGTTAGGGGTTCCATGAAGAGGTTAAAGAGAGAGGGAGAGAGGATAGAACCTTGGGGAACTCCTAAGGAGATGGGGGTAGGCTTAGATAGGCTGTTCTGGACTTTGATATGTTGTGTGCGGTATTGAAGGTAAGAGACAAACCATTTGTGTGTCATACCATTTAGGCCAAATCTATCTCTAAGAATATTAAGGTTTGCAGAGTGATTAACAGTATCAAACGCTGAGGATAGATCTAGGAGGCTCAGAAGGCTAGTTTTGTTATTGTCGAGTGAGTGGTGGATGTCGTCTACAATGTGGAGCATGGCGGTTTCCGTACTGCATCCTCCCCTGAAGCCAGATTGGAAGGGGTCAAGGGACTCTAGTCCCCCCACGACAATCTGACCCACCCCAGTCTAAAATAATCTGCCCACTCTAATCCACCCCACTACAATTCAAATCAAGTAGCCCCACTCCAATCCATCCCATTCCAATCTTCATTCCAATCCAAAACAATCTGCTGCACTCCAATCCATCCCACACCAATCCAAAACAATCTGCCACACTCTAATCTGTCCCACACCAATCGAAAGCAAACTGTCCCACTCCAATCCACCTCACTGAAATCCACTCCACTCTAATCTCTCCCACTCCAAAGCACCCCACTGCAATCCAATCCACCTCACCCCAACACCATCGAATCCACCCTAATCCAGCCCAATCCAATTCACCCCACTTTAATTCAATCGACCAAACACCAATGCAATCCACCCCAACCCAGCCCAAAACAATCTACCCCACTGTAGTCCAGTCCACCTCAACACACTACAATCCACACCTTTACTATCCAAAACAATCTGCCCCACACCAATCCAAAGCAATCTCCCCTGTTCCGATCTGCCCTACTCTACTCTGCCCAACACCATTGGTTGGATTGCGGTGGAGCAGATTGTTTGATTTGGAGCTAGATGGATTGGAGTGTGGCCCACTGTTTTGGATTGGATTGGGCGGATTGGAGTGGGGCAGTTTGGGATGGAGCAGTTTGGGATGGGGCAGTTTGGGATGGGGCAGATTGGAAAGGAGCACATTGGAATGGGGCATATTATTTTGGATTGGAGTGGGGCAGATTAGAATGGAGCAGATTGTTTCGTATTGGACTGGGGCAGGTTTGTATTGATTGGATTGAAGTGGGGTGTAGCAGGTTGGAATGGGTTGCACTAGAGTATGGCAGATTGTAGTGGGGCAGACTGGAGTTGGGTGGCTGGAAGGATTGGAGTGCGGTGAATTGGAGTGGATTAGATTTGGGTGAGTGGTTTGGATTGGATTGTGACTGGGGTAGATTAGATTGACGTGGATTGGAGTGGGCGGATTGGAGTGGGGTGGATTGCGGTGTACTTCACAATTATGTGTTAAAGCATCCTTTCACAAATTACACATGAAAAAGAAACAATGTCGCTTTGAAATAAGACAATCCTCATTTTTTGAGAATAGCGCCGACAAGCAAAACAAAAGGAAAACATGAGTGAAAAGTGACAAAAGACGACTTGGCAAAATAAAATAAAGTTAACTATCGAAAATAAATCTTTACAATTTTGTTTGTCCTGCTGGGCACATTTTTGCTAGTCACAAACCTCCTGTTAGCATGGCACTGGAAGTTAAAAATAACACAATTGTACCTCAATCACATTCGGAGTAGCGGACGGCCACTGATTAAGTTGAATCAACAAGTGCTTGATCCCTGCTCCAAGGAGAGGAAAATAAATGATGTTAGGACTGCCTTGATGAATTGCGTGGCTGTAAAGAAGAGTGCCACGCAAGCCAACAAATGGTAAGCAACGGGTGGGATCCAAGTCCTTGTTGGATACAAGAGTGTCTCGCAAGTGAGACCTGTGTGCTAGCGCATGCTCTATCCTAAAAAGGCTATGATGCATCTAGGACTAATCCTTTAAAAAGAGCATTAGCCCTGCCTTGGTGATAGTGGTTTCCTAAATTAATTTTAGCAGCACTGCTAAGCATCCACACTGCTGTACAGCAGGGCTACAAAACATTGCTAATAGCACTGATAGGCATGACCTATTAGCTTTGCCAATGCTTTTGTAACTGCATACATGTGTGAGTGCATGTGGAAGGCTGTTGGCACAGGGATGATTTGTGTGTGTCTGTTGCAAGTCTGCAAGTTTGCGAGTGTCTGTGCTATATTACGCTAAATATGTGCTAAGCATGTATGTGTATGCACACAGGTGACTAGTTGGCACGTGCTATGCGAGTAGCTATGTGCTGCTTCTTGTGGTTCTGAAGATGCCCTGGCCAGTCTGTAAACTGGACACTGGCCAGTCTGTAAACTGGACACTGGCCAGGAATTTGATCTCAACCTGAATCTCAGTTTACCAAGACTACTTTGAGGTTGATAGCTTTGGACAATTCTTTCCTGTTTTTCCTTAGGATTACAAGATGACACCTCATACAGAAGCTGCTCAGCCCTGTGTAGAGAAGGCAGCGGATGGAGTGGTGATTACTACAGTTATGTTTACTGCTGCAGCACCGACTTGTGCAACACCGCCAACTATGTGAGGATCCGTGCCAGCCTGCTCCCGCTGGCAGCGGTACTGCTACTCAATGCAGGACTCTAAGGTAAGGCGAGGAGGTGAGACCGGCTCACCGTGTGCTGCTGAACATACTTCAGCGTGGGCCATGTGGGACATGGGTAGCACTGGACCCAGCTCAGGAAGAGGAGAGGCTGGGAGTAGAGCTCCACAGCCACCCGCGATCCGCTGGCAGCGGTACTGCTACTCAATGCAGGACTCTAAGGTAAGACGAGGAGGTGTGCTGCTGAACATACTTCAGTGTGGGGAGTGTGGGTCATGTGGGGCAAGGGTAGAACTGGTCCCAGCTCAGGAAGAGGAGAAGGCTGGGAGTAGAGCTCCAAAGACACCCGCGATCCGCTGGAGGTTTGGAGTTTGGCTATTGCACAGCTTCTGTGTTTGTAGTAGGGCTGCCAGGACAGCCCCAGGTGGCAGTAGGGTATTCACAGATGTCCATACCAATGTATGCATGAACATCAATGCAGGCGTACAATATTATTTCACGAACCGTGCTGGTACTTATGGGTACTTATGGGTAATTTACCCCCTGCAGTCACGGAGCAACCCCAAAGCACCCATGATGCACCAAGTAAAAAATATGAAGATTGCAATGTACATGCAAAAAAAGCTACCATGCACCTCCATCTACCTGTCTTGGTGGCACCTGCCAGAGGTTAAGGAGTGAGCCAGCCTCCAGCTGCAATCCTCACACGGAAATGTAAACAAGGACTTAAGGTGAGCGAATGTTGGATGTAACACTGGAAAGCCCAAATCATTCACAAGCAGTGGGAGTGGGAAATAATGGATTTCTTAAGTGAGTTATTTGCAGAAAGTTGCCTAATGCCCAGCCTGGGACTGTGAGGTGGATAGTTTCAATGTGGTTAATGGAAAAGCAGTGGAAAGCTGTACAGGGTCCATAGGTGGAAATTTGCTTAACTTTCCCAGAGCTGACCGCTGCTTAAGGCTGCTGGCGCTTCCAATGCACGCCGCTTTTTCCCACACGGGTTATTGGGACTGCACACCTACCCTAGACCTATCCTGGAGCTATCGTCTGCTGCTCCCTGGCTGCCTTTGGTTTTCTGGTGTTGTCCCTGCCTTGTTGCTGCAGGGTCTGTTGGTGGCTCAGGTTGAGGGCCGAGGAGATGCGAAGCACCATCTACCGGCACCTTGAGACCCTCTGGGTGAGTAGGTGCACTTTACCAACCTTGATTGATTGACTATCAGTGCCACACACCACACAAGGTGGCATCTTCCTCTTTCTAGTGTCGATTATCTGGCATTCTCTGGCATTGGTGTGTGGCCTCGCCCATCCCCACCTAATTTATGCTCCGCCTTTGTTCGTCTCTGCCCTGCAGTTTCAGCGGCTTGAACTTTGTCGTTTAACCCTGTGTTGTACCAGGTGTACTGAAGCTGCCCTCAAGGCATGTTGAGAATCTTAAAGATGCTGATGTGGAAAAGTAGAAATGTCACTATTACACGTCACTCCATATGTAGCCCTTATTTACATTTTTGCAGACAGGGACCCTAGTGGATGTAAAGTATGACAACTGCATTATAATCATTAGCACTCTACTACGCCAACATTTACTACCTCTCCGTCAAACTTTAAGTCAGAGCCTTAATCTTTTCTAACCTGGCCTAGTTCTGTTTTTAAACCCAAATTTAAGATGATCGTTCAAGTTTCTTTCTAAGCAAAGTGATCTAACATACTTCTCTTGTGTATTTTCAGATTTCAAAGCTGCAGGTTCCAAGATGCTCCTCTCCCTGTGTCAATTACTGGTTTTGATGTCGTGTTCAGGAGGGGACTGTAAGCAAGACATGGATGCTGACACTTGGACACTGAAAGACTGAGAGGTTTACTTTGTTACTGATGGTCAACGGAGAATTAAGACCACCACTTGCTCTGAAATGGATGAATACAGTAAATGTCTTTGCTAATGGAGTAGAGTTGTATATAGATTTGCTCTCATTGATCTCATGATTGCTGAATTAAAATGACCATTAGACTCCTTTAATTATCTAATCATCTGAAGAAGGAGATAAATAACCTCCACTTTTTGTTATTAATGATTATAGATACATGCAGAAAAACATTAAATCTGTACATGGTGACAAGTCAATATTGTGGTGTTCTTACTCTACTTAAATTACTCTTTTAAAATAAAAGAATGTTTTGTGATTGAATAAAGCTGAAAATTTAATTAATTTCTTGTAATTAACGAATATGGACCTACATTTTCCAGCACTCCCACTTGCCTGGAGGTGGACACTTCTGGGTAATGCCTACTCCCACAGTGCCTACAGGAAAGTGCATTGTTATGTTATGTTAATTGATTTATAGAGCACTCAACTCACCCCGGGGCATCTCGGCGCTGTCTAGAAGAATAGGATTCTGCGAAGGGAGCACAGAGAAGATGGAGAGTGGGTTAAAACAAAAAGGCTTTCAATTGTTTTCTATAGACACCGTAACTAGGGATTTCCCATAGTGTTTGGGGGAGCTGGTTCCAATATCTTGGAGCAAGAAATGAGAAGGCTTTGCCGCCAGTCTGAGTAAGGCGAATTTGGGGCACCTGAAGAAGGCCCCGCGAACTGGATCGAAGTCTCCTAGAGGGGCAGTATTTGAGGAGGTTTCTTTGTAAGTAAAGAGGACCTCTGTCATTCAAGGCATTGAAGGTTAGGCAGCAGATTTTGAAGACAGTTCTTTTTTTCACCGATAACAAGTGTAATTCTCTGAGCAACGGAATCAAAGGGGTGCCAGCAGGGCGGTTTAGGATCATTCTAGCTGCTTTGTTTTGAACCACTTGCAGTTTGGCCAGGTGTGTTTCCCCTACTTCTGCCAGCAGAGCATTACCGTAGTCCAGGCGGCTGGTTAGCATCGCCTGCACTAATGTCCTTCGATGAAGGATAGTCATGAATGGAAGAATTTTTCGCAAAAGCCGTATGCTATAATAGCATGCGCTGGTCGTGGCCGCAATGTGGTCCTTCATGGATAGCTGTCGATCTACTTTTATACCCAAGTTTTTCACTGACAGTTTGGGGGTAGGAGCTGAGCCAAGTTGGATGGGCCACCATTCATCTGACCAGATGTCCAGGGCTTTCCCCATCAGCATGATCTCTGTTTTTCCTGGAATCAATTGAAGGCTGTTTTCAGTCATCCAGTCAGATCGCTTTCATACCAATGGCAAAACTGATTTTTTTCTTGCTCAGGATTTTTTCCGATGGTGAACATAAGCTGCGTGTCATCTGCGTATGAGATGATCTCGAAGCCCAACTGCTCCACTATCCTCGCCTGGGGGGCCATGTATATATTAAAAAGGGTGGGGCTCAGACAGGAGCCCTGCGGGACACCTTTCTCCAGAGACATTTTAGCTGAGATATAGGGGACTAGACTGACAGTTTGAGTTCTCTCAGACAGAAAATGCTGTAACCACTTCAGGGCTGTCCCCCCGACACCAGTCAGATAATCTCTCCGCTAGCTTTATATGAGAGATGGTATCAAAAGCGGCGGAGAGATCTAGGTGAATCAGTATCGACGAGCCCCCCCCGAATCTATTGTCTGTCTGAGCGAATCGGTCACTGCCAATATGGCGGTTTCCGTGCTGAAACCCAGTCGAAAACCCGATTGGGATGGGTAAAGGATTTCATTTAGTTCCAAATAGGAACTGGGGGCTCGATGTAGGTAATTCTTATTTACCACTTCTTAAATACCGAATTTTACCGATTCGGTATTTAAGAAGTGGTAAATATGAAGGGGGGAGATGTAGGTATTTCAGAATCTGTAAATACCGAATCGTTAAGATTCGGTATTTACCGATTCTGTAAATACCGAATCGGTATTGCCCATTGATTCCTATGGGCTTTGAAGCCCATAGTAATCAATGGGAAATACCGATTCTGTAATTACAGAATCGGTAAATTCCGATTTTAGCAAGGGTGCTGGGGGTGTCATTTTGACACCCTCTAGTACCCCAAAGACGGGCACGTGAGCCATGTGGCACACAGACATGCCCTTAGGGCATGTCTGTCTGTCACATGGCTAGGTGTGCATGCACACATGTGCATGCACACCTGGATTCGGTATTTTACCACCCAATTGGATTGGGTGGTAAAATACCGAATCTGAAAGGCCTGCGGCACTCAAAGATGTGCTACCTACATGTGCTTTTACAGAATCGGTATTTTTACTGAGTCTGTATTTATCGATTCGGTAATTTTACCGAATCTGTAAATACAGATTCTGTAAAATACCGATTCTGTAAAGCATGCTCCCACATTAGAAAACCCTAATACCGGTCGGAAACGGCCGAAATCGGCCGTTTCCGACCAGTATTAGGGCTCCTACATCTGGCCCTTAGCTGTCTGTTAATGATGCCTTCCAGCAGTTTTCCCAAGAGTGGAAACCGGGAAATAGGCCAGTAATTGCTAAGGATTGAAGGGTCAGCTGTGGGCTTCTTTAATATAGGGCGAACATGCGCCTCTTTCCATGCATGGAGAATGATACCAGTTGTTATAGAGCTGTTAAAGATATCACAGATTGCAGGAGCACAGCTCGTCGCTAGGAGAGCCATGATTCTTGGAGGACACAAGTCATTCGGTGACCCAGATTTTGCATTGGAAGTGATGTGTGGTTCACAGCCCTAGGTCAGCAGTCTAGCTGCCTTCTGTATAAAGCACAAGGGTAGACCGGCACACAGCGGACGTGCCTCTAGCACGCCAAAGGCAAGCCCGTCTTTGCCCGTTGGTGCCTGGACGTCGCCAGGAGCCAGAATCCCTGCCAGTCCTGCAAGAGACCAGGTAACCAGCCCGGTCAAACACCTTACCTATACTAGCCGAGACCTACTAAAAATCAGGGACAATCGACACTGGCACAATTTGCAAGTAATTCGCCACTGCTCCCCCTCAATTGTAGATGAACGCCTTTTCTCTTGCGTAAAATGTGGCTACCAGAGTAGGCTACCATCACAACGTAAAAGCAACACCACAAATATTCATACTGTAAATGGCACTTTGCATAAGCCCAACATTAAACAACAATGTCTAGCCCATGCTACCAAGAAAACTGGCAGCTGGGATTGCTTCCTAACAAATGTCAGATCACTTCCAGAGCACACCATTAATATATGGGACAAGCTTTCCTCTTTCCTCCCCGACATCAGGTTTCTGACGGAAACCTGGATTAAGCCCACTTCAAATCCAGCAATAACTTAAGCCCTACCCGATGGCTATCACATCCAGTAACTCGATAGACCACTAAAAACAGGGGGTGGGGTAGCGATCATCTATAAAGATCCAATAAAAGTCACTATCGTACATCAACTAAGCAGTGACAATATAGAAATTCTTGGTTTTAAAATCGATATACGTGGGCAACTTAGTTGGAAAGGTGCCCTTGTATACCGTCCTCCGGGACCATTCCTCGATTCAGTCACCAAGCTCATGGACCTAATCTCCCCATATGTCATCACAGCTAAAAACTTCTTGCTCCTCGGAGACCTAAATATACATAGCGAAAACCCCAACGATCCTGACTCTTCCTCTCTCCTGACAGAGCTTGAGACTCTTGAACTGATCAAAATTAACAATGAACTAACTCACACAGCAGGGCACACACTAGATCTAGTCCTCACAAACTCGCCTAACATCCTCTGTGGAACAACTTACCCTCTTACATGGTCAGACCACTTTAAAATTGAATTCTGCATTACTGGACTTAAAGAGCAGAATATTCGGAGGTGTCATATCCTAAAGAAAAATACAGTGGCATAAACTGACCCCCACTCTATCCCAAGACACTTTGGTTCCACCACAGTACACCGACTTAGACAATGTTGAATCTGGCCTCAGAAACTTCCAGGAAAATATAGTATCCACAATAAATATGCTGATACCCTTGAAATCACAGTGGGTGACCCCTAAATGACCACAGACACCTTGGTACACTACCAACCTTAGGACCGAAAAAGAAATTAGAACAACATTGGCGGCACACAGACTATCACCACGACAGGGAAAGGTTTAAATATGCCCTTTCTAAATACCACAGCAACTTAAAAAAAGCAAGAAAAATGCATATAGATAACCTACTTGATCAGGCAGATACCTCCTCCAAAGCACTATTCCAGGTCCTCAACCTGAAAGCATGTAATACCGAAGAGGAACCCTCCCAGACTCTTTGCAACAACATTGCAAGCCACTTCAACTCCAAAATTGACAATATCTACAATAAGATCACAGGAGTCAAAGGCACTCAATTAAGCGATATTCACAAGCTTCCCTCTACCTTGCACAGCCTGCATAGATTAGAGGAATTTCCGCTGCTTTCGAACGAAGAAACTAAAATCCTACTAAAAACATCTAAATCTAGCTCTCCTGCAGACCTGATCCCAGCCAAAACCTCCGCCCTACTAGCAAACCAACTCGCAGGCCCTATCTGTTCCATCTTAAATAGCTCTTTAAAGAAAGGCAAGCTCCCTGAGGAATGGAAAGCAGCTCAGATCCTACCTATCAGGAAACATGTCAAACTCCCCCCTAATGACGTTACTAACTATCGACCCCTTTCTCTACTCCTGTTACAAAGTAAATTGCTAGAGAAACATATAAATAGACACCTGACAAGTTTCCTAGAGTCTTCCATAAGCCTTGATCCATCATAGTAAAAGAATTCTGTCCCAGACACAGTACGGAATCGGCACTTGTGACAGTTACAGACAACATCAGAATGCTAGCAGATAGAGGTCATGCCGTACTTCTCATACTGCTTGACCTGTCTGCTGCGTTCAATACCATCTCTCACCAGATCTTGCTAGAAAGGCTTAGAGACATAGGCATCTAGGGGATGGCATTAAAATGGATGACAAACTTCCTAACTGTAAGAACGCAAACTGTTAACCTTGGCCCTTTCAGATCACAAACTAGTAATGTCACCAAGGGGGTACCCCAGGGCTCTTGTTTGAGCCCAACCAAATTCAATATTTGTTACACCACTTGCAAACCTAATAGGAAACTTAGGGTTTGTCCCAATCTCATATGCCGATGACACACAACTGCTTCTCTCATTCGATAAGAACAACACCAGCATTAAGGCCACCTTTTCGAAGGGCATGAGAACCATCACTGACTGGATGAGCAACAACTTCCTCCAGCTGAATGGTGATAAAAACAGAAATCATGCTTTTCAGAGAAGCAGTAACAAGATGGTCTCTCAAGTGGTGGCCAGGAGAATTGGGCCCTGCACCCTCCCCCAAACTTGTGGTAAAGAACTTAGGTGTAAAATCGATCAGAAACTAAACTTATAGCAGCATACCACCTCGACCGCCAAGGACTGCTTCCATCCACTAGGTATGCTTCGCAGAGTCTTTCCCTTACTCCCGCTATCTACAAGAAAAACTTTGATCCAAGCAATGGTCACGAGCCGTCTGGACTACTGTAATGCTATGCTGATCTCTGCAAAGGAATCTTCCCTAAACAGACTGCAAGTAGTCCAGAACACAGCAGCCCGATTGGTGACCAATGTTCTCCCCAGAACACCCTCACTCCCCCTACTCCGCAAATTGCACTGGCTGCCAATTCAGAAAATGATTAAATTCAAGATCTGCTGTATGGTATATAAAGCCTTGAACAACCTTGGATCTAAATACATCGCAGATAAAGTGACCCGATACATCCCCTCCAGGACCCTGCGCTCTGGGTTCAAAGAGCTTTTTCTTGTGCCTTGCATAAAACAAACCCGGCTGGGTGGCACATCCTTCTCTTATGTTGCTCCATCCCTCTGGAACCAGCTCCCCATCCATATTTGGCTCTCCTCCAACTACTTATCCATCAGAAATCAAATAAAAACCTCACTGTTTTAACACCAGGCTTGGTTGTCCAGGGACGTCATAGTGCGGAGATACCCCGGTTGGGGGGATTCAGGCACTTTACAAATGACATATATAAATAAATACGTGATTTTACATGGGGAATGGGAAGGGAGAGAGTTATGCATCATTAATTTTTATGCTCCTAATTCGGATTGTCCAGCCTTTTTTCCAGCATTCATGAAAGCAGCAATCCATACTTCGGGGCAGTCATTAACTCATCAGGAGAAATTAACTGTGGCTTTGATGCAATGTTTGACCGACAACCCCCTCGAGAAAATACTAAACCCCCAATGACTGCGACACTATTAGACGTAATGCAGAGCATGTAACTAACTCCGAGACGAATGGAGGGCTCGTAAATCATTGAAATGGGTATTCTCCTGTCATGTCCCTGTGACTGATACCCTTAGTTGATTGGACTACTCTTGCCTCTCACCTGAGCTGTCCCCTAATATAACAGTGTTGTCCTATTTACCACACTATTTGTCTGACCATTCTCCTGCCCTGCTCAGCCTCAAAGGTGGTGATGGCCGCCCGGCGATACCCTTATGGCGACTTAGAGCAGAGGCAATGAAAGATTCTCCATATGCAGCTACAATCTTAGATGCTCTATTCCAGTACTTTGAAAGTAATTGGGGGACAGTGTCCAATAGGTCAATGGAGGGGGATGCCATGAAGGTGGTTATAAGGCGGGTTTGTATAAAGTCATAAGGGGAACTGCTCCACTAGAGCAAGATATTCAAACACAAGAACCGCAGCTAGGCAAACTGAAGGCGGCCCTACACACAACTCTCCAAGTGATGGGAGAATTGTGTGCTGCCTGAGAGGCTCTATTAGATTCCTGGTGCAGATTGAAAAAATATACGTACTTAGCATATCGGCGACGCCTACATATGGAGGGGGATAAGTCTGGAGCTCTCCTAACAAGACTTAGAAAATAGAGACTTCAGTAATGCTGATATACCAACTACAAAATAGCACCGGACACATAGTATGCACACAAGGAGCGGTAAATAGCACATTAGCCAAACACCTAAACTGCCGTTTTCCAAAACAAAATCTTCCTGCCCCAAGAAGTAATTAAAATGTTCTAGATACGATAGATCCACTGCAATTAGAGCATGATGCCGTGTAAACGCTGGGGGCCCAGTCACCAAGGAAGAAATATTAGCAGCCATCAGATGTCTTAAACCGGCAAAATGCCCAAGAAGTGATGGGCTTCCAATGGAGTTCTGCCAACGGTTTGCTCCATTACAAGCAGATTGACTATTATTTATTTAGAAGGTTTTATATAGTGCGAACAAGACCCCTTTAGCTATCAGAGCACTTTACAGGGTAAATATAAGAAACAGATCGGCATAGAGTAAATAGCATTATGTCCCATACAAATCCAGAATCGTATAACAAATTTTATCATGGATCACGTGAATTTAGACATGAGAAGAGATTTCACTTCTTTTTTGAAAAATACAGTAGAGGAATTCAGTCTAGTTTCTGGGGGCAATGTATTCCAAATCCAGGGCGCCATCCCAGAGAAGGCCCGGTTGAATGTTTTCTTTATGATTAATCTTTGTGGCTTCAGTAGAAGGTTACCGGAACTCTTGGAGGATCTGTTGCCACTTGAAGGCACCAATTTCTATGCCAGGTAGCTTGGATTGTTGTGATGAATGGCTTCATGTGTCATACATGCGATTTTTAGTTAATCTCTGCCTTTGAAACATAGCCAGTTAAGGGATCTGAGGTCAGGGAAGATGTGAGAGTTTCTTTCGGAGCCAGTAATGAGTGTAGCTGCTGCGTTGATTGATGCTCTTAGAGGGGCCGTCGAAGACCTGGGAAGACCGCAAAGATAGACACTCCCATTTTCCACTCTTGAGATAACTAGTGCTTGAGCGCCTAGACGCCTTCTAGCAGTTGTGCGCTAAATAAATGTTTAAATCAAATTAAATCAACTGCCAGTTTGAAGCCCTTTGTGGGCAAGAAGGGTTTTAGCTTTCTCAAGTTGTTCATCTGAAAGTGTGCTCCTTTTGTTGTGGTGCTTTATGTGTTTCTGCATATTTAGATTCCTGTCCAGAGTTACTCCCAGCAATTTCACTGAGTCGATAATAAGAGGTTGGCAGTTGAGTGCTGTTAGATGTTTCAGCCACTCTTGAATTATGGTTACATGGGAGGAATTCGGTTTTGAGGGTATTTAGTTTCAGATGTTTTTCAGCTAGCCAGGTCTTACTTTTTTGTAGCGTTAAGTTGAGAGATTTGATGTCTTCTAGTGAGTGGATCTTTAAATATAGTTGTGTATCATCTAGGTACATATGATAATAAACGTTAGAGGAGCTGAGAAAATCGGTGAGTGGTTCCATGAATGAATTGAAACGTGTAGGAGAGAGGGATGATCTCTGCCAGACTCCTAAAGTGAGTGGGACGTGTTTGGACAAGGATTGATTAATCTTGAATCTTTGCGATCTGTTTTGAAGGAGCAAGGTGAACCAATTTAGAACAGATCCAGATAATCCCATTATGTGGTTCAGTAGGTCTAGCAGTTGTCGTGTTTGATGGTGTCAAAGACCAAAGAACGGTCAAGCAAGATTATCAAACAGGCTGAGGTTTGGTCAAGGATTTTTAGTGCATCATCTATTATGTGGGTCATAGCTGATTCAGTACTGTGCCCTTCCCGGAAACCGGATTGGTATTGGTTGAGAAGGTTGAAATGGTATATGTGGTTGCCAAGCTGAATGTTGGATATTAGGCGGTAATTATTTAAGTCCGAGGGGTCAACCGTTGGCTTCTTTAGGATAGGGAACACATGCCCAGATTTAAGGATTTCGGGGATGATTCCTTGAAGGAGAAAGGTATTTATAATCTGTTTTTAATCTTGGTCTATAGAGGCAGTAACAATGGAGTGAAGTCTTCAATACAGTTTGTGGGAAGAAGGTCTGTGAAGTGGTTGGAGGGATTCAAATCCATGGTCAATTTGAATATAGCATCTTCACTGTAATTATTGAAGGAGGACCAGGAGGCATTATTTTTTAGGTCGAACTTTGGTGAACATAGGGGTGGGATTCCTGGAGGTGGTGACAAAGTGTCCATGTGTGTGTCAGTATGAGTTATTAAATCATTGAGTATGTTTTTGGTTTTCATAGTGAAGAAGGAGGCAAACAATTTGCAATTGGGTAGTGAGCCTGTGTTAGCGTGGGGTGTGAGGTGCACCCTTAGATTGTTTTGATTAGATTGAATCGTTTTTGCGGACGTTCTTGGCTTGGTCTAATTGATTACTGAAAAAGTCTGCTTTAGATCGTCTGATCTTTCTGTGGTAGGAATTTCTCTTAGTTCTTAGCAGCTTGAGGTGGTTAGCGGATGGTGCTGATCTCCATCTTTGTTCAATTAATCTTAGGGATCGTCTGTCTTCATTGAGTCTTCCATCGTACCAGGGTTTGAAGTCTTTTATGGATACTCTCTTCAATTGTAGCGGAGTGAATTTTTCTAATAGCATGTTCATGGAGTAGAAATAGTGGTTGGTAAGATCTTGAACATTGGATAGGCCTACTGAAGGAAGGAAGATGTTGGTGCTGGAGGTTGTGATTAGGTCAGCACCGATAATTTATAGATACCTCTTCCATAATTTAGTTCTCGTGGGTTGAGCAGAGTTATGTTTTACTGATTCATTGATGAAGAAGGTGTTTAATGTGATGGTCCAACCAATCACATGGTAGGATTGTATCGAGCTGAATGGATTCGGCCGGGGAACGTCCATTACGACGCGGTGTTTACACCGCACTAACATTACAATGCTGGTTTTACAACGCAAGACGTTACCACGAATTGTGCTGGAGGGCGCTCTAGGCTAAGGAATAGTTGATTTACTATTCCAACACCTTCCCTACTGAACGTAGGATGGTGTTGGAATAGTAAATCTTACTATTCCTTAGCCTAGAGCGCCCTCCAGCGCAAGTCGTGGTAACGACTTGGGTTGTAAAATCAGCGTTGTAATGGTAGTGCGGTGTAAACACCGCGTTGTATTGACATACACGATTCGGCCTTTTAGAAATAACTAAGTCAAGGATTGAACCTTTATCATGTGTGGAGCTGTTACAGATTTGGGTGTGGTCAAGGTCCGAGTGGAAGGCTTTAAGCCTAGTGACCGCTGAATCATTAGGGTCATTCCAGTGGAGATTGAGAACTCTGAGTAATATTTGAGTGATATGTTGTCCGTAATTAGTAGAAACAATATCCATGAGATGTTCTATGAAGGTGAGGTTATCACCTGGTGGGTGATACAGAGTGTGCAGAGAACAAACTAGTTTGTTATTGCTTGTGATGTCTGAGTATAGGAATTCACAATAGGGGAATACTGGAGATTGGGAGTGGTTCACTGAGAGATTGTTCTGATGAATGCAGGCAATACCACCACTTGGCTTATCAGTTCTGTCTAGTCTGGTGATATCATGGTTGGGGGTACCAGTATGTCGAGTATGAGAGTAGAAGAATCATTTAACCATGTTTTGGTCAGAATTAATAGGTCAGGTTCATGAGTGAGTATGAGGTAAGCCTTATCAGCTGCATGTCTTGAGGTAGATCTACAGTTTAGAAGTATGCATTTAAGACGAGGCTTGTTGAGGGTTGTATTGGGTTCTTGTGTTAGGGGGACTAATCTAAGGTTGTTTTCAAATATACCTCTATGATTGTGTTTTGTAAATCTGTGAGTATTGGAAGGGATAGTTTGGAATAGGGAATGTTTGTGCAGGTTGTCTGAAACTCTTCTATTAAGGGAGGGGTGCAGGAGATAATAGGAACGTAGTAGGGAGAGAATGTCTTTATCTGATATAGGGTTTGTCCTTCGGATAGGGTCGGGTTGAGGTATTGAGGTAAGGAACTGATCGCTACCTTGGGGACTGCTGTTTCAGAGGATGGGCGTGCAGATGTTGGGTGAGTTTGGAGTGGGTAGTGTGGAAATTAGTCCAGGGTTCCTGTTCAGATCTTTCGTTCAAGGGTTGGTGAAGAATGACGTCACGTAGAAGTTGGAGGTCCTTTTTGACTTGTCATAATGAAAGTAAAATCTCATCAAGTCTAGGGTCTGGTGTGGGTGATAACGTGCTTAATGATTGGTTTGTGGGTAAGGGAGGTGTGCTTGTGTCAAGTAAGTAGTAGGAGGATAAAAGGATTTTGCCTATAGACAGCTGGCTCACAAGTTAGACTATAAATTACTCATGTTTTGGTATTGGCTGTGGTCCGTTGAATGGTCCCAGGTTCCCCAAATCAATTTCGCATCTAGAGTGTCCCACCAAAAGTCGAAACTTTATGTGGACAAATGGGAAAGAAAAAAATCAGACTATATCAGCTTGGCATTTTAAAAAAAAATGTTCTTCACAAGTGATAATAAGACTCTGGGTCAGCTTTATTGTAACTAGAAAAATAAGCAAACTACTTTGCGATCGTCTTTGAACTACCCCGTGGTGGTGTAGGGCAGTGTTCCCATTGTGTTTAATTAAATACTGCAAGTGCATGTGGAGTACTTGATTTATGAAAGAAATGGTGACCGTAATGTTAAAAACAGAACATTTCATCATATTTAGCCATACCATTATGCAAATAATCTGAGCTAAAAACAATAGACTGCTCTTAATCTTTTAGCATGGCATGCACTGTATCAATGTCCCAATCACCAGAGATACAAATGGGGGTGGTAAAGTAATTCAGAGAAATGTAAAATGCATATGGTATTTGCAGAGGTTCAGTAGGACCAAATGTATCATATGATTCCCTATTCCAAACAATTACAACAGGAAGCGGAACAGCAGAAATGGTCACCAGGGAAAGGTCTCTTTACATTTGCGGGAGGAAGAATGTGATGTTAACCAAAGTTCAGTAGCAGCAGAGCATTCTGGGTGACAGTGTCCATTCAGAAGCAAGAAAAAGATTGTCCAAAACCAATACAAAGGATGAGGAAAAGTAACAAAATTGTAATCCATAGGTATATCTATGCAGAAACAAATTACGTCTTTAGCCAAAGACTAAAAAACGCAGTCTCATTCTGAAAGGTAGAGACAGAGGTGCAGGCGGATCAAATGAATGCAAAGTCATCAAATCCGTTGAAGTATCCAGAGGGACTCCAATTTTTTTGGGGCAGCTGTAAAAGTTGTGTAGAACTATGGTACATTCATGTAGACGCAATCCGTGTTGGGCTTTAGAATTGAACTCTCTGTTTCTTTACAAGTTCACTGTATGATAGCTGTTTCTGTAACAGGTAGAAGTGATACTTTGTTGTTAGTTACAGTCCCCAGTCAGAGAGAAGAAGCTTCATCGCTGATCAAAGCTTTCATAGAAGATTCCTGTATGGTAGTGAGAGGAGGCAGGTAACTACCTAGGAGCTCAAGCAGCCTACTGTGTAGAATCAGCCACATAAAGCATATTGATGAGATAAATGAAGCGTAATCTCTTGTTTTTGCATTGAGTGAGGTGCAGGATGTAGGAGAGTAGGGTCTGCTTCCTATGGCCAACCCCACTTTTTCCTGTGATTCTCTAGATTTTCGACTTTAGACTGGCTGTGGCCCTGCTAATCAGGACCACAGCCTAGCTGTTCTCTCTCTAAATTGATCCCATGTACTTTAGGTACATACCAGATTGGTTACTGGGTCACCCTTGTGAGCCCCTGTATAGTGTACCCTAGGTACCCAGGGCATAGGTGCATCCAAAGCCTACCGGGGCTGAAGCATGTATTATGCCACCCCTGGCTGGACCTCCAAACTGACACCACAGGCTGTTCACCCAGCCTGGGAAAGGTGGTGTAATCACCCCTACTTAGATATAGTATATCTATATTTACCTTATATATAGACACATATGCACCTATAAGTCACTCCTATGGCAGGCCTTGACAATCCTGAAGGCAGAACGATTGGTTTTATGTGAGAGGGTGCACTAGCATGAGCTGAGCCCCTCTGCAGCTTTCGGAACCATCTCCTTATAGCTGTTCTATGATATAGCCATACCATATACTCTTAAGTGCATTATAATCCTCGCGGTTAAATGCTAACTTTGGTTTGGCTTTATCAAAACATGTCGTCTAAGGTGTCAAACACTTTGGAATACTACCCCCCCCCGCCAGTTATGGCGGCGGGGGTAGCATTCCACCCTTCTAGAGGGAGAAGACATGTAGTTACTGCTAACCCTGGTTAAAGTAAAACAGAGCCTCAACATCACAAAATGGGTGCTGCTGCCACAGTCTGACCTCCTGCTGCTGGAAGAAACTCTGGCAGGGGAGGCCTGGACAATAGGATTCCTGTCAGGGGAGGTGCTAGCACCACCCCAGACAGACTTTAGTGTATTGGGGCAGGATAGGCTGCATTCAGAATGCATATTCCAGACACTGCCTGGGGCACACAAGGTGCTCCATGCATAGCCCGGTTCAAACCAGTTGCTGGGGCACTCCAGCCTTGCTCTGGTGCAAAACTGATCAAAGGGAAAGGGGAGTAAGAACCCCCTTCCCAGGTCCACCCATAGGAGGGACCTAGCAGGTAATCCAGCCCCTTAACTGAGTACAAGTATAGGAGCTGTGTCCCCAGGACTTTAGATTATCCTGGAACGAAACTTTGGTACAGAACTCTTGGTCCTTCGACATTCCATTTCGACTGGAAGATGGAAGACATCTCCCTTGTGGTCAAGGAGTGACCACCCTGTGCAAACAGGCACCACCAGTAACTTTCCGGTCTGCATTGTTGAGGCTCCCACTGGAACTTGAAGACTCTGCGACACAGGACATGGACTTCCAGACATCTCTGATCCTGCTCGACGATCACAGCAAAGCTGAGACCCGTAGGGAACACGAGAGACGTGGGACCGGAACTCCTGGACATCCTGCATTTTGCTAACTGCATCGACTCCTGAGGTAACCATTTGCACCGAAACTCAGCCCTCCACACTCCACGAGTGCCACGTGGAGCCTGCTCTTGAATTTCAACTTGATGTGTCTTCCTGGTTCCTTTCCTATTGGCTAGTGAGCCCCCAGAGGTCTTCTTTTTGAAACTATCTCACTTTTCTGTTTGCTCCACGTTTGCTCCAGCTTCCCTGCAAAGGAGAAGTGCCACAGACCTTGATGGTCTGTCCCGAAGCCAACCGTTATCTCCAGCGTGGATTGCATTTGCCAAGTCATGTTGGGTCCTATCTTGATACTGACACCGCAGTCAACTAGATCCTTTCAGGGACAGCTCGAATCTAGCTCCTGGTCATCGTCGACTACTCCTGGACCTCGTGGCTGCAGAGACAAGCTTCACCTTCTTCACCTAAAATCACCGACATCACCTGGTTCCTTCCTGGTCACTGGCTAGTGGCCGAGACTCTGTCCCTTCTGCTTTCAGGTTCTTCAGATCTTCGATCCACCCTTGGATCCACCTGGACACTTTTCATCTGGTAGCCTGCAGCACTTCTTTGCAGATCGATGATGAAACCCGACATCAAAAGGCACTTATGCACCCGGCTTCCGTGGGTGAGGTAACACTGGTCCACTGGTAGTGTTGAGGTGCTTGGCCCTCTAAGAGTCCTAGACTAAAAGGGTTTCATCGTAGTTAACCTAGAAGTGTTCTTAATCTTTAAAATTATAACTTGAACTTTTCCCATAGAAAGTCAAAGGTAACTCGCGACTGTGTTTAGACACGGCACGCGTCTCCCGTGGCCTCCTCCTTCCTAACCTTTGGTTGTTTAAAGTAGCCCCAGCGATTCCCCAGGCCCCAGGCCTGTTTTCTAACTCTGACGTGGTTCTTATACCACTATTTTAGTATATGGTTTGTGAGGCCCCTAGGGCGGAACATATATTTGTGCAACTTATCGTAGGCTAATGAAGTAACTTGTATTGTACTTTTGCCTCTGACCTCATAAAGAGTCCAGAGGGGGGGGCGGAGCCAGACCGGCGGCCAAGATGGTCGCCCGGGCTCTCGGCTCCGTGGACCTTCATCCCCCACCGCCTGTTCCCGTTGCCTATCCTCCGCTGCGACGGTGTTCCCGGAGGTCGGACGGCAGGCTGAGCTGCCGCGTCCGACTCCGGGGGTTTTTTGAGCTCTGAGCACGAAGATGTGACCCCTCGTATTTTGCGCCCTTCCCGGGGCTGGAAGCCGGGACCTCGCATGATTCTGCTGCCGCCCGCGAGTGCAATAACAACGGCCTCGATGACCCAGGAAGTACCGGTCTACCGTCACGGAGGTCGGCCCGTCTTTGTGAGTGTGCCTCCAGCGCTGGCCTCATGGAACCAGGTAAACACGCTCCCCGCTGCCCCCCTCTGCCGATTGTGCCTCCCCCCACCCTCATCGGGCGGCTGATTGACGCTATGGCTGCCTGGACGTTGCTCTTTCTTCCCGGATGGGACCCAGATTTGCCTACGTGAAGCGTCTTTATTCTATATTTCCAGCCTTCGTAGCCGCTTGATGCACAAAGCAGCTGTGATATTTTCTGATGTTGGGGAGGAGCTCAACTGTGGCCGTCTGCGGGGAAGTGGACGTGGCGGCCATACTTTGTGAGACGCGGGGGGCGCGCTGTTCTTATGCACCTCACTGAGTCATGGACTGGCGGTACTGGTGTTGGTTTGGACGGCGTTCGTGCTGTGTGTCCCTCTTGGAGGTGGTGCATCGATGGGACACGCCTGACAATGGCGGTGGCAGACTTTATCGCTGATCGAGGGGTTGGGACGGTCTGCCCCCTGTGTGTTCGATAGACGACATTTGATCTGGACCGATCCGGAACACCCCGGATACTGTGGACTGCACCCGAATGCCCGATGCTGATATTATCCTGGTGCTACTTTGTGTGTATGGGCCCTTCTACAACTTCCCGCGTTGCCTTTGCTGTGTGGTACGAAATCGGCTTTCTCGGTGGTGGATGAGCTGGACTGGTGCCCGGAGGATTCCCAGTTACTTCCAAGTGGTGCGACGCTGCACTGCCTACTCCCGTGGATGCTTTGTTTCTTTGGTGATGCCATTGGACATGTGTTCCTCGCTTTTCCTTTCCAGCTCCTCTACGGATGGCTGGCGTCAACTTGTGACCTTGAACTGGGCCTTGACTATTCTGTTTGAACTTACCTTTGCTCTTACAATGTGATCGATGGAGTGGCATGGATGATCTTCGAGTGTGACGTACACTGGTATACTGTGAGATTTTCAGCTGCCTTTGAGTTGCCGTGTTGGTTTCCTCCGGTGCTTTGATGGCGGGGCCCTACACCGCATGGACTGGGATGGGCTGCTGGCTCGGGCTGTATGGGTTTCGTGCATGATGATGATCTGTTCTTTCGGGGTGTTACACAGGGGGATTTTCGTTATGTTTCTATCTGTTAAGCGGCCGAGCAGTGATTTTATCCTGTTTTTGTGGACATCCTGAGACTTTGCAATGTTTCTGGCGTATTGAGTTGTTACGCGGCGGTGGGGGGGGAGGGGGGCCGGGAGCCTGTTCTGTCGTGTATTTCTATAGGTTCTGAATCGATCCCCCTATTCCTGACCCTATTCTGGTTAAACTACCTAGCTAGTTAACTAACAGTCAGCCCATGAGGCAAGAAATCCCCCATGATGCAGATACCGTTATCTGACGCAGTCACACTACGGCACAGGAACGTGTTATCTGATTAGGTCATAACGCTTGAGATCTAATTAGACAAGCGACATTCCTCCAGCCCCTGATAAGGCATACGACGTTCTCATAACAAATCAAACCTATGACAACCTGGATAATCCGTGCGGCCATTGTTTTGATTTCACAGAGAACTTTAGTAAAGAATGTGCTAACGAGCAAGTCGTATGACATCTTTATTGACGTACCTATGTCCATCCTTACGTCAATCCCGGCACCTTTAAGGTATAAATATTGCCGACCTTGCCCTATGCAAAACACACGCGTGGTGACAAGACGGAGCAGCCATACTTGCCGAAGCCGAGAGCAGAAGCAGACCCCGCAGGCAGCAGCCCCGCCTTCCTGACGCGCTGAGAGACGCGCTGCTATCTCAAGCCGAGAGACCCAGCACCGGCGCTTCCGGGTAGACCTCGCAGGCAGCCTGGAATATCGAGAGCAGAGAAAGAGATACCATTCCTCATTCATCCTAAATTCCAGGTACAGAACTGAATAACCCCTCCTAGAGAATTCTTTAGTTATTCACTTGGCAAAAACAAACTTAACTTAAACTGTAACTTTCTATTCCCGCCCACGCATTAGACTTAGGTCAGGTACACGGGGTAGGCGTATTTAGAAACACCAGTTGAGTATGTTTAGTCAAATGTATATGTGTATGTAAATATATTTTAATCATTTTAAAACATCATATGGCTCAGAAACCATATCAATGTTTTTACAGTATTATTTTATACTATTGCTTTTAATGTATGCACTTTACTTAACTATAAGTATTGCAATAATATCGATCCATTTCTCTTGTACGAGAAAAGAGACTGATCAATAAATAACATCTTTTATTGAACACGCCCGTCTCTTCCTTTTCTCTACATTCTGATGAGACTAAGAATGCACGTACTGACTGAGTAAAATAATTGCCTTGTGCTCACACGACTCTCGAGATTGACTCTTGATTGGGGAGAGCAAAGTTGTCATGTTCTATGGTTGTCAGAAACTAAATCCCTTCTTGTCTAATCAGGGGAGTTAATCCTTCCTTGAACATTCGAGAAAGTTTCTAGCGAACTCTGAGCTTAGCTGGCAAACCCAAAAATTAAGTCTAGTATCGACAGTAGTAGACCTAGTTAACGTCTGGCCTAGGCCTTTACTGCTGTAGGTACTATTCCAATGCGCAGAGCCTATTGGGAAAATAGGAGCTACACTACATGGCGCCCAACGCGTTTGGAAAGGGCGATAAAACTAACGTAAGACATTTAGAGTAACTCAGTCGTGCTTTCTCACTCAGACCCCTTTTCCCAAATACTCCAAAGACGTCTGGAGTGGGTGAAAGGTTATTATATCCTCCAAAACCTCGCAGGAGGGAACTCCTATGTATGGTTCTTGGTCTAGTCAACGTTGAAGGATAAAACAGTTCCAAAATATTGTGCATCTAATCTCTGTTTCCATAAAGAAACCTGATCTGCAAATAAACATAATACCATCCTGTCAGCAAAATGGACAGCGATGAAGAACGAGAGGTTACTAGATTAGCTACTGAAATAGCAGATGCTGATGCTACCATGCAAACAGCAGACCCGGATATAATACTCATCCAGGTCGCCAAAAGGAGATCTATAACCTTAAAACTTATAGAAAATGGACTGACACCTAGAGGTGGCACAGTCATATTCGTAATCGAGGCACACGAATATCGGCAGACAGAGGTATACTATACATGGATACATTTTCCAGCAGCTAATACTATAACAAAGTACTTCCACTATTACAAAGTAGAGGAACCTCCTAATGAGTACACTCCTTTTGAGGAGGTGGAAGTACCACTCAAATTCCAAGAGCATTTGCTCTTATTTGATGGCGCCCTAATACATAACAATCACATTACAAGGCTCGGTCCTTTAGGAAGACCAGGAGCAACGTGGCCGGTCCTAGCCGGATACACACCACATCCAGACATCGAAAGAATGCCTGCAGCAGAGCTGTTAATACAGCCAAAACAACTACTAAAAATTCACAGACAATTAGTTCAGTATGTAATGCGGACTTCAACAATTCAGCCAGCGATTAAACTTCCACAGCTGACCCCTCACCAGGGGAACACAAATAAAATTACACCACAGAACATCCAATCCTGCCTAGGTAAAGTCCCAGCAAAACGGGAACAAATACCATTCTGGTTGGCACAGAAAATTACCCAAATAGAGGCGGTGTTTCCTGACACCACCCCATTAGAAAAACACAGGATTCTGACTATATGTCTCCCAATGGGAATCGCACCACACATTGAGGACTGTGACACTTGGGGTACAGTCTTTGCTTCCATCTACACAAAAACGCACGGTGTTCCATCCATTTCGGTAATACCAGATGTGCTAAAACAAATTCAAGATGAATACGGTCCAGAACCTGCTTTAACTCTTGGTATGAAATTACTGAAAGACTTCAAGCAGGTCTCGGCTATATTACTAGCCAACATAAAGGGTGAAGCAGCAAACGTGGCGATCCGCCAGAGGTTAAAAGAGACAGATATAGCAGACCAACCAGCTGAAATTGCCAGAATCATAGAAAAATCCTATGAAGAACTAGGCAGAGATAGTCTAGGTGGAATACCAGTAAAACCGCAACTGACTACAAGTCCAGAAAAAATGTTTTTTAATAATAATAATAATTCACCAAAAAAGAACTGGGATGGGAACAAACAATCCAATCCTAAAGAAAAGAAATTCCAGTCCAGAGGAAGGTCTCCTAGGCGAAGAGAGAAATCTCCAAACCCGAGACAAAGGTCACCCCAGAGTGAACCCTCTGGGAATAGATATAACCTTAGAAATAGGGATAATATTAAAAAACCTGATAGATATCAAGACATTGATACACGTCCCTCTCAATCTTTTCAGAATTCCTCGCAGAAATCGGAAAGAAGAGGACGATCAGAAGAGCACGCCAAGTCCAAAGACAAGGAACCTGCTCAACTGAAAAAGAAATCACAATTTCCAAAAAAGAAGGTAGCCAGTATCAAGGTAGTTAACAATGCCGAGAATACTGAGGACACAACTGAAAAACGGAGAGTGGGCTCAGACAATGCTAGACAGCGCAGCAGAGGTGAGCATAGCTCGCAAAGTCCTTATGAATCATCTGGAGACAGTGGACACGAATGAATACCTTCAAGTGGAAACTGCAGATACCAGAGTTAGCAAGCCCCACAAAATATACGAGATAACATTACGTATAGAGGGAGATAAGACTAGGAAAATAAGAGGACTATTTTGGGATAACCTCTCAAAGGGTTATGACATCCTTTTAGCTGAAAAAGACTGGCCACCAGAGTTTGTCAGGGAGTGCCCTCATGGCGAAGAAGTAATTATGCCTGCCTTCTCGAATCAAATACCGATTCATAAAAAATACACACTTGCTAGAAAGTGGGCAGTGGCCTTAGCACCTGCTTTATACAAAAATCATGTAGGATGGGATGAGGATTCTCCTCCTCACAAAATCCAGTTAAAATCACAACCTACTGCACAAAGGCAGTACCCAGTTAAGCAAGAAGCTAAAAAACAAGTAAATGAAATACTAGATCAGCTAGAATACCAGGGGGTGATTGAAACTTGCACCTCACAAATGAACAATCCTTTGCTTCCGGTCTCCAAACCAGACAATTCATACCGTCTAGTTTTGGATTACCGACACCTTAACACATGTTGCAAAACTTTTGCAGTGCAAAATTCACACAGTGCTGCACTAATGAATAACATAGTGCGCAAAAAATACAAAACTACCTTGGACATCTCCAACGGATTCTTTTGTCAAAACATAGCACCAGAGAGCAGATATTTAACAGCTTTCTCAGTAAATGGCACTCAAAAACAATTCTGTTGGTTAGCCCAGGGGTACAAGAACAGCCCGGGGGTATTCTCAGCGAGAGTAACAGAATTAGTACAACAATATGATGATGAAGCATTATCTTATGTCGATGACATTTACTTAACAGATGATGACTTGGAGACTCACTTGAAAAGAGTGAACACCATAATACTTGGTTTCGCTGCAGAGGGTTACAAATTCAACTTCAAAAAGTCCAGAATTGCCCATCTGACGGTCCTATTCTTAGGATATGAGTTATCAAGTGAAGGCAAAAGCCTGGCAGACAATTTCCTAGAGAAATGTGCCGTAATCCAAGCTCCTAAAACACTAAAAAACCTACAGTCAATTCTAGGCTTCCTAAATTTCGGAAGAACTTACATTGCAAATTACGCAGAAAGGGTCAAACCCCTTTACGATCTAATTAAACCAGATTTTAAAAGATCCAGTTGGACTCAAACACACACAGACATTTTGAGATCCTTACAAACAGACATGCTAATTAAGACAAAATTAGAAACACGTGATAATACACGCAACCTTGTGATCCGAGTCATCCCAGGGAGATGCGGATTCACATACCTGACCTCTAATGAGGGAGAAAAGGTACCAATTGCATTCAAATCACACTTGTACACTAAGGCTGAAATGAAATTTAGCCCAACGGAAAAAATTCTTACAGCAACACAGACAGCTATAGCAAAAGAACGAGCCCTGGCACAAGGTCAACGAATAATAATCGTGACACCGATACCAGCCTTAGAGGCGGTAACAAAGGCAAGCATTCCAAATGCGAAAGCACTCCATCCGAGATGGATACAATGGGCTAACTCTCTTGCTGCAACAGACGTGGTGTACGAATTTGATCCTTACTTAAAAACACAAGAATTTCTACAATATGAATTCGAATGTCCTCTGCCAACCGAAATTCTGCCTCTAGACCAATACGGCTGTATAATATATACAGACGGATCAGCACAACCCGCAGTAGGGGGTAAACAAGCTTACAGTGCTGCGTGCGCGATTGTTAAAGGTCGTTGGCACGAAGGGAAATTTAAACCATCCCTAACTAAAACACAATCTCTAGGAGATTGTACAGCTCAGCGAGCTGAACTACTAGCATTCAAGATGGCGCTTGAAAATACGGATCGAGAATTCCCCACACTCATAGTGTGCGATTCGTATTATTGCGTTCAATCTTACAATGAATACTTGCAGATCTGGCTTCAAAATGGTTTCAAGGATGCGAAAGGTGGCACAATCAAGCACAAAATGCTCTGGTAACAAGTAGCTCTTTTACAAAAAGAACTACCAAAGACTCACGTGATACATACACTGAGTCATCAACGTGATGGCGTTCACGTTGCAGGGAATTCATTGGCTGATGAGGCCGCGAAGGCAGCTGTGCAAACGGCTTCCGTAGCTGCCGTCACCCGGTCAAAAACAAAAATAGACAGTGAAATATTACAAGCTGTCAGCGCTTCAGAAAAGGATTCGATAGAACCACTCCCTAAAGGTTTTCCAGTAAAATACTCATACATAACTGATGCAAACAATGTTCCTTTTGCTCAAATCCCTGGAGTGGGGGATAGGGCAATTCCAAACATGGAACATAGGTTAGGACTAATAATAGCGGCACACGAAGGGCTTGCTTCTACCCATGCTGGCGTCTCAGCCACAGTATCATTATTAAAACAGAGATACTGGTGGCCACAAATGAGAAGACAAACAAGGAACTATGTTCTAGCATGTGAAATATGTCAAAAAATGAAAGTATCAACTGTGAGACGTCCAGCACAGACGCCCCTTCTAATCTCGGATAAACCATTAGCCTGTGTTTATCTAGACCACTGCGGTCCCTTACAAAGGGATGGTAACTATAAATATATCTTGGTCGCAGTGGACTCATGCACGAGATTCATATGGATGTGGCCCCAGCGAACGGCTGACGCCAGAACTGTTATAAAAGATTTGCGGGTCTTTATCGGCACATACGCAATTGGCATTCTGCATTCGGACAATGGTCCTGCTTTTAGCTCTCGGGCTTATAAGGAGGCCATGGTCAGCATGGGCGTGCAATTGCGGTACTCTTGTCCATTTCACCCTGAGGGGAACGGAATTGTTGAAAGAAAAAACCGTGACATAAAGCAATCTATAACGGCAAAGGTATTAGGTTCGGGAGCTGGCTGGGTCAAACATCTAATAAGTGTCCAACGTAGTCTAAATAACTTGCCAAGAAATTCTCTGAAGGGATTCAGTCCGTACGAATTATTATTCGGAACTAGGATGTTGATCTCTGACCTTGATAGTCAGACTTCAGTGGTAATAGAAAAAAGCTTTGATGTCAAAGACCGTTTGGCTATTTTGCAGGACTTAAACAAAACAAGAAAAGACCTGAGCAACATACAGTTGAAACAACAGCCAACAACCACTGAAGAATCACCACCTGTCCCAGCAAGACCTGTCTGGATTCCAAAAGTCGGGGATCTAGTCAGGGAGAAGATCGCGGTAAAGAAGGAATTTGGGCCTTCTTACAGAAAAGCAGTTCCTGTCTTGTCTGTCAACGGGACAAGATCAGTTGTACTACCGCCACTTGCTGGAAAAAAGGAGAACCGAGTTGTATCCATCGACCTGGTAAAACCACAACATGTGGCCGATAACAAACAGTAGGCCAAGTGGACTCCCAATAAGTAGCAGAACACCAAGGTTTGCTACCAGTACAGAGGTCCTAACAAAGAGGCTCATCACATTCGAAACGCCTACAGAAGAACAACAAGGACTATGCAATAATGCAATAGAACTTAGACCTCTGAAAACCCAAATAAAGACATTTAGCAGAGACACACCAATCTATACTGAAGTACCAAGTGAAAATGCAAGAAACAAAAATCCTGAACCAATTGGAACAATTGACAGAACTGCATCCGGTTACTTCATCAACTTCGATGATTCCTCTGAAGGTTTCAGCGAACAAAAGACACAGCCATCATCAAAATCCTTTAAAGAAAAAGCGAAGGAACTTTTGAAACAACTAAAAGAAACATATCTGATTTCTCCATGGATTGAATTTTGGGTGGGTTTTGGTGCATTTATCCTCATACTTTGGCTCATCATGGTATTTACTTTGGGACGCTTCATTGAGGGAAAATATGCTAAAATGGACACAGCAAGTCAGAACATCAACTTGGTCCTCAAACCACACACATCGTCACACGTCGAGAAAAGAGAACTTTCTTCAGAACTTTCTTCAGCCAACTTCACAGCAATTCCAATACCTGGTGGGGTAGCCTGGGACAACACTGACTATGAAATTTATGGTCCGGTCGAGATCCTGAAATATCCACACCAAATTAAGATTTCTTTGAGTGACTTTGCAAAACCAAACTCATTTGCTGATGATTGGGACTTTGAAAGTATAAACAATATGATGTCTGACTTAGTAATGTCTGCTAAATTTACAAAACATGATTATTTGCAAGGTTCTACAAATTATGATAGTATGTATTGCTATAACCACTATGGTAACCATTTCTTGCATAAATCTGCACAACCTAGAAATGTTTTAAATTATAATCAATGGGAACATTGTGCTACACCTCCAAAAGGGAGCTCTAGAACCGTTTATGACAAATATTCATACTTTCAAGGTTTTAACACTAGTAATGCTGAAACATTTTATTATAAATTGTCAAACAAGACAGGGACCAAAACCATGATAACCAACACAAAATTGATTTATTCTGATTCATTCTTTGAAAAAATGAATACTTTTGGATTCGATTATTGGGACAAAAATGTTGATTTGAAAAGTGTTTGGGGTACAAAAGAATGGCAAGTACAGGGTATAGAAGCTTTGTTTAGAGCCTGCATGATCCCAGAACAAATGATATTTTTAAATGACACTGTTCAACAAACCACCTGTCTTGGCTTAGCCAAAATCAAAGATTTAAATAACCCGTCTATTCCAAAGCCAACAATGTTTAGCAATAACTCTGATACAGATGAAGAAATAGACATAAACCATATACTTAACCAAAACAGAACACATCCTGATTGGAAACAATGGTTGATCTGGCCCACAGATACAAATAACTGTCAAGATAGATTCCTGAATAAAACGCAGGGTTTCAAAATGACCAGGCCAGACCCTAGATATCCCCAAAGACATCACCCAGGGATAATAACAACCTACAGTGTGGGCAAATTATGCCTTCAATGGCTACAGTCTTCCACACTGCCTGAAATTAAGCAACACCTAACTTTACTTACTGATGGTGCTGACTTGCGTGATTTCATAATGGGACCACGCAAACAGCGGCAAAAGAGTTTCATAGCAGCCTCTGTATATGCAGCATACAATGAGGCCTGGAAGGTTACTCAAATTGAAACAGCAGAGAGAATACGTGAAATTGATCGTATTAATTTGGAAAAATCACTTTCTGTAGTGGACAATGGGTTAATGACTCTGTCCTCCAGAATTTTTTCATTGGACAGCATTGTGTCTTCCGCAATCGATATATTATCGCAAGACTTACTGTTATTACAACATGGTCAGTCACAATTGCGTTCTATTGTACAGCTTGGCTGGACGTTACAAAATCTGCGTTCTGGCTATGTGCCTTGGCGTTTAATCAACACAACGTCACTATTCCAAATCTTTAACCTTACTGATAGACAAATCGGTATGGCGCAGAAGGGTGCTGATTATACAATCTTGAGCATTGAAAAACTAGAAAGATTACCGTTGACAATGTCAGAACGACCTGTCAGTGAATGGATAATCCATGGAATCATAAATATTCCAATCTCAACCTTCAGGTTTCAATACTGCCAAAAATATATACAGGCTGGCATGTACGAGAAATTGGGAAAGGGGTACCTTAAAACAACTTGGAACCTGCCCTATTCACATGCATGTGTCAGTAACAAAGGACAGAAAGTGTTTCTTAGTGGCAACAATTGTGCTATGTCACTAAGCGGCACACTTCTGTGTAACGGTATTAGTTTGCACGGAGCCTGTGAAGGGAATTCATACAACCTTTCATGTCACCAGCAAGGCGCACCTGCAACTGAAATAGAACCATTCTTTCAAAGACTCTATAATGGGAGTTACATTCTTATTGTAGACCGCAGATGTTGTAGTCTTATGCCCGGGACTCCTTATCTCGTCACTACGACGGCGAAGGTCAAGTGCTGTGGACGTTCTTTGTTCCCCAGCTCCTTTCCAGACAGGGAGGCAAGGGCATGGCCCGGTTTGAAAATTACTTCTATTCGAATAGACACTTTAAGCAGAATGAAAACAGTGCTTCTTCAGACGCCTACAAGGCTCACGTCATCTAAAGAAACGTATGATCTACAAGTCGCAAGACGACTGCAGAGATACATACATTATTATCAACTAATTCCCCCGTACATTTCGCGGAAATCCTGAGCGAAATCTTAAATATTTCTGATACCACTGGGGTCTCAAAGGTATTTAAGACAGTATTTTCGATGGCATTAACACCATTCAAAGCCATACTGGGTATTTTTCCAGATTTCGTCCATTCGATTTTTGGCGGACTTCCCTTGATCCTGGGACTAATTGCAGGAATCCTATTCCTAGTCCTTATTTTTCGTTATGGCAACCCATGTCACAGAACAAACTCTCACGACAATGGAAGATACGATCCTAGCCATTGGATACCGGGACCGGATATCAAAAATCCTGGGACTCTCCCGGCTTAGAGACCTAAACATGACTTGGTTTCTATCATTTCGACCAATGTGGCAAAGGTGTGTTTTACCTGTACTAAGGTGTCTGCTATGCGGAGAAGAATGCGTGTTAGACACCTGTCTGACGCTACAATCGGATGCGCCGGTGGATGCAGATACACTGCTGGTTCCTACCAAGGTTCACGCTTTGTGCTGCCCTCAAAGGCTGCCAATTCTGATGACGGCATTCCTGGAATCTTCACCACTGCGATTGAAGAGTAGTGAAGTTCAAGATGAAAGCAACATCGAACAGGTACGACCTTCTGTCAGCAATGCAAATCAGAATGTCAATGCAGACAATCATGCGCATGAATGCATGGTTACCCCTATTTCCGACTTAGTGGAACTTTCCCATGAAGCTGTTGACAGTTTTTTCGAAAGCCTGAATGATATGATGTTCTCTCCGGAACAGAAATAGAGACTTTTGAGTAAACTCGCACACGGCGTTCCCTGAATTCGGCCTTCAACTTTTAAAAAATAAAGTCACATGAACAATTACAATCCAGTTCACGGACAGCAACTTTTTTCAGCAAGCCCTTAAAATATTTTTCTATATATTTTTGCCCCGGGACACTGATCTTCTGCTTAAAGTAAGAAACTATTCCTAGAGAACTAAGATTTCTATTTTTTTAGATACTTTATAGACTTTATATAGACTTTAGCTGCCCGCTGGTATGTTCACAATATATTTTATGTGATGAAATGGTTTCGACTTTTTTTCTGTATAGCCATATTAAGAGCCATTTCATGTGTATTTCTCATATACCAACAAGCAATAATGCATAACGATGCGTGTTTACTTTTGCATTTAATTCATAGCTTAAGTGCATACAATATATATGACTGCAATTTTTCAGTATATTTGAAAATTTCAAAATGCATTTATGTATTTTGGGGTGGTAAGGTATACACTATACTCTATAGTATGTTGTACTATGTTATACTATGCATAGATTAGTAGATATGACCATAGTTAGCGTGGAGTGGGTGTCGTGTATTTCTATAGGTTCTGAATCGATCCCCCTATTCCTGACCCTATTCTGGTTAAACTACCTAGCTAGTTAACTAACAGTCAGCCCATGAGGCAAGAAATCCCCCATGATGCAGATACCGTTATCTGACGCAGTCACACTACGGCACAGGAACGTGTTATCTGATTAGGTCATAACGCTTGAGATCTAATTAGACAAGCGACATTCCTCCAGCCCCTGATAAGGCATACGACGTTCTCATAACAAATCAAACCTATGACAACCTGGATAATCCGTGCGGCCATTGTTTTGATTTCACAGAGAACTTTAGTAAAGAATGTGCTAACGAGCAAGTCGTATGACATCTTTATTGACGTACCTATGTCCATCCTTACGTCAATCCCGGCACCTTTAAGGTATAAATATTGCCGACCTTGCCCTATGCAAAACACACGCGTGGTGACAAGACGGAGCAGCCATACTTGCCGAAGCCGAGAGCAGAAGCAGACCCCGCAGGCAGCAGCCCCGCCTTCCTGACGCGCTGAGAGACGCGCTGCTATCTCAAGCCGAGAGACCCAGCACCGGCGCTTCCGGGTAGCCCTCGCAGGCAGCCTGGAATATCGAGAGCAGAGAAAGAGATACCATTCCTCATTCATCCTAAATTCCAGGTACAGAACTGAATAACCCCTCCTAGAGAATTCTTTAGTTATTCACTTGGCAAAAACAAACTTAACTTAAACTGTAACTTTCTATTCCCGCCCACGCATTAGACTTAGGTCAGGTACACGGGGTAGGCGTATTTAGAAACACCAGTTGAGTATGTTTAGTCAAATGTATATGTGTATGTAAATATATTTTAATCATTTTAAAACATCATATGGCTCAGAAACCATATCAATGTTTTTACAGTATTATTTTATACTATTGCTTTTAATGTATGCACTTTACTTAACTATAAGTATTGCAATAATATTGATCCATTTCTCTTGTACGAGAAAAGAGACTGATCAATAAATAACATCTTTTATTGAACACGCCCGTCTCTTCCTTTTCTCTACATTCTGATGAGACTAAGAATGCACGTACTGACTGAGTAAAATAATTGCCTTGTGCTCACACGACTCTCGAGATTGACTCTTGATTAGGGGAGAGCAAAGTTGTCATGTTCTATGGTTGTCAGAAACTAAATCCCTTCTTGTCTAATCAGGGGAGTTAATCCTTCCTTGAACATTCGAGAAAGTTTCTAGCGAACTCTGAGCTTAGCTGGCAAACCCAAAAATTAAGTCTAGTATCGACAGTAGTAGACCTAGTTAACGTCTGGCCTAGGCCTTTACTGCTGTAGGTACTATTCCAATGCGCAGAGCCTATTGGGAAAATAGGAGCTACACTACAGTTCTGGGGACCCTCCAATGTTTTTTCTTCTTTCCCCCTTTTCTTTTGTATCTATGTGGATTATTGTCTTTCCTTTCATCTTTCTTCTTCTATATTTCGGGTTTTTTGACATTGGGCGACAGGCACGCTGCTGGGGGGTGGGCCGTAGCCATCAGCAGAGGTGCAGGGTGGGGGGAGTAGTGTTATTGTTTGTATCTCTCTCCTTTTTGTTCCTATGGCCTTTTGTTTATGTTGTTTTTGGTTTTTCTGTCTCTTTTCTTTCTCTCTCTTTTCTGGGGTCCGACTTGCTGTCTTCTCGTTGTGCTCTGCTCCTTTGGATACCGGGGGTTGCTGTTTTTCTGGTGTTTCTGGGTGCAGTGGGCATCTACTATTCTGGCGGGCGGGCTGTGTTGTTTATTGTTTATCCTGATCAGCTGTTCTCGTGCTAAACTCTGCTTTACCATAGTCCTGCCTGTGTATGTTTGGTAATATGATTATCTCCTGTTTTGTATGGGCATAATTGTGCGGCGTCAGATCCTGCTTATTTTTATTATCAAAAGAAACCTTCTCTAATCCTGTGATTCTTGTGTACCAACTGCATCCTTGAGTTGTGGGATATCTTTGGGGAGGCGGGTTTACGTATTTTTTGGGCTTCATTGACTTGATTATTGACTTGATTGACCGCCACTACTTTGCTGGCCGACCGTGATGGTCTGTAGGCCATAGCCTGTAACTGTATTGTGGAACAATAAAGGTTTTAAAAAAAAAAAAAAAAAGAGTCCAGAGGGGTTGTGTTTAGAATAAATACATATTTATTTGATATATACCTTGTGTGGTGTCCTTTCATTTGGTATCAAGGGATTATAATTGGTAAAACAACTAGCTTCACATGCTCTCTGCAGTCTTCGCCTATTGACTGCTGGTCCATGCTACCTCTAGGATAGCTTTCTATAAGGTTGACTTTACAACCACCATCAATAGGGGTCGATTAGACTGTTGCAAGGTGCCCACTAGAACTAGTGGACATCATATACCAGGCTAACTTCTCACATTGGTGTGCAGCGGATTGGATAAGAGCTTGCATTTGTTTTACCATATAATCTTGAAATATCATTTGAAAGATCACATTAAGGTGCCTGTAGGTTCATATAAATCAAGTTCTTATATATACATAAGTTCTACTGAACTTAGTAGTTGTAGGTGGTAAGGGCTTAGCACACCCTGACTACAAATCCTAGAGAGGTTCTAGTGCGAAACATTTAGTGTAGGTAGGTGCACACACCACACCTCCCTAGAAAATGTCCTTGGAAGCAGGGCCTAGTGTGCCTCTGCAAGAAGCCAACCCTAGGGTGCCTTCTAAGTATGACACATTCACTTTTCAGGAACTGAGAAGTTTGTGTGCAATCAGAAGTTTGAGACAAGGACAAAGTCCAACCTTTAACCACCTGGTAGAAATCTTATTGGCTTATGATGTAGACAATGCATCAGATCCAGGGAACCAAGGTAGTGTAGAGGGGGGCCAACCTTGTACTGAAGAGGATCCTACTGGGCCACACCCACTGGACTCTGAAACAGAAGAGTTGAACCAGGTAGAGGTAAATTAACTGAATCAGGTTAACCTAGGACTACATGGGACTGGAGGAGGAAGGATCCAATCCAGACCCCCAAGTAGGCCTAACACTGAGCACAGAAGTCCCAGGTCACTCTCCAGTGAATCTGGCGACTCTGATGCATCAGTAGGGTCCAATGCCTCAGCTCTGAGGAGGAGGACTCCCCCTCAGAGAAGAGAGCATAAGGCTAGGAAGAAGGAGTCTAAGCTTAGAATCAAGAGGCAAGAAGTTGCCCTGGCCAAAGAGACCCTGGCTCTTGAAAGAGAGAGGAAATTGTGTGGACTAGAGTCCACTGGTGGCAGCATAATACCTAGAGATAGGGAAAGATCTCATGACCATAAAAACCTGAACAAGTTTGTGCCCCCCTATCAGGTAGGGGATGACATCCACAAGTGGATCACTGCTTTGGAAAGGGCCTGCAAAGTACAGACGGTCCCCAAGGAGCAGTGGGCAGCAATTTTGTGGCTCTCCTTTGCAGACAAAGGCAGAGACAAGCTCCTGACAGTTAATGAACAGAATGCTGACAACTACACTGTCCTGAAGAGTGCTCTGATAGATGGGTTTGGCTTAACCACTGAGCAGTACAGGTTGCTGTTCAGAGACACCCAGAAGACACAGACTCAGGGCTGGACTGACTTTGTAGATTGTGCTACTAAGGCTCTGGAAGGCTGGTTACTGGGCAGTAAAGCCCCAATCACCGGCTGCACTTGGTTCTCAGCTCCTCAATCCTGCGCAGGCCACCCGGGGACACAAGTCCTCACTCAGGCCTATGCTGCACAACCGGGGCTCCCTCTCCACTACGGGAGCCCCGCGAAACCCCTCCAGCTGGCTTCGGGCCTCCCCCGGGTCCCTCCTCTTTCTCGGGGACCCGGGGCTCTCAGCAATAGGAAGCAGGGCTCTTTTCCGTGGAGGGGGGCAGGTACCGACCACGTGCCTCGATGCCCCCTCCTCCCTAACAACAGCCGGGCCCCTCCTTCCTCACAGGGGCCCGGGACTTTAAGGCAGCCTCCGCGAGGCTGCAAGCAAAACGGGGCTCTCTCCAGGGTACAGGGGGCCCCGCACCGGTGCCTCCTCAGCTTCACCTGGGCCCCTCCTCTTCCTCGTGGGGACCCGGGGCTTAGGCTCGGCTTCTTCCTGCCTTCCCGGCTGCCCGGGCCGGCAGCCAATCCCTGCGCGGCCTTCTGGGCGCGGCCGCGCGGGCCAATCCGTGCGCGGCGTTGGCGGGCCGGCCGATGACGCGGCCGGGCGCCCCCGTCATGTGATGGGGTGAGGGAGGCTTCAGGGCTAGCGCGGCCCTCTCTTCACCTCGGCGGCCCTCTCCTGGCACCGGGGGCTGCCGCAACGGTGCCCACCACAGCGGGGGGGGTCCCCACGACAACGCCGGGCCGCGGCGGTGATTTTCGACAATTTACAACCGGCGCAAGGCTGCGCCAACACTCCTCGGGCTGCGGCGGTGATATCGGCGGCAATAAGGGGTAGGCTCCCTTTTATTTAATTATTAATATTGCGGGGTAGACATCCGACCCGATCACGGGGCCCGAAAACGCGGGGTAAGCTCCCGTGGCGCTCTTCCTCTCAGAAAAAGGGCGCTATTCACGGAGCACAGCTCCTCCCTCGGCCCACACAGTTCTCAGGGCCAACAGCACTTCGGGGGCCACACCAGTCACAGGGCACAGTACTTTAGCATGCCACAGTCCCTCAGGGGCACAATCCTCCCCAGGCGGTGCTTCACAGGCAGCAACAGTCTTTGGACTCTCAGCGCTTAGGGGGCAATACCGCAGTTTACGCCAGTCAGCAGTCCACAGCCCTTCACCATAGGCAACTCACAGCCCAGCGCTTCCAAAGGGGCCACAGCTTCACCAGAGGGGGGAGGGGCAGACAGTCCCACAACAGCTCCTCAGGGGCACACTCCTCACCTCCTGGGCGCTTCTTCACGCAGTGCTGGCATGGTTCAAGGTCCCACCCAGTGACAGGGACCTGGGGGGGGCCCTCCTTCGTCAGGGGCCCGGGGGACAGCAGAGGGGGGTTTTAGGGGTGCAGGGCCCAGCTCACAGGCCCATGTGGCGGTAGCACCTCGCAGCAGGTCCCCTCTCTTTCTTGTCCCAGCTCTGACTTACTCTCTGGTGGCACATCCCCCTTACTTATACCCTCCTCCCAGGCAGTGCCAGAACCTTCTAGAATGTTGGCAAAGCTGGCCTAAACTGGCTCAACGGGAGGGGTTGAGCACCCTGGGTGCCAGGCTTTCCCTCCAAAAGCTAGGGGTGGCTGGGTAATAATAACTAGACCGCTGACCTATGGCAGTCAGGTGGCAAAACCCATGGCCATGGCATCCATTTTAAACACAGAACATTTTAGTCAGGTGCATTTCTAAAATGGGGGAAATTTACAAGGGCTCACACCATTACATGACATTACATTTTAACACAGGGCAACTCCTACCACACATGGCCTATACAGGTTTACTACCATGGGGGAGACATCCTAGACAAGGGGGTGAAAAGCAAAACATTTTGGGGGAAAAGGCCAAGTCCAACAAAGGGGGACAGTCGAACAGGGATTAAACTTAGCTCTAATAACAGCTAAGTACATTTATGCCAAGAAAAGTAATCTCTTTATAACATTTGTAGACCGTAGCTCTGCATTTGACTGTGTCGATCATTGCATGATGTGGCACACTTTAAAGGACATTGGTCTGGACCACAATATCCTCACCTTTATTAGAGAACTCTATATTGGGGCTGGTGCACGTGTCAGATTCGGTAGAATGAGAGAGTGTTCCGACATGTTTAGTATCCGTAGAGGAGTAAGACAGGGGTGCATTCTTGCTTCCCTGCTCTTTACTTTATACATAAACAAGATCGGACCAATCCTGACTGAAACCTACCACGATTACCCTACAGTAAACGGGTTGCCCATTCCCATACTTCTCTACGCGGATGACGAAGCAATCCTGTCCCAGACTAAGGTTGGGAAATTGGCAGAATTCATGAAAAATAGAGGCCTCTGCGTAAACGTTTCTAAGACTTATACCATGTCTTGTGGTCCCAAGAAACGAAGAACACCCAGTCTGATCTCCCTGGACGATAGGCGGGAAGAGCTTGCCGACAGATTTTGTTACCTGGGCGTACAGTTTGAGAGAAAGGGCTCATGGAAACCCGCAGTAACTGCCTGGGCTTTGGCATTTACCAGAGCCTCTGGTGCCCTGGTAAATTTTGCTAAAAAACTAGGTGGTAGACCAATAAGGGAATTACTACAGATATTTAAGGCCAAATGTGTTTCTACCGGGACATATGGGGCCGGACTCTGGGGGATCGAGCCAGTGGAGGCCATACAACGTGTTGAGAATCGATTTTTACGGTACCTACTGGCCGTCCCAAAGAGTACGGCAACTTATGTGGCACACACGGAAGTGGCTCTGCCATATGTTACGGACATCATCAAATCAGCCCCGGTCTTATTATGGCACAATGTGTGGGTTAATCCATATACTAGCCTGAACAGAGAGATAATAAAAGATTGTCTAGCATGTGATGGAGCCATTAACATCAAATGGTTTACTTATGTTAAAAATTTGTTGTATGAAATTGGGCATCCTGAATACTTCTCCAACCCAGATAGTATGAAGAGCGTGTCCAAAACTGCACTTAAAAAATCACTCATACAACATCTTCAGAGCAAAAGATGGCGGGAAGAAAGATGTAAGAAGACTGTCATGGAGCACGATCTGATAAAAGTATATGAGTGGACCCAGTTGTATCTTTTGATTGAGCAACCCCCCTTCCATCGAATGCTCCTGACCTACTTCCGTTTAGAAATCTTTTACAGACTTGTTACCTTCCCACAGTGCAATGACTGGTCAAAAGAAAAAAGAACTTGTCCTTGTGATGATTGATAAGCGTGGCTCAAGTCCACCTGAGCGACTTACCTCACTCATCTATCATTCTCATATAATAAGCCAGCCGGACAGTGGAGAAGAATTAGAAATATATTTATTAGGACATAAGATTCATCTGCAGATGGGCCCCGTCAGGTCTACACCCCAGGGAGTGCACCGACAGGACTGACCCATCCCATCATGACAATACATTATAACATAGCATGGCAGGGTAAGGACACGCCCAGACTGGAAAAGTACTGGGCTCAGCAGAGGGTGAACAATAGCCTCGCACAAGAAGCATCTGCACCTGCAAAAGCAACATGTTCTCTCAAGGCCACGGAGCCGAGACTCGGCTTCTCCAGAGCATGGAAACATTTCTGCATGAAAAATACCCAAGGCGAGAGATGCTGAAACCAGGGATTTTCTGCTCATAAGGGAGGGGGGAAAACTGTACCATGAGACATTGGAGCTGCAGAGCAAATGTCAGCATCAGAAGTCTCTCTGCCTTAGACAAGCCTCTCTCTCTTATGAGAGAAGTTGAAGCTTGCATATTACAAAAATAGCTCAGTGGGTTGCAGCACATGAATAATAAGCTATAACTGCATATTGGTTATACACATTAGGCTAACTTATTCATAACATCGATAGAACATTCTGCAACAGGAAAATTACTATCTATAAGACCCTCCTTTTAGCCTATTGTGCCTAACATAAGTGCAGCCTTTATTGCTTAAAGGTAAGGACTATACAGTTCTAAAGGCATCACTCATCAATCAATGGGAAACAAAAAAAAACACAAGAATAACCAATAGTATATCATCATAAAAGATATCTGGTATCGGGAAATGAAATACTAGGATGAGCATGATCACAGAAGTAGTGCAGCATACTATAGGGCAGGAAATGCAGAGGCAACAAGTAAAAGAACAACCCCTGCAATACCTACTAAGACAATAATTATTCTCTGGGTGTGAGGCACCCTCCTTTTTGACTAATCTAAGCATATGTTCTCGGGGTACCATTTCTCTATAACACTATGTCATGATCGGACTACTTAAAAATACATCACAGTGTAAGTCATGAGCAGGAATTAATGCAAATAAGATCAAACTGTCATTATCAGGGAAAACACCCTATTGAATTCTATACTGGGGGCTCACTTGCATTATCAGAGAGGACCTATATCTAACATCCATGAAGTAGATGTTTATCGGGCTGAGAAATGTGTTTTACTAAACTACTCAAAGTATACTAACCCTCACAGCTACTTCCATAGGGCAAGAATACAAGCAACAGTTTTCCACCCCTGTGTGTGTATGAAGGCAATGACCCACACACCCAATAATTTGCAGTACTATAAATAACATGTGTCTGGTGCAACATTTGAATACTACATCATCCTAATGAACTTCCCAGTGCTCCTCTTCGTGAGGAGCTAGGGTACCAATGACATTCTCAGGTGGTGTTGGAATAATACTCATGAGGGTATGCGACAAGCAACAAGAAACTAATTCTCTAAAGAGAAATATGAAAGCAATAGTAATGATACAAACAAACACAATATTAAACTTGTAGACCATGAGAACCAAATGAGATCAGGGACATCTGGACAAGGAGCCGCAGAGGCTGCTCCTCCTGGGGAATAGGAACATTCAAAGGGACTCATTTTCCTAGCTAAAAGTCCAAAGTAAACTAAAGGAAACAATCTGCAACACAGCCAGCCAGAGGGGAGTCTTCTCCCTGTGTCCATCTGAGCCTCACAGGCAGGCTCCTATTGTCCATCAAACATTCAAAAATCATCTGCGTTGGAGCTGCACTTGCTAGAGACTCATCAAAAAATACAAAAATCATCTGCGTTGGAGCTGCACTTGCTAGCAACTCAAATGGAAAACAATCTTGGCCAATGATGCAAAGTCTTTCTTGCAGAATTTAGCAACCACCAATCCAGGTAGTGCCCTCCACAAATTCTGTCCAGTGTCTCGCTCAGTACACCAGATATGAATCTAACAGATATTAAGAGCAATGTATCTGTACCCTAAGACTAAAGTCTCTCTCTACCTCCTACTTTTCATCTCCTGGTGCACCGCTCTTCTGTCGAGGCCATAGATTGTATAAAGTGTGACCAGGTAGCTCCTTATCAGCAGACAAAACTGTAGATTCCAAAACAGATGGGGAACAGGGAAACCTAAAGCATAACCACTGGAGAACTGGCGGCAGCCTCTTGCACAGACGGAACTGCCCCTCTCAAGTATTTCTGAGAAACCGTTTCCAACCATTGGGAAATGGCACAAAAGCAAAAAGTGAGTTCTCCATCTCGGTCAGGCCTGCCCTTTTCTTACCCAGGAATCACACACCTACAGCAGCTTCAGCGGTACCTCGGCTCCAAGCAAGACTTCCGTTGGAATCTTCTGACGACGAGACTTGACTTGCACTGAGTCTTGAAGTTGGATCTGATGCTTGGGTCCCCTCTGGCTCCGGCGGTGTGATACATTTGTATTGATGAACAGAACAAAGATCTTTAGACAAGGCATATGAATAAAATTCAATTTCAAAGAAACCAAATGAGGTCTATTCTGTGCTTTCATATCGCTCTACCAATGTCAATTTGAAGGTAAACACATCTCAGGCCTATCAATAAATTTGTGCACAGACAATACATTACATATCTGACTTTTTCGCTGTATTACCTGTGGACGGACGTATGCATTTACTAAATTCTAAAAGAAGAGAAAAAATAAAACAAAACAGACATGTTGTATTCCCGCATTTTCACTTGAGAAACAGCAAAAGGGAAGTTCAAACCGCTATTCCTATAGCGAGCACACAGAGTCTACTTTGTGAACCTTCACTGTTGTGCAAAACTTCAAATACTTCTAATATTCGTTTTCTTACTCAGAACAACTATATTTTTGCTCATGACCATGCTCACATATTATAGATGCAGCAGGAAACTAACTTCTACCAAGCTTTAATTTCTAAATAATATTTTGTTGAGGATCACACAAGCATCTTTCACCTTTCTCACTATTTAGACCATGTAAAATTTTGTTTAGGGGAAAACCTGTTCACCAGCTCTAATAGGGATTGTCAGCTCAAATATACAGGCTAACTGATAAGAGACTTGTACACCTTTACTTAGTGCTGCACAATAATGATGTTGTTACCTGGGAATGTGAAGCAAAACAACAACAAAAAGTACTGACCTATTGTTCCCTTCAAAGGTCAAATAAGGAAACACTAGTCTGGGGCTACCAGTCCTTTCATCCCTTTCATCCCTATCCAATTAAAATAATCCTCTAATAAAGACTATCAGTTTATTTTCACAGACTAGCTAATAAAGAACTAGCAATGTACTTACAAGACTACAATAATTGTATTATCACCCAACACTTGTAGAACAAAACTACCCACATCTAATTCCCCTTTTAGATCAAAGCAGGACAGGCTAATAAAAATTTGAGAAGAGGAGGGAGCTATATACATGTTACCTAGTTTTAATTTATAAGAGAGCTAGCGGGGAGCTAGCTTCCAGCGGGGAGCTAGCCTCCTCCCCCAGTTTGACAGGAAGAAATCTGAAACATATTTCACTTCAGTCAACACCATCAACCCCCGGGTGTAGCACTGAGCATAAACAAAATTCTAGGAGATACATAGCACTTTTGAGAGGGCTAGAACGCCTTTTAGCACATGTACAAATGTCATTGCCACAAAATGATGTGTGTGCCTATTAATATCTAATACAATGTAACTAAGGAAAATTCATTATAATTATTTATCTATTACAAAACACACTATTTCTTTTTGAGGCCTTTTATTCCCATGAAGGAGTAAGGAAAAGGAAATGGGACAGGGACACAGCTAAAGTCCCCCATAACTAGGCACTATGCGACATTCATTAGGGAAATGGCGGCAAAAGGAAAATCTATAAAAGAACAAAAATTACTTAGGTGATGGTCAGGCTTGTGACACAACACCATGAGTATACCGTAGAACTCTTGTATTTTTCTTCTATACCATTTGACCAAATAGACAAACACTGCTGAAGTGTTGTCTGTGAAATTTAGGGACCAGAACAAATTCCCCACAGAAGAGCTTGTACTAGTATCGAAAATAGAATTGTCAAAACAATACAAACAGAAACATACATAAAATAAAAACAAGCATACCATGGCAGCAGGTATACTTGCCGTGCCAAGCACAGAAAGCATAGACAAATCACAGTAACACATGCAAATGAGCTGTGACATACAACACGATGCCATGCATTTCATGCACAGTGAGCCTGCGGCCCAAAACCCAGCATGCTGGCCTGCTTAATTTGTCAGGCTTAAGATCGATCAGCATACCTACCATGCAGAACAGAACAAGCAATGCACAATAAGCCAATGAAAACATAAAACACACAATATAGGTACATGCGTATAACATAAAATAATACGCAATAATACATATACCAAACACAAAGGCCACAAAAGGAAAACACAATATTAGTTACTCAAAGGACTATATTTTTCTCATGCATGTCATGCATCATGCGGTGTCAGTGCACACTTAATCTGTCTAGCACAAAGCTGCATCAATACTCACCGTAACACACAGATACAAATATTTCCCATTGCACTGAAACGAAACAAATCAAACCACAAAAAAAACAACAACACACAAAATATTGGACAAAAAGGCAACCACTTAGTAAAAATACCTTCTACAAATACTTACTTTAAAACCTATGCTTGGAGCTCATTCACACCAGTTCATCTATATTATCTATCATCACCCTATATATACTAACTGTTCACTTTCCGTTCTGAAAACCCTGTCTGCTGTCTTAGACAAGAAACAGACCTAACCTCTTTTAGCCGTCAGCCAAAAAGATAAAACATTTAGCAGCATTGAAAATCACATGCCAATCTTGTAATGCATTTAATGCAGCATCAAAAAGGGAAAAAGATATACATTTACTTTCACATCTTTCACTTGTCATGAACCAGGAATTTCCATATTTGCGTAAAAATTTTATTCATGTTATTAAAGGTACCAAATATATTTCTGCACAGACATCTTTCGCTGTCTAAATGGGCCATTTTATAACCAATGCAATTACTCATCTTTAAACAAAAAGGGCGCCATCTCACTACATTTAATCCTGTTGCCAAAGGTATATTCTCACCCCCAGAACATACTAAATAATCCAGTGCACACTAGCAGACATTTGCACAAAACACGCACTCTGCAACTCCACTCAGCGAGTGGGGCACTGGGCCCACTGCAATGGTGTCCCATGGACAAACTGCATACAAATACTGTTACACACATATATACATTCCCACCAGGCCGCTCCTATGAGCAACACAATCAATATTCTTTACCTACTAGGCGCTATGCATTTACCTACCTTCGCATGATCAGTACTCTCCACTAGGGATCCACTAGCAAAGTCACTAATCAGTATGCCAATCAGAGACCCCCCCAACTCAATATGTATTTGAATAGAAAACGTTTATACTATGACATGGACCAACAGTGAAACAAAAAAAATCAACAACAAAAATGGACACAACAGACAACCAATAAATCTCTTTTTCTCTTTGCCTTTAAACTGCACTCAAATCAGTCACTTATTCTGAATACTATTCAAACAATAGGAGTAACATGTGCTTAAACGATTGCATCTGAAGCACTCACTAACATATTTAGTAAATTAATTTTTTTCAAAACTATCCATCTTTTCTCAGACTAGGCCATTTTAAAGTGTAATTCTCTATGTCCAAATACAATAATCTGTTGAAAGTTATTCATTATTTTGTTCCTAATACTAAATCACATGTGTTCTGACCAACTGCATTATACTTTCGTCTAAACCAGCAGTGTTTTGCACTTGCATTTATGCAGACTCGCTCCAAATTCACAATTCACATGGCTCCAACTGTGTATCTCTGCCTGTCTGTGCCAAGAGCTGAGCCTCCTAGCCCCCCCACTTGACAATCTGCTACCTGTCTTCTCTCTTGCTGTCTGTGCTCTGCCATTGGAATGTTCTTATCACACCAAGGTCACATCTGCTCTGCTCTGCGTCTGCAAGCATCTATATTTCCATTCTACATAATCTTCCTAGCTCTGCTCACATTCTCTCTTTTCTATTTAACCCTTCCAGAACGTAATAATATTCACACACTGTTATTCTAAACCTTACCAGCCCAGAGCTCTACAACCTTTTTTTTTATTATTGTGGACTGAAACACATCCACTCAACAGGTCATGTTTAAAACTAACTAAACAACTCCTGCTGTCCACCCCCTTTTGAGGAGACATGTTCTCCTGAGAACACATGACAGTTAATGGTGTGCTTGAACATCTTGAGAGTGACAGGTGCCAGCCCCTGAGTTGTACACACATCTGGTAATTAAACACTGAGCTTACGCCACATAACTAAAGAGAATAAAAAGCTACCACTACACCACTAAACTACACTCTGAAGGGGATATATCAGGGATACTGCTCTCCACACTCCAGCACTTGGAACTAGTGAGCCCAGAACCACTCTTGGCTGCCTCTAACACCACTTCACTGCTGAATCTAGATCATGAAATATTAGGGATGTTGACTGCTAGTGGGCTACTGTGAGTGATGCATCACCTGGCACAATTGGACCAATATGGATTTGTGCCTAACTGTAGAACAACTCCAGTTCTAAGACAACATGTGCTAAGGTCTCTATCAGCCAAGTCTCTCGCATGTACTTGTCTTGTTTCGTGCTGAGAGGGTTCACAAACCCCACGAGCCACAGCGACCACAGCATCAATTACCACCTGACAATCTGTCCTGAAAGGTCTCGTCCTCCTCTTCCCTCTCCTCTACAACAGCAGGTCTTGCTGCAGTTCTCAGTAGACTTGCTGTGGGTATTGTTCATACTTTCTGATAGTACAGGTACTTCCTGTTCATTAGTACTGCCCGACCACCCAATGTGTTTGACCGCATCACAAGAGGCTGGCGTGTTAGTGCATGGCCAGTTTGTGCTGGTCAAAGGTCTCGCTTATGTTCCAGAGGAGCCTACGGTGTAAAAATGGGAGCTGGAGCCTGATGAAGTAGGGTACTCTGAAGCAACACCCCCAAACCCAGCTGGATCAAATGAATGGGGCTGACTGCAGCTCCCGCACAGCAGAGGAGGAGTCGAAAGATCAAACAGGGCATAGATGCCACATGAGATGGTAAGGCAGAAATTTAAAATGCTTTGTGCTGCTCAGGTCTACTCAAGGGGTCCCTGGTGCCACAAACCTTTATTGTAGACAAGGCCGGGCCAAGGACTAGAAAGGTAGGAAGCATCCATTGAGAGAGCAATGGAAGAGCTATCTTCCCAATGATGATGTATTGAGTTATCTGTCTTGGTTGAGCACTTATTTGACCTTGTAAGGACTGTGACACGGATGAATGGTGAGTGGAAATGAAAGCAGTGGCTTAGCTATCAATTATGAAGCAGGTGCAGTGTCACCGGGATTTTTCAGGGTCAAATGCACTCAAATTATGGCTGCATTTTACCATCACACCAGTGGATGTGGGGTTCATTATCCTTGCTTACTTCGGGGTCCATGGCCCCCTTGCTATGTCTCTGCATGAAAGTGGACATTTCTGGATGTTGTAGTAGTGTAAAGATTGTTGTTCAAGGAGGCTCGAATCTGCTTTACACCTATGAGGAAATCTTAAGCATCACAATATCTTTGTTTCAGATATCACTGCGGAAAACAGTTCTGATGTGCTGGGAATAAATGTTAAAGGTGCCAGGGGATAGGCTCATTAGTCTTTGTGAATCTTCTCAGCATTAATTGAAGATGTGTGCTTAGATTTCCCAGGGGACATGAAGCCCTCACAGGCTCGGTTTGGAACAGCATCAGCTCTGCCTGCAATGCTTAAATACAGCTGCTGCGCACACATTGCCTCAAGACCCTGCAGTGGCAGAGAGGGCTGCTGCTGGCTCACAGCCATGTGGGCTTCCAATCCAGAGGAGGTGTCCACCGGGAAGATGTGCCCAAGGTAGGGAGGGCTGCCCCTGTCTACTGCACTGTCTGCTGGGAGCCCTGGCCAGGAATCCGCTGTGACCCCAGCTGAGACTTCCACCAGAGGACCCTGGCCCTGAGACTTCCACCAGAGGACCGTGGCTCTGAGACTTCCAGAGGAGGACCCTGGGCCTGAGACTTCCACCAGAGGACCGTGGCTCTGAGACTTCCAGAGGAGGACCCTGGGCCTGAGACTTCCACCAGAGGACCCTGGCCCTGAGACTTCCAGAGGAGGACCCTGGGCCTGAGACTTCCACCAGAGGACCCTGGCTCTGCGACCGACCACCCTCTGAACAAAAAAGTATGTTTAATTACACTGTATGTATGTATATTATATTTCTATTGGGTAAACCTAACCAAAGGAACATTTTTTTAATCAATCAATCAGAGTACTTGTAAAGTGTGCTACTTACCCGTGAGTGTCTCAAGGCGCTGGGGGGGGGGGTTGCTGCTACTGCTCGAAGAGCCAGGTCTTGAGGAGTCTTCTGAAGGCGAGTAGGTCTTGGGTCTGCTGTATGTGGGGGTGGGAGGGTGTTCTAGGTCTTGGCGGCGAGGTAGGAGAAGGATCTGCCGCCAGAGGTCATTCATTGGATGCCGGGGACAGCGGCGAGGGCGAGGCTGGTGGAGCGGAGCTGGCGGGTGGGGGTGTGGAAGCTGAGGCTGCTGTTCAGGTACGCTGCTCCGGGGTTGTGAAGTGCTTTGTGTGCGTGGGTGAGGAGCTTGAAAGTGATCCTCTTGTCGACGGGGAGCCAGTGTAGGTCTCTCAGGTGGGGGGTGATGTGGCTGCGACAGGGGACGTTGACGATCAGTCGGGCGGAGGCGTTTTGGATGCGTTGTAGTTGTTGTAGGTGTTTGGCTGGGATTCCTGCGTAGCGTGCGTTGCCGTAGTCCAGTCTGCTCCTGACGAGGGCCTGTGTCACCGTTCTCCTTGTTTCGGTCAGGATGTACTTGTAGATCATGCGGAGCAAGCGGAGGGTGTTGCAGCAGGAGGAGACGGCGTTGACCTGCTTAGACATGGAGAGGGAGGAGTCGAGGATGAATCCTAGGTTGCGTGCATGGTCGGTGGGTGTTGGTGCTGTTCCCAGTGTGGTCGGGCATCAGGAGTTGTCCCAGGCTGAGGGGTTGGATCCGAGGATGAGGACCTCCGTCTTGTCCCAGTTTAGCCTCAGAAGGCTGCTCCTCATCCAGTCGGCAGCGGCCGTCCTTCCCTCGTGGAGGTTGGTTTTGGCGATGTGTGGGATGAGCTGGGTGTCGTCGGCATAGGAGATGATGTTGAGGTCGTGGTGGCGGGCCACTTGTGCGAGGGGGGCCATGTAGACGTTGAACAGCGTCGGGCTGAGGGATGAGCCCTGGAGTATGCCACAGATTATGTTGGTGGCTTCAGATTGGAAGAGTGGGAGGTGGACACTCTGGGTTCTGCCGAAGAGGAAGGACATGGTCCCGTCAAGGGCCTTCTCTTGGATTCCGGCTTCTAGGAGGCGTGTCTTTATAGTGCGATGGCAGACCGTGTTGAAGTCCTTCTATGCTGTGTTGTCTTGTGCGCCGGGAAACCCTTTTTGGGTAGCTGTTGCGCCTTACAAGTTGATAAAATAAATAAAATAAATAAGGCGGCCGACAGAACAAGGAGGATGAGGGCAGATGTTTTGCCGTTGTCTAGTTGGCGCCTGATGTCGTGTGTGGTGGCCATGGGGGCTGTCTCAGTGCTGTGGTTTCATCTGAATCCGGACTGGGACGGGTCCAATATGTTGTTGTCTTCCAGGTGGTAGGCCAATTGCATATTGATGATTTTCTCGATGACCTTTGCCGGGAACGCAGGGAGATGGGCCGTAAGTTCATGAGGTCCTTGGGGTCCGTCTTAGGCTTCTTGAGGAGGGCGTTGATTTCGGCGTGCCTTCAGTTTTCCGGGAATGTTGTTGTTTCGAATGAGATGTTGATGCCCTTCCGTAGTTGGGGTGCGATGGCTGCGTCTGCTTTGTGCTTTGTTGAATACGTTGTTTGGGCACGGGTCTCACGGAGATCCTGAGTGGATGGAGTTCATGACCTTGCGTGTCTCGTCGTCATTGACGTTGGACCAGGAGGTCAGGCGGCTGGCACTGGTGGTGATCACAAGGGAGGTGGAGTCTGGCGTAGTCGGGGCGGTCGTGGTGTTGAAGCTGTCGTGGATGTCAGCAATCTTGCGGTGGAAGAAGATGGCTAGTGAGTCGCACAGTTCTTGTGAGGGCGGGATGTCGTTGGCGTTGGCGCTGGGTTGGGGAGTTCCTTTACGATGCTGAGGAGCTCTTTCCTGTTGTGTGCGTTGTTATCCAAGCGGTCTTTGAAGGAGGATGTCTTGGCGTCGGCAGACCTATATTCTTTCCTGGAGGCAAGATGGCGGCCGCTTAGGACGGCTGGGAAGCAGCGAGACCGGGGAGATGCCGGTGTGAACACAATACGCTGACCTGGCATAAGATCCCACACCACCCACGGAGTATCATTGCTGAGGACGGAGGATAGTGTAAGGCGCATTAAGGAGGAGCGCTCAACTGTAAAGGCGGAGAAAAAAAAAGAATCGCCGTATGCTCCGTACCTGCTGTCGGCCGCTCAAGCGGCTTCTTCGGGAGCTAGCGCAGACCGCAAGGAGGCTCACGTCGAGAAGCATATCAGGAGCAGGATTACTAGCGGAGCTCGCGGAATTTCTCGAGCAAGAAGGGCGAAGTCTAAACAGCGGGCAGAGCCTGCTGGCAAGGAAGCGGCGGAGGCTCTGGAAGCCCCAGCAGACGAGTCTGTATCAAAAAACGGAGGAAAAAGCACGGGGGGCCCTCGAGGCGGCAGTAGAAAAAGAAGAAAGAAATTGGGGCAATAGATTTTGCGGTAAGGAGCAGTTTGGGGACAAGGAAAGGAGGAGGGAGATTATGGCTCCCAAAATGAGTGCTAGTGCAAACGCTGCTGCAAGAAGGAAGGCTGCAGCTGAGCAGGCAGAGATAATGGCAGAGAGGGAGCTAGATGGCAATAAGAAAAAAAAGCAAACATCCCCTGCCAAGAAAACAGTGCAGCAACAAAATGCAGCTAAGGTTAATCATGGCACTACCCCGATCTCTGACATTTTCCAAAAACTAACTAAAGATAAAGACATTAATAATGAGGTTTTGGAGAAGCTGTCGGGGGAGGGTGGCAACTCTAAAGACAATAGTCTTGCTGCAGAGAATGTGGATATACCTGCTCAGTTCAACGACCCCACAAAGAAGGAGGAATACATTAAAGGGAAAGCTGATCTAGTGGAAGAAATCGAAAATGACACCACTCTTTCTTCTAAGTACCCGGAATCCGATATTTCCCCCCTGGTGCTGGAGGAGGTGCTGGAAGAAAAGGCCAGCGAAAGTACAGGCGACAAGAAGGAAGTCCCCAGTGAGGCTTTCTATTCGGTCTCAGAGGGGGGGGAATGGTCAGACGAAGACGAAGATGAGGATAGTCTGGAGCAAGAGGTCAGCGGCTCAGCTACTGATAGTGAGCCAGAGAAAGAAGATTTCAATCCTCCGACTACTGCTGTGAAAGCCAATACAGGCGTAAAAATACATGGACATAAACGTGATCATACGACGACTATGTCCGTGTTGGAGAGCCCGGGAGGTGAAGCAGCACAGATGTCCCTTCTGGAGGTGATACACCAGGAAATAATTGCACACAGGGAAGAGGCACGACAGGAAAGCCGCAAATCACAGGCTGCGGTCAGGAAAATACAAGGAGCGGTAAGAAAACTGGCCAAGGTGTGTACGAATCTGGGAAAACGGGTCACCAACTTGGAAGAAAGAGTGGTTTCGACAGAAGCAGAGGCTGCAGCAGCCTCCAGCAAGGCAGATCAACAAGTTGAACAGCTGACAGACGTGCAATGGAAGCTGGAGGCGTTGGAAAACAGATCTCGCCAGAATAACCTCCGTGTATTGGGGATACCGGAGGGGTCAGAAGATACAGACATGAGGGCCTTTGTGGTAAAGTTGTTTGAACATGCGTTCCCAGAGTTGAAGGGATGGGATTGGACAAAGGAGATTCATTAAGATATGTACTATCAATGTAGGGGGCCTAAATGATTGGAAGAAACAACAGAGATTGAGCCACTTTGCTAAATTTAATAATATCGACATAATCTGTATACAAGAAACACACTTGCCTTGGGCTAAAAGGAAGCTATTGAATATGCTCGGATATAGACTGCTAGGATGCTCTTCACAATCATCTACAACAAGAGGGGTGGCCATTATGGGGAAATGTAATGCGGGGGGGGTGAGACGTACTAAAACAGATGGGTCCGGCAGATGGGTTTTGGCGGAATTGGAACTAGGCATTACATTGTGTGTGATCTATGGATCAAATGAAGATGATCCAGCAGTATTTGATGGGCTAGAAGAGGAGTTGGCTAATTGGGGTACCCCTATGGTACTATGTGGAGACATGAATATCTCGGCTGTTTGGAGCCAGGGTGGTAAATATACAGGACGCAAACATAAGGTTCATAGAGCATTAGGGCTCTCTCTTGCGGTTGCATGGTTTGACCGATGTTTGGGGGGAAAAAGTGCCTGGGGACCCGGGTTTTACTTATTTCTCATATCCGGCTCAGAAATATTCTAAGTTGGACTATTTTTTTGTCTCGACGGGGGAACTCAGCAAAGTTAAAATTGTTAAGCTCCCAAGAATAGTATCGGATCATAATCCGCTGATGACATATAAAATATATAACATACCAAGGAGAACAACTAAGTGGACATTCGAGAGGAAATTACTAAACAATGATAGGTTTGTCAAGCATCTTAAACAGTGGGTGAAGGAGTTTTTCGATATAAACAGATATAGTTCATCCCGGAATGGGGTTTGGGAAGCATTCAAGGCATCACTAAGGGGGGAAATGATTAGCTGCTCCGCTAGGCTAAGAAAGGAGGATAGAAGTAAGTTGGAGAAGCTGATTGAAGAGTTAGTAGTGTCAGAGAATCGGCATACAGAGGAAATAGGATCAGGCAAGGATGGTAGGGAATCGGCTAGAACTATGGCTCTGATCAAGGGAGATATTTTAAAAGCGATTACGCAAAAGGAGATTAGAGAATATCAGACGTCCCGAGCAAAACGGTATGAGACAGGGGAACAAGCCGGGAGGGCACTAGCGTTGCGTATAAGGCAAGAAACCAATAAAAACAACATCCATAAGATTGAAGATAATGGAATAGAATATACGGATCCAAAAGAAATAATGGGTGTATTCCAAAAGTTTTATCAAAAACTGTATGATCAGGAGGCGGGGTGGGTACCATCTAGGCATGAGTCTGGACTTGTATGTCCGGCTTTAGAGGATAAAGATAGGGAGATACTGGAAAAAGATATAACCATGGAGGAGATAAGGACTGCATTACAGGAACTTGCAGCAGGTAAAGCGGCAGGTCCAGACGGGATACCTTTGGAAGTCTACAAGCACTTAGGAGAGGAAATTCTTCCATTATTTGTGGATCTCTTTAACGGAATAATTTGCTCTGGGAAGATCCCTGACTCTTGGAAACAGACCAATATTGTAGTATTCCATAAAAAGGATAAACCTGTAGAAAATCCGGGCTCTTATCGGCCAATTTCGCTAATAAATGCGGATACCAAACTGTATTCTAAGGTCTGGGCAAAGAGGTTAGGGGGGATCATTGGCCAACTTGTCTCTCCATGGCAGCACGGCTTTGTTCCAGGGAGAGGCACTACGGATCACACCTCACGGGCGATCTCGTTGTTCGATGCTACGGCGGTCACGGGGGGAGAAATGGCCATGATCCTCCTAGACTCCGAAAAAGCCTTCGACCGTGTGGTCTGGGAATTTATGTGGGAAGTTTTGTCCAGTAGAGGGTTCGGAGAGAAATGTATGAGAGCAATAAAAGCTATGTATTTAGATCCAGTAGCTAGAATTACAACTATGGGATTACAGTCGGAAGAGGTGGTAATTAGGAGAGGCACTCGTCAGGGATGCCCTTGCTCTCCTATACTCTTTGCACTATATATAGATCCCCTAATTAGGGAAATCTTAGCTTCGGATAAAATCTCCCCGGGCATATTAAATGGGCACACTACCAAATTATTGGCTTATGCGGACGATTTGGCAATTGTCACTACCAACCCGCAGACGGCTATAGTAGAACTAAGTCAACTGGCTAACGCCTTTGGAACCCGCTCTCGGTATAAGCTGAATGAGGAAAAAACCATAATAATTAGCACTAATAATATCTTTAAAGCTGATCAGAGGTATGTGGAATCTTCAGTCTATCTTGGGGTGAGGATTAATGCAAATGTGGAGAAAATTATACAGGAAAACTATGTACCCTTGATCACAGAATTAGATAAAGAGTTAAGAAGAATAGATGTTTTACACCTATCTCTGATAGGCAGAGTTAATGTTTTAAAGATGTCAATGTTTCTGAGAATATTGTATTTAGTTCGTGCCATACCTCTGCTAGTAGAAGAGGGTCTCTTGAAAAAAATGGAAGCTGTTTTCTCCCAATTTGTGTGGCAGTACGGGAAAATACGTAGATCTTTGGCTCGATTATCAGCACCACTGGAGGGAGGGGGTCTGTCTGCACCAAATTTGAGGCTGTATCACTGGGTGTGTCTAATGATGCAAATGAATGTGCTATTCAAATATGATGATATAGTTGTACCGACTGGTCTGGACAGAACCCCCACAATATTTGAATTGTTAGTAGGAAGAAAAGCACTGGGGCTTCTTACACGAGAAACAAACTGTAGGTATTTTAAAAGGTGTAAAAGCAAAGTGATGCTTAGTGCGCACCTGGCAATCCATAATGAGATTTCTGAAGATTCCTAAAATTAATAGCATATTAGACCTGTGGCGGTCAAAACCATTTGTGCATCTTGGACAGAACAGTAATAGTAGGTTATGGAAGGAGCTGGGTATTAGCTGTTTGGGCGATGTCATGTTTGAGGAGGAACTACTGGGTTTTGACTCACTTCAGCAAAAGTTTGGTATACCGGCTAGCCAATGGCTTTTATATAGACAATTGGAGCAAACAGTTAAGTCTATCAGACCCAGGATCTCAATTCAGGAGCTTAACCCAATTGTGAGTTATGTAAGGAAGGGTGGCAAGAAGATCAAAATTGGGTATAGCTATCTGTTGCAGGGTCTGGGGGATGACATTGGACAAATTGAATCAGATTGGGCGGAAAGAATTGGAGATCCTGATATAGATATAGATTTTGCCCTAGCATTGAATAAGAAAGTATTAAGAGCTTCAAACTTAAAGGCACAACACTACAAGACTATTTTTAACCTATATTATACGCCTGCCAAGCTGTTCAAGTGGGGTAAGAGAGAAAATGATAGGTGTCCCAGGTGTGACCATAGCCCTGCAGATATATCTCACATGTTTTATAATTGTCAGAATCTTACTCCTGTATTTAAAGAAATTGAAAGATTTTTAACGGGGCTGCTAGAGATTCAGATCACTCTATCCCCTACTACTGTTTTGATCGGCAGGGATGAAAACCTAAAATTAGAGTACGAGGCTGAAGCATTTATCTTTCTATCTATGGCTGTTTTTAGGATTTTAATCTCCGCCGTCTGGAAAGATTCAGCAGCCCCCACTTTTCAGACGTGGTTAACTAGGCTGTTGGGAACGCACAATATAGAGGAATGTTTGTATGATTGTAAAGGAAAGAGGTCGAGAGAATTTGGTAAGAAGATATGGGCTCCTCTTAGAAATTGGAGAGAAATCAGATGAGCAAGAGTTTAAAGATATATTGGTAACGCGGATTGTATTCCCCTATGTACTTCTGTCCGAAACAAACTTGGTTTTATGATTCTTATGACTGTATTTATAAGATGTATTCTGTACTTTTAATGCCTGATTTTATTCTGTTGATTAATGTATTTTTTTTGTGATACCCGGAACCATCTCAATAAAAAAAATAAAAAAAATAAAAGAAGGAGGATGTCCTGGCTAATCTGATGAGGTGGTGATGTCTGCGAGTGGCGTCCTTGTGGACTACGTGGTTGTCCGGTGTGCGTTCGTGGAGCCATATCTTCTCCAGTTTCCGGCATGCACGTTTGGAGGTCTGGAGCTCATCGTGAACCAGGTGGCTCTCTTGCTGGCGTGGCTGTTTGAGGGTTTCTTGAGCGGGGCGAGAGTGTTGGTGCAGTTGTCGATCCACTGTCTGAGGTTGCGGGCTGCGGCGTCTGGGTTGGTGGGGTTGGTGGGTGGGTTCTGGGCGAGGGTGGGGATCAGTTGGTCTTCGGTGACTTTGCTCCAGCAACGGCGAGGCAGCTGTTGGGTGCGATGGTGCGTGGTTGGTTTCTTGAGGGTAAAATGGATGCAGCGGTGATCGGTCCAGTGGAGTTTGGAGGAGTGGTCGAAGGTGACGTGGGTGCCTGTGGAGAAGATGTGGTCCAGCGTGTGGCCGGTGGCGTGGGCGGGTGTGGTGATGAGTTGTCTGAGGCTGAGGTTGGCGAGGTTGTCGATCAGGGTGGCAGAGTTGGCATTGTTGTGCTCGAGGTGGAAGTTTAGGTCCCCGAGGAGGATGTATTCCATGGAGGCGAGTGCGTGGGTGCTGGTGAAGTCGGCGATGGAGTCACTGAACTGAGCCCGGGGTCCGGGGGTAGATGAGTGTTCCTCTGAGGGTGGTGTTGGGGTCGGTGTGGATCCGGAAGTGCAAGTGTTTGGCGGTGTCATCTGCGTGGGTGGCAACCTTGAGGGTGGACTTGTGGACGATGGCTATTCCTCCTCCGATTCCGTTGGCGTGATCCCTGCGGGTGCCTTGTAACTGTCCGGGATGGCTATGGCGATGTCGGGTGCCGAGGAGTGGTTCCACCAGGTCTCAGTCAGTAAGGCCATGTCTGGGGCGGTGGTGTCGAGCAGATCCCAGAGCTCAATGGCGTGTTTGCTTGCAGAGCGGGTGTTGAGGAGTATGCAGCGGAGGTGGTTGGGTCCAGTTCTTGGAGGTTTGGTGGATCTGTTGCAGGTGAAGCTGCAGGTGCGGCAGGAGATGGGTCCGTCGGTCCGTTTCGGGGCGGCCTGGAAGCAGGTGTGGTTTCGGCCTGCGTTGAGTGCGTGGAGGGTACTGGTGTCGTAGAGGAGTCTGGTGTCATGGCGATCGCGGGGTCCAGGGGTTCTGGCGCTGGGTGCGGTCCAGGCGTGGCATATATGGGGAGGTGGGAGGGAGGGGCAGCTGGGAGCAGCAAGTGGGCAGGGGGCGGGGCCGCAGATGGCACAGCAGCGGGGAAACAGTGGTACAGTGGTACAGAAAGCAAAATAGGGCAACGAGTGGCGCAGAGGAGAAAACGAGGCACAAAAAGGGGGAGACAGTGGGATAGAAGGCAAAATGGGGCACACGGGGGGAAACAAGTGGCACAGAGGAGAAAACAGGGCACAAAGAGGGGGAAACAGTGGCCCAGAAGGCAAAAGGACAGAGGACACTTACCAGCAGCAGTGGCAGCGGCAGCAGGGGCACACAGTTGGAGCTGCGTGAAGGGGAGCAACCTACCAGGAGGGTCAGGGGTCGCTCACCTCACCGCGCAGCGTTTGGCATATATGGGTAGGTGGGAGGGGGCCAGCTGGGAGGTTGGAGCAGCAAGTGGGCAGGGGGCGGGGCCGCAGGAGGCACAGCGGCGGGGAAACAGTGGTACAGAAAGCAAAATGGGGCACAAGGGTGGGCGGACGAGTGGCACAGAGGAGAAAACGAGGCACAAAGAGGGGGAGACAGTGGTACAGAAGGCAAAATGGGGCACAAGGGGGGGAAAACAAGTGGCACAGAGGAGAAAACAGGGCACAAAGAGGGGGAGACAGTGGCCCATAAGGCAAAAGGACAGAGGACACTTACCAGCGGCAGTGGCAGTGGCAGCAGGGGCACACAGTTGGAGCTGCATGGAGGGGGAGCGACCTACCAGGAGGGTCAGGGGTCGCTCATTTAAAGATAAGATCTGTGTCAATTTATAATCTAATAGTGTTTGCAACTTCAGCCAGCCCTAACTGGTGTTATATGTAAGGGCAGGTGAAAAAAGGAGGCCTTATTTAAGTGTCAGAGTGCTTGCCTAAAGTCACAGCTTTAAATCTGTTGCACAATTAGAATATATTCATTATTAAACACCTTGTCAAGAGGGTGAGGAAATTTAAATCACGAGGCAGTCAGTGTCCTGCTCTCCACAAGTGTTCTACACATATTGACACATCTCAGTGGCAGGTTGAAATTATTCATAAAGCGGCCCCCTGTCCTAGTCAGGACACCACTCAGTGTTGTTTGAAGACCCTCTCACACCCTATTGGTGTCATGCTTCATCATCGGGTCTCATCCTGGTCCCTCAACAGGGATGGGCTCAACTATCTTCCATGGAGCACTTAAGATCATTTCATGTACCGGGGTCTTATAGTAGGAAGAAGAAGGACACCAATAGGGTGTGTGAGGGTCTTCGAAAGAACACTGAGTGATGTCCTGAGCAGGACAGGGCCCACGTGATCAATAATTTTAACCTGCTGCCGAGATGAGTCTATACATGTAGGACACTTAAGGTGAGAGTTGTATTGAAGGGGGGTCGTGTCATCTCCTCCACTGCTTTTTTTTAGAACTTTGTTTCGAAAGACACCTGGATACTATTATAAGGATCCAAATTATGCTGCAGAAATCTAATTGTGGGAGCACAGGCTGGCCACACACTCACTACAAATCTAGAACAGGATACAGGCCACACACTCACTTAACCCCTTCGACGCGCGTGACAAGGTCAGCTCGTCATGGGCGTTACCTGCACTGCGCGTGTGACGAGCTGACCTTGTCACGTAACGAGGGTTTTTGCGAATCGCAGCGCACAGCGGGAAAACCCACTAGCGCGCATGCGGTTAAAATCTAGAACAGGATTCAGGTCACACACTCACTTAACACCTGGAACAGGGTGCATGCCACAAACAAACTTAAAACCATGAACAGGGTGCTGGCCACACACTCACGTAAAACCATGAACAGGGTGCTGGCCACACACTCACGTAAAACTAGGAAGAGGGTGCTGGCCACACATTGACTTAAAACCAGGAACAGGGTTCAGGGTAAACACTCACTTAAAACCAGGAGCAGGGTGCTGGCCACGCATTGAATACGACTGCAGATGTCGGATGCAGTCCCCACATTGTGCTTCACGTTGATATGATATACCCCGGTTAGGAGTATGTGTGACTGTCCTTCATAAACTCTCTGGCTGTTGAGATTCTGTTTATTTATTTATTTTTATATAATTTCTTGTATCGCGCTGGAATCAATCCCATAAGGGTATCTCCGCGCTTTGCCAGCCAGAAAATTGTCGTAATCTTCAAGGTGCATTAGAGGGACTGAAATGCTTCCTGAAAGAGGAATGTTTTCAGGGCCTTTCTGAAGGCCAGATGATTGATGTTCATCCTCATTTCTGTGGGAAGTTTATTCCATAGGGCAGGACCAATTGATGAAAAAGCTCGGTCTCCCTGCCTAGCTCTTTTTGTTGCAGGGGGTTTCAAAAGTGCTTGGTTGCTTGAACGAAGTGAACGACTGGGTTGGTACAGTTCAACAGATTGGGAGAGATATTTAGGGCTGTCCCCATATAAGCATTTGTGGACCGTGCAGCATATTTTGAAACTGATGCGCTGCCGTATCGGGAGCCAGGGTAGCTCCACCAACAAATGCTTAGAGGGGGTCCTAGCCGGCACACCCATGACCAGCCTAGCTGCCGTATTCTGGACCACCGGCAAACGACCTACTGCATCAGCGTTTGCTAGCGTCAGCAGGCCGTTGCAGTAGTCTAGGCGGCTAGTAACCAGGGCCTGCACGAGTGTCTTCCTGTAAGTATCAGGAAGATATGGAAATACTCGTCTTAGAAGGCCAATGGTGTAAAAGCATAGTCCTGCAATGTGATTGGTATGCTCCTTGAGGGTCAATTTTTGGTCAATCTTAACCCCTAGATTTTTTACATGAGGCTTTGATGTGGGGACTGGGCCCAAGTCCAGCGGCCACCATTCAGGAGACCATAGGAGGCTCGCCCTGCCGAAGAGCATAACCTCCGTTTTTGCAACGTTACATTGGAGGCAGTTTGCGGCCATCCAATGTGACACTGCCCTCATACCCTCAGCAAAATTTTCCTTGACTGTAGGACCAAGGGAGCTGAAAGGGTAGAGGAGCTGAGTGTCGTCAGCGTAAGAGACTGGTGTGAACCCATACTTCCGCACAATCTCAGCAAGGGGGGCCACATATACATTGAACAATGTAGGGCTGAGACATGAGCCTTGTGGCACCCCCTTTGTGAGCGCCTTCGAGGTGGAACGATAGGGGCCCAAGCTGACAGATTGCGATCTCCCGGAGAGGAAACTCTCCAGCCAAGATAGAGCTAAGCCTCCAATCCCTACTCCCTGCAAGCGGCCGAGAAGGATGTTGTGGGACACGGTATCGAAGGCCGCAGACAGGTCCAGCAACACTAATATCATGGAGCCTCCTCTATCCTGTGACATTTTGATCTTATCAGTCACAGATAGGAGGGCCGATTCAGTGCTGTGGTTGGGCCTGAACCCAGATTGTGATTGGTCCAGGCCCCCTGTCGCCTCGATAAATTTGGAAAGGATGGTATTAGCGTGTTTCTCAGCCAGCTTGCTAATGAAAGGGAGAAGGGAAATAGGGCGAAGGTTGGAGAGTTCTGACCAGGGAAGGGTGGTGTTTTTCCGTATAGGGTTCACTACCGCTTCTTTCCAAGGTTGTGGAAGTTGTCCCTCGGCAAAGGAAAGATTCATAAGCTTCTGAATAGTAGGGCCTAATGATTCCACCAAGGGGGAAATCATTTTTGCAGGGATCAGATCAGTGGGGGAGCCAGTTTTCATGTTACCAATAAGTGTGGTCAGGTCTTTTAAAGTAACTTCTGGGATTGCATGGAGCGTTTTGTCAGGGGTCGTTGAGGGGAGGGTCTCAGGAGCCATAGTCTCTAAAGGACCTGTGACTTTCGTAATTTTCTTATATATCCCCTCAATTTTTTCTTCGAAGAACTGGGAGATGTTATTGCAGAGATCTTGAGTTAAAACATCCGGGCTCTCATATATTACAGGGTTGGTAAAGGTCTGTATGATTTTAAATAACTCTCGAGTGGAGTTACCTGCCTCTGTTATTTGGGAGGTAAGACTGACTTTCCTTGCTCTTTTGATATTTTTATAGTAGGTGGTCATAGATGTTAAATAACGATCTTTGTCTTCCCCCTTATGTGACCGTCTCCATAGTTTCTCCAATTTCCTGCACCCCTGTCTTTCTATTTTACGGGCCTCAGTGTACCATGCTTCCCTTTTAACTATGGTAGGTTGTTTGACTACTTTCTGAGGAGCCAGAACATTAATGGCTTCCATCAGTGAGGAGTCAAATTTTGAGAGAGCTTTCTCAATGTCATCCAAATTTGTAAAGACTGGCTGTTTCCAGACTTGGGTAAACCTATCTGGAGTGACTTTGTGCCATGGTCTGCGTTTGATAGTTTGCGTGATGGAACGATTGATAGGTTTGGGTAGATGGAGGAAGGAAAAGTCTAACATTTTGTGGTCTGATCAGTAGATATATTTAGGAGGGTGGCAGTAGAAGGCATTAGAGTTGTCACCCCTGCTCATTGCGCCATCAGCCTGGTAGGTTGGAGGGGATGCACAGACACCCTCTGGGACCCAATCTAGATGGCCAATATCTCATGAGAAACAATATAATTGTAAATGTATCTAAGTCCAAAGTAAAGCTGTGATAACTCTAATGTAAACGGCGGTGTGTACCTCTGGAAGGCGCTAGCAGGTCAGAAGTCTGGCCAGCACATTATCAAAGATAGGATCTGCAGCCCACAGAGAGTGGTCTCTGGTGACAGATCTCTCCTACATTTTGTGGTGGTGTCACGGGAACCTCTGGAAGTTGATTACAGTTGTCAGGGAGTGACTTGTTTATTTAGGTTTTCAAACAGCTGAGACTGGGGATATCCTGGGGAGCTCAGAAGGAGTGCAGGCTTCTAGGAGTAGGAAAGGTTGTCATGTGTTCAGGCTCAGGGGGAGGAGAATGGACAACATGACTGCAGTAGAAACATTTAAATGTTTTTGGCCCAGGATTACCAGACAAGGAGGGTAGATCCGGCCTTAGCCATGGGTGAGCTGGGCCCACGCCCAGGGCGCCGACACTATAAAGAGTGCCGGGAGCTATCTGCATATGAGGCATATTGTAGTCTCCTAGTAGGCAGGAAGTACTTGGATCAGCAGTTGTTTGCAGATGTATTATTATGCAGCCCTGCTCCTCGACACAGTCCATTCTCTCCATCACTTCCGTCACTGATAAGGGTCTGTAGCACAACATGTAAAAAAGCCTTGATTGGCTTGATGGGCTAGACACAGAGTAGGGTTTCTATGTGACTGAAATGTTACATGCACTGAGAGTGTAAGATGGCTCAGTGAGTTAAGCGCTCACAACTGACCTGTGCTTTGACTGCCAGCTGTCAAACCAGACTTTCATTTTCCAGAGGTTGATAACTGAGTAACACTAACTCCAATGATGATAATACAAAATATACTCAGCTCTCTGTAGTATGACGCGATCAATAAAAATGAGTTACACTGAAATCTAACTTCTTTCTGTGATGTTTGTATGAATATTTCTATAGCAATAACAAGGACGGTAACAAGACTGGCAGACCAGTCTCAAGGAATGTAGGATTTAACAGAACTTAAACAAGTGACATGAAGATAATCCAAAGAAATTCACATGTATATCTATTTCTGACTTTACAACAGAAATCAGTGGGTGTCAGAAGGTTTTGTGAAACTGCTGTTTTGTCCAAGCTGAACACTCCCTGCCAGTGAGATGTTTGCTCATAAGGTGTGGCGTCTACCGATGGCTCATGACCAGTCCCCAGGCGGTGGCCGGTGAGCCCGGGGACTGGACGTGTCTCACTCAGTGCAGGGTGCCCTCTAGTCTGGGTGGATCACCTCCAGGACCAACCCCTGGGAGAAGAACTGGGCCCTGGCTGAGGAGGATGCTGCCCCCTGGCAGCAGGAGCATTATACTAAGGTTGTCCAGGCGCCCATACAATATGGATTCTTCTTTTTACTGTTTTTGTGAAGGATGGACAAGAGTGTGGTGATGGAGACGCCTATGGGATTTAAATGACGATTGTATATATATGTGTTGGTATCGACTATTTACCAGGTTATCGAATAAATAGTGATTTTTTTCTGCTATTCACCCTGTCCCTTGCTTAATGAATTAGTAGAGATTCTGCACTGATCGGCCGGCGGCCATGCAAATAGCAGAAAAACTTTACTATTTATTGGTCCGCTGGCTAAAGAGTAGAGAGTCTGCACTGTTTGGCCTGAGTCTGTGCAAATAATGAGGAAACGCTACTATTTACGAGGCCACTGGCTAAATAGAAGAGGTTTTGTTCTATTCGACCAGCAGTTAAGCAAACAAGAAAAGTTCACGCATTACCCAGCTGCTGGCCTATTATGCCAGCAGTCATGTGAACGTATATGGCTGCTGGTTAAATAGCAGAAATTATATATTATTTGACCAATAGCATTTCAAGTAGCAAGGAAATTACAATATTTAGTCAGCAGCTAGGTAAATATTAGAAAAGATGTACTGTATTGCTGGTGGGCTGGCAAATAATCTATTTCATTAACTATGTAGCTAGATAAATAGCAGAGAGTGTGCTCAACATGGGCAGTAGCCGTGCAGATGGCAGAGGAACTTCACTATTTACCCGGCTGCTGTCTAAACATCTTAACTTTCCTTTAATTATGCCTTATGCAGATTTCAACAGGTACGTACACCAAGTAGAACTGCAAACAAGGGAGAAAACAATTGGCACCCATCTTCTTATTTAAGTTATGGTCGTGATGTATTACTATTTCATTCTCAAAAAGTGGCAGCAAATACAGCACATAATTATTGCGATTGAAATAGTCATAGTGCTTGCAGGTCAGGCCGCTCCCTCGTCGCACAGCTCCACCTGTGTTGCCCTGCCCTTGGTGACCAGCTGTTCTGCTGCGCTGTGAGTTCGCCCCCCTCCCCCGCTCAGTGTTATTGGCAATAGATAAATGCTATCGTGTTTTACCATCTCTTCAGCAAGAGACAGTAAAAGAGCGTGAAAAAGATCCATTAATGGCGCACTTGCTAAATTCGCCACCACCCTATGCGCAAAATGCCACAGCACCTCCGCAACCTTTAGTTGCACCTCTGGTAGCTGTTATGCCGGCTCCTTTACAGCACTCACCAGCCTCTCTTCAGCTGGCTTCTATTTCTCTGGTGCAGCCTCCTCAAGGCTCACCGATCACATCTACTTGTCCTACTGTTCCTCCTACAACTTCGCCTAGCGCACCTTCTATTTCTTCTGATACTCGTTCTACGAATGCTTCTGTTTCTGCTTTGCGTGACTCTGTTCTGCCACCAGTTATTCCTCCACTTTCACCTTCCGTCTGGCATAAAATGGCCAGCATTGTTACTAACATTCATTCACCACTGTTTCGGTCGCCTAAACGACCCCTAATACGGGACAAAGACAATTACGAAGCCAAATGCCTGATTATCAGGAGAGGGAATCATTGAATAAGTTATCACGGAATTGGGCTATGGATACAGCGATGTAGAGTCTGTCATGAACGTCTTCCGTCAATGGGATGAACCGACGCAAAGATATGTTTTTGAGCAGATGTGTGTTTTTCTGTGTGAGGATTTGGAAGATAATGGTCAAGAGAGCAACACGCGAGAATTGTGTAATGTACGATTTAAATTTGGGGAAGGTATGATCATAGGTCCCGACGTCGAAAAAGCAGTTGAGATATTATTATCATATCGAAGTATGGGTGGTAATTCTGGGTCATCATCTGAATGTGGTACATCTAGTAGGAAAAGAGCGAGACAGTACCCCATGAGAGAGGTTCCTCCGGTTTGGAGGGAAGGCGATGCGAATGCAGTACCGCCAATTCTGCCTCATTTCCAGCGTGTATGGGTACACGTCCCCTGGAAAAGATCAGAAGTTTTAGCACTCAAGCAGTCACTGCCTGATCCTCGTAAAAACCCGACTGGGTATTATAAGGAGTTATCGCAAACTGCAAGCTCATGTATAATGAATTTAGCGGATGTAGACATGCTGTTTGGGAACGTTGTTCCACATCCTTTATGGAGCAAAATCCGTCATACGGATCACGATCAGGAACTAGGTGACTCGTGGGCGAACATTACGACTACAGATGCTAGACAAGTCGGTGGTTTTAAACCTGAGCCGTTAATAGCTGAACTTCCCAGTAGAATTATAGCGTACATGAAAACAATAATGCCTGAAGTACGCGTAAATTGGGACAAGCTATCTGCGTGCAAGCAGAAGAAGGAAGAATGTGTCTGACTTTTTCACGAGATTTGAGGAAACTTTCACCGATCATAGTGGTCAAGATATGGCTACCGAGGGTGGTCAAAGATTGTTTGTAGACAAGTTCGTACATAATTTGCTTCCTGAACTGTGTACTAAACTAAAAGATTCAGAGAGTGCTTGGGCTGTCTCTACGTCAGCGCAGATTTTAGCCACAGCCCAGTACTACGAAAATAGGCGCAAAGACGAACTAGACAAGGCAGACAAAAAGACTAAAGATTTGAAAACTAAGGTTCTTCTCCAGCAGGCTTATCCGCCTCGCACGGCTAGTCAGCCCAATTATCAACCACAACAGCAGTATTCGAGAAACGCGCAAGGAAACGAGTTTTCCCATCAGCGTCTTCCGTATGGCCCGAATCAATGTGCATATTGCAAGGAAGAGGGTCATTTCAAAGGTAATTGTCCGGCTCTTGCGCGACGTTTAAACGGTGCTCCAGGTGTAAGGGGAAGAGGTGTTCAACACGCCCCTAGAGGTAAGGGCCGTGGAAATTTCACCCAGAACACAGCTTCTTTTCCGCCTCAGAACTCGATGAACAGCTTTGACCAACAGAATAATACATCGTCTAGATCAGCTCAGTACTATGCTGACGACTATTACACCGAACAGGAAAATGAGGGTAATGATTGCTAGGACAGCCATGGACAAAGAGAGGGAGTCGTTTCAGTTCCAGTAGATCAGAATGGACCTTATGTCGAGGTGGTTGCCTCAGGAGTGTCAGAGCCATTTCTGCTGGATACTGGTGCTACAAAAAGTTCTATTATGCACTCAAAACTTCCTGGCGCACCTTTGTCTGGCGAAATAAATGTCTCAGTAGGTTTCTCTGGCGCCCCTGTTAGAAACCCGATCTCTAGTCCCATGTCCCTTTCTGTTGGCCCATGCGAATTAGAAGCACCCCTCATTTTGACGACAGGTTGCGGTGAAAATTTGTTAGGTTTGGATTTACTAAAAAGATTATATGCAACTTTGTACTGTTCTCCCTCAGGAGTACAACTTACTTTAGGTAAGAAAATCATTTCTCCAATGTATTTGTCAAAGGAAAATATTCCAACTGAATTGTCATCACTTCCTGATATACTTTGGGCTAATGGTTCTAATGATGTAGGTCGTTTGGAGATAGCACCGTATGTCATAACTTTGAAAGCCAACGTTAGGTTGCCACGTATTCCCCAATACAAAATATCCAGCGAATGCGAAAAAGCGTAGTTGACGATTGTTTATGATCTGATTGACAAAGATGTCATCGAAGAAACAACAGGAAATGTTTGTAACAGTCCAGTTTTGCCCGTCTTAAAGCGTACTGATCCTTCACAGCCCCCTGTGTACAGGTTTGTGATTGACCTCAGAGAAGTGAACAAGATAGTTATCCCACAGTTTCCAGTTGTCCCCGACATTACTGCTTTGTTGACGATGGTTCCAGTTTCAGCAAATTGGTTCTTGGTGATTGACCTGAAGAACGTTTTCTTCAGCATCCCGATTGCTGAGGAGAGTAGAGACGTTTTCGGATTCAATTTAGGAGGACGAAGCTTCCGCTTCAAGTGCGCTCCTCAAGGCTAATGCGAAAGCCCATCAATATTCAGTCAGGCCCTGAAAACACAACTGGACACTATTGTTCTGCCAGATGGGTCAACTCTGATTCAGTATGTAGACGATCTGCTGATCGCTGCAGACACTGAAGAAATTTGCAAACAAGCCACGTTGTCATTATTGCGTCACTTATGTGACATGAAGCACAAAGTCTCTCTTTCCAAACTACAATTTTGCCGACAAGAGGTAACCTACCTAGGTCACATCTTGTCAAAGGAGGGAAGGAGACTGACACCAGAAAGAATACAGGCAATTGCAGAGCTGAGTGCCCCAAGGACTCAGAGAGAGGTTCGAGCCTTCTTGGGCATTACATCGTACTGTAGACAATGGATACCGAATTTCTCACTACTAGCTAAACCCTTGCTGGCACTACTCCGTAAAGACACGCCCAATCCTATGCCCTGGTCTGAAGATTGTCAGACGAGTTTCCACGAGTTGCGTGATGCATTGTGTTCGGCTCCTGTGTTGGGAAACCCCAACTACAGTAAGCCTTTTACATTATACGTCCATGAGAAGGAAGGTTGTGCATTATCAGTCCTAACACAACACTTTGGGGACAAACAGCGCCCATGCGTGTATTTTTCGGCAACTCTTGACCCTGTGGCTAAAGCCCTACCAAGTTGTCTGAGGGCTACCGCCGCAGCAGCTGTCTGCATTCGACAGTCTGCTGGATTAGTCATGAATAATACTCTGATCATTATGGTTCCGCATGCAGTAGACATTTTGCTAAACAGGACGAAGACACAACATCTTACTAGCGCTCGACTATCCAGTTACGAACTTACACTGCTAGCGAGTCACATACACATAAAGAGGTGTGATACACTCAACCCCGCTACGCTATTGCCCATCCCGACAGAAACAGACACAGACAAGATTGATAACCATGACTGCTGCTTTAGGACAGAAGAAGAGACAAAAGGGAGAGTAGACTTACAGGACACTCCCCTTCCTGAATGCAACGATACTTTATGGGTTGATGGTTCATGTTTCAAGTTGCCGAATGGTGATACGACTGCAGCATATGCCGTAACGACATTACACACCATTATAGAGACCGCGCGTATTTCCCACAATTCTGCACAAGCTGCAGAACTTATTGCACTTACCAGAGCATGTGTGTTAGCAAAAGGAAAGCGAGTGAATGTGTACACGGACAGCCAATACGCCTTTGGCGTGGCTCACAGTTTTGGGAGATTGTGGCGTGAACATGGGTTCTTTACGTCACATGGTGCAAAGATACAACATGGTCAGCTAGTTAATGAACTCCTCGAGTCATTAACCTTGCCGCTACAAGTTGCAATTATGAAATGCATTGCACACAAAAAGATTCAGGACGATTTTGGCCGCGGGAATGCATTTGCAGACGAGGTTGCGAAAGAGACTGCAAGGAACACAATGAGTCGGATGTATGTTGCGGGTCCCGCTAGATGGATTACTGATGTGGGAATGTGTGAGGACACCATTGAAAGCGTGAAATCTATACAGGCCGAGGCAACTGAGAAAGAGTTGAATGAATGGAGAGAAAGTAAGGGTAGGTTAGATGCGAATGGTTGTTGGGTCGAATTGTCGGAACACCAGCGATGGCTATTACCTAATGCATACGTACTTGCAGTAGTAACGATGGCTCACGGAATTGCGCACATCAGTTCGAAAGGAATATGTAAACTATTGGCCCCAGTATGGAAGAATAGTAATATCCCAAAATATGCAGAGAATGTGGTCAGAAACTGTATGGTGTGTCTGAAGTACAATCCCGGTAGGGGAACCCCAACTCCAGCTGGTCATTTTGCGCCTCCAACGTATCCGTTCGAGGTTTTGCAGCTCAATTTCATCCACATGGAGAGGTGCAACAATCTAAAGTATGTGCTCGTTGTTGTTTGCGCCTTTTCAAGGTGGGTGGAAGCGTACCCCCTTAAGGACAATACCGCCTTGTCAACTGCCAAAGCACTTGTCAAAGAGTTCTTCCCTAGATTCGGTATGCCTAGAATTGTCTGGAGTGATAATGGAAGTGAATTCGTAGGACGCGTGATGAAGAGAGTGTGTGAGTGTCTAGGCATATACCAGAAGTTCCACGCTGCAAATCACCCCCAATCAGCTGGATTAGTAGAGTGCTACAATGGCACGTTAAAGCTGAAATTAGCCAAGATCCAAGCCAGTACAGGTCTTAAATGGCCTGAAGCCCTGCCTCTAGCACTCCTGTCGACCAGAATGACTGTCCATTCCAGATTAGGACTTAGCCCCCACGAGATAGTGTTTGGCCGCCCAGCCAACGCCTGGGGCGTGCCAAGGCAAAAGAAACTCAGCGAAATAGAACACCCCGTACTGCTTGACTATTTGTGCGAATTGACAACTAAATTGCGTGTTTTACACCAACAGGTTCTCAGTTCCTCTCCGCCAGCCTCTGACGATCCAGGTCACACCATCGTACCCGGCACGTGGGTTTTGGTGCGGAATTTCCAGCGCACCAACAACGGACAACCGAGGTGGACCGGACCATACCTGGTACTTCTTTCCACGAGGTCAGCCGTTCGGGTGGAAGGCAAAAAGAACTGGGTACATGGGACCCATTGTAAACGGGTCCCTCTACCCCTTCCATACGACCGGTGGGTCAATGAAGGACTTGCCGATTCAGAGACAGAATCCATACCTCGTTTCATCCCTTTCAGCGATGCACGTTTGAAAGAAACTAGTACCGAAAAGGAGAGTGATCATATTTTACAAGGACTTGTGTCACCGTCTATGCAATTGGACACTACCGAACCTGAGACATTGTTTGAAGACCACACCGTACCTGGGAAACGACGGTACAACCTAAGATCTAGCCCAAGAGACTAATAAAAAAAAAAGCAAACTAATGTGATTTCCTTTTCCCCTAAGAACTATTTTTAATTTTTCAGCTCTCTCGTCCCAGGGAACTTGCTCATTTTTGATTTTCGAACCGCCATCCGGTTCCGCTGCTAGGGTCGCGGTTGAAGTCTGGGGAGTGCAACTGGGGAAGTTTTAGGTCAACGGTTCTGGTTGGTCCGAGGGAGTTACCCTGGACTGAACGGAGCGCACTCCCTGGCAGAATCAACCTACCACCGCGGGCAGCAAGTAGAGGATGGAGTTTCCAAGGGTAGAGAGACCTGCCAAACTCACGAACTTTGAAAGACAATTGTGTACAATACTGTCCAGAAGAAGATTTTTAATAACATGTATTTTAATGTTGTGTAGCATAACGATATTTTTGACTAGTTATGCTCTATTCGTATTTCAAGTTTCCCTGTTCTCAAATGACACTCGGCCAACGCCTCCTCCCACTCTCTCCCCGCACTCCTTTCACCCTCTACCTGAACACGAGTCTGCCAGAAGACTCGAATTTGTAAATAACTCATTCATTCAACTCCTACACCAACACCAGTCCATAATGAACACATCAAACTGTTGGATATGCGGACTCATGCCACACACGACTGATAAGGGTATCCCATACTTCATCCTGCCATTCAGTTATTATGGTTCTCTGTGGGCTTTCCAGACCATGTTCCTATTCGCCCTAGAACCATACCCGACCCGTTCCACTGAGAGCGATTCCAGTAACAAGGCACTAGTAGCAGGAATAAGAAATATGAGTAGGGAGTTCGACACGTATCTAACGATCCCCAAAGATGAACTCACTCCATACACTCGTTGGAACGTAACTAAATATGGGGTTTACCTGAGTAAGAGCCAGACAGCGAAGAAATCCCGCCCAGTTTGGATAGTACCCCACCGAGGTCACTTATGTTTACAAGGTATTGGTAGGGATCCCAAAGCACAGTTAGGAAAGAGCACATGCACGGAAACGTATGTGTTCGCTTCCCGAACTTCCCCTATACTCTTAGCAGCCAAAGGCACGTATTTCGTCTGCCACGACCAAGCCTACACATGGTTGCCCCCTGACTTCTCAGGTACATGTTTCATCTCATTTCTGCTGCCTCCCACCTACACGGCCAGAGCAGATTACCATCGGACAAGGACAGCTAGGGGTGTCGTGAGTAAAGACGACACCGCGGGTCAGGAATTCGCTGACTTCGCAAAGGGTTTTCTGCCATTTTGGGGGCCTATGGTGAACAGCAGGAATATTCGCCAGTTATCGAGGATAGTTGAATCCGCCGTGATTACTACGGCCTGAGCCCTTGGCAATTTGACAACCGAGCTTCAGTCGGATCGACTTATGACCCTTCAGAACCGAGTTACCTTAGATATCATACTCGCCGATCGTGGTGGTGTGTGTAGAGTGATCCAATCTAGTTGTTGCATTTTCATCCCTGATAACGCACCGACAGTGTACCAGGCCATCTCTAAACTACACGAAATATCTGGTTCCCTTCACATAGAAAAAGGGGATTGGTCCTTACTAGGGTGGTTCTGGGAACTGATCACTGCCTGGGGATGGAAAACACTGATCTTCATTGGGATGATCTTAGCACTTCTGTTTATGTTCTGCCTGTGTGTACAGTGCGCTCCTGCACTCTGTGGCCTCTGTGCTACTTCATGTGTACGGAAGCCTGTGTTAAAGGACGAACTGAGCAACAGAATGATGTTACAGCAGCATCTCCACAAATTCCTTCATACAGATTTAGACTCAGATTAACATGAGTTATTGCCTTACATAAGGGCAAAAGGAGGGTCTGTGGTTCTGAAAATTTGGACCCTGTTGTTATCCCGATATTGAGGTCCAATACCCGTGTCACAAAATATCAACGTACCATGACGAATTGGGTGTCAACGAACCGATAATGATTAGGACATCATTCCTATGCGTTTGCGTCATGATCGAGGGTTGCCAACACCCCTAAATCGTAGTTTCCGTCCCGACCCCTTAGACTCCATTTTGTAAACGGCATCCATCTTACGTCTTGCCCTCATGATAAGTCAATTAAAGGTCGAGCTTGATCTAAAAGGACACGTCCACCTTCCCTGACTTCCCCCTGACCTGTCCCAACTGACTCCATTGCCTTTAGCCAAACCTGTTTGGGCAGCTCCTCGCCCAGTGGCCTAATACGATAGCATCAATGCATAACATTCCACAAACCATTCGCTACATACAGACCATGCTTTCTACAAACATGCACCTGTCCACGTTCCCTGTTTATGGCCAGTTTTATGACTAGGAGGTGCCTTTCTTTATTGGTGTTTTGTCGATATCTGATGGGAGTTCCGGGCCTAACCGGGTAATCTATCACGAACTGGACATCTAAAATGTGGGCTTGCTTACATGACTTCGCTATTTGTATTATTGTAGAAATATGTGTATAGCCATATCATAAACTCAAGAATTCTTGCTTGCAGCTATTATTTCTGTATATAAAGAGAAGGCTGGTTCTGTAAAAGCGAACAGTCTCCCGAGAATATACTCCCCGTGTGGTGTACTTCTGGGACACGTGTTACTTGGTAGCTGCCAATAAAACTTGATCTCTGACTGCGACTAGAAGACTCAGTGTTTCTGTGGTCCGGAACAAGGGAGAACTCAGAGGTCTTCGGGTGTTATCCCCTGGCACCACCGGGTTCCTAAAAACCCAGCACCTCAGAAGTTTTCAGGGAAGAGGGTTACCCTGTTAGACTAATTACTGATAATGGAACGCAGTTGGTTTCAGAGGATATGGTCAAGTTTTTGGATGCTTGTGGTATTGTCCGCACCAGCACCTCATTATACAATCCACAGGGTAATGGTATCGTCGAGAGGGCTAACAGAATGGTGAAGGGTGCAATTCAGATGGCTCTTAATTCTGGTGGGTGTGTGAGAAACATGGTTAACGACTTAGTTTGGGCATATAGGACTACGGTGAATGGTGTCACCAGTAAAGTTCCGTTCGACTTGATGAGGGGTAGTTTGGCTGGTACCAAATTAGTTCCAGCTTGGATGAAAGAGTGCATTGGACTGGCAGATTTGGGTGGTGATGCATCCAAGACAGATTTGGGTGGTAATGCATCTAAGGTTTCTGATAGGTTGATTGCGAAAAGATTGGCAGTGAATGATTGGGTAAAAGTTAAACCTGGTCGTGTTTGTTCAGGTTTAACCAAGTTCAAAGTTAAGTCGGACCATGACAAATTTGTGACACTTTACCACGGTGAACGTTGGAATTTGAGGAGGGTTGCCCTCTACAAGAAAGCGAATGGCGACAATGGTGGTGATCTTCAGTCTCATTCTTTTCCTGATAAACAAAATGGAAATGATACTACCATTCTTGGTGATACTAGGGCTCTTCCACAAAGGATCAGAAGGCAACCCAGTTATCTTCAAGATTTTGTGTGCCATTAAGCTTGTGTATGGAAAGTATGTGCATATGTTCTTGTTGTTTTTTTTCCTTTTATTTCCTGTGTTTTGTTTTTTTACTTTTGATTAGAAGGACCCAGGATATGTTGTATTCTCTTATTTTATTTCTGCTTGCATTTCACTTTAATTGAGAACATTCTATCTTTGCTGATGTCATGATGCTACCTGCTGTCCTTGCATTCTCTGTTTGCCTGTTGCTCCTGAGCCTTTACTGGGTACACCAGCTTCTACTCTGTACTTGGATTAATCTCTTAATCCTTTATATTGCTTCCATGACTTTGTATCTTCGATTATATCACCCACACATGGGTGCATGGCAATGAACCCTATCTCCATAGGCAGACCATGCAGTACGTGCCCCAGTTTTTGTGTTTCTTTTAATTTCTGAAACTGGGTTCTTTAGATATATATTGGCGACCCAGTTAGCTTGTGTCGTAGGTGACTGCCTAGTACTCTCATACGGCTGCACCACTCCCGTGTAAACCTTCATATGGGTGATTGCACCATAAAGGCAGAAACAAGCATGGTCCTTTATAACATCGAACATAGAATTCTGTTTTTGATTGCATTTTTTTTCTGTCTCTTGTTCCAACTAGCTTCTGTGAAGTGCCATTTCAGCTGGCTGCAGTTTAAGTGCTGGGTTAAGTGTGGTCTCCTTAACACACAGCTTTCCAAACTTTCTATGTTGGTGAGACACCTTTTTGTGGAAAAAATTTCAGGGACACGGTAACGCGAGCGAGCGAGCACAAACCACAACCACCCGATACACACAACCCCCAACACACACACACAACCCATACCCTTACAACCCCACACACCCCCATCCCACCCCCCCACACCCTCCCCCACACACAACCCCCCCCACACACACACACCCCACACATCCCCCCCCCACACACACACCCACACACACAACCACACCCACCCAAACACACATACCCCCCACCCCCACCCCCCCTCCCCCCCACACACACACCCCACACACACACACACCCCCATACCCCCCACACACACACGCCCCCACACTCACACACACACCTCCCACACACACACACACAGCAGCCAGGCCATTGACACCATTTGAGTAATACCTTCTTATGGCCCCCAAGGACTCACGTGCAATATCCAAAAATATAGGGCCTGTGAGAAAGAACTCCACATTATGTCAGACCTCTGGCAAGAGATACTCCAGCGAGGGACTAACTTTATCTCTCATACTGCCAGGAGAGTGCGAACACTCAACAACTTATGTAGGTGGCAATACACTCCAGTGTGCTTTGCCCGTATGAATGGGGAGGGAAGCCCTTCACACTTGGAGGAGTGCAGTGGGGACGTATCTCTTACACACATCCTCTGGACCTGTCCAAAGAATCAGACTTTCTCTGCATGTATTTTGATAGCGATACACCTGATTGAAACAGACCTGCTGCCCAGAATTTATTTTATTGTGAAACCCAGACGACGAGAACGATCTCCTGGGATGTAGAAAAGGACACCTCATCTCCCTCCTACTGCTGGTGGCCAAACAGACTGTGCTGGCCCTACTATGGGGACAGATTGCATCCCCTAAGGAGGCACAATGGATCGAGAGGCTGTGGTGGCTTCTGTCAATGGAAAAGCTTTTTAAGTGAGCTAGGGGAAAACGAAAGATTTTAGTACACAATGGGAGCTCCTATTGCACTACTTTCAGGAGGACTATAAGGAGCTTACCTGCTCTCTAGGCCTGCACACCGCCGCTGAGACTCCAACAATGCCCCCACTGTAGGATCCGGAACTCACTGCAACACTACACCCACTGAGTCCGGGATCGAGCGCCTGACCTCTAGGCTCCGCTCTGCAGCTGCTCCACCTTACGACTTGCACGGCGCGTGCACGTCGCAATCCTTAAGTGAGGGGGCTCGAGTCGCATTCCCCGGCCTAAAATTGGCCGACCGGTAGACGTCATTGCATCGCATCTCGCGACACACCTATGTGTGGGGCGCGACACAGTAACGTGTTGCGCCACACAGTTTGGAAAGCTGTGCCTTAACAAATGATAAAATGCCTGTGAGAACTGACAGCACTGGCATTTGTAAAACATCACTAGTAAAACAACCACGAGTTGCTGTTTTTACACTGCACATTTTTATTCCAACCACATGGGGGCAGTGTTTATCATTTGTTTTCAGTTTGTGACACATGCTTCCAATAAAACTAAGAGTCCACCTTGCCAAGGCTAGCACCATTGGTTTTGCAAATGCTTGCTTGATCTTGTTATTAGCTACTGTTGGTAAGAACTCCTGCAGCAAGCTAGAGCCTCGAAGGGCTGCATGAATCGAGGGATTTGTTATTTGTAGACGTGCAATGAAGTCCATACTGGCCAGCCTGTGGCATGTTTATGCAGACTCGACGGGGTACTTTTGCTATAGTCCCCACTTTGTTTCTGGAACTCAGAGTTTGTTGCTTCAGCCTGCATGGGGGGGCTCTCAGGGGGCACTGTGGATGGTAATCCCCACCCCAGGTGACCCCTAAATGTACATCATTCAAGGTGATCAGTAAAAGGCGATGTTGATGAGATGATGTCTGAAGGGTGTGATCGTAACCTTGGCTTCCCCACTTGACCACGATTGCATGAACCTGTGACACGAATGTCTCGTCCTGCACCTCTGGCTCTCTACCTGGCGAGCACCGGCAGCAGACTTAACCTCAACTTCAAGAGTATCTGTTTGGGACCAGCCACGCCTAGAAGTGTCTCCCTCGCCTTATATTGTACTAGTCTCACTATTCACCATCTGGTGAAGTGAGACCACGAGAGCTGTCTCGTCTGCTACAATAATAACGTTTATGAAGCGCTGCGCCGGCGTCTAGGCACTGTTCATCGGTTTGAGGGGCATGCTAGGTGGTGGCCACGATCATGAAAGGCTTCTGCTGTGTATTAAGAGGTTGGCGAGATGCTGTTGCTTGCGCTGCCGCAGTCCACAGGTGACCGGCCACTTCGACATGTACAGTGGGGTTGTAGGCCGTGTGTGCTGTGCGGTGCATCCTGCTTTTTCCTTCCATATCGGCTGCTTTAGAGTGGAGTGGGAGTTGTAGTCCGTGTTTGCTGTGCGGTACATCCTGCTTTTTCCTTCCACACCGGCTGCTTTTGAGTGGAGTGGGAGTTGTAGGCCGTGTGTGCTGTGCAGTGCATCCTGCTTTTTCCTTCCACACCGGCTGCTTTTGAGTGGAGTGGGAGTTGTAGTCCGTGTGTTCTGTGCGGTGCATCCTGCTTTTTCCTTCCACACCGGCTGCTTTTGAGTGGAGTGGGAGTTGTCGTCCGTGTGTGCTGTGCGGTGCATCCTGCTTTTTCCTTCCACAACGACCACTTTTGAGTGGAGTGGGAGTTGTAGGCCGTGTGTGCTGTGCAGTGCATCCTGCTTTTTACTTCCACACCGGCTGCTTTTGAGTGGAGTGGGAGTTGTAGTCCATGTGTGCTGTGCGGTGCATCCTGCTTTTTCCTTCCACACCGGCTGCTTTTGAGTGGAGTGGGAGTTGTCGTCCGTGTGTGCTGTGCGGTGCATCCTGCTTTTGCCTTCCACACCGGCTGCTTTTGAGGGGCGTGGGAGTTGTAGGCCGTGTGTGCTGTGCATCCTGCTTTTTCCTTCCACACGGCTGCTTTTGAGTGGAGTGGGAGTTGTAGTCCGTGTGTGCTGTGCGGTGCATCCTGCTTTTTCCTTCCCCACCGGCTGCTTTTGAGTGGAGTGGGAGTTGTAGTCTGTGTGTGCTGTGCGGTGCATCCTGCTTTTTCCTTCCACCCCGGCTGCTTTTGAGTGGAGTGGGAGTTGTCGGCCGTGTGTGCTGTGCTGTGCATCCTGCTTTTTCCTTCCACACCGGCTGCTTTTGAGTGGAGTGGGAGTTGTAGGCTGTGTGTGCTGTGCGGTGCATCCTGCTTTTTCCTTCCACACCGGCTGCTTTTGAGTGGAGTGGGAGTTGTAGTCTGTGTGTGCTGTGCGGTGCATCCTGCTTTTTCCTTCCACACCGGCTGCTTTTGAGTGGAGTGGGAGTTGTAGTCTGTGTGTGCTGTGCGGTGCATCCTGCTTTTTCCTTCTACCCCGGCTGCTTTTGAGTGGAGTGGGAGTTGTAGGCTGTGTGTGCTGTGCGGTGCATCCTGCTTTTTCCTTCCACACCGGCTGTTTTTGAGTGGAGTGGGAGTTGTAGTCTGTGTGTGCTGTGCGGTGCATCCTGCTTTTTCCTTCAACACCGGCTGATTTTGAGTGGAGTGGGTGTTGAAGGCCTTGTAGCTACCTGCTGGTGTCCCTTCTATCCACCTGGCCCACCCCCTCCCATGCATACTGTTTGCACTACGCGCCTGCACCACTGAAATCCTTGCACTGCCCCTACCTGCCCGCCACTGCCAGGGCGTTGAGCTCTGGTGTCTGTTGAATGGCAGAAAGGCAAATTCCTCTTCTTGCCATTACATCTTCGCTGGATGGGGCTTGGAATAAAGCAGATCCTTCTCTGCACCCCTCTTCCAAGTCAGTCATCTATTAAACTTTACTCCTCCCAGAGCAGGGTCTGCTATCCACCCCTGCTAGGGGAGCTCCTGTTGCTCCGGGGTGGACCTTACAAAGCATGTTAACAAATTGCTGTATTTAGTGCATGCCTTCGGGTCCCTCACCTCTGTCCTGAGTAGACTCGGCCTTGGATGCTGTATCCTCTCCTTGCCATCGGGTGGACAGAGTAGAGAATTTACCGTCTGTAGCCTGTCCCTGTAGAGGGTGCTTCACCGTCACGCCGGTGTGGCCCCGGTACAGCTTTACTGGCTGCCTGTAGATAGTGTATGACATGGGTTAGTGGAGTTGTTGTTTTTTCTTTACTCCTGGGTGGAGTAAACCGGAGCAATGAAATTCTGACATTCCCATTTCACTTATAATTGGTGATCATAACTAACTCACTCTCAATAACTCACTCACTAACTCTCTCACTCTCACTAACTAAATCTCACACTCTCTCACTAACTCAATAACTCTCTCACTAACTAACTCACTCACTAACTCTCTCACTCTCACTAATTCAATAACTCTCTCACTAACTAACTCACTCGCTAACTCTCTCACTCTCACTAACTCAATAACTCTCTCACTAACTAACTCACTCACTAACTCTCTCACTCTCACTAACTCAATAACTCTCTCTCAATAACTCAATAACTCTGTCTCACTAAGTCACTCGCTAACTCTCTCACTCTCACTAACTAACTCTCTCACTAATTTTATCACTCTTACTAACTCTCTCAATCTCTCACTAACTATCTCTCACTAATTAACTCACTAAATCTATCACTCTCACTAACTAACCTTCACTCTCCTGTTATTTATACCCACTCCTTTCACAATAAACACCATAAAAAGCAACGAATAGAACAGGCAGATACAAGTTGCCAGCATTCAAACATAAAAACCCACAAATCATTACTTCTAATTAATAGTTTTTTATCATCGTCATTTTGTTGTACATTATACATCATAAGTAACAAAAATGCTTCTCACACTTCTTTATTATAACATTTCAGCATACCGCAGAATTCTGCACAACACAGCTTAAAAACAACAGAAACTCAATATCTCTGCCTTAACACTTATTAGTTCCCAAAGGCAAGACCTATAGGCTATGCCAATGCTTGTTTTGTGTATTTCAGCAGGATTACTTGTGGCGGGACATTTAGTGTCACTTTTTGTCACTATTAAATTAGCTTCAGGCATTCCCTTTATTGCTGGATTTTGAGACTCTTCACCCCCTGGATCCAGAGCACAAGAAACCATGGGGCTGCTGCAGGAGCCTCGCTCTCACTGGAGGGGGCGTGGCCAGCCACAAATATTTGCATACCCAGAAGCCTCTGCGGCAAACACCCGATTTATCAGTACAGGCGACGCAGGCGTTTGTTTAATAGGAGATGGAGTATCTGTACCTGTGCACACACAGGCATTCATGAAAGTGACCAGCACGTCACCGCTGCAAAGTCACCCTACCAGTAGTAAGTGATATTTTTTATCGTGATTGCGCGAACAGATGAACAATTTATACAAAATAATAAGCGTCAGGTTTCGCGTATCACGCGCACTCCGAAGGGCCATGAGAAGCGGTAAACATTCTCAATATTTGGAGAGTTTCTGTACAAGAAACTCCGTGATTGGTCAGAAATGTGAGCTTCTTGGGGGTCGAGCCTCCTCGGCCGCTGAGGAGAAGAGGCTTCCGCAGGCGCCACCGGAAGGCGTCACGGGGTCACGTGACTCAGTACGAGGCGCCTGCGCGAAGGAGCGGGAGGTGCAACGCTCCCTCCTGTCGCTAGAGGTCAGGATGCTCGAGAGGAAGAGGCAGTGCGTCACCAGCACTCTGCATACCCACAATCCTGTGCGCGCCTCATAATGCTGCTTTACTTTCATCCTAAATGCAGGGCTCTTTGTGGCATTGAAAACGATAAAGAGCGGACATTTAAGAACGAGGGACCAGAGTATCAGCCCGCTAGTAGGAAGGCACGACCCGTAGTTAGGCACACTACTTTACTAAGGGAAGTTTCTGGGTAATTTGCTTTTGAGCTATAGGGATCCTATGAGTATCTTTGTAGCCTGATTGTAATTTTACTCAACATATTCACAATTTTGCTGTAAACAGTGTAAAGATTATAAGTTGTTATCCATGGTGTGTCCTCGAGTCGTTCGTTCGCGCATTACAATTGCGTCGGCTGTCACGTGGATTATCATGAACTTGTGGAAATTAAATAACTGACTTCAAGACAGAAGCTTTGATTGGACTATTTAGTTGATTCTACTTCCTACAGTCTTTTGTGGATACAGGGCGTTGAAAAATCATTGATTTGTGTGTAACAACATCTATACGCCCTCTTATGTGAAAATATTAATTTTGGTGTAGCTTGGGTATTCTGTACCTTCAAATGAAGTGTATCTGTCGTCTCCTCCCCCCACCATTGCCGGAAACCGACTCTAGACGGAAATTATACAAATCCCCATGGGGCTGCTGCAGGAGCCTCGCTGTCACTGGAAGGGGCGTGGCCAGCTGCACTCATTTGCATAACCAGAAGCCTCTGCGGCTAACACCCGATTCATCACTACAGGTGATACAGGCCTCTGTTTAATATTATAAGGGGTATCTGTAGCTGTGCACACAGAAGCATACATGAGGGTGACTGGCACATCACCGGTGTAAAGTCACCCTACCAGTAAGAGGTTACATTTTTATTGTGTTTGCGCGAACAGTTGCAGCGTTAAACTTATTGCATTTTATAACCGCGGATCACGCGCACTCCGAGGGGCCGTGAGAAGCGGTAATGTTGTTAATGTTTGGAGGGTTTCTCAACAAGAAACTCCGTGAGTGGGTGAAATGTGAGTACTCGGACGATAGAGCCTTGCTGAGAGGAGGCGTCACAGGGTCACGTGACGCAACGCGAGGCGGGAGAGGATGGGATACTCGGGAGGAACATTCATCGCGTCACTCCGAATCTGCATACCCACAATCCTGTGCGCACCGTAAAGCTGCTTTCCTTTCATATAACCGCCGGGCTCTTTGTGGCCTTGAATATGATTAAGAACGGACGATTAAGAACGAAGGGGCAGAGTATCAGCCCGCTAGTAGGAAGGCACGAACCGTAGTTAGGCACACTACTTTACTAAGGGAAGTTTCTGGGTAATATGCTTCTTATGTGATTAAAACTCACCAGCTTGAACAGTCCCTGGGCGCATATCAAAGGTGCACCCTGCGAGGCCGGCCTGTCTGAGGCGTGCATCGAGGCGCTTCGAGGGTCCCTTTGAAGCCCCCACCACGAGGAGGGCCACTGCTGCCCCCCTACCGACCCCTGCAGCAGTGGAGCGCGCCGCAAAGGGTGCCCCCGACGAGGGGCCTTTTCCACCTTCATCCGTCCTGAAGACAAAGAGACCAGCAGAGCATTTCAAAGCCCACGACCCCAGCCCCTCAAGCCGAGACCCTCCTGGACACAGCACGCCTGCAGCGCCACCCAGCGACCGACACAGGTACTGCAGCCTGCAAAGAAAAGGAAGGATTTCTCTTCGTTTCCAAAGGACCCCAAAGATCAAGGGGGGTCTGCGCCCCCTCCTCCCACCTGACACCCCTGACCTCGGGGCTCCTTTACAACCCAGAGCTCCCTGAAACCCCAGCCAGCATGCTCGATCTATGCCATATCCTAGCAAGGGGAAGAGCAGGAGAGAATACCATTCCCCTGGCCTCCCCCACAAACTTGTCCTAAAGGACACTCCTGCAAAAAAACGGAGCTCCAGCCCCGGCCATTTCAAGGTTCAGGTTCAAGGTTCAAGGTTCTAGGCCTAAGCATCACAGGAGCACTTTCTTGGGGTCTGCCAAGCTTAAAGTGCCACACCTGCCTGCCACTACCAAAGGTGGACACTAAAGTGCCACACCTGCCTGCCACTACCAAAGGTGGCCACTAAAGTGCCACACCTGCCTGCCTATACCAAAGGAGGACACTAAAGTGCCACACCTGCTTGCCACTACCAAAGGTGGACACTAAAGTGCCACACCTGCCTGCCATTACCAAAGGTGGACACTAAAGTGCCACACCTGCCTGCCATTACCAAAGGTGGACACTAAAGTGCCACACCTGCCTGCCATTACCAAAGGTGGACACTAAAGTGCCACACCTGCCTGCCATTACCAAAGGTGGACACTAAAGTGCCACCCCTGCCTGCCATTACCAAAGGTGGACACTAAAGTGCCACCCCTGCCTGCCATTACCAAAGGTGGACACTAAAGTGCCACACCTGCCTGCCATTACCAAAGGTGGACACTAAAGTGCCACCCCTGCCTGCCATTACCAAAGGTGGACACTAAAGTGCCACACCTGCTTGCCACTACCAAAGGTGGACACTAAAGTGCCACACCTGCCTGCCACTACCAAAGGTGGACACTAAAGTGCCACACCTGCCTGCCATTACCAAAGGTGGACAATAAAGTGCCACACCTGCCTGCCACTACCAAAGGTGGACACTAAAGTGCCACACCTGCCTGCCACTACCAAAGGTGGACACTAAAGTGCCACACCTGCCTGCCACTACCAAAGGTGGACACTAAAGTGCCACACCTGCCTGCCATTACCAAAGGTGGACACTAAAGTGCCACACCTGCCTGCCACTACCAAAGGTGGACACTAAAGTGCCACACCTGCCTGCCACTACCAAAGGTGGACACTAAAGTGCCACACCTGCCTGCCATTACCAAAGGTGGACACTAAAGTGCCACACCTGCCTGTCATTACCAAAGGTGGACACTAAAGTGCCACCCCTGCCTGCCATTACCAAAGGTGGACACTAAAGTGCCACATCTGCCTGCCACTACCAAAGGTGGACACTAAAGTGCCACATCTGCCTGCCACTACCAAAGGTGGACACTAAAGTGCCACACCTGCCTGCCATTACCAAAGGTGGACACTAAAGTGCCACACCTGCCTGTCATTACCAAAGGTGGACACTAAAGTGCCACACCTGCCTGCCACTACCAAAGGTGGACACTAAAGTGCCACACCTGTCTGCCATTACCAACGGTGGACACAAAAGTGCCACACCTGCCTGCCACTACCAAAGGTGGACACTAAAGTGCCACACCTGCCTGCCACTACCAAAGGTGGACACTAAAGTGCCACACCTGCCTGCCATTACCAAAGGTGGACACTAAAGTGCCACACCTGCCTGTCATTACCAAAGGTGGACACTAAAGTGCCACACCTGCCTGCCATTACCAAAGGTGGACATTAAAGTGCCACACCTGCCTGCCATTACCAAAGGTGGACACTAAAGTGCCACATCTGCCTGCCACTACCAAAGGTGGACACTAAAGTGCCACACCTGCCTGCCACTACCAAAGGTGGCCACTAAAGTGCCACACCTGCCTGCCATTACCAAAGGTGGACACTAAAGTGCCACACCTGCCTGCCACTACCAAAGGTGGACACTAAAGTGCCACACCTGCCTGTCATTACCAAAGGTGGACACTAAAGTGCCACACCTGCCTGCCATTACCAAAGGTGGACACTAAAGTGCCACACCTGCCTGTCATTACCAAAGGTGGACACTAAAGTGCCACACCTGCCTGCCACTACCAAAGGTGGACACTAAAGTGCCACACCTGCCTGCCACTACCAAAGGTGGACACTAAAGTGCCACACCTGCCTGCCACTACCAAAGGTGGACACTAAAGTGCCACACCTGCCTGCCACTACCAAAGGTGGACACTAAAGTGCCACACCTGCCTGCCACTACCAAAGGTGGACACTAAAGTGCCACACCTGCCTGCCACTACCAAAGGTGGACACTAAAGTGCCACACCTGCCTGCCATTACCAAAGGTGGACACTAAAGTGCCACACCTGCCTGCCACTACCAAAGGTGGACACTAAAGTGCCACACCTGCCTGCCACTACCAAAGGTGGACACTAAAGTGCCACACCTGCCTGCCACTACCAAAGGTGGACACTAAAGTGCCACACCTGCCTGCCATTACCAAAGGTGGACACTAAAGTGCCACACCTGCCTGCCACTACCAAAGGAGGACACTAAAGTGCCACACCTGCCTGCCACTACCAAAGGTGGACACTAAAGTGCCACACCTGCCTGCCATTACCAAAGGTGGACACTAAAGTGCCACACCTGCCTGCCACTACCAAAGGTGGACACTAAAGTGCCACACCTGCCTGCCACTACCAAAGGTGGACACTAAAGTGCCACACCTGCCTGCCACTACCAAAGGTGGACACTAAAGTGCCACACCTGCCTGCCATTACCAAAGGTGGACACTAAAGTGCCACACCTGCCTGCCACTACCAAAGGTGGACACTAAAGTGCCACACCTGCCTGCCACTACCAAAGGTGGACACTAAAGTGCCACACCTGCCTGCCATTACCAAAGGTGGACACTAAAGTGTTACACCTGCCTGCCACTACCAAAGGTGGACACTAAAGTGCCACACCTGCCTGCCACTACCAAAGGTGGACACTAAAGTGCCACACCTGCCTGCCATTACCAAAGGTGGACACTAAAGTGCCACACCTGCCTGCCACTACCAAAGGTGGACACTAAAGTGCCACACCTGCCTGCCATTACCAAAGGTGGACATTAAAGTGCCACACCTGCCTGCCATTACCAAAGGTGGACACTAAAGTGCCACATCTGCCTGGCACTACCAAAGGTGGACACTAAAGTGCCACACCTGCCTGCCACTACCAAAGGTGGACACTAAAGTGCCACACCTGCCTGCCATTACCAAAGGTGGACACTAAAGTGCCACACCTGCCTGCCACTACCAAAGGTGGACACTAAAGTGCCACACCTGCCTGCCATTACCAAAGGTGGACACTAAAGTGCCACACCTGCCTGCCACTACCAAAGGTGGACACTAAAGTGCCACACCTGCCTGCCACTACCAAAGGTGGACACTAAAGTGCCACACCTGCCTGCCACTACCAAAGGTGGACACTAAAGTGCCACACCTGCCTGCCACTACCAAAGGTGGACACTAAAGTGCCACACCTGCTTGCCACTACCAAAGGTGGACACTAAAGTGCCACACCTGCCTGCCATTACCAAAGGTGGACACTAAAGTGCCACACCTGCCTGCCACTACCAAAGGTGGACACTAAAGTGCCACACCTGCCTGCCACTACCAAAGGTGGACACTAAAGTGCCACACCTGCCTGCCATTACCAAAGGTGGACACTAAAGTGCCACACCTGCCTGCCACTACCAAAGGTGGACACTAAAGTGCCACACCTGCCTGCCACTACCAAAGGTGGACACTAAAGTGCCACACCTGCCTGCCACTACCAAAGGTGGACACTAAAGTGCCACACCTGCCTGCCACTACCAAAGGTGGACACTAAAGTGCCACACCTGCCTGCCACTACCAAAGGTGGACATTAAAGTGCCACACCTGCCTGCCACTACCAAAGGTGGACACTAAAGTGCCACACCTGCCTGCCACTACCAAAGGTGGACACTAAAGTGCCACACCTGCCTGCCACTACCAAAGGTGGACACTAAAGTGCCACACCTGCCTGCCACTACCAAAGGTGGACACTAAAGTGCCACACCTGCCTGCCACTACCAAAGGTGGACACTAAAGTGCCACACCTGCCTGCCACTACCAAAGGTGGACACTAAAGTGCCACACCTGCCTGCCACTACCAAAGGTGGACACTAAAGTGCCACACCTGCCTGTCATTACCAAAGGTGGACACTAAAGTGCCACACCTGCCTGCCACTACCAAAGGTGGACACTAAAGTGCCACACCTGCCTGCCACTACCAAAGGTGGACACTAAAGTGCCACACCTGCCTGCCATTACCAAAGGTGGACACTAAAGTGCCACACCTGCCTGCCTATACCAAAGGTGGACACTAAAGTGCCACACCTGCCTGCCATTACCAAAGGTGGACACTACCCAGTATGTATGACCAGTGTTTATTCTACCCCCGCACAGATCGTTCAAATGGTCTAAAATGTTTACACTGTCTACAGCAAAATGGTGAAAACGTTGAAATAATTTACAATCAGACTACAAAGGTACTCATAGGATCCCAATAGCTCAGAAGCAAATTACCCAGAACCCTCCCTTAGAAAAGTAGTGTGCCTAACTACGGTTCGTGTCTTCCTACTAGCGGGCTGATACTCTGGCCCTTCGTTCTTAAATGTCTGCTCTTCATCGTTTTTAATGCCACAAAGAGCCCACAGGATTGTGGGTATGCAGAGTGCTGGGGACGCGCTGACTCTCCCTCTGGAGCCTCCCGACCTCTAGCGACAGGAGGGAGCGTTGCACCCCCCGCTCCTTCCTGCAGGCGCGCGTTAGTACTTCGCGCAGGCGCCTCGTACTGCGTCACGTGACCCTGTGACGTCTTCCATTGGCGCCCGCGGGAGCCTCCTCTCCTCTCCTCAGCAGCCGAGAAGGCCCGACCGCCTCAGTATCTCTCATTTCAACCAATCACGGAGTTTCTTGTACAGAAACCCTTCAAAAATGTGAAATGACCTCTGCTTCTCACGGCCCCTCGAAGTGCGCGTGATCCGCGGAAGAAACTGTATAAATATTCTACTTGACGATCTGTTCGCGCAATTACAATAAAAAATATCACGTACTACTAGTAAGGTGACTTTACAGCGGTGACGTGTCAGTCACTCTCATGAATGCCTGTGAGTGCACAGCTACAAATACTCCTTCTCCTATTAAACAAACGCCTGTGTCGCCTGTACTGATGAATCGGGTGTTTGCCGCAGAGGCTTCTGGGTATGCAAATGATTGTGCCTGGCCACGCCTCCTCCAGTGCCAGCAAGGCTCCTGCAGCAGCCCCATGGTTTCTTGTGCTCTGGGTCCAGGCTGAGAAACTCAGGGCGGTATGACACTCCATCTCTTGCTTCTGCACAAACCTTAGAATTCTTATTATCCGGAGACAGCATGATCGCACAGGGCAAAAGATCGCCCTCTCAACAGCAGTGAACAGAAAACAAGGACTGCACACTTCCTGTGCCACCTATGAAAGATTCCAGCTGAGCGGAGACTGGAGCCACAGCACCAGGCATCTGACCATGAACAGATTGCACAGATCAAGCCTGCAGAATAAAATGCAGAATGGCAGGGCTCTTCGGTGGAAAGAGCTGGACAAAGTGAACAGCTACATTCAGACTAGTGAAGGGATTTCAGAATGGGGGTTAGGTTTGTGTTACACACTTTCAAACTTGGTCATTCATCTGCTGTTGGCCGAGAAAAGGCACAATGTGCATTGCCCTTCCTAAATTCAGAGCTCATGCAAGGCCCTAAGGAAGATACTTGGCTTTACTCAGAGCTTTCTGATACTACAGGTAAAAACAAAGCTTGTGTTCACCACACTAGTCAGACCTGTGAATTCCCAGCAGAGAGGAGTGCTGCAAAGCATCTGTCACTTAATACCCATCTCCTCTCCCAGCCTATCTCGGGTAGGAAAAAAGCTCACCCATATCCTCAAAATGGCTGAAATGTCATCAAACTGGAGAGGTACTGTAACGCTAAGCATCAGGCTACATGTTGCCATTCCCACCATCTTCTCAAGCCTGAACCAACACAGCCACTGATAAAACACCTTTCTCGTGGCTTCCTGAGATGCCCACTGTTAAAACAAGAATCATTACACGGAGTAGGACTGGGTCAGTCAGTTAGGACAGATGCGGCCTCATAAGGCTATTCACGCGCTGTTACAGTTCTGACTGAAAGGTAAAACGAGCGTTAACCAAAGAATCCAGCCGCAGTCCCAGCGATGCGAAGCAGGACACTATGCAGCCCTGCCTCAAGCTCGGGAGGCAGGGAACGGCAAACACATCCAGGCAGGGAGGAGACCTGGGAGGGCGAGGGCTGCCCGTGCATGCGTGGTACATGTTACTTTCACGTGCCCTGCAGCTCGCACGTGCGGCCGGTGTAGGCAGCGCCTGTCCCCTTCCAGGGCTCCCGTGATAAAGAGGGAGCCCAGAGGAAGTGAAGTGCGGGAGCTGAAGTGCCGGGCGAGTGGCAGATAGCAGTGCGGGGCTCCCATGCCTAAGGAGGGAGCCCCACATCGTGCTGACAGAAATTTGGAGAAGCTGGAGTGCTCCAGTACCGCGCCACTGCCAGCCGCCACACCGGGGGAGTTTGGAGGAATCTTCATTTGTGCCGATGAAGGCACTGTGGCAATGTTTATTTACTGAGTGAGCCCGCAAGGGCCGCTCCTAAGATGGTGCGAGTTTTCACAAAAGTGAAAGTAAAACTGCATGCTGACTTGCCTCCCAAGGGGGACAGGAGATGTGCGCCGCGTTCACATTTCCAGTCCGGCCTGCGCATACCCATCTCTTGTCTCCCTTGAGAGGCAAGTGGACAACAATAGATCTCGCTGGAGACAGTGCTTTCGCGAGACACACACATTAACGCCACTTTACAGAGTTTGCCAGTGACAGCTCTACTTTCTTTTTATCTTCTTTCTTTAAACAATATTGTTTTCCCAGGGTGGGGAAGTGCACCATTCCTAAAGGGAGTGCAATACCTGGTTGATGGGTGGAGTGGAAACGCTTAATGTGATTGTTTTCAGCTGTTTTAATTATTTTAGCTTATAAAATGTGGCTCTGTGTTCGGGATGTGGTATTTTTTAAACCAAACTGCTTACATTTTGAAAGGATATAAGCAATGGAGATTGAAACGGGTCCCTTCCTGGTCCTGTAGCCATGTCCTGAACATTTCAGGCAAAATTGCTCACTGATTTCTGAATAATGAGTTTTAAACAGTTACGGTAACAATGTTGTTACTGATTACAGTTCACAAGCTTTGCTTATGTTTGTATTCCCTATGAGTGTTGGCTTTTTCCAGGGTGTTATTCATTTTTTTCAGGCAGCATTTTGCTGTTGTCTAGTGCATAATTTGAATTCAGTCGCAGCACCCTTGATTTGTAGCTGAAGGCAGTGCGAGTTTCTCTCAGTGGGGCAGTGTGGTGTTCAGTGTGGGAGAGGATGTGGCACTCTGGCCAGAGCTGCTGAATTTGGAACTGGAGAACAAAGTTCAGCCTTCATGACCAGTCCACCAGACCACACTTCTGACAAAGCTCATTTCGATGCTACACCTTAGAAGGCCCGATAGACCTTAGAAGCCCTGGTGTGTTAGCACCCGCAGGTGGACCCTAACAGTGGCAAGTGTGAGTTAACCTTGAAGGCCTCTCTACCACAATCCAAAGTGCAGTTCACCTCCAGTCTTGCGAGCAGGCATACGAAGAAGCACACCCTAGATCGACCATGACTCTGTCACTGAGGTCACAAGACCCTTGAGGATAGCCCACCTCACACATTGGTACCTCCATTGGCCTTTTTCAGCAGTAGTAGTGCAACTTACCAGGTGTTGGCAATGTAGGATTTGCATGCACACCAAACTTAGGGGGTGATTATAATGACGGAGAGAATGCCACGTCACCACGTCAGTAGCTGTCCCACCGCCATCAGTGACTGCATCACCGCCCGCCATATTACAGTGGTGGGTGGTTCCCTGGCAGTCGGAAAGACCAACCACCACACACCCGACTGGCTCCTTGAGCCCGCCAGTGCAGCGGAGTGGCTTGTGGTTCCTACAATGCTGGTGGTGCCTATCAAGGCACCGCACTAGGGATTATGATGTCCCTTACCAGCCAGCCTAGCCATGGCGGTTCACCCGCCATGGAAAAGCTGGCGGAAAGGGACATTGGGGGCCGTAGCAGGCCCCTTTCCCCCAGACATGGGACCATACGTATCACTGCACCATGTGGCAGGCACCGCATTTTGCCTGCCACGTAGTGCAGTGAAATATGTAACATATCCCTTTTTTACATTGCCGCGGATGATGCAGCTAGCGGCACCTGCTGCAATGTAAAAGATATGCATTGTGAACGCCGTAGTGGCGGTCGCACTGTAAGGCCTATCATGGGGCCGCCACCTTGAAGGCCAGTGGTCCCATTCCCCAATTCGATGGCGAACAGACTGAAGTCCGTCTGCCATCGTAATCAGCCCCTAAGTTTGCAAACTTCTTGGTGTCTGCTTCATGCACAGACACGTTTAACATGTGCAGCATGCTTTCGGGCCACTGGAGTTATGCAGCAATGGAGACCAAAATTATCTTGCAGTGTTGACTAAATGATGCATCAATAAAAAAGGCTGCAGTGTAATGCGGTACATTTTATGATACTTTATTATTGTGACATATTTACACATACTAACAGCCTCTGCAAAGCTTTTGCCTCGTTAGTACCTGTGTAACATACAAATGCCGCAGTGGGAAAGCTAAAAGGTCAGCCTTTCCAAAGGGCCCTACACTTCACAGTAACATAAGTCATATTTCTTTTAATAATTTTTGATACGTTTGAGCTACAAAATTGTTTTGGGTGAAATTGTTAGATTATGCAGCAGATGATGTATTATGGGGCAAATATGATATACGTATTAGGGAGGATAGGAACATTCCGTCCTTGTTGGTGAGTGCACACTTCACTTGACATTCAAGTCTTTTCAACTTTTTCTATTTACAAATCAGTCTGAGTCGCTTTTCCTGAGAAATATTGTTTATTTCATATTTCCTTTGATCATTCAGTAGTTTTGCTGATTATATTTCATCAGTTTCATTTTGCCATCATTTTTCCAATGGCCTTTCCAATGCATTTCGGGTTGTAAGGGAGACCCTTACTCAGGGGTCTGTGAATAGGAAAGAACAGGGAACTTTAGCTAGCCTTATACATCATTCATAACATAGTTTCATCTGTTTACAAAAAATGACTGACTCTAAATTTCTGGTAACTGCAGTATCATCGTTAGACAGTGTGTGATACATAGAATCCTGACTCTAGGATGAGGATACATAGGTGTATATTTTAAATAGATTCGGAGGTTTAAATCACGGGGTTTCCATGGTGTTTATTCACTTCATTCAATATCGGCCCTGGCATGTTAAAGATATAAATTACGTTGTGTCGGCGTTTAAATACAGTGGCAGAATTTAATCGTTAACTTGTTAGAGCATCGTGTTATTATGTAGGGCGCCGGTTATTACAGATTACTATCTCTGCCCGTATGTAAACTATGTTTAATTTTCTAACATAACTTACTTCTGTGGTTGCGATGTTAGTGTTTTCCGGTCGTCCGTAGGTTGCCGGTTGAATAACCAATCACCTAGGTAGTTAGATTTAAATCAGCCACGTTGGATGAACAGGCTGATTTCATTTGTAGTCAGTCGGTCATGTGATCGGGATGTTCGATCATCAAAAATCGTATTTTATAGTAATATTAAAGGGATTGAGTTGTGCACTATATAGAATTAAAATTCCTAATGGGTGTTCCGAATAAGTCAATTAGAATAATAACGTAATCCCGCGATTAGTGTAAATTGCAAGAATGAGTAAGCAATCACCTAGGTAGTTAGATTTAGATCAGCCTTGTTGGATGAAGTGGCTGATTTCATTGGTAGTCAGTCGGTCATGTGATCGGGATGTTCTAGCATCAAATATCGTATTGTATAGTAATATCAAAGGTTAAAGAAATTAAGGTGTACACTGTATTTAATTAAAATTATTAGAGGATGTTCCGAAAGAGTCAATATGAATAGTGACGTAATTCCGTGATTAGTGCTAGACACGAGTGTAATTTGCAATGTTGATTATAATGTCGATATTTTTTGTGGGATTGGGTGGGAAAGTAAATTTCGGCAAAATAAATAATGACGAAGAACTAGTGTGTATCGTCCATGTATTCACGGACCCCTGAGGAAGGGTCTCCCTTAAGACCCGAAATGCATTGGGTATATGTGGAAATATGATGGCAAAATGAAACTGATGAAATATAATCAGCAAAACTACTGAATGATCAAAGGAAATATGAAATAAATGATATTTCTCAAGAACAGCGACTCAGACTGATTTGTAAATAGAAAAAGTTGAAAAGACTTGAATGTCAAGTGAAGTGTGCACTCACCAACAAGGACGGAATTTTCCTATCCTCCCTAATACGTTTGAAGTAAAGTGTTTTTAGACAAAACACTAGGTAGAAGTTGCACAAACAATTACCCGCAAAAAGAGTTTAAATAAGAAAAATTAGAGTGCACCGACGGACTCAAGGATTTAGCAAATATGATACATCCATAGTTAAGGGGAAAACATTTTTCCACTTAACCTAATTTTGCCCCAACATTGTAGTTGATCAATTTGTAAGTTCCCCAAACCCAAAAGTCGAGTTTGGGCACAATTTGCATTTTAAAACAGTCCTACAACACAGGGCTACTTCTAAACTGACCTCAGGCTTCAGCAGTGCACACATGCAAACTCAGAAAGGGCTGCTGGCCTCTAAAATGAAATGCCCTATTATATTCTAGGGACTTAAAAGGTAGTTCTAATACCCCTGCCCTATTATGTACTAGGGCCTAATAGGATAGGTCATGCTAATGATAGGGGTACCCTAACCCATAGTGCACCCTAGTGTATGTAGGTGTTTTCACTGTATCTTTAAGTGTCTCTTTCAACATAGCACTGGCCCTGGGCCTGTTCAGGTAGAGGCCAGGGTCAGTCAGAGTCAGGTACCACCAGTACCAGTCAGCAAAAAGTTGGGGAGTGCCAGGGCACAGGGCGGCTTTGCAACACTAGAGAAGCATAAACTCAGAAATTAAAACATAACACCATGGTTGGGGGTTCTCTTTAATAATCAGAATTGATTTTTATCCTCATGAACCAATTTTCCAACATTAGGATAATGAAAGACTGGGAAAAAAATCATAAGATTCTAATCTATACCTTGAAGTTTTCATGCAGCTCTTTGATGACGGTTAATAGCTCTCTGTTCAATGTTAGGATTTTAACTTATAAACTGCAAATACCAAAAGATTCTTTCAGACAAAAGCAGTAGCTCACTGACCTATTTACATGATATGCAATTTGTGATCTGCGTGGTACACGTTCTTTGCAGCAGGCATATTAACCCACTGTACCTACCTTACCATGAGTCAAAACTTCCACTAGACAAACCTCCGATCTCTCTCAATAAAGAACATTATTCACCAAAGTTATCTTCACATTTTTATTGTTACGTGAAAATTGCTGGAGACAAGGAATACAGCAGCAGGTATTTTTCAAACCATAATGCACTTGCAAATGCGATGTCCCCACCCTAAGTCAGCGACTTTTGTTTGCTTGGTGAATGAAGATGCAAGATTCATATACATGTTTTTTTAACATTTGGTCTGATTACTATATGAGTGTAAATAACAATAAAGCATAATGCAAACTGATTACATAACTGCTTTTCTCAATATTTTACTTCAAAAGTATGCGATTGTATTTATTTAGAGGGCGGCGATTTGTATGGGGTCACTGGAAAGTCCACAAGGTTGTCCCTGTCCCCCCCAGAATTTTAGTGTCTCCTACGCCCCTGGTGAAGAGTCTCAAAATCCAGCAATAAAGGGAATGTGTGAAGCTAATTTAATAGTGACAACAAAAGTGACACTAGAAGTCCCACCAGAAGTAATCCTGCTGAAATACACAAAACAAGCATTGGCATAGCCAATAGGTCTTGCCTTTGGGAACTAATAAGTGTTAAGGCAGAGATATTGAGTTTGTGTTTGTTTTTAAGCTGTGTTGTGCAGAAGTCTGCAGTATGCTGAAATGTTATAATAAAGAAGTGTGAGAAGCATTTTTGTTAGTTTAGTTATGATACAAAATGACGATGATAAAAAACTATTAATTAGAAGTAATGATTTGAGGTTTTTTATGTTTGAATGCTGGCAACTTGTATCTGCCTGTTCTAATCGTTGCTTTTTATGATGTTTATTGTTAAAGGGGTGGGTATAAATAACAGGAGAGTGAAGGTTAGTTAGTTAGTTAGTGAGAGTGATAGATTTAGTGAGTTAATTAGTGAGAGATAGTTAGTGAGAGATTGAGAGAGTTAGTAAGAGTGATACAATTAGTGAGAGAGTTAGTGAGAGTGAGAGAGATTTAGTTAGTGAGAGTAAGAGAGTTAGTGAGTGAGTTATTGAGAGTGAGTTAGTTATGATCACTAATTATAAGTGAAATGGAAATGTCAGAATTTCATGGCTCCGTTTTACTCCACCCAGGAGTATAGAAAAAAAATCAACTCCAGTAACCCATGGTATGCACTAACTACAGGCAGCCAGTAAAGCTGTACCGGGGCCACACCGGCGTGGCGGTGAAGCACCCTCTACAGGGACAGGCTACAGACGGTAAATTCTCTACTCTGTCCACCCGACGGCAAGGACAGGATACAGCATCCATGGCAGAGTCTACTCTGGACAGAGGTGAGGGACCCAAAGGCATGCACTAAATACAGCAATTTGTTAACATGCTTTGTAAGGTCCACCCTGGAGCAACAGGAGCTGCCCTAGCAGGGGTGGATAGCAGACCCTGCTCTGGGAGGAGTAAAGTTTAATAGATGACTGACTGAGAAGAGGGGTGCAGAGAAGGATCTGGTTTATTCCAAGCCCCATCCAGTGAAGATGTAATGGCAAGAAGAGGAATTTGCCTTTCTCCCCTGCAACAGACACCAGAGCTCGATGCCCTGGCAGTGGAGGGCAGGTAGGGGCAGTGCAAGGATTTCAGTGGTGCAGGCGCGTAGTGCAAACAGTATGCATGGGAGGGGGTGGGCCAGGTGGATAGAAGGGACACCAGCAGGTAGCTACAAGGCCTTCGGCTCCCACTCCACTCAAAAGCAGCTGGTGTGGAAGGAAAAAGCAGGATGCACCGCACAGCACACACAGACTACAACTCCCACTCCACTCAAAAACAGCCGGTGTGGAAGGAAAAAGCAGGATACACTGCACAGCACACAGACTACAACTCCCACTTCACTCAAAAGCAGCCGGTGTGGAAGGAAAAAGCAGGATGCATCGCACCGCACACACAGCCTATAACTCCCACTCCACTCAAAAGCAGCCGGGGTGGAATGAAAAAGCAGGATGCACAGCACACAGGGACTACAACTCCCACTCCACTCAAAATCAGCCGGTGTGGAAGGAAAAAGCAGGATGCACTGCACAGCACACACGGACGACAACTCCCACTCCACTCAAAAGCAGCCGTTGTGGAAGGAAAAAGCAGGATGCACTGCACAGCACACACGGCCTACAACTCCCACTCCACTCAAAAGCAGCCGGTGTGGAACGAAAAAGCAGGATGCACCGCACAGCACACACGGCCTACAAATCCCACTGTACACGTCGAAGTGGCCGGTCACCTGTGGACTGCGGCAGCGCAAGCAAGCAGCTTCTCGCCAACCTCTTAAGACACAGCAGAAGCCTTTCATGATCGTGGCCCTCCACCTAGTATGCACCTCACCCGATGAACAGCGCCTAGACGCCGGTGCAGCGCTTTATAAAGGTTATTATTGTAGCAGACGAGACATCTCTCGTGGTCTCACTTCACCAGATGGTGAATAGTGAGACTAGTACAATATAAGGCGAGGGAGACACTTCTAGGCATGGCTGGTGTGGTTCTCAAAAAATCCGGACCCTGGTGTTCTCCCGATATCGAGGTCCAATACCCGTGTCACAAAACCTCAACGCACCAAGACGATTTTGGTATCTATGAACCGATAATAATTAGGACATCATTCCTATGTATTTGCGTCACAATCGAGGGTTGCCAACACCCCAAAATCGTAGTTTCCGTCCCCATCCCTTAAACTCCATTTTGTGAACGGCATCCATCTTGCATCTTGCCCTCATGTTAAGTCAATTAAAGGTCGAGCTTGATCAAGAGGGACACGTCCACCTTTTCGTGACTTCCCCCTGACCTGTCCCAACTGACTCCATTGCCTTCGGCCAAACCTGTTTGGTCAGCTCCTCGCCCAGTGGCCGAATACGATAGCATCAATACATAACATTCCACAAACCATTCACGACATACAGACCATGCTTTCTGCAAACATGCACCTGTCCACATTCCTTGTTTATGGCCAGTTTTATGACTGGGTTGTGCCTTCCTTTATTAAGGTTTCATCGATATCTGATGGGAGTTCCAGGCCTAACTGGGTAATCTATCAACAAACTGGACATCTAAAATATGGGCTTGCTTACATGACTCTGCTCTTTGTATTATTGTAGAAATATGTGTATAGCCATATCATAAACTCAGGAATTCTTGCTTGCAGCTATTATTTTTGTATATAAGGAGACGGCTGGCTCTGTAAAAACGAACAGTCTCCCGAGAACCTACACTCCATGTGGTGTACTTCTGGGACACGTGTTACTTGGTAGCTACCAATAAAACTTGATCTTTGACGGTAACTAGAAGACTCCGTGTTTCTGTGGTCCGGAACAAGGGAGAACTCAGAGGTCCTCGGGTGCTACCCCCTGGCACCACGGGCTCCTAAAAACCCGGCACCTCAGTTGGCGCCCAACTCGGGGCGATATCAAGCGGTGACGGTTTAAGCCAGATGTTCGTGAGGAGCTTCGTGTGAAAATTCCGGAGGACGGCCAGCCACTTCAGCGACCCCTGTATGTCGACGTGGTTCCGAAGGTCTTTGCTGCGAGGTTCCCCGCGTCCCGACGGCTACGAAGGACTGCTGCCCTGACTATCGCCTTGTTTTGGACCCAGTGATCCTTGGTAGAGCGAAACGATAGACGAGTCTTCTAGCGACGTCACAGATCTTCAAATACTTCAGTTAAGTATAAGTGGAGCGTCTCCCAGTCCTTAGTTTGTCCTTAGTTTTTGGTATCCTTGAGATACGCTTTGATTTGGTACTTGCAAGCCCCAAAGCCGAAGGACTCGTGTATTCACGAGATATATCGTAACAGATAATCCTTTGAAGTTTGAAGCTAGACTAGTGAGCGAAGATGCCTGGTTTTAGCAGACTTGGAAACTTGTTTTGTCTTGGTTGTAGTAAGGACTCCCGATTAGAGGAATCTTGTCCGGTTCCTCCAATTGGAACTCCAACGTATGAGCTCTATGTAAAGCACGGCGTTGGTCCTATAACATATAACGAAGTATGGATAAAATACACCCGCAAGGATGGTATTTTAAAATGGCCCCAATACGGTAGTTTCGACTCAGAAATTTTAGATAACCTAGAAGTCAAACTATTCAAGAAGAAAGCCCGACCGGCGATGTTTGACTCTTTCCGCTTATGGCGTAAAGAGGCCAAACAGAAGGAAATTAAATTAGAAAAAAAGAATAAGAGGGAAAGAGGTATTTCAGTAATGCAAGCCGCGATAAAATTTAAAGACAACGAAGAGGATCAAATAAGTGAGCAGTTGCACAGGCAACGTAAAATGGCAATAGATAAATGCTATCCCGTTTTGCCATCTCTTCAGCGAGAGACAGTAAAAGAGCGTGAGAAAGATCCATTAATGGCTCATTTGCTAAGTTCGCCACCACCCTATGCACAAAATGCCACAGCACCTCCGCAACCTTTAGTTGCACCTCTGGTAGCTGTTATACAGGCTCCTTTACCGCACTCGCCGGCTACTCTTCAGCTGGCTCCTGTTTCTCTGGCGCAGCCTCCTCAAGGCTCACCGATCACATCTACTTCTCCTACTGTTCCTTCTAAAATTTCGCCTAGCACATCTTCTAGTCTCTCTGATACTGGTTCTACGAACATTTCTGTTTCTACTTTGCGTGACTCTGTTCTACCACCAGTTATTCCCCCACTTTCACCTTCCGTCTGGCATAAAATGACCAGCATTGTTACTAACCTTCCTTCACCACTTTTTCGGTCGCCTAAAACGACCCCTAACACGGAACGAAGACAATTACGAAGCCAAATGCCCGATTATCAGGAAAGGGAATGTTTGAATAAGTTAGCACGAAATTGGGCTATGGACACAGCAAGATATGATGTAGAGTCTGTCATGAACGTTTTCCGTCAATGGGATGAACCGACGCAAAGATACGTCTTTGAGCAGATGTGTGTTTTTCTGTGTGAGGATTTGGTAGATAATGGTCAGAAGACCAACCAGCAAGAGTTGTGTAGTGTACGATTTAAATTTGGGGAGGGTATGATTGTAGGTCCCGACGTTGAAAAAGCAGTTGAGATATTATTATCACATAGAAGTACGGGTGGTAATTCTGGGTCATCCTCTGACAGTGGTACATCCAGCAGGAAAAGAGCGAGACAGTACCCCATGAGAGAGGTTCCTCCGGTCTGGAGGGAAGGTGACGCAACTGCAGTTCCACCGGTTCTGCCTCATTTCCAGCGTGTATGGGTACATGTCCCCTGGAAAATATCCGAAGTTTTAGCACTCAAGCAGACACTACCCGATCCCCGTAAAAACCCGACTGGGTATTATAAGGAGTTGTCCCAAACTGCCAGCTCATGTATAATGAATTTAGCGGATATAGACATGTTGTTTGGGAACGTTGTTCCACATCCTTTATGGAGTAAGATACGTCATACAGATCATGACCAAGAATTAGGTGACTCGTGGGCGAACATTGCGACTACAGATGCTAGACAAGTCGGTGGTTTCAAGCCTGAGCCGTTAATAGCTGAACTTCCCGGTAGAATTATTGCGTACATGAAGACAATTATGCCTGAAGTACGTGTAAACTGGGACAAGCTATCAGCGTGCAAGCAGAAGAAAGACGAGAATGTGTCTGACTTTTTCACGAGATTTGAGGAAACTTTCACTGACCATAGTGGTCAGGATATGGCTACCGAGGGTGGCCAAAGATTGTTTGTAGACAAATTTGTACACAATCTGCTTCCCGAACTATGTGCTAAACTAAAAGATTCAGAGAGTGCTTGGGCTGTCTCTACGTCAGCGCAGATTCTAGCAACAGCTCAGTACTACGAAAACAGGCGCAAAGACGAGCTAGACAAGGCAGACAAAAAGACGAAAGATTTGAAAACTAAAGTTCTTCTCCAACAGGCCTATCCGCCTCGTATGGCTAGCCAGCCCAATTATCAACAGAATAAACAGTATTGTAGAGACGCGCAGGGAAACGAGTCTTCCCACCAGCGTGTTCCGTATGGCCCGAATCAATGTGCGTATTGCAAGGGAGAGGGTCATTTTAGGAGTAATTGTCCGGCTCTTGCGCGACGCTTAAACGGTGTTTCAGGTGTAAGAGGGAGAGGTGTTCAACACGCCCCCAGAGGTAGGGGCCGTGGAAATTTCCCCCAGAACACAGTTTCTTTTCCGCCTCAAAATTCCATGAATAGCTTTGACCAACAGAATAACGCATCGTCTAGGTCAGCTCAGTACTATGCTGACGACTATTACACCGAACACGACAATGAGGTTAACGATTGCTAGGACAGCCATGGACAAAGAGAGGGAGTTGTTTCAGTTCCAGTAGACCAGGATGGACCTTATGTCAAGGTAATTACCTCAGGAGTGTCAGAGCCATTTCTGCTGGATACTGGTGCTACGAAAAGTTCTATTATGCACTCAAAACTTCCTGGCGCACCTTTGTCTGGCGAAATGAATGTCTCAGTAGGCTTCTCTGGCGCCCCTGTTAGGAACCCGATCTCTAGTCCTATACCCCTTTCTGTTGGCCCCTGTGAATTAGAAGCACCCCTCATTCTTACAACAGGTTGCGGTGAAAATTTGTTAGGATTGGATTTGCTAAAAAGGTTGTATGCGACTTTGTACTGTTCTCCCTCGGGAGTACAACTTACCTTAGGGAAAAAAAGTCATTTCTCCAATGTATTTGTCGAAAGAAGGTATTCCAACCGAATTGTCATCACTTCCTGATATACTGTGGGCTAATGGTTCCAATGACGTAGGTCGTTTGGAGATAGCACCGTATGTCATAACTTTGAAAGCCAACGTCAGATTGCCACGTATTCCCCAATACAAAATATCTAACGAATGCGAGAAGGCGTTGTTAACGATCATTTATGATTTGATCGATAAAGATGTTATTGAAGAAACAACAGGGAACGTTTGTAACAGTCCAGTTTTACCGGTCTTAAAACGTACTGATCCTTCACAGCCCCCTGTGTTGCCTCTAGCGCTTTTGTCAACCAGAATGACTGTGCATTCCAGATTAGGACTTAGCCCCCATGAAATCGTGTTTGGCCGCCCAGCCAACGTCTGGGGCGTGCCAAGACCCAAGAAACTAAGTGAGATAGAACACCCCGTACTACTTGACTATTTGTGCGAATTGACAACTAAATTGCGTGTTTTACACCAACAGGTTCACAGTTCCTCTCCACCAGCCTCTGACGATCCAGGTCACCTCATCGAGCCCGGTTCGTGGATTTTGGTGCGGAATTTCCAGCGCACCAACAACGGACAGCCGAGGTGGACCGGACCGCACCTAGTGCTGCTTTCAACGAGATCTGCTGTTCGGGTGGAAGGCAAGAAGAATTGGGTACATGGGACCCACTGCAAACGGGTCCCTCTACCCCTTCCATACGACCGGTGGGTCAACAAAGGACTTGCCGACTCCGAGACCGAATCCGTACCTCGCTTCATCCCTTTCAGCGATGCACGTTTGAAAGGAACTAGTACTGAAAAGGAGAGTGATCATATTTTACAAGGACTTGTGTCACCGTCTATGCAATTGGACACTACCGAACCTGAGACGCTGTTTGAAGACCACACCATACCTGGGAAACGACGATACGACCTGCGGTCTAAACAAAGAGACTAATAAACGATTGACCTAATGTGATTTCCCTTTTCCCCTAAGAACTATTTTTTGATTTTTCAGCTCTCTCGTCCCAGGGGAACTAGCTCATTTTTGATTTTTCGAACCGCCATCCGGTTCTGCTGCTAGGGTCGCGGTTGAAGTCTGGGGAGTGCAACTGGGAAGTTCTAGGTCCACGGTTCTGATTGGTCCACGGGAGTTACCCCGGACTGAGCAGAGCGCGCTCCCTGGGAGAATCAATCAACCACCGCGGGCAGCAACTAGAGGATGGAGTTTCCAAGGGTAGAGAGACCTATCAGACTCATGAACTTCGGAAAACAGTTATGCACAATACTGTCCAAAAGAAGATTCCTGATACTATGTGTTTTAATGTTATGTAGCATACTTGTGTTTTTTACTGGTTATACTCTGTTCGTATTTAAAGTTACCTTTTCGAATGACACCCAGCCACCATCTCCTCCCACTATTTCTCCACACTACTTTCACCCTCTACCTGAACACGAGTCTGCCCGAAGACTCGAATTTGTAAACAATTCTTTCATTCAGCTCCTACACCAACACCAGTCCGTAATGAACATATCAAACTGTTGGATATGCGGACTTATGCCACACACAACCGATAAGGGGATCCCATACTTCATTTTGCCATTCAGCTACTATGGTTCTCTGTGGGCTTTCCAGACCATGTTCCTATTCGCCCTAGAACCATACCCGACCCATTCCACTGCGAGCGATTCCAATAACAAGGCACTAATTGCAGGGATAAGGAATATGAGTAGGGATATCGACACATATCTGACAATGCCCAAAGATGAACTCAGTCCCTACACCCGTCGGAACGTGACTAAACATGGGGTTTACCTGGTCAAGAGCCAGGCAGCAAAGAAATCCCGCCCAGTTTGGATAGTGCCCCACCGAGGTCACTTATGCTTACAGGGTATTGGTAGGGATCCCACAGCACAGTTAGGAAAGAGCATTTGCACGGAAACATATGTATTTACTTCCCGAACTTCCCCTATACTTTTGGCAGCCAAAGGCACGTATTTCGTTTGCCACGACCAAGCCTACACGTGGTTGCCCCCTGATTTCTCAGGTACATGTTTTATCTCCTTTCTGCTGCCTCCCACCTACACGGACAGAGCAGATTACCATCGGACAAGGACAGCTAGGGGTGTCGTGAGTAAAGACAACACCGCGGGTCAGGAATTCGCTGACTTCGCAAAGGGTTTTCTGCCATTTTGGGGGCCTATGGTGAACAGCAGAAATATTCGCCAGTTATCGAGGATAGTTGAATCCGCCGTGACTACGACGGCCGGAGCACTTGGCAATCTGACAACCGAGCTTCAGTCGGATCGACTTATGACCCTTCAGAACCGAATTGCCTTAGACATCATACTCGCCGATCGTGGTGGTGTGTGTAGAGTCATCCAATCCAGTTGTTGCATATTCATCCCTGATAACGCACCAACAGTATACCAGGCCATCTCCAAACTACACGAAATATCTGGTTCCCTTCACGTTGAGAAAGGGGACTGGTCCCTGCTGGGGTGGTTCTGGGAGCTGATCACTGCCTGGGGATGGAAAATTTTGATCTTCATTGGGATGACCTTGGCACTTCTGTTCATGTTCTGCCTATGTATACAGTGTGCTCCTGCACTATGTGGCCTCTGTGCTACCTCGTGTGTACGGAAGCCTGTGTCACGGGACGAGCTGAGTAACAGAATGATGCTACAGCAACATCTCCACGAATTTCTTCATACCGATTTGGACTCAGATTAGCATGAGTTATTGCCTTATATGAGGGCAAAAGGAGGGTCTGTGGTTCTCAAAAAATCCGGACCCTGGAGTTCTCCCGATATCGAGGTCCAATACCCGTGTCACAAAACCTCAACGCACCAAGACGATTTTGGTATCTATGAACCGATAATAATTAGGACATCATTCCTATGTATTTGCGTCACAATCGAGGGTTGCCAACACCCCAAAATCGTAGTTTCCGTCCCCATCCCTTAAACTCCATTTTGTGAACGGCATCCATCTTGCATCTTGCCCTCATGTTAAGTCAATTAAAGGTCGAGCTTGATCAAGAGGGACACGTCCACCTTTTCGTGACTTCCCCCTGACCTGTCCCAACTGACTCCATTGCCTTCGGCCAAACCTGTTTGGGCAGCTCCTCGCCCAGTGGCCGAATACGATAGCATCGATACATAACATTCCACAAACCATTCACGACATACAGACCATGCTTTCTGCAAACATGCACCTGTCCACATTCCTTGTTGATGGCCAGTTTTATGACTGGGTTGTGCCTTCCTTTATTAAGGTTTCATCGATATCTGATGGGAGTTCCAGGCCTAACTGGGTAATCTATCAACAAACTGGACATCTAAAATATGGGCTTGCTTACATGACTCTGCTCTTTGTATTATTGTAGAAATATGTGTATAGCCATATCATAAACTCAGGAATTCTTGCTTGCAGCTATTATTTTTGTATATAAGGAGACGGCTGGTTCTGTAAAAACGAACAGTCTCCCGAGAACCTACACTCCGTGTGGTGTACTTCTGGGACACGTGTTACTTGGTAGCTACCAATAAAACTTGATCTTTGACGGTAACTAGAAGACTCCGTGTTTCTGTGGTCCGGAACAAGGGAGAACTCAGAGGTCCTCGGGTGCTACCCCCTGGCACCACCGGGTTCCTAAAAACCCGGCACCTCAGTGGTCCAAACAGATAATCTTGATGTTGAGGTTCAGTCTGCTGCCGGTGCTCGCCAGGTAGAGAGCGAGAGGTGCAGGACGAGACATTCGTGTCACAGGTTCATGCAATCGTGGTCAAGTGGAGAAGCCATGGTTAGGATCACACCCTTCAGACACCAGCTCATCAACATCGCCTTTTACTGATCACCTTGAATGATGTACATTTAGGGGTCACCTGGGGTGGGGATTACCATCCACAGCGCCCCCTGAGAGCGCCCCGTGCAGGCCGAAGCAACAAACTCTGAGTTCCTGAAACAAAGTGGGGACTATAGCAAAAGCACCCCCTCGAGTCTGCATGAAAATGCCACAGGCTGGCCAGCACAGACTTCATTGCACGTCTACAAATAACAAATCCCTCGATTCATGCAGCCCTTCGAGGCTCTAGCTTGCTGCAGGAGTTCTTACCAACAGGAGCTAATAACAAGATCAAGCAAGCATTCGCAAAACCAGTGCTGCTAGTCTTGCAAGAAGGTGAAACTCTTAGTTTTATTGGAAGCATGTGTCACAAACTGAAAGCAAATGATAAACACTGCCCCCATATCATATGCTTGCAATAAAAATGTGCAGTGTAAAAACAGCAACTCGTGGTTGTTTTACTAGTGATGTTTTACAAATACCAATGCTGTCAATGCTCACAGGCATTTTATCATTTCTTAAGGAGACCACACTTAACCCAGCACTTAAACTGCAGGCAACTGAAATGGCACTTCACAGAAGCTAGTTGGAACAAGGGACAGAAAAAAAAATGCAATCAAAAACAGAATTCTATTTTTGATGTTATGAAGGACCGTGCTTGTTTCTGCCTTTATGGTGCAATCACCCATATGAAGGTTTACACGGGAGTGGTGCAGCCGTATGAGAGTACTAGGCAGCCACCTACAACACAAGCTAACTGGGTCGCAACTATATATCTAACATAAAGCCATAGGCCAGAAGTCCCGCGATTGGTGCACGAGCACTTGCGAGCCGATGCACGTAACAGCAAGCCATAGGCCGGAAGTCCGGAGCGATTCCAAGAGGTCATTTTTCCTAGAGCAGCGCATGCGTGCTGCCTAGGCAAGACCTAAAAAAGGAGTGACAGAAGGTCACACGGATGGCTGGGGTTCAAAGGTCAGTTATGGCTCTAAAATGAGCAGAATAGTCGCTCTGGTACCTCTCAACTGTCAACAGCGTCTCTATGGTTCCACATTATTCAGCGCCTTGAGACCCTCTTGGGTATGTAGTGCATGTGAGAAGGTGGCCTGGTATATGATGTCCACTATTCTAGTGGGCACCTTGCACCAGTCCAAACGACCCTTATTGATGGTAGGTTATAAAGTCAACCTTATAGAAAGCTATCCTAGTGGTAGCTGTGGAGAGCAGCCTTCAGGCTAAGACTTGAAGACGAGTTAAGCAAGTTATTTTACCAATTATAATCTCTTGAATGATCAAATGACAGCACACCACACAAGGTATATATCGAATATATATGTATTTATTCTAAACACAACTTCTCTGCGCTCTTTATGAGGTCAGAGCTAAAAGTACAATACAAGGAACTTAATTAGCATATGATAAGTTGCACAGTATATGTTATGCCCTAGGGGCCTGACAAACCATATACTAAAATAGTGGTATAAGAACCACGTCTGGAATAGAAAGCAGGCCTAGGGCCTGTGGAATCGCTGGCGCTTCTAGGAACAACCAAATTAAGGATGTAGGAGGCCCACGGGAGATGCGTGCAGTGTCTAAACACAGCCGCAGGTTACCATTGACTATTTATGGAGAACGAACAAGTTACAAATTTACAGTTTAAGGACACTTCTAGGTTAACTATGATGGAACCCTTTTACACTAGAACACTTCGAGAGTCAAGACCCATGGGAGCACCGGTAGAACTCGTGTTACCTCACCCAGGGAAGCTGGGTGCATAGGTGCCTTTTGGTGTCGGGTTTTGTCTTCGATTCCAATGGAGAGCTGCGAAGAAGTGCTGCAGGCGACCAATGACAGTGGGCCCTATGGGGACTCGCAACAGTCTGTGGAAAGGTTTAAGTGAAGACCGTTTGGGGTCGGAAGACAGGAAGCAAGCAAGGTTGGAAGCAGTGGAATCAGTTCAACTGCTGCCTCTTCCAGTGGGGTCCAGCTCGGCGACAACATCACAATTCAATTCACGATCCGTCATACTCAGAAAATGTACTGATAAATCATCAAAGACTTAGGGGCAGATTTACAAGCCCCTTGCTCCACTTATGTGTCACTTTAAACATGGGAAAAGTGACGCAAAAGTGGCGCAAGTGGCTTGTAAATTCGCCCCTTAGGTTATCAAAAACATCGAACCTCAATCCAGTGAAAGCAGCCGAAATAGCAGTTCCAGTTAATTTGTAATACAGAATGCCCATAACAATTCAGGCTAAAACTAGCGGTGTCTTTGCAGGTTGTAGTGCCATGTTGTACAAACACGGTGCGGTACCAACACCCCCACCCACTATCAAGTCGCCGCATGAAAGAAGTAGGTGTCAAAGAGACTGAGGCTGTGACGATAGATCCTACCGTCTTCATTTTTTATCCCAGAATGAAAACTATGAAAGTTCTCTTTTCCATCAAGAACCTAAACCTAATTATTTGAGGCCATACTGGATTCTATTACAGGACTGGAGGCTTTGGATTTTGCTTCTCTTTCTTTGCTGTAAAGAACACAGCAGCCAATAAACATACACTTATGATATGAAAAACTACATTGTCCATGATGCTTTGCATCAGTCACGCCCACTTTGCCCTCCTAAGAGCCCTGGTAACAGTCCCATCTTCCTCTTTCTTTGCTGCTCACAGCCAGAGATAAGTACCCTAATCGTTATTACTCATTTAACCTTGTTTTGGGTTTTGATATTGACTGTAGCGCTTTGCGCTTCTTGGGAGAATTCAGAGGATTGTGTATGCAATGACTTGTGTTTTCATTATTGTGGGTATCGATTGAAACTTATTTGTTCTGCCTTCGTTTTCAAGCGTGGGTGTTCCCGCGCCAAACAGGGTATTTTATCAGCATTTCACTTAGCATTTTAAATTAACATTTTGTTCGTGGTGATTTGGATTACATTGTGTCCGCTGCCCGCAGTGGTTTTCCGCCGAGCGCTCACGCGCTCAGAGCGAAAATTTGCTCCTTGTTCCTCCGTGTTTGGTCAATCGCGCTTAGAAGCGCTTGAGTACCGGACCGCTGGGCGGATTGTGTTTCCGCTGTAAGCGGCAGCGCTACGGCGCTAAAGCGCACCGGGGCTTCCCTAATCGCCTGCAGCACCAAAGGAGCCTTTCACCATCCAGCCGATGTGAGCAGCGCCCGCGCACGTCTATTGGGCTACTTTTGGTAGGTTTCGGACGCGCGTTGGGCTGCTCACGCCGGAATCGCTCCGATCACAGACTATTCACCGCGTTTCAAGCCTGGAAGCTGGTGGAGATATACACCTAACTGGTTGCAATAGTAGTTGCCCTGGGAACTGGAAGAATCAGAGTACAGCTTTGCTGAGGGGGTCTGGTACTGGTGCTTTACTTATATTTATACAGTGTGCATTTGGGGCTGACCCCGCCTTACTCCCTCTGGATTTACTTCCATCATTTATAATATTTGACCTTGCTTCGCCCCACAGTTGGTTAACATGGAGGATTGGGTGCAATTTGATGAGGAAGTGGGGGATGAATATTATGAGGAGCAGCCGGAGCCTGCTGTTGAAGACAAAATTGTTGGGGCTCTGGACGCATCGGTCCAATCCTTGGTTAATAGGGCCATTGAGAGCGCAGTACCCACAACTGTGCAAGAAGCATTGGCAGCTGCACTCAAGCCAATCACAAAGCAGCTTGAAAGTTTCGCTAAACGTCATGGGTTCACTAAAGATAAGGCTAGCAAAGGGACTCCACCAGCTACTGAGTCAGGGAAAGACAGCCAGTGGCCGCACGCTATTGCTTTAAGTTCCCTTCCTCCCACGTCTGGCGGAGACCATGGTTATGCCGTAGGGGGCAAGGCAAAGGCCAAACAGAAGGTATATGTGGACACGGACACTACTACCACGGATACTAATACTACCAACACGGATGAGGATCAATCAATCTATCAATCATAACAATTGTATAGCGCGCTACTCACCCGGAAGGGTCTCAAGGCGCTAGGGGGAAAGGGTCCGCTACTGCTCGAACAGCCAGGTCTTGAGTTGTCTCCTGAAGGCGAGATGGTCCTGGGTCAGTCGAAGGTGGATGGGGAGGGAGTTCTAAGTTTTGGCCGCCAGGTAGGAGAAGGATCTTCCTCCTGCGGTGGCTCTGCGGATGCGTGGAATGGTGGCGAGGGCGTGGTTGGTCGATCGTAGCTGGCGGGTGGGAGTGTAGAAGGTCAGGCGGTCGTTGAGGTACTTGGGGCCCAGGTCGTGGAGAGACTTGTGTGCGTGGGTGAGGAGCCTGAACGTGATCCTCTTGTTGACGGGGAGCCAGTGCAGGTCCCTCAGGTGGCCGGAGATGTGGCAGCGACGGGGGATGTCCAGGATGAGTCAGGAGGCGCCGTTCTGGATGCGTGGGAGTCTTCTCTGAAGCTTGGCTGTGGTTCCGGCGTAGAGGGTGTTTCCGTAGTCCAGTCGGCTGGTGACGAGTGCCTGGGTGACCGTCTTCCTGGTTTTGGTCGGGATCCATCGGAAGATCTTGCGGAGCATGCGTAGGGTGTGAAAGCAGGATGAGGAGACGACGTTGACTTGTCTGGTCATCGAGAGGGAGGAGTCCAGGATGAAGCCCAGGTTGCGTGCGTGGTCTGTTGGCTTGGGAGCGGTGCCCAGGGCGGGGGGCCACCAGGAGTCGTCCCAGGTGGAGGGCGATGGACCCAGGATGAGGACTTCCGTCTTGTCTGAGTTCAGTTTCAGGCGGCTGGTCTTCATCCACTCGGCGATGTCTTTCATCCCTTCGTGTAGGCTGGTTCTGGCGGTGTCGGGGTCCCTGGTGAGGTAGAGGATCAGCTAGGTGTCGTCGGCGTAGGAGATGATGTTGAGGTTGTGTTGGCGTGCGATGGCTGCAAGAGGTCTCATGTAGACGTTGAAGAGGGTGGGGTTGAGTGATGATCCTTGTGGTACGCCGCAGATGACTTCGGTGGCCTCGGATCGAAACGGGGGGAGGCGAACTCTCTGTGTTCTTCCGGCGAGGAACGAGATGATCCACTCCAGTGCCTTCTCTTGGATGCCGATGTTGCTGAGGCGTTGAACGAGGGTGCGGTGGAAGACTGTGTCGAACGCTGCAGAGAGGTCCAGGAGGATGAGTGCCGCTGTTTCCCTGTTGTCGAGCAGGGCTCGGATGTCGTCGGTGGCTGCGATCAGGGCGGTCTCGGTGCTGTGGTTGGCTCTGAAACCGGACTGCGAGGGGTCGAGGGATCCGTTCGTCTCAAGGAAGGCGGCCAGCTGTTGACGATCTTCTCGATGACTTTGGCAGGAAAAGGGAGGAGCGAGATGGGGCGGAAGTTCTTGAGGTCGTTGGGGTCCGCTGTTGGTTTCTTCAGTAGGGCGTTGAGCTCGGCGTGCTTCCAGCTCACCGGGAAGGTGGCGGTGTTGAAGGAGGAGTTGATGATGTTCCGGAGTTGGGGTGCGATGGTGGAGTCGGCCTTGTTGAAGACGTGGTGGGGGCACGGGTCGGTCGGAGATCCGGAGTGGATGGTGTATATCGTGCGGGCGGTGTCTTAGGTGGTCACTGTAGTCCAGGTGCGGAGGGTGGTGGTGGGAGGCATTGGTTCGACGGTTGGGTGCGTGGATGGTGCGCCGAAGCTGTTGTGGATGTCAGCGATCTTGCGGTGGAAGAACGAGGCGAGAGAGTCGCAGAGATTTTGTGAAGGAGTGATGTCGTTGTTGCCGGTGCTGGGGTTGGAGAACTCCTTGATGATGCTGAAGAGTTCCTTGCTGTCGTGGGCGTTGCTGTCCAGTCGGTCCTTTAGTGATTTCTTCTTGGTGGTGCGGATAAGCTGGTGGTGCTTTCGGGTGGCTTGTTTGAGGGCGGTCATGTTGTCAGTGGTCTTGTCGAGGAGCCAGGCTTTCTCGAGGGTGCGGCAGTTCTTCTTGGAGTCCTTGAGTTTGTCGGTGAACCAGGAGGCCTTCTTGCTTCTGGGCCTGCTGGGAGGGTTCTTCAGTGGAGCGAGGTCGTCGGCGCAGGCGGTCAGCCACTGTGTGAAGTTGCGGGCTGCTTCGTTGGGGTCCGTTGTGTTGGCGGGTGGAGGTGGTGAGCTGGTCAGTGGTGATCTTGCTCCAATTCCTGTGAGGTACCTGTTGCAAAGAAGAAAGCTGAAAAAGTGTCATCTGCCAGTGCAGTTGCTCCCTCCAATACCCCTTTCACTTTCAACCCCAGTGAGATAGTTCACCCGAGATCTTCCGACTGGGCCCCAGCACCAGAGGTAGTGGAATATCTTCACGAGAACCTCAGGAAAGGATTCGATAAAGAGGTAGGGAACCATCTTAGGTCGGAGTGCCCTCGACCTGACGTTCCAGACAAGCTCACTGAGACGCCGGAAATTGACGTGAGTTTGCTCACGTTCTTAAAGAAGTTTGCAAAAGATCCAAAAAAGAGAATAGACCGTGCTTGGCGCGGCTGTCAAGACAAGCTCCTTGATGAGGTTGGCCCTCTCGCAAAAATCCTGGAGATGGCCCTGGAGGCCAAGGAGGCCAACGTCCCCGTAGACCCAGATATCCTGGCAGGCTGGACTCAAAGAGCCATTTGCTTACTTGGTAACAAAAATTGTGCAATTTCAACTGAACGGCGCAAATCTCTACTCATGCGAATGGACACTAATCTAACGGATCTGGAGACAGCAGAACCAGGCCCCTTAGCTGAGGGCAACCATTTTGGGGATCGCTTCATAAAGGATGTGTCAAAATATGTCTGCACCTTCACCTCGCTCGACAAAGCGCAGTCAGGGATCAAGCAAGTATTCCAGCAGAGCCTTTTCAACAGTGGCGGGCGAGGCAGGGGCCGCTTGCCAGGCCGTTTCGCGAATCAAGGTCCCCCCAGAGGAGATTACGGTCGGGGTAGAGCAGAGTGGGACTCGACAAGAGGAGGCTCGTTCTACCCCACTCGACGACGCTTTAACAAATGCAGGTTCCAGGGCGGTGGCAACAGAGCTGATTTCCACGCTCAGAATACCTCAGGTGAGTGCAATGGATCCTATTCTTCTGCCTTTGGGGGTCGCACTCAGTTTTTCCTGAACAAGTGGTGTCAGATTACTCAAGATGCGTGGGTTTTACAGACAGTACAGGGGTTTCGACTAGAGTTTTACGAAACTCCCAGGCAGGACACATATCCCAGAGTTCTCCATTTTTCCCAACAAGAGAAAGGTTTTATAGACTGCGAAATACAGGAATTGCTGCAAAAACACGCAATAGCAGTGTGCGACGACTGTCCACGAGGGTTTTGCAGCAATATATTTCTAGTTCAGAAGAGCGGTAGAGGTCACAGGCTGGTTTTAAATTTGAGAGAATTCAATTATTTCCTAGTCTACAACCATTTCAAGATGGAGGGTATCCACCTTCTGGCGGACTTGTTACAACAAGGGGATTGGATGGTCAGGCTAGACCTGAAGGATACGTATCTGTCCATCCTCATATACCCTCCACACCGACGTTTCCTTCAATTTCAATGAAACGGGTGGTGGTTTGAATATTCTGCCCTTCCTTTCCGGCTTTCCTCGGCTCCCTGGTGTTTCACCAAGGTGATGAAGCCGGTAGCAGCGCAACTCCGGGAGCAGGGAGTGCGCTTGATAATTTATCTGGACGACATTCTAATCATGGCTCTCAGTCCGGAATTAGTGTCGCAGCATCTACAATTGACGGTGTCATTGTTGCAGAGCCTAGGATTTGTGATCAATCAGACCAAGTCACCGCTGCGCCCGTCTCAATTGATGGAGGTTCTGGGGTTTGTGATGGACTCTCAGAAGGCTCAGCTGAGTGTGGAAGATTCTATTTGTATAAAAATGTGGGGGAATACCATTTTCTGTAGAACTTGTAGCAGGAAAGTATGTGACACTTTGTCAAAAGCTTTGTTGAAGTCAATTGCCAATATGCCTATTGTCTCCTTCCTGTCTTTGGCTGACCAGATGGTATCCCTCAGTGTTATAAGGTTGTCCCAGATTTGTCTGCCTGGGACTGCGCTTGTTTGGTCCTCGTGTATAACAGTTTGCAGTACTCTTTTCATCCTGTTTGCTAGGACCTTTGTGAATAGTTTATAGTCCACGTTCAACAGGGAGATTGGGCGCCAGTTTCCAATGTCCTTTTCTGGCCCTTTTTTGTGTATCAAAGATATTATCCCATGACAAAAACCGTCTGGGATGGTGTTCTTTTTTATACATTCATTAAACATTTCTAGTACATCAGTGGCTATGATGGGCCAGCAAACTTTGTAGAAATCCCAAAGGAGCCCATCCACCCCTGGACTGGATAGTTTGTTACATTTTTGTAGAGCTTGTAGAAACTCTTCCCCTGTGAGTTCTTTCTTCAAAAAATCACTTTCATTAGATGATAAACAGTTTTCAATGAGGTCTACATGTTGGGATATGAAATCCTGGTTTTCATTCCCTTGTTGGTACAGTTTTTCATAGAACCTTCTTGCCACTTTTGTACAGTTTTCAGTCCCTTCCTGACTTTGCCCTTCCTCGTCTATCAGTTCTTGGATTTCTTTGTGGGTGTGTGTCTTTTTCCTAAAGAAAAATGAGGTGCATTTTTCTCCCTCTTCATAGTGTTTGACTCTGGAATTAAAAATGGTCTCCTTCCCTTTTTCTTCTAGCCAGGTGTTCATTTCTTGTTTAGCTTTTGTCATCTCCTGTTGGACTTTCATCCCTAGCCCATCTAGCCTGTGAAGGAGGGCTATTCTATCTTGTAGGATTTCAAAGTGTTCTGCCTTTTGTGCGCTTTTTTCCTCCCTGCGTTTTTGAAGTGGGTGGCTATGTGTTGTTTTTTTGTACCCACCAGTCCGCTATGGATGTGTGGTTTGGTTTGTTTGACTTTAGGTCATTGTATAGTGTTTCAGGGCCCCTTCCTCTTGCAGTAGGGCTACATTTAATTTCCAAAAGCCTTTCCCTCTTTTTTTTATTTACTTGTACCTGGAAGGAGGCGGTTACCAAAGAGTGGTCTGAGAAGGATGTGGGAGTAATGTGGTATTGTGTGGTGTTGATGTGTTTGTTGCAGAATATGAAATCAATACGTGCCTTTGTCTGAGTGCCATGTAAAGAGTGTGCCAGGCTTGTGTTTGTCTCTGTATGTGTCTTTTAGGTTTATATTTATGAGGAGGGTGTGCAGTGTTTTTGTTGATATGTCCAAGTTGTAGTTGGTTGCTTTCCCTGTTCTATCTTTTTCAGTTAGAATGCAGTTGATATCCCCTACTAGGAAGGTAGGGTGTGAACCTGTAAGAAAAACTTTTAGTATGTTGAACAATTCTTCCCTTTCCTTTTTGTCTGGTGATGCATAGACATTACAAATTTGAAATGTTTCACCATACAAGGTGATTGTGGATAGCATTGCTCTTCCTGCACTTAGAACAGTTTCTTTGGTAATTTGCGCATTACTGTTTTTGCAAAGTATTGCTATGCCCGCATTCCTGTTCCCCCCGACCGTGCAGATGGTCCTAGAGTCCACCAGTTTTTCTCTTCAGCATAGTCTGTTTTTAGGTCTAGGGCACGTTCTTGCAAGCATATAATATCAGCATCGACATTTTTGCAGTATTCCATTACAGAGTTTCTTAGCATTTTGACCAAAACCTCTAATGTTTAGAGCGGCGAGTGTGATCGCCATAAAAAAGATTATTTGTGAACCCATCATAAAATCATTTTTTATATTGGTGACCATGGTGATTCCATATTTTCTGACATCCCACCATTCATTATGGGGGTTAGTGGGCCATATTCCTCAGTAATCCCTACGAAAGGGGAGAAAGTGGTGTTGTTTACCTCTTGTGATTTGGCTGGTAACTGAGGGGCATATTATCAAGGAGGTTTATCTCTGCTTTTTAGGCTTTAAGGGGTATATTATCAAGGGGTTTATCTCCGCTTTTTTGGCTTTAAAAGCCAAGAAAGCGGAGATAAAATTATCTCCCTATTACCAAGCTGTCGCTAACACCAGTTAGTGACAGCTAATAGGAGATAGCGACCATCTTGGGCCCCGCTTTGCATGTCAGTGATATTTATCACTAATGACATGCAAAGTGGGCGTGCCAAGATGTTAGCGACTGGAAACAGTCGCTAACATCGCTATCTCCTATTACCAACTTTTGGAGATATTCGCGCTAAGCGCGAATATCTCCAAAAGCTAACACCTGCCCTGAGCAGTTCTTCACCATGTTATCCAAAGGGAGGTGGATAACATGGCTAAGAGCATTTGCTCGATAATGCATGAATATCGCTGACTTTTCAGCGATATTCATGCATTGCGGCCGTTTTTTATCGCATTTGCGATAAACCTTGCTAATAGCAAGGTTTATCTGCGATAAAAATCGCCGACGTGCGGCGATAATTTTTGTCTCTAAACAAGTTAGAGACAAAAATTATCGCTAGTTGTTGGTAATATACCCCTAAAAGCCAAAAAAGCAGAGATAAAATTATCTCCCTATTACCTAGCTGTCGCTAACACCAGTTAGCGACAGCTAGGAGGAGATAGCGACCATCTTGGGCCTCGCTTTGCATGTCATTGAAATTTATCACTATTGACATGTAAAGTGGGCGTGCCAAGATGTTAGCGACTGGAAACAGTCGCTAACATCGCTATCTCCTATTACCAACTTTTGGAGATATTCGCGCTAAGCGCAAATATCTCCAAAAGCTAACACCTGCCCTGAGCAGTTCTTAGCCATGTTATCCAATGGTAGGTGGATAACATGGCTAAGAGCATTAGCTCGGTAATGCATGAATATCGCTGACTTTTCAGCGATATTCATGCATTTCGGCCGATTTTTATCGCTTAGGAGATAAACCTTGATAATATCAAGGTTCCTAAGCGATAAAAATCGCCGCAGCTCGGCGATACAAATATTGCCGCTAAGCCAACATAGCGATAATTATCGCTAGCTGTTGGTAATATGCCCCGAGGTTTCCTCCTGAACCTCCTCATCATCGGAGAGGTTTTGTAGCACGCTGAATTTCCCCTTTACCACAATCTTTTTTGCTTTGGGGGGTTGTTTTTTCTTTGGCGTGGTTTGGAGTTTTTCTTTTGTGTGTTCTGTGGCCTTTCTCTTCTGGCTTTTTGTGAGTTGCCATCCTTCGTCATCCATGCCATTTTGTGTGTCCAGTTCTGTTTTATTTTCATTTTCTTGTGCTATTTTTTCTATGGCTGACTCCATCTGTTGGACTGCTAGCACGATTTGGGAGTCAGAGGGTAGGTTGTTTCCCTGTGGTTCTTGGGGCTTGTTGTCAGTTGTGTTTTCTTGTCTTTGTGGGGCATTTTCTTTTTGTAGTTCTGTTTCATTGCTTCCCTTGTTCGTGGGCTCTGCTTGCTGGTTTTGTTTGGTATCTTTCATCATTTCCTCTCTCAGTTTTTCCTGTGCTTCCAGATGGTCAGATTCTATATCTATTTCTTGGTCTTGTTTGGCCCCTTGTGCTTGGCCTATTAGGTTGAAGGGGTAGTTGTCTTTGCTTGTTGATGCTGATGTGCCCTCGCCGTTCTCTTTTGTTACCTGGGCATAGGAGTTTTTCCTCATGGGGCATGAGTTGAATAAGTGTTTGTCGCTCCCACACATATTGCATCTCTTTGGTTGGGGCATTCAAAGGTTTTTGTTCCCGGTTTCATTGCAGTTCTTGCGTACCTCTTTGTTGCAATTTTCTTTGGTGTGTCCAAAAGTTTGGCAGGATCTGCAGAAAGTAGGCTGGTTGGGATAGTTTAGGAACCCTTTGTTTGCTCCTATGGAGAAAGTTGCTGGTGGGTGTCTGAGGTTTGCCATGCCTGTTTCATCCTGCTTAAGTGTGCAAAGGTATCTCCTTTTCCCATTCCACACTCCCAAAGCATTTTTTAGGTGCTACCCCCCACTAATTTTGTCACAGTATTTGCGTAGGAACAGCTCAACATCCTGGTCAGGGACATAGGGATTGTACATATGAATGGTTGTAGGTATTTCTTTTATCACAGTTGCATTTGTCATGGTTATTCCCTTCATGGCTTCTTCATTTTTCTTCAAAATTGTACCATACATTATATTGCTCACTGTTGCCTCGTTTGTAAAGTTAAACTCGTACACTCCCCTACTGGGATATTCCTGAATACACCTTAGTTCGTCTATTCCTACTTTAAACAGTTTTTCCAGAATTTCAATCACAATATATTGTACACCTTTAACATTTCTTTCCTCCTCATTAACTTCGATTTTGATTGTGTTGTGCCCCTGCTTTGGCACATTCTTCTTATACTGAGAGCTTGTGCCCAAGTATCACTTTTCCTGTATCTGTGCTTAGTCACTGTCACTGTCACTGCACATAGCCATCGTTGTTAATAGGTGGGAGAGGGGTACTGGCTATGAAGGTGGGAGAAAAAAAAAAAAACATCCTGTCCCCGGTGTGCTCAACCACTTCGACGCTATTGACGGAACCGTTCCGTCACGCCCCTCGGGTGGGCTGTGCTCATGACGGAACGGTTTCGTCACGGCCCGGCCGCCGCGCCTGCGCGGCGCGTTTCATTTAGCGGGCGGGGCAGTGACGGAACCGTTCCGTCACAAGCACAGCTCGCCCGCGAGTCGTGACGGAACGGTTCTGTCACCCGCGCAGGTGAGCCGCGCGCCCCCCCCACGACCGTTAGCGCTGCGGCGGAATAGCCGCCGCAGCAAAGGTGTTAATAACAATTGAGGGGAGGAAAGTGCCCAGTGACAGCGTCGTGCCTGCCTGATTGCCACTACTGCCCGAGTGCTCCGGTCATGAGGGAGGCCCAGGGGAGGGGTGTGAGGGAAAGGGGCGTCCGCGCTCTGCAGGAGGCAGTCCTGTCAAGTATCACGCATCAGGCGTGACGCTAACGCATTTCAGTGTGGTGATCCGCATCACCGCACTGAAATGTATTGACACGCATTTTGATACTATCTCAGCATCCCTGGCATTGCCTAAATATCATGGGTCAGTGAAAGTGTGGCAGCGCACTGTTCCTGGCGAGCGCGCGCTGTTCTCCCTGCAGGCGTGAGTCTTGCAGCAGTGTTGAGGCTGCTGTAAGCCTCACGGCACAATGCAAAAATGTTTCTTAGTGATTTCCGTGGCGCCGCCCGGCTTTCACGCAACCTGACGTCATGGTAGTGTGACCAGTATTAGTCTGGCGCCACGGGCGGGGTTGGGAGATGTTAAGTGAAAGTCCTGCTTGCGAGGCGGGGAGTTTGTTTTAGGAGAAAGTGGTTTTGGCTGGCTAAAGGTGTGCAAGCGCCACCGCAGTTTTGGCGCTCGCAGCACTGTCTGCTGATTGCACTGCCCAGGTCGCCATGACGTGCTGACTGTACCACGGTGAATTAGATTTTTCATCACCGGAGATCAGCTGTGGGCGGCACTATGAATTGCACGAAGAGGCAGAAAATAAATAAAAAAAAGTTGTAGTAGCATTGGCCAGGACTTTCACTGCAGCACCCCAGTCCAGGCCAGAATACTTTCTGAGGAGGTGCCGTGGTGGCTTGAGCTCCAGTTACTGCAACTTGGTAAGTGCGGCCGCCGACTGTGTGTGTGAATAATTAATTCCTGCAGACAGAGCGGGATCGGCAGCGGTGCCGGTAGTGTACAAAACTCACTGTAACTCAGACGTTTTGTAGTGTCCTGGCATGGCTGCATCTTCCATTATTGCTATTTTATTTCGCATATATTTACCATGTTTGAAACGGTCTGCCTAATTGGGATGAGTGGTGAATTGGGCCTCTTTCAATTACAAACGTAGGAGTGAAAAATGAAAGGTGTTGATGTTATGGCATTGAAACCCGATTTTGGAAAAGGGGGGTGGTGATAGACAGAGTTTCTGAATGATGCAGAATACTCTTACCAAGTCAAGAGATCATGGTTTTAATCCATCACCGTTTTTTAGCTCACTGCACCATCCCAGCTCAGAAACCGGCTATATGCAAATTAGTCTGTTCCTGTCCCAGTGCATGATGGGAACAGGGCAAACCAAACTACCAAGCCAATTCTTATACTGGGAAGGAAACAAGCTCCCGGGGACCGGTTTCTGGCATTGAAACCCTTCACTATGTAAATAACCTTAATTTTATGCTGCTCCTTGACTAAAAATGTCCCACTGTGTATTCACACCCAGAGGTGCAATATCAGGGGAGGGGGGGCTAAGAAAATATTTCGTGGGGGGCTGATTCTTCCAGAAATAGGCAGAGTGGAGCTGCAGCGGATGGAAGAAGGGGTGAAAAACAACAAAGCCTCGTTAACCCGCAAACGGTCTTTTAAAGTCCTGTGAAGGGCTCGGGTGCAGTTGTCTCAGCAGCCCGGGCTGACACACACCAGGGCCCTTTCCCTAGGGGCATTTTTATTTTATTTTAATGCAAGCAGCATGCTTTTCAGAAGAATTGGCATTCTGTGGTCTGGTAACCTTGGATTTGTCTCTGAGAAGCTAGAAAAGAGCTCAGTGCCAGGGCAATTTCCACCGGCTCGAAGGAGAAGAGTCTGGGGTAATTTAAAACAGGTTTCTGACAGCAATAAGCTGTCATCTCTGTTGTATGGGAGGAGGTTATTGCACCGGCCTCAGCCTGTGAAGATTATGCAGCATGGTGCTAGGCCGCCTGTCTGTGCACGTGTCGGATGAGACAGTGGGACAATTAGATAACTGAGATGGCTCAGTGGGTAACTCGCTCATGTTGGTGCCTCACACATCCTTCCTGCTGGGCCAGGTCCATGTGGACAGAGACCATTTCCGGTGCTTTGCAGCACTTTTAAGATGTTCTTGGAGTTTCTAGTTCTTCAAATGGGTGTATAGAGGTGTGGCGCCAGGGCGACTGACTCCGGAATCTGTGCATCACGGTTCGATCCCCGGCTCCGGCGGCAGATTAGCCCAGCACCATGTGACTCTGGGCAATAGCTTGCTTAATCTTCCCGACGGCCCCCAGCGCCTAGAAACCCTTACGGGTGATTGTGCGCTTTACAAATGTGGACTTTGGACTTTAATATCTGATATGTATATGTTTATCTTCATTACTTGATTTTGCTTGTGAGAAAGTGTCACTCCTAGTTGTTGAATGTCACTCATAATGACACTGACATTTTGAAAATGTCACGCGTAGCCGTCTGAAACCGTGGCAGCTGTGAGTGGGGGGGGCGCAGACTCGCCTCGGTTGGAAACGCTGCTTCTTTCCCTCGTGTCTTTGAATGGGAGATCGTTCCTGGGTGTAGTACCGGTGGCGGCCGCCGGGTGGCGTCAGTGAGCAGAGTGCTCGATGCAGAGAATCTGGGAGCCGGCGGGCTCCTGGCCCTCGATCCGTCCCTACAGCTATGAGCAGTGACCTGTGCAGGTGATGCAAGTTTTTCATTTTACCAATGCTTATTAAAGCATCACACAAGAAGCAAATTTCCCGGAAACTTCCCTTGGAAAAGTAGTGTGCCTCACTACGGTTTTTGCCGTCCTACTAGCGGGCTGATACTCTGCCCCTTTCGAACTTAAATATCAGCTCTTTATCATATTCAATGCCACAAAGAGCCCTGCATGTATATGAAAGTAAAGCAGCATTATGAGGCGCGCACAGGATTGTGGGTATGCAGATTGCTGGTGACGCGCTGACCTCTAGCGACAGGAGGGAGCGTAGCACCTCCCGCCTCGTACTGTGTGTGTCCCTGTGACACCTCCTCTCCTCAGCAGCCGAGGGGGCCCGACCGCCCCCATTGAACTCACATTTCAACCAGTCACGGAGTTTCTTGGACAGAAACCCTCCAAAAATTATACAGACTTCCGCTTTCACGGCCCCTCGAAGTGCGCGTGACCCGCGGAGTGTATTGCTAAAATATGTAGATCGCGGTGATCTGTTCGCGCAATCACAATAAAAAATATCACTTACCACTAGTAGGGTGACTTTACAGTGTAGTGTAGCTCCTATTTTCCCAATAGGCTCTGCGCATTGGAATAATACCTACAGCAGTAAAGGCCTAGACCAGACGTTAACTAGGTCTAGTACTGTCGATACTAGACTTAATTTTTGGGTTTGCCAGCGTAGCTCAGAGTTCGCTAGAAACTTTCTCGAATGTTCAAGGAGGAATTAACTTCCCTGATTAGACAAGAAGGGATTTAGTTTCTGACAACCATAGAACATGACAACTTTGCTCTCCCCTAATCAAGAGTCAATCTCGAGAGTCGTGTGAGCACAAGGCAATTATTTTACTCAGTCAGTACGTGCATTCTTAGTCTCATCAGAATGTAGAGAAAAGGAAGAGACGGGCGTGTTCAATAAAAGGTGTTATTTATTGATCAGTCTCTTTTCTCATACATGAGAAATGGATCGATATTATTGCAATACTTATAGTTAAGTAAAGTGCATACATTAAAAGCAATAGTATAAAATAATACTGTAAAAACATTGATATGGTTTCTGAGCCATATGATGTTTAAAATGATTTAAATATATTTACATACACATATACATTTGACTAAACGTACTCAACTGGTGTTTCTAAATACGCCTACCCCGTGTACCTGACCTAAGTCTAATGCGTGGGCGGGAATAGAAAGTTACAGTTTAAGTTAAGTTTGTTTTTGCCAAGTGAATAACTAAAGAATTCTCTGTGAGGGGTTATTCAGTTCTGTACCTGGAAGTTAGGATGAATGAGGAATGGCATCTCGTTCTCTGGTCTCGATATTCCAGGCTGCCTGCGAGGGCTACCCGGAAGCGCCGGTGCTGGGTCTCTCGGCTTGAGATAGCAGCGCGTCTCTCACCGCGTCAGGAAGGCGGGGCTGCTGCCAGCGGGGTCTGCTTCTGCTCTCGGCTTCGGCAAGTATGGCTGCTCCGTCTTGTCACCACGCGTGTGTTTGCATAGGGCAAGATCGGTAATATTTATACCTTAAAGGTGCCGAGATTGACGTAAGGATGGACATAGATACGTCAATAAAGATGTCATACGACTTGCTCGTTAGCACATTCTTTACTAAAGTTCTCGGTGAAATCAAAACAATGGCCGCAGGGTTTTTCCCAGGTTGTCATAGGTTTGATTTGTTATGAGAACGTCGTATGCCTTATCAGGGGCTGGAGGAATGTCGCTTGTCTAATTAGATCTCAAGCGTTATGACCTAATCAGATAACACGTTCCTGTGCCGTAGTGTGACTGCGTCAGATAACGGTATCTGCATCATGGGGGCTTGTCTTGCCTCATGGGCTGACTGTTAGTTAACTTGATAGTTAGTTTAACCAGAATAGGGTCAGGAATAGGGGGATCGATTCAGAACCTATAGGAATACACGACACCCACTCCACGCTAACTATGGTCATATTTACTAATCTATGCATAGTATAACATAGTACAACATACTATAGAGAATAGTGTATACCTTACCACCCCAAAATACATAAATGCATTTTGAAATTTTCAAATATACTGAAAAATTGCAGTCATATATTTTGTATGCACTTAAGCTATGAATTAAATGCAAAAGTAAACACGCATTTGTATGCATTATTGCTAATTTGGTATTTGAGAAATACACATGAAATGGCTCTTAATATGGCTATACAGAAAGAAAGTTCGAGACCATTTCATCACATAATAAAATGTTTGTGAACATACCAGCGGGCAGCTAAAGTCTAAAAAGTATCTAAAAATAGAAATCTTAGTTCTCTAGGAATAGTTTCTTACTTTAAGCAGAAGATCAGTGTCCCGGAAAAAATATGGGAAAATATTTTAGGGGGTTGCTGAAAAAAATTGCTGTCCGTGAACTGGATTGTAATTGTTCATGTGACTTTATTTTTAAAGTTGAAGGCCGAATTCAGGGAACGCCGTGTGCGAGTTTACTCAAAAGTCTCTATTTCTGTTCTGGAGAGAACATCATATCATTCAGGCTTTCGAAAAAACTGTCAACAGCTTCATGGGAAAGTTCCACTAAGTCGGAAATAGGTGTAACCATGCATTCATGCGCATGATTGTCTCCATTGACATTCTGATTTGCATCACTGACAGAAGGTCGTACCTGTTCGATGCTGCTTTCATCTTGAACTTCACTACTCTTCAATCGTAGTGGTGAAGATTCCAGGAATGCCGTCATCAGGATTATTTACAACAAGGGGTGGTGATGGACAGAGTCTCTGAATTAAGCAGAGTACTCTCACCCAGTCAAGAGATCAGGGCTAGATCCAACACCGTTTTTTAGCTCATTGCACCATCCCAGTTTCAGAACCTGGCTGTATGCAAATTAGTCTGTCCCTGGCCCAGTGCATCATGGGAACAGGGCAGAGCAGACTACAAAAGCCAATTCTTACACTGGGAAGGAAACAAGCTTCCGGGGACCGGTTTCTGCCATTTCAGGCGTCTTCGGCCCGGCTTGCTTGAATCCTGATGGTGCAATGAGCAAGGGACTCACATCTGAGTATACCCTTCCACGCTTAGGGTGGACAAAATTATTTACAACAAGGGGTGGTGATGGACAGAGTCTCTGAATTAAGCAGAGTACTCTCACCCAGTCAAGAGATCAGAGCTAGATCCAACACCGTTTTTTAGCTCATTGCACCATCCCAGTTTCAGGACCTGGCTGTATGCAAATCAGTCTGTCCCTGGCCCAGTGCATCATGGGAACAGGGCAGACCAGACTACAAAAGCCAATTCTTACACTGGGAAGGAAACAAGCTTCCGGGGACCGGTTTCTGCCATTTCAGGCGTCTTCGGCCCGGCTTGCTTGAATCCTGATGGTGCAATGAGCAAGGGACTCACATCTGAGTATACCCTTCCACGCTTAGGGTGGACAAAATTATTTACAACAAGGGGTGGTGATGGACAGAGTCTCTGAATTAAGCAGAGTACTCTCACCCAGTCAAGAGATCAGGGCTAGATCCAACACCGTTTTTTAGCTCATTGCACCATCCCCGGTAGCTTGTCTCCTTTCTGGTGAAGAATTTGCTTGGTAGTTTGGTCTGCCCTGTTCCCATGATGCACTGGGCCAGGGACAGACTAATTTGCATATAGCCAGGTTCTGAGCTGGGATGGGGCAGTGAGATAAATAACGGTGATGGATCAAGCCCTGATCTTTGGACTGGGTAAGAGTGGTCTGCTTAATTCAGACACTCTGTTCATCACCACCCCCTTTTCTGTATCGTTTTTGGCCACTATAAGTGTGGCAGGGTATACTCAGGCATGAGTCCCTTTCTCACTGCTCCATCAGGATTCAAGCAAGCCGGGCCGAAGAGGCTGAAATGCCAGAAACCGGTCCCCGGTAGCTTGTCTCCTTTCTGGTGAAGAATTGGCTTGGTAGTTTGGTCTGCCCTGTTCCCATGATGCACTGGGCCAGGGACAGACTAATTTGCATATAGCCAGGTTCTGAGCTGGGATGGGGCAGTGAGATAAATAACGGTGATGGATCAAGCCCTGATCTTTGGACTGGGTAAGAGTGGTCTGCTTAATTCAGACACTCTGTTCATCACCACCCCCTTTTCTGTATCGTTTTTGGCCACTATAAGTGTGGCAGGGTATACTCAGACATGAGTCCCTTTCTCACTGCTCCATCAGGATTCAAGCAAGCCGGGCCGAAGAGGCTGAAATGCCAGAAACCGGTCCCCGGTAGCTTGTCTCCTTTCTGGTGAAGAATTGGCTTGGTAGTTTGGTCTGCCCTGTTCCCATGATGCACTGGGCCAGGGACAGACTAATTTGCATATAGCCAGGTTCTGAGCTGGGATGGGGCAGTGAGATAAATAACGGTGATGGATCAAGCCCTGATCTTTGGACTGGGTAAGAGTGGTCTGCTTAATTCAGACACTCTGTTCATCACCACCCCCTTTTCTGTATCGTTTTTGGCCACTATAAATGTGGCAGGGTATACTCAGACATGAGTCCCTTTCTCACTGCTCCATCAGGATTCAAGCAAGCCGGGCCGAAGAGGCTGAAATGCCAGAAACCGGTCCCCGGTAGCTTGTCTCCTTTCTGGTGAAGAATTGGCTTGGTAGTTTGGTCTGCCCTGTTCCCATGATGCACTGGGCCAGGGACAGACTAATTTGCATATAGCCAGGTTCTGAGCTGGGATGGGGCAGTGAGATAAATAACGGTGATGGATCAAGCCCTGATCTTTGGACTGGGTAAGAGTGGTCTGCTTAATTCAGACACTCTGTTCATCACCACCCCCTTTTCTGTATCGTTTTTGGCCACTTTAAGTGTGGCAGGGTATACTCAGACATGAGTCCCTTTCTCACTGCTCCATCAGGATTCAAGCAAGCCGGGCCGAAGAGGCTGAAATGCCAGAAACCGGTCCCCGGTAGCTTGTCTCCTTTCTGGTGAAGAATTGGCTTGGTAGTTTGGTCTGCCCTGTTCCCATGATGCACTGGGCCAGGGACAGACTAATTTGCATATAGCCAGGTTCTGAGCTGGGATGGGGCAGTGAGATAAATAACGGTGATGGATCAAGCCCTGATCTTTGGACTGGGTAAGAGTGGTCTGCTTAATTCAGACACTCTGTTCATCACCACCCCCTTTTCTGTATCGTTTTTGGCCACTATAAGTGTGGCAGGGTATACTCAGACATGAGTCCCTTTCTCACTGCTCCATCAGGATTCAAGCAAGCCGGGCCGAAGAGGCTGAAATGCCAGAAACCGGTCCCCGGTAGCTTGTCTCCTTTCTGGTGAAGAATTGGCTTGGTAGTTTGGTCTGCCCTGTTCCCATGATGCACTGGGCCAGGGACAGACTAATTTGCATATAGCCAGGTTCTGAGCTGGGATGGGGCAGTGAGATAAATAACGGTGATGGATCAAGCCCTGATCTTTGGACTGGGTAAGAGTGGTCTGCTTAATTCAGACACTCTGTTCATCACCACCCCCTTTTCTGTATCGTTTTTGGCCACTATAAGTGTGGCAGGGTATACTCAGACATGAGTCCCTTTCTCACTGCTCCATCAGGATTCAAGCAAGCCGGGCCGAAGAGGCTGAAATGCCAGAAACCGGTCCCCGGTAGCTTGTCTCCTTTCTGGTGAAGAATTGGCTTGGTAGTTTGGTCTGCCCTGTTCCCATGATGCACTGGGCCAGGGACAGACTAATTTGCATATAGCCAGGTTCTGAGCTGGGATGGGGCAGTGAGATAAATAACGGTGATGGATCAAGCCCTGATCTTTGGACTGGGTAAGAGTGGTCTGCTTAATTCAGACACTCTGTTCATCACCACCCCCTTTTCTGTATCGTTTTTGGCCACTATAAGTGTGGCAGGGTATACTCAGACATGAGTCCCTTTCTCACTGCTCCATCAGGATTCAAGCAAGCCGGGCCGAAGAGGCTGAAATGCCAGAAACCGGTCCCCGGTAGCTTGTCTCCTTTCTGGTGAAGAATTGGCTTGGTAGTTTGGTCTGCCCTGTTCCCATCATGCACTGGGCCAGGGACAGACTAATTTGCATATAGCCAGGTTCTGAGCTGGGATGGGGCAGTGAGATAAATAATGGTGATGGATCAAGCCCTGATCTTTGGACTGGGTAAGAGTGGTCTGCTTAATTCAGACGCTCTGTTCATCACCACCCCCTTTTCTGTATCGTTTTTGGCCACTATAAGTGTGGCAGGGTATACTCAGACATGAGTCCCTTTCTCACTGCTCCATCAGGATTCAAGCAAGCCGGGCCGAAGAGGCTGAAATGCCAGAAACCGGTCCCCGGTAGCTTGTCTCCTTTCTGGTGAAGAATTGGCTTGGTAGTTTGGTCTGCCCTGTTCCCATGATGCACTGGGCCAGGGACAGACTAATTTGCATATAGCCAGGTTCTGAGCTGGGATGGGGCAGTGAGATAAATAACGGTGATGGATCAAGCCCTGATCTTTGGACTGGGTAAGAGTGGTCTGCTTAATTCAGACACTCTGTTCATCACCACCCCCTTTTCTGTATCGTTTTTGGCCACTATAAGTGTGGCAGGGTATACTCAGACATGAGTCCCTTTCTCACTGCTCCATCAGGATTCAAGCAAGCCGGGCCGAAGAGGCTGAAATGCCAGAAACCGGTCCCCGGTAGCTTGTCTCCTTTCTGGTGAAGAATTGGCTTGGTAGTTTGGTCTGCCCTGTTCCCATGATGCACTGGGCCAGGGACAGACTAATTTGCATATAGCCAGGTTCTGAGCTGGGATGGGGCAGTGAGATAAATAACGGTGATGGATCAAGCCCTGATCTTTGGACTGGGTAAGAGTGGTCTGCTTAATTCAGACACTCTGTTCATCACCACCCCCTTTTCTGTATCGTTTTTGGCCACTATAAGTGTGGCAGGGTATACTCAGACATGAGTCCCTTTCTCACTGCTCCATCAGGATTCAAGCAAGCCGGGCCGAAGAGGCTGAAATGCCAGAAACCGGTCCCCGGTAGCTTGTCTCCTTTCTGGTGAAGAATTGGCTTGGTAGTTTGGTCTGCCCTGTTCCCATGATGCACTGGGCCAGGGACAGACTAATTTGCATATAGCCAGGTTCTGAGCTGGGATGGGGCAGTGAGATAAATAACGGTGATGGATCAAGCCCTGATCTTTGGACTGGGTAAGAGTGGTCTGCTTAATTCAGACACTCTGTTCATCACCACCCCCTTTTCTGTATCGTTTTTGGCCACTATAAGTGTGGCAGGGTATACTCAGACATGAGTCCCTTTCTCACTGCTCCATCAGGATTCAAGCAAGCCGGGCCGAAGAGGCTGAAATGCCAGAAACCGGTCCCCGGTAGCTTGTCTCCTTTCTGGTGAAGAATTGGCTTGGTAGTTTGGTCTGCCCTGTTCCCATGATGCACTGGGCCAGGGACAGACTAATTTGCATATAGCCAGGTTCTGAGCTGGGATGGGGCAGTGAGATAAATAACGGTGATGGATCAAGCCCTGATCTTTGGACTGGGTAAGAGTGGTCTGCTTAATTCAGACACTCTGTTCATCACCACCCCCTTTTCTGTATCGTTTTTGGCCACTATAAGTGTGGCAGGGTATACTCAGACATGAGTCCCTTTCTCACTGCTCCATCAGGATTCAAGCAAGCCGGGCCGAAGAGGCTGAAATGCCAGAAACCGGTCCCCGGTAGCTTGTCTCCTTTCTGGTGAAGAATTGGCTTGGTAGTTTGGTCTGCCCTGTTCCCATGATGCACTGGGCCAGGGACAGACTAATTTGCATATAGCCAGGTTCTGAGCTGGGATGGGGCAGTGAGATAAATAACGGTGATGGATCAAGCCCTGATCTTTGGACTGGGTAAGAGTGGTCTGCTTAATTCAGACACTCTGTTCATCACCACCCCCTTTTCTGTATCGTTTTTGGCCACTATAAGTGTGGCAGGGTATACTCAGACATGAGTCCCTTTCTCACTGCTCCATCAGGATTCAAGCAAGCCGGGCCGAAGAGGCTGAAATGCCAGAAACCGGTCCCCGGTAGCTTGTCTCCTTTCTGGTGAAGAATTGGCTTGGTAGTTTGGTCTGCCCTGTTCCCATGATGCACTGGGCCAGGGACAGACTAATTTGCATATAGCCAGGTTCTGAGCTGGGATGGGGCAGTGAGATAAATAACGGTGATGGATCAAGCCCTGATCTTTGGACTGGGTAAGAGTGGTCTGCTTAATTCAGACACTCTGTTCATCACCACCCCCTTTTCTGTATCGTTTTTGGCCACTATAAGTGTGGCAGGGTATACTCAGACATGAGTCCCTTTCTCACTGCTCCATCAGGATTCAAGCAAGCCGGGCCGAAGAGGCTGAAATGCCAGAAACCGGTCCCCGGTAGCTTGTCTCCTTTCTGGTGAAGAATTGGCTTGGTAGTTTGGTCTGCCCTGTTCCCATGATGCACTGGGCCAGGGACAGACTAATTTGCATATAGCCAGGTTCTGAGCTGGGATGGGGCAGTGAGATAAATAACGGTGATGGATCAAGCCCTGATCTTTGGACTGGTGGTCTGCTTAATTCAGACACTCTGTTCATCACCACCCCCTTTTCTGTATCGTCATCAGGATTGGCAGCCTTTGAGGGCAGCACAAAGCGTGAACCTTGGTAGGAACCAACAGTGTATCTGCATCCACTGGCGCATCCGATTGTAGCGTCAGACAGGTGTCTAACACGCATTCTTCTCCGCATAGCAGACACCTTAGTACAGGTAAAACACACCTTTGCCACATTGGTCGAAATGATAGAAACCAAGTCATGTTCAGGTCTCTAAGCCGGGAGAGTCCCAGGATTTTTGATATCCGGTCCCGGTATCCAATGGCTAGGATCGTATCTTCCATTGTCGCGAGAGTTTGATCTGTGACATGGGTTGCCATAACGAAAAATAAGGACTAGGAATAGGATTCCTGCAATTAGTCCCAGGATCAAGGGAAGTCCGCCAAAAATCGAATGGACGAAATCTGGAAAAATACCCAGTATGGCTTTGAATGGTGTTAATGCCATCGAAAATACTGTCTTAAATACCCCTGAGATCCCATTGGTATCAGAAATATTTAAGATTTCGCTCAGGATTTCCGCGAAATGTACGGGGGAATTAGTTGATAATAATGTATGTATCTCCACAGTCGTCCTTGCGACTTGTAGATCATACTTTTCTTTAGATGACGTGAGCCTTGTAGGCGTCTGTAGAAGCACTGTTTTCATTCTGCTTAAAGTATCTATTCGAATAGAAGTAATTTTCAAATTGGGCCATGCCCTTGCCTCCCTGTCTGGAAAGGAGCTGGGGAACAAAGAACGTCCACAGCACTTGACCTTCGTAGTCGTAGTGACTAGATAAGGAGTCCCGGGCATAAGACTACAACATCTGCGGTCTACAATAAGAATGTAACTCCCATTATAGAGTCTTTGAAAGAATGGTTCTATTTCAGTTGCAGGTGCGCCTTGCTGGTGACATGAAAGGTTGTATGAATTCCCTTCACAGGCTCCATGCAGACTAATTCCGTAACACAGAAGCGTGCCGCTTAGTGACATAGCACAATTGTTGCCACTAAGAAACACTTTCTGTCCTTTATTACTGACACATGCATGTGAATAGGGCAGGTTCCAAGTTGTTTTAAGGTACCCCTTTCCCAATTTCTCGTACATGCCAGCCTGTATATATTTTTGGCAGTATTGAAACCTGAAGGTTGAGATTGGAATATTTATGATTCCGTGTATTATCCATTCACTGACAGGTCGTTCTGACATTGTCATTGGTAATCTTTCTAGTTTTTCAATGCTCAAGATTGTATAATCAGCACCCTTTTGCGCCATACCGATTTGTCTATCAGTAAGGTTAAAGATTTGGAATAGTGACGTTGTGTTGATTAAACGCCAAGGCACATAGCCTGAACGCAGATTTTGTAACGTCCAGCCAAGCTGTACAATAGAACGCAATTGTGACTGACCATGTTGTAATAACAGTAAGTCTTGCGATAATATATCGATTGCTGAAGACACAATGCTGTCCAATGAAAAAATTCTGGAGGACAGAGTCATTAACCCATTGTCCACTACAGAAAGTGATTTTTCCAAATTGATACGGTCAATTTCCCGTATTCTTTCTGCTGTTTCAATTTGAGTAACCTTCCAGGCCTCATTGTATGCTGCATATACGGAGGCTGCTATGAAACGCTTTTGACGCTGTTTGCGTGGTCCCAGAATGAAATCACGCAAGTCAGCACCATCAGTAAGTAAAGTTAGGTGTTGCTTAATTTCAGGCAGTGTGGAAGTTTGAAGCCATTGAAGGCATAATTTGCCCACACTGTAGGTTGTTATTATCCCTGGGTGATGTCTTTGGGGATATCTTGGGTCTGGCCTGGTCATTTTGAACCCCTGTGTTTTATTCAGGAATCTGTCTTGACAGTTATTTGTATCTGTGGGCCAGATCAACCATTGTTTCCAATCAGGATGTGTTCTGTTTTGGTTTAATATATGGTTTACGTCTATCTCTTCATCTGTATCAGAGCTATTTCTAAACATTGTTGGCTTTGGAATAGACGGTTTATTTAAATCTTTGATTTTGGCTAAGCCAAGACAGGTGGTTTGTTGAACAGTGTCATTTAAAAATATCATTTGTTCTGGGATCATGCAGGCTCTAAACAAAGCTTCTATACCCTGTACTTGCCATTCTTTTGTACCCCAAACACTTTTCAAATCAACATTTTTGTCCCAATAATCAAATCCAAAAGTATTCATTTGTTCGAAGAATGAGTCTGAATAAATCAATTTTGTGTTGGTTATCATGGTTTTCATCCCTGTCTTGTTTGACAATTCAAAATAAAATGTTTCAGCATTACTTGTGTTAAAACCTGAAAAATATGAATATTTGTCATACACGGTTCTAGAGCTCCCTTTTGGAGGTGTAGCACAATGTTCCCATTGATTATAATTTAAAACATTTCTAGGTTGTGCAGATTTATGTAAAAAATGGTTACCATAATGGTTATAGCAGTACATACTATCATAATTTGTAGAACCTTGCAAATAATCATGTTTTGTAAATTTAGCAGACATTACTAAGTCAGACATCATGTTGTTAATGCTTTCGAAGTCCCAATCATCAGCAAATGAGTTAGGTTTTGCAAAATCACTCAAGGAGATCTTGATTTGGTGTGGATATTTCAGGATCTCGACCGGACCATAAATTTCATAGTCAGTGTTGTCCCAGGCTACCCCACCAGGTATCAGATTGGCTGTGAAGTTGGCTGAAGAAAGTTCTGAAGAAAGTTCTCTTTTCTCGACGTGTGAAGATGTGTGTGGTTTGAGGATCAAGTTGATGTTCTGACTTGCTGTGTCCATTTTAGCATATTTTCCCTCAATGAAGCGTCCCAAAGTAAATACCATGATGAGCCAAAGTATGAGGATAAATGCACCAAAACCCACCCAAAATTCAATCCATGGAGAAATCAGATATGTTTCTTTCAGTTGTTTCAAAAGTTCCTTCGCTTTGTCTTTAAAGGATTTTGATGATGGCTGTGTCTTTGATTCACTGAAGCCGTCAGAGGAATCATCGAAGTTGATGAAGTAACCGGATGCAGTTCTGTCAATTGTTCCAATTGGTTCAGGATTTTTGTTTTTTGCATTTTCACTTGGTACTTCAGTATAGATTGGTGTGTCTCTGCTAAATGTCTTTATTTGGGTTTTCAGAGGTCTGAGTTCTATTGCATTGTTGCATAGTCCTTCTTGTTCTTCTGCAGGTGTTTCGAATGTGATGAGCCTTTTTGATAGGACCTCTGTACTGGTAGCAAACCTTGGTGTTCTGCTACTTATTGGGAGTCCACTTGGCCTACCGTTTGTTATCGGCCACATGTTGTGGTTTTACCAGGTCGATGGATACAACTCGGTTCTCCTTTTTTCCAGCAAGTGGCGGTAGTACAACTGATCTTGTCCCGTTGACAGACAAGACAGGAACTGCTTTTCTGTAGGAAGGCCCAAATTCCTTCTTTACCGCGATCTTCTCCCTGACTAGATCCCCGACTTTTGGAATCCAGACAGGTCTTGCTGGGACAGGTGGTGATTCTTCAGTGGTTGTTGGCTGTTGTTTCAACTGTATGTTGCTCAGGTCTTTTCTTTTTTTCTTTAAGTCCTGCAAAATAGCCAAACGGTCTTTGACATCAAAGGTTTTTTCTTTCACCACTGAAGTCTGACTATCAAGGCCAGAGATCATCATCCTAGTTCCAAATAATAATTCGTACGGACTGAATCCCTTCAGAGAATTTCTTGGCAAGTTATTTAGACTACGTTGGACACTTATTAGATGTTTGACCCACCCAGCTCCCGAACCTAATATCCTTTCCATTATAGATTGCTTTCTGCCTTGGTTTTTTCTTTACACCATCCCGTACCCTCAGGAAGGAAGTGAGAAGATTCCCGCTGGACTGTGCTCATTTGGCCATGTTTCCCCCCAGGCTGGTATGCCTGAGTGAAAACAATGGTCAAACGTAACATGCTCTTAGCGTATATGCCATTTAGACTCGCAAATCTTGTATAATAGTCCGGATGTCAGCCGAGTGCTGGTGATCTACATTATAAGTGGAAACTAGCCTGTATATGTTAATCGCAAGCCATTCTTTGTGCTGGTAATATTATCTGCCTTGATACGACGAGGTATTAAACTGCTTCTCTCCCCACTGCGATCTCTGTTGCAGTTTGGGCAGTTTTTTACAAACATGGTGTAGTGCAGGCTCATGCCTGGCCACCAGTACCGTGATTGTAATTCTTCCAGAGAATCTTTTAATTTAAGGTGTCTGAGACCCTCGCCCACGTGTGCGTCTGCGATTAACAAGTTTCTCCTGTCCATGTTTGGAATCACTCTATCCCCCACTCCAGGGATTCGAGCAAAAGGGACGGAGTTTGCATCGATTATGTATGTATAATTGAGTGGATAGTTGATCGGTAACGCTGAGCAGTCGCCTTTTGATGACGTTTTCACCGCCAGCAATGTTTCACCGTCAATGTATTTTAATGTACGCTTTTTTCGAACTACGGGAGCCGAGTTAGTGGCTGCCGCTGCGGCTGTTTCAGCCAATCAATTCCCTACAACGTGAACGCCATCACGCTGGTGACTCAGTGAGTGTGTCACGTGAGTCTTTGGTAGTTCTTTTTGTAAAAGAGCTATTTGTTCCCAGAGCAGTTTCTGCTTTATCGGTGCATCTGTGTCATCTTTGTAACCGTTTTGAATCCATGTCTGCAAATCCTTGTTGTATGATTTGACGCAGTAATATGAATCTGACACTATAAGTGTCGGGAATTCGCGATCCGCATTATCTAGCGCCATTTTCAATGCTATTATTTCAGTTTGTTTTTCTGAATTAGTTTCTACTGAGTGTGATTTTGTTAATAGAGGTCTTAGTTTACCTCCTCGCCACACTTCTTTTGTAATCTCACATGTGGGGTTGTATGTTTGTTCTCCCCAAACGGACGGTTGAGCATGTCCGTCTGTATAGATTACACAGGCGTAATGTCGTAGAGGCAGAATGTCGATTGGCAGAGGATATGTTTTTTTATATTCTAGATTTTTTAATTCTTCTAGTTCTGGATAAAAGAAGTAGTATACTTTGTCCATTGTGATTGGATTCACCCATTGTATCCATTCCGCATTCAATGTTGTTGTTGGTAAATTACACGGTGTTGTTAATGCCTCAAAGGCTGATTCAGCTGTTCTGACTGTGATATGTCTACCGTCAGCTTGATCTTTTTCTCTAGCTATTGCGGTTTGAACTGCATGAACAAGTTTTTCTTTGTTGCTGGATTTCTGTTCAGCTTTTGTATACAAGTGTGATTTGAATGAAATTGGTACCTTTTCTCCCTCATTAGAGGTCAGGTATGTGAATCCGCATCTCCCTGGGATGACTCGAATCACAAGATTGCGTGTGTTATCACGTGTTTCTAATTTTGTTTTAATTAGCATGTCTGTTTGTAAGGATCTCAAAATTTCTGTGTGTGTTTGAGTCCAACTGGATCTTTTAAAGTCTGGTTTAATTAGATCATAAAGGGGTTTGACCCTTTCTGCGTAATTTGCAATGTATGTTCTTCCGAAATTTAGGAAACCTAGAATCGACTGTAAGTTTTTTAGTGTTCTAGGTGCTTGGATTACGGCACATTTCTCTAGGAAATTGTCTGCCAGGCTTTTGCCTTCACTTGATAACTCATATCCTAAGAATAGGACCGTCAGATGGGCAATTCTGGATTTTTTGAAGTTGAATTTGTAACCCTCTGCAGCGAACCCAAGTATTATGGTGTTCACTCTTTTCAAGTGAGTCTCCAAGTCATCATCTGTTAAGTAAATGTCATCGACATAGGATAATGCTTCATCATCATATAGTTGTAGTAATTCTGTTACTCTCGCTGAGAATACCCCCGGGCTGTTCTTGTACCCCTGGGCTAACCGACAGAATTGTTTTTGAGTGCCATTTACTGAGAATGCAGTTAAATATCTGCTCTCTGGTGCTATGTTTTGACAAAAGAATCCATTGGAGATGTCCAAGGTTGTTTTGTATTTTTTGCGCACTATGTTATTCATTAGTGCTGCACTGTGTGAGTTTTGCACTGCAAAAGTTTTGCAACATGTGTTAAGGTGTCGGTAATCCAAAACTAGACGATATGAATTGTCTGGTTTGGAGACCGGAAACAAAGGATTGTTCATTTGTGAGGTGCAAGTTTCAATCACCCCCTGGTATTCTAGCTGATCTAGTATTTCATTTACCTGTTTTTAGCTTCTTGCTTAATTGGGTATTGCCTTTGTGCAGTTGGTTGTGATTTTAACTGGATTTTGTGAGGAGGAGAATCCTCATCCCATCCTACATGATTTTTATATAAAGCAGGTGCTAAGGCCACTGCCCACTTTCTAGCAAGTGTATATTTTTTATGAATCGGTATTTGATTCGAGAAGGCAGGCATAATTACTTCTTCGCCATGAGGGCACTCCCTGACAAACTCTGGTGGCCAGTCTTTTTCAGCTAGAAGGATGTCATAACCCTTGGAGAGGTTATCCCAAAATAGTCCCCTTATTTTCCTAGTCTTATCTCCCTCTATACGTAATGTTATCTCGTATATCTTGTGGGGTTTGCTAACTCTGGTGTCTGCAGTTTCCACTTGAAGATATTCATTCGTGTCCACTGTCTCCAGATGATTCATAAGGACTTTGCGAGCTATGCTCACCTCTGCTGCGCTGTCTAGCATTGTCTGAGCCCACTCTCCGTTTTTCAGTTGTGTCCTCAGTATTCTCGGCATTGTTAACTACCTTGATACTGGCTACCTTCTTTTTTGGAAATTGTAATTTCTTTTTTAGCTGAGCAGGTTCCTTGTCTTTGGACTTGGCGTGCTCTTCTGATCGTCCTCTTCTTTCCGATTTCTGCGAGGAAGTCTGGAAAGATTGAGAGGGACGTGTATCAATGTCTTGATATCTATCAGGTTTTTTAATATTATCCCTATTTCTAAGGTTATATCTATTCCCAGAGGGGTCACTCTGCGGTGACCTGTCTTTGGTTTGGAGATTTCTCTCTTCGCCTGGGAGACCTCCCTCGGGACTGGAATTTCTTTTCTTTAGGATTGGATTGTTTGTTTCCATCCCAGTTCTTTTTTGGTGAATTATTATTAAAAAATATTTTTTCTGGACTTGTAGTCAGTTGCGGTTTTACTGGTATTCCACCTAGACTATCTCTGCCTAGTTCTTCATAGGATTTTTCTATGATTCTGGCAATTTCAGCTGGTTGGTCTGCTATATCTGTCTCTTTTAACCTCTGGCGGATCGCCACGTTTGCTGCTTCACCTTTTATGTTGGCTAATAATATAGCCGAGACCTGCTTGAAGTCTTTTAGTAATTTCATACCAAGAGTTCAAGCAGGTTCTGGACCGTATTCATCTTGAATTTGTTTTAGCACATCTGGTATTACCGAAATGGATGGAACACCGTGCGTTTTTGTGTAGATGGAAGCAAAGACTGTACCCCAAGTGTCACAGTCCTCAATGTGTGGTGCGATTCCCATTGGGAGACATATAGTCAGAATCCTGTGTTTTTCTAATGGGGTGGTGTCAGGAAACACCGCCTCTATTTGGGTAATTTTCTGTGCCAACCAGAATGGTATTTGTTCCCGTTTAGCTGGAACTTTACCTAGGCAGGATTGGATGTTCTGTGGTGTAATTTTATTTGTGTTCCCCTGGTGAGGGGTCAGCTGTGGAAGTTTAATCGCTGGCTGAATTGTTGAAGTCCGCATTACATACTGAACTAATTGTCTATGAATTTTTAGTAGTTGTTTTAGCTGTATTAACAGCTCTGCTGCAGGCATTCTTTCGATGTCTGGATGTGGTGTGTATCCGGCTAAGACCGGCCACGTTGCTCCTGGTCTTCCTAAAGGACCGAGCCTTGTAATGTGATTGTTATGTATTAGGGCGCCATCAAATAAGAGCAAATGCTCTTGGAATTTGAGTGGTACTTCCACCTCCTCGAAAGGAGTGTAAATGTCGGGTGGAACCTCTATTTTGTAATAGTGGAAGTACTTTGTTACAGCATTTGCTGCTGGAAAATGTATCCATGTATAGTATACCTCTGTCTGCCGATATTCGTGTGCCTCAATTACAAATATGACTGTGCCACCTCTAGGTGTCAGTCCATTTTCTATAAGTTTTAAGGTTATAGATCTCCTTTTAATGACCGGAATGAGTGTTATATTCGGGTCTGCTGCTTGCATGGTAGCATCAGCATCTGCGAGTTCAGTTGCTAATCTAACTGCCTCTCTTTCATCATCACTTTCAGTCATTTTACTGACCGGATGGTATTATAGCTGTTTGCAGATCAGGTTTCTTTATGGAAACAGAGATTAGATGCACAATATTTTGGAACAGTGTATCCTTCAACGTTGACTATACCAAGAACCATACATAGGAGTTCCCTCCTGCGAGGTTTTGGAGGATATAACCTTTCACCCACTCCAGACGTCTTTGGAGTATAATGGGAAAAGGGGTCTGAGTGAGAAAGCACGACTGAGTTACTCTAAATGTCTTACGTTAGTTTTATCGCCCTTTCCAAACGCGTTGGGCGCCATGTAGTGTAGCTCCTATTTTCCCAATAGGCTCTGCGCATTGGAATAATACCTACAGCAGTAAAGGCCTAGACCAGACGTTAACTAGGTCTACTACTGTCGATACTAGACTTAATTTTTGGGTTTGCCAGCGTAGCTCAGAGTTCGCTAGAAACTTTCTCGAATGTTCAAGGAGGAATTAACTTCCCTGATTAGACAAGAAGGGATTTAGTTTCTGACAACCATAGAACATGACAACTTTGCTCTCCCCTAATCAAGAGTCAATCTCGAGAGTCGTGTGAGCACAAGGCAATTATTTTACTCAGTCAGTACGTGCATTCTTAGTCTCATCAGAATGTAGAGAAAAGGAAGAGACGGGCGTGTTCAATAAAAGGTGTTATTTATTGATCAGTCTCTTTTCTCATACATGAGAAATGGATCGATATTATTGCAATACTTATAGTTAAGTAAAGTGCATACATTAAAAGCAATAGTATAAAATAATACTGTAAAAACATTGATATGGTTTCTGAGCCATATGATGTTTAAAATGATTAAAATATATTTACATACACATATACATTTGACTAAACGTACTCAACTGGTGTTTCTAAATACGCCTACCCCGTGTACCTGACCTAAGTCTAATGCGTGGGCGAGAATAGAAAGTTACAGTTTAAGTTAAGTTTGTTTTTGCCAAGTGAATAACTAAAGAATTCTCTGTGAGGGGTTATTCAGTTCTGTACCTGGAAGTTAGGATGAATGAGGAATGGCATCTCGTTCTCTGGTCTCGATATTCCAGGCTGCCTGCGAGGGCTACCCGGAAGCGCCGGTGCTGGGTCTCTCGGCTTGAGATAGCAGCGCGTCTCTCAGCGCGTCAGGAAGGCGGGGCTGCTGCCAGCGGGGTCTGCTTCTGCTCTCGGCTTCGGCAAGTATGGCTGCTCCGTCTTGTCACCACGCGTGTGTTTGCATAGGGCAAGATCGGTAATATTTATACCTTAAAGGTGCCGAGATTGACGTAAGGATGGACATAGATACGTCAATAAAGATGTCATACGACTTGCTCGTTAGCACATTCTTTACTAAAGTTCTCGGTGAAATCAAAACAATGGCCGCAGGGTTTTTCCCAGGTTGTCATAGGTTTGATTTGTTATGAGAACGTCGTATGCCTTATCAGGGGCTGGAGGAATGTCGCTTGTCTAATTAGATCTCAAGCGTTATGACCTAATCAGATAACACGTTCCTGTGCCGTAGTGTGACTGCGTCAGATAACGGTATCTGCATCATGGGGGCTTGTCTTGCCTCATGGGCTGACTGTTAGTTAACTTGATAGTTAGTTTAACCAGAATAGGGTCAGGAATAGGGGGATCGATTCAGAACCTATAGGAATACACGACAACAGCGGTGACGTGCCGATCACTTTCATGAATGCCTTTGCGTGCACAGCTACAAATACTCCTTAACCTATTAAACCAACGCCTGCGTCGCCTGTACTGATGAATCGGGTGTTTGCCGCAGAGGCTTCTGGGTATGCAAATGTTTGTGGCTGGGCACGCCCCCTCCAGTGACAGCCAGGCTCCTGCAGCAGCCCCATGGTTTCTTGTGCTCAGGATCCAGGCTGAGAAGAGTCTCAAAATCGAGCAATAAAGGGAATGTGTGAAGCTAATTTAATAGTGACAAAAAGTGACACTAGAAGTCCCACCAGAAGTAAACAAAACAAGCATTGGCATAGCCAATAGGTCTTGCCTTTGGGAACTAATAAGTGTTGAGGCAGAGATATTGCGTTTGTGTTTGTTTTTTAGCTGTGTTGTGCAGAAGTCTGCAGTATGCTGAAATGTTATAATAAAGATGTGTGAGAAGCATTTTTGTTGGTTTAGTTATGATACAAAATGACGATGATAAAAAACTATTAATTAGAAGTAATGATTTGAGGTTTTTTATGTTTGAATGCTGGCAACTTGTATCTGCCTGTTCTAATCGTTGCTTTAATTTAATTTAATTTAATTTAATTGCGGGTTTATATAGCGCTAGGAATCGACTCCCGGAGGAGTATCTCCACGCTTCGACCGCTGGGGAACCCGTCCTGGCTCACCCTGAGAGATGGTCCCTGATGGGTATCTCTAAGGTGCGACCAAGCATCCCCGGCGATCTGGGGGGGCCGTTGTGAAGATGAGGCAAGCTGATGCCCAGAGTTGCCGAGTGTGGTTTCTGACTAGAGTAGGCACCGAGGCGAGAATTATCGAGTCCGCTGACCCTGGTCCACGACCCTGCCGTGTCGGGAATCGAACCCTGGTCCCAGGCCGTTCTCTGCTTACGGGTCTGCCGCCTCTAACCAGTGAGCCACACTTCTCCACTGCTTTTTATGGTGTTTATTGTTAAAGGGGTGGGTATAAATAACAGGAGAGTGAAGGTTACTTAGTTAGTGAGAGGGATAGAATTAGTGAGTTAATTAGTGAGAGATAGTTAGTGAGAGATTGAGGGAGTTAGTAAGAGTGATACAATTAGTGAGAGAGTTAGTGAGAGTGAGAGAGTTAGCGAGTGAGTTAGTTAGTGAGAGAGAGTTATTGAGTTAGTGAGAGTGAGTGAGATTTAGTTAGTGAGAGTGAGAGAGTTAGCGAGTGAGCTATTGAGAGTGAGTTAGTTATGATCACCAATTAAAAGTGAAATGGAAATATCAGAATTTCATTGCTCCAGTTTACTCCACCCAGGAGTAAAGAAAAAAAACAACTCCACTAACCCATGTCATACACTAACTACAGACAGCCAGTAAAGCTGCACACACATGAGTCACCTCGAGTCTTTCTAGAGCCTTTTTGTGACTATTGATACTGAATGGTTGCGATCTCTCTACAAACTACAAATTAACAGCCAATAGGGAGAAGCAGCCCTTAAGGATTAGAACCCTCACTCACCCAAGGGTGATATGCTTCATCATATGGGTCTTCCTTACCAGTGGTGAAAACCTAGTCAGCACTGGGAGCTACGACTTCTCGCTGTTTAAGGAAGGAGCTCAGAGATGTTTTGTTGGAAGGATGGGAACTAACTCCCATATGTGAGAATGGTGGGTGTCGTGAGGTAGCAGCGCTGTATAGAAAGGTAAAGATAAAGTGATATTAAAACTGCCTAGAGTAGATACACTAACATTCTATTTATTAAGGTGTTCTACCTGACAGGGTTAAAACATAGAGCAACACAGTGGTATGGATATACAACCACCGTCACATTTAGGTCAACATGTTTCAGCCATTTTGATCAGATCCCTGTATCATAGGCTTTCTTCAGGACCAGTTTGAATATTAATATTGCTGCTGCTACAGTTGTGCAAAATAATAAGAAATTCATAGATATACAAAACCAGTATTCCTGCGTTTTCTTTGTCAGGTAATACACAGGATATCTGTATTTATAGAAAAGGGAGAGAGAAAAACAACCAAACAGTTTCTTTCAACATTCCTTCACCAATATCATGCTCATTATTGATTTGTATACTATGACAGTATCAATAATCTGCGCTATAGTTTTAGTCACAATTTCATAGGACTTACCCTCAGAAGTAGGATAGCCCTGCCTCACCTCAACCTGGCAGGCTGCTCAGGAAGGAGGCCCCGCACTACGGGTAACAGCCAAGTAAACAAGGTTATACTTATAATTCACACACAATCCTCAGCGAAATCCACAAGTATAATCGCAAAAGGTTGACAATGTCATCATGCGGAGGTCACTGCTCAGGACCACAGTACATCAGCTGGCAAGCAGACTGAACATGGCAATTTAAAATTGGCAGTTTCAAATTGGTCTATACTAGTATGTCATATACCCTCCTGTTAGTACATCAATACCATCATGGTCTAGAGTGATGTTATTAGCCATCATGTCTATTATATGTAAGGCACCCTACTGCAAAAATTCCCTTACTAGAGAGCCAACAATAAAGTCTAGTCCCCGGAATCAGTAACAAGGGGGCAGGGGCCGTTTACCTGCCCATCGGTACCTCTATTCACGTAGAGCACGCCTCAGGAGGTACCGGCTGGGAACAGGAATACTTCTTTTATACATAGAAGACGCGCCAGTAAAGCTGTACCGGGGCCACACCGGCGTGACGGTGAAGCACCCTCTACAGGGACAGGCTGCAGACGGTAAATTCTCTACTTTGTCCACCCAACGGCAAGGACAGGATACAGCATCCATGGCAGTGTCTACTCAGGACAGAGGTGAGGGAGCCGAAGGCATGCACTAAATACAGCAATTTGATAACATGCTTTGTAAGGTACACCGCGGAGCAGCTCCCCTAACAGGGATGGATTGCAGAGCTTGCTCTGGGAGGAGTAAAGTTTAATAGATGACTGACTGAGAAGAGGGGTGCAGAGAAGGATCTTGTTTATTCCAAGCCCCATCCAGTGAAGATGTAGTGGCAAGAAGAGGAATTTGCCTTTCTGCCCTGCAACTGACACCAGAGCGCGACACCCTGGCAGTGGAGAGCAGGTAGGGGCAGTGCAAGGATTTAAGTGGTGCAGGCGCGTGGTGCAAACAGTATGCATGGGAGGGGGTGGGCCAGGTGGATAGAAGGGACACCAGCAGGTAGCTACAAGGCCTTCAGCACCCACTCCACTCAAAAGCAGCCGGTGTGGAAGGAAAAAGCAGGATGCACCGCACAGCACACAGGGACTACAACTCCCACTCCACTCAAAAGCAGCCGGTGTGGAAGGAAAAAGCAGGATGCACCGCACAGCACACAGGGACTACAACTCCCACTCCACTCAAAAGCAGCCAGAGTGGAAGGAAAAAGCAGGATACATCGCAACGCACAACACACGGCCTACAACTCCCACTCCACTCAAAAACAGCCAGTGTGGAAGGCAAAAGCAGGATGCACTGCACAGCACACAGGAACTACGACTCCCACTCCACTCAAAAGCAGCCAGTGTGGAAGGAAAAAGCAGGATGCATCGCACCGCACAACACACGGCCTGCAACTCCCACTCCACTCAAAAACAGCCAGTGTGGAAGGAAAAAGCAGGATGCACCGCACAGCACACACGGACTACAATCCCACTCCCTTCAAAAGCAGCCAGTGTGGAAGGAAAAAGCAGGATGCACCGCATAGCACACACGGCCTACAACTCCCACTCCACTCAAAAACAGCCGGTGTGGAAGGAAAAAGCAGGATGCACCGCACAGCACACACAGACTATAACTCCCACTCCACTCAAAAGCAGCCGGTGTGGAAGGAAAAAGCAGGATGCACCGCACAGCACACACGGACTACAACTCCCACTCCACTCAAAAGCAGCCGGTGTGGAAGGAAAAAGCAGGATGCACCGCACAGCACACACGAACTACAACTCCCACTCCACTCATAAACAGCCGGTGTGGAAGGAAAAAGCAGGATGCACCGCACAGCACACATGGCCTACAACTCCCACTCCATTCAAAAGCAGCCGGTGTGGAAGGAAAAAGCAGGATGCACCGCACAGCACACACGGACTACAACTCCCACTCCACTCAAAAGCAGGCGGTGTGGAAGGAAAAAGCAGGATTTCCCTGCACAGCACACACGGCCTCCAACTCCCACTCCACTCAATAGAAGCCGGTGTGGAAGCAAAATGCAGGATGCACCGTACAGCACACACGGCCTACAACACCCACTCCACTCAAAAGCAGCCGGTATGGAAGGAAAAAGCAGGATGCACCGCACAGCACACACGGACGACAACTCCCACTCCACTCAAAAGCAGCCGGTGTGGAAGGAAAAAGCAGGATGCATTGCACAGCACACACAGACTACAACTCCCACTCCACTCAAAAGCAGCCGGTGTGGAAGGAAAAAGCAGGATGCACCGCACAGCACACACGGCCTACAACTCCCACTCCACTCAAAAATAGCCGGTGTGGAAGGAAAAAGCAGGATGTACCGCACAGCACACATGGCCTACAACACCCACTCCACTCAAAAGCAGCCGGTGTGGAAGGAAAAAGCAGGATGCAACGCACAGCACACACGGCCTACAACACCCACTCCACTAAAAAGCAGCCGGTGTGGAAGGAAAAAGCAGGATGCACCGCACAGCACACACAGCCTACAACTCCCACTCCACTCAAAAACAGCAGGTGGGGAAGGAAAAAGCAGGATGCACCGCACAGCACACACAGCCTACAACTCCCACTACACTCAAAAACAGCTGGTGTGGAAGGACAAAGCAGGATGCACCGCACAGCTCACACGGCCTACAACACCCACTCCACTCAAAAGCAGCCGGTGTGGAAGGAAAAAGCAGGATGCACTGCACAGCACACACGACCTACACTCCCACTCCACTCAAAAGCAGCCGGTGTGGAAGGAAAAAGCAGGATGCACCGCACAGCACACACAGACTACAACTCCCACTCCACACAAAAGCAGCCGGTGTGGAAGGAAAAAGCAGGGTGCACTGCACAGCACACACGACCTACAACTCCCACTCCACTCAAAAGCAGCCAGTTTGGATGGAAAAAGCAAGATGCACCGCACAACACACACAGACTAGAACTCCAACTCCACACAAAAGCAGCTGGTGTGGAAAGAAAAAGCAGGATGCACCGCACAGCACACACGGACTACAACTCCCACTCCACTCAAAAGGAGCCGGTGTGGAAGGAAAAAGCAGTATGCACTACACAGCACACACGGCCTACAACTCCCACTCCACTCAAAAGCAGTCGGTGTGGAAGGAAAAAGCAGGATGCACCGCACAGCACACACGGCCTACAACTCCCACTCCACTCAAAAGCAGCCGGTGTGGAAGGAAAAACAGGAATCACCGCACAGCACACACGGCCTACAACTCCCACTCCACTCCAAAACAGCCAGTGTGGAAGGAAAAAGCAGGATGCACCGCACAGCACACACGGACTACAACACCCACTCCACTCAAAAGCAGCCGGTGTGGAAGGAAAAAGCAGGATGCCCTGCACAGCACACACGGCCTACAACTCCCACTCCACTCAAAAGCAGCCGGTGTGGAAGGAAAAAGCAGGATGCACCGCACAGCACACACAGCCTACAACTCCCACTCCACTCAAAAGCAGCCGGTGTGGAAGGAAAAATCAGGATGCACTGCACAGCAAACACGGCCTACAACTCCCACTCCACTCAAAAGCAGCCGGTGTGGAAGGAAAAAGCAGGATGCACCGCACAGCGCACACGGACTACAACTCCCACTCCACTCAAAAACAGCCGGTGTGGAAGGAAAAAGCAGGATGCACCGCACAGCACACACGGCATACAACTGCCCCTCCACTCAAAAACAGCCGGTGTGAAAGGAAAAAGCAGGATGCACTACACAGCACACACGACCTACAACTCCCACTCCACTCAAAAGCAGCCGGTTTGGATGGAAAAAGCAGGATGCACCGCACAGCACACACAGACTACAACTACCACTCCACTCAAAAGCAGCCGGTGTGGAAAGAAAAAGCAGGATGCACCGCACAGCACACACGGACTACAACTCCCACTCCACTCAAAAGGAGCCGGTGTGGAAGGAAAAAGCAGGATGCACCGCACAGCACACATGGCCTACAACTCCCACTCCACTCAAAAGCAGTCGGTGTGGAAGGAAAAAGCAGGATGCACCGCACAGCACACACGGCCTACAATTCCCACTCCACTCAAAAGCAGCCGGTGTGGAAGGAAAAAGCAGGAATCACCGCACAGCACACACGGCCTACAACTCCCACTGTACATGTCGAAGTGGCTGGTCACCTGTGGACTGCGGCAGCGCAAGCAAGCAGCATCTCGCCAACTTCTGAACACACAGCAGAAGCCTTTCATGATCGGGGGCCTCCACCTAGCATGCACCTCACTCGATGAACAGCGCCTAATCGCAGGCGCAGCGCTTCATAAAGGTTATTATAGCAGACGAGACAGCTCTCGTGGTCTCACTTCACCAGATGGTGAATAGTGAGACTAGTGCAATATAAGGCGAGGGAGACACTTCTAGGCGTGGCTGGTCCAAACAGATACTCTTGATGTTGAGGTTCAGTCTGCTGCCGGTGCTCGCCAGGTAGAGAGGCAGAGGTGCAGGACGAGACATTCGTGTCACAGGTTCATGCAATCGTGGTCAAGTGGAGAAGCCAAGGTTTGATCACACCCTTCAGACACCATCTCATCAACATCGCCTTTTACTGATCACCTTCAATGATGTACATTTAGGGGTCACCTGGGGTGGGGATTACCATCCACAGCGCCCCCTGAGAGCGCCGCCGTGCAGGCCGAAGCAACAAACTCTGAGTTCCAGAAACAAAGTGGGTACTGTAGGAAAAGCACCCCCTCGAGTCAGCATGAACATGCCACAAGCTGGCCTGCACAGACTTCATTGCACATCTACAAATAACAACTCCCTCGATTCATGCAGCCGTTCGAGACTCTAACTTGCTGCATGAGTTCTTACCAACAGGAGCTAATAACAAGATCAAGCAAGCATTTGCAAATCCAATGGTGCTAGCCTTGCAAGAAGTAACAGAAAGAGCATCCTACGAGTCCCACTCTCTACCACCCAACCGCGGCCTAGTTGTCCCAGGGGATCGCCACCCACGCATAACCCAGCACCCATCTCCCCTGGTGGATATATACAAAGCCTGTCCAACAATATTCTTTCGAGACTCATTTGCAGAGTGGAACATTGTCAGTTATAATTATTCAAAATAGAACATGCTGTTGGCCATTTGGGGGATAGCAATAAAGTCAAAGGGGTAACACAGGGTCCCTCGCAACATGGGTATTAACAATAAAAACTTTCTGTCGGGGAGAAATAAAATTGCTTAGCATGTGAAAACTGGATTAAAAGGATAACGCCAGCTGCATTGTTATTATAATAGAGGGCGTGGTGGAAATTATGTTAAAAAAAAAAGGTGCTTAGCTTAGTGTGGTGAATGACTTGTATTTTGTGTCTGTCATTGCACCTATATATATGTCACAAGAAGTAGCAGCATTCTGACAAGAAGTCGGGTCTATGGGCTTTGTCAATGGTGGTTAGTTGCATAAGATAAATAAGCAGCAACTAAGACTCAAGCTAAAGTATGTGGCAGGGTTGAAAAATTATGCGGCCCAAAAAAAAAGAAAAAAAATTACATTAAATACGCAGTATAATGCAACAAAGTATGATGCTAGGCAAAAAATAAAGAAACGAAATAAAAATTCGAAATAATTAAAATAAATAGCTGCTACACCCGAATGGACAGTGTACAAAAAAGAGCGGGGGAAAAAAAACTTGGGTAACTTTCCATGGACAGGGTTGTCCCCCCTTAAGGGTCACTACAAGGAGATGTAAAGTAGAATCCAAACGTGTATTCGGGATGATGTGTACCTGAAAGCAGAGGGTGGGTCACTGGGAGTGTCCAGGGGCTCGGTAGACGAATGCCCACCAATGTCGGGCGCTTCAGCTGCGTTGACAGTGTTTTTGACTCTGCAGCCACAGGGACCCATAGATGTTGAAGAAAACCAGGGGCTGGATACAAGCTGTCCCATAAAGGATGTCAATTGCTTGGGGTTGGTGTCCTGCATGGGCACCAACAAGCCTTGGCAATGGCAACCCACGCAGAAGTTCAAGAAGAGTAACAGTTTGGACCAGCAAAGTCCAGGAGATTCACCATAGGAAGGGGAGTCAGGGCAAGCCTGGAGCAACTAGGGAAGCCAATGGAAAACAAAGTTGACCCTCAAGTGGACTCACAGGCCAGAGGCACACGAGTCACGAGAGGACCTCAGGTGGATTCACAAGAGGACAGTCCATGGAGCACTCAGTGTGAGGAGGACAAAGATCATGGTAAGAAATGTGCCCAGAGATTGGGGATATCAGTAGCCCAATGCACTTGTCTGGCAACAGCCAACAAGCATATGCACTTGCAAAAGTATGCAGTGCACAGGGGTTTCGCAGCCCCCACAAGGGATTCTGACCTGAAAGTTGGTGAGAGGGCACCTTGGGCCTTAAGAGATGCAGGGACCTACCTCCTGTTTTGCTGGGATCTTTGGAGTCCATAGGAGCTCAGGAACAGCAGACTGGTGCTTTGGGATGTGGTGCCTGTTGATGCAGGGGGGTGACTCCTCTGCTCCAAGGGAGATGTCTTCAGTTGTGCTTGATGGTCCACAGGTCCTGCACAGATCCTGTACGGTGCACGGGCACAGACAATGCGGCAGACTGAGTGGGAGATGAAGTCGGGCCCAAACAAAGTCCAGCAAAGTCCAAGTGTCCAGACGGTCGAAGTTCAGTGGTTTCTGGTTCAGAATCTTGTCCATGTCAAATCCAGGGTCCTACAGCCAGGTACGCCCCTTTGTACCCAATGAGATGGTTGGACAGATTCAGGGGATCCTCCCAGGAGAGGGTCTGTACAGTGGGGAGGATACTCCTCTGTCTTGTGTCCAGGTTCGCGCCACAGTGGGAGCCATCGGCTCCCAGAAATGGTTTGAGCTGGACTATGCACAGGGACAGCAAGTGTGCCCCTCGTGCAGACTTTCAGACACTTTGGAAGTGCACCCACCAAGCCCCAATACCAAATCCTGTCTGTGTGGTGACCACATCTTCCTGTGACAGGATGCCTATTGTTCTGCCTTCCCCTGCTCGAGATTGGCTCAGAAGCAGGAGGGCAGAAATGTGTCTCTGGTTGGCAGCAACCCTTTTGTGCTGTCTGGGTCAAGAAGGGTGGTACCGGGAAGACCAGGGACCCACAAAGCTCGCATCAAAATGGTGGAATCATACCTCGCACACCAGTTACTGGGGTGGAGGAATGATTCCAAGGTGTTTGATACCAAACACAACATGGTTTGTTGCAGCCGTTTTTGAGATAGCATTTGACGCGAGCATACCATGCACCTCCATGTATATGTCTGGTTGCGTCACCAACAGCCCGGGAGAAGGGTCTCCGTATGCTGCATGGATGCTCTGCTCATGCAGGGGCACCCTCTCACGTAAAACCCAGCACCCTGCCTTCAGGATTGTCAAGGTCTGCTATACGGGTGACTGATAGGTTTTAAGTGTAGTGACCAATAGATATAGTAAACCTACATCTTTCGTAAAATGTTACACAGACTGTGATGGCAGACATGTAGTTCCATTTTGCATGGCCTCTCATGGGTGGTATAATACATGCTTCAGCCCATGAGAGGCCTGTGGGGTACCTATGCCCTGGTGTACTGTATACTAGGGACTGACAAGGGTACCCCAGTATCCAACCTGGAGTGTACCTAGTACATATCAATCAATCAATCAGAGTACTTGTAAAGCGCACTACTTACCCTTGAGGGTCAAAGAGGCAGGTCTTGTGGAGTCTTCTGAGGGCGAGTAGGTCTTGGGTCTGCCGTATGTGGGTAGGGAGGGTGTTCCAGGTCTTGGCGGCGAGGTAGGAGAAGGATCTGCCGCCAGAGGTTGTTGGATGCGGGGGACAGCGGTGAGGGCGAGGCTGGCGGAACGGAGCTGGCGCGTGAGGGTGTAGAAGCTGAGTCTGCTGTTAAGGTAGGCTGGTCTGGCGTTGTGGAGTGCTTTGTGTGCGTGGGTGAGGAGCTTGAAGTTGATCCTCTTGTCGACGGGGAGCCAGTGTAGGTCTCTCAGGTGGGGGTGATGTGGATGCTGCGGGGGACGTTGACGATTAGTCGGGTGGAGGCGTTTTGGATGCGTTGTAGTCGTTGTAGGTGTTTGGCTGGGATTCCTGCATAGACTGCGTTGCCGTAGTCCAGTCTGCTGCTGACGAGGGCCTGTGTCACCGTTCTTCTTGTTTCGGTCAAGATCCACTTGTAGATCCTGCGGAGCATGCGGAGGGTGTTGTAGCAGGAGGAGGAGACGGCATTGACCTGCGTAGACATGGAGATGGAGGAGTTGAGGATAAATCCTAGGTTGCGTGCATGGTCGCTGGGTGTTGTTGCTGTCCCCAGTGTGGTTGGCCACCAGGAGTCGTCCCAGGCTGAGGGGGTGGGTCTAAGGATGAGTACCTCCGTCTTGTCCGAGTTCAGTTTCGGACGGTTGCTCCTCATCCAGTCGGCGACGGCCTTCATTCCCTCGTGGAGGTTGGTTTTGGTGGTGTGTGGGTCCTTGGTGAGGTAGAGGATGAGCTGGGTGTCGTCGGCGTAGGAGATGATGTTGAGGTCGTGCTGGTGGGCCACTTGTGCAAGGGGGGCCATGTAGATGTTTAACAGCATCGGGCTGAGGGATGAACCTTGGGGGACGCCGCAGATGATGTCGGTGGCTTCTCATCGGAAGGGTGGGAGGCGTACGCTCTGGGTTCTGCCGGAGAGGAAGGACGTGGTCCAGTCAAGGGCCTTCTCTTGGATACCGGCTTCTAGGAGGCGTGTCTTTAGAGTGCGATGGCAGACCGTGTCGAAGGCGGCTGACAGGTCCAGGGGGATGAGTGCTGATGTTTCTCCGTTGTCTAGTTGAATGAATGAATGAATGAAAGTGGATTTTTAAAGCGCGAATTGCTGCCCTGAGGCGTCCAAGCGCTAGAGGAACCTGTTGGTAAGGTGAGTGAGGTTACAGAACCGAAAGAGGGAAGGAGGGCTGGGTTTTATTGAAGAGAATTGAACAGGTGGGTTTTTAGTTGTTTGCGGAAAGAGGCTAGGTCGGGGTTGGATCTCAAGTGAGAAGGAAGGGAGTTCCAGATCTTAGCGGCATTGAAGGCAAACATCCTTCCCCCCGATCTTGTCCTTTTGATTCTAGGGACTGTTGCCATAAAAGCCTGGCTAGATCGCAGGTTTCTGCCTGGACGATACTGGCTTACTAGGCTTCGAGTAATTTGATGTCCCGAGTCCCAAAAGGCCTGGTGAGCAATACACATTGCCTTAAAGGTGACTCTCTTACGCACTGGGAGCCAGTGTAGGCTGGTCAGTGCCGTTCTAACTGGCATTCTGCGTGGGATCTGCAATAGAGTGCGGTCAGCGCAGTTTTGTACCAGCTGTAGCCTCTTTAGTGTGTACTCTGGAGCACCCAGATAGAGGGCGTTGTTAGAGTCCAGTCGTGACTGTATCATGCCCTGTATGGCTATCTGCTTTGCCTCCATTGGGAGCAAAGGAAGAACTTTCTTCAGTGTCCTGAGTAGTCCAAAGCAGGTGGCTGAGAGCTTTGTAGCCTGGGTGTTAAGTGAAAGCCTCCTGTCTAACCACACCCCTAGGCTTTTGATGTTTTCTTTCGGAGCCGGGGGGGGGCCTAGACAGGTGGGCCATAGTGAGTTGAAAAGGGTAGGGTCAGCAGGGCCCAGGAGCATAAGCTCCGTTTTGTCACCATTGAGCTTTAGTGATGACAGAGTCATCCAGGCCTTCATTTCCTCCAAGCATTTTGTTAGTCCACCTGAAAGTGGCTGCTGAGCCTCCTGCGCTAATGAGACCACCAGCTGGGTGTCGTCCGCATATGAAATTATCTTGACTCCATGCGGACGAACTACCTCAGCCAATGGCCTCATGTAGATATTAAAAAGCGCGGGGCTTAAAGAGGAGCCCTGGGGGACTCCACACTTCAGGGGTATGCTGGAGGACACTGTCTGACCGTCAAACACTTGGAACGACCTGTTACTTAGAAAAGATTTTAACCAGAGCCAGGCCTTGTCCACAATGCCGGCATTCGAGAGACGGTTCAGTAAGGTGTTGTGACTGACCGTGTCGAATGCCGCGCTAAGGTCAAGGAGGATCACTGCCACTGATCCTCCCTGATCAAGAATTTTCCTGGACTCCTCGATGACCATTAGGAGGGCGGACTCTGTTCCATGCTTAGGTCTAAACCCTGTCTGGGTGGTATCTAACAGCTGGTTATCTTCAAGAAAGCTAACCAGCTGGAGGTTGACATACTTCTCCACAATTTTACTCACCCAGGGTAAAAGGGAAATAGGACGATAGTTGGCAAAGTCCAATGGGTCCAGGTTTGGCTTCTTTATCAGTGCTCGGACCATCGCCTGTTTCCAGGCGGGAGGGACGATGCCAGAAGCGATGGAAGCGTTCAGGAGGTTTTTGATGATAGTTAGGACAATCTGAGATGCCAGCAACATGGCTTCAGGGGGTGCCGGGTCAGTTGGAGATCCGGATTTTACTTTCCGAGCCATGGACTCTAACACTTCGAGATCCATGCAGGGGAAGTGGTCAAGCGTGGGTGAGGAGGTTAGAACGGGGTCTATCCCTCTGGTTTTGTCCTGAACTATCAGAGGAATAGTAGTGCATGGGAAGGAAGTATATATTTTGTTTACTTTGGCCGCGAAGAATTCCGCTAAATCGTTGCATTGGGAAACAGATTTTTCCTCATATACACTGGGGGGGGATGGTTTAGTAAGTTTTTGTAGAGTTTGAAAGATTTCCCTGGGTTTAGATTTAGCGGCTAAAATCTTGTCAGAAAAGTATGCCGCTTGAGCAGCTTTTACTTCTTTCTTATAGGCTTTTATTTCCTCTCGATATCGAGTTTTATCCTCCATAGAGTAGTCTAAACGCCATTTTCTTTCGATTTTTCGACATTGGCGCTTTTTGTTCCTGAGGGTCTCCGAATACCAAGGTGCTGTTTTATGGGAGCGTTTTACTATTGATTTCTTAAGGGGGAGGATGGTTTCAAGGGAGTGCAGGATCCAGTTCTCATAGGCCTGGTACGCCAGACACGGATCTTCATTATTAAGGGGAAGTTCTTTCATAAGTTTATTTTTCCATTCATCTACTGGTATCCGTGCCCAGGATCTGGCATGTTTTATCATTGGTGTTACCGGGATGGGTTTCTGGGTCGACCAGGTGAAGGGCACCAAAGAGTGGTCAGTCCATGGGAGAGGAAGTGGAAGCCCAACCACAAAATCCGCACAGTTACTGAACACTGGATCTAAAAGGTGTCCTTTCACATGAGTTGGTGTTTTTACTCGTTGGATAAGTTGTAGCGCAGCCAGGTCATCGGCTAATGTAGTAGCCGTGGAATCCAGCGGTGAGTCAAAATGAAAATTGAGATCACCTAACACGGTATAGTTGGCGGCAGCGCTAATGCGTGGCGCCACTATTGCTGGTAGGAAATTATGAAATTGTTTAGAGGGGCCCGGCGGGCGATATATCAATGTGCCCGAAAAGCAGTGGTTGGGAGAGAGCTCCAGTGAGAAAGCTAAGCTTTCACAATCTGGGATGTTTTCCGAGATGAGTTGGCGCTTGATGTCATCTGTGGCGGCGATGAGGGCTGTCTCGGTGCTGTGGTTTAATCTGAAGACGGGTCCAAGATGTTGTTGTCTTCCAGGTGGCGGGCCAATTGCCTGTTGATGGTTTTCTCGATGACCTTTGCCGGGAATGGGAGCAGGGAGATGGGCTGGAAGTTCTTGAGGTCTTTGGGGTCCGCCTTGGGCTTCTAGAGAAGGGCGTTGATTTAGGCGTGCTTCCAGCTTTCCGGGAATGTCGCTGTTTCAAAGGAGATTTTGATGACCTTCCGTAGTTGGGGTGCGATGGCTGTGTATGCTTTGTTGAATACGTGGTGTTGGCACGGGTCTGATGGAGATCCTGAGTGGATGGAGTTCATGACCTTGCGTGTTTGGTAGTCATTGACGGTGGACCAGGAGGTCAGGTGGATGGCGCTGGTGGTGTTCGCAGGGGAGGTGGAGTCTGGCGTAGTCGGAGCAGTTGTGGTGTTGAAGCTGTTGTGGATGTCCGCGATCTTGCGGTGGAAGAATATGGCCAGCGAGTCGCACAGTTCTTGTGAGGGCGGGATGTCGTTGGCGTTGGCGTAACAGTTTTAAGGAGAAAACAGATAGACTGGGGTCCTGATTACCAGGATCCCTGTCAGAATAGTAAAAAAACCAACACAGCACTAGGAAAAAAGGGAGACTCGAAATATCGGCGGGGACATAGACCCGCAATGACAAACACTGGCCACATAGTGATACAGCACAGCAAACGCCCACGGTGGGCGATGAACCGAGAGCACTCAATAAGCGACGATCCCCTGAGGGGCTTGGTGAGGTGTGCCCAACATATGGCTGAGGTAGGGGCAATGGGCTGCGCGGACATCCCGCTTGGGACCCCTTCTCTCTAATGCACCTGGGACAGTTCTGAGCAGAAACGAACCATGCTAAGGGCTGTGCCCAAATGCACTGTGCCTAGGACTAAAATTCAGGGGTATATTCACAAGAACGTGTGATAAACATCACCAAAAATTGCTAACGTAACTTTACACATCGCAGCCCATCGCAGGAAAATAACCCTGTGTTAACATGGAATTCACAACACGACAGGAGCATGCTATAGTCCGCCGAAAACGTGGCCAATGTCAGAGTACAACCACCCCGACGGAGGTAAAAACACAAACCACAACACCAGAAAACGTGCGGTGAGCCCATTCGCGATGAGGAAAGCAGGGATAAGCACCACCAGGACCACAAAACACACGGCAGGCTGGAATAAGCACAACAAAAGCCTGAAAAAGTTAAACAGACCAAACAGAAAACAACAGCCAAATACAATGGAGGCAACCTGAGACAGCAGATAACCCCACCAAACCCATTTGCAACAAAACATTAGACATGGCAGGCCATCTTGCACAAGATGAATGCAGCCTGAGAGCGGAGGAGGACAATTGCAGAAAACCAGAACTCCAGAAATTATGTGAAAGGCCCAAACAAGCAGAAACATGACAATAACAAGAAGGCAGCAATGCACACTGGAGGTGGAGTCCAGCGCCACACCAGGAGCTGGATGACATGGAGGAAATGATGTCCACCACATCAGTCTGGAGACGGTGGCAGGACACGGGGAGCGGAAACTGCACCAAACAATAGACACAACAGCAACAGGTAGAGGAACCAGCAGGGACTGAGTGAAGGGGGAGATGGGCTCAATTGCACACATGCACACCGAAGCACAGCACAACTGCAGACAAACCATGCCCAAGAGTAACAACACCAATCAGGAACACAAGTCACACAACACGGTAATGTCACACCACTGAACAAGCACAGAAGTGAAGACAACATTGCCTGATAGGGAGAAGGGTGAGCCAAATCAGAGCGGAAGGAACATCTCACACACAATCCAGCACACACACATAGGAAGCAGAGCACCCCGACATCGAACTCAATGTGGTACAAACTCCAACTTGTGCACAAACAAACACAGGACACAAGTGCACCCACCTGTGGCCAGTAAACGGCCATACGCAACTGGCAAAGCACGAAACAGGGACATGATAATGCCTAAGTACAAACACACAGTCCTGATGGTGTAGCAATGCACGTATGGCAGGGAGCCAGAGAGTCTGTGACACACACATTGGCATACAAATCAAGAAACGACACCGTTGCAGACAAGTGAAAGTGCGGAACCTTTATCAACAAGTGCGAGTCAGTATGGCCAAGAGAAGTGCCACGATATGTTAACAAAAAGCAGCAGCATGTCTGAATGAGGAAGGAGAACCTCCCCAATACAAGTCAGTGCCAACCCGTGTTGGTTGTCCGCGCCTGGAACATGAGTCCTGGCCAATTCAGCCATGTCCACTGTCATCTTGGGACAGGTGACCATACCCACAACATGCAACCAGGTGTCGGGATACATGCAATGGCTCACATCCAGTTGTGGCTGCAGGTACCTTCTCAATCGCCCATGAACGCGACTGCAGCTGCGTACTCCAACATCTCCAATGAGCGATCGTCATCCACCACATCTGACATGTTGCCGATATAATCCATTAGCTGACCCGGACAGATGTGCTGACTCCAACCACTGAATCCAATGTGCACCAAAGCCCAATCGGGTAGTGGCTCAATGTGCTCCCTGCACACTACAACTCGTGCAATCTCCCAGGTCCAGTTTTCAGCCTGCATGCCAAACATCCATGCATGCCATAAGCGGTCATCCTGGTGACACTCCTGGTCGCGGGCCAACAGGGGGTGCATACACACCTAGTAATCCAGGTCAGCTACCGTTACTTTGGAGAGGCAGACATCCATGGGCCACTCGAATATGCACGAGTGACAATGCAACAGAGGCTGCATGCAGGTGACGTGTGCAAAACGGAAGTTCAGCCGGTAACTGATCAGCAGCCCTGCCAACGGCGGTGCCCCCAGTACATGCAGCAGATGTGCATGGTACAGCTCTACGTCACTGGAGTCGAGCATGTGTCTGAGATGGTCTGCCATTGTGTCAGTGGCACTGCATGAAGCGGCACTGGCTTGCCCTGAGGCAGTCCGGTGGATGAAATGGCACAGCTTGGTGCAATTAGCAGTGTCTGTGTGCAATGGGTGCAGGCCTTGGTTGGGGTGGGAGTACATGTGAATGCCATTTCACGCACGCCAACTACGACCAAGGACTACTGTGTGTATGTACACGTTGGTCTCACGTCGGGCAGTGCCTAGTGTTTGAGTCGCAAACAAATGCTATTGTATCTGTCAGGGGGTGCTGGGCACATGCAAGTTCCTCTGTCAGGGGGTGCTGGGCACATGCAAGTTCCTGCTCAGAGCTGCAGATGTGCTACCGCTTGATAGTACAGAGAAAGGACCTTTCGACCCTACAGTAACTTCAACAGCTGCATGCATACAGGAGATGTACAGAGGCCGGTCGTGGATGTGGTGGGGCGTCTGCGACCCTGGGATTCATAGATGACATGTCCAGTACAATGCACATGAGCAGACTCACTGTGTGTCACATTGCCACACAGCTGCTCCTCCCTGCCACGGGCATCCACACTTGTGTGCGCTGCACGGTTGCATCACATGCACTCCTATGGGACACCATTCTATTGTCTGTCCACGCATGTCCAGCACCATGCCAACAATAACACTGGCCTTCGAAGGTGTGCGCCCACTTGGGTGTAGGCCAATGGTCCGGACAGGGCGGACACAGGTGTTCAGCCCATGGCTGACTGGGATCGTGCTGCGAATGAGGCCAGGCAACAGACTAATGCATCCGCAAGACTGAAACACATGACACCTGGCATGCAGGTGCCAAGAAACCAAGTGTCCTCGTGCTCCTACATGTCCCCATCCCTGCGGGCCCGTCCTCCTGGTACATGCCACATTGCAACATCATGTACTGTGGCACTGGTGGTGACAATACCCCAAAACAAAGACACACTTACCATACTTCATGCACTGTCACATGTCCAGACCACACCCTGCTCCCCCTGCCGAACCAGCACACGCAGCCTGTGCATGCAGGCGGCAGGTGTGGGGCTACATGTCAAGGGTCCCTGCCAACGCTGAGGTGACATGGTAACGTCCGCAAAAGACAGCACACTGTGATGTTGCAGGGCCTGTGCCCATCATGCTGACACAATGAACACACGAGCACACTTGCTCAGATGGAGAAAATGTATTATTAGGCACACTTCCAGAGTGACACCTGTGTTGGATGTGTGTGGGGTGTGTGCACACCAGCCAGCAAGGGCTTCCTGGTACAGTCAGAAACCGACAACAGTGTACATCATAAAGGACACAACCATTCAACCATAAAGGCCCCATGATTTGTGCTGCACAGAGTTAGCAGCCACGAATGCACTGCGTCCCGCATGGGCCTGCCGCCACGGGCCGCTAACTTTCAGTGCACTGGGGCAAGGTCACAGGTGCAGAGCAGGTTCATGTGATGATTAGGGGCCTTGTCACAGAGTGTATCGATGGACAGTGGAAGGTGTACCCCCAGGGCAGGATGCAGAGGGCAGGCCCACACTGATACAGTCACCATTGTGGAGATAAATGGAACAGACACATGTCGGACACCAAGTCCAGTCCAGCCAGAAGAAGATGCAGAAAACCACCAGGCCATGGGCTCTGACGCTACCAAGGTCCAACCAGATGGTGCCCATGACTCATTGCACACAGAGTTAGTGGCACCCATGCTGTTAAGGGATGCCTCCTGCGATGCAGCGTGTCCAATGGTGTGGAGTCCTCCACATCTTACCCAAGACACAGTTCTACATGTGTGACCTAATGGACTGCATTGTAGGCCTGTGGCAGCGGTCAGCACGTGCCATTCACAGAGTGTCGCTGGCATAGGTTGGATGGCCCCACGGCCTGCGTAGAACAGGTTCTGTGGCACCACGGGATGTGGACTTGTGATGAACAGGGTTGATGACACCAAGTCAGTTGTTGCTAGTGTTTGGTCACCTCATGACTGTGACCCGGCTTTTGTCTGGACTGAGCCCCATTGTCCTATTACTCCTCTCCGTTCGACCACTGGTGTGGACTCTGCCATTTGCGATTCACAACTAGGTGCTGGATGTGGGAACTACTGGCCTGCAGGGTAGTCCTGGTACCTCATCCATGTGTCGCCGGGTTGCGTTGAACAGGGTGAGTGGCACCACGTGTTGCCAGCTAGCGTTGAACAGGGTTACTGGCACCACATGTCACAAGATGCCCATATGGAACTATGCCTCACTGATCGGGGGGTCTGGTGCTGTGGCCGCTGACCCGGCTTTGGGGTCAGTGCCGTTCAGGCCTCAGGACACAGTTTCACATATGGTACCTACTGGGCCAAAGATGATGCCGGTGTAGTATGTGAATGAGGATTAAGTAATGTGGGCCAATGTCGGAGGGCCAGCGATGGTCTGAGAGGCTTCCAGGGTTGTGGACCTTGGGCTTGGAGCTTGTGCCTGCACGTGGTGGGCCCTGCGTGACATACGCTGGTATCGGGAGGTAATCAGTGTGGCCTGGCTGTGCAGAGGCGGGCCTTATGGGTTCGGGGTCAAGCGGGCCAGGGTACAGCAGGTGCATAGGATCACAGGCAACTCCGCTCACGTGGAGGGCCTTGTGGAGTGGTGAGCGGTGCCACCCTGGCAGAGACGTTGGGCTTTCTGGAAGAGGACCACACCCAGGGCCACATGCTTTTTATTCACACGCCTACGCTGGCCTGGCGTACGCCGGGCCATCCCACTCTGCGCACGCTTTCTGGGAGGACATAACAGGCAACATTTCCGCGTACTCCCCCATTGGCCGGGGAGACATGGTTGTGTCCACTACACTTCATACACCAGAGGTGTATGTCGCCATGGATGTGGGTATGTTCTGCATACTGCGGTCTGTGCAGCACATCTCCGCCACACTTGGCATTGTGTACTCTCCCAATCATGGTTCTCCTGTCTCCATCACACATGCCTGGTTGACACCTCTCCCCACATTCAGCTAGTTTGAGGCTGAGGTGCCATGCTGTTGATGGCTCATGTGCAGGGCTTGCCCAGGTTATCATTGTGAGTACTTCTGTCTTGTCTGGTGGGTGGACATGTTGTTTTGCCTGTTGGTTGTGAATTTGTGACGTGTGTATTGCCAGGGTTGTGAGTTGCATGGTTGTGGAGTTGAGGTGAGTGGAATGTTCATTTGGAAAATACCAAAGGATTGTGCATTTCCCTTGGTGCCATCCTGGGATCGCTGGTTGCTGATGGACTGTCGGAGGATGGAGAAATCATGCCCACTGGCTGGGTATTTGGAGGCGACATTGGTGGAGGTTCCAAAGTGTTATGTTGTTGCCTGCACATTGATGTGAGATGTGTGCTTTCTGTTGTGGTGATTGTGTGCTGTGTCAGCAGGGGGCACATGTATGACATGGGTGCTGTGGATTGCACCCAAGACGTGCGTGCATCCAGCTATGGCGTATGGTCCCTGCTTGGTGGCCATCAAATCCTGTGTATTCTGTTGGACATATAGGGACTGGGGTACCAGGCTGTGGTGATGTCCAGGACAGGTGTGATTGACTTGGATGTGGTTGGATATATGACTCCTCTGACTCTGGCGAGTGTTTGGTTGGGGGGTACCAGAGTCCAACAGGTGCAGCACAGCCAGCAGCTTTGTGTGGGGTGTGATGTTGGTTGTCTGCTGTGTTGGTTCAGTCGGCCTGTTTGGCCTTGTTGGTCAAGATGCCTAGTATGGTTGTCCTTTTGGGCCTGTAGTGGGCAATGACATTGTCAGATGTTGGTTCTGTGAGGCTGTGCGGATCCTGGGGGTCCGCTGTCTTTGTCTGCGCTGCCTCTGTGGTGTTCCGGGGAGCGGGGGTGTTCTGGGTGGGGGGTTGGGGTCCTGGGGTGGTGGCGGTAGATGTTGTGGCCCTCTTGGGTGTCTAGGCCGCATGACCAGTGGCTCCATGGCATCTGTTGCCCTTCCGATGTGGCTGTGGGCTATGCTCCCTTTTGTGGTGCAGGCTGTGGTCCGAATTTGCACCAGGTCAGAGAAGGTGTTATTTTCCTGGTGCTAATGTGCCTTATCACCTGTTTTTTGTTCCTATTGCAGTTCTGTCTGGTCGTTGTAAATGTTGTGGAGTGGTGTTGTCGCAGCTTTTGGCACGGGAACGCCTACTCTGCATTTCAGCAATAGTTGCGGGAGTCATCTGTGGCAATGTTTTTGCAGGCTGCTATCTTGGTTGAACTGGTGCTGTGGGATGTTAACACCTGCTTGTGAATGGGGAGATACATTTATCACTACTCTGGCTGCGATAAAGTGCCATTAACTCCACGATAGCTCCTTTAGAATATGCCCCTCAGTGTTGCAGATAGATGCTGCGGCTGCCCACCCCATTCTATTGAAAACCCACTAAATACTCCCCGACACTGATGCCAGGAAGACGACCTGCTATGGTAACATACAAGCTGGCCCACCACAAAAAGTGCACAAGAGTGGGCTTTGAAGCTGAGGATGAGCAACAGGCCTGACGAGGTTGGGTCTCGCAAAGACCAGAGACCGGCGGAAGCCGAGGCGGGACGGGCAAGGTCCCTTATAATTCCTTCTACAACACGACATCTGTTGGAGGGGACAGCGGTCCGGCAGCTCACCCTGATGGGGCTGCACTTGAAGAAAAGCTGACCCACCATTGCACCCAGAACCCGGGGCAGAGTGTATACGCTTTCCTGTGGCCCCCTCTCCCTGGGAGCGCAGGCCCCGTGGGACTCTGGGACAGCCCCGGATGAGACAGAGGTCACTCAGAACAATGGCGCTAGCACCCAAAACTCAACCTGCGAAACTTGCACTGTGAGTGTCCGTGGGAGCCCCCTGCTGATCTTTATACAGAAGAGGCGATACCTGCTGCGGCTGGAAAGTGAAAGCAATAACTAGAATCTTCAACAACATGGGCAAACCTGACACTAGACAGACCAAACTCCCTTTCAAAAGGGAAAAAAAGACAGGTCAAGTGGACCCACCACAACCCGCGACCAGCCTAGACAACCCCTAGGAGGAAGACGCCCAAAATGTCGACATCAAAGAAATCTTGGTGGAAGTTAAGTCCAGTCTCTGTAACATAGATGCCAAACTAGAGCTCATGGCCAGTCACCTCAACAGAATGAAGGAACAGGTGGATAAATACAATAATAGACTAGAGCACCTTGAAACTATAGTCTCTGACATAGAGAATGACCAAACAAAGTGGAATGAACAACTACTCAAGATGGAGAAAATACTTGAAATAATAAGAGCCAAAAACGAAGACCTAGAGGCACAATCTAGATGAAATAACCTGAGAATTATTGGAGTCCAGGAGTCCACGGCCATTGATAATATGGAAAAATACGTAACAAACATGATCAAGGAACTGTTCGAAGAAGTGCTCTCTCCTGATTCATAATAGAGGGGGCTCACCCAACGCTGGGCCCCGGACCGCCCCCAGGCTCACCACCCCGCCCCATTATAGCGTGAATCCTAAACGTCAAGGATTGAGACACAGTGCTGCGATTTTCAAGTGAACGCGGCAACCTACAATACCAAGGAAATACCATCTCCTTTTACCCGGACTTCACGATTATAGTTCAGACTGACCGTATGGAATTTTTACCAACTAAAAAATGACTCCAAAAAGCTGTGATAAAATCTGCTCCTCTCTACCCAGACAAACAACTCATAGCACATGGCGGTAGAGCTCATCAGTTTACTGATCCAAAGCAGCGCTCAAATTTGCTGATTTGCTGAATGCAAAGTTGTCCAGACACTCTCCAAGGGATCAAGATCATGGGAATCTGGACGAAAATGACTGAATTTTAAACTCAAACCTCTCTGATCCACTTAAAACAATCACCACAGTACAAAGAAGCACTGTAACTGGCGGGGAAGACCTGTGCAGAGCCCACTTCAGGGTTCCTTAACACAGTTTATGTGATCTACCGCCAATGGAGCCATCCACAAGGCATGAGCCACTGTTTCACCCACGAAGCTGGAGGAAGGCTGGGTGTACGCGAGTCTCCTCTTCGCCCCCAGGAATGAGTCCCCCGCTCTTCTATTCAGACCGGGGAGGGGGTGGGGATGGATTATTCAACCAAGTTCAGGGATTGGAGGGGGAAGTTGAGGGGGAGGGGGAGGTAGGGGGTTTCATTATTCTACTGTTTTGAGAGTGTTAGATTTTGTCTACGTTTTAGAGGAGGCCCCTGTCAAATACACATAGGTAAGACACTGAAGCAGACGGTCTATAGGACATATCCCATACTACTGCCCTACTGTAACACGGTAGGCACCAGACTGAGCTCACAATTACCCCTACATACCAGCACCCAGATACCCATAACATACCAATGGCACCCAGAGGACTTAGGCTCCTAACGTGGAATGTTACATACCTCAACAGACACCACACAGATATCTGCTTCCTTCAGGAAATACACCTGACCCCACCGACCTCCACTCACCTAGAGGTGCGCTGGTATGCAGAGGTACACCACTCCCTGAATCCCAGCTATTCCAGGGGCACTGCAATACTTATAAGGAAATTGCGGGGTTACCCAATGCACTCATTAACAGTAAAACATATGTTATATAACATGCGAAAGTTTTGTACAGAAAACAAAGCAACAGAAAATTCTCAGAAACTCCAGAGGGAGAGTAGTCCGTTGGAGTCCTTTATATGTCAAACAGCCCTGCCGACACGTGTTTCATCGCAATTGCGAATCCTCAGGGCTATATTGGCTGTATCATAATCAGAAGGTCGCGCAGCTGGTGATAATTCCGACCCACCCGGGCCTGTGACCGTCAACGTAGAGAACGCAGGGAACTGATCTCCAAACCAGTGTGAGGATGCTGTAGAAAAAAGCATTGTATGTCAGATGAAACGTCGTTAGATCGAGTGGTCTTCTGATTGAGTAGTGATGAACACTTATTGCATATAGTGGCGTTCTAAAAGGGGCATTATTGTCACAACACACGGCCCGAGGAGAGTAAACGCTTGTATGGCGCTCTTGGAGACACTAAGATTCTGGCGTCCTCTCGATAGCAACTGAAGTCGTACCCGACTGCAGGCTGGTGTGTTTTCTGTACAAATCTTTCGCATGTTAATGAGTGCATTGGGTAACCCCGCAATTTCTACAGTTGGTAGCTTAGTCTACTTAATTTTGAGTGGTTCCAAGGGCTTTCCACTCGCCCATTTGCACCACCTGATAATAATCAACCATTATCCAGTGCGCTTACATTAGGCCGTGCACCCAGTTGCTTTCCTGACAACAAGCCTTTCGGGATCCTTACTTATAAGGAAAGGTATCCCATGGATGCTCAGTCAGATTAAAAAAGATACTGAGGGGCGGTATGTTATAGTGGCAGGACAACTCCAACAGCAATCCCTCATACTGGTTTGGATATATGGCCCTAACGTAGACGACCCAGACTTTTACACTGAGCTGTGGCACCAAATAGTGAAAATTGGCTACGGAGCTATAACCTGGGGGTGGGGAGATTTTAATGTAATCCTAGATCGGAACTAGACAGATCGGGAGCTGCTCGACGGCCCCACCCTAAAGCAGTAGCACAACTCCATGCTTTAATGCAAGATTTCAACATAAATTATGTATTTAGATATAAGAATGGGACCCATGGGGAGGGAACATGCGTGACATTGGCACACGATGCTTGGCCATGCATAGACTACTGGCTGACCACCAGAAACGTGAATACATGGTCAACAGCAGCAGCCATGACACGCCACCATCAGACACTGTCTGACCATTTTCTAGTGCTTCTAGAGCGTACCCTTCTCTCGACCACAAACTGAGCCTTCACATGGCGCCACACGCAGCGGCGCACTGCTTGATCAGGTATTCTAGGCTGAAATACACTAGGCCATTACAGAATCTTTTGTAGTCTATGAGGACTCAGTCAGATCCCCCCCAGATACTATGGGAGGCCTTCAAGGCTATGGTAAGAGGGGCTTGTATCACAAAGCAGACTGGGGTGCTAAAAGCAATCCATTCCTGACTTGCTGGAAAAAGATCTGGGGGAACTTGAAACGCTACTCTGTGACATGAGATCCCCTGCTACACTAGCGTCCATACAAGAGAAAATCACCGAATACGAGGAAGAAGCAAACTGCTAACTTCGCTATTTAACCCACAAATCCCAGGCGAGATAGTACAGGGAGGGCAAACGCGCTAGCAAACCCCTGGGAGATATGCTACACAGGCCTAGAGCTAAACACTATATTACGGAACTCCAGGATGTTCCATATAAACAATAGTTCTGTCGGGTAAAAACGAGTGATTCAAGCGTACAGAATTAAATTCATACAATGATTTCAAGTTGCGATGCTATACATATAGACCCAATGCAAATCCAAGACAAAAACAAAAACGAAGGCTGGAGTATAAACAAATTATTTTATGAATTTAACTTGCATTCATAAGTATTTTTTCCAAAACAGCGCATCAGAACAAGGTGATTGTGATATTGAGTGCAGTGATCTATCGTGCAGTTGTGATAAGTGACTTATATACAAGTGAGAGAACGAAGGGAGGGGGGTAGAAGAATGTTGGCCAAAGTAATTTTCAATTGGAGTTATTCCTCTGTGCCACAATATTTGGCGGGTTCTATGGTATATTCTCTGTTGGTCCAGGGGTTTGTCGATGTTCCGACCCTAGAACAGCCCGATTCTCGGGTCAGAGTGGGTCTTCATCAGGTCGGGGTGGTGCGGGAAGGGTGATGTCGCCAGTTGAGTTATTTAAAAAGGCATCAGGTATGGATTTGCATTTTATCTAGGTCAAAAGGGATTATTAGTTTGGTGATTCAGAACTCACCTCTGGGGACCCAGAGGGGTCACACCCAGACTTGACTTGTGCTGAATCTGGTAGGCAAATTGCTTTCAGTTCCAACGGGGACAGGATTCCTAAAAGAATGTATATAAATACATAAGGGCATATTAATTCATTTACCCATTTAAACGAGTAGTGTAGCCCAGAGCCTGACTTAGGCTCCACTTACCCTAGTCCAAGGATAGATAGCTCGTTCAATTCCTTCAAGAGTGTCTCCTCTGCATGGTAAAAGAAAGAAATGGAGGATCAATTAACACAGTCCACCCATTCTGGAATTAGCCTAACGCGTTCTAACATTCTATGTAGTTTGTGGCACCATAATCGATCACAATAGCTCACCTAACAATCAATATGTGTTATGCGCCCATGTAGTGCTTGTTTAGCTAGAGTAATTGCCCTCATAACTCTTACTGCGGCATCAGATAATTGTCTCATGGAATAAATAAAATCTCGTTGGTAATTACTCTAAGGGTGCCAAAGTTTGCACCCGAAAACCATAGCTAGTACCATGCCAAATGCATTTCAATTATTAATATGCCCATGGTGAAGTTTCTATGTGGCTAAATGCATTCTTGGTAAATGTTTAGTAAAGTGTCTATAATCGCGCCAACGCGCGTGAAGGTTTAGAGTTCCCCTTAAAAACTGAATATTCCAAGTTCATAGAAGCTAAATGCAATACTCTTCTATGCTAAGCAAGGCAATTTAACCTGGGCTTGCTTCAGAGAAATGAAGCAGTAGAACGCTCACCTTTCGTTACGAAGTTATTTCAAAATCGCGCTGTCACGGATGGACTCTTCTCGTTGACAGACTGCATACAAACTGACTGGTTTCTGTAAACCGCTGCTGGCGAAACCAGTATATTCTGGTCCGCCAGCCGCGAGGACGTCGTCCATGCGTGGCGTGGTGTGTTGCCTAGCAACCAAATTCCAACACGCTCGATCGGTGCTGACAGAATGCGCGACGGGGTTTGTTAAGTGCGGCATGCGTCAGCAATCATATATGTTTGAGAGGTCTGGACCAAGGCCACTTCTATTGTGTAAAGGGCCAAAGCTTGAAAGTAGTGTTGGCGGTCACGGGCGGTGCAATTGAAAAATGGTGACTTTACATTTGTGTAACATAGAGACAATATTTTAAATGCATCAATTATTGCAACATTTCTCAAACAGTTTCCCAGTGACCTGGGGTGCTCATACAACTCGTGATATTGCATTCTTGCACGCAGCAATAAAAACTGTAAAATAGTCGAGCATTCTCTGGTAAATCATGGGATGTTCCTTTAAAAAGGTTATTATCACATTAAACGGTTTGTATTCGTGCATAATGGTGACTGCCAAAAACAGTAATGAATCAACATCTTGTAGTGCTAGTATTCTGTTGCCCCTAGAGTATTTTTAACGTTCGTACTGGTATTCTCATATATATCAACTTTACATTTGTTGCAATAATAGAACAATATTTAAAAAAAAACATCAAGCATTGGAACAATTCCAAATAGTTTCCTGGTGACATAGGGTGCTCATGTAACTTGTGACATTGCAATCCTGCACGCAATATTGACATTTAAAAACCGTCGAACATTTTTCAAGCAAACCATGGCATGCACCGCTGGCACGGTCATTATGACATTAAACGGTTTGTATTCGTGCATAATGGTAACTGCCAGAAGCATTAATAATTCATAACTTTGTAGGGGTAGTATTCTGGTGCCCCTAGGGTAGTTTAAACAATCATGCTAGTATTCTCACGTACGTAAGGCCCAAACCAAACATATATTCATACATATGCAATTCTACGTTTGTATATGGTGTGGGCAGACATCAAAGTTTACAATATTACCATAGTTTACTCCATGACCCTATGCCGTTTTCTGATGGTAATGTAAATGCGGGGCTTTTTTGGTTACAGTCATACATTAACAAGATTGGAGTACTTCATTTGTGGCATTGTGTCTGTCGGGCGTTCATGGGCAATGCATGGAAGGATGTCATGCGTAATACTCGTGAGTCTCTAGTCTCCTAGTAAATCACAGTTACGGCCATGTGTATGTTAGAGTTCACCCATCTGTTTTGCTGTCTCCTCTTTCTCATTGAGGCATTCTTGTACAGAATTAAGACAATATATCCATTTATACTCCTTGAAGTTAAGGGGCCTCGTGACTGATTCCCCCCCCTAGTGCTAGGGATTATCTTCTCAATGACCCTCCATTTCATGTCCTCAGGTTTGTGATTGTGTGTGACTTAGTGTTCTACTAAAACTTCTGCACTTAATGCGGCTCATATGTTGCAGAATACGTGTTTTAACCTTTTGGGTTGTTTGACCAATGTAAACCTTTGCACATGGGCATGTGATTGCGTAAATCACATGTGAGCTATTACAGTTAGTGAAGTTCCTGAGTTTGTAAGTTCTAGAGTAATATGAGAACCTTGTTCCCTCTTGGCAGTAGTCACAGGCCTTGCAACTGCCACACCTATGATGTCCTGATAGTGGCGGCAGGCCAAAGCAGCTCCTGATGTCTGCTGGTCGTTGAGGTTCCGAAAATGCTTCCACCACTGCATCCTTCACATTTCTTCCCCTCCCGTCTGTAGTTCCCTTGCCACGAGGTTCCAGTATTTCCATATGATCCTCTTCACTTCATTGCTCTTTGTATTGAATGTGGTGACACATACCATATTACCTGTTTCCTTTGGTTTTTCTTTCACTTCCAGCAGTTGGTCTCTTGGTTGGTACCATGCCCGTTTCTTTGCTCGCTTCAGTAGTCCTGAAGGGTAACCACGGGGTTTCAATCGTGTCATCAGATTGTCAGATTCTTTAAAAAAGTCTTTCCTCTGGGAGCAGTTCCTTCTTATCCTCAGGTATTGTCCGTATGGTAAGTTGTCTCTTAAGTTCCTAGGGTGATGAGACCCATACATCAATAACGTGTTGCCTTCCATGGGTTTGCGATAGAGATCGCAATAAAGCAGGCTATCGTCAGTCTTGAAAGTGAGGTTTAAAAAATCAATTGCCTCCCTGCTGTGGTTCATAGTGAATTGAATGTCTTCACTCCTGCTATTAATCCAAGTTAAAAACTCCATAAGGTCGTTTTCTCCACCTGACCATATCATTATCACATCGTCGATGTATCTTTTCCAGAGATTGATCTTGTCTAGGTAGGGGTGTGCTGTGTCATACTAGTGCTCTTCTTCATATTTATCTATAAACATGTTTGCTAGACTTGGGGCATAAGTGGCCCCCATAGCCACTCCCTTGCATTGTAGATAGAACTGTCTCTTGAAAACAAAATAATTTTTATTCATTGCTATCTCTGACAAGGCGATCACAAAACTGGTTGGGATCCAGTGTGGCCTGGGTCTTTTGTCCAACGTGGTTCTAATCACTTCCACTGCATTATCCTGTGGGATGGATGTATATAAGGAAGATACATCAAGTGTGACTAAAATTTGGCTTTCGTAGTCAAAGGGTTGTCCCTCGAGCAGTTGGATTATATCCATGCTGTCCCTGACAGGATTTTGTCGTGGGGACCCACGGCTGAAGGAAGTGGTCAATAAATGTGTTCAATGGCTCCAAGATTGATCCACATCCTGAGACTATTGGTCTCCCGGGAGGTTTCTTCAGTTTTTGATGCACCTTGGGTAAAGTATATATGTTGGGATTCTTGGTTCCTGTTGGTTTAGAAAATCCCGTTCATGCCGGCTCAGGAAGCCACATTCCATTCCCTCCTGTGTTGTTACTTCTATCAATCCTGCAGTAGCTTTCCTCTACCTGTAGCTGTTGTTCAATTTCGGTAACGTAGTCCTCAGTGTTCTGGACCACTATTGTTCCACCCTTATCAGCCGAGTTGATCACAATTGCATCCTTCTTCGCAAGTTGTTCAGAGCTGTTTTTTCCTCTTTGCTGGTGTTATATCTAATGTATCTTTTCTCCTCCATCAGCTGCATTATCTCCTCTAGGACAATCTTTTTAAATGCCAGAATCCTGTCGCTCATCATGAATGTGGCTGGTGTAAATCTGGATGGCGGTCTAAACTCGGTTGCAGCCTTCTTAGGTGTAAATGTATTTTTCGTAAAGAAATATTTCAACCTAATTTTACGAAAGAACTGTTGCAGTTCTAGTTTCCATCAGAAAACGGCATATGGTCATGCAGTAAACTATGGTAATATTGTAAACTTTGATGTCTGCCCACACCATATACAAACGTAGAATTGCATATATATGAATATATGTTTGGTTTGGGTCATATGTACGTGAGAATACTAGCATTCTTGTTTAAACTACCCTAGGGGCACCAGAATACTACCCCTACAAAGTTATGAATTATTAATGCTTCTGGCAGTTACCATTATGCACGAATACAAACCGTTTAATGTGATAATGACCGTGTCCTCGGTGCATGCCATGGTTTGCTTGAAAAATGTTCTACAGTTTTTAAATTTCATTATTGCGTGCAGGATTGCAATGCCACCAGTTACATGAGCACCCTATGTCACCAGGAAACTATTTGAAATTGTTCCAATGCTTGATGTTTTTTTTAAATATTGTTCTATTATTGCCACAAATGTAAAGTTGATATATATGAGAATACCAGTACGAATGTTAAAAATACCCTAGGGGAGGAGCTACGCTAGCAACCAAGATGGCCGCGTAAGCTCCCGGCTCCGCCGACCTCCGCCAGCAGCTCGTATATCCTGCTATCAATCCTGAATTCGCACCAGACTCCCAGGTTCATGAAGTGTTTCTGCTTCTAAAGGTGTGATCCCGAGCTTTTTATCTTGTCGGATGCCGAAGATACTCCGTGTTCCCATTCTCGGCCTAACATCGTGTGGAAGCCGGGGCCTCGATTTCTAGCCTATCCGGGTTGGAGTTGATCAACAACGGCCGCCGGACTGAGCCCGGTCCCCCGAAGTGCACCGTAAACGGTTTGTTTGATGCCGACACTGTGAACGGTCTACACCGTGGAGACAACAGCGTACCGCACCGGTTGCCGTGTTCGGGGGTCCGACGCCCGGAGACCCTACTACCTTCCCGGGGTTGACGGGCCGGGGCCCTCGCTGCCGGCGACGGTGTCGATCTTGCGCGACGGAGAGCGCCCATTGTTGTCATCGGATTCGCGTGGCCTGTTACCCCGGAGATGCTGGCCTCCGGGGTTCGAAGCCTGCTCTGCCTCTTCGTGAGAGGAGATGGGGCGGACGGAAGGCACGCCATCGCTACAGGCCGTCATGGCCGCCATTGAGGCACTCCATTCACAATCCACCGCTGTATTCCGGACACTGATCGTGCAAGTGGACGGTATCTTGGGACCGGTGCACAACTCTCCGTTAAGTCCTAATATATCTGTGGTACCAGCGGCGCAATGTACGCCTGAGATCGAGGTCCCCGAGCAGAACCCGGATTTAATGTGCTTTGTCGGCCCCCAATTTACAGCCAGCGAGCCCGTGATTGTCGCTAGTGTTCCCTGCTCGATCCTCCTCCCGCCTCGTACAGATATGGACAGTCTTCTGGGCTGTAACAAGTTCCTTAGTGACTGTTGGAGAGATTCGTTATTTCTGGACACTTTCCCTTGCTCGTTTTATGGATATCGTGAACTTCTATCTGGTTGTCGATCCTGCAACACTGACGTGGACTTTAACGAACGTTCTGCCTTTTCCTTTGAGATGGTGGTTCGAGTGAAAAAGACTCTCACGAAATACCGTACCGGCCAGGGTTGAACATGAGGGCTTGCGGTTGATAAAATGGCTTGATTCAATGCCGGGATTGTCACATATAATGTGATGGGAGTTGGGTGGTGCTTTGCTACACTCCTCCGATTGGTTTGTATATTTCGCTATATGTTGGTTTGATTATATCTCGGGGAGTCGCTGCTGGCGGGGGGTACAGGAGACTGGGGGTGTATTTGCTTTTACGACATTCCCTCCTCCATCTTTTCCCTTCCATGGGGTTAGTTTAGTGGGCGACAGGCACGCTGCTAGTGGGTTAGGTCGTAGCCATCCGCAGGGGTGCAGGGTTGAGTTTTTTTTAATTTTTCCTTTATTTTGTTCTATGACCTTTCTTTTTCCCTTTTCCCTTCTTCGCAAGAGATGTGGCATATTCTCCTGATCTTTTATTCTTCATATCTGGGTGTCGAGTGTCCGATCTTCATATCCTGTATTTTGGGTGGGCGGGTTCCGCTGATGTTCGCTTAAGGTTATCTGTACCGTATTGTTCTACCTCAGCCCTAAGCTGGTATTGATGTCTTTCAGATGCCGATAATTGTTGTGTATTTTCTTAATTGATTTGCCCGTTCACCATTACGATATGTTCCACTGAATGATGCCCGATGTGTATATTTCTACTCTTGTGTTATAATTAATAAAAATATATATAAAAAAATACCCTTGGGGCACCAGAATACTAGCCCTACAAGATGTTGATTCATTACTGTTTTTGGCAGTCAGCATTATGCACGAATACAAACCGTTTAATGTGATAATAACCTTTTTAAAGGAACATGCCATGATTTACCAGAGAATGCTCGACGATTTTACAGTTTTTATTGCTGCGTGCAAGAATGCAATATCACGAGTTTTATGAGCACCCCAGGTCACTGGGAAACTGTTTGAGAAATGTTGCAATAATTGATGCATTTAAAATATTGTCTCTATGTTACACAAATGTAAAGTCACCATTTTTCAATTGCACCGCCTGTGACCGCCAACACTACTTTCAAGCTTTGGCCCTTTACACAATAGAAGTGGCCTTGATCCAGACCTGCCAAACATATATGATTGCTGACGCATGTCGGACTTAACAAACCCTGTCTTTCAGGCGAGGGTGGTCACGATTCTGCTGGCCACCCCGTCCTCTGCTGCCGCCTCTACCACCAGACAATGAGGCCGATGTGTCCTGTAAAGAACGAGGAGAACGTTGATTAGCAACCTGAAATCGATCAGGTGACTTAATCATAGCGCGGTCGCGCAAGTCATAAGCGTGCTCAGTAGACGTAGGCACTGGAGAAGCGGGATGTGACTCCTGTTTCTGTTGCTGTTTACCCTGTTTTTTGTTCTTACTCCAATTTTGCTTTTGAGATTTGGGCTGAACATCGCTATCAGATTTCTGACCCTGAGGATGTTTTTTCTCTTTAGTAGAAAAGGGCTTCACACCTAAACTATTATGGCCTATGGTCTTATAAGCCGCCGTAATAATTCTCGGTAAGTGACGGGGTTTATCGACATCAGGAACCTCGCGCAAGGCATTAGACACCTGAAAGTTTACCACATCTCCCTTACTATTAGAAAGGACGAGAAAGGAAACCACATCAAATGAGCCCACGAGTCTCATTCCCAATTCAACCGCTGCCTCTGGTCTGTGTTTGTTCTGAACACGTTTAATGACCGTGGGAAGGACAGCCATTGACGGAGTGCCGAAGCACCTCGTGTACACTGCCGCAAAAACCCGACCCCAAGATTCACAGTCTCCGGCTTCCGGTAACAAGTCATTGGGCAAACTAATTGTAAGAATCCTGAGCTTTTCCACAGGACTCGAATTAGGAAATACTGCCTCTAGTTGGTCACACTTCTCGGCAAGCCAGAAAGGCATATCATCCTTATCTTGGGGACGCTTGCCCATGACTGCATTAACCATCACCGGACGAATCTTCATCCCGCTCGGTCCACCTGGAAGCGCCGCAACGCCAGGGGCCCCACCCGGGAAATTGCGGGTGTTGTAGAGAACCAACACCCTTATAACCCCAATTGCGAAGTTATATAGGATCCTTCGTTCTGCAACGGGGATAGTCCCCGCACGAGGATGCGGGGTAAATCCAGCCAACACAGGCCAAGAAGCGCCTGGAATGGACAAAGGACCTAATCTGACCGCATTAGGCTGTGGGGGAGGGCGCCATTAAGCCAAACACGGTGCTGCCAAGCAGAAATCAGAACTTCCTTTGTTCTATAAGGAAAATAGTCCCCGGGAACGCCTGTGTGAGTATAAGTGTCAAACATCCGAGAATTCGCATTCACTGCCGGAAATGTCACCCATGAGTAGAAAATCTCAAACGGGTATGCTACCCCAGCACTCACAACCAAAATAACCGCCATGCCCTCCAAGGAGACATTATACGCCTGCAAATGATTGCGGACCGCAATGCGACTATGCTGCGGAAAATCAATGTCTCCCATTTCAACACGGAAAGAAAAGGTAATATGCAATACAATGTAGCACAACTGGGTAGTAATTCAAAAGGAAACTGTTTTGAAAGGATCAAGTTTGAAAAGACCTATGTAACTATAGGTAGGTTTATCCGTCACCACTGTTAACCGGAAACAATAGTGAGGGGGTTAAGGACTGATATAAGCACTACACAAGTGTCTTGTAAATACGACCAACCATGTTAGGCACCATGTTGCAGGGATTCCGCTCCTACACAGAACTGTGCACAAAAGACGTAGGAACTTAGTGAATTAGGGTATGCCTAAACTCACCTTAGGGCCCAACATTCCCTACCTGACTAGAATCAGTGTCTCATTGGCTCTTCGTCCTATAGCAAAAATACCAATGATTAGACAACCCAGAACATGCGACTTTGGGTACTTTAGGAGTTGTGGAAAACAAGAACACTCTTTCGTTACACTCTCGCACTACTCCAAAACAGGGAGTAAAAAGAGACACATGCAACTTTGAAATATTTATTTCTAACGCCGTGATCTCAAGTGCAGCATCTTAGCAAGTACAAGCAAACATACTATTAGCAACAAGGTTGTCAGAATAGTTACTATTCCATAAAATACAAAGGGAGAAAGCATGTTATAATGCTAAATGGAAACAGGTTTAAAACATACCTATATTTCACGTTCCCTTGCTAGTAAGGTATTTTATATCTACAGAAGGTCTCATAGGATTACATGGGCGGCCCCACACCTCTGGTATTAGCAGAAGTGGATCACATCGAGTTCTGCACAAGCTCTCAGCATGTGAATGTTCTTCAAGTGTGTGTGATCATGCCTGCACAGTGCATTATTAAACGCGCCAGTATCAGAGCTGGCCACAGCTGCATGTGTATTATGTCTAGAACGTGCAGTGACCATTCCTAACAACAGACACGGTGTTCAAGACGACCTTGACTGACGCAGCACTAACTGTACAGACTAAACTCACAAAACAGTTTAGAAGGGCATAAAAACAAGTTATTCTCGTGTGAAGTAAAATACTTAGCCTTCTCTAACCAATAGCGCCAGTGCGTGCCGTGTGCAAAGCAAAGCAGGAAAGTAAAAATGGCGTTTAAACTTCTAATAAGCCATGCTAATTTAACACTGTGTGAAATGCAAAGCTCAGCTCCACTACAGAGGCAAGCACAAGATCAAGCCCTTGGAGAATATTCTGTAAGATGATGAAAGTCCTTAAAAAGTTCCTTCTCCTTTCCTTGGCAATAAAGAATCCACTGCAGGCCAACCCAGCAAACAGCACACTGGCAGAGGGGCAGTCTAAACTCCTGCAGATTCCTTGGTTCTTCTCCTTGGCAAAAGGTTTGTCTTGTTCCCAGAGGATCTAAAGTTCTTGGGTCTGGGTCCCAATATTTATACCCCTAAATCCTTTGTCCTCTGAAGGCAGAGAGGCCTCTGCCTAGTCCAAACCAGTTCTTGAGCACTTTGTTTACAGGACTCTTTCTTTCCTTTCACAGTGCAGGGCAGAAACATCAGACGCCCCAAAGGAGGTAGAGCCAGCACTGTGGAGGGAAGGCCCAGCCCTATTCAGGTCCCAGATGCAACTCCCCCCTCCCTTCTAGATGCAGATCTCTCTATTCACCACTGGGCTGTCCCAGCCTGTCTCCTCGAATCCCCCTGCCCTGTCACTCAAACTCCAGACAAGGAATACACAACCTAGCAGAGGCAGGCCTGGACAGTTAGGCAAAAAATACCTTTTTTCTAAAAGTGGTATTTTCAAACACAGAATGTTAAAACCAACTTTACTAAAATATGTATTTTAGCATTCTAAGTTCAGGCATACTAATTTCGAATTTCTACCATGTTCCCTGAGTCAGTTAGGATTATAAGATGTAATAATTAAACTGCCCATTCTGGCCTATGGAGAACGGGTAGCCTTGCAATAGAGAAAAATTAAAATGGCTGTAATTCACTTTTAGGACATGCTACACACACCAGGGCATGTCCTACCTTATACTTACAATGCACCCTGTCCTTGGGCCTACCATAGGTGTGTCTGATATGAAGAAAAGGGAAGGTTTAGGGACTGGCAAGTGGGTGAACTTGACAAGTCAACGTGGCAGTCACAGACTGCACACAGGCCTTGAAATGGCAGGCCTGAGACACACTTTACAAACTGCTTCTGTGGGTGGCACGAGTACTGCGAGCCCACCAGCAGCATTTGATTTACAAGCCCTGGGCACACATGGTGCACTGTACTAGGGTCTGATAAGTAAATCAAATAACTCAATCATGGAGTCACTAATCAGTACATCAATTTACAATAGGGAGCACGTGCACTGTGGCACTGAATAACAGTGGCACAGTGCCCAAAGCATATAACCAGCAAAACATATCAAAAACAGAGGAGGCAATCAGTAAAAATGGAAGGGAGACTCACGCCAATGATACCAAGTCTAACAAATACATTATGTTATGTTATGTGATTTGTAAAGCGCTCAGCTGCCCCAGCAAAGGGACGTACCGGTGCTAATTCTGAGTAAAACAAAGCTGAGAGCAGAAAGGAAACAAAGATTATTTCAAGGAAATAGGTGAGTTTTGATGGCTTTCCTGAATTGATACAGCTCCTTCATTTCCCGAATATGGACTGGTAGAGTATTCCATAGTTTTGCTGCTAAGAAACGGAAAGAACATCCACCAGCTCTGCATCGCTTGAACCGGGGGACCTCAACCAGATTCTGGCCAGCTGAACGTAGAGCCCGCGTAGGCACATACATATTCAGCAAAGGCCCCAGCATTTTAGGGGTCGACTGTTTTAAGATTTTAAATGAGATACATAAGGTCGTAAACCTTATCCGCTGAGCTACAGGAAGCCAGTGGAGTTTCCGAATAGTACTGGAGGTAGAACTGAAACGAGGCAGACCTACTAGGGCTCTAGCAGCCGCATTTTGAATGCGTTGCAGACGGGCAATTTCCACTTTATTAGCACCCAGGAGCAGTGAAGAGGCATAGTCCAATCTGGACAACACCGTAGATTGAACAATTAGTTGCCTAGTAGCAGGGTAAAAACATTTCAAGACTGCTTTCAAACTGCGTAGTATGCCAAAACAGGTAGCGGCAACTTTTTTTGTTTGGGTGCCGAAGCTTAATGCTGAATATAACCAGACTCCCAAGTTCTTTACTTCTGACTTAGGTGTAGGAGCTTTCCCCAGAGTAGAAGGCCACCAATGGTCTCCCCATAACTCCGTATTTCCACCCAGCAATAGCACCTCTGTCTTAGCGGCGTTAAGTTGTAAGCAGTTAGCTGTCATCCACTCTGCTACCGCAGCCAGACCTGCGCAATATTAACAATGTGGTCTCCTCGTCAAGTTTAAGATTGCTGCAATTTAAAATAACATGCATGATCTACCATACCTCAGAAAGAATATCTAAATGGGCTTCGAACAGTATTTATAGTGAACAAACTAAATGCCCTAAGTGTGCGTTAGCTGCAGCAGATTTGGTGCATATGTTATATACTTGTCCCAAGATATCAGAATTCTGGACATCTTTCGAGAACATTATGACATTGAAGCTAGGGGTCTAATTTTCTTTAGATACTGCGCTAGTTCTGTTAGATATTAATGATAGGAGCACTTTACAAAGATCCCTAATCACTATTATGGTGTCGTGCGCCAAACTTATAATCGCGCGCGCCTGGATCTCTCCTAACTATCCACATATTATGGAATGGTGGTCACTGATTAACGAAATTCATAGTATGCAACTAGTGTTGGCTAGGCTTAGGGGTACTAAATCTCTAGCTAAATTTGATAAGATCTGGGGATCTTACCTACTCTTTTTTTTATTGAGACATGGTGTAATCCAAACAGTAAATCAATACAAATACAGTTCATTAAAAGCATAATCTAGTAAATACAATATTATAAATAGACATAAGTTAGTTGGCATAAAACAGTCCGGGAATATACATTTTATAAGAGTTTGGATGCTAGGAAGATCCAATAAAGAGATAGATAGGTGGGACCTGATAAACACAAATAAATATGCATCAAAAAATTACTTATTTCGGGTCTCTCCAGTCTTTTAGTGGTGCCCAGATGGTTCTGCCCATTTCTTTAGATTTTTTGCCCTTAAATTCGTATAGACATGACTCTACATTGTGCATGCCCAGGAATCTGGCGAGCCACATCTGGAATGTGGGGGCAGTGGAATCCTTCCAACCTGCAGAAATTAGGATTCGCAAAATAGCGACTGCAATAAAGACAAGGGCTTTAGCATCCCTCCCCGCCTTTAGCTTGTCGTCTGTCCCTGTTAAACCCAGGGTAGGGGATAGATCGATGTTATGACCTAGCAGCCCCTCCAGAAACCGAGTCATCTCCCTACGAATTAAAATAAGACTGGGGCAGTGAAAAAACATGTGTAATAGATCTGCGGGCCGCTATTACATTTAGGGCATCTATCATCTTCTCTTACTCCCCATCCATACAGTTTTGCGGGGGTATAATAGAGATTGAACAGGGTCTTATAGTGTTGGGCCTTTAGGTTTGAGGACCGGAATAGTTTCTTATTTAAAAGCAAGGCAAGGTCTAGATCGACATCGGAGTCCCCCAACTTCTGTGCCAGAGAGGTTTCAGTTTTCTCCAAGTCGTCCTGCAGACTAAGAAGAAGATGATTATATACTATTCTTATCTTTTTACCCCCTCCGGTTAGATAGTCGACCAATGAGTTGCCAGGAGGTAGGTGAGCCTTGGTCTTATTGCCGACAGTGATTGAACAATTTGCCCGTATAAAAACCAATGGCTTTGAGGGACACCATATTTCTGCTGTATCACCTCAAAACTAAGAGTTTCGCCACCTGACATGATATCTCCCAGACACCTTATCCCACACTTCCTCCAGACCATGGAGTTATTGCTCTGTCCTAGGTGGGGGAAAAGGCTGTATTTCCACAAATTCGTATTGACGTTAATTTTAGGGATATTCAGAATTTTTCTGACTGCCTTCCAGGTCCCCCACACCCCTTCCAAAATCTTATATCTGGCTTTCCTGTAATATCTGCGCTCAATTTCCCAATTCAACACCCCGGGGGCCTTCCTCCCGAGCAGCAGCTCAGAAATAGATTGGAGGCTCTGATTCCCGGCAAGATCTTCCTGAGGAGCGGTATTGAAGCCTCTACCGGCCAGGTTAGCCCACAGAAAGTCCCAGACCATGCGGTCAAAAGCTTTCTTCGCATCGAGGAGGATCATGGCCATCTCGCTCCCCACAGCACCAAGGGCGTCAAATAAAGCTATTGCTCGACTAGTATGGTCCGTCGTACCTCTACCCGGCACGAACCCATTCTGCCACGGGAGACGAGCTGACCTATGATCCTCCCCAACCTGTTAGCCCAGACTTTGGAGTATAACTTTGTGTCCGCGTTAATGAGCTAAATTGGGCGATAGGACCCCGGCAGCTCTTTGGGCTCCCCTTTTTTATGAAAGATGACGATGTTGGTCTCCTTCCAAGAGTCCGGTATTATGCCTGTACACAAGATACCATTGAATAGATCCAACAAAATAGGGGCAATCTCTTTTTCCAAACATTTATAAGTTTCGAGGGGGATCCCGTCTGGGCCTGCAGCCTTACCGGCAGCAAGCTCCTGCAAGGCTGTAGTTATTTCGCTCAGAGCCAGGTCTCTATCAAGGTCTTCCATGGCCAGCTCATCTAGCCCTGGGCCCACGTTTTCATAAACCGGGTTTTGATCACACATCTCTCCATCATCATCATACAGCGCTTGATAAAAGTTATTGAAAACCCTAAGAATGTCTGTTGGCTCACTATACTCATTTCCATTTTCCTGAATGCTAGAGATGATGTTCTTAGTCCTCTTTTGTCTTATTCGTAAGGCCAATGCCCTCCCTGCCTGCTCCCCTGTCTCATAGCGCCTTGCCCTAGAAGCATGGTATTCGCTGACTTCCTTCTGTGTTATTATTCTCTGGAGATCAGCTTTAGTATTAATAATTTTTTTTAAGTTTACCTGACCATCTACCCCTTGACTAATCCTTCATAAGGTTCTCGATCTCTCTCTTATCCTCTCTCCTTAACCTTGCTGAGCAGCTAATCGTTTCGCCCCTGAGAGAGGCTTTGAATGCTTCCCAAAGACCGTTACGTGACGTGCTGTATCGGTTTGCATCGTAGAATTCTCTCGCCCATTTTCTAATATGCTCCACAAACCTGGTATCTGAGAGTAGTTTCCTCTCAAATGTCCAGCTGTTGTGCTTCCTCTCTACCTTAGTCAATTCACAGACCAGGATCAGAGGATTATGATCCGAAATTGACTTCGGTAATTTCTTAATATGCACCTTGTTTATCTCTGAAGAGGAGATCAGGAAATAATCGAGCTTTGAATATCGTTGGGATGGGCCAGAAAAATATGTGTATCCAGGGTCCAGAGGCTCCTTGGACTCCCAGATGTCTATAAGCCCATGAGATTTTATAAGAGCATTCAGTGCACGATATACTCAGGGTTTATGCCCTGAATAAACAGCCGCCATATTCCAGTCCGCTGAGATGTTTAAATCCCCACAGACTATAATAGGGGTAGGCCAGTCGGCTAATTCTCCTTCCAGATAATCATATATTTCTGGGTCATCCTGGTCTCGTGCTGAAGAATGACGTGGTCAACCGAATCAAAACAGTGGTGGTGACGCGCTGGGATTGGCTGTGCTTGTGCTTTGCTTTGTCGTCTGCCGTAGTCCGAGGCAGAGTGTGGCGCCACGCACAGAGCTACCCAGACGCCACCGCACTTCCAGACCAACCAGTTACATTATCTTCTTCTTCCAACTTAAGACGGCTAAGTTAAAAGCCAGACTGCTGCAAGCTGATCTGTTCAGCCATGGCGGAAGGCGGATTCGATCCTTGCGAGTGCATTTGCTCTCACGAAAATGCAATGAGACGTCTCATTAATCTGATACCCCCGAAGAAGGGCAATGTTGCCCGAAATGCATTGGGTTCTTGATGAAATAAAACGAGACATGTGGAAACATGATGTGTTCTTGTGCCTGTTTGAAGAATGAGGAGATATAAAGAAACGAGTAAAATGAATTGAACAAAAAAAGAAGAATACAAGTGATAAAAATGAAAGGATAAAATGGAGGATTAAGCAATACATGGATTTAATTCATTGGATTTGTTTCAAAATAGGTTGTGCAGCTAGTTGGGAACCGAAATGTGGTTCCCGTGTGTTCATATCTCATCCTGGTTGGAACCATAGACTACACATAAGGTATAGCCCAAATTGAGCTCCACTACTACCCACCTTCCTGAACTATCTGCCTTAGAGCACTTACTCCCACCCAATGAGGGCCTTGCCAAAATAGCGACCCCCTTATTATCGATGTTTGGGATGAGCAAGTCAGCAGCTCATTCCCCGTAATATTCATTTGATTTCTTTTTGACCAGGGAAGGTGGGTCTCTTGTAGACAGAGAATATCGATGTTATTGTGCTTAGTAAAATATCCCAGCCTCTGTCGATTCCTCCAGTCGTTCAACCCACCCATGTTAACTGTAAAGATTCTAATGCTTGTCATGTCTAAGAATTAAGCTTTCCAAGCGATCATTGACTGCTACTGATGCTACAGCTTTTAATGATACTAACAAACCAATATTGGTTTACTATACTAAAAAACCAGGTCATCTCAATTTTTGCTATTTTACCCTTGCCCCTCAGTTCCCCCCAACCACACCCCTGTGGCCTCTCCGGCCACCCTCCCCCCCCTTAGTCCCCACTCCGCCTGATCCCCACCCCCCCTCCCTTTCCCTGCACCCTAACTCGTGAGGTGCTCCGACCTAGTCTGTGCACGTGATGGTCACATTTGAAGCAGTGGAGAAAAATACAGTAGATTCACATATCGTCCGATGCCATGCTACTTACAGCTCTTAAACTAACAGTGTTTCAAAATCCTCCAACCCACAGAACCTTTTATGTGATGCTCAATTACCTATGCAGGAGATACCAATGTTCTTACATTACTTCCCCCGGGATTCTAGGTACTCTTTGGCTTTGATTTCTGATGCGAAGAATAAAGTCCTTCCTTCGTTAATTATTTTCAATTTAGCCGGGTTGATCAGATAAGTCTGCATTTTTTTGTCCTGGAACGGCTTAATTAGCTGTCTTGGTCTCCAGCGTCTTTCGACTGTCACATGACAGAAGTCCGGACGGACGAAAAAAGCCATCCCTTCGACTACCCTCTTGGCATCTGGTCTAGCTTTTTCCGCGATTGCTTGTCTCAGCACAAAGTTAACCAAGAAAATTAAAATTGCCCTAGGTTTATCTCCTTCTTTTGAGTTTCTATTCAGTTTAAACGGAGTGCGATGTGCCCGCTGAATTTCTTCGGACCACTTCCAGCTTGAGAGCTCCGGGAAGGCCTGCTCAAATAGCTTGATTATGTAGGCTCTTACATCAGTTCCTTCGACTCCCTCGGGCACCCCGAGGATGCGGAGATTATTCCGCCTAAGGCGATTTTCAATGTCCTCCAGTTTCCACTGGATGTCCGTAACTTGGGAGCTTTGAGCTTCAACCTTGCTGGTAGCAGCGGCAGCCTCCGTCTCCGTTGAGACTACTCTCTCCTCAAGGTTCGAGATCCGATCTCCTAGGTTGGTGCAGACCTTGCTGAGTTTCCTAACGACACCCTGCATTTTCCTGACTGCTGCTTGGGACTTACGACTGTCCTGCCGGGTTTCTTCTCTAAGGGCAAGGATCTCCTGATGGATAACTTCCAAGAGCGACATCTGGGCATCTACCCCACCAGGACTCCCTTGCAGAGGCATTACAGAGGAGTGATCCCAGCTAAGCTCTCTTTGAGAGGGCTTCTGTCCTTTTAAGCCAATTTGAGTTTTCACTGCCGTTGCCGGAGACTTATGCTCAGGATCACTCTCCAGATCTGGCTCACTATCCTCCAGGAAGGATCTGTGATATTCTTCATCGGTTTTTACCAATCCTCTCTAATGGCACTGTTTTGCATATGCTTTACTTTTTACGGGTCGCTGTTAGACTCCGGTCAAGCTGCGATTAACTTCTGTACTGTAATTCATGAATTTGTATCTTGTGTTTTGATTAACTTGGACAAATTATATTTGTCAATCTGTAACTTGGAATACGTTTTATCATTTTATGTATGACTTTTATGGTTTTCTTTTATAAAACCGAATAAAGTTTGTTGATAATAATCACTAGGGGGTTCATTTACAGGATAGCATAGTATACCTCACAATCTCTCCATGAGTCACAGTCCACACAATGTACATGGTTGGTCCCCCTACTTCCAACCTTACACATACCCCCAATCACCTGCCCAAACCTCTCCCTGCTGATGCCAATGTGGTTTCCATCATCCCACAGACCATATTTTTGGCCACTTTGAAACTGCCCACCCAATAAAAATGCTGCACTAGTAAATACATATCAACTACCATTTCTTGTGTTTGAAACATTTTATTGAATAATAAAAGCTAATAAACATAAGCTGATTATTAAAGCAAAACAAAACATCAGTTGCCATACACATAAGAGACAAAAGTTGTACATAAAAATCAACATACTGTAACACAGCAAAGTTATGTAGAGCACAATTCTTAATTTCGGGCAATCTTTAAAGTTCAACAATAGAAACGTCCACAAAGAACAGAAAAGGAAAGAAAGAAGGTGAGATACAGTGATTTCATTAATGTAATACTTCCTACATATAGAAAAAGAACTCTAATTATTTTCCTTAAGCAATACAGTCTGCACACTAAATTACTAAGAGAAATGTATTGAACAATTAACATTTCATGTGTAATTAGAATTCAATTTGAATATTTTAACCTCCTCAGCATTATTTGACTCATGATTACAGCCTGAATGCTTTCTGGAAAGAACCGCCTCATGGGGTTCAAAATCACATATTTTCCAACAATAGGATTAAATTGATAATCTTGAATTTCACTTCAATTTATTGATTCAGGCCTTTTTGGAGATAAGCAGTTTTAAATATATACAAAATCCATACACTTTTGTAAAATTGTCACCTAAATTTGAATTCAATCCACCTTTTGATTAAACCCTTCCTATTCCAGCAAGCATCACAGGACCACTTGTTTTTATCTTCCTAATTAGTGATAATGTTTCAGACGGCAACACCAATTAATATGTTTAGAATTTTACCTCTGAAAGCAAAAACATGCCATTTCTGAATCATGGTGCACAATAAAATGTAGGAACATAAAGGCATCTTGAGGTATAGCATTCATTAAGGTTTGACCAGGCTTGAAACTAGAATTCCTGAACTTTTGGACATTTAAAAGTCATATTTTAAAAGAGTTCAAACAGACCCAGCATGAGCTCCGTGAAAAATTGAAGATGAGTGAATTGTGCTTAGTGAAAACGTGCTGATTAGTAATCTATTGCTGTAAAATACAGTGGTCAGGCAATGCTTATGGATCTAATCTATTCAGATTTTAACTCCATAGTTTGTTCAATAAATTGACTGAGCATAATACTTGAAGGTCCATCTCTCAGATCAGTTCTATTACAGTTTTATTTGCGATAACACTAATTGATCCTTGGTCTAATTCTAGATTATTGTCTGCAATAGAAACCAGTACAAACAGATCAAATCTTAAAGGATTGAATATGTTTATTATAGTGGTTTAGAGTAAACCCAGAAGACACACATTGTTCCTAAAACTCAGAAAATGTATCTAAAGATTATGATTACATCCTATGTTATGCCTAGAGACCGCTTTAGATGCTTTCCTATTTAAGTGACAACATTTGCAAATATATTTAACAAAACATTATTAAAGCTGGATGTCAGAAATGTTGTTTAAGTATTGTGTAAGAGTTATGTGTGATGGTTTTTATTTGATCTGAAGCAACACTAACACTAAATAGGTATGTGCACAGGTTATCATTCAACTAACATTACTAGAAAACTTGATTTGGAGGGATTTGAGAAAAATTGCCTCTTGTACCAAGAGTTTTATTGTTTAAAAATCCACTGGTTCGGTAATTTACAGAGTTTGCAAATGATAAACCCCTTTTTAAAATGCACTAAGCCCATTTAACAATTCAGAATTTGGAAGGGGAATGTTAATAGTGTCCCTTCTGAATATTTAATACATCCTTAAGGTACGTATTATGCTTTGAAACCATATGTGCGCTGAAAAACAGTAACAGGAGGTAGTACCCCAAGGGGTGCATTAAAAATGCCTTTATTTAAAAGCAATCACAGACACAGTAGTGTGCTGACTCCACAAGCAACCACTTTTCCCAAATGGATTATTCATTCATGAACCTCAGTATTTCCTATATTGCTGAAATGTAGTCTTTAATATTTTTGTCATGTGGTGTAAATATTTGTTACTGTTATTTTATTTCCCATTTCAATATTGTCATGAACTGTACCTATTCTTTTTGTCAAACATATTGAAATATCTTTATCACAATTTTTGGGGCATTCTAAAGTGTTTTCACTCTCTAACTTAAAGCTTCCTAAGAAAAATACTGACGCGAAGTCCTGGTTTCTCCTAGATCATTTAGCTTTCTCACTAAACCAAGCACAATATTGATTTGGGAGAGGTGGTTATTGTAGTCATACGCACTGGGGTTAGTTTAGAAAAGACAAATATAACAAAAGTGCTGCTGCTCATTGTACTCCATCAATAACAAGCATTGGCATAGCCAATAGGTCTCGCCTTTGGGACCTTATAAGTGTTTAGCCATGCAGATCCAGTAACAATGTGAAATAATTTCTATTAAAAAAAAAAGACTATAAACTAACTAAGCTAGACGTGACTGGTTAATCAAACATTTCTGGAGGTTTAGTATATATAAACAACTCATTTTTTCTATGGTGTGCCATTTAAAATTGATGCTCTAAATTTTGGTAACAGTACACAATGGAAAAAGACTGCAATGCTGCTTTTATATCAATTTACTTTTGAACGCTTGAAGTGAAAGACAATTCTAAATGGCATTTGCTTTAGAGTAGGCGCTAATGACTATTTCCGGTTGACAATGTAGTTAGCATTTTTTGTATAAGATGTGTTAGAAGTATGGGTAGGGAAAATGGCTATTTTGGCCAAAGGCTTCCCTTTCTATATGCATGCTAGTTTTAATTTGTACACAGAATCACAATTTTTGTATGTGGTGCACTGTAATGTTAGATGAATCTGTTTTACCCCTTTGATAAGCAAGGGATGACGATAACCTTTTTTTGTCCCTGGTTTTAAATAGATTCAGATTGGAACAAACAAGGTGTTTGTTGACTTTGCCTCAGAAAATCGTTGTTTCCTGCATGCTGCTTTCATGCGACTTAACTCCCTACAGTGGAAGAGACGGCTGCGTGCCTGCAGAAATGGGAAGATCAGTACTTGGATGTTTCGGTTCGCCAGTAGGGCCAGAATAGAAGCTGTTAAAGGCAGGGGTTTAGCTTCCCAAAGGTGCAGCAGGTGCAATGGCACCAGGTCCCAGACGCCTTAAAGGCCCACTGAACCCTGGTAAAAGCTGTTTGTCATATTCAAACAGAGGCCTGAGGGTCCCACAGAAGAATGATTATTGCTGTTTTCCACAGTCCAAACAGAGGGCATGGGTCAAATTTCCTTTCTTGCCCTAGGGCCCAGGGCACACTGGCTAGGCCACTGGGCAAGGATGCAGTGGGGAAGAGGTGGGGAGACAGGTGGATTATATAAACAGCTCGACGATTACTTCATGCCTGGGTATTAAAGTATTCATTGCAATTAAAGACTTAAGCAGGAATAGATCTCGTAATATAGGGAGGCCTATGTACAAATGCAGCTCGATTAGCGGCTGCCTTTTAACATCTCACTTATCACCTCTCCTAATTTACATTTTTATATTAGATGCAGACATAAATCGTGACCTATGAATATGTTTATCTATCTTTAGGTTCCAAATGACCCATCTTTTGCATATGCAAGTATCAGACAGGTCGGGAACGCCTAATGGCTTTGAACTTGATAAAGCCACATTAATCACTGGTCTTGAAATACAAATGGCAGCATTAGGCACGCAGAGGTGTATTCTACGTAATCTCATTATGTTCAGGGTACGGGAGAGAATTTAGGGCATAAAGCACTTTGACAAAAACATTTCTGCCACCATAGAAATTCAATCTTCCTTGTCCTACCCTAGTATACAAGTAGTACCACATTCTTTGTATACCTGAATTAAATAGGCACACAAAATAGTACCGTATTTAAAGGCCCAGTTCAGAATTACATGGAAGGTGCACTGTCCCAGACTACACAACTGTGCAGTTTTCAGCGGGTGCTATCATCCCACACAGGGGCGAGCACACCAGATTATGCTGGAAAAAACATGTGGTGCCCCAACGTAGGCGCAGTTGTAAACCACCAGTCTGCTTACATAGTAAAGCGTCTGGCAGCTATTAAGTGAGGTGGCACGTTTCCCCTGCAGGTGGTTGGGGTCTGTCACCATCCTGTCAGGTGGGGGGTATACAATCAATGCACCTCTTGACTGCTTGTTTGCCTTTTCGCTGTGTCAATAATACAGTGCAGTCCTTGGAGGAGGAGTCAATTTGTATTCATGAAAGACACTTGTGTTTCTCGGATGTGTAATCTCCAGATGATGCCTGAACTGTTCCCCAATGGGCTATTTGTACATCGTATTGAATTGTATGTTCTTATGAGGACTGTTAATAATAATAAAAAATATTTAGTGAGTGTTTATTGCCCTCTATGTCACTCTACTTCTAAGCACCTAATACAGCTGGTACAGTGCTTACTGTCATCTGCTCACTTACATTATGCTTATTATGCTTAATATAAATAGTGCACAATTTTGGCGTTTGTGTCTGCCTACAACGTGGACCTGATACAAATAGCAGTACCTACAAGGTGGATGGTACAATTCAACAAGAGTCTAAGATACTCCAGCACAGATGACTTTGCATCAACATTACGGGGCATCAGTCTTGATGGCAAGCCAACTTAAAACTTATCAGTATTGTATACATTATTATCAGAGACTATACTTGCCTCTTGGATACAACTTTACAACGGAATTTTATTAATTTTTGTACAGTTGTGTGTATACAATAAAACAACCTCCCCACCATAATTGATCTGGCTATTCATCTTGTTGGGATCTGGAGTAGCATGCTACTCGCCTAAAAGCACTTCAACACTTCATCAGGGGTAGCAAGCGCTATATAAATGCAAAACCTTCCCTCTTCTATCCCCCCACAATCTTTTTTAACCCAACTAACAGACCAACATGTCCAGCTCTCATATACATTTTATATTTCACTATACTAATTCACCACTAATCATTTTTGGATCCTAGAGTAGTGTGCTACTCGTCGAAAAAGCGCTTCAAAGTTCGTATGGGGTAGTAAGTGTTATGTAAATCTAAATACATTACAATTACAGTTTACATCGGGCTGCACTAACACGAGGATAGAAGTAGAGTGGGGATTAGAGTTTATCTGCCCAGCACAAAGCAAACTACAGAAAGTGTGGGAACAGTCTATATGTTGTGCACCTGGCAGAGAAAAACACAGCAGAGGTGGGAAGAAGGTAGGTCATCTGATGGTCAGACCTATGTGGAAAGAGGCAATCACTTTGGGCAGAAAAGAGGGCTTACACGGAGGACTACTTTGTTCGGATGCACAGCAAGAAAGGCAGGTCTGGAAGATAAGCCTGAAGCTCACTCATCCTGCAAGCAGAGGTGATGGCAAGCAAAAAACTAGTCTTCTAAGGAGGCGAAGAGGATAATTATGTAGGCGCTCAAAGGAGCACACATAAGATAAGTGAGGTCAACTCCCACTAGGGCATTACGAAAGGAGAAGGAGGAAAGAGATGAGTAATGCACTTCAGAAATCTGTTAACAATAGGATCGAAGGCCATGCTCAAGAGCTCGGGGTACCAGACTTGGAACTGATCGCGTTTGATCTTCTTCAGCAATCTTGGCAGAAGTGGTACAGGAGGCCGCAACTCCACTCACAACGAAAAGGGTCGCCGAGCGAGAGCCGCTTTGGAAACTCTAACACGCAGAACTGCTGACATTGAGCGTTCTCTTCGGTGGCGAATAGATCGAATCAAGGCTCTCCCCACTACTGAAAGAGACCTAGCACGAACTTCGAGTGAAGATGCCATTTGTGATCCATCATGCACCAGCGGCGGAGTTTGACCGCCCTGGCGTTCAGGGAACCTGCCAGGTGTTGAACCACCAGAGATATGCCCTGATGTTCCAGCCATGTCCAAAGGCGAAGAGCCTCTTGAAATACGGTCCACAACCCCACCCTGCCCTGTTTGTTGCAGTACCACATGGCGGTGGTGTTGTCCGTGAACACCTGCACCACTCTTCCTTTGACAGAAAGAAGGAATGCCTTCAGTGCAAGACGAATCGCCCGGAGCTCCAGAGGGTTGATGTGGTGCCTGGACTCCGCCAGAGACCAGAGGTCTTTGATCTCCGCCATTCCCATATGGCTGCCCCAACCCAGGAGTGACGGATCCGTCACTACTGTGAACTCAGGTTGGAGAAGGTAGAGGGATCTGATGTTGACCCAATCCTGGTTCGTGAGCCATCACTGCAACTGACTTGCAGTCACCTCCGAAATCTGAACGTCATCGGAAAGATTCCTCTGGTGCTGCGCCCACTGGAACTTCAGGTCCCACTGCAGAGCATGTATATGCCATCTGGCATGATGCACCAGCAGGATGCAGGAGGCCATGAGGCCCAGCAGCCTCAGGGTCATTCTCACCGAACACCGGGATGGAGGCTGGAACATCGGTATCATAGCCCCAATATACTGGACTTGCTGCTAGGGAGGATAGACCCAAAACTGTGCTGTGTCCAGAACCGCTCTGATGAAAAGGAGCTTATCGGTTGGAATCAGGTGCGACTTCATCACGTTAACTGAGAACCCCAGCAAATACAGGAAGTCCGTCGTAGTCTGGAGGTGGGAGCCTTCGACAGCCAGTCGTCGAGATAGGGGAAGACTGGAACCCCTGATCTGCGCAGATGAGCTGCTACCACCGCCATCACTTTCGTGAACACCCAGGGGAGGGGCTGGTAAGGTCAAAGGGGAGCGTGGTAAACTGAAAATGTGTGTGGCCCACCGTGAACCGTAGGTATTGCCGGTGGGCAGGCAAGACGGGGATGTGAAAGTAAGTGTCCTGCAAGTCCAACGCTACCATCAAATCTCCAGGGTCGAAGGCAGATAAGACCTGAGCCAAGGTTAACAACTTGAACTTCTCCTTTTGGAGAAAGCGGTTGATGTCCCTGAGGACTAAGCTAGGATGCAGGCCTTTGTCCTTCTTGGGTACCAAGAAGTAGTGGGAGTAGCAACACCGACCTACTTCTGGCACAGGGACGCGTTTGACAAAGAGATCCATAACTTCCTGGAAGAGAAGGGCCAAATGATCCTCCGACATGGGATGAAATCACCACACACTGCATGACCCTTACGCACTCCGCTGCTTGCGGAACTCCGCGTAGACCGCCAGAGTTTTTTTGTCACTTTGCGGAGTTCCTCACTGAGGAACTCCGCATAAGCTTAATCTTATCATGAAAAAATAGATATAAGGCATATGTTAAGAAACAAGGGTGAGCAGAAACCTTTGGGCAATTAGTTGATTTTTGCAAGCACTAACACTTCTCTGTGTCAAGTAAAGACCTTGAGAGTTTTGTAACTTTCAGATACTCAAATTGTGGATTCTGTTGCAATGAAAAAATTTTCCAGGCCTGAAATTTCTTTGGAGGTTGCATGCAGGCAGCCTAAGATATCCTGCAAGAGTTTCTTGATGAATTCTATTGCAACTACAATATGTGCTCTCTCATGTAAAGTCAGATTGTTAGAAGCTTTTCTGCAACTCAAGATACGCCTTACTTTTCACCTGGTGTGGATGCATTTCTCATGTTTAGTGATATCTCCTTTCTGAGTATAACGTTTCTGGCTTTCCTCTCCTGTATATGGATTTAGTCCAGTGTGAATTCTCTCATGTGAATTGACATTGTATTCAAGACTAAACCTTATCTGACGTTCAGAACACACATAAGGCTTTTTTCTCCCATGTGAGTTTACTCATGTCAAGTGAGAAGTAATTTGTACCCAAAACATTGCTTGCATTTCAAGCACTCATGAGGTTTTTCCCCAGAGTGGGATCTCTCATGAAGCATAACACTGTCTTTCAGATTCAACCTTTTATGGCATAAGGATTTTCTCTAGTGTGGAGTTTCTCATCGTGAAATAGCATTTTTCTCTGCAGCTTTTCTGGCATACAGAGCACTCATAAGGTTTTTCATCAGTATGGAGTCGCTTAGTGAGGCTGTGCCTATCAAATAGGAATTTCTGGCATTCCCAGAAATTGGTAATGTTTTTCCCCCGTGTGCGTCTGCTCATGTAGAGTGAGATTGAGTTTAAAATGTATGCTTTTCTGGCATTCGGAGAACTGATTATTTTGATGGTGTGTTTTCTTATGGCGCTAGTAACCATCTCTACCTCTGAATCTTTCCTGACATTTAGAGCACTGATACATTTTTTTCTCTTGTGTGGATTTTCACATGACCAGTGAAATGAGATTTTTGGCTGAAACATTTTTGGCATTCAGAGCACTGATAAGGCTTTTCTCCAGTGTGGATTCTTATATGCATAGTGAGACTGCTTTTTACACTGAAACATTTCTGGCATTCAGAGCACTGAAAAGGTTTTTCCCCAGTGTGGATTCTTGTATGTTGAGTGAGTCTTATTTTGTCACTGAAACATTTCTGGCATTCGGAGCACTGATAAGGTTTTTCCCCAGTGTGGATTCTTATATGCTTAGTGAGACTGCATTTGTTTATGAAACATTTCTGACATTCAGAGCACTGATACGGTTTTTCCCCTGTGTGGATTCTTATATGCACCGTGAGAGAGCGTTTTTCACTGAAACATTTCTGGCATTCAGAGCACTGATAACGGTTTTCCCCAGTGTGGATTCGTATGTGCCGTGTGAGACTACTTTTTGTACTGAAACATTGCTGGCATTCAGAGCACTGATAAGGTTTTTCCACAGAGTGGGTAAATGCATGTTGATATAGAGTCGCTTTGAAACTAAACCTTTTCTGGCATTCAGTGCATTGATAAGGTTTTTCCCCAGTGTGGAATCTCAAATGTGCAGTTAGAATAGATTTACGGTTGAAATGTTTTGGACATTCAGAGCACTGATAAGGTTTTTCCCCAGTGTGGAATCTCAAATGTGCAGTTAGAAGTGATTTAAGTTTGAAATGTTTTGGGCATTCAGAACACTGATAAGGGTTTTCCCCAGTGTGGATTCTTGTATGTTCAGTGAGTGTGCTTTTGTAACTGAAACATTTCTGGCATTCAGAGCACTTAAAAGGTTTATACCCAGTGTGGGTTCTTATATGCCGAGTGAGACTGCTTTGGACACTGAAACATTTCTGGCATTCAGAGCACTGAAAAGATTTTTCCCCAATGTGGGTTCTTATATGCAGAGTGAGACTCCTTTGGTCACTGAAAGATTTCTGGCATTCAGAGCACTGATAAGGTTTTTCCACAGAGTGGGTTAATGCATGTCGAAATAGGCTTGGTTTGTTACAAAAACTTTCCTGGCATTCAGAGCACTGATAAGGGTTTTCCTCAGAGTGGATTCTCATATGTTCAGTGAGTTTAGATTTACGGCAGAAACTTTTTTGGCATTCATCGCACTGGTAAGGTTTTTCCGCAGAGTGGGTTAAAGCATGTTCATATAGAGTCGCTTTGACACTAAACCTTTTCTGGCATTCAGAGCACTGATAAGGTTTTTCCCCAGTGTGGATTCTCATATGCTCAGTGAGATAAGATTTACGCCTGAAACTTTTTTGGCATACTTTGCACGGAGAGTGGTTTTCCCCAGTGTGGATTCTCATATGCTCAGTGAGATAAGATTTACGCTTGAAACTTTTTTGGCATACTTTGCACTGAGAGTGGATTCCCCCAGTGTGCATTATGTCAAATTCTGTGAGATAAGATTTATGGCTGTGTCTATTTTGGCACATGTAACTTTTCCCCCCAAATTAGGTTATTTTGCTTTGATTGAGGCGGTTTTGAACACTGAATTTGTTCTCACAGCCAGTGTTTTTATAAGGTGTATTCCTAGAGTTAATATCTCTGCATTTAGTTTTCTCTTGCCTATATGCCACGGTAAGGGGGAACCCGATTTTAGAGTCAGGCTTGTTTAGATAATGTTCAGCATTTATCTCTAAAAGAAATTGTGTGTATTCTTCTTAACACTTCAATTGAGCAAACTATGTCTGGAAGCAGCCCTGTAACACCTGTCGAAATGTTTCTAGCAGATAATAGTCTTTAGGTTATGGCCTCTCTGGCAGCAACTTATTTTGTGACTGAAGACTTTCTCAAATTTATTTGTATAGGTTCTTAATAATGCAGTGATAAGGTGTTAGTCTGATATTTAATAATTAAGCTGATAAGTACCTTTTTGCACTGACGTAATGGCAGTAACTGAGGGCGTTAGAACGTGCACAGTACTATTGTGGATCACGAGTCTCAGAACATCAGTTCCTTTTACCTTTCTATGTTTGGTGTAAGGTTAAGGTTTGTAGTTCTGAAGACGAAGATTTATTTACATTACCTATAGTGCAACGGTGATCCTTTAATCCATTTTTATCTTTAACAGTTTTACATATCACTCATTCATAGCAGATAATGTTGAGGCGATTTACATAGAATTACAGAACAGTACACAATAAAAAGGAAACAATCTTAGATGGTTATGAACACAATAAAGTGGTGAATTTTTAAGGTTTTCGCAAGAGTGAGCAGAGTGGGTCGTGGTTTTCTACCCAGAGGCAGATAGTCTCAAACTTGCGTAACTGGTTAAAAACGGTGTTGAACAAAGGTGATTTTCCAATATTTCGGTTGTTCACGTGTCAGCTTCGGAGTCTTCTTTCAGCGTCTTTTCTTTGATGGTCTTCAGAAGAAACCTTTTGTTATAACTTTCTTTTATGCAGTGTGTGCTTCCTCTCTGGAATTACATGATGTTTTAGATGAACGTTATTCTGTGCACAGATATGGCTTTGTTCTGGGTTAATGAAATACTAAATTAGAGATATCACTTACAGTATAGTACTTTACTCAGCTCCCACTTCCTCGCCACACCTAGATTTTGGAAATTGTTTAAACGTAGAAGGCAGGATGACCTTCAGTTTTTCAAAATAATCCTTCCTATGGCACTGACTTCAGTTGCCTGGTGCTAAATCTTGCTTTCTTCGTCAGTAATTTCAATCATCTATAGTATTAAAATTAAATAGTTAATACATGAAAATTTCCAAAAATATAATTCACAAGCCATATCAATGCAGAGTTGCAGAATTTTGAAAATGTTGAGCTGTTTTTCAGACAGAGCAGAGTGTAGAATGGTAGCCTGAGAGTACTTGGATGTAGGAGTGAGGATTTATAGAATTTTCAACATTTTATTAAGCTCACAAAGGATACATGTACCCTATGGAGTTGCAACATAGAATCCCAAAGGCAGATATGAAAGTCATATGGACTGGCACCAAACAGATATTAAAAACATATACACTAATAATTAATTTGTAATGCATATTTCTGGGAAGGGAATGACTCCTCCACGGACAACAGGCATTTTCCCCTGCCCTGAGTTACCACCTACTTGTATCTGGTATCCTGACTTTTGAGTTTGGCCTCTGCCGCACGCAAATCTATTGTGTATTGCGAGGACTATGCCTAGACATATCCCTCAACTATAGTCCAGAGTATGAATCAAGGGCAATGAAATTAAGGCGTACTTTCATGTGTTCATTTTATTCCATCTGATTATCCTTTGTTAGGTTTTTCGGCACCTGGATGTACCGGGTTCAGAAAAACAGGACACCATTTTTTTCCAGACAGGAAAATTAGACTGAATTTTTCTGCCACCCCAGTATTGTGCAACTTCTAACAAGGGACTATGAGAGGTCTTGGACCGGTCCTGTGACCTGGAGGGTCACACCAAGTGTGCCCTTATTTAAGGCAGAGGACTGTCATGGGTTTACCAGCTAGAGCGGTGGTGGCAATGCACCCTGTTGTAAGGATCAATAGCCTGATGAGATCTTTGCATCATGGTCAGTGTAGTGGCTTCCTACTGACACACCCATGTAATGCTCCATTTCTATGCCTGCGCCCAGACTTTGCGATAACATCAAGTGCATGTTTAGGGTGTTGGTGTGCGTAGTATAAATGCAATGTGAGAGTGCGACAGAGTAAACCGCATCTCCTGCCTGCCAGTTATGTATACAAGTGGGACCAGCTATCCCTTTTTATACCCTAGTTCAAAGTCCTCTGTTACCAAGGAATAAAATGCTCTACAAAGTATTCAGGTGCCTGCTGTGACACCAGGGATGGTGTCAGCCTGACAGTTTATCTAAGTTGCAGGGACATCACCTGCAGGCTGAATTACTTAATGGAGAAGCTGTGTACCTGTCCTGAAGAGCCTAGAAGTCAGTCTGCCTAGAAGCCTGGCTGTCTGGTAAGAAAGGGAAGGGAGGACAAGGCTGTCCTGGAAGAAGCAAGGTCCGACACATCCTCGTTATTTGTAGGGCGGGCCGGAAAGCCATCCAGCAGGACCAGCTAGTCTGAGGGACCCCCTCCTCCCCCGCCAAGACTCTCCCAACAGTTCAAGCCAAAAAATAAAACTCTACGACAAAGTGATTGTTGAGTCCCAGTTGGAAGATTGTGTGCTGCCAACAGGCCCATTCAAGGTTGCATTTGCCAAATTCCTAACACATCAGGGTCTGAATCTACTGGCTTCCTGGAGAGCATGTGTTGGGCTTTTAGCTGATAAATTTCTGACTACTCTGTGTCAGAGGCCCATGAGGGACTACAACTACTCCAGTGTCAAACACCCGGTCTGAGCTTACGCCTGTGGTCCAGCTGGCCACAGTGTGGGCTCAATTGCTGACGGTCGGGCCTCCAGAGGGCTTGCACTTACCGACAGGCCAGGTGTGACTGCTACCTTGGGACTGCTGATCTCCAGGCAACTGCAAAGAAAAGACAGAGTGGGTGCCCTACTGAATGCAGCCCTATATCCAGGACAAAAGCGCTCCACAAAAGCCTGCTGGTGCGTCACTGCTCTCTCGAGTGTTCTGGCGTGCCATTCAAGTGCCGGGAAACAGGAAAGAGACCCAGACAAGACTGACTCATCCTGTGGAAGGATAAGGCACTTACGACAGAGCATATACGCATTGGGGTGACTGGACTGACAGAACTGCACCTATACTATCTTTATGATACTCCTAAATGCCCCTAGAGGGGAAGAGGGTATCAGAACCGGACACACCTGTCTACAGCACATGGTAGTCTGGCATGCCTGCACCATCCTTTCACCCACACTGTCCATAAAGTTGATTTTAGAGATGCTACGCACATAGCAGGGGGAATCTCAGACCATTCGCTGGTGGAGGTGCAACTCGATGGTCCGGTCGTGGACTTCATCCTACCCCCAAGGGTTGATCCGTGATATTTAAAAGACAAGACGTTCAAAGCTCGAATGAGAGATAGAGCAGAATTCTATTTTAAGGAGAACGGGCGGCCTGTTGAATCAGCTTGCATGCTATAGGGTGAAATTAAGGCAGTGATTCGAGGCCAGACACAAGCCTTGATTGGGAAAATGTCGAAGGAACGTAAATTGAAGTGCGAGGCTCAGGACAAGGAATGCGCTTTCCTGGAGGTTCGGTTGGCAAGCGGGGAATCAGTTTCTCTCCCATTACACCATCAACTGAAGCTGCACACATTAAGAGCACTAATGGAAAATAGCGTGCACTCATGCACTGGCTACCCAGCATTGTCTCTATGATGTCGGTGATAAAGCCAATGAGTTGCTTACATGGTTAGAGAGACAAGACAAAGGAAGGAACTGGATCCTTGAGGACACAGACAACAAGGGGATGGAAATACTGGGAGAGACTTCCTGAAAGACCTGACCCTGCCAATGTTTACAAATGAGGACCGAGTCGCACTAGACCAAGACCTGACAGTAGACTAAATCAATAAGACAATAGGAACCTTGCAAGCAGGGCAAGCGACGGGGCCTGATGAGCTCCCGTTAGAATTATATAAAAGCATGATGGATAATATCAGGGAGTACCTCCAGAGTAGGTTTCAGACTGCCTGAAAATAAGGGTGTCTCCCGGAGCACCAAAGAACGTCTGAGGTGGCGGTCATCCCAACAAGCATTAGAAATGCAATAGGTCTCGGATTTATTTGAGTTAGAGCTAATGGCATTGTAAATGGCAAAGTCTTTTAGCCATGTGTTATGGAGTGTATGCATGTGGTGTGTAGTGGAATTATGTGGGTTGGATTGGAATTGTAGCAATGGTGGCATGCTGCGCTTTAGATGAATATGTTTAAAAGTAAAGTGCACCATACTGCGATTGCTACAATAGTTAATTGTGGATGCGTTAACAATTGATGTGTGCACTGATGCCTGGTGGTGTGTGTGCCTGTAGAAATTGTGCACTGATGGCTGGTGGTGTGTGTGCTTGGTGGAAGCGTGCACTGCCGGCTGGAGGTGTGTGTGCTTGGTGGAAGCGTGCACTGATCTCTGGTGTTGTGTGCCTGGTGGAAGCCTGCACTGACAGCTGATGGTGTTTGTGCCCGGTGAAAGTGTGCAGTGACGGCTGGTGGTGTGTGTGTGTGGTTGCGTGTGTGGTGGTGAGTGTGTGGTGGTGAGTGTGTGGTGGTGTGTGTGGTCTTATGTGTGTGGTCTTATGTGTGTGGTTTTATGTGGGGGGTCTTATGTGTGTGGTCTTATGTGAGTGGTCTTATGTGTGTGGTCTTATGTGTGTGGTCTTTTCCTGCGCACTCACTCTTACTCTGCAGTCATTCTGCACTCACTCTCATTCTGCACTCACTCTGCACTCACTCTCACTCTGCACTCACTCTGCACTCATTCTGCACTCACTCTACTCTCTGCACTCACTCTCACTCTGCACTCACTCTCACTCTGCACTCACTCTCACTCTGCACTCACTCTCACTCTGCACTCACTCTGCACTCTCACTCTGCACTCACTCTGCACTCACTCTCACTCTGCACTCACTCTCACTCTGCACTCACTCTCACTCTGCACTCACTCTCACTCTGCACTCACTCACACTCTGCCGCACTCACACTCTGCCGCACTCACACTCTGCCGCACTCACACTCTGCCGCACTCACTCACACTCTGCCGCACACTCTCATTCTGCACTCACTCTGCAGTTATTCTGCACTCACTCTGCACTCACTCTCACTCTGCACTCACTCTCACTCTGCACTCACTATCACTCTGCACTCACTCTGCACTCTCACTCTGCACTCACTCTGCACTCACTCTCACTCTGCACTCACTCTCACTCTGCACTCACTCTCACTCTGCACTCACTCTCACTCTGCACTCACTCACACTCTGCACTCACTCACACTCTGCCGCACTCACACTCTGCCGCACTCACACTCTGCCGCACTCACTCACACTCTGCCGCACACTCTCATTCTGCACTCACTCTGCAGTTATTCTGCACTCACTCTGCACTCACTCTCACTCTGCACTCATTCTGCACTCACTCTACTCTCTGCACTCACTCTCACTCTGCACTCACTCTCACTCTGCACTCACTCTCACTCTGCACTCACTCTCACTCTGCACTCTCACTCTGCACTCACTCTGCACTCACTCTCACTCTGCACTCACTCTCACTCTGCACTCACTCTCACTCTGCACTCACTCACACTCTGCCGCACTCACACTCTGCCGCACTCACACTCTGCCGCACTCACTCACACTCTGCTGCACTCACTCACACTCTGCCACACTCACTCACATGCTGCCCTCAACACGCTGCCCTCAACACGCTGCCCTCAACACACTGCCCTCAACACACTGCCCTCAACACACTGCCCTCAACACACTGCCCTCAACACTCTGCACGCCTTCAACACGCTGCCCTCAACACGCTGCCCTCAACATGCTGCCCTCAACACAGGGAGAGGAGTTGGCCTAACGGCTAGGGCGCTCGACCTCGGACCTGGGGATCTGGGTTCGAGTCTCGGTAACGACGCCAAAACCTCCTGTGATTCTGGGCAAATCACTTAATCTCCCCGTGCCTAAAATGAATGTGTGTCCGTCCTCATGTAACGTAACTTGTGGTATGTAAAGCGCTCTGATACCTGATTCGGTTCAGGTCTAGTTTGCGCTATATAAAACTCTGCAAAAACAACAAAAAACTCTGCCGCACTCACTCACACTCTGCCACACTCACTCACACGCTGCCCTCAACACGCTGCCCTCAACACGCTGCCCTCAACACACTGCCCTCAACACACTGCCCTCAACACACTGCCCTCAACACACTGCCCTCAACACTCTGCACGCCTTCAACACGCTGCCCTCAACACGCTGCCCTCAACACGCTGCCCTCAACATGTTGCCCTCGCCACGCTGCCCACAACACGCTGCCCTCTGCACGCCCTCAACACTCTGCCCTCTGCACGCCCTCAACACTCTGCACTCACACACACTCTGCACGCCCTCAACACGCTGCCCTCAACACTCTGCCCTCAACACATGCTGCCCTCAACACACGCTGCCCTCAACACATGCTGCCCTCAACACGCTGCCCTCAACACGCTGCCCTCAACACGCTGCCCTCAACACTCTGCCCTCAACACTCTGCCCTCAACACTCTGCACGCCTTCAACACGCTGCCCTCAACACCCTGCCCTCAACACGCTGCCCTCAACACTCTGTCCTCAACACTCTGCCCTCAACACTCTGCCCTCAACACTCTGCCCTCAACACTTGGCCTCAACACTCTGCCCTCACACACGCTCTGCACGCCCTCAACACGCTGCCCTCAACACGCTGCCCTCAACACGCTGCACGCCCTCAACACACTGCCCTCAACACGCTGCCCTCAACACGCTGCCCTCAACACGCTGCTCTCAACACTCTGCCCTCTGTACGCCCTCAACACTCTGCCCTCAACGCTCTGCCCTCAATGCTCTGCCCTCAACGCTCTGCCCTCAACGCTCTGCCCTCAACACTCTGCCCTCAACGCTCTGCCCTCAAGTCTCTCTGCCCCTGCCCCAGCCCAGCGCCCCTCTGTGTCTGCAAGAACCATGCCCTAGAAGTTGACTGACCCTGCCCCAGCCCAGCGCCCCTCTGTGTCGCAAGAACCATGCCCTGGGATCAGACTGACCCTGCCCAAGCCCAGTGTAGACACAGAGAAGAGGCTGACAGGGAGAGCTCCTTGCTCTAAATACATATTTGGAATTTTTGCAGTTTGCCAACTCCAGCTGGAAAGCAAGCGCCGGCTCCAAGTGCTCTTGTTATTCAGTTCATAGACAGCTAAGCGGCCACATTTGCTGACATAAATCATGGGAATGAAATGTATCCAGTCTCTCAATTAAAAGTTTTAAATATAATTTAAATATAATATACGAGTCTATCTCTCAGCACCCCTGCCTACTCGATCTCATAACAGATATGAGTATGCCCGATACGAGAGCAACTCGCAACAAAAACAGAAGCCGCAAAAAAAAAAAAAAGAACCATAATCGTAAACCGCCGGCGAGAGGTGCACACGCGCGCGCCACTGCCACCATATGTCTTGAATTATCTCCGCTGTGACGGCTGAGATAATTGAAGATATATGACCTTCTGGTGCGCGTAACAGACACCAATAGGCCATAGGCGGAGCTACTCGACCGCCTATGGCCTATTGCGTGTTCTGTTTCTAAAGCACACGCACACGAAGGCCAATAGCAATGCACGTAGCAAAAAAAAGCACGAAAAACCACAAGCAGCCTGGAATTCGTTAGGTACGTTTTCGGAAGCCCTGAGAAAAGGACTCTTAGGCCACGCCCACTGCTGACGCAGTGGGACGGTAGGCCAGAGCCCTAAAAAGGACGAACCAGCAACTGAGTGTGGGTCTTATAGGCCTATCTCCCCGCTTAATATTGAGACTAAGGTCCTTGCGAACGCCCTGGCGATCTGCCTGCGGACAGTAATTGCAACAGTGGTTCATCCTGATCAATCGGGCTTTATGCCACACCAGGGAGCGCGCTTAAATCTCCGACACCCTAATGGAGTACCAAATGCAATAGGGGATTCCTTTGCTGAACCAGTGGCGCTGCAGTTAAGCTCTTGTATGTGGCCCCTCTAGCGAGCATGCGCCTCAATAATACAGTCTACCGAGTCTTTGCCATCCGACAGGGATGTTCCTTGTCTCCTATGCTCTTCACACATGTTTGGGTTCACCAGGACCTCTCATATGGGGTAATCCAGTTGATCAGGAGTGGGATGTGAGAATCTCCGTCTACTCAGACGTTTTGTTATATGACACGTAGCCAGCCTTCTCGAGTGAACGAATCCTACACATTTTTCACATACTTGGAGATTATTCAGGAGATAATATCAACTGGAAGAAGTCCTTAATATTCCTGCTGGTGGCAGGGACCCTGCGGCTGCCCTCTAGGTGCACAGTTAGGGTGGCACTACATAGCTTTAAATATTTGGTTGTGTTCATTACAAGAGAGCACAGGCAGGAACATACTCCCGAAATTAGACAGTATTCGCTGGGATGCCCCACACTTGCGGGCGCTCCCGCTCTCCTTACTGGGCCGGGTGGCCCTATTTAAAGTGAGGACCCTCCAGGGTCTCCTGTACATTGTGCAAAAAATGTCCTTTAAGATCCCACCAGACATTTTTTTTCAAAAGGTAGTCTGAGAACTTCGCCTCCTGTTGTGGGATGGTGGCACGTCACGCTGAGTAAGTTGTAGAGGGGAGTTTATTAAGGTGGACTGGCGGTCCGGAGCATTCTCAAGTATTACTGGGCCACGCAGTTGGTGGCAGTCTACAACTGGGTTTTTGTGGACCGTGAGGATCCTGCTTACCGGGTAGATAGATTGTCCATGAGCAAGAGAGGTTACCCCACCCGGGTGCTGCTGTATCGAAGAAAGTATGAGTGCACCCTGCCTACTCATACCCAAACATTGGTAAAGGTGTGGAGAGAGGCTACCAGGTATTTAGGCTGGGAAGGTAAGCTGACTGAAATGACTCCACTGTATGATGGTGATCTCTTAAGTGCAGTGGGAGGATTGCAGGGCTTCACAAAATGGGGATTGATTAGCTTAGAGCGGCCGGGCGATGTGTGGGGGGACAGGCGCTTGTGTCCTTCACGATCCTACAACAAAAGTATAAATTAGGTGACTAAAAACAGTTCTGGCATTTGCAGGTGGTCACGCTCTGCAAAGTCACATCCGGGAAGGGGGGCAGTTGCCTGATGTATCCCCTCTGGAGGACCAGCTACTAATTGATCTCCTGACTGAAAAAGCAATCTCAACCATCTATAGGAAGTTGATCTACAATTCCCTGGATCCCTTGGGGACGCGGAGGGATGTGTGGGAGAGGGATCTAGGCACGCTTGGTGATGGCGATTGGGTTGAGGCCATTCAGGGTGCCAGGGAGGTGGCAATTAGAACTTGTTTTGCTCTAATTTAACTACAGATCCTACATAGGACCTACTACTCCAGAGCTTTGTTGCGCCGAATAGGGTGGGCGGCCACCTCTCTGTGTAAGGGAATGTGAGGGGGGGGCTTTTTTTAATGTGGTGTGGAGTTGTCCGGTAATTCAATGCTACTGGGTAGAGATCATGAGAATAATGTCCCCGGTCATGGGACTAGCGATCCCCGTGGGGGCAAATGGCGCCTCCTGAATATCACGAGTGAGGTGACATGGCATTGTTTTTGCAGAATATGACTGGCCCTGGCTTCGGCGGTTGGCAAGCGTAATATTGCAGCTGTTGGGGAGCCAGCTCTCCCCCCCCAGGGTGGAGGATTGGGAAGCAGATCTTGATTGGTGTCAACGGGTGGACACAGGGTGCATCTCAGCAGGGGCTGCCCTTTTAAATGGGAAAGATATGGGAGGGATGGTAGAGCTACCGGGCCATGTGACGCGCCATGAAGTAGTGAAAGTTGAATATGTACCATCCTTGCGACCTAGTTTTATGTAGTGGGATTTGGCCAGGGAGTATCAGGACAAGCAAAGCTATGTTACTCACTTCTTATTTGCAGACTTTGCCTTTTTGGTCTAACCACTCTCGCTAATGTGCACCGTATTTTCGTTGTCAACACCATCGATTGAGCACTAGTTCAATAAAGAGAGTTTTTAAAAATACCTGTGTCTTGGCAAGATAAGCAGTGTGCTGGACACTTATTAAATCAAGCCTGTTGATCTATTGTTGAGCTCGGAGTTCAAGCTGGTCGACATTACAAAGCTGAGAATATTGTGACTGCTCGCCCTCGCTAACTTGAGAGTCAAGTACAAAAAAGGGTTTACTTGGTCAGTTTGCGCAGCCTTACTAGGACAGGTCACATGACATCAAAGGAAAGTGACCTCAAACCAGTAGCCGCTGCCTATCCCGTGGCCTCAGAACTGGACTGAACATAGAGGTGGTGATGAAGCAAGATTTTGCATATTACGCGACTTGCTGGAATTCAAGAACCTCGAATAACATATAATCATGTAATTCAACCTGTTCGTCTTACTAATTTCCCTTTAATTTACATTTTGGGTGTCCTAGTGACGCTTGCCTATGTATCTACTAATTCAATAACCCTTGTGACTAAAAATGGCCGCTGCTTGGCGGGTTTCTTTCTGCGCATGCGTTAGTCACACTCACGTGACGTGACGTACTTGCAGTTTTGGTGGGAATCTTTGCGCCTGCGCACTTGCTTTTAAAATGGCTGTCTGTGTACTCACATGGTGAAGCTTGCGCTGATGTTTTCGTGTTATTGTCTGTTGCACTAAACCGTAATGCCATAGTATATTTTTCAAGTAAGGGGTATAGAGTAGCTATTCATGGTATACAGAGAATTCATTTATTTCTATGTTTTAATTTGTTTTCGCTTTCCTTTCATGTACCGCGATATTGGGGGTCTGAGGGATATGCGAGCCATCTTGAAAGTCTCTACTGCGCATGTCACCCTGGCAGAGAAAAGGCAACCTTGAGCAGTGGAACTCAGCCAGCTGGCAGCCACAGTCAAGATGCTCCTGAGAACGTGACCTGCGACCCAGCAGGATGGAGCTGAACTGTACCGCAATTGTTACATTTGTAATTTTTCCATTGTATTCTGTAGAATATCTCATGAGAAACCCAAAATCACTAGGCGGTCCTAGAGTATGCAAATTTAGGCTTGTAGAATTCGAATATGATTGGTGTGTTGACCTATCCTACTTTGGGACCAATCGAAATTGGGGATTCTGACACTTGCAACATTTGGGGGGTGGTACACTGACCCAAAAACAGTATAACTAGCCTAGGTTTAGCTAGAGAAATTGTCCGACTTGTCTGAATAGCTGACCTGTCACTGACCCAACGCACTCAATAGGTGACTGATACAGAGGGTTGCGGAGCACTCTGTCTGAAATATAGTTCAAGTTCAAGTTCATGAATTTATAAAGCGCACTACTCACCCAGAGGGTCTCAAGGCGCTGGAGGGAGGGGTTTACTGTTTATCGAATAGCCATGTTTTCAGTTCTTTTCTGAAGGAGATGTGATTCTGAGTAAGGTGGAGGTGGGTGGGGAGTGAGTTCCAGGTCTTGGCAGCTAGGAAGGAGAAGGATCTGCCACCCATGGTGGTTTTTCGGATGCGCGGGACTGCGGCGAGGGCTTGATTGGATGATCTTAGTTGGCGGGTGGGATTGTAGAAGGACAGTCGGGTGTTGAGGCATTCGGGTCCTAGCTTATAGAGGGCCTTGTGTGCGTGGGTAAGAAGGCGGAAGGTAATTCTTTTGTTGACGGGAAGCCAGTGGAGGTTTTTTAAGTGACCGGTGACGTGCTCTCGGCGCGGGATGTCTAATATGAGTCTCGCTGATGCGTTTTGGATGCGCTGGAGCTTTTTCTGCAATTTTGTTGTAATTCCGGCGTAGAGTGTGTTGCCATAGTCCAGTCGACTCGTGACCAGTGCATGGGTGACAGTCTTTCTTGTTTCGAGGGGGATCCAGCGGAAGATCTTTTTGAGAATGCGGAGGACGTTGAAGCAGGAGGACGATACGGCGTTGACTTGTCTGGACATTGAGAGGGAGGAGTCTAGAATGAAGCCAAGGTTACGTGCATGGTCTGTGGGTGTGGGCGCAGATCCCAAAGCGGAAGGCCACCAGGAGTCGTCCCAAGCTGAGGGGGGGATCCTAGGATGAGTACCTCCGTTTTGTCAGAGTTGAGTTTTAAGCGGCTCTGTTTCATCCATTCTGCTACTTCTTTCATACCTTCGTGAAGGTTGTTTTTGGCGGTGTTGGGGTCTTTGGTGAGGGAAAGGATTAGCTGGGTGTCGTCGGCGTAGGAGATGATGTTGAGATTGTGTTGACGTGCGATGGAGGCGAGGGGACTCATGTAGACGTTGAAGAGGGTGGGACTGAGTGAGGAGCCTTGAGGGACGCCGCAGATGACTTCGGTGGGCTCTGAGTAGAAAGGGGGGAGTCGGACTCTCTGGGTTCTCCCGGCTAGGAACGAGATGATCCAGTCCAAGGCTTTTCCTTGTATGCCGATGTTGTTGAGGCGTTGTATGAGGGTGTTGTGACAGACCGTGTCGAAGGCGGCGGAGAGGTCGAGTAGAATGAGGGCCACTGTTTCACCGTTGTCCAGGAGTGCTCGGATGTCGTCGGTCGCCGCAATGAGGGCGGTTTCGGTGCTGTGTTTGGCTCGAAAGCCGTTCTGTGAGGGATCCAGGGAGTTGTTGGATTCAAGGAAGGCTGCGAGTTGGCTATTGACGGCTTTCTCGATGACTTTGGCCGGGAAAGGGAGGAGGGAAATGGGTCGGTAGTTTTTCAGTTCTGAGGGGTCTGCTGTTGGTTTTTTCAGAAGGGCGCTGAGTTCGGCGTGTTTCCATATTTCTGGAAAGGTGGCGGAGTTGAAGGAGCAGTTGATGACATCGCGGAGTTGGGGAGCGATGATGGAGTTAGCTTTGTTGAAGATGTAGTGGGGACAGGGGTCAGAAGGTGAGCCAGAGTGGATTGAGTTCATGAGGCGAATGGTATCTTCAATGGTGATTGGGTTCCAGGAGTTGAGGTAATTAGTTGGAGGGGTGGGATCTGAAGGGGGTGGGGTGAGTTGGTCATTGGGGGTATTCTTGAAGCTGTTGTGGATGTCTGCAATTTTGTTGTAGAAGAAGGAGGATAGCGCATCGCAGAGGTCTTGGGAGTTAGTGATGTCGTTGGAAGCTGCGGGGGGGTTGGTGAATTCTTTGACGATATTGAAGAGTTCCTTGCTGTTATGAGAATTGTTGTCGAGACGGTCCTTTAATGCTGATTTCTTGGCGGATCGAATCAGTTGGTGGTGTTTGCGGGTTGCTGTCTTGAGGGAGGTCATGTTGTCTGAGGTTGGTTCTTTTCTCCAATTCTTCTCCAGGGTGCGGCATGTCTTCTTGGATTTTTTAAGATCATCATTGAACCAGGGAGCTTTTTTGCTGGATGATTTCGACTGGTGTTTTTTCAGGGGTGCTAGTTCGTCCGCACTGTGGGTAATCCAATGCCTGAGGTTGGTGGCCGCTAGGTCTGGGTCCGTTGCTAGGGTGGGAGTGTTTTGGCTGAGTGATGTGAGGAGTTGGTCGGTGGTGATTTTGTTCCATTTTCTTCGGGGAATGGGTTGTGGACGGTTGTGTGTCAGGGTTGTTTTGTAGCTGAAGTGAACACAGCTGTGATCCGTCCAGTGGAGAGCTGTAGTGTGATCGAAGGAGATGTGCTTGCTGGAGGTGAAGATAGGGTCGAGGGTGTGTCCGGCTATGTGAGTGGGGGTGTCAACAAGTTGTTTGAGTCCGAGATTGGACAGGTTGTCCAGAAGGGTGGTGGTGTTGTTGTCGAGAATGTTGTCAAGGTGGTAGTTGAGGTCTCCTAGAAGAATGTAGTTCTCGGAGGCGAGGGCGTGCGGGCTGACGAAGTCAGTGATGTCGTCACTGAATTGAGATCGGGTACCTGGGGGCCTGTAAATGAGGGTTCCTCTAAGTGTGGTCCTGGGGTCGGTGTGGATCTGAAAGTGGAGGTGTTCGGCGGTTGCAAGATTGTCGTCAGAGCTGGATGTAATTTTGATGGTGTTTCTATGGACGATGGCGATGCCTCCTCCAGTTTGATCGGTGCGGTCTTTTCAAATGATCTTGTAAGTGTCCGGTATGGCTATGGCGATGTCGGGGGCAGAAGAAGCATTCATCCATGTTTCAATAAGGAAGGCTATGTCAGGTGATGCAGTGTCGATTAGGTCCCAGAGTTCGGTTGCATGTCTGTGGACCGAGCGGGTGTTCAGTAGGATGCATTTCAAGTCGTTGGGTTCGGAGCTGTGCGTGGAGGAAGTGTGTTTGGTGATGGTCCTGAAGCAGTTGAACTTTCAAGAGAGGCAGGCGAATGGGCCGTGGGTACGTCCTGGGGTAGCTTTGCAGCAGAGTGGGGTGCGTCCGGGGTTGAGGGCGAGGAGAGTAGCGGCATCATAAGTTACTCTGGGGGGTTGGGAGCGGCATGGAGCAGGGGGACGGGCGCTGGGCGCGGTCCAGGCGCGGACGGGCGCAGACGGGCTTACCTTTGGCGCACCTTCGGCGTGGCCGTAGCGCGTGGACGCTGCACGTTGGAACATCTGCTTTAAATGGATAGTGGAGGGGGCGGAGCGTGGGAGGGTCAGCTGGGAGGCGGGAGCGGGGAGGCGGGCCAGGGGATAGCACAACAACAAAATGGAGGGCTGAAATGAAACTGAAAACAGCGGGGACACAGCACAATGCTCGCCAGCAAGCAATCAAAGGCTCCTAAATCCAACAAATTAATTACACCTAAAGCGCTATTCAAATAAACAGCCAACCTTCAAAGCGTTACACAACAATGGTGTCAAAGCGATTATGCCAGGAGAAGCTTCGATAAATACCGTCAATTGCCCAATGAATGAAACACAGAGCGCGATGCAAGTGAGCAGAGTTAGGTTTCCAAAGCGCTACACGATAATGAGCTTCAAAGCGCTATTATGGTAGGAGAAGCTACGGTACACGCTGTTAATTGCACAGTGAATGAAACACAGAGCGCGGTGCAAATGAGCAGAATTAAGTTTCCAAAGCGCTGCACGAAAATGAGCTTCAAAGGGCGATATTTCTGTGTGAAGCTACAATACCAGACGCTGACAAGAGGTCGCGGGTGTAAGGGGCTTCAGCTCCGGGCTGTAGGTGCTGCAAATAATTCGAGCAAGGGAGCGTGGGGGAGCGACCGTTCGGGAGGGAATCCTGGCGGTCACAGTTAAGCTTGGGATGAGGAGAGCTTACTATTCGTGTGTGGGAGGGTCAGCTGGGAGGCGGGAGCGGGGAGGCGGGCCAGGGGATAGCACAACAACAAAATGGAGGGCTGAAATGAAACTGAAAACAGCGAGGGCACAGCACAATGCTCGCCAGCAAGCAATCAAAGGCTCCTAAATCCAACAAATTTATTACACCTAAAGCGCTATTCAAATAAACAGCCAACCTTCAAAGCGTTACACAACAATGATGTCAAAGCGATTATGCCAGGAGAAGCTTCGATAAATACCGTCAATTGCCCAATGAATGAAACACAGAGCGCGATGCAAGTGAGCAGAGTTAGGTTTCCAAAGCGCTACACGATAATGAGCTTCAAAGCGCTATTATGGTAGGAGAAGCTACGGTACACGCTGTTAATTGCACAGTGAATGAAACACAGAGCGCGATGCAAATGAGCAGAATTAAGTTTCCAAAGCGCCGCACGAAAATGAGCTTCAAAGCGCGATATTTCTGTGTGAAGCTACAATACCAGACGCTGACAAGAGGTCGCGGGTGCAAGGGGCTTCAGCTGCGGGCTGTAGGTGCTGCAAATAATTCGAGCAAGGGAGCGTGGGGGAGCGACCGTTCGGGAGGGAATCCTGGCGGTCACCAGGATTCCCTTATACCATAGACTCAAGAGGTTTTACTAAACCTTAAGTGCTGGCGGAGCACTTTGCTGGGGAATTCGCTAACCCAATCGGGGTTCTGACTGATAGCTACAGAGAGGGTGGAGCGCAGGCGTTGCTTCCGAACTGCGGGTGCTGGTCGTTCCTTGGTGGTCCTGTCCTGATCCTAATCTGGTTTTCCTGTCCTGTCCTGGGGTGTCCATTCTGCACCTGCTGTCCCATTGATGACTGTCCTTCCTTGGGGTATTTCCTGTCCTTGACTGATCCGTGGCAGGGTTGGTCTTCACACCATTCTAGGTAAATATATAGTGCTGAAACTCTATACTGCACCTTCTATTTTTCTGTCTTTGCTTCAATAAAGACATACTTTCGCAATCTACTATATGAAAAGACATACATTTATTTTTCATAGCATGTTCCTATGTTTCCCCACCTTTAGAGCATATTCTCTCCATACTGTTTATAAATTATAGATCTGGTTTCTAATTTTCTCCTGTAAGCTGATTGAAGTAAATTTGCTAGAACTATAGCGTGTTCCTATTTTACCCTCCCTATAGATGTATAGGATTTCCAATTTCTCACCAAATCTTTTAAGTATTTCTCGGTAGTGAAATTCTAGTACGTGCATACAATTGCCCATTTATAGTTATACTTTCTTAAAGTTCCATTTCCTGAAATTTGTCTAGCATTTCTCATGTCCTCATCTTTCTATAGATTCATAAATGGTTGCCCTGATTTACTTTCTCTACGGCTATGTGCTGTTCATTATCTTGATTATTGATTGCCTTTTGGTTGTAAACTGTATGCTTTCCGAATCTGAATTCTAGATAAACCTTTAAACCTTCCAGTAGTCTGTGGTCATTTAATACAGAAAAATATAAAAGTTGGTATTTGGTTGCCTGCTTTTCTTTTCCAGCTAGCTCCCTGATCCATTGTGGTCATAGGTACCCGTAACGGTGGATTGGTAAGTCGGGTACAGCAAGAATAAATAGGAAGGAATCAGGGTTACTGATAGTAGAGTGTAAGGTCACCCGATTAGTGTATATGATAAATTGAAACAAAATATGGGCCTGGTACGTGTATGGTGAAATTATTTGGCCGGGTGACCTGCGCGCTCTATCAGTAATTTTCTGGTAGCAGAGCTATGGTTAGGGACTAGTTAAAGTTAGGTAGGACTAGTTAAGATAGCTAGATAGGTCGGATGCTGCTAACATTTTATTGCTGCTAAACGGTGAACATTTTTTGTGAATTGATCAATCACGTGAAATGTTTTGCTTTGAAAAATTATGAAATGTTTTAAATTGTTTTTCTTATTGTTATACTGATATACGTATTAACCCACTCGTTAGTAATTGTTAAATGTTTGTTTGGAATCCCCAGGGAATTGATTAGCGAGTGGTGAAGAGAATCCACTTCGTTTTGCGGTCACTTACTCTATGAAAATTGGTGCAGGTTAAGCAGAACTGGAAGCACTAATTAGGGTTTCTGAATATATGTTTGAATAAATGATAGCAACGAGTTCGCTGGCAAAACTTCTATTGTGATATAACCTAGTAAGGGTCACACCGGAAGGAGTAGCAGGTTCGTCGGAGCTTGGGTGACAGCAAAGGGGTTCGCTGGTGAAACTTTAGACTTAGTATATATCCCGGAAAGAAGTGGATGAGTCAAAGAAGTAGCAGGTTCCCTAATGCTTGGGTGAAGGGTAGGCAGAAGAGATCTATCCATAGTGTGCGAAAAGTAGACAAAAGAGGTTTACTTGCAGTAAAACATAATCTTTCCTTTCTAGACACTCGAGTACAGTGGCGAATGTGTTCACGTTGTTAAAATAACTAAAGCACTTGAACATTAAAAGAGAAATCAAGTTGCCGTTACCTTGTAAAGGAGGGAGTCAGTTGCGGAGCTGCTCTGACGTCACTCTGTGCCGCGCTGGTATTGGTCGAAACAGCGGGTGTGTAGCGGAGCTGGAATTGTAAAGGAGGGGTGAGTGCCGAAGCGTGAGAACCTGTCTCACGAAAAGGCCGCGCACCCATTGGTCGAGATTATTTGAAATCGTGCATTTCATTGGTCGCACGAAAATAAGAGACGCACTTGGATTGGAAGTGATTTTGTAAACAAAAGTCGCGTGTAGAAAATTATATGTGGCATACGTATAGACCACACACTAGACCGGATCCGAGACATTTGGGGTTTGAGAACGATCAGTGGAAAGGTCATAACACTAGCATCATGTATGGAAATAAAAGAAAATTGTCACTTGTAAATAAGGTGAAAAAATATTTCAAAAAGGACAAGCCGATTAAAACCAGAGAAGGTGTTGTCATACCGCCACCGAATACTCCCGCATCTTTCATGATGTTTGATAAAGGGTACCACTCGTGTGTATGGTTGGAAAACTGGGCGGAATACACAAAGGACGACGGAATTTTGGCTTTTCCGTTAGAGGGTACATTTAATGGCAGGATTTTATTTAATCTAAGAACCCGAATGAATGATTTACATCCCAAACCTAGATTGACCCAGTACGAAGCATTAGAGGAATGGGAAATAGAGGCTTTTGAGAGCGACAAACCCCGCATGGATAAAAGTTTGACCAAATGGTATCCGAAACAGAAACAAGAAACCCGAGATAAAAAGATGAAACAATGGAGACAGAATATGATAGTCGAGGGATTATATCCAATGATGTCAATGGGTGGTCCTGTGGGAGAGAAAAAGGCAGAAAAGACCAAACACTGGGTAACCAGTGGGGAGTCGGATGATGATTATTTGGAGGACTTGTTCATGAACAATCCACCTCCTTATAACGAGGGACCCAGATCTTCTAGTGTAGGGGAGGCTTCCCGAAGACCTCCTCCTCAGGAAGGGACTGGACCTGTAAACATAGGAGATGGCTGTCAAATACCTCCTTATAACGAGGGTTTGGGACCCATAGGTGCGAGAGATATCTGTCCAAGTACACCATTTAGTGGGGAGTCAAGATACTCAGGAGAAAGAGACTTCTGCCCCAGACCTCCCTACGAGGGTGAGGCAAGACCCTCTAATTCAGGGATTCCGTTCTCGAGACCTCCGTATGAGGAAGAACCCAGATCCTTAAGCACTGGAAGCTTGTTCCCAAAACCTAATTATGGTGAAGGACCGAGTATGACACATCCTACTGCCCCGAGTTGTGCCCCGACTTTGACTCCACAGGTATTGCATGAGAAATCCCTAGACAGGTTATTAGAAGAAAAGGAGCGAGAGGCTCTAGCGAAACAACGAGCTGAGATAATTCAGAAAATCTCCCAGTTAAATACAAGTCCTGAGGCCTTGACAATACCGGTAACTATTGGACCAGTGGTTCCGTTGTATGGGGACAGACAAGGAAGACCAAAAACTCCAGTTATTACCCCAGTTATAGCACAGCCGAGACCAGAGCCCTTAATCGTGGATGATCAGACAAGTGAATGTGAGTCTGAGGTTTCATTAATGGATTTGCCAATTAGGGATGCAGGAAAAAGATTACAGAAAAGACATAATCCTTTCAATACGAGGGAGATTCAAATGGAATCAACTTCGGGTACCAAGAGTGTCACGTTGGTGACTCCTGAAGAGATTGAAAGATGGAGTCGAGAGTTAGAAAGACAAACTCCCCAGTCGAAACCTTTAGATATATACAAGCTGAGAGTAGAAATGGAAGAACTGATGTCAGGAAACGTAGGATTAGATAGATTAAACACCTATTCTGAGGAAGAGCTGCGGTTTATCTGCAAGAGTCTTACCCGGAATACTAGAGTGCTCCATGAGAAATTAACCGACACTGCAGCTAGTATGGGAATAGATATTTCCAAATCAAAGCCACTACAAAAACCCTACAGAGCAGAATTCTCAGACAAAGATCTGGAAAACATGAATGTGTCAGGGAAAAAGGCGCAGATCAAAGAATTATTGACTGTGTTGCAAAAATGGGGAGACGTAGAAAAATGGAAAGCCAGGTGGGCAAAGAAGAAGGATGAGGCTAGATCTAGACAGACATCTTCTGAGTTCGTTTTAAAGGAAGCTGACAAGCCAGAGCAGTTATACCCTATGCGTGAAGTGCCAGGTGGAAAGTATTTGCACGTTCCATGGTCCAGGCAGGATATTGTGTCCTTTACCAATGATTTTCCAAAATTACGAGAAAAGCCTGTGGACTGGTACAGGCAGGTGGAAAGGTTTGTAAAGGTGCAAAAATGCCTATGGAAAGACCTGGATGGGTTTTTCGACATAGTGGTTCCAGTGGATTTATGGACCGAATGCAAGGTTGCCGTGGGTTGGCCTAGTGAGGAATACCCGAGGGACTCTAAAACAGGAGCTCCCTCCGATGAGGTGATGAGAAAATATGACCAGGTAATATTGCACCTAAAAGGAAAAGTGCCTGCAAAGGAAACTGATTGGACTAAGATAGATAGAACCACACAGGAAAGGGACGAGACTGTGCACTCCTTTTATGAGAGACTGTTACAGGTGTTTAAAACCTACAGTGGTATAGATAACATCGAGATGAAGGATATGACCCACTTCATTTACAGGTTTGTAAACGGTGGAAGACCTGAAATTTGCCAGTGGATCAAAGACAATAAAATTTGTTGGCAGTCTAAGAAAATGGATGAGGTCTTGCGATACTCAAAGTATTGCGAAGACGAAATGGCTGATAAGCGAAAGGCTCTGAAAGAGAAAGTTATGTGGGCACAGGTAAAATTGGCAGAACAACAGAAAAAGCAACTGAGTAAAATGAATAAGAATTCCCAAAATCAAGGCTCTGGGGGTGGAGGGAAGCCCAAAGTAAAAATGAGCAGGGAAGAAGCTAAAAAGAAATTTCCCTGTCACCAGTGCGGAGAAATCGGGCACTGGAGAGACGAATGTCCATACTTACAGAATGGTAACCCCCAAACCACTGATTTGACTCCACAGACGCAGAATGAGAAACCAAGAAAGACCCAGCAACAGGTAAAGGCGAGTCAGTTGCCTCGTGCACCTAAATCGAATTATAAGGGGAAAACACCACAGGGTGATGATATAGAAATCTGGGGAGGTAACGAGGATAGAAATGCAGCAACTTCGCAATTTCTGTTGAATGATACTTTTCTGTGTGACGATCAATACTGACGGGGCCTGAGAGGGGAGGACGAGGAGTGTGTACTTGGCGCCTCCTTGCCGGTAGACCAGTCAGGGCCATACATTGAAGGAAGGGTTGATGGAAATGATGTCACCTTTCTGTTGGACACTGGTGCTACCCGTTCTACTGTGAGAACAGCGGATGTTCCAAACCTACCCCTCTCGGGAGAAACAATCCAAGTAGTGGGTGTATCTAATCAATTGATTAGTACCCCAGTTACTGAGCCCATGGAGATCACTATAGGAAACTTCAAGGAAATGCATAGATTTGTAGTTTGTGATACCAGTCCAGTAAACTTACTGGGACGTGATTTGTTGTGTAAAATGAACTGTACCATCTTTTGCACACCAAAGGGCGTCGAAATTCAAACCCCAGACGAAGATGGCATATACAAATTAATGTTAATCAAACCTGACTCAGAAATTAAACAAATGACTATAAAAGACTTACCCGAAGAACTCCAAAAGACAGTGAAACCAGAAGTATGGGACTTTACTGGAAAGGATGTAGGTTTAATGGCAAATGTAGGCCCAATAAAAATAGCTATGAAAGAAAATGCAGTTTACCCCAATACCAAGCCATACAAAATGAGTGCAGAAGTGAGAGCAGGAGTTGCCATTGAAATAAAAAGATTGCTAGAAGCAAACATCATACAAGAAGTGATGATTAGTCCATGTAACTCACCCATAATTGGAATCAAGAAACCTAGTGGCAAATATAGGGTAGTGCAGGACCTGAGAAAGGTAAACAAAATTGTCGTTCCTTGCTGTCCTATTTTTCCAAACCCAGCAGAGATCGTGTATCAGATTCCCTTTGATGCTGAGTGGTTCACTGTGATTGATTTATGTCACGCATTCTTTTCGATCCCATTGCATCCAGATAGCAAATTTCTTTTCTCATTTGCCTTCGACAGTCACGTGTTCGTTTGGAATCGCGTCCCTCAGGGGTACACAGAAAGCCCCTCGATCTTATTATTATTATTATTATTATTAACCAGATTCTGAAAAAGTGCCTTGAATCTTTAGTCTTACCCGGAAAATCTGTTTTGGTGCAATATATAGACGACCTCTTGGTGGCGTCTAAGAGTCAGAGAGACTGTGTTGTTGACACCATTGCCTTACTGAATCACCTAGGTGAAAGAGGACATAAAGTATCACCTGACAAATTGCAGTTCTGTACAAAGTTAGTAAAATATCTGGGGCACCAGAAAGAAAAAGGCATCAGAAAAGTTACTTCAGAGAGAGTCAGAATAATTCGGAACATGCCGTTACCCCGTACTCAGAAAGAAGTCAGAATGTTCCTTGGAGTTGTAGGTTACTGCAGGCAATGGATTGTGGGATTTGCAGTCCTAGCAAAGCCCTTGATACAGATGACCAAGAAAGGAGCAAAGGACCCAGTGGAATGGAATGAGGAAAGCTTGACAGCATTTACAAAGTTACGAGAATGTCTGTGTACAGCCCCTGCTTTGGGAATGCCTGATTATTCTAAAGAATTGTCATTGTTTTGTGATACACGAGACAATTGTGCATTGTCAGTCCTAACCCAAGCCCATGGTTTGACCAGACGTCCAGTGGCATATTTTTCTGCCACTTTGGATCCGGTGGCTGCTGGATTACCCGGATGTCTAAAAGCAGTAGCTGCGACTTGCACGAGTCTAGAACAGAGTGAATCCATTGTCATGGGACATCCTGTAACTGTGTATGTTCCACATGCAGTTGTAATCCTACTGACCAGAACTAAGACTAAGTATCTCACACCTAATCGGCTGACTAAATACTAGAGGATTCTCGTGGGTGCTGCAAATGTAGTCATTACTCGGTGTAACATCCTAAATCCAGCTACTTTATTATCAGACTCAATAATTGCAGAAGCCAAGGGAGAGGTCGAGCATGACTGCATTGACCTGACAGAATTCAGTACTAAACCACGCCCAGATATCAAAGAAACGCCCTTGCCTGTGGAAGATAACGAGCTGTTTGTGGATGGCTCATGTATGAGACACGAACTTGTAGGCCTGAGTGCTGCTTATGCTGTAGTCACAGTAAAACGCATTGAAGAAGCATCCTGTTTATTTGGAGTAAAGTCTGCACAAGTAGCCGAATTGATTGCATTGACAAGAGCTTGCAAAATTGGGAAAAACAAAAGAATAACAGTATACACTGACAGTCAATACTGTTATGGGGTTGTGCATGACTTCAGCCAATTGTGGCTACAGAGGGAGTTTCTGACTTCTTCAGGTACTCCCATCAGAAATGGAAAAGTTGTACAAGAATTACTGGAGGCAATCCAGTTACCAAAAGAATTGGCAGTGGTCGAATGTGCTGCTCATAAATCTGGCACTGATCATGTGACAGTAGGAAATCGATTTGCTGATGAAGTGGCCCAACATTTGGCCAAACATCGAATGTCTGTTAACATCAAATTGGGGGGATGTGGAAACAGCTGCCAACTTATGGTGTTTGAGGATGTGCCTACCTGGGAAGAATTGAAAGATTGGCAGCATGCTGTGCCACCAAAGGAAAAGGAAAAGGAAAAATGGAGGAAACTTGGTTGTCGACAGAGAAGTGAGGATGGTGTCATTGTGGGCCCAAATGGTATGCCTGTGTTACCTAGACATCTGCTTGCTTCAATGGCCCGGCTGATACATGGAGATTCACACGTTGGTAGGGATGCCATGGTTCTGGTTTTCCAACAGACATGGTACAACCCGAAGTTCAGGAAGGTAGCAGAGTCACTCTGCCAGAGGTGCTTGATATGTCAGCTGTTCAACGCTGGGAAGAGAACAGTGGTCGAATTGGGAAAAATTGGGAAGTCAGGAGGTCCCTTTGTAAGATTACAGATAGACTTCATTCAGTTGCCCCTTTGTCAGGGAATGAGATACGTCCTTGTCATTGTCTGCCTGTTTTCAAAATGGGTGGAAGCTTACCCAGCCAAAAAGAATGACACACTGACTGTAGCCAAGCTATTACTATGAGAGTTGATACCTATGTACGGGGTTCCAGTCACAATTGAATCAGATAGAGGTGGGCATTTCCAGAATGAAGTAATTGATCAGCTTTGTAAAGCATTCAAGATTACACAAAAGCTGCACTGTGCATATCGTCCAGAGGCTTCTGGAGTGGTGGAACAGATAAATGGCAATATAAAATCAAGACTAGGAAAGATGTGTGAATCTACTGGCATGAACTGGATAGATGCTTTGCCTCTTGTTCTGATGGGAATCAGAAGTATTCCAGAATGAAAAACGGGCCTGAGCCCCCATGAAATCCTGATGGGAAGAGTGATGAGACAAGCATGGGTACCAGGACATAAACTGATAAGCATTTCTGATGATTTGGTACTTGAGTACTGCAAGCAACTGGGTGACCAAGTGCGTTCTATCTCTCGCCAGATTGGGGAAGACGCCGTCGCCAGTCCAACAACTCCAATCCATAAATTGGTTCCAGGCGATTGGGTTGTACTAAAGAAGCATACTCGTACAGATTGCCTTTCACCAAGGTGGGGACAACAACGCCAAGTGATACTGGTGACCACGACAGCGGTGAAGTGTGCCGGCGTTCCAAAGTGGATCCATGCCAGCCATACCAAGAAGGTGGTCAGAGACGAGAAAACTGACGCTGAAGGTTGTCCAGCTGAGGGGTCTCCAGATGATGGTCCTGAAGTAGCTGATGACGAACAACCGAGCACCAGTCAAGATGAGTGGATACCCATAATCGACCTGACTGATGACCCAATCAGAACAAGAAGTCAAACTTACGCAGATAGAGAGTGGAATAGAGAGGAAGAGACAGGAACAGGAGAAGACAATCAGATTATCGAAATCCATGTCAAATCTGAAGGTGAAGAAGATCAGACAGGGACAGAGCAAGTGATCGACACACCTCCACAAACTCCTGAGATTGAAAAGGGACAGGTAGACATTAGGGCAAAGGTTCAAGCGGAAGAAAATCAAAGGGTCGAAGTGCTTGAACAGGACCAGATAGAATTAGAAGAACGTGTTCAGGATACAGAAATTAGAACGCCCAAAAGCCAAATCCAATATACACCTGAACAAGGCCAGCTTAGTAACCAGGCAGAAGAAATAGATACAAGACCTGGGACTAGTCAGATAGGAAGGGAAGAAGCAGAAGTAGAAGTGCCACAAACAAACGAAAATAAAAGAGCATTAGAAGAAAACCAAACCACAGTGCCAACTAAAAGACTTAAGAAAAAGAAAAATATCGAACCAAGATATATTAAGAGACTGAGACTGAGACTAAAAACAGTAGAAGAAAAACTTGCAGAAAGAAGGAAAAGTTCTCGTATAGCAGAGCAAGTTGGAGAAAGCTCCAAAAGAAGAAGTGATCGAAATAAAAAAACTGAACGAAAAATACCAGGATCCTGAATGGACTTATTTGATATTGGAGGAATTTGAGGATCTTGATATAACTGATGAAAGTGACGAAGAACAGATTGCTGGTCAGTCTGCTGAAGAAGACGAACCAACCTGAAGTTGCTCAGTGTAAGCTACCTGTGCATAGTTACAAAGAGGGGTTGAGAACTTCTTCTAAGCGAAAATGTCTGATTCAAATGTGAATGGAAGGCCTAGACGCAATTGTTGCAAAACATGCTGCAAAGTATGTATATGTAGTATAGCTATAGTGTTAATCATTTGGATAGGACTAACAGTTTTTATTCCTTTTATGATGAGCAAAAATACTAATATTGACCCTACACAGACGGTGACAAAAGACACTGAAGAACTGACAACACGTAGTGTAGAAAGATGTGAGAAAGCACTTAGCATCAGACAAACAAAATCAGACTTAGAAGCACCAGATGAGGAAGGACTACATTATCACAGAATAAAGAACAGGACTCATTTAAATGTTTTTGCAAATCTCTTAGTGCATTACGTAGAGACCATGGAGATAGAAGATTGTTATGTGTGCATGAAGCTACCTACTTCTGTAGCCGAGGGAGTGACTTACCATCACCTACCCCTGACATATGGAATTTCCTGTAGCGTTTTAGCTAGCTTGTTTTACAAAAGAGGACCATTACAGTACTATTACTCTAACTCAGACGTGATATTTTCTGAACTTCCTATACGTGGAAATCTGAACCCTGTACATACTAAAAGTGACGTTACACATTATATGGGAGAATACTTTCTGACTATAGGTACCATGGATTTAGGTGAAGCACATAGAGATAACTTGACCTGTTCATTACATGAACAAGAAAACATGTTTTTAGACATGGCAGAGAAAAGAAGAGAAAGTTTCCAAAGAAAGGCAAATGATAAAAAGCAGAGAACTCATAAATAGGCTGAAAACATGGAAAGCACCTCGAATGGTGGGGCTGGTCCTGCTTTGTTGCTGGATTTCGAAAGAAAGGGGAAACTGTGTCTTCACCGCGAAAGGACAAGTTATTATAATAACATTTTCATTACTTCCAGTCAATGTGAACACAATTACAAAGTAATTGGAGATTGGGGTTTCAAAAATGGGTCAGAACCTGTGTTTCCCGGAATTTATTATATGTGGAAACAAGGCTTATTTCAAATTGCCGGATCACTGGTATGGAAGCAGCTACTTTGGCATAGTCTTCCCGAAAATATACCATGTGAATGAAATTGCTGGAAGCAGTGAAAACACTAATGGCTTAGTGCGTAGTAAAAGAGAAAGTGTAGGTGAAATAATGGGTAGTATTTTTAGTGCACTGATACCTGGAGTGGGAGTGGTTCTGAACACACACAGAATTTGCAAATTGTCCACAATAGTGGATGTGTTGTCTACTGACACGGCTCATGGATTTCTGTTGGTCAATACCGAAATGGTTGCGATCAGATCTATGGTTTTACAGAACAGACTTGCTCTTGACACCTTATTAGCAAAAGAGGGCGGAGTCTGCCGGATGTTGAAGGCGCAACATTGTTGCACTTACATACCGGACAAAAGCGTGCAAATCAAGCAATATGTGAAAAAAATTACCAATTTGGAAAAAGAACTCAAACCACTGGAGGTTGATAGTGCCTGGAAGAGACTTACTGATGGTCTCTCCGCTGTAGGTCATTGGTTTTCTAATTTAGGTAAAGGATTTTTGTTAAAGGTACTGATGCCAATTGGAGTAATAGGTTTCATCATATTCCTCATATTTGTCTGTTGCAAATGTCGCCAGCACACAAAGAAGTACACTGTGAATAGGAGAGGTATGAAACGGAGTGTGGATGAGCTTGAATTGGAGGAACTGAATAATCAGATTTACAAAAGGGTGAAAAATTCTCACCCTAACAAAGATGTGAAGGAGAAATTGAATCGAATGTTGGAAGAGATTGAAATGCACAAAGTATGAAAAAGTTGGCATCTGATTCCATTATGTTTGTGAAGATAGTAAATATCATCAAAGAGGGGATTGATGAAGCAAGATTTCGCATATTACGTGGCTTGCTGGAATTCAAGAACCTCGAATAACATATAATCAAGTAATTCAACCTGTTCGTCTTACTAATTTCCCTTTAATTTACATTTTGGGTGTCCTTGTGACGCTTGCCTATGTGTCTACTAATTCAATAACCCTTGTGACTAAAAATGGCCGCTGCGTGGCGGGTTTCTTTCTGCGCATGCGTTAGTCACACTCACGTGACGTGACATACTTGCAGTTTTGGAGGGAATCTTTGCGCCTGCGCACTTGCTTTTAAAATGGCCGTCTGTGTACTCACATGGTGAAGCTTGCGCTGATGTTTTCGTGTTATTGTCTGTTGCACTAAACCGTAATACCATAGTATATTTTTCAAGTAAGGGGTATAGAGTAGCTATTCATGGTATACAGTGAATTCATTTATTTCTATGTTTTAATTTATTTTCGCTTTCCTTTCATGTAACGCGATATTGGGGGTCTGAGGGATATGCGAGCCATCTTGAAAGTCTCTACTGCGCATGTCACCCTGGCAGAGAAAAGGCAACCTTGAGCAGTGGAACTCAGCCAGCTGGCAGCCACAGTCAAGATGCTCCTGAGAACGTGACCTGCGACCCAGCAGGATGGAGCTGAACTGTACCGCAATTGTTACATTTGTAATTTTTCCATTGTATTCTGTAGAATATCTCATGAGAACCCCAAAATCACTAGGCGGTCCTAGAGTATGCAAATTTAGGCTTGTAGAATTCGAATATGATTGGTGTGTTGACCTATCCTACTTGGGGACCAATCGAAATTGGGGATTCTGACACTTGCAACATTTGGGGGGTGGTACACTGACCCGAAAACAGTATAACTAGCCTAGGTTTAGCTAGAGAAATTGTCCGACTTGTCTGAATAGCTGACCTGTCACTGACCCAACGCACTCAATAGGTGACTGATACAGAGGGTTGCGGAGCACTCTGTCTGAAATATACCATAGACTCAAGAGGTTTTACTAAACCTTAAGTGCTGGCGGAGCACTTTGCTGGGGAATTCGCTAACCCAATCGGGGTTCTGACTGATAGCTGCAGAGAGGGTGGAGCGCAGGCGTTGCTTCCAAACTGCGGGTGCTGGTCGTTCCTTGGTGGTCCTGTCCTGATCCTAATCTGGTTTTCCTGTCCTGTCCTGGGGTGTCCATTCTGCACCTACTGTCCCATTGATGACTGTCCTTCCTTGGGGTATTTCCTGTCCTTGACTGATCCGTGGCCAGGGTTGGTCTTCACACCATTCTAGGTAAATATATAGTGCTGAAACTCTATACTGCACCTTCTATTTTTCTGTCTTTGCTTCAATAAAGACATACTTTTGCATACGTTAATTTTCCATGCTTTTCGCAATCTACTATATGAAAAGACATACATTTATTTTTCATAGCATGTTCCTATGTTTCCCCACCTTTAGAGCATATTCTCTCCATACTGTTTATAAATTATAGATCTGGTTTCTAATTTTCTCCTGTAAGCTGATTGAAGTAAATTTGTTAGAACTATAGCGTGTTCCTATTTTACCCTCCCTATAGATGTATAGGATTTCCAATTTCTCACCAAATCTTTTAAGTATTTCTCGGTAGTGAAATTCTAGTACGTGCATAAAATTGCCCATTTATAGTTATACTTTCTTAAAGTTCCATTTCCTGAAATTTGTCTAGTATTTCTCATGTCCTCATCTTTCTATAGATTCATAAATGGTTGCCCTGATTTACTTTCTCTATGGCTATGTGCTGTTCGTTATCTTGATTATTGATTGCCTATTGGTTGTAAACTGTATGCTTTCCGAATCTGAATTCTAGATAAACCTTTAAACCTTCCAGTAGTCTGTGGTCATTTAATACAGAAAAATATAAAAGTTGGTATTTGGTTGCCTGCTTTTCTTTTCCAGCTAGCTCCCTGATCCATTGTCGGGTACAGCAAGAACAAATAGGAAGGAATCAGGGTTACTGATAGTAGAGTGTAAGGTTACCCGATTAGTGTATATGATAAATTGAAACAATATATGGGCCTGGTACGTGTATGGTGAAATTATTTGGCCGGGTGACCTGGGCTCTCTATCAGCGGGACTGAAACTGCCTTGCTTTGTCAAGCTGAAGCGTTTGGTCCTTGTATGTTTTCTAGACCGCAATCCAGTATGACATAATTTAACATAACCAGTAACTTGTTCAGCTGAACTTGCAGAGATAAACCAATGCGACATATATAGCAGGTTTTTAAAAAAAGGCTGCGTTAAGGTACGGAACACAGCAGCGTCTTGTCATTTACTTATTCACATACAAGAAATCACATATCGGCAGCATTCTAATTAACTCTCTCTTTTCTCCACTCCTCTATTTGTCAATTATCAAGACTTTGGGTTTGATTAAAAGTCCAAAGGGTCACCCGACTTGTTAGAGATCCCTGCTGGCCCTGTGGCGCTCTATGTCCCTTCAGCAGCCATGGTGGCTCCTCTGAAGGCACCGCAGGGGTGGTGAGCGGCTGCCATGTTTCAGGCACCCATTCACCAACTTGTGTGTTTTTCAAATACAAGCTTCCAAAGCTGCAGTTTGATTTTGAAAACCAATAACTAATCACCCTCACACCCTTGGAACTTTCTCCCTGAATAACTTTATCCCAGGAAGTGGGGTTCATTTAAAAAAAGATTCTCATCACGACTGCCAGGTATTCCCTTGTGGTCCAGAATAAGAGAAAAATACATCAGACTGCGTGATCTAAAAAGGAAGGGCCGTCCGATGTATTTACACCGATGGCACCCAAGAAAGGCTGGACACATGACAATCCACCTGACGTGCACTAGATCAGGCAGACCATTAGTTTGTTGGACATCGCTAACCATAAGGATGTGGGGTGAGTGTTATTAGGGCCGAAGCCTTGCTGATTATATGTAGAATAACAGGTCTGGGAGGTCACTACTGACTAGGGCAGTTTAGCAGCTGCACAGGCCTTGGGCATTGATCCTATTGAGGATAATATGTTGCGGGCCACTGGTGACTGGAGCTGGCTAGCAACAACGCTAGCCTCTGGTATTCATTACAGGCAGGGTAACACTACATGTCAATATTGACTGGAACTGGTTGGCAGTAGAGTTGACCTCTAGTTTTGAATATTAGCAGGATTTACGGTACAGGGGTCACCACTGACTGGAGTTACTTAGCAGGATAATAGGTCTCAGGGGGCCAATACTGACTGAAGCTGGTTAGTATGATCACTAGTCCCAATGTGCTACTAATGACTCACGTTGGCTAGAATGATAACGGGTCCCAGGGGCCAGTACTGACTGGAGCCGGCTAAAAGAATAACAGGCCCTTAGATGGTGGGGTGCGAGTGGCACCAGTGACCGGAGTTGGCTAGAAGCATTGACAACCTTTGGTATTGATTAAATGCAGGATTCCAGGTCACAGGAGGCACTGCTGAATACGGATGGCTAGCAGCAGTGGTGGCCTCTAGGAAGAAGGAATTGAGAAAGCATAACTGGATATACTGGTTTCTTTAATACCGATAATTGGTTACACATGAATGCCACAACCTGCATTGATATATTACATTACCAAATTACAATATTCTTATATTAATTTGATGTGTCTGTTCGCCTTAATATGCCTGCAAAGTTACATGATTCTATTAGGGCCCAGAACCATTTTCTTTAGTGATGTCCATCTGCACACTTTCCTGCATCTTGTAGTAAATTGAACATTGACAAACAGAAGTGTTATTTCCAGAAACAGTGAATTCTGCAGCTTTTCTGTGTATCTTTGATCTGCACCTCACGGACTCCTCACATTCCTCTCGAGAGAAGATCCTGCCTCCTACTCATTAGTGTTGTTACAGTAACTGCTTCTATCACGTGTTCATGTTTCATTGACTTGTATTAGGAGAAAAGTGTATAAAAATACATTGTGTAGCATTAGCATTATATACTCCAACTTGCTTTAGGGTGGATGCACTCGTCCATTGCAAAGACAATTGTCACTTGTTAGTTTGCTTGGCCTTTTGCTATTTTTGAATTAAATGTATGATAGATGTGTTGGCCTCCCGGTGTGAGATGACAAGGAAAATGGCAGTCCAGTATACACTTTCTTCTTATAAATCAACTAACAGTATACTGTTCTGGAGATTCAGTCCCACAGACATTATCTCTACCTGAACGCAGACACCCTAGGAAGCATGTGCTTTTCAAACCAGTTGCCCTCTGATGCGGCGTCCTCGCTATTGGATAAGTCAATATGCCCTGAATTTTAGGAGGGTTACCGTATCTAGTGTACCCTGTTAGGCAGTGCTCACCTGTGGTAGTAAGATGTTAATAGGCACCTTATAACCTATGCACGGTGCAGGGCTTTGAGTTACAGAGCTCCTCACGCTGTGGAGAAGATTAGGTCACATTTACCCATTTTCCCATATTTGGTCCTGATGAAATGCCAACAGATTGCTCCATGACTACACAAGGCATGAAAAACGTTGACCTGAAGTATAGACCCCAGCTTACCAGCAGGTCCACAGGTGATCGACACTTTCACACAGTGATAGGGGCCATTAGTTCCTCAATTTCTCTGCCACTGTTTTTAATCTCAACATGGACCAGGAAGATAACATTAACTATATTGTGGCAACTGGTCGATGGTTGATCTTATATTAAGACTTCACCAATCTCACATCTTATGACACAACATCCTCTGTCCTACTATGCTCACCCGGCGTACTTATTAAAAGATCTCCGACAAAGTGGCCTCTTGTGGTGCCCGCCAGGCATTGTAGCGCCGGCCTGGTGAGGAGTATAGCCCAATGATGAAGCATGTCACCTTCAGGTGAGTGAACGCAACTTGTCTTAAAAGCACATGCTTCCTAGGGTGTCTGCGTTCAGTTACAGATAATGTCTCTGGGACTGAACCTGCGGAACAGTATACTGTGATTTGACTGTTTTATTTTAACAAATGTACATAGCAGATATTGGCGCTTGCTTGTTTCACAAAAATGATCAGATATCTGCCTCGGAGCGCACTTCCTACAGACGAGTACAGGGTTATCATGTTGCTGCTACAAGCTCCTTACCTGTGTGAGTTATCGGGAACGATGCAGGAGGCAGACCCAAACCATCCACATGTGGAGATCAATGACAAATACTGAAGAATTAACAGAGCTTCCAAGCTGGTGACCATTACTTAATTGACCTTCAAAATAAAAGACACGTTTTTAGTATTCTGGTGACTCATGACCATAAAAAACAAATGTTATAAATTCAATATTGTGTCAAATACTTATAAAATGAAACTGGATATGCTGAATCGGATGTTGCGCCAGGTCATGCGTGACACCCTCCACCACTATTGCTTATGGGACTTGTCGTTTTGTTTTTCTCATTAAAAGGATGGGCTCTAAAGTCCCAGTGTTCTAAGCGATGTTGGTCAAAATCAGAGGCCTGACGGAGGATGAAGCATGACACTGCTCTGCTTAGCAGTGAGATGACGGACAGTTCCCCAGCCCTTCCATTCTTTGACAGACAGAGGCTCGTCTGCCGTTCATATTTTTTTGCAACGACAAAGAAACTTTTATTGCAGCTTCTGTCAACTGAAGAGATAAAACGCCTAGGCATGTTTCATTAACTACATGAACAATCAAGAACATGAGTTTCTGGAAAACTATCAAGCACCCAATCATAATCGGAATCAGCCGACCTTCACACCCAGGAAATCCTACTCTATGGCAGGGTGCTGCCTGCCACTATATATTGCAGGTTACTTCCAACATAATCTGATTTATACATACATAGTCCAGGGTACTGCCAGCTATCGGGTCTGCACACAGCAGTCTGGAGCCACTCAGGAAGGAGGTAAGCTCTTCATTTCATCTTAAGCCCTTAGGTTACATTCACAGACTGATGGGTCCGGAGAACTTTATCCGCGCTTTAACTGCGCCGAGCAGATAGACGTAGCACATCATAGTCTGTGTTGTGTGCTGGGTGATGCCTGGCATCTTATTATCGTTGGCGGATGGATGAATCTCTGATAAGAGCTACTACAAGAAGAGCAGAGAAACAGGACCACAGATCACCACAGAGCGACAACTGCCCAGAAGCTGAAGAAAGAACTCTGGAACAGCAAACCTCCTCCACCCTGGAGATTCTCCTGGGTAAGCAAATGATGGTAATGAAATGCAAACTGCAGCATTAAGGTCACACACTACAACATCCTTCCCTTTAAAACGAAGATAATAGCCTACAATAAAAAAACTAACCAAAAAGCAACACAATTAGAAAATGCATTTCCAAATGCTGTAAAAGAGAAAAAGTTAATACAAATTAATAATATTAAACTTTGTTGGTACCTTAGTAATGTGCTTACTTCTTGGCTTCGCTCCATCTGCAGCAATAACGGTCTGAAAGGAGAAATTACTGCTGTGAGTCTCAGAGTCTTCAGCATTACTGGTCTCAGTCACGAAGACTGCGGTGTCGGAAGATAACTTTCTCTTATTTTGCTTTATAGTTCCACCAGTCACGCCATCGCTTTTAGCAGACACGCTACTGTCAGCAGCATCATAACTTCAGGCAGATCAGCAAAGCGGATATCACAACTCACATTGGGTGAACAGACTCGTCTCTGCAACATACATCAACTCTGTTCTCAAATTTGCTTGGGGCTGTCAAAATGCTGCCATATATTCGCCACACTTTCCTGACTACCTTGTTTTAAAAAGTTATGACATTCAAGCGTAATTCTTGGTTCGTCTGAAAACTGAAGTTTTTTAGAGGTTCTATTGCCACACAATACTTGTCCCATATTTCAATCTGTCCACATGGTGCTTCAACCCTGGTAGGTTATCAACTGCCTGTTTTGCAGATAATGTTAGATAGTTTCTGTAAGAAACTGAATTATTATTTGCGGTAGATGTGGAACAATCACAACCGTTGTCAGAGTGAACTTTCAAAGCCATTCAATTAACCTAGGATCAACCCCTGGTACCTAATCACCGAACAGGCAGGCTTAACTTAAGGTAATATGAAAAATATGTATGCAGAAACCAAAAAAGTAAAAGTCAAAATGCAAAACAAAAAAAAACAAAAAAAGAAATAGAAAAATAAAGTAAAGTGTATTGAACAACATGACACTAAAATGACAAAATCCAATAAGGGGAATGAGATATAAACTGTAACTCTGTAAGAATCACAAGGTGCCAATGGGTGAGAGGCCTGGGCATGGATTAGTCTCTCTGGAGCTGACTGCCAAGTCAGAGGAAACCGGAGGCCACGGCCTGCAAGCACATAATGCAGGAATTAGCCGCAGTGGTACTAGAAGACATCTAGTGCTCCAGGCTCCGATAGGGCTGCTGGCCTACAGGGGGATTCACAGCAGGTTTGGGCGCAAATTGCTTAGACTATTGAGAACAAGCAGCAGATGCCCAGCAGGGCAATAGCAGACGGTCGAAGACAGCATGGCCCGGACGAGACTGAAAGGGAGTGACACCTAGGGCCCTCACCATCAAGCAACAGCGTAGTGGAGCTCAGCGGGAGGACAACCCGGTGACTGCCACCCACTGGGGCTGGGACCCCCACGGCAAGGCATGCCGGTCTGGTGATGTGGTAAGAGATATAGCAGCCATGTCCTCAGCGAGAAGCAAGAAGGATCAGAATCTAAAAAAGATGCTGACCAAGCTCCCGATGACAGCAGCGGAGAAGGGATGCTCTCCCCAACGACACAAATCAACCAAGATGTGGACACCTCTGAAGCCCCAGTTACCCACGCCTTTTTAGAGTCTCTATTCGGTGCATTACAAGGCGACTTGCAGACGCTGAAAAGGGAAATAGCGGGGAGATGAAGGAGATAACCGATGGAGGCCACACGTTCCCAAACGGCATCAACGTCCCGCCTTTTGATAAGGCGGGACTTCGATACCGTTGGGGATCGTATGGCCTCCATCGAGGATCAGGAGCAAGCCCAGGAAAAGGAGGTGGAGCATCTACAGAAAGAGATAGTCTGGCTCAAGGCTCAACAGATCGATCTCCAGACACACAGAGAAGACCTGGAGAATCGGTCTCGGCAAAACAACATCCGTGTTAAGGGAGTTCCACCTAAAGAAGAAGGGCCAGACATCACACAATACCTGCAGGGTCTCTTCAGGAGCATACTGGGCGCCCCACCGGATATTTTGGCTTACATTTCAGACTTTCAACTAAATGAGTGTATGCTACGTGCTGCCAGGGACAAGCAACCACTAAGATATCAGGACCACTCCATAGCTTTGCACCATGACCTGGCTCTTATACCCCTTCAAAAGTGTAGAGAGTTCCGAGTGGCAACTCTGCGTCTTCGAAATCAAGGAATACCGTATTATTTGGGTCACCCTTTCCGGCTGATTTTCATATGGCAGGGCAAACTCCTCCAGCTCAGATCCATGCAGGACACTTGCCAGGTGCTGGGCATTGAGAATCCAATCCAGGAGGAGACAGAGGGCCCACAGACCAAAACTCCTCGAGAAAGATGGCATAAGGTAGCACAGAGCGAGCAACGAGACCGAACCCCAAGACCATGGCACGAGAAATTCTGGCAGTGTTGGAGACATTGGCGAAAGAGACATTCCCCTATGATGACACCGTGAACGACTGAGGGACAGATAAGTGACATTTGCAAGGCTGGGTGGGCGGCGAACAAATCTGCTGGGAGCGTAGAGACACGGGGAGTGTAGAGACATGGGGAACAGGAAACACACGTTCCCAACTATTCCGACTTCCAAGGACGCGCACGCACGAAAGGCGGGCCCTGGACAATTTGAGGTTAATGGGTTTCTAAGTTGGAGTTAGGGAGGGGAGGGTGGAGAACTGGTATGCAGGTTAAAGACGTTGAAGAGAGGATGAAAGGGCAATGAAGGCCGGGCAGACGTTGGGGGCTCAGGGGGAAAAGGGATCACAGGGACCCAAATACAGGCCAAAGCTGGTGCACTCACTATGACACGCTTTTCCCAGCGCACACTGAAAATTCTCACTCTCAACGCGAGAGGTCTCAACAATCCCAATAAAAGGAGGTCCATCCTTTCCTACCGGGATAACATGGAGGCAGATGTGTGCCTCCTCCAGGAGACACAGCTCCTCTCCATAGATTGGCATAGAATGAGGTCACGACTCTTTCCCCAGCAGTTCTTTTCATCTACCCTGGATAAGAAGGCGGGTGGCTATTTTAGTAGCCAAGCGTTTTAAGGGGACAGTGGGGGAAAAGGTGGCCGAAATCAAAGAGGTTGATGGGAGCAGGGCCATCGATAGCGTAGGTGTTGGTATGAGTATTTTAGATGCCGAAATTGTGTCGCAAACTGGCAGATACTGCTCCTGCAATCACCCTTCACCCGATATACGATCAATCTAGGGGCTGCGTCAATTGCCTATAGATAGAAACGGGTCCTCCCCCCAAACCCCTATACCAATAACCATTTCAAATACCAACCCCACCAGGGATGGTGCTAATAGGTTAAACAGGCCCAGGGGCTCGAATCAGAACAGGTTGCCTAGTACCTCGTGCATTAATGTTCCTGCCGCCCCAAGTATGAATGGATAATCAGGATGTCCTGAGTCTGCCGCCCGCTGCTTGCCCTATGTGTTGGTACTGGCAGGGGTACCCACTTTAAAGAGGGATCAGCATGAGTCATGGAGCCAGCTACGCATGAAATGTGCGGACTGGCTATCAAGGCATCGAAGCTTCCATGTATCCGAATTAAAGGATATTATTATGGCACGCAGAGTTGGGTGAGTCAGTGCATCTACAAAAAAATATCGAAGGGGACAGTATTCTAATTAACTTTCGCAGACCTTCTTTGGTGAGACACCTACTAAGGGGTTGCGAATTCATAACACCTAATAGCACTAACATATGCGCACTACCCCTTGGTTATTTCCTCAAACCAAGTCATGCTCTTTTCACCAACAATTTCTCTTGAATTACTACCTCTAATAGGTTCCAGACCTTGTCTGGATTAGAGACACAGGACTGACTATGAACTTTTGGGGAAAATACTGATCCTGCTATTAGGTTACCTCATGCCCTGCCAGTAACTGAGTGTACTATTCCCACAACCCACTTATCCCCCCTATGCAAACGAAGGCCTCAGCAAGTTCAGACATCCGTATCTTAAGCTGGACTGTTGCAAGGTTGTACTCTAAACTTCACCAGCCAGATTGGGTACAACTTATTAAAGACCAAGATATCCTGTTGTGTTAGGAAACATGGGCCACACAAGAATCGCATATTGAGGGGTTTTAATGCCATAATATCCTAGCAACAACCCCCAAGCAGGGGGGGGACTTTATCAATCTGGGTCAATATTAAGACAGGGAGATGCATAAAAACTGTACATACAGATAACAATAATTTTCTAGGCATATTATTTAATAGGGTAATTTCCTTTTGGATAATTTATTTTTATAACAATTATTTTCATTCTGTTCCAAATATGCATTTTATAAATGTGATTAATTTTAATGCATCTATTGAAAAATCCAAAGACTCTTTTAAGTCAGTAGGAATCTGTCTGGGGGGCGATTTTAATGCTAAGCTAACTTACTCATGGTCAAGCGAATATTCACATAGCAGCAGACAAACATGCATTAGGGGTAGAGAGCTAATGAACCATTTGAACACCCTTAACTTAATTAATGTTATGGAAATTGATGCAACTACAAAAGATAATGCTCCCCCTGAACCGACATTCAGAGGGAGGGGCTGCTCATCTACAATTGATAATGTTTTTTATCCCCCCCCGCTTTAGAAGCAAGCTTGCTTAAAGCCGGAATTATGGCCACAATCTTTGGGGACCATAACCCAATATAAATAATGTTACGGATGTCTCCAGTTCCAACGCCTCAGACAGAATGTGGTGCTGGAGATCTATCACCATCCACAGATAACCGCAGGCTGGTATGGCGAGGCATTAATAACGCAGACCGATTCAGTTCTATGGTTAGGGGAAACATGAATCTTAGTAACATCTGTTTAGAGGCCCTGTTCCACACCCAGTGGCTATCAGCGCCTTTACCGAATTCAGTGCAGCCATTAAATCCTTGCTGTCTAACCCCATTTGTACAGTACTGCGCGAACCTAGATGGTTCAATCAGGAGTGCTCAATTGTCAACAGGAAGCTCCGCAAGGCCCTATCTCAAAGCCCTAGGTGTAATGATTTGGTCAAGTCCTTAAGGTTGACATATAGGCAGGCTATTGCTAATAGGAAGGAACAATTATTAGGTGAGCACTGGGATGCGCTCATTAATGCTGCCAGCTTAAATAATGGGAATATATTTTGGACTACCATTAAAGAGTTAGGATCAATGGGACAACCGTTAACTCCCATCAGCTGCAACATAATGAGCGCTACCTGGGAAAGTCACTTTTCCACTATTTACCAAGAGCCTGCTTTTGAATCCGACCCTTTTATGAAAAGGGTGCCACCTGGTGTCTCATTATCAATAAACGAGGTTGAGGAAGCTATACGTCAGAGTGCGGGCAATACAACTCCAGGCCCTGATGGGTTGCCCATCGATCTTATTAAATATAAACCAGATTTGTTGGCCCCACTGTTGTTAAATATTTTTAATATTCTAACCAATGCCCCACTGCCTAAGACATGGTGTACTAGCACGATCGTTCCTATTTTTTTTAAAAAGGGCGATTGCACACAACCTTGTTGCTGTAGACCGAGCTCCCTCATAGATAACACCCTTAAAATTTTAGCAGAGTTTTATATACAAACATTTTAACCTGGACAGAGGACAATCAGATTTTAGAACAATGCCAACTAGGCTTCAGGGGTAAAGTTGGCACAAACGAGCAAAGTCCTAATCTTAATTTGATCATAGGGAAGTACACTATTGCACAGCACTCGCCACTTTACTTAGCTTTTATGGACCTGTCCTCAGCTTTTGATTTTGTCAATAGGTCCCGTCTATGGTCCATCCTTTTAGAATATGGACTGGATGAGGCCCTTGTTCATTTTTTGGCCTATCTCCATACGGACCTGAAAGGGCGGGTCAGGATTGTTGGTGGGGGATAAGTTTCCATTTACATCAGTGTAGACAGAGTGGTCACACAGGGGTGTGTTCTGGCCCCTTTTCTATTTAGCATATATATAAACAATTTACATAAATCACTGATAACACTAACTAATGATATTCCCAGAATTCAAGGCAAACCTCTCCCAGTGCTTTTATACACAGATGATGCGGTTTTAATTGGTCGCACACCTTTAGTTTGAGGTTTCACAGATTTTATGTCCGGCTTAGATTTATGCACAAATTTTAAGACATCTTTTATAATGCCTTGTGGGCCAAGGAAATGTCCTTTAAATTTTATCTCTGTGGGTGACCAAAAATGAACTTGCACTGCTACTTTACCTTATCTGGGAATGGTCTTCGCTGCGAACGGCACCTGGTGTGAACACTTGGCATATTGTAAAAGTAAGTTCTCGAGGGATTTTAAGTCAATCCTCAGTCTCCTCCGCCCTAAAAGATCGGGAACAATTCCAGCCTTTTTAAAGATTTTTAAGATCCAGAGTGTACCAATAGCTACCTATGGGGCAGAGGTATGGAGTGTTGCCAAATGCTCTTGCGTCCAATAAGAGGAAAATAAATTTTGTAGAAAACTCTTGGCGCTCCAATCTCCACCTCTCTGTACATATGTCAAGGCGAAGGCGAACTGAAATTAGAATATATTGAAGACATCATAAGGGCCCGCCCCACACTATTTTGGCTATCCATAATGAAGAATCCCGAGTCTTCTCTCACAAGGGACATAATAGATGATAGTCTTCCCTGTGAGAAAGGGATGGATATTCCATGGCTTCCTGGGGTAGTCAAGAGTCTGGAAAGTGTTAACCTTGGTAGACTGTTTGCCAATTCGAACACAGCTGTAACAATGGACAAAAAAGTTTTAAAGACAGCATTGTACGCACTTTATAGCGCAGAAAGACTAGAAAGGGAATTGAATAAACAAACTGTTGCAAAATGTATATCCATTGCGTACCCCGAGCATTGTCTACCAAGTTATATTGCACTACACATGTCCCAATGGGAGAGAGGCCTCCTATTCCGTCTAAGAGCTGGGACAGTAAGATATTTGATTTGTTTTCCCTACAGCTATAAAGCAAAACGTGACTCCCTGCCATGTCCATGTGATGGTCACAGCGGTAAAACACTTTTACATTTCATTTCATCAACTTTTATTCGATTATCAGTTTGAAAAATCATGAAAAGTACATATTAAAAATTTGAACACATGAGTAAGATAAAATGAGTAAAAATAGAAGAGACATTTAAGTAGAAAAATAGGTTTTACGGTTCTATATGATACTGGTTTGATTAGAGACCTTACGACGTATTGTTAAGACTGCTTTAAGGAATGTCGCTATAAGTTTAGCTTCATGTAGTGTTTTTAGAGATTGCAAGTAAAGAAATGCTGGAAAGGATTGTCTATATCCACTGGTTCGGAGAATTGGGATAATCCACGTTTTCCTTGGTAGTTTATAATATTTGCAAAAAAGGACAACGTGGATCGTAGATTGTGGGGAGATTCCGTCGCAGGGACATTTCATCAAGTTGCACGACCAGTTGTGCATTTCCGGAAATGAAACTAAGCGAAAGAAAATATTAAAGCGTAGTCTTGTTAATAAAAACTTTTCATGATTGGATAAAAAATACGTCAGATAGGGCTGTATGCATTTTTCAGACTGTTGGGTACAGATTTTTTCGTTTAGTGGTTTAGTGATCTCTGCCTGGTTCCGTAGATCCCTCAAATGGCCCATACACATTGTCTTTAACTGTTTCCTAGAAATGTCTTCCACTGAGGGAGGTTCTTCAAAGTAGGACTCGCAGTCCAGGTCTTTAAAAAAGTTACATATATAGGTTAGCCACAGGATTTTTCGCCAGTTTGTAAGCGCTAGACAGTCAGTGATGAGGGAGCGAGTTAGGTGGCATTCGGGGTTGCTCCATATTCGATGCCACAGTAAGATAGGCTGGCATCGGACGGTGTCAATAATATATTCCATGCCAAGCTCTCGGTGTGAGGCTAGTTTTGGGGAACTTTGGGGGAGGGCTAAGATGTATTTTATAAAAGCATTTTCTGTGACCTGTAACTGGTCAATATGTCCATGGCCCCAGATTCCAGCTCCATAGGTGGCCACACTATGGCATTTTGCATAGTATATGGTCAGGAGTTCGGGTGGAGCTGGTTTCCCCAATTTCCTCGAGAAAGAGGTTAGTGCCGATGTTGCACGACGGAAGTGGAGATTTCTGGCTTCAATTGCCTTTCGCCAATTCATTGCGTCGTCCACTAGGATTCCCAGGTATGGGTAAACTGGAGTTTTTTCCAGTTTGTTGTTATCAACCATTATTTGTTTGGGGTTTTTGATCCTGGGACCGATATGCATTGTGAAAGTTTTCTTGATGTTTATTTTGAGACCAAGTGAGATCATGAATGCTGCGTATTTATTGGTTTGTGTCTGAAGTTGGTTTAAAGTCCGTGCTAAAATGACTGAATCGTCAGCATACAACAATGTGGGTATCGGGCGATGATTTATCTGGGGGAGGTCCTGGCTCCCTTCCAACATAGCCTGTTCAAGCCCATTTGTATAAAGGTTGAACAGGAAGGGAGCCAGTACACATCCCTGTCTTACTCCCTTCATTATTTGGAATGGACGGGACAGTTCGCCGCTGGTACCGAATCTTACTCGGCCTTCAGCATTTGAGTAGAGTTCTCGTAGAAAAGTTATTATCGGGGGATCCACGCCGAGGTCGCTTAGTATTTGCCAGAGTTTCACGTGCTGGACGCAGTCAAATGCCGCACTTAGGTCGACATTGACGAGGAAAATGTTTCCTCCTTTGGCGTGAACGTATTTACCAGCCAGGAGAACAAGATTGAAGGCCTGCTCCACGGTCCCGAGCCCCCTCTGGAAACCATATTGCAGGTCGGTTATGATGTTATTCTCCCGGGCCCAAGATTGTAATCGGTCCAGGAGTACTCGACCTGCAATCTTACCCATGGAGTCCAGAAGGGAGATTGGTCTGTAGCAAGCGGGATCGTTGCGGTCGCCTTTTTTAAAAATGGGTAGGAGGATTGAGGTTGACCATGAGTGGAAAAGACCGATCGACGCTACTGCTGACATAACCCGGGTGATTATCTGCGACCAAAAGTCTACATCGTGGAGAAACAAGTCCATTGGAACGCCGTCATGGCCGGGGGCCTTGCCTGTTTTGGAAGCCCTGATTGCTTTTGTAATTTCATTAAGATGAAAGTATATTTTAATCGGATAGATGGCATTTCTCATTTGCTGGCCCTCGTATGTTGGATTATCTTCTGCGGAATCTGAGGGTGTTCCAAAAATTTTTGCGAAGTGAGAAACCCAGTCTTCCTCGGTTATCGCCACATCAAGATGTTCGGTGTCTGTGCTGTTGGCCAAGAAAGGAGATCTTATGATTTGCCAGAATGCGGTACTGTCTTTTCTTCGGGCACTATCATGTAATCGTAGCCAAAGATCCTTTTTGATTTGTTTTTTGCGGTCTTGCCTTGCAGAGTTGTATATTTTCCTCAGGTAAGAGATTTCATGGGGATCTCTCGTAGGTTTACGCAGGGCTTCTTTAAGAGATGAAAGTGCCTTTCGACAGGCAGTGTCGAACCATCTCGTGGTAGGGGACTTAATCTTATTTTTCAAATTGACAAATAGCTCATCCCTTATTGTTTCCTGAATTCTTTGTAAACAACTGACGATTATTTGCGGTGGTGCCTCCAGAGACATACATTTGGATAGCCATTGATCAGTTTTTCCAAGGACCCTCTGTGTCACCTCTTCCGGGTCGATCTTGGCCCATTTAACTGTGTACCCATTCAGTTTGTTCATGGACAGTGTTTGCTGGTTAAGGGAGCTCAGCTTTACAGGGTGAGCTCTTGCCCGTTTGATGTTAATTTTTATACTGAGCGGGTAGTGGTCCCTTATTGGGTTTGACCCGTTTTCAAAGTTCGCTAATTGCCCTTTGAGTGAGTTGGAGGCTATTATGTAATCTATGGTTGTGGAGTGACCTCGCCCATGAAAGGTAGGTAAGAAATCCTGCTGCGGGTCAACCAGTTCGTTCACGTGATCCATATCTAAGGAGAATAGGATATTGTTACGTTTATTTCCACATATCGAGTGGGCGAAGTGAGGTATAGGGTTACCAAGTTCATTTTGGAGACCACAGATTCCCTTTTTATGGTTCGGGCACAAAGGGGAGTTGAAATCGCCACCCCAGATGATATGTGTTATAGATGTATTATTATCGTTTTGGGACGAAGATAGAAATGTGGCGATCTCTTCTAGGTTTGACCAGCAATCCGCGGTACCAGAGTTATTATAGTAATTTATGAATATATAGTTGTTGTCTTTGGGTGCTGTTATCTGCATAATTTGCATGATTTGGAATGTTGGAGACTCCTTTAGTAATTTCACTCTGAGGGGGAGGGTATTAGCAACATAGGTCGTTAGCCCCCCCTTTGGTCTACCCATATTTCCCTGCACCGCTGAGGTAAACAGGGTTTTATATCCAGCAAGGTGTAATGGGGTTGTGCACCAAGTTTCTTGTAGGCACAGTATCTGATGTTCCCTGGCCGTATCTAGCCATAGCCCCAGTGTTATTTTTGTGGACAAGCCTGCAATGTTCCAGTATGCAGTGGAAAAACTCAGGTTTGTGGAGTCAACAGAGACGTGGGGTGTAACTAACATAGTATTCACGGTCTGGATTTCTGACGGTTGAAGTATTTGGACCTGTGAAGGGTTAGAAGAAGCTTTAGGAGTTGTGATTTGCTGGTGGTACAAGCCAGTAGTGATTCTGTCTCGTTCTATGGAAGTTGTGCGGGTAGCATTGTTAAAAGTGTTAAAGGAAACAATTAACGTTTCCGGGAGTAGGTTTTTATGATTGCAGGGAATGGGGTCCGAGGGTGCTCGGAGCTGAATTGGGTTTGTTAGTTGTGGGGTGATAATGGTGTTTATGTTCCTGGGTTCAACCCTGAGTGGTCAATCGACCATCTCAAGGCAGTCGAAGCGGTTTTGCGTTGGAAAGCCCTGCCAGCCTTCGTTGGATTGAAGGGGCCTATCTTGCCAGTATTGCCTTGGCCAATCTCTCGGGGCATTTCTGCTACCGTGGTCGTAGGTATACTCCAACTGGTTCCATGGTTCTTTAGGAGTCTGGTGCCAGTTCCAGGATGGAGTATAGCGATGTTGTCTCGCTGGAGGATAAAAGAAAGAAAGATGCCGGGCATCAATTCCCCCCTTTTTTTCCAGCGAGGGCCACGCGCAGATGTGATCCACTACGGAGGGGTCTCTGCAAGATACTATAATGCAGTCCCCGCGGGTCGTTTTTGTTGTTTTACCTACCCATACTACCCTGCGGGTTGAGGAGATCCCTCCCGAGTGATGGGGTTCTAAAGGCCTGTTAATGCTTAGCCATTGCATGACCTTGTTCTTGAGTGACCATGCAGTTTCAGGTGTATCATGGGTTAGTTCTCATACACCGGTAAGTATTATTGTATACGGAGTGGCTTCTGGAGGCAAGTGAGCTGGACGTCTGATTGCTGGTGTTTTTTTGGGGAAATTTTTGGGAGAAGGCTGGGGGACCGCTGGTTTTGGTGGAAGAGGTGCTGGCTTTTTTATAGAGTGCAGATTGCTGAGATTATTTGTCACAAGTCCTGGAGTGTCTAGGGTAGCCGGGCCTATGTTAGATGTTTGTTGGTTCGGCACCACGGTGGTTTTACTCTGCTGCAATCGGGGCGTTGTGATTTGTGGATTTTGGTTCGTAGTATTTTGATTTTGATTTTTTGGGGGTAAGGCAGTCGGGTTTGAAAGTTTTGTTGCTTTAGGTGGTTGTGGTTGAGGATGGGTTTTTGAGGACTGCGGGGCATTTCGCTGGCCCTTTATTTCTATGCGTGTATTGGTATCAAGAATTGTTGCAGAAAGTATGTTCAGCTGAGCTTCCAGGTTTCTGATGCTGAGTTGGATAGGTTTCAGATACTGAAACATGAGATCTTTTATTGTGGTCAAAACTTGTGAGGTAACTTTGCATGTTCTGCAGAGGTTGTCGGTAGCCTCATTGGGGGTTGTAAAATGAGGAGGATTGGCTATGGGAGGGAGTAGTGTGTTTTGTTGCAGGGATTGTGTTGTGAGGTTTAGATAGTCTATAGCATGACCTGAACAAGGAGCCGTGGCTGCTGCATCGTCAATGGGTTTTGTGCTGCCTTGTTTTGGGATGGCTCCTTCCCTTTCTCCTTGGAGGTGCAAATTTGAGTTGGTCTGGGATTCTTCCTGAGTTTGACAGACCGCCAAATCAGGGGTTGCCTCTAGGTCGTCTAAAGTTAATGATAGGTCAGACTCAGACTGAGTTACGGAAAGGTCTACTATGGATGGGACTGTATTAATGTCGGGAACAGACACGGACACGGGAAGGGAACTATTATGGGAATTAAGGTGAATGGGAGAAGTGGCGGTTGCTATGGAACCTAGAGATGATCGTTTCGCATTCATGAGGTCCAATGACACTCTTTTTTCAAGAAGCGAGATACTCTGGTTGATTACCTCGTGAGTTCGTGAGATGAATAAGTCAATGGGCCCGGTTATTCGTGCTACCTCCTGGGCGTTCTTAGATTTTTTCTTTGTAGTACTCCTGGTTTTCGGCGGCATAATTTTGGTCTACTGACTGAGGTGTCTGGAATTACAGAAATTAAGGGGGGTGGCCCGGACCGGTCTCTACCGGGTACTAACGGGCAACAACGGGCCCGCCCTTGGCCCGGGCTTCGCCCCGTGCGCCGTCCCACGCGCGTCCCGCGTCGCGGAGTGATTGATGGTATATATAAACGTAACGCCGGTGGGCGTGTCCGTGGGCGTGGCGCCTGGGGGAAGAGGAACCAGCTGGTCAGCGTAGGGGTTGCTGGTCCTCGCAGTCCCCCGGGTTGCTGATGGAATTTCGCCCACGCCTCTTACCCTGAGGACTCCAGCTGGGAGCACTGTGCTGGGCCTGCCGACTGCAGGTCTCGCTCACTCCAGCGAGTCCTCGGGGAGGCAACAGTCAGGGATCACGGAGGAGGAGTTGCTCTGTCCTTATCACAACAGCAGACAACTGGAAACAGCTAAGGCAGGTGAGTGGCGCCCGCGAAGCGGGTGTCACGAAGTTTTTGTGCAAATCGCCGGTGGGCGTGTCCGTGGGCGTGGCACCTGGGGGAAGAGGAACCAGCTGGTCAGCGTAGGGGTTGCTGGTCCTCGCAGTCCCCCGGGTTGCTGATGGAATTTCGCCCACGCCTCTTACCCTGAGGACTCCAGCTGGGAGCACTGTGCTGGGCCTGCCGACTGCAGGTCTCGCTCACACCAGCGAGTCCTCGGGGAGGCGACAGCCAGGGATCACGGAGGAGGAGTCGCTCTGTCCTTATCACAACAGCAGACAACTGGAAACAGCTAAGGCAGGTGAGTGGCGCCCGCGAAGCGGGTGTCACGAAGTTTTTGTGCAAATCGCCGGTGGGCGTGTCCGTGGGCGTGGCGCCTGGGGGAAGAGGAACCAGCTGGTCAGCGTAGGGGTTGCTGGTCCTCGCAGTCCCCTGGGTTGCTGATGGAATTTCGCCCACGCCTCTTACCCTGAGGACTCCAGCTGGGTCGAGTTTCACGACAAGAGAAAGGGATGGATATTCCATGGCTTCCTGGGGTAGTCAAGAGTCTGGAAAGTGTTAACCTTGGTAGACTGTTTGCCAATTCGAACACAGCTGTAACAATGGACAAAAAAGTTTTAAAGACAGCATTGTACGCACTTTATAGCGCAGAAAGACTAGAAAGGGAATTGAATAAACAAACTGTTGCAAAATGTATATCCATTGCGTACCCCGAGCATTGTCTACCAAGTTATATTGCACTACACATGTCCCAATGGGAGAGAGGCCTCCTATTCCGTCTAAGAGCTGGGACAGTAAGATATATGCTTTGTTTTCCCTACAGCTATAAAGCAAAACGTGACTCCCTGCCATGTCCATGTGATGGTCACAGCGGTAAAACACTTTTACACTTTTTATTCTTCGGTAGATACTATATGAAATATGCACTATGGTTTCTAATTCCGTATTTTAAAAAATTGTCACCTATTAATTTAACAGACGCTCTTGACTGCAAATTTAAATTGGACAATGTTGAATTGATCTTGAGCGTTGGCACCTTTTTGAGAGTAGCTACGGGTGCACGGAAATCTATGTGCGATCCATGAAGTCATTTGTATTGTACTATTCACAATATGCACTTTACCTAGGTTTACTGTATTTTGCTACATTATGGATTGGATATTGCTATCTATTTCATTCAAAACATCTTTATTCGATTCGTTGAATCATAAAAGGAAAAACCATGCAATATATATAGATACATCATTTCCCTCCAATGCCATAATCCTTGAGAAAGTAAATTGCAGATTTTTGGGTATCATTACATTTGTGCAAATACGCAATTCCAAGATAAGGTGCAGTTAGTAGAATCAGTGCAAATAACATGGCCATTAGGTTCTCGGTGCAATAGACAATTAAAATAGTAAAGTACAGTGCATATGTATCATAGTTGTATTCCCAAAGGTACTTGTGCCCCTTATATGTTTATCACAGTAACAATTAAAAAAGGAAATAAGAACTACTACAAACAAAATACATTATAAAATATTAAATACTATATACAATAAAACGTTTCGGCGATTCAGTCCTGCAATACTCAACTAATGTTCTTTTATCCTCTATTGCAGAATCCTCGTTAAAATGTCAAACCCTTCTTCATTCTTATATAGTTGATAGCCAATAAAAATCTAGAAACTCCAAATACAGTAAGCTGGGTGTTATCTGTTTTTAAAATGCGTAACATATCATTATATTTTCCGACACCCATGTTCCTGCCCAACGGCACAATCCATTTTTGTCTAGCTCTCAGGTAAGTGGGGCAGAAGAACAAAACATGTGCTATATTTTCCTGCATACCCAGCTGGCACATTTTACACTCACTATCTTTCCCCCCATTTCGGCAATTTTCCCATTTGGTTGTAAAGGACTTAACACGGAGGGTCCCGTACCTGAATTTCAAGTACAATATTTTCGCCAATTGGGGTTCGATTTGGTCTAAAAATGCCTCAAAGCGGGGTGTTGGTTTAACCATCAGAATATTGTTTGTGAGTGAGCCAACTCCACAATTTTGTAAAACTTTGTGCACAGTGAAGTTCCAATAGACCCTTCTGAGTTCCCTTTTTGATTCTGCGGTCAACCTTTCTGGGTGGTGCCGGGACTCAGTAAGCCCCAAGGTCAAAAGCCATCTACGTATATTAGCCAGCCATGGGAAAGTAACATGGGTATCTAGTGCTGTGGAAAAGTAAATTTTGCCATGTTCTGTGTCCCTACGCCCCATCCATCATATGTTATGTATGCATGATCAATATGCATATGTTATTCCCCATTTCTGATTAAAGACGCAATTACAGTTGTGTCCACCTCTAGTGTGTTATTTTCCAGTCCTCGTGAATACTACGAATATCAGGCCTATGTAAGTAATGTTGCCACGTTTCTCAGTGTGCACGTTATTCAATTATAAAGTCCCCGTTTCTAGGCCTCGAAAGGGCCCGGACCACAGATTCAGCTCCTGTCTCCTGAAAGCCTCGCTGAGGAGCGATACAGCCCCCACCTGTATCCTCGACCTTTCACTTACTTCCTGCCTCGCAGTGCCCGGTGCAACCCGGCTCTGCCTCTGAGTCTGCCAAAAGTATGTTATAGTTCCTGCTATCAGTTCAGTCCTCCTCCTCTACATTCCTAAGCTACTGAACTGCATCAATAGTTTCCGTCATTGTCTAGCCTTCTCGTCTCCACGTTAGAGAAATACTGTATTTAATGGTCATTTAGTATTCTTCATCACGCACTACATGTAGAATAATGCATGGTCCAGTCTTAGAGTCAAGTTAGCCTCTCCCCTCATGACTTCTAGTTCATATCAACATGTTCCCTAAACATTAGATACCAGATAGGGTTTAGGTACATGTCGCTCCGACCCTCCAGACTCTAGTCTCTGCTCCTAGCACAGAGTTCGTAGCCCCCAGCTTCTCCTAGTAACACGTCATTGCTAGTTTTCGCGCACCATTAGGTTAGAGGTCCCGGCTCCTTAGGTAGCCCCCTCCAATGTGTCCGCCCATTCATGACATATTCTGTTACGTTCGCATCACATGTCTATGTATACTCCCAGTTACACCTCTTTTCACCCTTATCTCTCGCGACTGTTACACGTCACGCCTTCTGCTCCACCCACTGTTACGCCTACTGCAATGTAATGCTATGTGTTTGCGCTATGTATATATGCCTGTGTTTTATTATTGAATGTTAGCGCGCTCATCCCAGACCTAGCCCCGGCAGCTGCCGGGCCTCTTTTCCCCTGCCAGGCCCTATTGTCCTATTCCTATGCAGGTTGTCCTGATCCTGTCCTTATGCTGTAATAAACCTGCAGAAACTCCTACTACCTCGAATCTTGACTCTTATTTATTGAGCTATCTGTTATTCATTCATTCATCCAAAAATAGGGTATTATTTATTTATTTACCACATAATGGCGCCCGAACAGGGACTTGCCCTTTCCCCACGCGTCGGTGAAGCCACGCCGACCCCCTGACCCTCTGCAGTCGTGACGGAACTCTTCTGCGCAGCGGCAGATATTTCTGCTCAAGTATCCCTCAGGCCCACGGAGGAGACGGAGGAGGCGGTCCAGCATCCGAACGAGACGGTGGAGGAACGCGGCGAGTCCCGACCAGAGCCCAAGCCGAGAGTCCAAGGTCCGAGGTATCCGGAGGTCCACCCGTAACTGAAGTCCGAAGCCCGAAGTTCGTCGTCGTAGTCCAGTCCCGTCCGAGGCCTTCCGTTCCGTGCTGCCCGGTGAGTACCATTGCTGGGGTAGTGTCTAGACAGGGTCAGTCTAAATTGACTCCTGGTCCGTGGGTTGGTGGTACCCAAGCCCACAAACGAAGTGTTCACCTAGGTGGATACGGGTCTTGATGTGTTCCTTTATGGGACCGGTATGTTCCGTACTGTTATAGCAGTGCATCCAGTAATTCTAGTCTGTTCCGTTCTCGAGAAATTCTGTTCTGTTTCTGTTTTCAGTATTTTCAGGTAGTATTCTGTTCGAACTGTTATTTATAATGTTGTTCAATGTATTTCCAATGTCGTGGTATGCCTGAATTGTTTTCCCAATTGTTATTGTTTTTCGTGTATTGTATTGTGTTCCGATTCAAGTTTAGAATGCCGCTCTTTTCCAAGTTACGTCAGTTAAAAACTAGAAAGGGTCTGCTGGAAGCAGCAGTTCCTGTTCCGCCTAGGGACAGTCCAGGTCACTTTATGTATCAGAAACATGGCATAAGCGCCATATTGTATCTAGATTTATGGGTAGAGTATACCAAACAGTTAGAAGAAAAGTATAGATGGCCCGTATCGGGTACATGGGATGCCGAATGTATCATGCGAGTAGAAGAAGCATTATGGAAAAAGAAAGCCAGACAGTCACAGAAAGATGCCATCGAGTTATGGCGTAAGGAAGCGCATAGAAGAACGGAAAAGGAAGTCAGAAAGTCAGAGTTAAGTAGAGAATCCCAAGAACGAGCCCAAGAAAGAGAATTGATCGAGATAGGTGAACAAGTCAAAGCTGAACAGTCAGATAGACAGAGGCATGCCCTTATTAAGGGTATGTATCCTCTTCTTGCCGAGGGCTTGCCAAAAGCGACCCCAGAGGCACCCAGTAATTTCCCGCCACCATTAGTTCCGACCAAGCTACGTCACAAACCGACCGCAGCTGATATTTTTATTTCGTCCTATTTGGACGACACAGTTCCAGAATATGCCAATCCAGTTCGCGCCCCGCCAGTCCCTGTAAACCAGGTAATTCATGTTCCTCCAGACACCGGAGTACCTGTTACGGTACCCCCGGGTCAGCCCGCCGTACAAGTTCAGCCCACGTTACAATTACCGACCCTGCAAGCACGAAGAATGTCAGTCGACGATTCTAGTCTAGGGGCCGCAGGGGGAGGTCCTCCTCAAACCCCGCCGCCACACAAGCGTTTATCAGCACTCGAATTACATGCTCAAGCATCACAGCGTACTCCTAAAAGTAATAAGTCTGTTACAGAAATCAGACAAGCTCTTACCGAATGTGTTTATGATCCAGTTCCAGGCGAATATAATATGGTTTTATATTCCGTACGTGTAAGGAGAGTGACCGAGTATCTAGTCACCTTACCAAATATGAAAGAAGATCTAGACAGAATATATCGTTTCATCCGTACAGGGGATGATCCAGAAAGTATTGGCGAGATTATGTCTCAAAGGAAAGCCGAGATTCAGCTCATGATATTAAAGTTCCTGATCAATTGTCTAATAAGAGAACAAGATTACCCGTCTAAAGATTCCGCCGAAATGAGAATCCTGACAAGGTGGAGTGATAATATAGCCGAGGGTAAGCACAAGACCATTAGTGCCATGGAAAGTATGTACAAGAAAATTCGTAAAGAAATAATAAGGTTACACGAACAGCGTAAAGCAGCACAAGTAAGTGAGAAAGAAAGTACCTCTGATCCTGAAGAGGAAGACGAGAATTCCGCCAGAATAGCGTATGTAGGAAAATCCAGATTTCCAGATCGCCATTTACGTCTAGAACCCAAGTCTATTTTTCATCATCCAGCACCAGAACGAGAGCCTCGCTCTCTAGAACAAGTATTTCAAGCTACCGATCACATTCTGAAATCACGAGTCGGTTATAGTGAGTTAAGTACCATGCACGAACAAGAACTAGCCCGATCAGCAGTCCGATGGATTACTGATTCTACCACTTTTCCAGACGAAATAGTGGCACAAATGTTTCTGAAACTGCCCCCAGCCGAGCAACGACTGGTGGGTATGTATATGATCCAGCACCTCATTACTTTGTATGAGGGTCAACATTCTGATCCAGGCCCGTTACATGATATCCTGAACGAGTTACTCCAGTACAGATGGAGAGGTCTAGGTACCGATTTAATTAGTGTCATTCTAGAACAGCGTCACAAGTATAGAACGTTTTTGAACCCGCATTTTGTTCATGTCTCACCCCCAGAAAGTAAATCGTTTTACATAGACAGACAGAATCCGTTACGAGAAGTCCACCCAGTCCAAGGGGCGGGTGGCGATATGCAACGAGTGTTTGTATACACTCCGATTTCAAAGATGGAACTCCTAGAGATGAAGAAATTAATTCCCTGTCATGACAAAGATCCAGCAGGGTTCCATAGAGAATTAAAAGACATGCTCCGTATGGGAGAATACACTTATCCAGATGTCATTAAAATGTTAAAGGTTCTGCTACCCGCAGGGGTGTATGAAAAGTTAAAGGAAAAAGAATGGGAGGTGGGAGAGAAAAAGATCGATTGGACAGCTCTAGAAGCTGAAGACAAGGCACGAGTACCAGGTACCGGTCTTGGAGATAAATGTAAAGAATTACCAGAATTATTGATTCAAGTTCTACCCAGATTATTGACAACTAGAAAAGAAGACTGGGATGCAATCTCAGCCTGTAAACAGAAACAAGATGAAGACATTAGTGATTTTTATTCTAGATTCGAGAAATGTTTCAGTATTAATAGTGGTCTCAAGACAAGTAGTGAGTCATACCCTCATCTTTTCGTTACCAAATTAGTCGAGAATTCAAGCCCACAAATTAAAAATCGAGTTTTGAAAGTCGAAAGCACCTGGCAAGCAAATAGTCCGTCCCAGATGCTCCAGATGCTCCAGTATCACCAGAATAGAATCAGAGAAGAGCAAGAACACGAGAGAAAACGTATGAAAGACACGAAAATGAAAGTGCTAGTTGCACAATCTATTCCTCAAGACAGTCAGAAGAGGGGTCCGAATCAAGCCAGTCATCTTGCGGCTCCCGTTAAAGGGAACTGCAATTATTGTAAACAGCCAGGTCATTTTATAAACGAGTGTGCAGTTCTGAAACATAACATAGCTACCGGTAAGACTAAAGAAAGACCACGTCCGCCTAGACAAGAACAAGTTTCACAGATTCCTCAGTCACAGAATGCACCACAGACAGTTACAGTACCGCAGCCTATTGCTGCAACACAGCACGTTACATCGCAGATGTACCAGTATGCACAGTCCGAGTATCCAGAGTACCAGTCATATTCATGAAACAGCCTAGAGAGGGAGGTAGGCTTGCCTCTCATCGAGATACCTGTAGACCAAGAAGGTCCCTATGTTCATAGTCAAGTATTAGGGAAAGACAGAAAATTTTTGATCGATACAGGGGCAAGTAGGACCACAATTAGTCATGCCGAAGTTCCAGGGGCTCCGCTCTCAGGCTCAAGAAATGTTTCCCTTGGATTTTCAGGAAAACCCATAGTTAATGAGATTTCTAAGCCAGTTACTCTAGAAGTAGGTCCATTGTCCCGTACTACTGACCTGTTACTTACTAAGTCATGTCCAGAAAATCTGTTAGGTATTAAGACACTGAAAGAGTTAGGTGCAGTTATTTGCTGTTCCCCAGAGGGAATACGTCTGTTCCTACGTGACTTTAAGGGTCACTATGTATTACGAGATTTTGATTCCAGATTGTCTAATGTTCCGCAGCATTTATGGGCGCAAGGTCCAACTGATGTAGGTTACATGCAAATCACACCCTATCGTGTGACTCTCAAGCCAGATGTAGTGTTACCCCGAATCAGACAGTACAGATTGCCACCTGAGGCTGTAGCAGCCTTATCCAAAATTATTGACGAGCTCATGGCTCAAGGAGTAGTTGTAGAAACTGACTCCAATGTATGTAATTCTCCGATCATTCCAGTCATGAAACGTACTGATCCAAATGCACCCCCAGTATATCGATTAGTGATTGATTTACGAGAGCTTAATAAATGTATAATTCCTCAGTATCCAGTTGTCCCAGATATTTCTTCTCTGTTAACTGCCATTGATTCCGAAGCCATGTTTTTCACTGTTATTGACCTCAAGAATGCATTTTTTAGTGTTCCAATTCATCCAGACAGCCAGTTTCTTTTCGGATTTTGTTTAAATGGAAGGAGCTATATGTTTACACGCGCTCCTCAAGGTTTCACAGAAAGCCCTAGTATTTACAGTCAAGCACTCAAGAGACAACTAGACAATATTCACATGCCAACTGACACTGCCCTGCTCCAGTATGTCGATGATCTACTGATCACAGCCCGTTCTGAACGTGACTGCGAGCGAGCATCACTTACAGTTCTGTATTTTCTAGCCGAGATGGGGCACAAGGTGTCACCTTCGAAGCTTCAATTCTGTGTCCAGCAAGTGGTATACTTAGGACACTTGCTGTCCAAGAGGGGTAGGCAGTTGACACCCGACCGTATCCAGTTAATAGCGAGTCTTCCCCAGCCCAGAACCCAGAAGGAGGTACGTGCCTTTATCGGCCTTACTTCTTATTGTAGACAATGGATTCCCCAGTATGCATTTCTAGCCAAGCCACTGATACAGTTAACGACACAGGAGGCAGCCGTATCGACTGTCCTCCCTTGGACATCTGAACATACACTTAGTTTCAACGAGTTAAAGAAAGCCCTATGTCAAGCTCCAGTTCTAGCTACACCGAACTACAGTAAGCCTTTTACACTTTTCGTTACAGAACGCGAAGGTACAGCATTATCTGTTCTCACACAAGATCAAGCAGGTCAATACAAGCCCTGTGCTTATTTTTCGAGCACATTAGATCCAGTCGCCCAGGCGTTACCTGCATGCCTCAAGTCAGTTGCAGCCACAGCACTAGCTATCAGACAAAGTGATTCCATAGTTTTAGGACATTCCCTGACAGTACAAGTTCCACATTCAGTAGAAGTTCTTTTAAACCGAACACAAACTCAACACTTGACAATTGCACGTTTAACAGGTTATGAATTGACACTGTTCCAGCCACACATAGAAATTAGACGCTGCAACGTCCTGAATCCTGCTACACTGTTACCATCAGTTAATTCAAATCCAGACACACATAATTGTGTGGAAGTAGTTAACATTACGACTAAGCCAAGACAAGACCTGACGGATACTCCGTTACCAGATCCTGACCTGACACTTTATGTGGATGGTTCATGTATGAGAACTAGTACAGGAGAACTGGTCGCCGCATATGCAGTGACTACTGACACTGAAGTTATTGAAACACACCGTATTGATACCCTGTCCGCTCAAGCAGCAGAGCTAGTTGCTCTGACACAAGCCTGTATACATGCCAAGAACCTGAAGGTTAATGTTTACACAGATTCACGTTACGCATTCGGAGTTGTACACGACTTCGGAGTGCTCTGGCAGGAGAGAGGTTTTATGACTTCTCATGGAACCAAGATTCAGCATGGTCTCCTTATTCAAACCCTGTTAGATGCCATACATTTACCGACATCTATTGCTATCATGAAATGCAAAGCACATACGAAAGTTACTGACATTATTTCCCAAGGTAATGATTTAGCAGACCGCACAGCCAAGCTTACAGCACAGACTCCAGACATTCCAGTTAATCAGAAACATACTCCAGATCTGATTACATGCATGACAGTTAAGGACCCTACACAAGATGTCATAGATATTCAGTTACATGCTACTCCCGATGAAATCAAGAAATGGTCTGTACAAGGAGGGGTCCAGACAGATCAAGGATGGTTAACGAAGGGTAGAGCCACATGGTTTCTCCCCGATTCTATGGTTCAAGTCATTATCAATACCGCACATAGTCCAGCACATTTAGGAGAAAAAGCTATGTTAGACAGTATCCAGAACATTTGGTTCAACAAGCATTTACGAGCTGCAGCCAAGCAGAAAGTCCGTACCTGTATGATATGTTGTCAGTTTAATCCAGGTAAAAGTGTCCCGGTGGAACAAGGTGGTTTCCAGCCCCCTGACCACCCTTTTGAGGTCCTCCAGATGGATTACATTCAGATGGAGCGATGTCGAGGTTTCAAGTATGTCCTTGTAGTAGTATGCGCTTTGTCCAGATGGACAGAAGCATATCCAGTCCCAGATTACACAGCCGCGACCACTGCCAAGCAGTTGGTTCGTGAATTCTTCCCTAGATATGGACTCCCTAGAGTCGTATATTCTGATAACGGCCAGCCATTCTCATCCGAACTCATGAGACACGTTTCCCTGTTGTTAGGGTACCAGTGGAAGTTCCATTGCGTACGCCATCCAGAAGCAGCTGGACTAGTCGAGAGACATAATCAGACTCTGAAAATCCGTATAGCAAAAATCTGTAAAGACAAGGGTGTGGACTGGTTAGTAGCTTTGCCAGTCGCTCTGTTTTACATGCGTATGGTCGCACATTCCAGATCAGGTCTGTCCCCGTATGAGGTCGTTTTCGGCCGCCCCCCTAACATGTGGGGTACTCCTAGACCCCGAAGTATTACCGATGTTTCATGTAATATGCTGACAGATTACCTAGCTTCCTTGATGTCTGCCCTCAACTCATGTCGTTCACAGGTTGCCGCCGCATTCCCAGACAATACCGAGGTGGCACCGCACGAGATCGTTCCAGGATCCTTGGTGATGGTCCGCAATTTTGACAGATCAAGTCCGCTGGAACCACGTTGGAAGGAGCCACGTCAGGTCCTCTTGACCACCCGAACTGCCGTCAAGTTAGAAGGCAGGAAGGGGTGGGTACACCTTTCTCATGTAAAACTTTTCAAAGGACCAACGCCAGTCTTCAAAGACATTGCCAAGAACATTTCCCAGGATTCGAAGGATTGCCAGAACATTGTTTTAAAGGACTGTCCCGCACCAGACTTTATTACAACCCCTCCCTTGTTAGAGAAAACTCCGCAACAGGAGTATAAGCAAAAACTCAGGTCTAATAAGTCAGCCAGTTTGATTGTATAAGTCCTCCCCTAGGTGAAACGGTTAAATTGTTTCTGACATGTATAAAATAGACCCCCATAGTGAGAGAGTCAGTCGAAGTTCACTCCAATGTATCGTTTTTCTAAGTTTCATATTATTTCTCAGCATAATGATTTCCTGCACCAGTTATGCTTTCTATCTGTGTTTTTCAGTTCCTCATGTAAATATGTCCGCTCATGCTACAGTAGAGCACACGTTTAGTGATCTGCCTCCTCACGAATATTCATACCGCCTCGCCATGCGTAATAACACATTCATCCGTATGTTACATTATTCACACCAGACCAGCAATGCCACTAATTGTTGGGTGTGTGGTCGACTCCCCCTTTCCAGACACCGAAGGGAGTTCTGCCACTCTTTCCTTATCCATTCTCACACAATGGTTCGTGTGGAGCATGGTCCACGTTAACGTCATCCTCAACAGATATGTCTTTTCTTAACAGTACATGTTTTCCAGACAAGCAAGGTTTCCCCCACAGAACAGGTTTAGATCTAGAAAATGAAGTATATAATATAGGAAATTATTCGTCGAATTTCATGGTCCTGAATGTTCAGTCTGATACTACTCCAGACTCACCTGCTATTTCAGTACTACCAGTCAAAGGCGAATTATGTGTCCGTAGTTATGGTTCTGTACATATAGGTCATAGTGAATGTACTACTGTTATCCAGTATAGTGACAGTAGGAAATCTATTTTTATAGCTTCACGTCATTCTTATTTTGTTTGTGGTCAAACTGCATATGTCCGTCTGCCCCTCGATTGGGAGGGAACCTGTTACATTGCCTTCCTACTGCCACCTGTTTTTCTAGCCCCACCTGACTATCATAGGAATTCTTTCTTAGTACACACTAGACACAAGAGAAATCTCCCGATTGTCGATTATACTGAAACCGCCGCAGAGCAATTCATTGATATAGATAAAGGTGTTTTCCCTTATTTAGGTACAGTTGTAAATAGTAAGCTTATTCGTAGGTTAACAAGAACCCTTGAAGCAGTAGTAGATGAGACTGCCTCCGCTCTAGGTAACTTAACTGAAGAGCAATCCTTTATGAGAATTGTCGTTTTACAGAATCGTCTCGTCCTTGACGTCATACTGGCCGATAGGGGCGGGGCCTGTAGAATTCTCGGATCCAGTTGTTGCATTTTCATTCCAAATAACGCGCCGTCTGTTTATTCAGCTATAACCAGACTCCATAAAATTGCCCATCTGTTACACCAAGATCCAGGCACCTGGACATGGTCCGGTTGGTTCTGGAATGTAATTTCCGCATGGGGATGGAAAGTCCTGTCCTTTCTAGGTATTGCAGTAGCGATTATATTCAGCTGCTGCCTCTGTATACAATGTGGCCCTGCGATTTGCAGCATGTGTGCTACCTCTTGTATTCCTAGTCCCAAGCCCCGTTCTAAATCCCGTTCCAAGACAATTCGAGACGAGCAAATGGTACTGTATGAAATGATAGACGGTATCATGAATATTGATGTTTCCTGATGGAAACGTAGTGACAAGGAGGGAATGTGGAAAAGTAAATTTTGCCATGTTCTGTGTCCCTACGCCCCATCCATCATATGTTATGTATGCATGATCAATATGCATATGTTATTCCCCATTTCTGATTAAAGACGCAATTACAGTTGTGTCCACCTCTAGTGTGTTATTTTCCAGTCCTCGTGAATACTACGAATATCAGGCCTATGTAAGTAATGTTGCCACGTTTCTCAGTGTGCACGTTATTCAATTATAAAGTCCCCGTTTCTAGGCCTCGAAAGGGCCCGGACCACAGATTCAGCTCCTGTCTCCTGAAAGCCTCGCTGAGGAGCGATACAGCCCCCACCTGTATCCTCGACCTTTCACTTACTTCCTGCCTCGCAGTGCCCGGTGCAACCCGGCTCTGCCTCTGAGTCTGCCAAAAGTATGTTATAGTTCCTGCTATCAGTTCAGTCCTCCTCCTCTACATTCCTAAGCTACTGAACTGCATCAATAGTTTCCGTCATTGTCTAGCCTTCTCGTCTCCACGTTAGAGAAATACTGTATTTAATGGTCATTTAGTATTCTTCATCACGCACTACATGTAGAATAATGCATGGTCCAGTCTTAGAGTCAAGTTAGCCTCTCCCCTCATGACTTCTAGTTCATATCAACATGTTCCCTAAACATTAGATACCAGATAGGGTTTAGGTACATGTCGCTCCGACCCTCCAGACTCTAGTCTCTGCTCCTAGCACAGAGTTCGTAGCCCCCAGCTTCTCCTAGTAACACGTCATTGCTAGTTTTCGCGCACCATTAGGTTAGAGGTCCCGGCTCCTTAGGTAGCCCCCTCCAATGTGTCCGCCCATTCATGACATATTCTGTTACGTTCGCATCACATGTCTATGTATACTCCCAGTTACACCTCTTTTCACCCTTATCTCTCGCGACTGTTACACGTCACGCCTTCTGCTCCACCCACTGTTACGCCTACTGCAATGTAATGCTATGTGTTTGCGCTATGTATATATGCCTGTGTTTTATTATTGAATGTTAGCGCGCTCATCCCAGACCTAGCCCCGGCAGCTGCCGGGCCTCTTTTCCCCTGCCAGGCCCTATTGTCCTATTCCTATGCAGGTTGTCCTGATCCTGTCCTTATGCTGTAATAAACCTGCAGAAACTCCTACTACCTCGAATCTTGACTCTTATTTATTGAGCTATCTGTTATTCATTCATTCATCCAAAAATAGGGTATTATTTATTTATTTACCACAGTGCGATAAGTTCACTTAGTGCCTGCCTGTAGATATGGAGTTCATCAGTGGCCCATAACCTAAACCAATATGACAAAGTCATCCACACAGCCCTATGCTCGATGCGTTTTAACCCCAGATCGTACATGTAGGGGATCACCGGTGTATTTTGGGGGAGGGGGACCATCGCTCTTAAAACCCTGTTTTCTCCCACGGTTAAGGTGGAGATTTGCTCTCCGCTCCACAGCTCTGAGCCATAGAGAGAAGCGGTTTGGGCCCTAGATTCATATACCTCCAATGCTGGGGTGATGGACTTGGTACTAGTTGCATGGAGCTTTTTCAAGATGGGCACTGAATTTTGCATTAAAATGGTCCCAGATTTTCTGACATGCGGGCACCGTGAGAGCTTAGAATCTAGGGTCACCCCTAAGTAAACAAAAGTGTGAACCCATTCTATCGCTACGCCATTCAGCAACATCTTTTTCTTAAAACTTTTGTGTGACCTGATGGACATGTATTTTGTTTTTGATGGGTTTATTTCCAATCCTTTTTGTTTACAGTACACCACCAACTTATTCAGAAGATTTTGCGGTCCCATTGGGGTCTGTGAGAGGAGGATGTTATCATCCGCAAATGTCAGAGCACATACATGAGAGCCACCTAACTTTGGGGAATCGTGGTTTGTGTCCAATAGGAAATCCACCATATCATTAACATAGAGGAGAAACAGGGTAGGCGCCAGGACACAGCCCTGGCGGACCCTCTCCTCACCGGTATCTCCTCTGTCAACTCCCCGCCCATACCCCAGCGCACTTTTGCAAAATTATCTTCATGTAATTTTATGAGTTGCACCAGTACGTTTTTTGGGACCCCTTGATTTAGCAGATTTATCCCCAGCAGATCTCTTGGAATTGAATCGAAAGCGGCCTTTAGGTCAATAAAGGCCATATACAAATTGCTGGATCTTAGTTTATTATACTTCCAGGAAATGGTTAGCAGCCTAAACACCTGATCTATGGTGCTGATTCTTTTTCTGAACCCTGCCTGGCATGGGGATAATATGTTGTTGTCAACTAGCCAGTTGTTTAACCTGTCCAGTATCTGCTTTGAATAGACCTTTTGGGTAATGTCTATCAAGCTGATAGGTCTATAATTAGCGGGATCGTCCCTACTGCCCTTTTTGTATATAGGGACCAATCTCCGCGCGCTTCCATGATATAGGGATAGGCTGCCCTCTGCTAATTGCATTGCACAGTAAGTTGATATACGGTGCCCATACCTCTGGGTCATGCCTAAAGAGGTCTCCCGAGATAATATCTGGGGCTGGCGCTTTGGGCGGCTTAATGGCGGCTATAGCCTACTTAGTATCTAAGATACTAAAATACAGTGGTTCAAACTCCTTGGACATTGTCAGCTCTTTAATTATGCATACGTTCTCGCTTGAAGGGGAACCCGGACATGCATATAAATGTGCAAAGTGTCTGAACCATGTTTTAGGATCTAGTGATCTAGATGGTAGTCCTGGGCTGGCTTGCTCGACTTATTGCCGTTTGCAACAATCCGCAAAAAAAGTGATTGATCTCCTGCCCTTGCTGCGGCTAGCAAGTCTTCCCAACCAGTGTCCTCCCAATGTCTACGTTCTTGTACAGTCTGTGCTTGCTGTGCTTGAGATTGTGTGCCTTTTGCCTGCGTTGTTTTGATTCTATGGCCTGCTGTTTTTATTTGTTCCATCCTGTAACAGTTCTCTCAAGTAACCTCACTGGTTCTATTGGTTCTATTGTACGGTGCTCTGACACCTTCGGGTAAGGCCCCCGCTTTATAAGAATGCATTAAATAAATGACCTCACCTGGGGTTTCATGTGGCTGCTGTGCTCTCTGTTGTGGGTCGGGTTCAAAGGCCTGCGGATGAACCACTGCGCATGCGCCAAGGACAGACATACCTTCCAACAGTGCGGGCTAAAGAGGCTTTGGATTAGGTGCGCATGCGCGGGGGACAGATACTGCCTCCAGCTGGGGTGCGAGGGTTAAAGAGGGCCTTGCATGAACAACTGCGCATGCGCGGAGGCCAGACACCGATGTTACTATAATCCAACTCCAGAAGTCGGTGCAAGAAAGATTTCATTTAGTTCACAGCACGGAGCGCAGTGAAGGGCTCCAGCTCAGAGCCAGCACAGGTGGGACTCAAAGAAGTACAAGAATTCCATGGTCCGCGCGGGGATACAATGAATGAGATATAACTGCCTCCCGCCGCAGAGCACGAGACGCCTCGCGCCACAGCACAGGGTGAGAGGTATGTAAATGCAAAGCTCCTCGGTCCGCTCCTCTGGGGGGAATGTCTTTCCTCTGCGCATGCGCAGTGCGGCTGAGCGTTCTCTGTGCAGGGCAGTTCACAGTCCGTACCCCGTGCCAGGTCCTAACTCGGCGATAGGACGTCGTGTCTTCGCTCCGCACATGCGCAGCTGTGACGCGCGGTCCTGCGCGTGCGCAGCAGTGAGACGCATTGTTTTATTTTGTTGAGCGCGCGCGCGTCACTCGGAGGGGGAATAACACACCGGACCCGTCACACTCCTCACAGGCAGCCGGGCCCCCGGTGCCCCCTCTCCCCGGGCCCTGCAGCCCCAGCGGGGCTCGAGCAGAGGTGAGGGAGGCCTCTGACCCCAGGGTGACCCTCGAGCACGGGGGCATCTTCAGGACACTGAGAGGCAACATTCAGGGCAGGGGCTGCAGTGCTGTCCAGACTCTGAACTGCGTCATACATGTGTGACTTAAGAAAAGAGAGTGCATTCAAATCAATAGTTCCACCATCTTTATAAAACAATGTACATATGCCAGCATAGAACAACTGTATGTAGCGTTTTCCTACTTTGCTTTCCTGTGAGTGTGTGTGTCTATGTGTCTGTGTCTGTCTGTGTGTCTGTGTCTCTGTGTCTGTGTGTGTGTGTCTCTGTGTCTGTGTGTGTGTGTCTGTGTGTCTGTCTGCGTGTCTGTCTGTGTCTGTCTGTGTGTGTCTGTCTGTCTGTGTGTGTGTGTCTGTGTGTGTCTGTGTGTGTGTGTGTCTGTCTGTGTCTGTCTGTGTGTGTCTGTCTGTCTGTGTGTGTGTGTCTGTGTGTGTGTGTGTGTGTCTGTGTGTGTCTGTCTGTGTGTGTGTCTGTGTGTGTGTGTGTGTGTCTGTGTGTGTCTGTCTGTGTGTCTGTGTGTGTGTCTGTCTGTGTGTCTGTGTGTGTCTGTCTGTGTGTGTCTCTGTGTCTGTGTGTGTCTGTGTGTGTGTGTCTGTCTGTGTGTGTCTCTGTGTCTGTGTGTGTCTGTGTGTGTGTGTCTGTGTCTGTGTGTCTGTCTGCGTGTCTGTCTGTGTCTGTCTGTGTGTCTGTGTCTCTGTGTGTGTGTGTCTGTGTGTGTGTGTGTGTGTCTGTGTGTGTCTGTCTGTGTGTGTCTCTGTGTCTGTGTGTGTCTGTGTGTGTGTGTCTGTCTGTGTGTGTCTCTGTGTCTGTGTGTGTCTGTGTGTGTGTGTCTGTGTCTGTGTGTCTGTCTGCGTGTCTGTCTGTGTCTGTCTGTGTGTCTGTGTCTCTGTGTCTGTGTGTGTCTGTGTGTGTCTGTTGATCTCTGTGTGTCTGTGTGTGTCTGTCTGTGTCTGTCTGTCTGTTGGTCTCTGTGTGTCTGTGTGTGTCTGTCTGTGTCTGTTGGTCTCTGTGTGTGTCTGTGTCTGTGTGTCTGTCTGTGTCTGTTGGTCTCTGTGTCTGTGTGTGTCTGTGTGTGTCTGTTGATCTCTGTGTGTCTGTGTGTGTCTGTCTGTGTCTGTCTGTCTGTTGGTCTCTGTGTCTGTGTGTGTCTGTCTGTGTCTGTTGGTCTCTGTGTGTGTCTGTGTCTGTGTCTGTGTGTCTGTCTGTGTCTGTCTGTGTCTGTTGGTCTCTGTGTGTCTGTGTGTGTGTGTCTGTGTCTGTGTGTCTGTGTGTGTCTGTCTGTGTCTCTTGGTCTCTGTGTGTCTGTGTCTGTCTGTGTCTGTGTGTGTCTGTGTGTGTCTGTGTGTGTCTGTCTGTGTGTGTCTGTGTGTGTGCGAGTCTGTGTGTGTCTGTGTGTGTGTGTCTGTCTGTGTGTGTCTGTGTGTGTCTGTGTGTGTCTGTCTGTGTGTGTCTGTGTGTGTCTGTGTGTGTCTGTGTGTGTGTGTGTGTGTCTGTGTGTGTCTGTCTGTGTGTGTCTGTGTGTGTCTGTGTGTGTGTGTCTGTGTCTGTGTGTCTGTCTGCGTGTCTGTCTGTGTCTGTGTGTGTGTGTGTGTCTGTGTGTCTGTGTGTGTCTGTTGATCTCTGTGTGTCTGTGTGTGTCTGTCTGTGTCTGTCTGTCTGTTGGTCTCTGTGTGTCTGTGTGTGTCTGTCTGTGTCTGTTGGTCTCTGTGTGTGTGTGTGTCTGTGTGTCTGTCTGTGTCTGTCTGTGTCTGTTGGTCTCTGTGTGTGTGTGTGTGTGTCTGTGTGTGTCTGTCTGTGTCTCTTGGTCTCTGTGTGTCTGTGTCTGTTGGTCTCTGTGTGTCTGTGTGTGTCTGTCTGTGTGTGTCTGTGTGTGTCTGTGTGTGTGCGAGTCTCCGTGTGTCTGTGTGTGTCTGTGTGTGTGTGTCTGTGTGTGTCTGTCTGTGTGTGTCTGTGTGTGTGTGTCTGTGTGTGTCTGTCTGTGTGTGTCTGTGTGTGTCTGTCTGTGTGTGTCTGTCTGTGTGTGTCTGTGTGTGTGCGTGTCTCCGTGTGTGTGTGTGTCTGTGTGTGTCTGTCTGTGTGTGTCTGTGTGTGTGTGTCTGTTGGTCTCTGTGTGTCTGTGTGTGCGTGTCTGTGTGTGTCTGTGTGTGTGTGTCTGTTGGTCTCTGTGTGTGTCTGTGTGTGTCTGTCTGTCTGTGTCTGTTGGTCTCTGTGTGTGTGTGTCTGTCTGTGTGTCTGTCTGTGTGTGTCTGTTGGTCTCTGTGTGTCTATCTCCCATTCCCTGGAGGGAGAGTATGTAGCTCCCCGTTCTAGAAGAGTCGGTCAAGAAGGAGCACACTGCGTTGAATAATTTCTTGGTATGCACTTTTTATTAGTATTACAGGAAATCACAGTGATTGATTGTCTCTTTTGTATTCTTCTTTCCCACAGGGTCTTCCTCTTCAGTCCCTTAGGTGAGCCTCGACCGCCGTCGTCTCTCGGACAGAAAAAAAAGACTCAGGTAAGTGTTTTTTGCTTTATGACTTAATCAAAGGAGGATGTGAGGGATAAATAATAGCTATGCATAGATGTGAAGGGAGGGTGTTGGAGCAACCAAAACAAGAAGAGTAGCCAATGATTTCTGCTCTTGTCTTCCTATTCCATCTCACTTATTTCCTTTTCCCTGGGTCCCTTTCACCCCTCAGCCTCCCCTCCGGTCCCTCTCTGACTCAGCCCCTTTCCAAAAGCCCCATAGACGCCCACTCACCTGTAAGAGCCACGTCACTCCGGGGCCATGGCGTGGTAACTCCACGTCCTTCAGTGAGGTCTGGTCTCCTTCTGTTTCGACTTTCCCTCCTCGCCAACAAGCTGTGACCTCCCCAAGGCTCCAGTTCTCTCTCTCGGAAGGCTGTTCGGTGTTCTCCGTTTTTCCGGTCTTCCCTGCTGGTTTCTCCGCCTTAGGTTATGGCTCACTTGAGCTCGTGGAATGCCTTTCTGGCGGCTTGGGGAGGATTTACCAAGTCTTAGTTCCTTTTCTCTTTCTTCAGTAGGTCGGTTAGTGGTGCTGCTATTTCAGAATAATTGCGTTTAAACCAGTGGTAGTAGCCTTGTAAGCCCAAAAAGGATCTAATGCCTTTTTTGGTGGGAGGGAAGAAGGTGTCTAAGATGCTCTCAATTTCTCTTGTTGCAGAGCGATAGCCCCATCTCCCAATAAATAGCCCAAATATTTGACTTTGGTGAAGTTTATCCTGGTCTTTTTGGAGTTCACGTGGAGCCCTGCAGTCCTAAGTGCTTGGAATATCTTCCCACAATGGACGAGATGTAGTTCCAAGTTAGGGCTAAATATTATGATATCGTCTATGAAGGCTAAGGAGTACTCTTGATGTTGGGAGCAAACTTTGTTCATAAGTCTTTGGAACGTCGCTGGTGCTCTGTGTAACCCAAAAGGCAGTGCAGTAAACTCGTATAGCCCATTAGAGGTGCTAAAGGCGATTTTTCTTGGTCTTCCTGTTACAGTGGTGCCTGCTAATAGTCTTTTGTAAGATCGAATGTGGTTATATATTGGGCTAAGCCTAATTTCTCGATTCATCAACGGATATGAGTGAAATTTCGAGATGGTATTGACTGCTCGGACGTTTATTCAAAAACGGATGGAACCATCAGGTTTCAGAACTATGACAATGGGGGAGACCAGTTACTGCTGGAAGGTTTTATGACTCCTAGTTGTAACATGCTCTCTATTTCGTCAGGAACTGCGTCCCGCCTAACGCCTGGTATTCTGTAGGGGTTTTGTTTTATTACTTTATTTGGTGGGGTAACAATGGCATGCTCGAGTATTGTTGATTTTCCCAGGAGGTCGTAAAAGATGGAGGAGAAGGACTCTAAGAGGGTCTGAAGAGACACTTTTTGTTCCTCTGTTAGATGTTCGTTTATGGGCAATTTATTCAATGTTGAAGGAATGGGTTTTGAGTCAGGCAAAACGTAATGGGTGTCTTTGCGGAGCGGTCCCAACCATTTCTTTAGTAGATTTATGTGGTATATCTGGGTTTTGGTTGAGGAAAGGCGTAACCGGTAAGTAGTGAGGCCTACCCTTTCAGCATCGTCATATGGTCCCTTCCATTCTGCCAGTTTTTGGCGTATAGAGGAAGGTAGGAATAGGAGCACCCAGTCATGGACCTGTAACTGTTGTCACCTCTTTCCTTTATTGTAAGAAATCTGCTGGCTTCTTTGAGCTTTTTCTAGGTTTTTGTGAGCAAAATCTCGCAATTTCTGTATGCGGTTTCTTAGGCTTTGGGTGTATTCTAGATGGTGTTGTGTCTCTTCTTGTTTCGCTTGTTCCCACGCTTCTCTTGTCATTTCTAGCAAGGTTTATGGCTGTCTCCCGTAAAGAAGTTCAAAGGGAGAACAAACGAGCTTCTCTGAACCTGGCTTCAAATAACAAAGAGGGCGAGTAGCAACAACATGTCCCATTCTTTCCCTTCGGTGGTTAGCATTTTCTTCATGGTTAGTGTTGGACTTGGCCCTTCTAGCAGGTTCACCCCTAAACTTTTTGCTTTTAATGGTGACCTAGTGATGGTGATTTTTGTGTTCTGCGCACTTTCACTGTGTCCCAGTGGAAAGTGCGTGCGCACTCTGAGTGCGTGGAGTAAGGTTGGCCTGCCCTCCCATAGGAATGCATGGGGAATGTATGTGTCCCTGGTAGTTCCTGATGTGTGGGGTGTACAGGCTCGAGTCTGGTATGTGCGGACTCGTGTGATTGAATGCTGGAAATGATGTATGCGGCGTGTATGTGTCTAGTGTGGAAGTGCCACTTCTAGACATGGCTGTGTGTGTGCTGTAAAGGTGCTGGCGTGTGATTGGCTGGAGCTGACTGGGATGCCAGGCTCCATGAGTCATGATGGGTCTGCCCGGTGGTGAGTGTGGAGATTAGCGTGCTGATGGCTGGGGAGGAGTGCACCTGGGTCCTGAATAGGGCTGGGCTTTCCCCACACAATGCTGGCTCCGCCCCCTGTGGTGCGTCTAACGGCCCTAGCCTGCCTAGTGAATAGAGTGAGGGGCTGAGCACATCAAGGGTGCTCCCAGACCAGCTGCGACTGGTTCTTCCCCCACCCTGCACACAGACAAAGGATTTATTAGTATAAAAAGGGTCTGTGTCCCCTTGCAAGTTGTTCTTTCCTGATCTTACTGAGGGGGGCTGCTGCGGCTGCTGGCGCCAGGAGGAACCGCCACTTGGGACTGCCTTCCTGCCTGGAGGGCCCAGTGAGCTGGGCCCTGGCCCAGCCTTGCCCCCCTATCTTGCTGCATTCCAAGGACTTTCTCTGGACTTGTGCTGTCCTCTAGCGCTGGGAGCGCTGGAATTGCCTCCTAGTGCTTGGAAGCGCGGTATTTGCGCCTGGACGCACTTTATTTTCTGGTTATAGCGCTGGGAGCGCTTTATTTTACCTCTAGCGCTGGGAGCGCTTTGTTGCTGGAGGCCGGTGCCCACCCACAACCATTCCCCCCAATGTGACCTGCACCTAGTCTTGTTCTGTGTGTTTTATAATACAGGAAGAGAAGAATGTATCCTTTCGATTTTAAAGCGCCACAATTTTAAACGATGCCAGGTGGCACGTTACTTCTTTAAATCTCTGCCTGATCCCTTTGTCTGTGGTAGCCACCTTTTTGTGGGCCTGTATGAAAAGGAGAAAGGCGCGAGGTTGGTTTTAACTAATAATTATATGCAGAAATGAGTAATTTGATGTAAACTAACTGGATTCGGTCTATGAGGCACATGATGCACTTTATGGGATAAAATGTCCTGTAAAAATGATCTGATGTTCTTTTTAGATAATTCTACTTGCTATAGGATTTTAACTTGTTATGAACTGGGGCTGGTTGTTGATCACTGATTTAAATTGTGCTTTTATGATCTGTATTTAAGAGACCGAATACAGATTTTATTGATTGATTGTCTGCACGTGTGTCTCAGAGTCTCACCCCTCTGTGCTCCCTCTACCTGCTGCTTGGAGCTGCTGCTGCAGTGTCCCTGGCATGGCAGTGAGGAGCTCATGGTAATCCAAGGCCCGGGAGCAGTGTCTGTCCTCAGCGCATGCGCAGCTGTTAATACAAGGCCCTCTTGAAGGTGTCTGTCCTCAGCGCATGCGCAGTTGTTAATCCAAGGCCCGGGAGCAGTGTCTGTCCTCAGCGCATGCGCAGCTGTTAATACAAGGCCCTCTTGAAGGTGTCTGTCCTCAGCGCATGCGCAGTTGTTAATCCAAGGCCCTTCTTAGCTCGTGCTCCGCTGCGGGACGCAGTGTCTGTCCTCAACGCCTGCGCAGCTGTTAATACAAGGCCCTCTTGAAGGTGTCTGTTCTCAGCGCATGCGCAGTTGTTAATCCAAGGCCCTTCTTAGCTCGTGCTCCGCTGCGGGACGCTGTGTCTGTCCCCAGCGCATGCGCAGTTGTTAACCCATCGAGACCTCTTTAACCCGCGCTCTTAGTTAAGTCCTGGGGTTTTCAGTTTTTCTGAATGGAAGACAGTGTGGACGTTCCCAGTTGCGTCCCCTCTCGGTTGGACTCTCCAGGCCGTGCTTCCCTGCGGGCTGCTCAATTACACACTCTTTATGTTTCATGGGCTCCGCTATTCTCAGCGCATGCGCGGCCACAACAAGCATCCTGCGCATGCGCACTTGTGACAAACTGAGTGTCCTGCGCATGCGCAGCTACAGATCAGGGCGGCCCTTGTCCAGCGCGCGCTTTGTTGTCACGTGGGGCCCTCGGTGTGTCCCCTCCACCAGGCCGACACTGCCCCCTCGAAACCACAAGAGAGGTAAGGGGAGACAAGGACTCGAGGCAGTGGTGGAAGAGCATTAACGTATGATTCCTGAGAGGGGGCGGGGCCTGTGGGTGTCAAGGCGGGGTCTGTGGGGGCGGGGCCTGTGGGTGTGGATGCTCCTCCTCTGCCGGGGGCGGGGTCAGTGAATGTGGGGGCGGGGCCTGTGGGTGTGAATGCTCCTACTCGGGCGGGGACAGTGAATGTGGGGGCGGGACTTGTGGGTGTGGTGTATGTGGGGGCGGGGCCTGTGACAGTGGGGGCGGGGTATGTGCATTGGGGGCGGGGCACATGGGCGTGGTCAGTGGCTGGGGGCGGGGTCAAAACGATACACCTACACAGCCTGGAGGCATTGACTGTTTCGTGTTCCTCACTGGAGACTAGTTTGTCCTCACGCTTCAACTCTGGAATGTGTTTTTTTGGAACCCTAATCGCTCCAACTTTAGTTTGTATCATGTAATTTTTGGTGGATTTATACTCTGTAAATATGTTACCATAATATCTAATCCTATATACTTCGCTCTATTGTAAAGCGCTCTGACTCCGCTGGGTAAAGTATGCGCTATAAAAAATGCCTAAATAAATCCAATGCCCTGCGACCAGGCTGGTGGAGGCTCGTCGTGGCCTTGGGGCTCCCAGTCACATGTCCTCAGGTCTGTAGACTAAAGATTGTTGCAGCTTACAACTCAGAACTGGCAATTCCTCAGGCTCCGGCGGGCTGCTTTTGGAGGCTTCAGGCATGATTCTGAATGCCGCCGTAGTCCGCGAATCTCAAGTTGCACATTCTTACCTTTCTCCTGAGCCACCGCAACCACAGACTTTACCCACTTGCTGACCGCATCTATAAAATAAGTTTTTGACACAAGTGTGTCCACATGAGCATCTTTTAATTTGGCTGATCTGGGGTTTGCAGCAAATATTTTTTTTAACCCTTGCGTGCGTGCGTTGGCCAACAGCCGTCGCAAGCACTACCTCAGTAGTGCTGCGCACGTCCGTTGGCCTACACGGCCCCGGACGCGCATTCGAACGCCCACATCGCAGCGGAATTGCCACCGCAATAAACGGGTTAAAGCCATGCTCTTGTATTTACAATCAACAGAAGCTTGTGCAGTGAGGGCTGGTGCCTGGACCAGTCTTCAGCGCGTTCCTTGCTCCCAAATGGTGCCTCTCAGGCCCTAGACCCTTGCTGTGGTTCGGTGGGCTCCTAAATCAAGCTTTTGAACTCTTCATGAGTGGAAATGAGCCCATTCGCACCGGAATCTCACTGCTCGCACGGAACTTCAGCACAAGCCCCTGCCGCCTATCCCCTTGCACGGAAAGCATCAATCGATCTGGAAGACCAACAACGTAAAGCTCCAGCCCGACCTTCTGCGACACCTGGCCTGCTCTTTGTGCCATGTCCACCACCGCCATCAACTCTCTCCTTACTCCCTGCGACCCTCTCCAATGGGAACGGGGCTCTTGGCTCAAAACTTGAGAGGGTAAAACCTTCAGCTGAACTAATCTGGGGCTCTATCTAATTTGCGCTCCATCGTGATTAGCTTGAACTTTTTACTTTAACCTGGTCCAGCATGACCAGATTGCCTCGGTTGACGCTTTATGTTTTTAGGTGCTGTATAGAAGTTTATACTTTAAAAATTCATATCTCCGGTTATACTGATTGGATTTTTGTCTTTGGGTTTCGATTTGTTGATTAAATTGAGCTCTATTTTTCTAACCTGGTGTTGATTTTGTGTGCTGTTTACGCTGTTTTACTGTTTGAAGTGTTGCACAAATATTTACACATTGCCTCTAAATTAAGCCTGACTGCTCTGTGCCAAGCTACCAGGGGGTTGACCACAGTTTAAATATGGGGTTTGCTTGTGCCTTATACTGACTAGGATTGTCAAATTCTGAAAAGGAGCATACAGTTATTACTAGATTCCTAAATCAATTATGCTCAAGCATGTAATTAAACCTCATTTCCTTTGCAAACTATACAAAATATTATAAGTTCCACCAAATCAGAAAATACAGCGCAGAGTCTTGAGATTTCTTTTTTTCAATGTATTCTTTATTTGTACTCAAATGCATCAGCCCAGCCAACGTGTTTCGTCCAACATGGACTTCATCAGGGTCTTTTATAGAAGCTCACCAAGGTGCTATTTCTGTAATCAGATGTAGTATAGATATATAGGCAATCACCATATCATTCATGATTGATTTAATTCCTTCGATCCATATTGAAATAGTTGTATTGAAGAACACCAAGTCGCTTATTCTTATTAAGAGATGCAATATCAATAAGCTGGTAATCACCATGGCATCCAGTCAGATAAAATCATGAAAGGATTATTGCCTTTGATAAGTCCTAGCATGTAGTCTCGTCGGGTATGCAAAGCCATCTATCCGATCTGATAGACAGACGGTCTTGCATGCAGCGGTGATTGGCTCTATATCTATCCTACATCTGATTACAGAAATTGCACCTTGGTGAGCTTCCTTGCACCTGCTTCACTAATGATTGCTGCTCCTGTGTGGGCGTAGGGTAGGCTTCAGTGAGCTCTTACCCCTTATTTTTTTTTAAACTTTATTTTGCGTTTAGGTATGAGTAAAGAAGTACACTAGGACAAGTAAAATCCTTTGGCAAGTACAGGTAGACATAATACACACTGTCAAGGGTTCAATCAATGCCGCAGAGTGATCACATGTTACATAAAGCAAGTCCCTCGGCTGCTAACATATTTTCTGTTACAATCGTTCTTGACTCTAATTCACATAAACGGTGTTTACAAACATGACATAGGGATACATCAACTGTACCGACATCAAAAAAGGAGTTTAGCATCCGGTGTAGTTGATTATTGACATGTATCTCGGGACAGTCTAACCCACCCCTGTTGGGACTATGCCCTGTTCTTTCTGGGTAGGGGGTCTTGTCGCTGCGCCTCTAGGTATGTTCTGATAGGTCCCCAGATATCTTTGGGCCTGGAGGTGGGGGGGACCGTTATTGCGTATAGGTCGCTGTTTGTGGAACAGGACGCCATGCTCTTCAGCCATCCCTTCATCGATGGTGCTGTTCTGCCACCCCAATGAATGGATACCTCCCTTTTGGCCAGTAGTAAGCTTATGGCAACAAACCTGCGAATTGCCGGTGGGAACTGCTTTACATATCCCAACAGAGCAATTCCTACCCAGTATGAGTGTTTGCGTGGACAGGTCCAGGCGAGGTGGGCGAAGTCTGCATTTGGAGCGTTGCATCTTGCACAATGGTGCCGTCTGGCAGGGTCTATCCTGTGGAGTCTGGAGGGGGTAATGTATATCCTACAAAGAAACTTAAAGTGTATTAGTTTGTGTCAGCTACTAGGGGAGACATTTTTTGTAACTGCACAGCAGGCAGCCCACTATTTGTCTCTGATCGGAATACCCAAGTCGGTCTCCCAGGCAGTGCGTACTCTGTCATCATTGAACGGTACGATGGCAGCGCATGCCTTATAGAGCTGGGATATTAGATGTACCCCTCTCTCGCTGCCTAGCACTGTCGTGAGTGGGGGGAAGGAAGGAGGTTCCAGAGGGTAGTCCGGGAAAGTAGCTTGCAGGGTAGAACAGATTCGTAGAAGGACGAATCTGTCCATGAATGTGGCGCCAGGAAACAAGGACTCATCATCGGGATCAAAAATATGTCCATCTGGAAATAGATAGCCTATCTTAGCAATGTCAAATTTAGCTCATGTCTTCTGTATGAGCTTTTTGCTAGTTATAGGTATGTATCCATTTACGGTTGGGGAGTGGGATATCAGAAGAATAAAGCAATGGTGTGTGTATTATGCAACACAATTTCTCCCATGCCCAACTAGTGGGTGATGCGCGTTGGATATCTTTGGGGTCTTTGGGGAAACCCTTCGTTAATATCGCCGCTAAAATGTCCGGGAGGACTAAGTCAGACTCTGGTCGGAGGTATGGAATTCTGGCGTCGGGGTGGTACCATGTCTGTGAAAAACTGCACTGTGCAGCTAAATAGTACAGTTGTAAATCAGGGACCCCGAACCCACCTCTATCGCAGGGGACTTCCATAATCTGCCAGCTTAACCTAGCGTTTACGCCACCCCATACTAATCTTATTAAGTGTGATCGAAGGGTCGAAAATAATTTATTCGTGAGAGTGATACAGATGTTTTGAAATAGATATCAAAATTTAGGAAGCACGACCATCTTAATGAGGGAAACTCGTCCAGCCATGGATAGTGGGAGCTTTAGCCATTTCTCTATTTGAGTCTCTAATTTGGAAACAGCTGTCCGTTATTGCGGCGGATGATCTGCTCTGTTTCTAAGTGTATATGTATGCCCAGGTATTTAACCGAGTCAGTATTCCATTCCAGGGGGAACTCCAAGTCCCACATGTCTGTGCTGGCAGTGAGTGGAAAAATGACAGATTTGTTCCAATTGATGCCCAGTCCGGAATGTCTGCCAAAGCGCAGAACCTTCCGGATAAGGGGATCCAAATTAGTCTGGGGATTGCGTACAAATAAAATCGTGTACAATGATACTAACAATGGGCCGGTGGTGAACTGTAAACACCTATGAAGGTGTTTCTCTTGGAAGTGTCGTATTAGTGGGGCCATGGCTAAAATGAACAACAGAGGCGACAACAGGCAGCCCTATCTCATTCCACGTGAAAGTGAGAAGGGAGCCGTCAATGTACCATTTAGTCAGAGTCGGGCCAGTGCTTGACTATATAGCAGGGCAGTCGTGGCTACAAAACCAAACGGCATCCCCATGCGCTCCATGATGGATAAAATAAAAGGCCATTCAAGAAAGTCAAATGCCTTGTCTGTATCCAATAGGATTGCCGCAGCAGGGATTTCCGGGTTAATTCTATGCAGAGGGTTAAATAATGTGCGTAGATTGAAGGCTGTCGAGCGATAGGGTATGATACCAGACTGGGCCGGGGCAATTATAGATTCTATTAAGAGAGACAGGCGACATGCCAGAGCCTTTGCCAGTATTTTGTATTCTAGGTTTAAGAGTGATAACGGTCTATAGGAACCACACAGCAGGAGGTCTTTGCCATTTGGGGAGAAGAATGATGACTGCCTCACGCAGGGGGGGAGGTAATATCTGCCTCTCCAGGGCTTCTGCATATACTTTAAGGAGATGGGGAATCAATAAATCTTTATAGGCCTTATAAAAATCCGCTGTGAAACTGTTGAGCCCTGGGGCAGAGGAACATGCTCTCCTCGGAGATAGGCTCAGCGAGGAAGTCCTGCATAAACTTTTCGAGATACACTAAAGCGAACTCAGACAAATAACTCTCCTGCTCCGCCCTGTCTCAACCCAATCTAGTGGTGTATAATGTTTTAAAATAGGACATAAATTCCCCCTGGATATCCAGTGGGTCAGTGATCTGCTGTCCCGACGAAGTTCTCAACTCGGGAATGTATGCCTTACAATAGGGAGGTCTAATCATCTGTGCTAGGACTCGTCCCAGCCGCTTGCCTTCGCCGTATTTCCGGGCGTTGTAGTATTTCTCCAGCGGTATCTTTGACTTCTGTGAGCAGGGACAACCGTTGCTTGTCTAATTCAGGACCTGTCGCCTGGCATTGTTCAGAGTCTAACGGCCCTCGGTCCTTTTCCAGGCGGGCTAACGTACTGCCAAATCCCGCAATACACCGGCATGTATGCTTTAAAACCCTCCCATAACATTGCCACGGTGTCTACTGAACCAGTGTTAATGACGAAGTAGTCCTCTATCGCTTCTTGTAATTCCTGTCTAAAAATGTCATCATCTAATGTGCGGCTGGGGAATCGCCACTGCCGTTCAAAACCGTCGGGTCGCGGGACCTTCAATGTTAATAATACCGGGGAGTGAGCAGAATATGTGCGAGGAAGCCTCCGGATCACATGACACCAGCTGATAAATTCTGGGGATGCCAGCCAATAGTCGAGCCTCGTCCATGTGTTATGACTGCCAGTGTAGTGAGTATAGTCAGTGCTATGCGGGTTTTGCGTACGACCTATGTCAATTAAGGAGAATTGATCGCAAAGCGAGCTCAATGCCTTTCGTGCTCATGGTTTAGGATCTCGTGCTCTCGAAGTGGTGTCAAGTGACTGGTACTGGACTATATTAAAATCACCCCCCCAGTAAAAGGGGAACCGGGCCAAGCTGCACCAGTTTAGAGAGTAGGGTATAATAAAAGTCTGGGGAGTCGCTATTGGGGTCATACACACAGACCAATGCCACCCTGTGACCCATTAACGTACCCAGGACAGTGATATACCTGCCTTCACTGTCACGTATTACAGAATGCAAATGGAAGGGGAGTCGTTTATGTATAAGAATGGCAGTGCCCCTTGCGAAGTTGCTGAAGTTGGCAAAATAGCGATGTGTTCCCCAATTTGCGGCAAAGTGGGCCTGATCACTAGGAGGCAGATGAGTTTCCTGTAAGAAAGCTACATCTACCCTGTGACGTAGTAAATACTGTGTTATCTGCCTTTTCTTGCGAGTGTTGTTCAGGCCGCGGACGTTCCATGTCACCAAAACCCCCTCTGAGGGTACAGAATTACGCCCTAACTGAGCCATGGTGGTGGTAAAAATGAGTGCTTAATGAAAATCAACCGTGCGTACTTGCCAGTTACATCCAAGTGTGTACCTAAGAACGTCTCAGTGTAGCTAAACAATGTCCCAGCCTCACCCCGCACCCAGCCTCCCCACCCTACCAGAGAGGCAAAACCATTACTATCTATAAACAGTGCAGTACTAATAGTTCCTCTGCATCGCTGAAAAACAACCATAAATAGTACTTACTAAATTCACACAACAATTATAAGGTGAACACCATTAGGGGTGGTGGCAGCGGCCCTACAGCTATGTGGCAATAAAAAATGATACTATAAAGTGATTGAATGAAATCCCAACTTATTAAATTCTCCATGTAAAGAAAGGTCATATTAACAGTTTAGCCGTGCCCAGATCCCGAGAATAGTTCCATGCTGGCGTCTGAACCACTCTGCGGAGGGGGAAGTCTTTTGTCCTCAGCTGGGCGTTTGTTGTTAAGTTTGTAAGAGTGACAGAACTCCTGCACCTCCGTAGGATTGTCAAAGACACGGGCTCTCCCATTGATCTCAACACGTAACCGAGATGGATAGAGCAGTCCTAGATTTCTGAGTGTTGCCTTAACTCCAGTGTATTTCCGCCTGGCCTCCTGTCCCATGATTGTAAAGTCTGGGTATAGGGACAGCTTGGAGCCCTGCCATACCGTTTCACCCCGTTCTCGTGCCAGGCGCAGGGCTGTGTCTCGATCCCTAAAGTTCATGACACGGGCAGTGATGGGTCTGGGCGGGCATCCAGGATTGGGCCTTGGACCTAGTGATCTATGAGCGCGTCCTATCACAAAGCCCATAGTGAAGACTTCTCTACAAAACAAGTCTATCAGGATTGTTTCTACCAAGGTGTCCATGCGACCAGTGGCTGTCGATTCCGGAACACCCAAAATGTGCACGTTATTTTGGCGACTGCGCACCTCTAAGTCCTCTTTCTTGATCGCGACGACTTTGAGGTAACGTTCCATTCGGCCGAGCCTTTTCAAGGATTGCGGCGTTCCATCTCCTAGATCTGATGTACGCGATTCCACCACGGCGATTTTTCTGTCGTGAACTTGGATCTTTGATCCCAGATTCGCCATGTGCTTATCTAGGGCATCAAAGCGCACATCTAGGGCTCTGAACCCCTCTCTCATCTCTTGTAGCAGGGAACCTAATTGGTTGGTATCAACCTCTGGTGTTGTTTCTTTCTGGCCACTTTCTGCCATCTTGTCAGGGGCTTCTTGTGCCACTTCGGTACCTTTTCGAAGGGGAGAAGGCACTGTTTGGGGTCTTTGCGGCCCATACCGCAGTTCCACCTGCCAAGTATTAATTAAGCCCAATGACAGAGTCTTCTGGTTATGGCCGCCGAGCAGGTGCAAGTAGCTGGCGAAGAGAGATTAGGCAAGCAGAACTGATCAGCAAGGAATGGGCATCTAACCCGTGTTTGTATTTTCCTGGCAACAGGGGAGGTTTTGGGTATTTCACTATTGTCTCCCATAATGGAGCTTGTGGCGCAGTAGTGGTCGAGGCACAGTACTTCCACGAAGCAGGTTGTTTGAAGACAAGGCAATGTGCAGTGGGCAGTTAATGTTTCAAGTTTGCTGCAGCATAAATTGGTGGCCGGGGCGGAGACACTGCTGAGGTTTGGATTCAGTTTTTCGCTCCGGGAGCAGCGCAGACATGCCAGGAAGCCTTACAAAAACGGAGCCCTGCGGGAGAAGAGAGGGAGAACAGCGCAGGCCGCGGCCGAGCGAGTGCATATGCGGGGAGGAGATCCCCAAGGGTGCTTTGGAAATGCTGTACCAGGTGTCGACGGGGGAGCCCTGTGTGCCCCTACGATCAGCGCAGACATAGGAGTGCCGCGCTCAGACCGCCGAAGGTCAAACGGACCTCCCGCCAGTACCGAGCGCCGCTTTGCCCAGATTGTGGCCGCTCAACGATCCGGCCCGTGGCCCGGTGACTTGCAGCACCCAGCTGCTGGCTCAGTCCCTCCGCTGCCGCACCCGGAGTCTCCTCATATCGTCGATGCCGCCATCTTGAAAGTCGTCCGTCCGCCTGGAGTCGCCGACTTCTGCCGTTCCGGTGGTTTTCTCGCAGCACCGTTTGGAGACTTTTAATCAGGATCCCTTCCGCTGCATTTAGGCGTCTTTTCCCTGCCCGGTAACCTCGCTGGATAGCGGGACATCACGTTGTTGCAACGACTGCTGGCCTTGATGTGACTCCATCTGCCCTCATATGAACCATGCATTAGATAAGACCCTTTCAACTCTGCGTTCTGGAAGGGCCTCTCTGAAACCTGATATGCAGAGAATATATATAAGAAAACAAAGCAAGAGAGAAAATGGGGATATAAAAAGAGTGAATGGTGTAGAAAAGCAGAAAAAGCACAAGAGAAACAAAGGTTATGAAGTGCATGTGTGATTAGGGTAACCAGGTGCCCCGGATTTATCAGGACAACCCCAGTTTTTCAAATTTCAAGAAATGTTGTCTTGTGTCCCTGTTTTCATAGAGGGCTAGCTGAAAGAGGCACATTTTTATGTATTCCATTGGAGGACTGGCTAGTTTCTGTTATCAGAAAGCAATTTAATTAGCCGGTATGAAACGGTGTTTAAAATGGCATTTTATTTATTTCCTTGGCATTTCGATGTTGATATGCACTGTCATCTCATACCCCTCAGTTGATGTAAAATATTCGTCCTTCTTTTAGATTTTTTTAAATATACTGTTTTTTGTTGTTTTCAAAATCTGGTAGTCTTATGTGTGACCAAAATAGCAAAAGAGATAATAAGATAGAATAAGAGAATGTGAAAACTAAGTGAGAAATAGCATGAGAGAATAAAATAGGGTAAGAACCAGAGCAAAAGAGAAACAAATTAACATGAAAGTGACTGCAAAATCAAGGGAATTATAGAATAGAGTGAAAAAGTCAAAGGTTAGCATTTAGAATTTGTGAGATGATGGATATCAGCCAGAGATTATCAAATATGATGTCCCCCTTATTCCGAGTGCTTAAAGGTGCACACTCTGCGAGTAGGGTGGAGAGTGAGAAAGATGAGAAGGGAGAGCAAGAGGAAACCCAAAAGTATCAGAGAACAGAGTGAAAAAGAGGACAGAAAGAGGGTGATGCAGACAATGGTTGAGAAGAAGAGCAAATAAGGCAAAAATAAAGAGAGAGATAAAAGGAGACAAAGATGAGGATGAGAGAAGAACAGAGGGATAAAAAGAGCAGCAGGGCTAGAAGAGAACAAGATCAAGAGAGCGAAAATACAACAGACAGTGAGACAAAAAGTAAAAGCAAGAAGAAAAAGAGTGAGAAAAAAACAAGATTGAAAGAAAAAAAAGGCTGTGGAAAAAGAGGACGAGAGTTAAAAGAAAACAGTGAGATAATACGGGAAAAAGAAAGTGAGAAGCTAGAAAGAGAAAGTAAGAGATAAAGTAAGAGCATGAAGGTCCACTTGTGTGAGGGAATGAGAGGCTGAAAAGGATTGAAGAGGGACCACATTCGTGAGAGACATGTAAGGAGAGAAAGTAATGTGGACTGAGAAGAAAGGCCGCAGAGAAGGAATTTGTGATGTTAAAGGTTTTTTTCTCATAAATTGCCCGTACTTTTCATAAATACTATAACCAGGCGCAGGTAGCAGTGTCTTTTGCACAGGGATTTACTAATGAACATCAAAACAATTACACCACCTGTAGGTGGTGGGAATAAAGAAAAATCAGCAAACAGTTTTGAAGTTAACTCACAATAGAATGGTACTTAGACTTTCAGTGCCAACTAGTTCTCACGAGGAAATACGGTCTGTAGACTGCTGTTTTAGGGGAAAAGTATGCCACAGAGTAAACGCAGGCACATCTGTGAAGTATAAATAGTCCAGTAATCATTATCTATACAAGACTTTGATTGCCAATGTGCTGCACTCCAAAGAGTAGGCAGTCGAAGCAGTTACAAATGGAGGCTGCATAGATTGAGAAAGAGAGAATTTACTAACTAGCCTATGGCTTAACTGGAAGATCCTATAAAAATTGATATCTTTGAGCGTAGAGGTAAGGGCTGAGGAGCACATTGGGTGTCAGTGAGTACCCGAAAGTGGATAGGATCACTCATCAGTGAGGCAGTAAAGCCAGAGTCTCAGAAAATGCAGACCACTGCCATTGATCACATGTGAGTTTTTTAATTGCGACAGTGCCCTGTCCCTCGGGGCCAACTAGCCCTCCTGTTACCTCCAGTAAGCCCCATACAGCTGGACTGCTGAGAGTGTTCAAAGGCCACGCCACCTTTTTACACCATTCTGCAAACGCGACTCCTGGCACACTGCTGCTCAGGGGATGAAGTTCACTTTAGTCCTGAGGGCCTCAGGACACAACAGGACCTCATTGCCCCATCAGCAATGCGCCACAAGGCGCGTTTGCAAAGTGGTGTAACAAAGGGAGTGGCCTCGGACCACCTCTCAGCAATCCCACTGTGTGGTGCTTGCTGGAGGTACCTGGTGGGCTAGTTGGCCCTTAAGGACCCATAAGATGCGAGGAGACTTAATTCCCCAACCCAAAATGCACCAGGAGGCTTGTTTTCAGAGTGGTGGAGGGAGGGGGCGTGGCCTCCGATGAGATCCAGCTTCGGTTTTCTTTTTTGCTTTTTAGGAGGGGGGCTGTGTGGCCCGCCTTCATTTTTTTGGGCCCTAGGGATCCCATCTCCCAGGGCCTGAGCATTTAAAAATAAGCAGGAAGGGGGCCGCGTGGCCTCGGTTTCCTGGGCCACTATTGGACCCGGGGACCCCACCCCCCAGGGCCTAGCCTTGTTTTATTTTTATTTTTTGCAGGGAGGGGGCCCCATGCTTCTGGGTCACTTCTGACCCCGGGGACCCAAACCCTCAGGACCTGGCCTTGTGTTAAAAGATGTTGCCAGGAGTGGACTGCGTGGCCTCACACCCCTGGCCCACCTCTAGCCCCGGGGACCACATCCCACAGGGCAGCTCCTTCCATAAAAAAAATCAATAAACTAAAAGGGAGGAGGCTTTGTTGCCCCCCTCCTGTGTCACTTCTGGCCCCAGGGACCCCATCCCTGTGGGACGACCCTCAATTTGGGGGGAGCCCCAATGCCCCCACATCCCTGCAGGCTCCTTGCCTCCTGCGGGAGCCGGACTTGCTTTTGGGCAAGGGGAGCTGCTAACATGCAGCTCCCCTTGCACAAAAGCAATTCTGTTTGGCTTCTTGGAAGCGAGAGCAGGTTTCCTGCTCTCGCTTCCAAGAAGCAAAGCAGAGTTTGCTATGGAAGGGTGGGAGACATTGCAGCTCGCCCTGGCGGGTGATGGTCCCCAGGTCATCATGGGCTCCAGAAGGGGGGCCATGTGGCCCCACCTCCCAACGAGTACAAAGCCCCAGGGAGGTGGTGGTCCACGGGGCCCAGGGTGTTACGAATTCACCCACCTGTAATCCATTTTGTTCCCTCCTTGATGCTGCTATTACCCAACTCCCTCTGAACTCCACCAGAGAGGCAAGGATATGATTCACTTGCCGCCCTGATCGAATCCCGGTGGAGGGGGGAATAGGGACGAGAGAAAAGGGAAGACACACTGGATTCTTGTAGACCGACTTGACAATTCAGTCGTGTAGACTGTCTCTCGAGAAAGGCAAAGTGTTACTGGGCTTCAGTTTCCAGCTCGTGTATAATCTGATAAATGTACCCGATTAATCTGAACATCCTAAATCACTTCTTTAGGTCAAACATCTGCTTTGGAACTCTTAATTGGGTATACCTGAATTACCCTTGACCTTTTTTCAAAAGGATTCTTGAAACTAAAAGAAAGAATAAACCAAAAAAACACCACAGGTGCACTAATAATCTGTGATTGCTCAAATTATCACAAGAGTTACTGATTTCCTTTACAATATTTGCTCCATAATTTCTCTTTAAATATATATAAATAATAATAACAATTGAGCTCTCTGTTCTCTTTCAGTCTTCTAATCAGACTCAAGGTATTTACACAAATGTCAGTTTTACTTTAACATTCTTCACTTACTCAATGTCCTTAAAGTCCTTGGATTGTTTCAGGAAGAGTTTCAAAACGTTCTCTTGATTTATAGAAGGTCAAAAGGTCTGCCACAATTTTCATAAAGTTTACATTCTTACCGGTATGTGTTCAAGCATGCTAACACTTTACCATTCAGAGCAAGGTGTTGCTTGGCAACCCTTTGTTGATTCTCTTTTCTTTTCTCTTTTGCAGGAAATGGGAAACAGTGCCGGGAGAGAATTTGGAGCCGTAAATTCAGAAACAGAAAGGGACGCCTGAAATGTGCTCCGGGCAGCAAGAACACAGCCGAAGACACTGAGTGAAGACAGGGAAGGAAGCAGGGTGGAGCGCTGAAGAGCTTCAGATGATCTGGCAACCTGGTCCGGAGTCAGGTGAGTGTTTAGGCACGAAGCGAAGCATCGGGAACCAAGTGCGTGGGGTTTAAATAGCTTTAGGTCTCAGATTTTCTCACGTGTGCATGTGAAGGTGATTTGGGCTCTAGATCTTTCCCAAGTAATTCACGTGTTCATGCCAAGACCGTTTACACATGCAGGAAATGCCTGAAGGAAATATTTGCTCATTTCCCTAATGTCTAGAAAGCCAGTTCTGTTGAAAAATGAGCACCAAAATTAAACAATCATTGGCTTCAACAAATCATATTACTGTATGGCACATAAACAGTAAACATATATTAAACACAGTAACAACTCCTGCAATCTTGGCATACTACGGATGAGACAGAAGTTGAGAATTACATTCTTAACTCAAAACAGCATATTCCTTTGATTCAATCATGGCTGCATTTAGTTTTCTCGTAACAGTTCCCCTCCCCTCACGCCCCCCCAAAGGTCTTTGTATGTGACGGGGTTTTTCCGGATGCAAGGCATCGAAAGATCTGACCAACCTTGGAATATGTACATGTGTTTCTGGTTCCCAGGGTCTTTCTGATGCCTCATAACCCTTCCAGTCAATTAAATAGTGAATTCAACCATGTATACGTTTTGCATCTATAATGCGATTTACTTCATATGTAATATTGTCTCCAACAACAACAGGTGGAGGAGGGTTGTCTTTTCGTGTGGACGGATCATGTGGTTTGAGAAAAGATACATGAAAAACTGGGTGGATGGCATATTCCGAGGGCAAAGTTAATCTCATTGAAACTGGATTCAAAATGTTATTTATGGGAAAGGGGCCAATGAACCTAGGTTTTAGTTTCTTGGGACCTTCAATCTGGATATTTCTGGTTGATAACCAGACGAGATCCCCTACTTTATAGGGTGGTGCTGGTGTTCTATGTTTATCGACTGATAATTTGACCTTTTGTTTATTTTTGGCGTTGAGCTCTGAGTTCAAGCTGCCCTTTAATGTAAACAGGGTAATTGATTTGGCAGTATCAGTATCTGTAGTTAAATTAGACAAAAATGAGTTCTAATTGCCAACTCCCTGACACCCTGAATGACCTCAACCCAATCGCCATCGCCAAGCGTGCCTAGATCCCTCTCCCGCACAGCTCTCCGTGTCCCCAAGGGATCCAGGGAATTGTAGATCAACTTCCTATAGATAGTTGAGATTGCTTTTTCATTCAGTCAGGAGATCAATTAGTAGCTGGTCCTCCAGTAGGGATACGTCAGGCAACTGCCCCCTTCCCGGATGTGACTTTGCAGAGCGTGACCACCTGAAAATGCCAGAACTGTTTTTAGTCACCTAATTTATACTTTTGTTGTAGGATCGTGAAGGACACAAGCGCCTGTCCCCCAACACATCGCCCGGCCGCTCTAAGCTAATCAATCCCCATTTTGTGAAGCCCTGCAATCCTCCCACTGCACTTAAGAGATCACCACCATACAGTGGAGTCATTTCAGTCAGCTTATCTTCCCAGCCTAAATACCTGGTAGCCTCTTTCCACACCTTTACCAATGTTTGGGTATGAGTAGGCAGGGTGCACTCATACTTTCTTCGATACAGCACCAGGGTGGGGTAACCTCTCTTGTCCATGGCCAATCTATCTACCCGGTAAGCAGGATCCTTACGGTCCGCAAAAACCCAGTTGTTGACTGCCACCAGCTGCGTGACCCAGTAATACTTGTGAATGCTCCGGACCGCCAGTCCACCTTAATAAACTCCCCTCTACAACTTACTCAGCGTGACGTGCCACCATCCCACAACAGGAGCCGAAGTTCTCAGACTATCTTTTGAAAAAAAATGTCTGGTGGGATCTTAAAGGACATTTTTTGCACAATGTACAGGAGACCCTGGAGGGTCATCACTTTAAATAGGGCCACCCAGCCCAGTAAGGAGAGCGGGAGTGCCCGCAAGTGTGGGGCATCCCAGAGAAGATCTAATTACGGGAGTATGTTCCTGCCTGTGCTCTCTTGTAATGAACACAACCAAATATTTAAAGCCATGTAGTGCCACCCTAACTGTGCACCTAGAGTGCAGCCGCAGGGTCCCTGCCACCAGCAGGGACCCTGCTGGTGGCAGCATCACCATCTTCGAGACGGCCAACCGTCCCATGAGAGAAAGTGGAAGCGTATTCCAGAAGGATACAGATTGTTGTAGGGAACTGAGCACACGGTCGGCGTTCCGGCCCGGCAATTGTTCATCAGAGACAGCCACCTGAATACCCAAATAGCGGAAGGCCTCCATCTCCCACCGCAGTCCCAGGGGCGGGAAACCCACACTAGGGTCTTCACCACATCCCGCAAGGGGAAAGATCAGGGATTTCTCAGGATTAAGACGCAGCCCAGAAGCTGCACCAAAGCGTTCCAAGTGGCGTAACAGGATCGGTAGCGACTCCCGTGGGGAGGTCAGGTAGAACAACGCATCATCCGCAAAAAGCGAGACCAGGTGTACCACATGTAAATGTAAATGTAAATGTACATGTATTTATATAGCGCAAATCACCAACACGGTATCTAAGCGCTTGCTTAGGGAACCCGTCCTGGTATTCCCCTGTGAGATGACCCCGGCAGGGTATCCACAAGGTGAAAGCCAGGCATCCCACCGCGAGGGGCCGTAGTGGAGATTAAGCAAGCTATTGCCCAGAGTCGCAGAGTGTGAACCCGTGAGTCGAGTAGGCACCGGAACGAGAATTATCGAGTCTGTGGAATTTTTTGAGCCCAAGGCCCGCCGAGGCGGGGAATTGAACCCTGGTCCAGGACCGATCTCAGCTTCCGCGTCTGCCGACTCTAACCCCTGAGCCACACTTCTCCACCCTGGCGGGTGCCCCTGCCCAACTGCCACTCCTCCGAGCGGGCCGCTCCGAGTCTGACCCTGGCTGTAGGCGCACTGTAAAGAATACGAATCCAGGCGCAGAAAAGGGGCCCCACCCCGCCAACCGAAGCACCTCTAATAGGTACCCCCAGATAACTGTATCGAAGGCTTTAGCCAGGTCTATCGAGACCAGGACCTGAGGATCCTCCCTATTGCGCACCTCATGTAGAACGTGGTTCAGGTGCCGGAGATTCATGGCGGTGTTGCGGCCTGGAATGAACCCGCACTGATCATGATGAACCAAGCGCCATATGTGATGCCAGCCGGGTGGCCAAGATCTTAGTAAGGATTTTGGCGTCGGTATTGATTAAAGTGATTGGCCGGTAGGCCGCGGGATCACAGCCATCCCCACCCGGTTTTAGGAGCATGCAGACCTCACCCTGTTGCATGGTGGGCGGGAGCGCGGCTCGCTCCATCGCTTCATGGTAAACCTGCAGGAGATGGGGCGCGAAGGTATCAGCAAACGCCTGGTAAAACTCTGGGGGAAAACCGTCTCCACCCGGCGTCTTAGCCTTCGGTAGGGCGGCCAACGCCACCTTGACCTCATGAAGCGTCACTGGAGTATCCATGTCCTCAGCATCCTCTTTAGAGAGGGTCTGAAGGGGCAAATCCCGGAGATATGGCGGATATGACGCCTCTGTCACCAGGGGGTCAGCAGTATAGACCTTCTGCAGATGTGTGCGGAGCACCGCAAGAAGGTCCCGTTCGGAGTGTACCAGGACCCCAGCGGGATTTCTCAACGCAACGATCCACGCAGGGGCCGATTCCCTTCGGAGAATCCAGGCCAGCAACCGGCCCGACTTGTCCCCCTCTCGGTGAAGGCGTTGGCGATATCGACCAAGAGTGAATCTATCCAGCCTTTCCAGGATATCATGGACGCCTTCTCGGGCCGTCCGCTCAGAGTCCATGTTCAAACCATCCGGGTCCGGTAAGGATTGGTAGTGGCTGAGGCGCTCCTCAGCACTTGCGAGGTCACGGAGCAGCTGTTTACGGACTCCATATGTCAGACCCATACAAGCGCCCCGCACGATTGCCTTGAGGGCATCCCATTTGGTCGCAAAAGGGATATCACCCACTTCCCAGTTCAGGTCCAAATAGGTACGCAGGGACGTCTCCACATGGTCCCGTCGCACCGGATCCTGCAGAAGATCCCCTGGCATCCGCCAGGTCCTTGGGCGGGAGGACCGGTCCACCCACTGTACCATGCACGTCACGGGCGAATGGTCGGATAAAAACCGGGCCTGATGTGTGACCGATAAGACAAGGGATGTGCCAATGTTGGCAGCAAGGACCCTGTCGAGCCTGCTATGTGTGTTGTGTGTGGGGGTATAGCAAGTGTAAAGCTTCATTCCCGGATTGCCGAGGCACCAGATATCGACAGCACCCAGATTATCCATCACCTCCCGGAGTCGTGTCGTCATCCGAGGTTTTGTACCCGCCCGGGGGGATGCCTGTCCAGCAGTGGATCCAGTACACAATTAAAATCTCCAAACCAGAGGAGGGGGGCATCTAAGTCTGTCGCTATAAGCTCCTGCAGGCCGGTAAAGAAACTCGGGTCATCTACGTTAGGTGCATAATAGTTCACCAGCAGGAAGTCCCTCCCATCAAGTTTTACTCGTATAAGAACATATCTGCCCTCAACATCAGCCTCAACATACTGGACTGCTAGGGGAACCCCTGGAGCCACCCAAATCAGGACCCCCCTAGCATAGGTATAGAAGGAGGAATGGAACATCTGACCCCTCCACTTCTTCGCCAACTTAAGGGCACCCTCTTCATTCATATGCATTTCTTGTAAGCACGCCACCGATACTCCATGCCGACGAAGGAAGGACAGCACCCTATGCCGCTTGGAGCAAGTACCCAGGCCACGCACGTTCCAAGTTAAAAATTTGAATCCCATAAGCTTTGGTCTTGCCCATCCGGGCACCCAAGTTTAACCTTGCAAACAGCCTCCTAGGGGCGCGAACAGCAGTACACACTATGCCAAAAACAAATTCCCCCCACATTACCCGCAACCACCCAACCCCTGAAACGGTCCCCCCCTCCCCCACCCATGAGCAGGAATGACGCAACAAGAAAACACACCATCCCGTTCATCCCCCGCCAGCGCCATCCAAAAACAATAGGACTCAACACCCCATCAGAACCAGCCCCCACCACCCGCGAGCAAGAGGACAGCAACAACCAAAAACGCTACTCTGCCCTTCCCCTGCCAGTGCCAGGACGTGCACAGCCACCCCATACAACACACGCACCCCACACTCACACACAACCAACCAGAACCACCCACCCTCCCCCCCCAACTCCCCGAGGACCCAATGTTCCAGGACAGTCTCCGGGAATGTTCATGAAAGACAGTTCCAATGCTGGGCGACGGTACGCCATAAACTCTTGGACCTCGCACCACATCACCTCGGCCAACAGGGTATCCATCCTCTGTTCAGCCCACCAACCAGGGTTCCCAGCACCAGGTAGAGACAGCATTGGGTAGACAAAAGCCAGGAGGGGTGACTCACCCAACCTCCCAGGACAACAACATTTTAACAAGACATTACCTCATATCAGAGTTCACTCAGGTCGTGTTTCGGAGAGGGCAGTTTCCGGTATCACCGGGGAAGCAGAGTGTACATCCGGCAAAGTTTCCTGCAAGGTATCTGGGACCAGGATCTCACCAGGTGTAGGTGTCTCAGGTGACTCCGGAGCGGCCCCCGCCGTCGATGGTCTCACGTGGAGCGCCCCATCCTCTCCCACGGTAATCCGGGGCTCGGGAGAACCCCGAGATCCAGACCTGCGTCTCCCTCTGCCTCGTTGGCGCCTCGGGGGCCGGGTCCCCCAGGTCTCGCGGGGGTCGCCTCGCTCACCAGGGGGTAGGTCGTCTCCTCGTATCTCGAGCCACTCCCACACCTCCGCCGGAGACTCGAAGAAGTGAGCGCGTCCTTGGGAGAGCACCTTCAGTTTGGCCGGGTAAAGGAGCATGTATTGTAGCTTCATGTCCCGAAGTTTCTGCTTGACTCCCAGGTAGGACTTCCGTTGCTCCTGCACCTGTTGAGTATAGTCAGGGTAGATGGAAACACGACTATTTTCAATGGTGATGGACTCCATTTCTCTCGCGGCCCGTAGAATACAATCGCGATCTTTATAATTCTAGATCTTTGCAATGATGGCTCTAGGTGACTCGCCCGGGCATGGAGGGGGAACCAGGGACCTGTGTGCCCTCTCAATGACAAAGACACTGGACAGGCCGGTCGGGCATAGCTGGGTACGGATCCACGTCTCCAAGAAGCGTTCAGCGTTTCCCGCCTCAAGGCGTTCCGGCACGCCCAGGACCCTGATGTTGCTCCGACGGGCCCTGCCTTCCGCATCTTCTCTCCAGTGCACGGGCAGTGGACGTCAGGTGCGTGACCGATTTCTGCAGGGAAGCCACTTCAGTTTGCAATTGTGCGATGTTGCCCTCCGCGTCCGAGACCTTGTCTGCCACCTTACGGAGGTCCGCCCGGAGGAGGTTTACATCGATCGATACAGTCTCGATCTGCCTCTCCAAGGCAGAATGGGATCCCTGGATAGCCTTCAGGATCTCCGCTCGGGAAGGTTCGTGCGGGTCATCGCCCCCATCGTCCGGTCCTGTCTGCCGTGTGATCCTCTGTGACGGCAGTCTTGGGGTGGTATACTGCACGATGGTGTTGGGTTGGGAGGATTTCGCAGTCCTATCCTTGCGGGTCGTCATCTTGGGGGGCAGATCGGGAGCCCCCACGAGGCGCCTCAGCTAGGACTCGCCTGGTCCCACCGGTTAGGTACAGAGCCCAACGGCAGAGCGAAGACGGGAGGACCGGCAGAGAGGACAATTCAGCAGGCCGCACCAGGCAGATCCAGTCCAAGCAGTGACTCCCACCGCTAGCAAAGGGAGAGCGTGGCAACTAGTGATCAAGATGCACTCACCGGGCTGGGCGGGAGGATCTCCAGCAATCAGGTCGAAAGCAGCCTACCGGCCGGCACCCCCGCCAACCAGCGCACCCCGGGCGAACCCCCTCAAGTCCCAGGTGCAACAGGTCGATTTTCAAGCCTCTAGGGGTAGCACAGTCTGTATTCCGCTGCCACGCAGGGGGGGGGGGCACTCCGGCAGTTGGGCAAAATGGCACGTAGTCCATGGGGGGGCCCCAAGTCGCCCGTGTCCCTCTGGGGTTGGCACCGCAGGTCGCCACTAGTCTCAGCGCCAGTGCAGGCTCCGCGTGGAAGGGTCGCTGTAGTGCTCCGTAGTAGGGACGGAGGTCGCAATCCCCACAGCTGCAGGGAAACCAAAGGGGGCAGCCGCGCAGGCCGCACCGGCCCCTAGTGCAGAGGCGGGCCCTAATGCCAACAGGTCCGGCTGGACCAGCGTCAAGCTCTCGGCGATCTCACTGCCTCAGTCCCCCAAGTTTCGCGTACAGCCCCAGGTACCAGGGGAATCACTCGCCCGGATCTGCTCTCCGCAGCCGGGAGCTCCGGTGCAGCAGAGGATCGGCGGGGGGAGGGGCCAGCACCTCAACCCCCTACACGGGTCAGCGGGAGTCACCGGACCCCAGTTCATCCCTCCACTAGCCTCTCAGGACGTCCGCTATAGATCTCCAACCATCGGGGGGTCCGACGTGGACGTGATCACCTCCGTAGCCGGGATACGTCTTCTTCAAGCGGGTCGCATGCACCGCTACTCCCTTACGCAGGCCCAGTCCGCGGTCTCGCGTAGAGACAGGCGGAGCCCTCAGAGCGCCGCGTTGTTCTCCGGCGGCGTTGCCGGGGCACCGGAGGCTCTCCTGGCAATGTGGGGGTCCCAGACGGAACGAGAGAGGATCCGGATCGTCAGCACCCCTTTGGAGGGTCCAGCAAGGATCTTTTTTGTAGGATATAATGGGTCCTCGGACGGAGCTGGTGAAGCTCACGTCCTGTCGGCCATGCTGCTTGGCCACGCCCCCCTGGTTCGTCATTTTTAGGGCTCGGGCCTACCGTCCCACTGGCCTAAGAGTCCTTTTCTCAGGGCTTCCGAAAACGTACCTAACGAATTCCAGGCTGCTTGTGGTTTTTTGTGGTTTTTTATGCTACGTGCATTGCTATTGGCCTTCGTGTGCGTGTGCTTTAGAAACAGAACACGCAATGGGCCATAGGCGGTCGAGTAGCTCCGCCTATGGCCTATTGGTGTCTGTTACGCGCACCAGAAGTCCATATATCTTCAATTATCTCAGCCGTCACCGCGGAGATAATTCAAGACATATGGTGGCAGTGGCGTGCGCGTGTGCACCACTCGCCGGCGGTTTACGATTATGTTTCTTTCTTTTTTTTTTTGCGGCTTCTGTTTTTTGTTGCGAGTTGCTCTTGTATCGGGCATACTAATATCTGTTATGAGATCTAGTAGGCAGGGGTGCTGAGAGATAGACTCGTATATTATATTTAAATTATATTTAAAACTTTTAATTGAGAGACTGGATACATTTCATGCCCATGATTTATGTCAGCAAATGGGGCCGCTTAGCTGTCTATGAACTGAATAACAAGAGCACTTGGGGCCGGCGCTTGCTTTCCAGCTGGAGTTGGCAAACTGCAAAAATTCCAAATATGTATTTAGAGCACGGAGCTCTCCCTGTCAGCCTCTTCTCTGTGTCTACGCTGGGCTGGGGCAGGGTCAGTCAGCTTCTAGGGCATGGTTCTTGCAGACACAGAGGGGCGCTGGGCTGGGGCAGGGTCAGAGAGTGTTGAGGGCAGAGAGTGTTGAGAGCAGAGTCTTGAGGGCAGAGTCTTGAGGGCAGAGTCTTGAGGGCAGAGTGTTGAGGGCAGCGTGTTGAGGGCAGAAAAACTGAAGGTCATCCTGCCTTCTACGTTTAAACAATTTCCAAAATCTAGGTGTGGAGAGGAAGTGGGAGCTGAGTAAAGTACTATACTGTAAGTGATATCTCTAATTTAGTATTTCATTAACCCAGAACAAAGCCATATCTGTGCACAGAATAACGTTCATCTAAAACATCATGTAATTCCAGAGAGGAAGCACACACTGCATAAAAGAAAGTTATAACAAAAGGTTTCTTCTGAAGACCATCAAAGAAAAGACGCTGAAAGAAGACTCCGAAGCTGACACGTTAACAACCGAAATATTGGAAAATCACCTTTGTTCAACACCGTTTTTAACCAGTTACGCAAGTTTGAGACTATCTGCCTCTGGGTAGAAAACCACGACCCATTCTGCTCACTCTTGCGAAAACCTTAAAAATTCACCACTTTATTGTGTTCATAACAATCTAAGATTGTTTCCTTTTTATTGTGTACTGTTCTGTAATTCTATGTAAATCGCCTCAACATTATCTGCTGTGCGTGAGTGATATGTAAAACTGTTAAAGATAAAAATGGATTAAATGAGCACAGTTGCGCTATAGGTAATGTAAATACATCCTCGTCTTCAGAACTACAAATCTTAACCTTTCACCAAACAAAGAAAGGGTAAAAGGAACTGATGTTCTGCGACTGGTGATCCACATTTGTACTGTGCACGTTCTAACACCCTCAGTTACTGCCATTACGTCAGTACAAAAAGGTACTTATCAGATTAATTATTAAATATCAGACTACCACCGTATCACTGCATTATTAGGAACCTATACAAATAAATTTGAGAAGTCTTCAGTCACAAAATAAGTTGCTGCCGGATAGGCTATAACCTAAAGACTATTATCTGCTAGAAACATTTCGACAGGTGTTACAGGGCTGCTTCCAGACATAGTTTGCTCAATTGAAGTGTTAAGAAGAATACACACAATTTCTTTTAGAGATAAATGCTGAACATTATCTAAACAAGCCTGACTCTAAAATCGGGTTCCCTCTTACCGTGGCATATAAGCACGAGAAAACTAAACGTAGAGATATTAAATCTAGGTATACACCTTATAAAAACACGTACTGTGAGAACAAATTCAGTGTTCAAAACCACTTCAAAGAAGGCAAAATAACCTAATTTGGGGGGAAAAGTTACATGTGCCAAAATAGACACAGCCATAAATCTTATCTCACAGAATTTGACATAATGCACACTGGGGGAATCCACTCTCAGTGCAAAGTATGCCAAAAAAGTTTCAAGCGTAAATCTTATCTCACTGAGCATATGAGAATCCACACTGGGGAAAACCACTCTCCGTGCAAAGTATGCCAAAAAAGTTTCAGGCGTAAATCTTATCTCACTGAGCATATGAGAATCCACACTGGGGAAAAACCTTATCAGTGCTCTGAATGCCAGAAAAGGTTTAGTGGCAAAGCGACTCTATATGAACATGCTTTAACCCACTCTGCGGAAAACCCTTATCAGTGCTCTGAATGCCAGGAAAGTTTTTGTAACAAACCAAGCCTATTTCGACATGCATTAACCCACTTTGTGGAAAAACCTTATCAGTGCTCTGAATGCCAGAAATCTTTAAGTGACCAAAGGAGTCTCACTCTGCATATAAGAACCCACATTGGGGAAAAATCTTTTCAGTGCTCTGAATGCCAGAAATGTTTCAGTGTCCAAAGCAGTCTCACTCGGCATATAAGAACCCACACTGGGTATAAACCTTTTCAGTGCTCTGAATGCCAGAAATGTTTCAGTTACAAAAGCAGTCTCACTGAACATACAAGAATCCACACTGGGGAAAACCCTTATCAGTGTTCTGAATGCCCAAAACATTTCAAACTTAAATCACTTCTAACTGCACATTTGAGATTCCACACTGGGGAAAAACCTTACCAGTGCTCTGAATGCCAGAGATGTTTCAGTACAAAAAGTAGTCTCACACGGCACATAAGAATCCACACTGGGGAAAACCGTTATCAGTGCTCTGAATGCCAGAAATGTTTCAGTGAAAAACACTATCTCACTGTGCATATAAAAATCCACACAGGGGAACATCCTTATCAGTGCTCTGAATGCCAGAAATGTTTCAGTGAAAAACACTATCTCACTGAGCATATAAGAACCCACACTGGGGAAAAACCTTATCAGTGCTCTGAATGCCACACATGTTTCAGTCAAAAAGGCCATCTCACTCAGCATATAAGAAGCCACACTGGGGAAAAACCTTATCAGTGCTCTGAATGCCACAAATGTTTCAGTGGAAAAATAAGTCTCATTCATCATATAAGAACCCACACTGGGGAAAAGCCTAATCAGTGCTCCGAATGCCTAAAATGTTTCAGCCAAAAATCTCATCTCACTGAACATGTGAGAAACCACACAAGAGAACATTTTTTATCAGTGCTCTAAATGTCAGGAAAGATTCAGAGGTAGAGATGGTTACTAGCGCCATAAGAAAACACACCATCAAAATAATCAGTTCTCCGAATGCCAGACAAGCATACATTTTAAACTCAATCTCACTCTACAAGAGCAGGCGCACACAGGGGAAAAACATTACCAATTTCTGTGAATGCCAGAAATTCCTATTTGATAGGCACAGCCTCACTAACCATAAGCGACTCCATACTGATGAAAAACCTTCGAGTGCTCTGAATGCCAGAAAAGCTGCAGCAAAAAACGCTATTTCACCATGAGAAACTCCACACTAGAGAAAATCCTTATGCCATAAAAGGTTGAATCTGAAAGACAGTGTTATGCTCTATGAGCGATCTCACTCTGGGGAAAAACCTTATGAGTGCTCGAAATGCAAGCAATGTTTTGGGTACAAATTACTTCTCACTTGACATGAGCGAACTCACACAGGGGGAAAAAAGCCTTATGTGTGTTCTGAATGTCAGATAAGGTTTAGTCTTGAATACAATGTCATTTCACATGAGAGAATTCACTCTGGACTAAAGCCATATACAGGAGGGGAAAGCCAGAACCGTTATACTCAGAAAGGAGATTTCACTAAACATGAGAAATACATCCACACCAGGTGAAAAGTAAGGCGTAGCTTGAGTTGCAGAAAAGCTTCTCACAACCTGACTTCACATGAGAGAGCACATATTGTAGTTGCAATAGAATTCATCAAGAAACTCTTGCAGGATAACTTAGGCTGCCCGCATGCAACCTCCAAAGAAATTTCAGGCCTGGAAATATTTTTAATTGCAACAGAATCCACAATTTGAGTATCTGAAAGTTACAAAACTCTCAAGGTCTTTACTTTACGCAGAGAAGTGTTAGTGCTTGCAAAAATCAACTAATTGCCCAAAAAATCACAATAATAATGTCTTAAATTTTACTCCACCCAAAAGGTTTCTACTCACCCTTGTTTCTTAACATATGACTGATATCTATTTTTTCATGATAAGATTAAGCCTATCCGGAGTTCCTCAGTGAGGCACTCCGCAAAGTGACTAAAAAACTCTGGCGGTCAACGCGGAGTTCCGCAAGCAGCGGAGTGCGTAAGGGTCATGCAGTTTGTGGTGATTTCATCCCATGTCGGAGGATCATTTGGCCCTTCTCTTCCAGGAAGTTATGGATCTCTTTGTCAAATGCATCCTTGTGCCAGAAGTAGGTCGGGTTGCTACTCCCACTACTTCTTGGTACCCAAGAAGGACAAAGGCCTGCATCCTAGCTTAGTCCTCAGGGACATCAACCGCTTTCTCCGAAAGGAGAAGTTCAAGTTGTTAACCTTGGCTCAGATCTTGTCTGCCTTCGAACCTGGAGATTTGATGGTAGCGTTGGACTTGAAGGACACTTACTTTCACATCCCCGTCTTGCCTGCCCACCGGCATTACCTACGGTTCACGGTAGGCCACATGCATTTTCAGTTTACCACGCTCCCCTTTGACCTTACCAGCCCCCCCTCCCTCGGGTGTTCACGAAAGTGATGGCGGTGGTCGCAGCTCATCTGCGCAGATCAGGGGGTTCCAGTCTTCCCCTATCTTGACGACTGGCTGTTGAAGGCTCCCACCTCCAGACTACGACGGACTTCCTGCATTTGCTGGGGTTCTCAGTTAACGTGCTGAAGTCGCACCTGATTCCAACCGATAAGCTCCTTTTCATCGGAGCGGTTCTGGACACAGCACAGTTTTGGCTCTATCCTCCCCCGATCTGAGTTCACAGTAGTGATGGATGCGTCACTCCTGGGTTGGGGCGGCCATATGGGAATGGTGGAGATCAAAGACCTCTGGTCTCCGGCGAAGTCCAGGCACCACATCAACCTTCTGGAGCTCCGGGCGATTCATCTTGCACTGAAGGCATTCCTTCTTTCTGTCAAAGAAAGAGTGGTGCAGGTGTTCACGGACAACACCACCGCCATGTGGTACTGCAACAAACAGGGCAGGGTGGGGTCGTGGACCATATGTCAAGAGGCGCCTTTGGACATGGCTGGAACATCAGGGCAGATCTCTGGTGGTTCAACACTTAACAGGTTCACTGAACGCCAGGACGGACAAACTCAGCCGCCAGTGCATGATGGATCACAAATGGCATCTTCACTCGAAGGTTCTGCTAGGTCTCTTTCAGTAGTGGGGAGAGCCTTGGTTAGATCTATTCGCCACCGAAGAGAACGCTCAATGTCAGCAGTTCTGCGTGTTAGAGTTTCCAAAGCGGCTGTCGCTCGGCGACCCTTTTCATTGCGAGTGGAGTTGCGGCCTCCTGTACCACTTCTGCCAAGATTGCTGAAGAAGATCAAACACGATCAGTCCCAAGTCTGGTACCCCGAGCTCTTGAGCTTGGCCATCGATCCTATTGTTAACAGATTTCTGAAGTGCATTACTCATCTCTTTCCTCCTTCTCCTTTCGTAATGCCCTAGTGGGAGTTGACCTCACTTATCTTATGTGTGCTCCCTTTTAGCGCCTACATAATTGTCCTCTTCGCCTCCTTTGAAGACTGCTTTTTTGCTTGCCATCACCTCTGCTGGCAGGATGAGTGAGCTTCAGGCTTATCTTCCAGACCTCCCTTTCTTGCTGTCCATCCAAACAAAGTAGTCCTCTGTGTAAGCCCTCTTTTCTGCCCAAAGTGATAGCCTCTTTCCACATAGGTCTGACCATCAGATTACCTACCTTCTTCCCACCTCTGCTGTGTTTTTCTCTGCCAGGTGCACAACATATAGACTGTTCACGCACTTTCTGTAGTATGCTTTGTTCTGGGCAGATAAACTCTAATCCCCACTCTCCTTCTATCCTCGTGTTAGTGCAGCCCGATGTAAACAGTAATTGTAATGTATTTAGATTAGATAACACTTACTACCCCATACGAACTTTGAAGCGCTTTTTTGGCAAGTAGCACACTACTGTAGGATCCAAAAATGATTCGTGGTGAATTAGTATAGGGAAATATAAAATGTATATGAGAGCTGGACATGTTGGTCTGTTAGTTGGGTTAAAAAAGATTGTGGGGAGATAGAAGAGGGAAGGTTTTGCATTTATATAACGCTTGATACCCCTGATGAAGTGTTGAAGTGCTTTTCGGCGAGTAGCATGCTACTCCAGATCCCAAAAAGATGAATAGACAGATCAATTATGGTGGGGAGGTTGTTTTATTGTATACACACAACTGTACACAAATTAATAAAATTCTGTTATAAAGTTGTATCCAAGAGGCAAGTATAGTCTCTGATAATAATGTATACAATACTGATAAGTTTTAAGTTGGCTTGCCATCAAGACTGATGCCCCGTAATGTTGATGCAAAGTCATCTGTGCTGGCGTATCCTAAACTCTTGTTGAATTGTAACATCCACCTTGTAGGTACTGCTATTTGTATCAGGTCCACGTTGTAGGCAGACACAAACGCCTAAATTGTGCACTATTTATATTAAGCATAATAAGCATAATGTAAGTGAGCAGATGACAGTAAGCACTGTACAAGCTGTATTAGGTGCTTAGAAGTAGAGTGACATAGAGGGCAATAAACACTCACTAAATCTTTCTTTTATATTATTAATAGTGCTCAAAAGACCATACAATTCAATACGATGTACAAATAGCCCATTGGGGAACAGTTCAGGCATCATCTGGGGATTACACATCCGAGAAACACAAGTGTCTTTCATGAATACAAATTGACTACTCCTCCAAGGACTGCACTGTATTATTGACACGGGCGAAAAGGCAAACAAGCAGTCAGGAGGTACACTGATTGTATACCCCCCACCTGACAGGATGGTGACAGACCCCAACCACCTGCAGGGGAAACGTGCCACCTAACTTAATAGCGGCTATCGCTTTACTATGTAAGCAGACTGGTGGTTTACAACTGCGCCTACGTTGGGGCACCACATGTTTTTTCCAGCATAATCTGGTGTGCTCGCCCCTGTGTGGGATGATAGCACCCACTGAAAACTGCACCGTTGTGTAGTCTGGGACAGTGCACCTTCCATGTAATTCTGAACTGGGCCTTTAAATACGGTACTATTTTGTGTGCCTATTTAGTTCAGGTATACAAAGAATGTGGTACTACTTGTATACTAGGGTAGGACAAGGAAGATTGAATTTCTATGGTGGCAGAAATGTTTTTGTCAAAGTGCTTTATGCCCTAAATACTCCCCCGTACCCTGAACATAATGAGATTATGTAGATTACACCTCTGCGTGCCTAATGCTGCCATTTGTATTTCAAGACCAGTGATTAATGTGGCTTTATCAAGTTCAACGCCATTAGGCGTTCCCGACCTGTCTGATACTTGCATATGGAAAAGATGGGTCATTTGAACCTAAAGATAGATAAACATATTCATAGGTCACGATTTATGTCTGCATCTAATATAAAACTGTAAATTAGGAGAAGTGATAAGTGAGAAGTTAAAGGCAGCCGCTAATCGAGCTGCATTTGTACACAGGCCTTCCTATATTATGAGATCTATTCCTGCTTAAGTCTTTAATTGCAATGAATACTTTAATACCCAGGCATGAAGTCATCGTCGAGCTGTTTAGATAATCCACCTGTCTCGCCACCTCTTCCTCAATGCATCCTTAACCAGTGGCCTAGCCAGTGTGCCCTGGGCCCCAAGGCAAGAAAGGAAATGTGACCTCTGCCCTTTATTTGGGCTGTGGAAAACAGCAATAATCATTGTTCTGTGGGCCCGTCAGGCCTCTGTTTGAACTGTGACAAACAGCAATTATCAGGGTTCAGTGGGCCTCTAGGACATCTGGGACCTGGTGCCACTGCACCTGCTGCACCAATGGGAAGCTAAGCCCCTGCCCTTAACAGCTTCTATTCTAGCCCCACTGGAGAACCGAAACAACCAAGTAATGATCTGGCCATATATGCAGGCATGCAGCCGCCTCTTCCACTGAAGGGATTTAAGTCGCATGAAAACAGCATGCGGGAAACAACCATTTTCTGAGGTAAAGTCAACCAACACCTCATCTGTTCCAACCTGAATCCATTTAAAACCAGGGACGAAAAAACAGTTCATCGTCATCCCTTGCTTATCAGAAGGGTAAAACAGATTAAGCTAACATTACAGTGTACCACATTGTGGTATATAAATAAATAATACCGGATCTATTTTTGTCTAGGCATAGTAATAACAGATAGCTCAATAAATAAGAGTCAAGATTCGAGGTAGTAGGAGTTTGCAGGTTTAATACAGCATAAAGGACAGGAACAGGACAACCTGCACAGGAATAGGATGGCAGCTGCCTGGGGAAAGGACTGGCGTAACATTTAATAACAGTACACAAGCATATATACGAAAACAGTTGCATTACAGTACATACAATGGGCGGAGCAGTGGGTGTGGTCAATAGCAGTCGCGAAAGATAAGGGTGAAAGTAGGTGTAACAGAGGCGTATACATAGACATGTGATGTAAACGTAACAGAATATGTCATGAATGGGGTGGAGACATGGAGGGGGCTACCTAAGGAGCCGGGACCTCTAACCTAGTGGTGCGCGCAAGTTGGCAATGACGTGTTACTAGGAGAAGCTGGGGCTATGAACTCTGTGCTAGGAGCAGAGACTGGAGTCTGGAGAGTCAGGGCGACATGTACCTAAACAGTATCTAGTATCTGATGTTTAGAGAACATGTTGATAGAATCCAAAAGTTATCAGGGTAAAGGCTAACAGACTCTAAGACTGGAGCATGCATTATTCTACATGTAGTGCGTGATGAAGAATAGTAAAGGACCATTTAATACAGTATTTCTCTTACATGGAGACGTAAAGGCTAGACAATGACGGAAACTATTGATGCAGTTCAGTAGCTGAGGAATGCAGAGAAGGAGGGCTGAACTGATAACTGGAATCATAACATACTCTTGGCAGACTCAGAGACAGAGCCAGGCTGAACCGGGCACTGTGAGGCAGGAAGTAAGTGAAGGGTCAGGAACACAGGTGGGGGCCGTGTCGCTCCTCAGCGAGGGCTCAGGAGACAGAAGCTGAAATCTGGTGTCCAGGCCCTTTTGAGGCCTAGAAACGGGAACTTTACAATGAAATAACGTGCACACTGAGAAACGTGGCAACGTAACTTTACATAGGCCTGATATTCGTAGTATTCACGAGAACTGGAAACTGGCATACTAGAGGTGGACACAACTATAATTGCGTCTTTAATCGAACATGGGGAATACATATGCATATTAATCATGCACACATAACATATGATGGAGGACGCGTAGGGACACAGAACATGGCAGAATTTACTTTTCCACATTCCCTCCTTGTCACTACGTTTCCATCAGGAAACATCAATATTCATGATACCATCTATCATTTCATACAGCATCAATTGCTCGTCTCGAATTTTCTTGGAACGGGATTTAGAACGGGACTTGGGACTAGGAATACAAGAGGTAGCACAAATGCCGCAAATCGCAGGGCCACATTGTATACAGAGGCAGCAGCTGAATATGATCGCTACTGCAATACCCAGAAAAGACAAGACTTTCCATCCCCAGGCGGAAATTATATTCCAGAACCAACCGGACCATGTCCAGGTGCCTGGATCTTGGTGTAACAGATGGGCAATTTTATGAAGTCTGGTTATAGCTGAATAAACAGACGGCGCGTTATTTGGAATGAAAATGCAGCAACTAGATCCGATGACTCTACATGCCCCGCCCCTATCGGCCAGTATGACGTCAAGGACGAGACGATTCTGCAAAACGACAAATCTCATAGCAGATTGCTCTTCGGTTAAGTTACCTAGAGCAGAGGCAGTCTCATTTACTACAGCTTCAAGGGTTCTGGTTAACCTACGGATTAGCTTACTATTCTGAACAGGTCCTATAAAGAAGTAGAAACCTTTATTAAAATCTGTATACTGTTCTAGAGTGGTTTCAGTATAATCGACAATTGGGGACTCGATCTCCCTTTTATGTCTTATGTGTACTAGATGTGTGTTTCTGTGATAATCAGATGGGGCTAGGAAAACTGGTGGCAGTAGGAAGGCAATGTAACAGGTTCCCTCCCAATCGAGGGGCAGACGAACATATGCGGTCTGACCACAAATAAAATAAGAATGACGTGAAGCTTTGAAAATAGATTTCCTACTGTCACTATACTTGACAATAGTAGTACAATCACTATGTCCTACATGTACGGAACCATAATTTCTAACACATAATTCGCCTTTGACTGGTAGTACTGAAATAGCAGGTAAGTCTGGAGTGGAATCAGACTGAACATTCAGGATCATAAAATTTGAAGAATAATTACCTAAATTGTAAACTTAATTTTCTAGATCTAACCCTGTTCTGTGGGGAAGACCTTGCTTGTCTGGGAAACATGTACTGTTAAGAAAAGACATATCTGTTGAGGATGACGTTAACGTGGACCATGCTCCACACGAACCATTATGTGAAAATGGATAAGGAAAGAGTGGCAGAACTCCCTTCGGTGTCTGGAAAGGGGGGAGTCGACCACTCACCCAACAATTAGTGGCATTGCTGGTCTGGTGTGAATAATGTAACATGCGGATAAAAGAATTGTTACGCATAGCGAGGCGGTAAGAGAGTTCATGAGGAGGCAGATCACTAAACGTGTGCTCTACTGTAACATTAGAAGAATTATTTACATGAGAAACTGGAAAATACAGGTAAAATGCGTAACTAGTGCAGGAAATCATAATGCTGAGAAACAAAACGAAACTTAGAAAAACGATACATCGGATTGAGTTTTGACTAACGCTCTCACTATGGGGGTCTATTTTATACATGTCAGAAACCGGTCTAACCGTTTCACCTAGGGGAGGACTTAGACAATCAAACTGGCTGACTTATTTTACTAGACCTTAGTTTTAATTTATACTCCTGTTGCGGAGTTTTCCCTAACAGGGAGGGTGCAGTATCATTGTTCTTTGCGGGACAGTCCTTAAGAATAGTACTTTGGCAGTCCTTAAAATGCTCGGAAATGTTCTTTGAGACTGGCTTCAATCCATAAAATTTTTGATGTGCGAAAGATGCACCCAGCCTTTGCGTCCCTCCAACTTCACGGCTGTACGGGTGGCGAGGAGGACCTGTCGGGGCTCCTTCCAGCGAGGCTCCAGCGGACTTGAACGATCGAAATTTCGCACTAGGATCATGGATCCGGGAACAATTTCATGCGGTGCCACCTCGGTATTGTCTGGAAATGCGGCGGCAACCTGTGAACGACAAGAGTTGAGGGCAGACATCAAGGAAGCTAGGTAATCTGTCAGCATATTACTTGAAACATCGGTAATACTTCGAGGTCTAGGAGTACCCCACATGTTAGGGGGGCGGCCGAAAACGACCTCGTACGGGGACAGACCTGATCTGGAATGTGCGACCATGCGCATATAGAACAGGGCAACTGGCAGAGCTATTAGCCAGTCCACACCTTTCTCTTGACAAACTTTTGCAATACGGATTTTCAAAGTCTGGTTATGTCTCTCTACGAGACCGGCTGCTTCAGGATGGCGTACACAATGGAACTTCCACTGATACCCTAACAGAAGGGAAACATGCTTCATGAGTTCAGATGAGAATGGCTGGCCGTTATCAGAATATACGACTCTAGGGAGTCCGTAACGGGGGAAGAACTCACGAACCAACTGCTTGGCAGTGGTCGTGGCTGTGTAATCTGGGACTGGATATGCCTCCGTCCACCTGGACAAAGCGCATACAACTACAAGGACATACTTGAAACCTCGACATCGCTCCATCTGAATATAATCCATCTGGAGGACTTCAAAAGGGTGGTCAGGGGGCTGGAATCCACCTTGTTCCACCGGGATACTTTTACCTGGATTAAACTGACAACATATCATACAGGTACGGACTTTCTGCTTGGCTGCAGCTCGTAAATGCTTGTTGAACCAAATGTTCTGGATACTGTCTAACATTGCTTTTTCTCCTAAATGTGCTGGACTATGTGCGGTATTAACAATGACTTGAACCATAGAGTCGGGGAGAAACCATGTGGCTCTACCCTTCGTTACCCATCCCTGATCTGTCTGGACCCCTCCTTGTTCAGACCATTTCTTGATTTCATCGGGAGTAGCATGTAACTGGATATCTATGACATCTTGAGTAGGGTCCTTAACTGTCATACATGTAGTCGGATCTGGAGTATGTGTCTGTGTCGGATTAACTGGAATGTCTGGAGTCTGAGCTGTAAGCTTGGCTGTGCGATCTGCTAGATCGTTACCCTGGGAAATAATGTCAGTAACTTTCGTATGTGCTTTGCATTTCATGATAGCAATGGATGTCGGTAAGTGTATGGCATCTAACAGAGCTTGAATAAGGAGACCATGCTGAATCTTGGTTCCATGAGAAGTCATGAAACCTCTCTCCTGCCAGAGCACTCCAAAGTCGTGTACGACTCCAAATGCGTAGCGTGAATCTGTGTAAATATTAACTTTCAGGTTCTTAGCGTGTATGCAGGCTTGAGTCAGAGCAACTAGCTCTGCTGCTTGAGCAGACAGAGTGTCAATGCGGTGTGTCTCTATAACTTCGGTGTCAGTAGTCACTGCATACGCGGCGACTAGTTCTCCTGTACTTGTTCTCATACATGAACCATCCACATAAAGTGTCAGGTCGGGATCTGGTAATGGGATATCTGTCAGATCTTGTCTTGGTTTTGTCATAATGTTGACTACTTCCACACAATCGTGTGTGGTAGGATTCGAAGTAACTGATGGTAACAGTGTAGCAGGATTTAGGACGTTGCAGCGTCTGATCTCTATGTGTGGCTGGAACAGTGTCAATTCATAACCTGTTAAACGTGCAATTGTCAAGTGCTGAGTTTGTGTTCGGTTTAAAAGAACTTCCACTGAGTGTGGAACTTGTACTGTCAGGGAGTGTCCTAATACTATGGAATCACTTTGTCTGATAGCTAGTGCTGTGGCTGCAACTGACTTGAGGCACGCAGGCAGAGCCTGGGCTACAGGATCTAATGTGCTCGAGAAATAAGCACAGGGCTTGTATTGTCCTGCTTGATCTTGTGTGAGAACAGATAATGCTGTACCTTCACGTTCAGTGACGAAAAGTGTAAAAGGCTTACTGTAATTCGGTGTAGCTAGAACTGGAGCTTGACATAGGGCTTTCTTTAACTCATTGAAACTAAGTGTATGTTCAGATGTCCAAGGGAGGACAGTCAATACGGCTGCCTCCTGTGTCGTTAACTGTATCAGTGGCTTAGCTAGAAATGCATACTGAGGAATCCATTGTCTGCAATAAGAAGTAAGGCCGATAAAAGCACGTACCTCCTTCTGGGTCTTGGGCTGAGGAAGACTCGCTATTAGCTGGATACGGTCTGGTGTCAACTGCCTACCCCACTTGGACAGTAAGTGGCCTAAATAGATCACTTGCTGGACACAGAATTGAAGCTTCGAAGGGGACACCTTGTGCCCCATCTCGGCTAAGAAATACAAGACTGTAAGGGATGCTCGCTCGCAAGCACGTTCAGAACGGGCTGTGATCAGTAGATCATCGACATACTGGAGCAGGGCAGTGTCAGTTGGCATGTGAATGTTGTCTAGTTGTCTCTTGAGTGCTTGACTGTAAATACTAGGACTTTCTGTGAAACCTTGAGGAGCGCGTGTGAACATATAGCTCCTTCCATTTAAACAAAATCCGAAAAGAAACTGGCTGTCTGGATGAATGGGGACACTGAAAAACGCATTCTTGAGGTCTATGACTGTAAAAAATGAAGCTTCGGAATCAATGGCTGTCAATAGGGCAGAGATATCTGGGACAACTGGGTACTGGGGAATAATACATTTATTAAGTTCTCGAAGGTCAATCACCAATCGATATACTGGAGGTGCATTTGGATCGGTACGTTTCATGACTGGAATGATCGGAGAATTACATACATTGGAGTCAGTTTCTACAATTACTCCTTGAGCCATGAGCTCGTCAATAATTTTGGATAGGGCTGCTACAGCCTCCGGTGGCAATCTGTACTGTCTGATACGTGGCAGGACTACACCTGGCTTGAGAGTCACACGATGAGGTGTGATTTGCATATAGCCAACATCAGTTGGACCTTGCGCCCATAGATGCTGCGGAACATTAGACAATCTAGGATCAAAATCTCGTAATACATAGTGACCCTTGAAGTCACGTAGGAACAATCGTATTCCTTCTGGGGAACAACATATAACTGCACCTAACTCTTTCAGTGTCTTAATGCCTAATAGGTTTTCTGGACATGACTTAGTAAGTAACAGATCAGTAGTGCGGGACAATGGACCTACTTCTAGAGTAACTGGCTTTGATATTTCATTTACAATAGGCTTTCCTGAAAATCCAAGGGAAACATTTCTAGATCCTGAGAGCGGAGCCCCTGGAACTTCGGCGTGACTTATAGTGGTCCTACTTGCCCCTGTATCAATCAGAAACTTTCTATCTTTCCCTAATACTTGACTGTGAACATAGGGACCTTCTTGATCTACAGGTATCTCGATGAGAGGCAAGCCTACCTCCCTCTCTAGGCTGTTTCATGAATACGGTTGATACTCTGGATACTCTGACTGAGCATACTGGTACATCTGCTGTGTAACATGCTGTGTTGCAGCGATGGGCTGCGGTACAGTAACTGTCTGTTGTGCATTCTGTGGCTGAGGAGTCTGTGAAACTTGCTCTTGTCTAGGCGGACGTGGTCTTTCTTTAGTCTTACCGGTAGCTATGTTGTGTTTCAGAACTGCACACTCGTTTATAAAATGACCTGGCTGTTTACAATAATTGCAATTTCCTTTAACGGGAGCTGCAGGATGACTGGCTTGATTCGGACCCCTCTTCTGACTGTCTTGAGGAACGGATTGTGCAACTAGCACTTTCATTTTCGTGTCTTTCATACGTCTCCTTTCATGTTCTTGTTCTTCTCTGATTCTATTCTGGTGATATTGAAGCATCTGGAGCATATGGGACGGGGTATTAGCTTGCCAGGTACTTTCGACTTTCAAAACTCGGTTTTTAATTTGTGGATTTGAATTCTCGACTAATTTAGTAACAAAAAGATGAGGGTATGATTCACTACTTGTCTTGAGGCCACTGTTTATGCTAAAACATTTCTCAAATCTAGAATAAAAATCACTAATATCTTCATCTTGTTTCTGTTTACAGGCTGAGATTGCATCCCAGTCTTCCTTTTTAGTTGTTAATAATCTGGGTAAAACTTGAATCAATAATTCAGGTAATTCTTTACATTTATCTCCAAGACCGGTACCTGGTACTCGTGCCTTATCTTCGGCTTCTAGAACTGCCCAATCGATCTTTTTCTCTCCCACCTCCCATTCTTTTTCTTTGAGTTTCTCATATACCCCTGCGGGCAACAGGACCTTTAGCATTTTAATAATATCTGGATACGTGTATTCTCCCATACGGAGCATGCCTTTTAATTCTCGGTGGAACCCTGCTGGATCTTTATCATGACAGGGAATTAACTTTTTCATCTCTAAGAGTTCCATCTTTGTAATCGGGGTGTAAACAAACACTCGTTGCATTTCACCACCGTCTGTCTTAATTGGATGCACTTCTCGTAACGGATTTTGTCTATCTATATAAAAGGGTTTACTTTCTGGGGGTGAGACATGAACAAAATGCGGGTTCAAGAACGTTCTATATTTGTGGCGCTGTTCTAGAATGACACTAATTAAATCGGTACCTAAACCTTTCCATTTATACTGGAGTAACTCGTTCAGAACATCGTGTAACGGACCTGGATCAGAATGTTGACCCTCATACAATGTAATGAGGTGCTGGATCATATACATACCCACCAGTCGCTGCTCGGCTGGGGGCAATTTCAGAAACATTTGTGCCACTATTTCGTCTGGAAAAGTGGTAGAATCAGTAATCCATCGGACTGCTGATCGGACTAGTTCTTGTTCATGCATGGTACTTAACTCGCTATAACCGATTCGTGATTTCAGAATATGATCGGTAGCTTGGAATACTTGTTCTAGAGAACCTTGTTCTGGTGCTGGATGGTGAAAAACTGGCATGTGTTCTAGACGTAAATGGCGATCTGGAAATCTAGATTTTCCTACATACGCTATTCTGGCGGGATTCTCGTCGTCTACCTCTTCAGTATCAGAGTTACTTTCTTTCTCGCTTACTCGTGCTTCTTTGCGTTGTTCGTGTATCCTTATTATTTCTTTACGAATCTTCTTGTACATACTCTCTATACTACTGATGGTCTTATGCTTACCCTCGGCTATATTATCACTCCACCTTGTCAGGGTTCTCATTTCGACTTGATCTTTGGTCGGATAATCTTGTTCCCTTATTAGACAATTAATCAGAAACTTTAATAGCATGAGCTGGACTTCAACTTTTCTTTGGCACATGACGTCACTAATACTTTCTGGATCATTCCCTGTACGGATGAAACGATATATTCTGTCTAGATCTTCTTTCATATCTGGTAGGGTGACTAGATACTCGGTCACCTTTCTTACGCGTAATGAATATAAAACCATATTATCCTCGCCTGGGACTGGATCATAGCCACATTCGGTAAGGGCTTTTCTTATTTCTGCAACAGACTGATATCCGGGCGTACGCTGTGACGCTTGTGCATGTAATTCGGCTAACGTTAAACGCTTGTGTGGCGGCGGGGTTCCTGGAGGACCTCCCCCTGCGGCCCCTAAACTAGAATCGTCGACTGATACTCTTCGTGCTGGCAGAGTGGTAAATTGAAATGCGGGCTGAACTTGTAGGACGGGCTGGACCGGGGGTGCCGTAGCAGGTACTGCAGTATCTGGAGGAGCGGGAAGTGCCTGATTTACAGGGACTGGCGGAGCAGGAACAGGATTTGCATATTCCGGGACTGTGTCGTCCAAATAGGACGAAATGAAAATATCAGCTGCGGTCGGTTTGTGACGTAGCTTGGTCGGAACTAATGGTGGCGGAAAGTTACTGGATGCCTCCGGGGTCGCTTTTGGCAAGCCCTCGGCAAGAAGAGGATACATACCCTTAATGAGGGCGTTCCTCTGTCTGTCTGACTGTTCGGTTTTAACTCGTTCACCTATCTCGATTAATTCTTTTTCTTGTGCTCGTTCTAAGGATTCTCTACTTAATTCAGACTTTCTGATTTCTTTTTCGGTTCTTTTATGAGATTCTTTGCGCCATAACTCGATGGCATCTTTCTGTGACTGTCTGGCTTTCTTTTTCCATAATGCCTCTTCTACTCTCATGATGCACTCGGCATCCCACGTACCTGATACGGGCCATCTATACTTTTCTTCTAACACCTTGGTATACTCTACCCATAAATCTAGATATAATATGGCGTTTATGCCATGCTTCTGATACATAAAATGACCTGGACTGTCCCTAGGAGGGACAGGAACTGCTGCTTCCAGCAGACCTTTTCTGGTTTTTAACTGACGCAGTTTTGAAAAGAGCGGCATGACTGCACTATAATCTGGACACAATACAATACACAATGAACACGATAATTACTTCACACTCATACCACGACATTAAAATACATGAATAACATTTAAAATAACAGTTCGAACAGAATACTACCTGGAATACGGAAAACAGAATACATGAATTTTCTCGAGAACAAAACTGACTAGAACAGGAACTAGATGCACTGCTAAAACAGTACTAAACTTACCGGTCTCATAAAGAGACACGTCAGGACCCGCATCCACCGAAGTGGACACTTCGTTTGGGATATGTGTACCACCAAACCCCACGGACCAGAGTCAATTAAATTGACCCTGTCTAGATACTACCCCAGCAACGGTACTCACCGGGCAGCAAGAACGGAAGGCCTCGGACTAGACTGGACTGCTTCGACGCCGGACGGACGGACTTCGGACTTCTGTTACGGGTGGACCTCCGGATACCTCGGACCTTGGACTCTCGGCTTGGGCTCTGGTCGGGACTCGCCGCGTTCCTCCACCGTCTCGTCTGGATGCTGGACCGCCTCCTCCGTCTCCTCCGTGGGCCTGAGGGATACTTGAAGCAGAAATATCTGCCGGTGCGCAGAAGAGTTCCGTCACGACTGCAGAGGGTCAGGGGGTCGGCGTGGCTTCACCGACGCGTGGGGAAAGGGCAAGTCCCTATTCGGGCGCCATTATGTGGTATATAAATAAATAATACCGGATCTATTTTTGTCTAGGCATAGTAATAACAGATAGCTCAATAAATAAGAGTCAAGATTCGAGGTAGTAGGAGTTTGCAGGTTTAATACAGCATAAAGGACAGGAACAGGACAACCTGCACAGGAATAGGATGGCAGCTGCCTGGGGAAAGGACTGGCGTAACATTTAATAACAGTACACAAGCATATATACGAAAACAGTTGCATTACAGTACATACAATGGGCGGAGCAGTGGGTGTGGTCAATAGCAGTCGCGAAAGATAAGGGTGAAAGTAGGTGTAACAGAGGCGTATACATAGACATGTGATGTAAACGTAACAGAATATGTCATGAATGGGGTGGAGACATGGAGGGGGCTACCTAAGGAGCCGGGACCTCTAACCTAGTGGTGCGCGCAAGTTGGCAATGACGTGTTACTAGGAGAAGCTGGGGCTATGAACTCTGTGCTAGGAGCAGAGACTGGAGTCTGGAGAGTCAGGGCGACATGTACCTAAACAGTATCTAGTATCTGATGTTTAGAGAACATGTTGATAGAATCCAAAAGTTATCAGGGTAAAGGCTAACAGACTCTAAGACTGGAGCATGCATTATTCTACATGTAGTGCGTGATGAAGAATAGTAAAGGACCATTTAATACAGTATTTCTCTTACATGGAGACGTAAAGGCTAGACAATGACGGAAACTATTGATGCAGTTCAGTAGCTGAGGAATGCAGAGAAGGAGGGCTGAACTGATAACTGGAATCATAACATACTCTTGGCAGACTCAGAGCCAGAGCCAGACTGAACCGGGCACTGTGAGGCAGGAAGTAAGTGAAGGGTCAGGAACACAGGTGGGGGCCGTGTCGCTCCTCAGCGAGGGCTCAGGAGACAGAAGCTGAAATCTGGTGTCCAGGCCCTTTTGAGGCCTAGAAACGGGAACTTTACAATGAAATAACGTGCACACTGAGAAACGTGGCAACGTAACTTTACATAGGCCTGATATTCGTAGTATTCACGAGAACTGGAAACTGGCATACTAGAGGTGGACACAACTATAATTGCGTCTTTAATCGAACATGGGGAATACATATGCATATTAATCATGCACACATAACATATGATGGAGGACGCGTAGGGACACAGAACATGGCAGAATTTACTTTTCCACAACATAACAAATTGTGATTCTGTTTACAAATTAAAACTCGCAAGCATATAGAAAGGGCAGCATTTGGCCAAAATAGCCATTTTCCCTTCCCATACTTTTAACACATCTTATACAAAAAAAGCTAATTACATTGTCATCCGAAAATAGTCATTAGCGCCTACTCATAACCAAATGCCATTTAGAATTGTCTTTCACTTCAAGCTTTCAAATGTAAATTGATATAAAAGCAGTATTGAATTGTTTGACGTTGTGCACTCTTACCAAAATTTATAGCATCAATTTTATATGACACACCATAGAAAAAAGGAGTTGTTTATATATACTAAACCTCCAGAAACGTTTGATTAACCAGTTATAAAGTCACATCTAGCTTAGTTAGTTTATAGTCTTCTTTTATTTTTTAATAGTAATTATTTCACGTTTTTACTGAATATGCATGGCTAAACACTTATAAGGTCCCAAAGGCGAGACCTATTGGCTATGACAATGCTTGTTATTGATTGAGTTCATTGAGCGGCAGAACTTTTGATTAAGTCCTGAAGAATGCCGCAAACACCTCTTTGGAGGGTTAAATGGCTGAAACATGTTGACCTCTTATTGACTCTAACAGTGCATATATATTTCTCCCACAGTGTCCTATTTTTAATCCTGGCCCAGGGGTGTACAAATAATGGAACCCACATACCCTTTAGCAAGTTTTAACTTTCACTCTGCTGCCCCCACTACCCTGAGCTCATTATTGTGGTATTTAGTATACCTTTCTATATAACAAAATATGCCTGAACTCCTCCTTCTCAGTGAGGGGGTTGTATCACGGTGCAAGGAGATTCCCAATAAGGAAGCATGCCAACTATGGTGGGTGAGGGAAATCGTCCTTTTAAAGGGATATTTCATCTTAGCTAGGTCTTCATTTGCAACAGTAATCCTCAGAGACCCAAGGGTTTCTTGAATGTGGTAGAAATGCATTTTTACCCCTTGATTGTACATTCAAGCACAGACCATTCATTGCATGAAATGTGATCTATGTAGGGAAAATACTCTGTGCACTGACAAAATGTGTTAAAATAACAGAAAGTTGATAATCGCATTTAATAACTTCTCATACCTGGATTTATCAAGAAGAGAAGTCTGTTAATTCTATCATATTTTTGATACCACAAGGTAAAAGAAATTAGGGGATCTTTATCTAATATCTTTATCAGTAAATTATATGAAATTATTGAACATAAACTTTCCCAAGTATTATTTCTAAAGATTAAGGAATTGGTCTTTTCTAAACTAACCCCAGTGCGTATGACTACAATAACCACCTCTCTCAAATCAATATTGTGCTTGTTTTAGTGAGAAAGCTAAATGATCTAGGAGAAACCAGGACCTAGGTCAGTATTTTTCTTAGGAAGCTTCAAGTTAGAGAGTGAAAACACTTTTTAGAATGCCCCGAAAATTGTGATAAAGATATTTCAATATGTTTGACAAAAAGAATAGGTACATTTCATGACAATATTGAAATGGGAACTAACAGGAATAAATATTTACACAACATTACAAAAATATTAGAGACTAAATTTCAGCAATATAGGAAATACTGAGGTTCATGTACTAATAATCCATTTGGTAAAAAGTGGTTGCTTGTAGAGTCAGCACACTACTTTGTCTGTGATAGCTTTTAAATAAAGGCATTTTGAATGCACCCCATTTTACTTTCAGATTCACAAATGTCCCCTTGGGTTACTACCTCCTGTTACTGTTTTTCAGTCCACATATGGTTTCAAAGCTCAATACATACCTTAATACATACCTTAACAATGTATTCAATATTCAGAAGGGAAACTATTAACATTCCCCTTCCAAATTCTGAATTGTTAAATGGGCTTAGTACATTTCAAAAAGGGGTTTAGCATTTGCAAACTCTATGAATTACTGAACCAGTGGATTTTGTTAACAATAAAACATGAGGCCATTTTTCTCAATTCCCTCCAAATTAAGTTTGCTAATAATGTTAGTTGAATAATAACCGGTGCATGTACCTATTTAGTGTTAGTGTTGCTTCAGATCAAATAAAAACCATCACACATAACTCTTGCACAATACTTAAAGACAGAATTTCTGACATCCAGCGTTAATGTTTTGTTAGATATATTTGCAAATGTTGTCACTTGTTTCAGGAACAATGTGTGTCTTCTGGGTTTACTCTAAACCACTATAATAAACATATTCAATGCTTTGAGATTTGATCTGTTTGTACTGGTTTCTATTGCAGACAACAATCTAGATTTAGACCAAGAATCAATTCCACCCATGGCTTTTAAAATCTATTTATCAATGATCTCTATTAGTGTTATCGCAACTAAAACTGTAATAGAACTGATCTGAGAGATGGACCTTCAAGTATTATGCTCAGTCAATTTATTGAACAAACTATGGAGTTAAAATCTGAATAGATTAGATCCACAAGCATTGCCTGACCACTGTATTTTACATCAATAGATTACTTATCAGCACATTTTCTCTAAGTTCAATTCAGTCATCTTCTATTTTTTGCGGAGCTCGTGCTGGCTCTGTTAGAACTCTTTCAAAAATATGACATTTAAATGTCCCAAAAAATCAGGAATTCTAGTTTAAAGCCTGGTCAAACCTTAATGAATGCTACACCAAACGATGCCCTTCTGTTCCTACATTTTATTGTGCACCTTGATTCAGAAATGGCATGTTTTTGCTTTTGGAGGTAAAATTCTAAACATATTTATTGTTGTTGCCATCTGAAACATTATCACAAATTGAGAAGATAACAACAAATAGTCTTGTGATGCTTGCTGGAATGGGAAGTGTTTAATCAAAAAGTGGATGGAATTCAAGTTTAGGTGACAATTTTACAAAAGTGTATGGACTTTGTATATATTTCAAATTGTTGATCTCCAAAATGGCCTAAATCAATAAATTGAATTTCAATTCAATCATTTGAATCCTATTGTTGGAAAAGATGTGATTTTGAACCCCATGAGGCGGTTCCTTTCCAGGAAGCATTCAGGTTGTAATCATGAGTCAATTAATGCTGAGGTTAACATATTCAAATTGAATTCTAATTACATATGAAATGTTCATTGTTCAATATATTTCTCTTAGTATTTTAATGTGAGGACTTTCTTGCTTAAGCAAAATAATTCGTATTTGTTTTTCTATATGTAGGAAGCATTACATTAATGAAATCACTGTATCCTACCTTCTTTGTTTCCTTTCCTGTTCTTTATGGACGTTTCTATTGTTGAACTTTAAAGTTTTCCCGAAATTAGGAATTGTGCTCTACATAACTTTGCTGTGTTACAGTGTGTTGATTTTTATGTACTACTTGTGTCTCTTATGTGTATGGCAACTGATGTTTTTTTTTGTTTTAATAATCAGCTTATGTTTGTTTTTATTATTCAATAAAATGTTTCAAACACAACAAATGGTAGTTGATATGTATTTACAACTGCAGCATTTTTATTGTATGGGCAGTTTCAAAGGGGCCAAAAATATGGTCTGTGGGATGACGGAGGACCACATTGGCATCAGCAGGGAGAGGTTTGGGCAGGTGATTAGGGGTACATATAAGGTTGGAAGTAGGGGGAACAAAGCATGTACATAGTGTGGACTGTGACTCCTAGAGTTATTGTGAGGGATACCATGCTACCCTGAAAATGAATCCCCTAGTGATTATTATCAACAAACTTTATTCGGTTTTATAAAAGAAAAACATCTTCCAAGTTACATATTGACAAATATAATATGTCCAAGTTAATCAGAACACAAGGTAAAAATTCATGAATTACAGCAGTAGCACTTGCGTCTTTGAGATCTCAATGAATGGCGTCATCAGAATCGGTAGCCGCTGGGGACAACACAGTGCATGGGCCGTTACTGGTTCAAGCAAAGTATCAACATCTGTTGGCATGACTGATGGGAGTGTGGACTGTGACTCCTGGAGTTATTGTGAGGGATACCATGCTACCCTGTAAATGAATCCCCTAGTGATTATTATCAACAAACTTTATTCGGTTTTATAAAAGAAAAACATTTTCCAAGTTACATATTGACAAATATAATATGTCCAAGTTAATCAGAACACAAGATAAAAATTCATGAATTACAGCAGTAGCATTTTGCGTCTGTGAGATCTCAATGAATGCCGTCATCAGAATCGGTAGCCGCTGGGGACAACACAGTGCATGGGCCGTTACTGGTTCAAGCAAAGTATCAACATCCGTTGGCATGACTGATGGGAGTGTGAGACATGTGTCTAACACGCATTCTTCTCCGCATAGCAGGCAGCGTAGAACAGGTAGGATGCAATCTTGCCAAATTGGTCTGAATGACAGAAACCATGGGGTATTTAATTCTCTTAGACGAGGTAGTCTTAAAATTTGGACGATGCGGTCACGACACTTCATCGCCAGTAGAGTTGTCTCCATGGAGAACTAGGTGTCGTTTGTGAAATGACTTGCCATATAGCAGCAATAGGAGCAAAAATAGTATTCCTGCAGCGAGTCCCAAAATGAGAGGCAATCCGCCAAACACTGAGTGCACAAAGTTTGGAAATTTTACTAGGTCCGCTTCAAAAGGTTCTAACAGTCCAGAAAATACGGTCTTAAATACATGTACAATACCACTCGTATCAGACATGTTTAGGATACGACTTAACATTTCTGAGAAATGTATAGGGCAATTTGTAGTTGAGAGGGCATGTAACTCTGCAGAAGTCCTTGCGACTTGCAGATCATAGGTTTCTTTGGCCGAGGTCAGTGGCACAGTTTTTTGCAAAAGAATGGATTTCATTCTGCTTAAAGTAGCAATTCGTATAGAAGAGATGTTCAGTGAAGGCCAAAGTGGCGACTCCCGGCTGTCTTGGTTTTAGGAAACAATACTTGCATACAGCAAGGGACCCTGGCTGATACAGTTACTAGATATGGTATTCCTATCAAAAATATGAAACGAAAATAGTGGACTGTGGATTAATTCTAAATTTACGATGAAGGTTTTCAACCAATACGGTGTGATGCATCCTGGGACTGATAGTACTTTGTATATCAGTGTTCCGTTTGATTCCTGGCAACATGCCACAGCAGCTGCGATCATTCAACATAAGGTAACTTCCATTCAAGAGTTGTCAAACAATTGGATCAATCACCATGGCTGGTGAACCATGCAGGTGGCAGGATACGTTTTTAGAGGAACTATCGCAGGCCCCGTGTAAGTTTATACCCTGACATAGGAGAGAACCGCTTAGTGCGTTTTTACAATTTTCCCCGCTAAGAAACACTTCACGACCCCCACTCCAACATCTGTATGTGTATGGCAATTCCCAGGATGTCTTGATGTATTCTTTACCCAACTTTTTATATGTGCCTACTGGTATATGTTGTAGGCAATATTGAAAATAGAAAATTGTAACAGGCAGAGTGATTGCTCCATGTATAATCCATTCCATAACTGTCTTTTCAGCGACAGTAAATGGCAATCTTTCCAGTTTTTCAATGCTCAGCACCGTATTGTCTGCTCCCCTTTGTGCCAATTTGATCTGTTTATCAGTGAGATTGAATTCTGAAAACAGTGACATAGTATTGATTAAACGTCAAGGCACATAGCCTGAATGAAGGTTTTGCAACGTCCAGCCTAATAGCATGATAGAACGTAATTGTGACTGACCATGTTGCAACATGACCAAGTCCTGTTCCATGATGTCTATGGCAGAAGACACTATGCTATCTAAAGAATATATCCTGGACCACAGAGTCGTTAACCCATTGTCAACCACAGAGAGAGATTTCTCTAAATTAATACGATCAATTTCTTGTATTCATTCTGCAGTCTCTGCTTGTGTAATTTTCCATGCTTCATTATAAGCAGCAAAGATACCGGCATATATAAAACGTTTATGATGCGGTGTTCTTGGTCCTAGCAACAATTCCCTAAGATCAGCGCCATCTTTAAGTAAACAAAAGTGTTGCTTTACATCCTTAAGTGTAGATCTATGTAGCCAATCAAGGCAAAGTTTCCCTACACTGTATGTTGTTACTATTCCTGGATGCTGTCTTTGAACATATCCTAGTTCTGGCCTAATGAATGTGAACCCCTTTGTTTTATTCAGGAATCTATCTTGACAGTTGTTTGTGTCTGTGGGCCAGATCAACCATTTATTCCAATCTGGATCTGTTCTGTTGTGATGCAAAATAGTATGTACGTCGACTCCCCCCTCTGAAGTGTTATCACTAACAGATGTAGGTGTAGGAAGAGACGGATTGTTCAAGTCTTTTATCTTGGCTAACCCAAGACAAGACGTCTGTTGGACAGTGTCATTCAAAAACATAATTTGCTCAGGGATGATGCAGGCTCTAAATAAAGCTTCTATCCCCTGCACTTGCCAATCTTTTGTGCCCCAGACAGTTTTTGTCTCAATGTTGTCTTTCCAAGGTTCGAAACCTAGTGAAGACAGTTGAGCATAAAAGGCTTTAGATTAAATTTGCTTGGTATTTGTTAACATACTTTTCATTCCTGTTTTTATTTACATTTTTAAAGTAAAATGATTCCGGATTGGATACATTGAACCGTGAAAAGTACAGACATTTTCTAAAAAATGTTTTTGAGCTACCCTTTGGTGGGGTAGGACAATGTTCCCATTGGTTATACATTAATACATTTCTAGGATTTGCAGACTTGTGCAAGAAATGATGACCATAGTGATTATAACAATACATTTGTTCATAATCTGATGAACCTTCTAAGTATTCATGATTTGTAAAGTCTGACATCATATCATTAACAGTCTCGAAGTCCCAATCATCAGAAAAATTACTAGCTGAAACAAAGTCATTCAAGCAAATCTTGAGCTGGTGTAGAATCTTCAACCGCTCTGACGGGCCAAACATGTCATAATTAGTTCTGTCCCAAGCTATACTCCCTGGTATAGGAACGGCTGTGATGTTCACTGATGACAAGTCTCTTTGTTCACGATGGGATGATTTGTGTGGCTTGAAAAGTAAGTTGACGTTCTTACTTGCTCTGTCCATTGTGACATATCTTCCATTTATCAGCATTCCCAAAGTTATTACCAGAGTCAACCAAAGTAGAAGAAAAAGCACACCCAACACAATCCAAAGTTCAATCCATGGTGAAACCAAATAAGTCTTTTCCAGGTGATGAAAAAGGTCTGTTGCTTGTTTTTTCAAAGATCTTTTTATTGGCGCAGTTTTAGGTTCGCTTGGATCCTCGGAAAATGTATCAAAGTTAATAACATAGCCAGAGGCAGTTCTGTCAATTGTTGGGATTGCATCGGGATTCGTTGAAATCTCTGGAACCTCAGGATTACTTGTACCATTTGTGTAGTCAGATGCTACTTCATTGTAGACAGGCATTTCTTGACAAACTGTTATTTGGGTTTCAAGAGGTACAAGTTCCATAGCTTTGTTGCTTAGTCCTTCATTTCGCACTGCAGATTCTTCAAAGGTGATGAGTCTCTCAGTTTGAACCTCTTGGATAGTAGCCAAAGCCTGGCATCTGGTACATTGGCGGAGTCCACTTGGCCTACTGCTTATAATCGGCCACATGAGGTGGTTTGACCAGGTTGATAGACACAAACCTGTTCTCCTTTTTTCCAGCAAGGGGCGGCAGTAATACTGTTCTTGATCCGTGGATTGCTAGCACAGGTACTGGTTGTCAGTAAGAAGGCCCAAATTCCTTCTTGTCCGCAATCTTTTCTCTGACCAGATCACCAAGCTTTGGGATACAGACAGGCCTTGCTGGGACGGTCGGTTTCTCTTCAGTGGTGGTTGGCTTCAGGAACACATTACTTTGTTTCGTTCTTATTTCATTTAAGTCCTGTAAGACAGCCAAACGATCTTTGATATCAAAGAGTTTGTGGTCTACCAATCGAGGTCCGCTACTAACATTCTGGTCCCAAAAAGGACTTCCTATGGAGTGATACCCCCTAGAGAACTTCTAAGAGTGAGGGCAATAGATAGACAGAGTAAGGGGGATAGATAGATAGAGTGATGGCGATAAATAGATAGAGTGAGGGCGATAGATAGATAGAGTGAGGTTGGTAGATAGATAGAGTGAGGGAGATAGATAGAGTGAGGGAGATAAATAGATAGATAGATAGATAGATAGATAGATAGATAGATAGATAGATAGAGTGAGGGCGATAGATAGAGTGATGGCGATAAATAGATAGAGTGAGGGCGATTGATTGATAGAGTGAGGGCGATTGATTGATAGAGTGAGGGCGATAGATAGATAGATAGATAGATAGAGAGATGGGAGATAGATAGATAGATAGATAGATAGATAGATAGATAGATAGATAGATAGATAGATAGATAGATAGATAGATAGAGTAAGGGCGATAGATAGAGTGATGGCAATAGATAGATAGAGTGAAGGCGATAGATAGATAGAGTGTGGGAGATAGATAGATAGAGTGAGGGCAATAGATAGACAGAGTGAGGGAGATAGAGTGATGGCGATAAATAGATAGAGTGAGGGCGCTAGATAGATAGAGTGAGGGTGATAGATAGATAGATAGTTAGATAGATAGAGAGATGGGAGAGAGATAGATAGATAGATAGATAGATAGAGTGAGGGCGATAGATAGATAGAGTGATGGCGATAGATAGATAGAGTGAAGGCGATAGATAGATAGAGTGAGGGCAAGAGATAGATAGATAGATAGATAGATAGAGTGAGGGCAATAGATAGACAGAGTGAGGGAGATAGATAGATAGAGTGAGGGCGATAGATAGATAGATAGATAGATAGATAGATAGATAGATAGATAGATAGATAGATAGATAGATAGATAGATAGATAGATAGATAGATAGAGTGAGGACAATAGATAGACCGGGTGAGGGAGATAGATAGAGTGATGGCGATAAATAGATAGAGTGAGGGCGATAGATAGATAGAGTGAGGGTGATAGAGTGACGGCGATAGATAGAGGACGATAGATAGATAGAGTGTGGGCGATAGATAGATAGAGTGAGGGCGATAGATAGATAGATAGATAGATAGATAGATAGATAGATAGATAGATAGATAGATAGATAGATAGATAGATAGATAGATAGATAGATAGATAGAGTGAGGCCGATAGATAGATAAATAGATAGATAGATAGATAGATAGATAGATAGATAGATAGATAGATAGATAGATAGATAGATAGATAGAGTGAGGGCGATAGATAGAGTGATGGCGATAGATAGATAGAGTGAAGGCGATAGATAGATAGAGTGAGGGCGAAAGAGTGACGACGATAGATAGAGGGCGATAGATAGATAGAGTGTGGGCGATAGATAGATATAGTGAGGGCGATAGATAGATAGAGTGAGGGCGATAGATAGATAAAGTGAGGGCGATAGATAGATAGAGTGATGGCAATAGATAGATAGAGTGAAGGCGATAGATAGATAGAGTGAGGGAGATAGATAGATAGAGTGAGGGCAATAGATAGAGTGATGGCGATAAATAGATAGAGTGAGGGCGGTAGATTGATAGAGTGAGGGCGATAGATTGATAGAGTGAGGGAGATAGATAGATAGATAGATAGATAGATAGATAGATAGATAGATAGATAGATAGATAGATGGGAGATAGATGGGAGATAGATAGATAGATAGATAGATAGATAGATAGATAGAGTAAGGGCCATAGATAGGGTGATGGCGATAAATAGATAGAGTGAAGGCGATAGATAGATAGATAGATAGATAGATAGATAGATAGATAGATAGATAGATAGATGGGAGATAGATAGATAGATAGATAGATAGATAGATAGATAGATAGATAGATAGATAGATAGAGTAAGGGCGATAGATAGAGTGATGGCAATAGATAGATAGAGTGAAGGCGATAGATAGATAGAGTGAGGGAGATAGATAGATAGAGTGAGGGCAATAGATAGAGTGATGGCGATAAATAGATAGAGTGAGGGCGGTAGATTGATAGAGTGAGGGCGATAGATAGATAGATAGATAGATAGATAGATGGGAGATAGATAGATAGATAGATAGATAGATAGATAGAGTAATGGCGATAGATAGAGTGATGGCAATAGATAGAGTGAAGGCGATAGATAGATAGAGTGAGGGAGATAGATAGATAGAGTGAGGGCAATAGATAGACAGAGTGAGGGAGATAGATAGAGTGAGGGCGATAGATAGAGTGAGGGTGATAGATAGATAGATAGATAGATAGATAGATAGATAGATAGATAGATAGATAGATAGATAGATAGATAGATAGATAGATAGATAGATAGATAGATAGATGGGAGAGAGAGAGATAGATAGATAGATAGAGTGAGGGCGATAGATAGATAGAGTGATGGCGATAGAAAGATAGAGTGAATGCGATAGATAGATAGAGTGAGGGCGAGAGATAGATAGATAGATAGATAGATAGAGTGAGGGCAATAGATAGACAGAGTGAGGGAGATAGATAGAGTGAGGGCGATAGATAGATAGATAGAGTGAGGACAATAGATAGACAGAGTGAGGGAGATAGATAGAGTGATGGCGATAAATAGAAAGAGTGAGGGCGATAGATAGATAGAGTGAGGGTGATAGATAGATAGATATATAGATAGATGGGAGATAGATAGATAGATAGATAGATAGATAGAAAGAGTGAGGGCGATAGAGTGATGGAGATAGATAGATAGAGTGAAGGCGATAGATAGATAGAGTGAGGGCGATAGAGTGACGGCGATAGATAGAGGGCGATAGATAGATAGAGTGAGGGCGATAGATAGATAGAGTGAGGGCGATAGATAGATAGATAGAGTGAGGGCGATAGATAGATAAAGTGAGGGCGATAGATAGATAGAGTGATGGCAATAGATAGATAGAGTGAAGGCGATAGATAGATAGAGTGAGGGAGATAGATAGATAGAGTGAGGGCAATAGATAGACAGAGTGAGGGAGATAGATAGAGTGATGGCGATAAATAGATAGAGTGAGGGCGCTAGATGGATAGAGTGAGGGTGATAGATAGATAGATAGATAGATAGATAGATAGATGGGAGAGAGAGAGAGAGATAGATAGATAGATAGATAGATAGATAGATAGATAGATAGATAGATAGATAGATAGATAGATAAATAAATAGAGTGAGGGTGATAGATAGATAGAGTGATGGCGATAGATAGATAGAGTGAAGGCGATAGATAGATAGAGTGAGGGCGAGAGATAGATAGATAGATAGATAGAGTGAGGGCAATAGATAGACAGAGTGAGGGAGATAGATAGATAGAGTGAGGGCGATAGATAGATAGATAGATAGATAGATAGATAGATAGATAGATAGATAGATAGATAGATAGATAGATAGAGTGAGGACAATAGATAGACCGGGTGTGGATGATAGATAGAGTGATGGTGATAAATAGATAGAGTGAGGGCGATAGATAGATAGAGTGAGGGTGATAGAGTGACGGCGATAGATAGAGGGCGATAGATAGAGTGTGGGCGATAGATAGATAGAGTGAGGGCGATAGATAGATAGATAGATATATAGATAGATGGGAGATAGATAGATAGATAGATAGATAGATAGATAGATAGATAGATAGATAGATAGATAGAGTGAGGGCGATAGATAGAGTGATGGCGATAGATAGATAGAGTGAAGGTGATAGATAGATAGAGTGAGGGCGATAGAGTGACGACGATAGATAGAGGGCGATAGATAGATAGAGTGTGGGCGATAGATAGATAGAGTGAGGGCGATAGATAGATAGATAGAGTGAGGGCGATAGATAGATAAAGTGAGGGCGATAGATAGATAGAGTGATGGCAATAGATAGATAGAGTGAAGGCGATAGATAGATAGATAGAGTGAGGGAGATAGATAGATAGAGTGAGGGCAATAGATAGAGTGATGGCGATAAATAGATAGAGTGAGGGCGGTAGATTGATAGAGTGAGGGCGATAGATAGATAGATAGATAGATGGGAGATAGATAGATAGATAGAGTGAGGACAATAGATAGACAGAGTGAGGGAGATAGATAGAGTGATGGCGATTAATAGATAGAGTGAGGGCGATAGATAGATAGAGTGAGGATGATAGATAGATAGATACATAGATAGATATATAGATAGATGGGAGATAGATAGACAGATAGATAGATATATAGATAGATAGATAGAGTGAGGGCGATAGATAGAGTGATGGCGATAGATAGATAGAGTGAAGGCGATAGATAGATAGAGTGAGGGCAATAGATAGATAGATAGATAGATAGAGTGAGGGTAATAGATAGACAGAGTGAGGGAGATAGATAGATAGAGTGATGGCGATAAATAGATAGAGTGAGGGCGATAGATAGATAGATAGAGTGAGGGCGATAGATAGATAGATAGATAGATAGATAGATAGATAGAGTGAGGGAGATAGATAGATAGATAGATAGATAGATAGATAGATAGATAGATAGATAGATAGATAGATAGATAGATAGATAGATAGATAGATAGATAGATAGATAGATAGATAGATAGATAGAGTGAGGGCAATAGATAGACAGAGTGAGGGAGATAGATGGATAGAGTGATGGCGATAAATAGATAGAGTGAGGACGATAGATAGAGTGAGGGTGATAGATAGATAGATAGAGTGAGATAGATAGATAGATAGATAGATAGATAGATAGATAGATAGATAGATAGATAGATAGATAGATAGATAGATAGATAGATAGATAGATAGATAGATAGATAGATAGATAGATAGAGTAAGGGCGATAGATAGAGTGATGGCGATAGATAAATAGAGTTAGGGCGATAGATTGATAGAGTGAGGGCGATAGATTGATAGAGTGAGGGCGATAGATAGATAGATAGATAGATAGAATAGATAGACAGAGTGAGGGAGATAGATAGATAGAGTGATGGCAATAAATAGATAGAGTGAGGGAGATAGATAGATAGATAGATAGATAGATAGATAGATAGATAGATAGATAGATAGATAGATAGATAGATAGAGTGAGGGCGATAAAGTGACGACGATAGATAGAGGGCGATAGATAGAGTGTGGGCGATAGATAGATATAGTGAGGGCGATAGATAGATAGATAGAGTGAGGGCGATAGATAGATAAAGTGAGGGCGATAGATAGATAGAGTGATGGCAATAGATAGATAGAGTGAAGGCGATAGATAGATAGAGTGAGGGAGATAGATAGATAGAGTGAGGGCAATAGATAGAGTGATGGCGATAAATAGATAGAGTGAGGGCGGTAGATTGATAGAGTGAGGGCGATAGATTGATAGAGTGAGGGAGATAGATAGATAGATAGATAGATAGATAGATAGATAGATAGATAGATAGATAGATAGATAGATAGATAGATAGATAGATAGATAGATAGATAGATAGAGTGAGGGCGATAGATAGAGTGATGGCGATAGATAGATAGAGTGAAGGCGATAGATAGATAGAGTGAGGGCGATAGAGTGACGACGATAGATAGAGGGCGATAGATAGATAGAGTGTGGGCGATAGATAGATATAGTGAGGGCGATAGATAGATAGATAGAGTGAGGGCGATAGATAGATAAAGTGAGGGCGATAGATAGATAGAGTGATGGCAATAGATAGATAGAGTGAAGGCGATAGATAGATATTATTATTATTATTATTTATTAAATTTATATTGCGCGCAGCTACCCGTAATGGGTTTCCCGGCGCCAGGGACAGACTGAAGAAGAAAGGACAGGTGAATGCTGAATAAAGAATACACAGAGCCGTGATCAGTTAAACAACAAAGTTTTCAGTTTTTTGCGAAAAGCAAAAAGATTAGTCTCCATTTTTAGCGCCAGCGGAAGAGCATTCCACATCTTCGGCCCCAAATGGGCAAATGAACGGCCTCCCATTTTTGCCAAACGAATTCTAGGAACTACAAGGTTGGCTTGATTAGATGACCTGAGGGGACGACAAGGTTGGTAAGCCTGAACAAGATTGTGCAGATAAGTAGGGGCAGAGCCCTGGCGAATCTTGAACAGAAGACACAAAGTTTTGAAAGCCACGCGGTCGGGAATTTTTAACCAATGAAGGTCACACAGGGCTTGCGTAGCAGACATTCTTCGTGGGACATTGCACAACATGCGGGCAGCTGAGTTCTGTACAACCTGGAGAACATTTATGGTGGCTTTATCGGCTCCCAAATAGAGCACATTTCCATAGTCGATACGGGACATTACGAGAGCCTGAGGGATAGAGTGAGGGAGATAGATAGATAGAGTGAGGGCAATAGATAGAGTGATGGCGATAAATAGATAGAGTGAGGGCGGTAGATTGATAGAGTGAGGGCGATAGATTGATAGAGTGAGGGAGATAGATAGATAGATAGATAGATAGATAGATAGATAGATAGATAGATGGGAGATAGATAGATAGATAGATAGATAGATAGATAGATAGATAGATAGATAGATAGATAGATAGATAGATAGATAGATAGATAGAGTAAGGGCCATAGATAGGGTGATGGCGATAAATAGATAGAGTGAGGGCGGTAGATTGATAGAGTGAGGGCGATAGATAGATAGATAGATAGATAGATAGATAGATAGATAGATAGATAGATAGATAGATAGATAGATAGATGGGAGATAGATAGATAGATAGATAGATAGATAGATAGATAGATAGATAGAGTAAGGGCGATAGATAGAGTGATGGCAATAGATAGATAGAGTGAAGGCGATAGATAGATAGAGTGAGGGAGATAGATAGATAGAGTGAGGGCAATAGATAGACAGAGTGAGGGAGATAGATAGAGTGATGGCGATAAATAGATAGAGTGAGGGCGGTAGATTGATAGAGTGAGGGCGATAGATAGATAGATAGATAGATAGATAGATAGATAGATAGATAGATAGATAGATAGATAGATAGATAGATAGATAGATGGGAGATAGATAGATAGATAGATAGATAGATAGATAGATAGATAGACAGATAGATAGATAGATAGATAGATAGATAGATAGATAGAGTAAGGGCGATAGATAGAGTGATGGCAATAGATAGATAGAGTGAAGGCGATAGATAGATAGAGTGAGGGAGATAGATAGATAGAGTGAGGGCAATAGATAGAGTGATGGCGATAAATAGATAGAGTGAGGGCGGTAGATTGATAGAGTGAGGGCGATAGATAGATAGATAGATAGATGGGAGATAGATAGATAGATAGATAGATAGATAGAGTAAGGGCGATAGATAGAGTGATGGCAATAGATAGAGTGAAGGCGATAGATAGATAGAGTGAGGGAGATAGATAGATAGAGTGAGGGCAATAGATAGACAGAGTGAGGGAGATAGATAGAGTGAGGGCGATAGATAGAGTGAGGGTGATAGATAGATAGATAGATAGATAGATAGATAGATAGATAGATAGGAGAGAGAGAGATAGATAGATAGATAGATAGATAGATAGATAAATAGATAGATAGATAGATAGAGTGAGGGCGATAGATAGATAGAGTGATGGCGATAGAAAGATAGAGTGAAGGCGATAGATAGATAGAGTGAGGGCGAGAGATAGATAGATAGATAGATAGATAGAGTGAGGGCAATAGATAGACAGAGTGAGGGAGATAGATAGAGTGAGGGCGATAGATAGATAGATAGAGTGAGGACAATAGATAGACAGAGTGAGGGAGATAGATAGAGTGATGGCGATAAATAGAAAGAGTGAGGGCGATAGATAGATAGAGTGAGGGTGATAGATAGATAGATATATAGATAGATGGGAGATAGATAGATAGATAGAGTGAGGGCGATAGAGTGATGGAGATAGATAGATAGAGTGAAGGCGATAGATAGATAGAGTGAGGGCGATAGAGTGACGGCGATAGATAGAGGGCGATAGATAGATAGAGTGTGGGCGATAGATAGATAGAGTGAGGGCGATAGATAGATAGAGTGATGGCAATAGATAGATAGAGTGAAGGCGATAGATAGATAGAGTGAGGGAGATAGATAGATAGAGTGAGGGCAATAGATAGACAGAGTGAGGGAGATAGATAGAGTGATGGCGATAAATAGATAGAGTGAGGGCGCTAGATGGATAGAGTGAGGGTGATAGATAGATAGATAGATAGATAGATAGATGGGAGAGAGAGAGAGAGAGATAGATAGATAGATAGATAGATAGATAGATAGATAGATAGATAGATAGATAGATAGATAGATAGATAGATAGATAGATAGATAGATAGATAGATAGATAGATAGATAGATAGATAGATAGATAGATAGATAGATAGATAGATAAATAAATAGAGTGAGGGTGATAGATAGATAGAGTGATGGCGATAGATAGATAGAGTGAAGGCGATAGATAGATAGAGTGAGGGCGAGAGATAGATAGATAGATAGATAGATAGAGTGAGGGCAATAGATAGACAGAGTGAGGGAGATAGATAGATAGAGTGAGGGCGATAGATAGATAGATAGATAGATAGATAGATAGATAGATAGATAGATAGATAGATAGATAGAGTGAGGACAATAGATAGACCGGGTGTGGATGATAGATAGAGTGATGGCGATAAATAGATAGAGTGAGGGCGATAGATAGATAGAGTGAGGGTGATAGAGTGACGGCGATAGATAGAGGGCGATAGATAGAGTGTGGGCGATAGATAGATAGAGTGAGGGCGATAGATAGATATATAGATAGATGGGAGATAGATAGATAGATAGATAGAGTGAGGGCGATAGATAGAGTGATGGCGATAGATAGATAGAGTGAAGGTGATAGATAGATAGAGTGAGGGCGATAGAGTGACGACGATAGATAGAGGGCGATAGATAGATAGAGTGTGGGCGATAGATAGATAGAGTGAGGGCGATAGATAGATAGATAGAGTGAGGGCGATAGATAGATAAAGTGAGGGCGATAGATAGATAGAGTGATGGCAATAGATAGATAGAGTGAAGGCGATAGATAGATAGAGTGAGGGAGATAGATAGATAGAGTGAGGGCAATAGATAGAGTGATGGCGATAAATAGATAGAGTGAGGGCGGTAGATTGATAGAGTGAGGGCGATAGATAGATAGATAGATAGATAGATAGATAGATAGATGGGAGATAGATAGATAGATAGATAGATAGATAGATAGATAGATAGAGTGAGGACAATAGATAGACAGAGTGAGGGAGATAGATAGAGTGATGGCGATTAATAGATAGAGTGAGGGCGATAGATAGATAGAGTGAGGGTGATAGATAGATAGATACATAGATAGATATATAGATAGATGGGAGATAGATAGACAGATAGACAGATAGATAGATAGATAGATAGATAGATAGATAGATAGATAGATAGATAGATAGATAGATAGATAGATAGATAGATAGATAGAGTGAGGGCGATAGATAGAGTGATGGCGATAGATAGATAGAGTGAGGGCGATAGATAGATAGATAGATAGATAGAGTGAGGGTAATAGATAGACAGAGTGAGGGAGATAGATAGATAGAGTGATGGCGATAAATAGATAGAGTGAGGGCGATAGATAGATAGATAGAGTGAGGGTAATAGATAGATAGATAGATAGAGTGAGGGAGATAGATAGATAGATAGATAGATAGATAGAGTGAGGGCAATAGATAGACAGAGTGAGGGAGATAGATAGATAGAGTGATGGCGATAAATAGATAGAGTGAGGACGATAGATAGATAGAGTGAGGGTGATAGATAGATAGATAGAGTGAGATAGATAGATAGATAGATAGATAGATAGATAGATAGATAGATAGATAGATAGATAGATAGATAGATAGATAGATAGATAGATAGATAGATAGATAGAGTAAGGGCGATAGATAGAGTGATGGCGATAGATAGATAGAGTTAGGGCGATAGATTGATAGAGTGAGGGCGATAGATTGATAGAGTGAGGGCGATAGATAGATAGATAGATAGATAGATAGATAGATAGATAGATAGATAGATAGATAGATAGATAGATAGAATAGATAGACAGAGTGAGGGAGATAGATAGATAGAGTGATGGCAATAAATAGATAGAGTGAGGGAGATAGATAGATAGATAGATAGATAGATAGATAGATAGATAGATAGATAGATAGATAGATAGACAGATAGAATGAGGGCGACAGATAGAGTGAGGGCGATAGATAGAGTGAGGGCGGTAGATAGATAGAGTGAGGGCGATAGATAGAGTGAGGGAGATAGATTGATAGATAGATAGATAGAGTGAGTGCGATAGATAGATAGAGTGAGGGAGATAGATAGTAAAAAAGCAAGACTTCTGGTGACCTAACAGGAGCTTGAATGTCATATTTCTGGCTGTAGCACTTAAATTAAAATGCAGTTCATTCAACTAAAGTGAAGTCGGGCTCTCCGGCAGATGTCTGTCCTGCACGCATTTTGCAACAGATCTATTCTTTTTGCCCTGAAACCCCCATCACCTTCCTTAATAGCTCTTTGACCCAGGGTGTCGTGACGCCTGCACTTAAATCGGCCACCATAGTGCCCATCCTGAAGAAGCCTGGCGCTGACCCTTCCATCTCAGCCAACTATCGCCCCATTTCCCTACTGCCCTACTTGGCCAAGGTGCTAGAGCGCCACGTTACCACGGTACTCAGCGCCCACGTAGAGGCAAATGGGGGATTGGCTTCACGCCAGGCTGGCTTCCGCCCCAGGCACTCGACCAAATCAGTGGTGGTATCGGTCCTAGATAAACTCAGGAAGGGAATGGATCATAACCAATACCAGGCGCTGGTGCTCCTGGATCTCTCCGCCGCTTTTGACACGGTGGACCACAACATCCTCTTGTCCCGTGTCAGGGCGGCTGGAATCCGGGGCACAGCCCTGGTTTGGCTTTCCTCCTTCCTGAGGGACCGTACCCAGGCGGTTCGGCTAGGAGACTTCACGACCACCTCACTCCCCGTCACCTGTGGTGTTCCCCAGGGTTCTTCCCTTTCTCCCCTACTATTCAATCTCTACATCTCTCCTCTTATTTTCGCTCTTCAGCAGCTGGAGGTCACTGTATTTAATTATGCAGATGACCTCCAGCTCATCTTTGATCTTTCCTCCTCTTCTCTCTCTGTTTCTAACTTCCAGTCCATTATGATTTTCATCAGGGACTGGATGAACCACAACCATCTCAAATTGAACCCGGAGAAGACCGAGTTGGTTCTCACTGGTGGTTCGTCCAGTCCCTGGAACCCCCTCTTTTGGCCCTCCACTTTTGGTCCCGCCCCTACCCCCTCAGTCACGGTCCAAACACCTCACCCTTCACTCACAAATCAGTTCCGTAGTCTCCTCTTGCTTCCTCACCCTCCAAACAATCCGTACTGTCTCCCTCTTCTTCTCCCCCCAGGCTCTCAAATTGATCATGGCCGCATTAGTAATCTCGCGACTGGATTATGCCAATGCCCTCTACAACGGCATCCCGGCATACAGCTTGCGGAGGCTCCAGATGGTGCAAAACCAGGCGGCCCGGTTAATCTACGGTCTCCCACGTTACCATCATTCTTCACCCCTCCTTAGGGAGCTCCACTGGCTGCCTGTCAGGGAACGCTCCCTTTTCAAGACCGCCTGCATGACCTTCCAGGCCCGGCAAGGCACTGCCCCTGCCTTCATCTCTTCGCTGATAAGCGAATATGTTCCCACCAAAGAGCTTCGTTCCTCCTCCAAGTCTCTCCTCCAAATCCCACGTTTCAAGCGCAAAAAGTGGGGTGGTGCCAATTTCTCTACCTTGGCCCCCACTTTTTGGAACTCCCTGCCCGATCATCTACGTTCTGCCACCCACTACGTCTCTTTTCGAAGAGACCTCAAAACGTTCCTGTTTAAACAGGCTTTTTCTGTATAGACCTGCTCACCCCTGTAATTTGACGGCTTTTATGTCTCAGTACTCGGACCTCTCGTTAGCGCCAAGAAACCGTACGGTGGACGATGCGCTCTATAAATGTTTTAAATTAGAAATTAGAAATTAGAAATTAGAAGATTACCCCTTACTAAAAGGTGAGTGTCCTGCTGTGGCGTTTTAATGGGTTCTAAATATAATGTAAGCATGTAAAAACATTGAAGAGGCCTTCAGCGTGGCAAATACTAATTGCAAAGCATGTGGTACTCCTTCAAAAACAATATGATTAATGTGGTTGTAGGTGGCCAATCTTCATCTTGTAAATTACTCTTCTTTTAGAATAGAGCAGTCTCTTTGGCACCATAAGCCTTTCAGACACCCCTTTGAACTATAATGTAAGAGAAGCTTAAACTATTTCATGCATCACTGAGTGCGATCTCCTGTGTCCCTTCCATAACGTCTTGGGGTGTGCTGGAAGCGAACTCTGTGAATCCAACATGACAATCAACAGCCGCAATGGCTTTCCAATAAGCACTTATTGTGAATTACGCTGTGGTTACTAAAGAGGTTTGGTAACTCCATGCACCCGTGTGTGGCCACCTCATAAAAATATCACTGGAACACCTAATCCCACTACAGAGAGGGGAGGGGCAAAAGGAAGGACGGCTGCAAGATTGGCAGACAAGAGGCAGGCCTCCATGTGGCAGAGGAGCATACTGAGGGGATGGAAGAAGTAACAAGCACTGCCATAAGGGCACTCACCCAAGAATCCTCCTTGCTCCGTGCAGCTCTAGTCAGATCTCTTGGCTGTAAAATAAAGCGGCTGCATGGAAAGTAAGCAGAGTGCCAGGATTTAAATGCCGCAGGCACTTCTAGGAAGTGCTCAGCTTGTGAGCATCTGCCGCAGCAACAGATCCACAATCCGGTCCCCTCTGACTCACCCGCCGGAGCGCAGGCAGTTTGCAGATGCACAGATGTTTTCAGTAGAAATCTTGACAAAGACACGTCCTCTCAAAAACCTAGATGATTTTAGATATCCCCGTCGTAAAACAAATGAGATGCACTTTAAAAGTACGGCTTGTAGGCAGAAAGGGAGGTTTCAGTTTATTCAAGTTCAAAAAGAAGCTAAGTGACAAAATGCCAGTTTTATTGAAAACGTGTCAGTGTCTGAATGAGGAAATGCCACAGGACACTCGTCTACTCATACGTGGAGCGGTGGAGGGGAAATCGGAGAGAGGTGGAAGTGTAAGGAGAATGAGAAAGGTAAAACAAAGCAGGGCAAGTCATCTTGAGACATTATTTGGAAAGCAGAGAAAGCAGTACTAGCGCAAGTTGGCTAAGGAAAATGTAATTGCAATAAGGCCGGAAACAGCCCAAGTACTAAACAAGCTCTGCCATTGTGCAGAGGGGGGGGGGGGGAGCAGATTCCTTTGAAGTCTGAAGCTCACAGGCTGCCAAATGGTGTGCGATGTGCACACACCCAAACACATGCACTGTAGGCAATCCACCTGGAAAAGCATTTGGGAGCATTTTTGAAAGTCCCTACTTTATATCTCGCCAAAGCATTGCTAACGCAATGGCTCAGGCGAGACCTAAAAACATGGGTGGCACATCCTTCTCTGTTCAAGTAGCCAAACTATGGAACTCTTTACACCTCAACATAAGATCCACTGACAACCACCTTATCTTCAGAAACCTACTCAAGAATTGGCACTTCCTCACAAAAGCAGCATACTGTATATAAGCATTTATTTCACCATAGATATGTACATATCTTTGTGTATTGCTTTGTATACACATGCACAATAATTATGTTGTTAATAATAAAAAAAAAAAAAAATCATCTTTGGCCTACATGTACTTGCTTCCATTGTGCATCTATGTACCTTCCATGTACTTGGATCTGTGTGTCAGTTACTTTTCTCCTGAAAAAGCATATCCAATGCACTACCCTATTTCTCATCCTGTACCTCTATCAATATCTTTAATCTACATATACTTACCTCCTTTATGCATTTATAAACTTTCAATGTACTTATGGATCTATACATTTATCAATTTCTTCTAATTTAGCATTTCCAGTGTACTACCATATTTCTCAGCCTTTACCTCTGTCAATATTTATTCTAGCCCAACTATCTGTCTCATCTCTACTACTCTTTCCAATGCACTACCCTATCTCTCACCCTATACAGCTATCAATATATGCTCTACGTCCACTCTCTCATTGATCCCAAACCCATACCACTACTATGATCCCCAAAATACCCCTTTCTAGACTCTCTCCTACTCTACCCCTCCTTGCATCATCTGACATATTTTACTATACCGATCCCCAAATCAAACCTTTCTAAACTCTTCTCTCTGACTCTTCCCCTCCAAAACCCCTTTTACTCATCCAAAATCCTCCTCCTACTGCTATAACCTCACAAAAAAACCTTGACTATCCCACCACTATCCTTTTCAATCTAAATAACAGTCTAACATGTTCACTTCTCAAGTTCCATATTTCACTATACTAATTTAACACTAATCCTTTATGGGTTCCAGAGTAGCGTACTACTTGCCAATGAAGCGTTTCAACACCCCATCAGGGTTAGAAGCGATATATAATTACAAACCTCTTTCCCACTTCTATCCTGCTGCCTACCCTTCTCTATCCAAATAAATGACTGACATATCCACTACTCAAAATAATTTCATGTTTCCCCATACTAATTCAATGCTAATCCTTATGGGTTCCACAGATGCGTGCTACTTGCCAAAAAAGCGCTTTAAAACCCCATTAGGGATAGCAAGAGCTATATAAATACAAACCTCTTTCCCTCTTCTATCCCACCACCTACCCTCCTCTATCCAAATAACTGAATAACATATGCACCACTCAAATTACTTCATATTTCACTATACTAATTTTGAACACTAATGCTTCATGGGTTCCGGAGTAGCATGCTACACGCCAGAAAAGCACTTCAACACCCATCAGGGGTAACAGGCGCTATTTGAATGCAAACCTTTCTTCCCCTTCTATCCCTCCACTATCCTTCTCACTCCAAATAACTGACTAATATCCACCACTCAAATTACTTTCATATTTCACCATACTAATTCACCACTAATCTTTTATGGGTTTCTGGAGAAGCGTGCTTCAACACCCCATCAGGGGTGACAAGCTCTATATAAATACAAACCTTTATTTCCCTCTATCCTTCTACTATCCTTCTGAATCCAAATAACTGACTACCCTATCCACTACTTAAAATGACCTTGCATGTTTCACTATACTAATTCAACATTAATCCTCTATGGGTCCTGGAGTCGCGTGCTACTCGTCGAAAAAGCAATTTGACACCTCGTCGGGGTAGTAAGCGCTATATAGATGCAATTACAATACAATACAATGAAAGTGAACGGGGATCCCATTGTGGCTCTCTTGGACACCGACTGTCATCAGAGTGTCATCACTGGAGGGGCTCCTGAAGTGGAAGATGCCGCCTATATTGATGACATTGTTATATACAGTCCCTCATGGTAAACACATCTACAACAGGTATGCAATGGTAACTACCTTAACAACGCGGTCTGAGACAGGCATGTCGTTTACCTGCAAGCGGAACCATGCTTACCTTAACCACGTATATGCATGTTTAAGGCAGTGCGCGGTCTGAATGTCGGATAGGCCGTGAGATGAACAGGAAGCGTTAAGAAAGAAAGGTCAACGCGGACATCATCTGACATCCTTTACTATACCGATACCCAAAACAAACCTTTCTAAACTCTTCTCTCTGACTCTTCCCCTCCAAAACCCCTTTTACTCATCCAAAAGCCTCCTCTTACTGCTATGACTTCACAAAAAAACCTTGACTATCCCACCACTATCCTTTTCAATCCAAAAACCAGTCTAACATGTTCACTTCTCAAATTCCATATTCCACTATACTAATTCAACACTAACCCTTTATGGGTTCCAGAGTACACATCTACAACACGTATACAATGGTAACTGCCTTAACAATGCGGTCTGAGACAGGCATGTCATTTACCTGCAAGCGGAACCATGCTTACCTTACCCACACATATGCATGTTTAAGGCAGTGCGCGGTCTGAATGTTGGATAGGCAGGGAGATGAACAGGGAGCATTAAGAAAGAAAGGTCAACGCGGACAGGTAGAGGGGCTGGGGTCGGGTTTGGCGGTGGAGTAGTTGGTTTTGGGGGGTGTTCAGGGTAGTTTTTAGGGCTTAACGTTAGATTGGGTTAGGGCTCCTTGAGTTAGGACTCAGGGGCCATTTCAGTTTTGCACATATAGGAGTTAGCAAGGTTTGGCTGAAATTTGGTTTTTGACTTGGTTTGGCTGAATTTGCTTGTTTTTGAATGGGTTCAGGTGGGGATTTTTAGGTCAAATGTCATACCCATGCCTGTGAATCGATCGGATGCAGCTTGGTAGGTATTTGGTGACAAGTGGGACTTGTGTCCCTCCAAGTTTGCAAAGGATCGAACAAGTGGAACTAGTAGAAAAGCAATTGTTTCTGAGATGCTGGTGTCCAATTTTATCCAATGGGCCCATTTTGGAGGTTCTTGAGAAATACTTTTGGTTTTTTTTCAGTTGCTCCAGGTGAATGCGGCTTCTGATGGTTGGGGATGCCTGCTGTGTGTATGAACAATTTGGGGAAAATCGATCCACAGTAAGAGGGTGTTTGGACCTAGTTTGGAAATAGCAAATCGCCTGCATTGGGGCCTATGGGATTGCATCTTGTGTTTCTGAGTGGAGCTAGTTGGATTTGCTGGTTTTGAAATTACCACACATATTTATTTAGCAGTCAAACCTTTGCAACAAAAATTGTTGCAAAGGCATACATAGTAAACAAATGCATGGTTAAGTCGCATTTGAGGTTGGAACTGCGTTGTAGAGGCATGCGTGGTTCAGCCATGACTGCCTCTGTCATACAACCTTATGTAATGTTTTGGACTCATTAGGCTCTATGGGTCTCAAGGTTAATCTCGTAAAAATCCACTTAGCCACTAGAAAATGTGTTGCAGGGATTCTGCTCCTACACAGAACCTCAGTGAATTGTGGTGTACCAAAAAACTCACTTCAGTGCCTAGGAACCCTAACCAGCTAGCATCAGTGTCACAATAGCTCTTCATCCTATAGCAAAGGAACCAATGATAAGACAACCCAGAACATGCGACTTAGGTTATACTCAGGAATGGTGGGAAGCAAGAACACTCTATCGTTATACTCTCATACCAGTTCACAACAGGAGTAAAAAGAGACAGGGGCAGAGTTAAAATATTTATTTTAACGACGTGCTCTAAGATGCAGTATTTTTGCTAACATAAGCAGACATACAATCAGAAATAATATGGTCAGCATTGTTACAATTCCATAAAACACAAAAAGAGAAAACATATTACAATGATGGTCAAAACTGGTCTTATAGTGCCTAGTATAACACCCTCCCTCGATAGGAACTATGTTTTATAAAATATAGAAGGTCTCTTAGGCTTGTGTGGGTGACCCCATACCTCTAGGATCAGCAGGAATGTATCACATCAGGATCTGCAAGACCTCTCTGTCTCTCTGGAAAAACGGGAGTCTTCCAAGTGCATGAAGTGCATTATTAAAGGCACCAGAATCACGTTGGTGGCAGCTGCATGTATGTTATGGCTAAAACGTGAGTCGATCAGCCCGAACAACAGCTACCTTGTTATGATAACCTTGGAGGCTTTAGAACACTGTGTGCAGACTAGAGTCTCGATGTAAGTCTCGGGATGCTAAATACAAGCCATTCTCATGTGAAGCATTTCATGCAGTCAAACTTACAACAACATTTATGTGTAGTGTTGTGTGCACAAGCAGCGAAACGTTAAAATGCCGTTTAAACTTCTAATAAGCCTATGCTGTGTGGGATACTTGTAAAGCGCACTGTTACTCTACCCGAGTGTCCTGGCGCTGTAGACCGCTGGGGAACCCGTCCTGGTTTTCCCTGTGAGATGCTCCCTTTTTGGGTATCTCCAGGGTGAAACCAGGCATCCCTGGCGTCTGTGGGGGGCCGTTGTAGAGATGAGGCAAGCTTAATGCCCAGAGTTACCGAGTGTGTTCCCTGGTTAGAGTAGGCACTGAGGCGAGAATTATCGAGTCTGTTGACCCTGGTCCAAGACCCTGCCGCGTCGGGAATTGAACCCTGGTCCCGGGCCGTTCTCTGCTTATAGGCCTGCCGCCTCTAACCAGTGAGCCACACCTCTAACAAAGCAATGCATGCAACAAGGCCCAGCTCTCACTACAAAGGTACAATACCTAGGGCATTTAATTGGGAAATCTTAATTTAACCCCAGAGAGAAAAAATTGCATCCATTCTCAAGATACTCTTCCCAAAAACAAAAAGAGACCTGAGGGCTTTCTTGGGACAGGTAGGCTACTACATAAGAGTCCTACCCAAATTTTCTCAATTAGCTGTTCCCCTAACACACAGCTTTCCAGACTTTTCATGTTCGTGAGACATCTTTCCAACACTCTTCATATGGCGACAGTAATGCGAGCGAGTGCATCAAGCTTGCCCGAACCACCTCAGTTGGGGGTCAGGGGGACGGGAGGGTTCTCCGCCCGAGAAAATGTTGAAAAAATAGTGGGCAAATGGTGCATTTTCAAGCAAATTTGAGAAAGCAAGAAGGTTAATAAAGCAATTGTGAATCTGTTCTTACAAAGACAGTGACTAGCAAAACTGGGTGTAAGCAAGATTAGGTTTGAGCCTGAAACAAGAATATAATCATGGACACATTGTCACATGCCCCAGTGATTTACAGCACAAAAAGGGGGGGTGTACGCACTGCCAACCCTTTCAACCATGCACAAAGTCCGCCTGCTGCCTTGCTGAATATGAGTTTTACAAAAATCCGTTCAGGAAGGGGGAATTGCGATTGGTAAAACAACCAGGCAACTTATCAGCTGGTCTCTGCGCATTGAACTCAGGTGGGACCGCTTTCCTCATCGCAGTGCGCCAAAACGCAACAGAAAATAAGACGAGTCATACGTTTTTCCATCCAGCACTTTGAGGTAAAATGAACTGGATATAAGAGATAAGGACAAATACATATATGGCATATAAATTGTAAATATCAATATGTCTGGGGACCCAACATATCTTGCGAAAACCTTTCCTTGATTTAAAAAATATATATATATGATTTGTAATATAACACACATACTTTTCCAAAACATGTTGTCCTTTATGAGTAACAATATGTAAATATGTGCAAGAATGAAAAACTTTGAATATAAACAATAGCACTTACTATTTTATTGAGATGAATGAGAGGGATAGGATGAACACGGCTGGTCAATAGTTGGTGCAATATTAGATAAAGACACACGCATTTCGTCATTAAGCATTTTCAAGCTTCCACATGTCAGTGTCATGTTTTATTTCAGCTAATTCTTCTTTAGAAAGTGAAAAAGTTTCCAGTTGCAGTTGAAAGAAATTGATTTCTTATGCAATCATAGTCTTTGATTTCAACATTTGGGAAGCAATGATAAACTTTCTCTCCGAGCCATGTTAAATGGTCAACAATCAGCCGACTGATCTCATTTTTCAGATGGCACTCATCAGTTTTGGAAAACATTTCAAACCTGCCTTCTTTCACTTTCCTTTCCCAAATATGTATTTTGTCTCTCAAATGACAAATTTTATCTACTGCCGTTAAGATATTTTCTCCTATTCCTTGCATACTGGTGTTAATTTTATTCAAATGTTCAAATATGTCAGCAAAATATGCCAATTTTGTGCACCAAAGTGTGTTTAGAATTAGATCGCCGAATCCGTCTTGCTGATTTTCCTCCAAAAGTTTAAGTATCATTTCCCGCAATTCGTATACACAACAAAGCACTCGACCTCTTGAGAGCCAACAAACGTCTTTGTGCAGCAGGAGCTTTTTAAATCTTATCCCCATTTGTACACAAATATGAGTAAATATTTGTGATTCAAGAGGTCTGATTTTAATGTAATTGACCATTTGAATCACTTTGTCCATAATTTTTCTGCGACTAGTGTCTCGCGATGTAAAAAGCAATGAGTAAATATGATATTTTCATTTTCTTTCTTTGCTAAAGCTATAAAACCTTTAGTTGAGCCAACCATTGAGGGTGCTCCATCAGTGCATATCCTAACACAATTTAACCAGCACAAATTATTTTCCTTCATGAAGCAATTTAAAGTTTTAAATATATCCTCACCTCTAGTTCTCAGTGGAAGTTCTAGGCAACACAGGAATTCTCAATTATTCTGTCACTATGAATGAAACGTATAAAAAACAGTAATTGAGCTAACCCACTGACAACTGTTGATTCGTTTAATTGCAATGTAAAGACCATATTATCGTCTTGGAAAATATCCTTCCTTTGCAGCTTAACGTTAGCTGGCATATCTTCAATACGTCTTCCAAGTGTGATATCTGCCAAAGGGATTTTATTAACTTCTATCTTAAATTCTGCCCCAAACATTGTTCGAACAATAGCACAGCATTGCTTTATGGTGGTTTCGGCAACAATGTGTGGTTCCTTGTTTCTGGCAATTATTTTAGCAACCAAGTAACTTGGCTTTTGAGCTTTCTCCGATGTCTTCTTTCTGTTTGTGAATGATGCAGACTGCTTCCTTATAGATTTAGAAAGTACAAAGTATTCTACTGGTTTTTCTGACAAATGGCTGTGTTTTGTGGTAAAATGTCATTTTAATGTATTTGGCACCATACTTTCATATGCAAGTATTTCCCCACAAACTAAACACTGGAGACAAGGATGGTTTTCATTACCCGAAAATGTGAACCCCAGTTACATATAAGCTTTATTATATAAACGGGGATTGGAGATTTTCCCTGCACATTTCTTACGTACAGACAGATCGCTCAGTTGATTCTTGGGGACTTTGCTCAATAGCTGCTACATTTTGTTCTTCGCAAACGTCATCTTCACCAGCTTTTCACTTCCTAATTATAAACGTGTCCATTTTTGAGTTTCTGTTTGCCTTATGGGAAAATGATGAAATGTGGAAATCTAGACATAGGAAGAACATGAGATACGAAGTTTAACATTCCTTCACCTTGCTTAGTCTTCATTCTCTCTAGGAACATTGCAGGATTTGAGTAGTAGATAATCATTTGAAATTAGAGCTCTGAGCTTAAGGTGGGACAGAAGTAATAACTGCATTGACGCGGGCTCGGACAGACTCAGGATGCCAAGTGAGCTGTCCAGAACCCACAATTATATTCCATCCTTTATCAGAAGGCCCTTAAATTTCTATGCCATGGTCTTCCCCGCCAAACTAGATTGCTTACTTTCCTAAACAAGCATTTGTAATGCAATAGGTCTCGCATTTGCGAGAGTTTGAGCTATTGGCATTGTAAATGAAAATGCCTTTTATTTGTGTGTTTTGAAACTCTGTAAGTGATGTGTAAACTCGCACTTTATACTTATAGTCATTGCTTAGGAGAAGCAAGGTTGGCAGTAAAAGAGGCACAGTTACTGCCAGCCTTGTTTCTTGTAAGCAACAACTATAAGTACAAAGTTGCATGTTTACGCACCACTGGCAGGTTTTCAAAACATAAATAAAGGCATTGTCATTTACATGGCCAATAGCTCAAACTCTTGCAAATGTGAGATTTATTCCATTGCAAATGCTTGTTGAGCTCTGAGACAGAGGCGGCAGCTGCCATAGGAAGGCAGGGACCGTGACGTCAGGCCGTGCGTTTCAAAAGCAGGAAGGAGGAGGAGTCAGCTGCAGCCAAAACAGACCTCGGACTTTGAATGCACAGCAAATGTGGCAAGATAAGAGCAAGATTTACAGCCCTGTTTACATCAGAGCTCTATAAACCAGGAGCCCTGGTCTCTCATGCTCCAACTTAAAGAAAGAAATAGTGCTCACAAGCTCTGAGTGACAATACATGTAACAGGGGGCAGTCTTTGAAAATGGGCCGAGTTTTTAAAGCCCATATCCTGAATACAGCATGTCCTGCAGATACAGCGCAAGCGCTGTCTCGGCGAGATCAAAAAACAGCCTTTACCTCTGGAAAGGTGCTGCGGGCCAAAGCCAGAGAGTGGTCCCTTAGTGCTGCTGCTAAATACTGACTTCTGGCTGCCACCGTGAACACAGGCAAAGACTACACACGAGCACACAGCATGACTGCTATGTGCTTTATCTCTTCGATAGTTATGAGACTTCTACAGGACAGGCAGGGGTGCTGGGAGATAGAAACAAGCTAGACATAAGGAGTGGAATTGAAACAACAGACAACATGAAAGAGTGACAGAGACAGCATGGATAGCGCCATCTTGTCATATGAGTTACTTCTATGCTCTTCCTCCCTAGAGAGGGCGTTGTATTTTATTTTACATACATTTTAGCATTCCATGGCTAACAGAGGCCCAGGAGCATAAAGTGATTTACGCAGAATGACATTAGGATTTAGTCGAGGGGCCGGTATTATCGTTTCGTTTCACCATACAAAAGTGACAGCACAGGGCACAGAAGAAGAGAAATATGGAAGAAAAAAGAGGGACATAAAGAGATGGAAAAAGTCAGAGATTTCAAGAGTTGGTGTGGAAAAATAGGGAAACAGTTTGCCATTGAAAGTGACAAGGGAAGTGGGGGAAAAGAGGTGTGAGAGATGTACTTTGCTTGCAGTGGTTCTGCTGCAGCCTTGCAGCTTCTTTGCAATGGAAATAAAAGAAGGTTCTGTAATGCCATCAAAAAAGCACTCGGAGGCAGTGTTTGAAATGGTATTGTAGATGTAGCGGTATTCTTTGCCCAGGAGTACATGTGTGATCTTGGGAAGCCTGTACTCTCCCTGTAAAAGCCCTCACTGAGTAGAGCAAGGACTCTCTCCCGCTCAAACTAAAGAAGTGCAGGTACTCAGTACCTGTGAGCACTGGCTCATTTAAAGCACTGCTCGGAAGAGTTGCACATAAGGAAAATGAGCAGTGGAATTAGGAAAGAGGCTCAAGTGAAAAAGAACAGAGACTGGTGTCACGGGAAAACAGTGAGATGTCTCGGAAAACTTGTAGAGAACCGACAGAGAGAGAATGAGTGCCACAGTAGAAACAGACAGAGTGGGAGAAACAGAGGGGCTAAATTGGCTCGAAGCAAGTTTCTCTAGGAAAGAGGGAAAAATTCTAAGAGAAATGAGAGGAACTAAGAGGAAAAAAGAAATACTAAAAACGGCGAGAAAGACAGAGAAAAAGAAGGAATGTAACTTGCGAAGATAAACAGGAAAGGTGAGTCAAAGAGAGATAGATATAGACAAAGGGTGGCAGAACGATGAGAAGGGAGAGGGTGACAGGAATGGGAGGGAAAGGGGTCAAGTGTCAATGGAAACGCTGAAGAGTAATCTAGGGGAGCTCTGTGAAACCGAACCGTGGCTATCAGTGGCGCAACACGAGCAGTGTCACCGGGGCTCAGGGACCGAGGGTCCAATTAAAATCAAAGCAGAATCCGCACTGTGAAATTAAACACACTAAAAAGCAGTTTGTATTCCGCAAAAATATTTTTAAATCAATTTAATGTGTCGTGCTCAAAATGTTGTGTCTCAAATTGTGTAGAAACATGCAGAGATGTTTCTTTTCCAGTAATTGATATTCCTGATATATAATGGTGTCATCTATTTTACATTCTGTTTGCTGCAATAGTTTTGTAACACTGTAAGTGAGGGTAAGATAGACTATATAGGTTGGAAGTAATAATAATGGTAATCTAGATATAAGTGTTTTTGTGTAGTGCTTGCTACGTGTATATGGCTGTTTGCGCAGTGCAGTGTTCACGTTTTTATTTTCACTCACCGACCTTGCCATGATTGCATGCCCTATTTCCCAGCAGCCTACCACTTCCTTTCAGACTTTTTCAGGCAGACAAGGGACCTGATTGTGATGGGTATCTCTAGGTTTTTTTTCTATACTAGCCAGAATGGTAAAATACTTGTCAGGAAGCAATCCTACCTTGATGGATAGATGGTATTTATCACACCTGTTCAAATCTGATACCCAGGAACCAAGCAGCTTTGACCTGCTGAAATCTATACTGGAGGGGGTTGGGGCTAGGGGAGGGGTAGTTTGGTCTTTAAACCAATTGGTAAATACAGAGTTTGTTGAAATCCGACCCACTTGTAAATGCAAATCCTGTACGGCCTAAACAGAGTTTGAACATTTTGAAGATTTGGCTTACTGAGCGCCTGGAGAGCAGAGGCGGCTCCGTGATCTCTGCGTCGGAAAGGGAACAAGGCCGCACGCTCAGCTTCTCCTTCCTCTGCGTACGTCGCTGTACTGTACTGTGTCACTGAATGCAAGCATTCGCCCTAATATGCCTATGACGTCACGTCATCATCTCGCGTCACACCCACACATGGGAGGCGACACAGTACTGTGTCACGACACACACTTTGGAAAGCTCTGCCCTAACAGATCGTCTAAAAAAGAATAAAGAAGCAGAATTAAGGTTACGTCATCCCTCCTAAGCGGTCCTATTGGATTTCTATACCTTACAAAACATTCTCACCTCAGAACCCATCCTTCGCAGTCACGATTTTACAAAACCTTTTTTTCCCAAAACAGAAGCTTTGGGAGTCGGCTTAGGTATGACACTGTCCCAAAAAGATGAAAGAGGAGAGGAAAACCCCATCCTATATATGGCTGCAAGCTATTTCCCCAAGGAAAGAACGATGCTACAGTGGAGAAAGAAGCCTTAGCTAATAAATGGACTTCGATCCTACTTGGAAGGACAGGAAATTGCCCTATATACATACCATGCTCCTCTTGAATGGCTGGCTCATAACAAGGGTAGAAACCCTTGCATACTAAGATGGTTCCTGGTCCTTCAGCATTTTCATTTTAAAACACAACACCATAAGAGAAGGGGGAGAACACGAGAAAGACACCAGCATGGAGGAGAGAGAGGAGCGAGACCAGCAAAACAAAGAGACTTCAGAAAAGAAGCCTCGAGTCAGCGCCACACAGGAGGAGAAGAATCGTCAGGACCGCTGCAAGGCAGAAGAGATCCGCTATGTGTGGTTCGCCACCGAATGGTAGACGTTGCCAGAGATACTGCTGCAGCTCAGGAGAGCTCTGAGCACGGTGGGTGCATCATTATGGGTAGGGGGAGTACCTGCATGAAGGGGAAAGGAGGAAACTGGAGGCCCATGTATGTGTCCTAGAAAGTGCCAGTATACAAGTAGGGGGGTATAATATGAAATTCTCCCTTAAGGTGGGCACAGGAACTGAGAGATCCAAAACTTCCATTTCTTTTCTCTTTATTTCCTTCCCCACCTTCTCCTTTTGCACTTATCTGTGAACTTCTTAATAACCTTGGGCACTCCCACCGGTCCACCATGACACTCCGACCAGAGAGAAAAGAGACACAGAGTATTTGGAATCCTTCATCGTGGGTGACCTGGTGACGGGAGAAAATAGTAGAAAAATAGAGTAGCTTACAACTTGCATTGTCCCTATTTTTAGGTCTCGCGCCTAGCTTTGCACTGCGTAGCAGTGCTTTGCTCGGCGCGAGGAATTTTGTAATCGAAAAAGGGGGTTTCAGCAGTCACTTTGGACTGTAAAACGCTCGTGCATGTGCTTTTTTGTTTAGTGCTACCCCATTGGCCTTTGCGTGCGTCTTTTTATAAAAGACTGCACGCAATTGGCCAAAGGCGGGCGCGTTGCTCCGCCCACGGCCTATTGGTGTCTATTACGCGCTTGGTGCACGTAATAGACACCACTAGGCAGTCACGTGGTTTCTATTAGCGTGCACACACGGGCGCGATAATAGAAACACATGCCTTACAGTGGCGCCTGCTTGCGCTTCTTCTTCATTGAATTTCCTGTTGTGTTTCACTTTGCTCCCACCCCCTCTTGATGTGCGTATTCCCATTGCTCCCGCCCCTCCTCCTGTTGTCCGTATTCAACATGCTCCTGACCCCCTCCTGTTGTCCCCTTCCCCTCCCATGGCCCCATGACTGAGTATCCAATGACAGACGATCCTTCATCATGACGACCTCGGACCTCGATCTTTCTTTGGTTGGAGATCTCGTCCTCTTCCCTCCGACTGACCCTGGTATTGCTCTCTTCCGGGGTTGTGACGGCTAAATGCTGCTTTGTCTCTCCGGCACTGGAGGCGACCCCCCTCCTCCTTGCCTTCCGCGCTCCCGACGAGGGCGAAGTACCCCCTTCTTCTATGCTCGCCCGTTTCTAAGGCAGTTTGGGCTGAGCAGGATTTGCACCTACCCCGGCCACAGGGTCCTGTGCAGACCCCCATCTTGGTCACCATGCCACTTGCTGAACCGCATACGCCGCTACCAGACAAGGCTGGGGTCTGTTGGAGCTTGTTGTAATGGAGTTCTGGACTTTTTAGTTCCGTCCAGAGGTGTCAGGGACAACACCCGAAGACCCCGGAGTTCAACCTGTCTTGGTACACAAATAAACAGAAACACGGGCTTCTCGATGGTGGCGTCAAAGACCAAAGGTTTATTACTGCAGGGACACAGAAGTCACAGAAACTACACATGGGCAGTATCTAGGAGCCTGTTCGATTTGTACAAAGAGGGTTGTTCCTTATATACTAAATATTGGGCTTCAGGCAAATTCTTTACATGTTACCACAGTTCTAAACATTTGTGTCTTATACAATAAATATTTGGCGTTGCACAGGAATCGTCAACAGTATCTGATGTCAAAACATTACAAATGAGGGGTTCCCACTAGTCCATCATAATCCCATGTCAATTCTTCATTCAAGACCCGGACCGCCTCATCGTAAATTTCGTTACCACCCCCTACTAAAGGCCCAGAAGGAAAGGAGCAGAGCCAGGTGTGGAAGATAGAAAGACAGGATAAGAAATGTTTGTGGGTCGTAAATGGGCACGGTTACCAGCTTCGGCCGCCTAATCATGATCAGGCCAACGAACACAAGAACCAGTATAGCAGGACTGGCCTCAGGCTGGGGAGGCAGCTCTTGCCGAGTCATGCTGCCACAGCGTTGCTGGCCTAAGGTGCACGTGTCACTTGCAAGGTGAATCGCCGGCCAAAGCCTACGTGTCCTTTAATGAAAAGAGGTCATTGCGTGTCCATTGACTATGTGAGGGCAAGGAATACAAAATGGCTTCCGTGTTCTAAGATGGATGCCATGGGTAGATCACAAATGTGTTGGTAACAGGAGTGCTCTTGCTCGTAGCATAGCGAAAACACCAGGATATACTAAATGGATCATTTGCGGTTCACCGATACCAAAATTATGTATTTACGACAATGTTACAAACACGAGTAAAATCGTCACGGAACCTCAGACCCTCCTTTTGCCCTTACATAGGCAATTACTCAGTCTATATCAGAGTCAGAGTCTAATTCTATGCTCATTAGGTCAGTGACATGTCATTGCGTCATCATCCTGCCTCGTGCCTTTTCTCCTAATGCAGGTGGTTTCCTGAAACAGGTTGCAGCGCAGAGACTACACAGAGCGGGACCACACTGGATAATAAGACAGCACGAGAACAGAAATACTAGGATGACACCAATAACCATCAGAACCTTCCATCCCCACGCTGATACCAGAGTCCAAAACCACTCCATGAAGGACCAGTTTCCCTTATCTACGTGTATAGAGTCGGAAATCTTGTGTAGCTTAGAGATTGCTTCATAGACTGTTGGAGCATTATTAGGAATAAAGACACAGCAGCTTGATTGGATCATTCTGCATACCCCACCTCGATCTGCAAGTATTACGTCTAGAACCATTCGGTTCTGCAAAGTCATGAGACGATCCGCCTGAAGCTCAGCTGTTAAGTTACTAAGGGCACCTGCAGTTTCTGTAATAGTAGATTCAACTACCCGTGTTAGTTGACGTAGATTTCTACTATTAGCCATAGGCCCCCAAAACGGAAGGAAACCTTTGAAAAAGTCTCCAGCTTCTTGACCAGCGGTATCTTCCTTGCTGAAGACACCTCTTGCTACTCTGGTTTTATGATAATCTGAAGAAGCAGTGTATGTCGGGGGTAACAATCGAGCAATATAACATGAACCTGAAAAGTCAGCAGGCAGCCATGTATATGCTCTGTCCTGACAAATGAAGTAGGTACCCCTAGCAGTCAGAAAGGCAGGGGAGGAGTTAGACGGAAATACGTAAGTCTCAACGCACTCACTCTTCCCTAGCTGAGCTTTCGGATTTCTCCCATTTCCTTGCAAACAGACCTGACCTCGGTGAGGCACGACCCAAACTGAAGTGGAGCTTTTACGCTTGCTTTCTCCCAAACTAAGGCGATACTCTGTCGAGTTCCAACTCAGATACACCAGTAATTCATCTCTAGGATAAGATGGAGTATTATTGACGTCTTTAATCATATCAATAATTCCCTGGACTAAAGCTTTGTTGGCTGAGTTGTATTTAGTGGACCGTGGTGGACGCGGAGGATAGGTCTCAAGGGCATATGAAAAAATGGTCTGAAAGGCATAAAATGATCCATTGTAGCTGAAAGGCAAGACTAGATAGTGAATGCCTTTATCCATAGTGTGAGGTATCAAGCCACACACCCAGCAGTTTGTAGTATTAACTATCAGTTGGTGTTGATGCAAGAGCTGTACAAATGTATTGTTAATAAATTCTGAGCGTCGAGCTTGTTCGTGTTCAGGAAATGAGTGAAAAGAATGCATAGAAGAAACCGTAGAAGTAGTAGGATCAAGGGGAGGTACTGTAGCTACTGGCACAAAAATCAAATGTACGCCAAAGACGATTCCACCCACCAGCGTTATCAAAACAATTAAAAATGTAACTGCACATTGCATTAGAAAGCATTTGCTGTGTAGTATTCTGTACAGTCTATTTCTGCGAACATAAATTACATTTTCTCGTTGTAGCTCAGGAAGCTCCATCTTCTACGACCGTTCGCGACCACTGATGATGTGTACGTAGATGAAAATGCCTCTATCAGCCCTGGGAGTTCCCAGAACTAACAGAAAGATCGACCTTGTGTCAGATCCCTGCAGATTCAACTAGGCACACAGCCACGACCCTACGGCTACCCAGACGGCAAGGCAATTTTAAAACAAAAAGAAACAATACAAAGTATTAGCAAACTTCCTGGCTGGAGGCAATGTATAGCAAATGCAAATCTGAAAATAGGCAGTTTTCTGCTTTATTTGTCCATATCGCGAGAACGTAAGTTGTATCTCAGTTTTGCAGGAGCTGTCTGATCTGGAAACAATGTATTTTCAGCTGGCGTTGCAATGTTCACGTTCGCAGATGGCAAATGTTCTTTTGGTGCAGAAGGCAAATGTTCAGGGTTCAAAAGAGCAGTTTCAGGAGGAGAGTCAGAATTTGGTGAATCCGTGATCAGTTCTGCATCGCTGAAAGGTATGAACCTGGGGACTTGTTCCGTTTCAGAGACACCGATTCCTTTCTTTACCCAGTTGTCGTAAGGAAGTGGCAGAGGCACACGTTTAGCATGTGTCGTGTGGATCCAATGTTTCCTTCCGGCCACACGAATAGCAGTTCTCGTTGCTAACAGGACCTGGAAAGGGCCAATAAATCTGGGCTGAAGATTTTTCGTTCTTGCAAAATTTCGGATGACCACCTGATCACCCGGTTTCAGCTGATGGCCTGGACTCTCCGGTGGCTTTGGCAATGCGTCGAAAACCTGTTGGTGAATAAGACTCAATTTAGCAGTCAAGTCGAAAAGGTAATCAATTAACATTGGGTATTCCAGCTGCTTAAATTCTTTCGGTCTAGGTACCCCCCAAACATTTGCAGGGCGACCGAAAACTATTTCGTAAGGACTAAGCCCTACTCTAGAATGTACAGTTGCTCTTGTTGATAGCAAAGCCAAAGGCAATGCGTCTGGCCAGGACAAACCCGTGGATGCTTGTATCTTAGCGAGTTTCAGTTTAAGGGTGCCATTGTAACCCTCGACTAAACCCGCGGACTGGGGATGATTCGCACTATGACATTTTTGCCTAATCCCTAGGCCGGCACACACACTCTGCATAACTTTCCCTACGAACTCACTTCCGTTATCTGACCATACAATCCGTGGCATTCCGTATCGGGGGAAGTATTCTTTAAGAAGAATTTTGGCAGTGGATAAGGCAGTATTGTCCTTCAGTGGGTATGCTTCGATCCATCTGGAAAAAGCACAAACTACCACTAGGACGTATTTCAGGTTATTACAGCGGTCCATGTGAATGAAGTCTAGCTGGATCACTTCAAAAGGGCAGGAAGGAGGAGCGAAGTGACCTGCGGGTGTGGGGATTCCCTTGCCAGGATTATGCATCAAGCATACCATACAATTTCTCACCACTCTCTCTGCACACTTACTAATTCCGTCATTCTTCCAGACCGGAGCCAACATCTTACAAATCCCTTTTGAACTGATGTGCGCTGTTCCATGCGCCATCGTCACTACTGCAAGCACATACGCATCAGGCAACATCCAACGCTGTTGTTCCGACAAATCAATCCAACACCCACTCGAGTCCAATTTACCCGTGCTCTCTCTCCATGCACGTTTTTCCTCCTCAGTCGCCTCTTTCTGAATTTCCTTCACGCTTTCCACTGTGTCTTCACACATTCCAGACTCAGAAATCCATCTTGCAGACGTTGCAACATACATTCTACTCATCATATTTCTAGCTGTTTGTTTTGCGATCTCATCAGCAAAAGCATTCCCACGACCAACATCATCCGTGATTGCTTTATGAGCACTGCATTTCACAATCGCAACTTCAGTCGGTAAGGTTAGAGATTCCAACAAGTCATTAACTAGCTGACCATGTTGAATCTTAGTCCCATGGGACGTAATGAAACCTCTCTCTTTCCACAAGCGGCCAAAACTATGGGCCACGCCGAACGCGTACTGACTATCTGTGAACACATTCACTCTCTTTCCCTTAGCTAAAACGCACGCTCTTGTTAGCGCGATCAACTCTGCAGCCTGGGCAGAATTCTGACTCACTCTTGCAGTCTCTACAATCGTACTCAAAGTCGTTACTGCATAAGCAGCAGTCACATCCCCATTCTCCAATTTGAAGCAAGACCCATCAACATACAACGTGCCATCTGGATCTGACAACGGAGTATTTTTTAGATCGATTCGTCCTTTTGTTTCTTCCTCAGTTCTGAAACAACAGTCGTGTGGTTCGGAATCACTCGACTCTTGGCTAGTCGGCAACAATGTTGCTGGATTCAATACATTGCATCTTTTGATCTGAATATGACTAGCTAATAGTGTCAGTTCATAGCCTGATAATCTAGCACTGGTAAGGTGTTGCGTCTTGGTTCGGTTCATGAGTGTATCCACAGCATGAGGAACCATAACTACTAGCATGTTGTTCATTACTAAACCAGCAGATTGTCGAATGGAAGCTGCAGCTGCGGCTGTAGCTCTCAAGCAACTAGGCAACGCTCTAGCTACTGGATCTAATGTTGATGAAAAATACGCACAAGGGCGTTGTTTATCACCAAATTTCTGCGTCAAAACACTCAATGCACAACCTTCTCTCTCGTGGACATAGAGCGTAAATGGCTTACTGTAGTCGGGTGTACCCAATACAGGTGCTGAACACAGTGCATTTCGTAACTCAGAAAAACTCTGCTGACATTCAGCAGACCATGGTACCGGACTCGGAACACCTTTCCCAGTCAAGGCTACTAATGGTTTTGCTAAAAGTGAAAAATTTGGGATCCATTGCCTACAATAGGAGGTAATACCCAAAAAGGTACGCACTTCTCCCTGCGTGCTAGGAACATTCATCTGTGTAATTGCTTTTATTCTCTCTGGGGTCAACTTCCTTCCCTCCTTTGACAAGAGATGACCTAGGTAGGTCACTTCTTGGCAGCAGTATTGCATTTTTGAAGGTGACACCTTGTGATTCAAATCTGACAAGTGATGCAATAAAGAAATCGTAGCTGTTTTGCAAGTTTCCTTGTCATCGGCAGCCACTAGAAGATCATCGTCATACTGTACTAAAGCAGAACCACGAGGAAGTACGAAGGAATCTAACTGACTTTTTAATGCTTGACTGTAAATGGATGGGCTTTCACAATAACCTTGTGGAGCGCGTTTAAATCTAAAACTTCGTCCTCCTAGAGAAAAACCGAAAATATCTCTGCTTTCCTCGGCTATCGGAATGCTGAAAAAGGCATTTTTCAAGTCGACAACTGAAAACCATGCTGCTGTAGCGGGAATCAACGTTAACAATGCAGTAATGTCTGGTACCACAGGAAACTGTGGGATCACAATTTTATTAACCTCTCTAAGATCAATTACGAACCTATATACTGGAGGCTTTGTAGGGTCAGTTCGTTTCAAAATAGGCAGTACAGGACTATTACAGACATTACCTCTAGTCTCTTCTACAACATCTTTCTTGATCAGGTCTTGTACTATCAGTAGGAGCGCACGCTCACCTTCACTAGAGATTCTGTATTGTGGAATTCGTGGAAGTTTGACATTTGCTTTCAAAGTTACTACATAGGGTGGAATTTCCAATAGACCTACATCATTAGGACCAGTCGCCCAAAGAGTATCAGGGAGTGAACGCAGCTCTGGTGGGAGCGCATCCATCGACAAGTACATCGGGGAGATGATTCTTTTACCCAACGTAAGCTGTACTCCTGCTGGAGAACAGTACAATGTCGCGTACAGGCGTTTTAACAAGTCTAAACCAAGCAGATTTTCGTTACAACCTGTCGTCAAAATCAGGGGTGCTTTCAATTGACGGGGTCCAACAGAAATAGACAAAGGACCAGAAACAGGGTTGTGAACAGGGTCGCCCGAAAACCCTACTGAAACGTTTGTTGAGCCAGACAAAGGTGCGCCAGGGAGTTTCGCATGTATGATAGAACTTTTTGCTGCACCAGTATCCAACAGAAACGGTTCGACTATACCTGATGTTGCTACTGCGACATAAGGCCCACTCTGATCTACTGGTACTGATACTACTCCCTCTCTTTGTCCATGGCTGTCCTAGTATTCACTTTGCTGACCTTCCTCACTAGCTTCATAATAGTCTTCAACATGATACTGTGGAGACCTATTCTGTTGGGCAGATTGTCCATTTCGCTGGTCGAAATAATTAGAGGGGCGATCGCTTGTCTGTGGAGGCATAGCACCTCGTCCTCGACCTCTAGAGTTTTGCATAGAACCACCACGACCTCTCTGAGCTGCCGCATCATTATTTTGTGTTCGAACTGGACACTCACTTTTGTAATGACCTTCCTTTTTGCAATAAGCACATTGATTCCATTGGTATTGTGGCCTTTGAAAATTATAATCCGTTCTTTGATATGACCCTTGCTGCATATTAGTTTGATTCATGCGAGGCGGATAAGCTTGTTGTAAAAGTACTTTAGTTTTTAAATCTTTCGTCTTTTTATCTGATTTTTCCTTCTCTTCTTTATCCCTATTTTCATAGTACTGAGCAGTCGCAAGTATTTGCGCAGTCGTAGAGACAGCCCACGCACTTTCAGAATTCTTTAATTTACTACTAAGTTCTGGCAACAGATTGTGCACAAATTTATCGACAAATAATCTCTGACCTCCTTCTGTGCTCATATCCTGACCACTATGATCCACAAAAGTCTCTTCGAATCTTGTGAAAAAGTCGGAGACGCTTTCGTCTTTCTTTTGTTTGCACGCGGACAATTTGTCCCAGTTAACGCGCAATGCTGGCATCAAGGTTTTCATTAAATCGATTATTCTACCAGGCAAATTAGCAATTAGGGGTTCTGGTTTGGAACCACCTATTTGTTGACCATCCGCTGCAATTATAGCTGCCCAGTCACCACCTAGGGCAACTGGATGATTCTCTTTACGAATTTTAGCCCAAATTGGTTGCGGTACTACATTACCAAACAGCAGATCTATGTCAGTTAAATTTAATACACAAGCGTCAACTGTTTGAGCTAACTCTTTGTAGTACCCTGCAGGATTTTTACGCGGATCTGGCAAAGCCTGTTTTACTGCTAATACTTCAGCTCGCTTCCATGGAATATGTATCCATACTCTCTGGAATTGGGCCGGAGCGGCTGCAATACCAAGCGGTGCATTAGCTTGCACAGCTTCGCGCCAAATTGGTGGAACCTCTCTCATTGGATATTGACGATTTCGTTTCGTACTACGTTTCTCTAACTCTCTCGGTGAAAGAAGGGATGAGTCGGATCTATAACTTAGAACCAGTTCCATCGCTTCTTTTATATTTTGTCCAACTATCATACCTGTAGCAAACTCTTTCTGAACATTAATTAATTCTCCTAGATTTGATTCTGGGTCATCCTCTTCCAATTCCTCACGTAGAAGGAAACACATTTCATCGAACACATATCGTTGTGTCGGTTCGTTCCATTGCATAAATGTATCTAATACATTTTGTACATTATATCTTCCAACTTTCGAAACCCATCTAAGAGCAGTGGAATCTAGTATTCCTCTTTCTTCAGTACTGGGAAGCTGACTTCGTCTCTGCACAGAGTCAGAGGTAGGAGTCTTAATCAGAGTTGTAGGAAGGTGGCTACCTGACTATGGTTACCCCAGATTTTTTGCCTGTGTTTAGCTGGTTTTTTGACTTAGTTGACCTGTTTCCCTGCTAATCAGGGCCCCAGGCCATCTGCTCTCTCTGTAAAATGGATTCCATGTACCCTAGGTACATACCAATTGGAAATGGACTCCTTGTCAGCCCCTGTAGAATGCACTATAGGTGCACAGGGCACAGGAGCCACTAAGGCCTACCAGGGGCTGCAGCATATCTTTTGCCACCCCTGGCTGGTTCTTAAATTGACACAACTGGCTGATCACTCAGCTGGGGTAAGGTGGTGTACACACCCCTTGCTTAGATATAGTATACCTATGTCTAAAACCTATATCTGGACACATGTAACCCTGTGAGCCACTCCTATAGAAAGGCCTCATCAATCCTGGAGGCTGAGTGCGTGGTTTTATGTGAGATGGAGCTCTAGCATGAGCTGAGCCTGTCTGCAGCCATCGGGAACAAATCCCTAAGCTGTTTCAGGATAATGCCATACCATATACTATTAAGTGCCTTATAATCCTCGCGGTTATTTAGCAACTTTGGTTTGGCTTTATCAAAACATGTCGTGTAAGGTGTCATACGCTTTGGAATACCATCCCCTCGCCAGTTCTGGCGACGGGGATGGCATTCCACCCCTCTAGAGGGGTAAGACATGTTACTTTGCTTTAATGCGGTTGATTTCTCCAAAGGCCTTAAGATCCACAAAATGGATGCCTCTGCCACAGACAAATGTCGGGACCCCTGGAGCTGACCGAAACCCAGTCAAGGGGGTCCTGGACAAAGGGTTTCCTGTCACAGGAGGGTGTCACCGCCCTCCAGACAGGAGATAGTGTATTGTAGCAGGGAGGTTTGAAAGAAACCAGACACTGCCTGGGGCGCACAAGGCTGCCCCTTGCATAATCCGGCCAAACCGGTTCTGGGGCACTCCAGCCCTCGTGCCAGGGCGGCCTGGATCAAAGGAAGGGGGTGTATCCACCCACTTCCTGGGTCCCACCCATAGGAGGGGACCTAGCAGGTAATCACGCCCACCAGATTCGAATAAGAGTGGGAGCAGTGCCAATGCACATCAGATTTCCTGGAAGAAACATTTGAAACGATATTCTGGACCCTTCGCCCTCCATCTCAACGTGGAAGCCCGAAGAATCTCCCTTGTGGTCAAGGAGTGACCACCCTGCAGCAGCAGGCACCATCCAGCCCTCGACGTCTACTTGGTTGCAGTTCCCGCCGGAACTCGAGCGACTGAGATCGACGAGATCAAGCCTGCCCAGCTTCTAACAGCCCGATCCACAGTCCCTGCAAAGCTGAGACCCGTGGAGGCGACCGGAAGCGTGGGGCACGCCATCTTGAAGTGACCACGAGACGCTGACCGTGCAGCCCACGAGTGACCCTCGAAGCTGTACACCGGGGTTTGAGAAGCCCCCACCCTGAGCTACTCCTGAGCCGAAGTTCAGCCCTCCACACTCGACGAGTGCTGCGTGGGGCCCTTTGGCACGATTTGGCTCAACGCGTTGGCCCGGTCACTTGCCAGCTGGCTTGTGGTCCCTGTGCCGACGAACTACAAAAGAAGACTCGTGATTCTGGTTGCTCCAGATCCACACCAGCTCCCCTGAAAGGGAGCCCCGACTCTGACCTTCCTGGTCCGAGTAAGACGCCATCTTCCAATCCCGCGTGGATTGCTCTTACCAAGGCTTGTTTGCTCCAAACCGGAAGCCGACTGCACCGACGGTGAGAGCCTGCGTGGGACAGATCGTGACCTGCTCCTGGACGTCGCAGATGCCCCAGAGCCCACGTGACAGCGAAGAGAAGCGCCTCGACGACCACCTGATTGCGCCCGACATTGCCCGGTTCCGTCCTGGTTCCACCCTGGTCACTGCTGAGTGACCCAGACTCTGTCCCCTCTGCTTTCAGGTACTCTACAACTTGAGTCCACCCTTGGACTCCACCGGACACTTCGTCTTCACCCTGCCTGCAGCCCTTTCAGCTTCAAGCACCAAGAGCCTGCGTGTCAAAACCCGACGCCACTTCGACCCTGTGCACCCACTTCCTGTGGGTGAGGTAACTTTGCTCCGCCGGTGTTCCCACACTGGTGCACACCTCTAGGGTCTGTGTGTTAAGTTTTGTTCCTCTAGGTTCAGCGGAAGTGTCCTTAAACTTTAACTATTTGACTTTTACGCACCATTGGTTAACATTGGTGCATGCGTGCGCTTTCCGCACATCTCCCGAATCCCGAGGGCCATTCCCGACTTCAGCATTGCTTGTCCTGACTGCTCCCAGCGATTCCCTAGGCCCTAGGCCTAACCACTGTTCGAGTGGCCTCTCTTATACCACTTGTTTAGTATATGGTTTGAGTGGCCCCCTGCCCTCATCCATAATTGTGCAACTTGTATGTTTAAACTGTGCTTTTTGATTTAACGCTTGTGCCCCTTTATTCATAAAGAATACTGGGGATTGTTTTTAGTAATAAACACATATATTTTTATAATATATACTTGTGTGGTGTCCTTTCATTTGGTATTACAGGATTGTATGTGGTAAAACAGCTCGCTTAACACGACCTCTTAAGTTAAGCCTTTAGGCTGCTTAGTCCATGCTACCCCTAGGATAGCTTGTCTAATAAGGTTGACTTACAACCAGACACCATAAGGGGATTGTTTGGTCAGGTAGTAGGTGGTTCCAGAATTGGAAACATCCCCTACCAGGCCAACTTCTCACATTGGTGAGCAGCGGTGCGGATTTGAGCTTGCTGTTGTTTTACCATTGCAATCTTTATATCAAATTGAAAGATCACATCAAGTACCTCTAGGTACATATAAAATCAAAAGCTTAGCATATTAAGTTCTACTGAACTTAGTAGTTGTAGGTTGAAGGGAGTAGCACACCCCTGACTACAACTCACTAGCAAGGTCCAGTAGGAAAACACTTAGTGTAGGTAAGTGCACCACTTACACCTCACTAGTAACCATGTCTGACACAGGAAAGGCCTCAGGGTCTAGTCCTGTGACAGTTGACCCTACCCAGGCAACTTCTGGATATGACAAACTAACCCGCAGAGACTTGATTGTCTTGTGCAAAGCAAGAGGGTTAAAAAGGGGCAGAAGCCCCACCTGCCTAATCCTGGTAGAACTCCTAGAACAGGATGACTTAGAGAAGGCAAAAGCAGCTTCCCTAGATACAGGAACTGGAGGGAACCCCCCTGCAGTTGATCCCCCTGAAGAGGAGGATGATGATGACTTGGATGAGGACTCAGAAGTTGAGGACTTAGAAGTACAGGATCAGGGTAGCCAGGTTCCAGTTGGTAGGCTTAGCCAGGCCAACTTGGACCTACTGGGGAATGGAGAGGGCCAGCACCTCCCCAGAACCCAACATATGATTCTCCCAGGCAACAGAAGAGTGAGATCTCCCTCAGGGGACTCTCATCTTTCTAGTGCCTCCAGGGAATCAGAGAGAGGCATGAGTGCTTCTCAAAAAGCTGAGCATAGGGCTAGAATGAGGGCTGTCAGACTCCAGATAGAGAGAGAGGAGGTAGCCCTGAGTCAAGCTAAGCTTACCTTAGCTCAAGCTAAACTTGCCTTGGCAAGAGAGCAGAAATTGTGTGGCTTAGATGCCACTGGTGGCAGCAATATTCCAAAAGAGAAACCCAGGTCCTATGATAGTAGAAACCTGACAAAGATTGTGCCCCCCTACAAGGAAGGGGATGACATCCACAAGTGGATAACTGCTCTTGAGAGAGCCTGCATGGTACAGCAGGTTCCTGAGGAACAGTGGGCAGCAATCTTATGGTACTCCTTTTCAGAGAAAGGGAGAGATAAGCTCCTCACTGTCAGACATGAGGATGCAAACAATTACAAAGTCCTGAAGAGTGTCCTAATAGATGGGTTTGGCTTAACCACTGAACAGTACAGGTTGAAGTTCAGAGACACCCAGAAGACACAGACTCAGGACTGGACTGATTTTGTTGATTGTGCAACTAAGGCTCTGGAGGGTTGGCTACATGGCAGCAAAGTACATGACTTTACAGGATTGTATAATTTGATTATGAGGGAGCAGATCCTAAGTAATTGTCAGAACCAGCTCTTACACCAGCACCTGGTAGACTCTGATCTGACCTCTCCCCAAGAATTGGGAAAGAAGGCAGACAAATGGGTCAGAACCAGGATTAGGCCTAAGAATCAGGACAGTAACCAGAAGAAGGAGTCTACCAAGCCTCAAGATAAGGGTGGGGATAAAAGTAAAGAAAAGACTTCCCCAGGGCCCCAAAACTCCAAGGATGGGGGTGGGTCCCAAGACACTTCTTCAACTGAGAAAAAACCCTATTGTTATCCCTGTAAACAGGTGGGGCATTACAAAACAGACAGCTGTTGTCCCAAGAATAACAATAAAGAAAATATACCTCCAAAGCCAGCTTCAACACCTCCTGTTACTGTCAGCAGTAATCCCCCAGGAAGTGGAAGCACACCCAGGAATCTGGGTGGGTTTACTTTTGGAAATCAGGTGGACCCTGGCCTATCCAGGTCCCCATCACCCAATGATCTTGTTTATGAGGTTGGCATGGGGTTTGCCAACTTCTCTGCTTGCCCAAATACTTTGAGCAAGTATAGACAAGAACCCATCATCAATGGTTTGAAAGTTGAGGCTTTTAGAGACACAGGGGCTAGCATCACCATGGTGGCTGATGGCATAGTCCCCTCTAAGCAACTTTTACCTGGTGCCACATACCAGGTTACAAACATTGATGGAATCCAAACAAATCATCCCATGGCAGTAGTAAGTCTCAGCTGGGGAGGTGTCATTGGCCCAAAGAGAGTGGCAGTGTCACCAAACTTGCCTGTAGACTGCCTACTTGGTAATGATTTGGAGATCTCAGCCTGGGCTGAGGTTGAACAGGAAACCCATTCTAGAATGGTGAATTCCAATGGAAAGGTTAGTGGGGCTGTAATGGCTACAGCCCCAATTCAAGATGTCCTTCCTGAAAAGGTTGGTAGGGCGGAGATACTCCCTGCCCCATCTTTAGCAAAAGCTCTTCCTGAACAGAATAGCAAAGCTGTTATGATAACAGCAGAAACCCAAACTGAGTCTCCTCCTGAAAAGGTTGGTGGGGCTGTGATGGCCACAGCCCAAACTCAAACTGACACGTGTGTTGTGAAACCTGAAATGATGGATAACTCCACACAAACTGAGAGCATGGAGGAGGAAGAGAAATCTCCCCCTCACCAGACTTTAGGACAGGATCAGCCTCCTCAGGGAACTGATCTTACCCCTGATGAAGGAACTGCCCCAGAGGTGGTTGGGCCTAGCCTGACAGAGCCTCTGATGGCGGTGGACCCTTCTCAGGTGGGACCCAGTCTGGAGCAGGTAACCTGCCCCTCTCTCCCTTGCCTTAGCCAGCCCAGGGCTGCAGAGGACAAGAAGGACAGTGAGACCCAGAGGGCCCCCTGTCAAATAAAGCACCCCCATCAAAAGATTAGGTGCACCAAAACTAGTAGCCCTAGTAAGGTGAAAACTTTAAAAACTCCTAAGGGAGCCCCCTTAAAAACAGTTAGGGACCTCCCACAGATGGATTCTGTTGGGCACAGCCAAACCTGGGACCCAAAGGGCCCAAACCTGAACTGTCCCTCCAGCAAGCCAAACAGAGGGACCCAGCCTCCAGCTTTAGGTAGCCAGAGGTTGACCCTGAGAGCACAGTGCAACTCAGTTAAAGAAAGAAAGGCACACATGGTGGAAGATAATTGGAGGAAGCTAAGCCCTAAATTAGTAGAGCCTCACTTCAATACTCCATATCCAAACCAGCCTTTAACTTTGCATAAACACACCCAAGGTAGTGATTCCCTATGGTGGAGACCCTCTAATACCCAAAGGGTGAGGGACTGCTTAGTGGACCATGAGACAGGGGGTACCCATGCTAGTGCAGGTACTTCCTTATATGGCCACTCAGGCAATATAGGCTTACCTGGCCAAGGATAGCCTTATCTCCTTTCGTTTGGGGGGGGGTTATGTAGGAAGGTGGCTACCTGACTATGGTTACCCCAGATTTTTTGCCTGTGTTTAGCTGGTTTTTTGACTTAGTTGACCTGTTTCCCTGCTAATCAGGGCCCCAGGCCATCTGCTCTCTCTGTAAAATGGATTCCATGTACCCTAGGTACATACCAATTGGAAATGGACTCCTTGTCAGCCCCTGTAGAATGCACTATAGGTGCACAGGGCACAGGAGCCACTAAGGCCTACCAGGGGCTGCAGCATATCTTTTGCCACCCCTGGCTGGTTCTTAAATTGACACAACTGGCTGATCACTCAGCTGGGGTAAGGTGGTGTACACACCCCTTGCTTAGATATAGTATACCTATGTCTAAAACCTATATCTGGACACATGTAACCCTGTGAGCCACTCCTATAGAAAGGCCTCATCAATCCTGGAGGCTGAGTGCGTGGTTTTATGTGAGATGGAGCTCTAGCATGAGCTGAGCCTGTCTGCAGCCATCGGGAACAAATCCCTAAGCTGTTTCAGGATAATGCCATACCATATACTATTAAGTGCCTTATAATCCTCGCGGTTATTTAGCAACTTTGGTTTGGCTTTATCAAAACATGTCGTGTAAGGTGTCATACGCTTTGGAATACCATCCCCTCGCCAGTTCTGGCGACGGGGATGGCATTCCACCCCTCTAGAGGGGTAAGACATGTTACTTTGCTTTAATGCGGTTGATTTCTCCAAAGGCCTTAAGATCCACAAAATGGATGCCTCTGCCACAGACAAATGTCGGGACCCCTGGAGCTGACCGAAACCCAGTCAAGGGGGTCCTGGACAAAGGGTTTCCTGTCACAGGAGGGTGTCACCGCCCTCCAGACAGGAGATAGTGTATTGTAGCAGGGAGGTTTGAAAGAAACCAGACACTGCCTGGGGCGCACAAGGCTGCCCCTTGCATAATCCGGCCAAACCGGTTCTGGGGCACTCCAGCCCTCGTGCCAGGGCGGCCTGGATCAAAGGAAGGGGGTGTATCCACCCACTTCCTGGGTCCCACCCATAGGAGGGGACCTAGCAGGTAATCACGCCCACCAGATTCGAATAAGAGTGGGAGCAGTGCCAATGCACATCAGATTTCCTGGAAGAAACATTTGAAACGATATTCTGGACCCTTCGCCCTCCATCTCAACGTGGAAGCCCGAAGAATCTCCCTTGTGGTCAAGGAGTGACCACCCTGCAGCAGCAGGCACCATCCAGCCCTCGACGTCTACTTGGTTGCAGTTCCCGCCGGAACTCGAGCGACTGAGATCGACGAGATCAAGCCTGCCCAGCTTCTAACAGCCCGATCCACAGTCCCTGCAAAGCTGAGACCCGTGGAGGCGACCGGAAGCGTGGGGCACGCCATCTTGAAGTGACCACGAGACGCTGACCGTGCAGCCCACGAGTGACCCTCGAAGCTGTACACCGGGGTTTGAGAAGCCCCCACCCTGAGCTACTCCTGAGCCGAAGTTCAGCCCTCCACACTCGACGAGTGCTGCGTGGGGCCCTTTGGCACGATTTGGCTCAACGCGTTGGCCCGGTCACTTGCCAGCTGGCTTGTGGTCCCTGTGCCGACGAACTACAAAAGAAGACTCGTGATTCTGGTTGCTCCAGATCCACACCAGCTCCCCTGAAAGGGAGCCCCGACTCTGACCTTCCTGGTCCGAGTAAGACGCCATCTTCCAATCCCGCGTGGATTGCTCTTACCAAGGCTTGTTTGCTCCAAACCGGAAGCCGACTGCACCGACGGTGAGAGCCTGCGTGGGACAGATCGTGACCTGCTCCTGGACGTCGCAGATGCCCCAGAGCCCACGTGACAGCGAAGAGAAGCGCCTCGACGACCACCTGATTGCGCCCGACATTGCCTGGTTCCGTCCTGGTTCCACCCTGGTCACTGCTGAGTGACCCAGACTCTGTCCCCTCTGCTTTCAGGTACTCTACAACTTGAGTCCACCCTTGGACTCCACCGGACACTTCGTCTTCACCCTGCCTGCAGCCCTTTCAGCTTCAAGCACCAAGAGCCTGCGTGTCAAAACCCGACGCCACTTCGACCCTGTGCACCCACTTCCTGTGGGTGAGGTAACTTTGCTCCGCCGGTGTTCCCACACTGGTGCACACCTCTAGGGTCTGTGTGTTAAGTTTTGTTCCTCTAGGTTCAGCGGAAGTGTCCTTAAACTTTAACTATTTGACTTTTACGCACCATTGGTTAACATTGGTGCATGCGTGCGCTTTCCGCACATCTCCCGAATCCCGAGGGCCATTCCCGACTTCAGCATTGCTTGTCCTGACTGCTCCCAGCGATTCCCTAGGCCCTAGGCCTAACCACTGTTCGAGTGGCCTCTCTTATACCACTTGTTTAGTATATGGTTTGAGTGGCCCCCTGCCCTCATCCATAATTGTGCAACTTGTATGTTTAAACTGTGCTTTTTGATTTAACGCTTGTGCCCCTTTATTCATAAAGAATACTGGGGATTGTTTTTAGTAATAAACACATATATTTTTATAATATATACTTGTGTGGTGTCCTTTCATTTGGTATTACAGGATTGTATGTGGTAAAACAGCTCGCTTAACACGACCTCTTAAGTTAAGCCTTTAGGCTGCTTAGTCCATGCTACCCCTAGGATAGCTTGTCTAATAAGGTTGACTTACAACCAGACACCATAAGGGGATTGTTTGGTCAGGTAGTAGGTGGTTCCAGAATTGGAAACATCCCCTACCAGGCCAACTTCTCACAAGAGTTTTATAGAAGGGAGATAGAATATTAGAGACAGAATCAGTGATTCTTCGACGAACAGAAAGCGGAGTCATAATATTAGCAGAGGCAGTGAATAGAGTAGCAGTTGGAACAGATAGATCAGGAACAGTAGGAGTAGCAGGAAAAATAGCTTGTGAAGTAGCAGGTGTGAGTGACACAGGCATAGGTAAAGAAGCCGGCAACCCTAGAAGAGGGGTTGTCGAAGGAACATTAATATTGACCATAGGAGGTACAAGAACTTGATTCAGGGGAGCGAGAACAGGGACACCAGGTTGTCCAGCAACCGGTAATTGAACATTCGGTATAGGTGGAGCCGTAGCACCTTGTGCATACGGTGGGGGTGATCGTAACAAGTAAGACAACAGGGGATCCTTTTCAGGGTCCTCTACTATCTTAGCCGTACTCGATGGTAAAGCAGGATAGCACTTGTCTATCGCTAAATTACGCTCTCTATCGGCCACCTCCATCGCTTTCTCGGACTCGTTGAGTTGCAGCTGCCTAGCAGACTGTTCTAAAGTCAACTCTTGCTCTTTCTGTTCTTTCTTCAACTTTTTAATTTCTCTCTGTTTAGATTCTTTTCGCCAATAACGGAAAGAATCAAACATTGCCGGCCGGGCTTTCTTCTTAAACAACCTTCTTTCTAGATTATCGAGAACTTCAGGTTCAAAACTACCATGTAGTGGCCAACTAAGGACACCATCTTTTTCTGTATAGCGGATCCATATCTCGTTATAAGAGATAGGGCCCCACGTTGGGCGCCAAATGGAGTTCTGGACTTTTTAGTTCCGTCCAGAGGTGTCAGGGACAACACCCGAAGACCCCGGAGTTCAACCTGTCTTGGTACACAAATAAACAGAAACACGGGCTTCTCGATGGTGGCGTCAAAGACCAAAGGTTTATTACTGCAGGGACACAGAAGTCACAGAAACTACACATGGGCAGTATCTAGGAGCCTGTTCGATTTGTACAAAGAGGGTTGTTCCTTATATACTAAATATTGGGCTTCAGGCAAATTCTTTACATGTTACCACAGTTCTAAACATTTGTGTCTTATACAATAAATATTTGGCGTTGCACAGGAATCGTCAACAGTATCTGATGTCAAAACATTACAAATGAGGGGTTCCCACTAGTCCATCATAATCCCATGTCAATTCTTCATTCAAGACCCGGACCGCCTCATCGTAAATTTCGTTACCACCCCCTACTAAAGGCCCAGAAGGAAAGGAGCAGAGCCAGGTGTGGAAGATAGAAAGACAGGATAAGAAATGTTTGTGGGTCGTAAATGGGCACGGTTACCAGCTTCGGCCGCCTAATCATGATCAGGCCAACGAACACAAGAACCAGTATAGCAGGACTGGCCTCAGGCTGGGGAGGCAGCTCTTGCCGAGTCATGCTGCCACAGCGTTGCTGGCCTAAGGTGCACGTGTCACTTGCAAGGTGAATCGCCGGCCAAAGCCTACGTGTCCTTTAATGAAAAGAGGTCATTGCGTGTCCATTGACTATGTGAGGGCAAGGAATACAAAATGGCTTCCGTGTTCTAAGATGGATGCCATGGGTAGATCACAAATGTGTTGGTAACAGGAGTGCTCTTGCTCGTAGCATAGCGAAAACACCAGGATATACTAAATGGATCATTTGCGGTTCACCGATACCAAAATTATGTATTTACGACAATGTTACAAACACGAGTAAAATCGTCACGGAACCTCAGTATCTCCCGCCCACCCACTCTAGCCAGTCCAGAAAGTCCAGCTTGGAACTTCTATGCCGACCACAAAGCCTTGTTGCTGATCCCCACTGGGTGCCACGCTACCTCCTATAACGCCTCAGCTGACACAGGACTAAGGTGGTCAAGACGGAGCGTGTTGGATCACCCGCCCCACCTGCTCTAGCTTTCCGGAGCACCCTGCTTGCTGGAGCTACTACAATGATGCATCCTGGACGAGGCAGGGGTGCATCAGTGTAGGAAGTACCTCCTACTGCCCTTGCCTGTCGTGGCTTGGCTGTTGGGTATTATTCCTGACCCGTCCTGCATCTGTGCTGCCCGGCACTCTCTGGCTACACAAGCCTGACCGCCGAGCTGATTAGTGCGGATCTCCGTGAGGTGGTGATCGTAACGGGCCTTGCTCCTCCTTTCTTGGCCCTGGCTGCTGCACTGACCCTCACGACATAGGTGAGCGCCACGCCTGGTGCCCTCGCCATTGAGCTCTGGTGTGCCCCACTGGGGTCTTTCTACCTCATATCCATCAAATTCGGGTGGGTGTTCGTGGCTGCCCGCTGGGTTGCCACTCTTCCCTTGCCTTTTACGCTGCCCGTGAACCTCACACTCTTACTGCTGGTTTTAGTAAAGGGGTGAGACTCTGGAATGCTCTTCCATAAGAGCTTTTAAGTCCTCAATCCACGTTTTTTCTTTGTGTACAACCACAAAGCTGTCTGTCTCATCTTGTGTCTAATTCTTCTCGGTATGACTGTTGTGTAAGTGCTTTTGCATGACGAATAGGAAAGAGCGGGTAAACCGCGTGCCACTGTCCCTCAAAGTTAGCTCTGGCTCACTTATTAGTTGCTTGCCTGGATCAGGTGATTAGCATGCAGCGCAAAAGGCTCAATTTTAAATGGAGTTGCAGGTTACTTATTGTAGCTCTGTTTAGGATAAAAAAACATATCACAACTTACTTGGAAGCTACATTGTCATTTAGTGTCCGGGAAGCCTGCCTCAAGTAGGTGTTTGAATATATGGAGAACGCTTTGAGGCGGAGCCTCTTTCATAATGTCAGCTGGCGTCTCTGGTTGGTCCACATACCTGATGCACCATTTATTAAGGAGTGAAGTGTAGACCTCGATAAACTCTTCTGTAGCACCGCAAGATATGTCCAGGAGGGCCAGATCACTATGATAACCACTTAAAATTTCATTTACAGGCAGCGATTCTGAATGGAATAGGGTTATTCAGTGGCTTTTTATCTCGAATATCTGGGATTAATGCTCCAGCATTTTCTGTTATAAAAAAAAAAGAAAAAAAATTGTTTCTAGCAGCTTGGTTGATATTGTCGATGCGCTTAGCCTGGATGTACATTTTCGAGGCTTGGTACGAAAACACTATCTATGCTCCTGATAACTGCAGTTTTCTGTGAGTAAACATGACATCAAGGTTGGAATGTGTGCTGCTTGTGTTCGTACTGTATGCGTTTTTGTGATGGTAAGTCTGATGTGCTGGACAGAGCGATGCTGGCTAAAAGCCCTCTCTACATTTGGTACCCGTGTTTGGCTTTTTTTTACCTGTTTGTGTATTTTTTAATTTCACTCCGAAATAATGACAGTGAATATTTAACAGAAGCACACATGACATACAGCCTTAGCACAACAGAAGCAAGTGGTGAGGTGAGGAGTAATGCAATACTGCATTACATGGCGGTGTTTGTGAAGAACTCCAAAACTGCAGGCTTTCGTCAACTTAATTTGCAGTCGCTCTTTAACCCACATGAACATTTTATTCACATTTAAAACAAGCATTTGCAATGCAATAGGTCTCGCAATATTAAAGTTTGAGCTATTGGTGTTGCATTATTTACCAATGCCAATAGCTCAAACGTTAATAATGCGAGACCTATTGCATTGCAAATGCTTGTTTTCCTGTACCAAATTGATACCTCTCTCTTAATCTGATGTTCTGACATAAAGAGATTCTCAGTTTCCCAATCTCCCATTATATCCCTGCTCTCTGCCTCAAACCATGATTTCAGTTGTAGAAACTTAAATTTGGAGAACCCAGGGCCTATCTTAGCTTTTTGTATTTCCCACGAATACATCCCATTGGTACCCCCCAGATCTGACCAAATGGAGACTCCAGCCTCCCTAATAGGGGCACCCAAACCATCTTTAAGACAAAGAGGAGTCCCTGGGGGATCCCAAATGGGGGCATGGTCTGAATAGTACCCTATCTCGCACCTAGTCCTTACTTTGCACCAAATTTCTAGCGCATTTTTCAGGACCTTCAGGCGCACCTTCTTGAAGAATTTTTTTGCTCTAAATTACGGGGACGTGCGATCGGCACGAGGTTATCTAGAGTCACCAAAGCGGCCGGGCGAGCCCGAATTGGTCTTGGTCTGATAAATGCACGCATCCCGGGAGGTCAGCGCTCATCGGCATGTATTAGCTCTAGATTTACCACAGTTATCCAAGTAAAAGATGGAGCGATCAAAGGAACCATAACTGATTTAATGAGCCATTCGCAGTTTCACTGTACTGGCCGTGTGTACTTACACGTGCATGGCTTAATCTTTGAGACAACCATTACCTGGTTGATCCTGCCAGTAGCATATGCTTGTCTCGCAGCCCCCACTCCTTACTCTTTTGGAATTGTGTTCATCTATATTATTGATTTATAAATCCGTAACAATATCCTAACACCCAAATAAAAAGCAAAATTCACAGAAGAACCAAATAATCAAAGCCATATTTCCCTCCCACAATTCCTTTGGGAAAATTGTTGGTTGACAACATTTTAAAAGACAGGTAGTCAGTCTAGTCAACCAAAAATGTTTTTCTCCTAATGGACGAATAAGGCTACAAGCAGATAAGAAATTGAACATAATGAAGGGGTAGAAGGGAATGCAAAGGAATGGTATCTCATTCCTGCCATGCTGTACTGTTGTGGTAACTGGTAGTGTAAGACAACATTGGGGATCCATGACCACTGTCTCTGTCCCTGTATTTTTCTGTTCTCTTGTTTTGATAAACTATTTTTATTGTTTTCACACACAAATTCAGCTACATATTACAACGCATAAAAGCATAGGTATATACAAAAGGTAAGACTTTCCCGATGTACAAATCTGGCAGGTTACAAAATAGTATAAGTAAACATTTCCATAAATCTAAATCCGCCCCCCAGCCACTTCCCCCACACCCTGCGATATTTCCTAGGACAACCACGTGTTTCATACAATGTTTTCTCCTGCGCGGCTCACCAGTCAACCCCGCTCCGCCATCGTCCAACACTCGGAGATTCCGGACATATCCAAGAGGCAGCTATGTCCCTTTTAGCCACATCCAATGCAGTTGTGAGAAACAGTTTTTCATTCCTGGATCCGTCCAGCCCATCCGTAATCCCCACAAGTTCATGTCGAGGATCATGGGGGACCACCCAACCCAGCACCTCCGTAAGCTCTTCTTCAATGTCACCCCAGAACCGCAACAATTTGGGACAAGCCAACACCATGTGGAAGAAGTCAGCGGGATCATGTCTGCACCTGGTGCAAGCAGGGGAGGGACAGAGTCCAGCCTGAGGAAGGCGGGCTGGGGTCAAGTAGGCGGCATGCAAGTAGTATAACTGGACCAAGCGAAGTCTGGCGGAATGAGTGATAGTCCTGGGGGCCATCAGGGCATCACGCCAATCCACTTCATCCAGAGTTCCCACCCATTGATGTCGGAGTCGGTCGAGCGTGGTCGGGGTATTATTAATTAGTGTGCAGTAGATGCGGGAGACTTCCCACCTTCCCCAGGTCCCCAAGCATGATCTGTGCCTCAGGCGGGTTGTTCAACAGAAAAAAGCAGGGTTTCAGGTGTGAGGCAATAAAGGGCGCACTGCTAGGATGGCGCACAGTTGGATGTTAGAAGGCAAAAAGGTGCATGCAGAAGAGAGGTAAAGCCCTGTAACCCCTCACGATGTGTTTTAGGACACACCAAGTACACGAAAAACAAATTCTGCAGCACACTTGTAGGAAAAATGAAGTTAAGGCGATGTCTCAATGGACATAAGGTGCAAAGTTCAAGGGCGAAGAAGTTATCCACAAAATTACAGAATCTTCTTTTATTGTTCGTACATGAGCCAGCCGACACGTGTTTCGTCGCAAGAAACCACACTGTTTCTGCGACTCCTCAGGGCTGTGGGAGATAGGTGTAAGAACAGCAGGTCGCGGTGCCGGTGATAATTCCGACCCGGCTCCGCTCGAGACCGGGTATTGTTGAAAACACGGATTTCGCAAAATGGAGCGATGTTTATCGCGCGGTGCTGTGGAGGTCCTTAGTTGGAAGACCTGGATGAGGACCTGGTATCTCGAAGTGTGCGTATTGATGCTGAACCGGACCTCCGTGTCTTCGAGTTTGTGTTTCTGTTCCGACCGCACCCGGAACAGAAACACAAACTCGAAAGAGTCACGGCTGAAGCATCCCCGCACTTCGGGGATCTACTAACCTATAAGGCCTCTTGCCTTAAACTCTGAAGACACGGAGGTGTGTTACATTACATTACACCTCTAATTGTACTTTGTTTTCTCTTGTAACCTGCACACTTGTCACTTTGTCCTCCTGTGCACTTTTTGCTACCTCATGTATTTTGTTTGCTCACAATTGTCACTTTTAGCTCATGTAACGTAACGTCTGCTTTTGTAATCTGTTCATGTGTAATGTTCTCCTCATGTATCAGTTCTGTTCCTACTGTGAAGCGCTCTGACGCCTTCGGGTAAAGTCTGCGCGAGATAAGAATGCATAAATAAATAATAAAACACTGATGTTTACAGCCACCCCGGCCTTTCTGGAGCACACAGTCACACTGGCATAAAGTCATGTCTAAGGAACCTCTCCTCACACACGCACATCCCATGCTCACCAAGTATATGAACAGAATATGCCTGTAATTACCCCTACCCCTCCCTTTAGCGCTTCAGACATGGCCGTCCGGCCTGCAGTAATTTTTACAGCCTGCCCCCGTACCTTTCTGGACCAGTCACACTGGCTGACAGTAATGTCTAAGGAACCTCTCCTCTCACAAACACACACACCCATCCCATGCTGGCCAAGTACATGAACAGAATGCGGCTCTGGCCCCGGCTCTGCCCCCACACCCTACCGCTGCACACACGGCTGCAGTAAGGTTCACAGCCTCCGTGAGCTGGGCCCGGCGGCTGCCCCTCGGTGCTTCGGCGCTCCCTCCCCGTGGGGAGGGCTCTCTGTAGCAGCGCTCACCACATCCTGGCCCTGGGACCCGTAGGAATATTCATTTGGCATTGGGCACAGGCGGGGCAGTCTCGGTGCAGTGGGGTCGGTTTAAAGCCACTGTCAGTAACATTCCAGGACTCAGAGTACGCCCTAAGGACCTATGTCTATATCTGGTTCTTAGATACTTGGTGCATCTTGAGGAAGGCTTTGTAAACGAGTAGAAAGAGATACTGAAACAGCTGTACTTTTCATAAAATATTGTCCAACCTTTGTATGTAAGTGGGTGCACCAATTGGACCAGAAAATAGGATGTCAAAATAGGATGTCATGCATGCCACATGAGTGGGTGAGGGAGAGTGACTAATTTTATTTTATTGTGTCTTTATTTCCACAATAATACTGGGTAGATTATATTTTGCTATGGGATCGTGTGCTGAAATTAGGTTTTGGTTGGGGTAAAACAAAAATATTTGTGAAATGTATTCTATGTTTGATAAATACATAATGAATGAAATAATTTTGAATCTATGAAATTGTTCTTTTTGTCCACATCACTAATTTGCTAATAAACATTTTTGTATGTTCATTCTGAGGCTTTTAGGGGTTTTATTGGTAACCCCATTTCCTCTCTCTCAGACGACAAATATGATATTTTCGAATGCCTGGTTTCAATATTTTCGACCATAGGGTAAATAAATTAAAATACACACATCTCTGTACTTTACAGCCACCACTCATTATTGAGTTATTGCCTTTTAACGCAGCTTAACTTTACATAATATAATTGAAGGGTGGGAGCAAATACAGGCTTGGAGTCTAAAGAAAGTCCAAGCTGTATGGGCAACCAGGGAATGTGCGGATTAAATGGCCGGGATTATTCTAGCAGCCTTACTTGGGCTTCCCCACATATATCATAACTAGCCTGCAAGAAGAGCAGATTTTTTAAAAATTAGAATAGTTAATAATCTTCCAAAATCTGATCACATTTCTGGCACTTGGCGAGCTCTGCATTGACTACCAAACGCAAAAGTAGAGTTCAAGGCCTTGTACAATACCCATACAATCTAGACAAGCAGAAATCTCCAAAGTATTAAGATCCTAGTACAGCCGAAACCCATTGCTTGCATTCTGAAAACATGCCCCTGTTGACGGTGAACCGTGTCAAGATAAGGAAAGCACAGCAGAGCACTCTCAGAGGTGGCTCACTGACTACTGACATACAGGTACGATTGTTACACTGTCTGCCAAGCACAGTCCTCTCTCATTGATGTATTTTTATCCATTTTCATTTTGCACTGTTTTTGACCCGCCTCAGCATATGTATGGCTTTTTCTCTGATGCACATAATTTCTGCATCGTTCAGAGGGCATGCTTAATTATTAAGGATTGTTGTTGCATTAGTCTGTACAATTTGTTTACAGTGCGTGCTACACCCATGTAAACTGTTTAAAAAAGGTTAGCTTTTCCCGTATGAAGCGTCAGCATGTGGAGAGTTTGATTTGGCTGTGTGTGTTGCAGCGCAGGGTTATAGGGTATTTGCCATGTATGTTTGCAGAAACTTTCACCACGGCACTTTGATACACACATAGTGAGGTAACTGGGTGATACATTAATCAAATTTGCTGTTAATTTGGTTGGCCAACGTTTTCTTGGGTTGTTGGCACTGCAAATGTTTTGAAAAAAATTCATATGCGATCAGTTGTTAGGTGAAGTAGAAAAGTCTACTCACTCGACCTGCAAGTCTAGTAAGATTTTTTAGATTTGTCGAGCCCTGTTCGGTATTCGCAGCCCTCTGGGGGTGTATTTGTCTCTGGGGAGCGTCATGACCAGCTCTGACAACACCAGAATATAATCACTACATCCAACCCAGGATCATTTTGTGTTGAACCTTCCAGTTTTCAGTGCCCTGTGTTTCTTGTGCATGTTACTTTTTTTTCTTTTTTCTGTGTTCATCTCAGCACTCACCGGGGTTGGAGCTCTTAAATTATGCAGATTCTGTCTTCTGCCTGACATGACAGGACCATAAATAATAAACACCAATGGAATTGTAGAATGTTTTTTAATAACAGAAGCCTTGATGTGTGAGGCACTTTTTTTTGTAAAATGATAATGAGAATGGTTCCCTGTCCTAATGTGTTTTCCTTCCTTCCCCAATGGACCTTTAATTTTGTTTGCTGAGATGAAGCCACCGGATATAGGAGCTGAGTGCCTGACATTTTTCATGGTCACTGGCTCAGAACAAACTCCTATCTGGTTCAATCTCGCAGAGACTGCTAATGATTTAGTTCAAAACAGCCACCTCGTCCCCACGTTTGCCATTGATTAAAAGAATGGCTCACATTAAAAAAAAACATGCTTTCTTTTTCACATTCACATTTCACTCGCGGTCCATTGTCATTTAACTTTATTTGATGAGGAGCGAAGTACAGAAATGGTAAGATAGAGCAGGGCTGAACTGAATCTCATTTCATTGACAAGTGGTGCTATACAAAAAGCATTTACATCACCAATCTCGCTTTTGGGACCTTATAAGTATTTAGGGTGTGGCACGGTTACAACGAATTTTTTACAACGCACTACCATTACATCGCAACTTTTACCACGCAAACCATTACAACGCATTGCGCTGGGGGGCGCTCTAGGATAGGGAATAGGTTAATTTACTATCCAATAACCTTCCCTAGTGTCCACGGGGACTGGAGTTGGAATAGTAAATTAAACTATTCACTATCCAGCACCCCAAAGCGCTATGCGTTGTAATGGTATGCGTGGTAAAAACTGCGTTGTAAAGGCATGCGATGTAAAAGCATGCGTTGTAGTGACACCAATCCGTATTTAGTTATGCAGCACAATATCCTTGGTGCAACAACATCAATTGTTGCATGGCTAACCAGTTATAAGGTCCAAAAGACGAGACCTATTGACTGTGCCAATGCTTGTTAAACTCCTGTCAGAGCCCCACAGAACGCAGCGAAAACAGCTACTAAAGACAAGAAGCACACAAACTACCTTGGCAGACCTGAAAAAAAGGACAGCTCAGGTAAATGGGAGAGAGGTGCTCTGGGTGCCTTTAGTTGACAGGGAGAGAAAGGGGGAATTATATTTGTGCAACTGTGAAACCTCAACTTCATAAAAAGCTGCTAGAAGAGTTTGGCTCACTGTCTTTTGCCAGCTCAGTTGGGCAATGCTTGTGCTGAAGAGAACTGCCTTCATGCAAATTGTTAAAATGTAAACATTAGTGATTCTCCTTTTTTATGTACTCGTCGTTCACAGACATTGACACCGTTGTGTAGTTCCTATATGCCCTATACAGGATCTGCGCGTTTGGATAACATAAGCTGTGGGTCTGGTGGCAGACTGATTCTGTACACCCACACCGGGTATATTAGCTTTATTTGTATTAGCTAGCTCACAGTGCCACTAGAGTTTCCTATTATCAGGGAGAGAATAGTTTCTGGCAACCTCAAAACATGACAACCCTGATCCCTCAGAATTGTGGAAACAACATACTACTTTTTGCTCAGTCACTCGTGCTCACTTAGTCTGTCTCAGAGATATACAGAATAAACAGTCTTGGCCTTTCAATAAGAATTTATTGAACAGTTCTTTTTCTTGTGTAGAATATATGAGCTGTAACAACCGTTAGACAGTGGTAGAGATATATGATTAGCAGTACTATGAAAGTTAAGAAATGGTAAAGCTCTACCATGTTGCAATAATCATGAATACATACATAGACATAAAACACATGATAAAAGTGCGTACTCCTACGATGCTTCCCTAACTAGATGTACCTAAATGTACCTAGCATCTATTTGAGTGTTATGCCAAGTCCCTCTAGGATCTAGTCAACACCATTAACTTAGAATGAAAAAAAGTGGGACCCCATTCTGGTCTCGAGTTGGACACCCTGCGAGGGATGTTAGACCACTGCTAGCTGGAGCGTCTGCATGAAGGAACCTCGGCGTCTCTGGTCAGTGTGTCAGCCGGGAAGTCACGGTCTCCTCTAACTTGCTATGGCAAGATGTGGTGTATTTATACTCAAAAGTATCTGGGGCTTTTTTCTCCCTCGTGTGGTTTGTATGGGCCATTGTCGGACTGAGAAAGACGTAAGGGATGAACCTTGTACATAGATAATGTTCATACATAATGTCTGTAATAGGAGGCCTTTGTTTAAGGAAACCCTCCTTCTGCACCCAGAACTGAAACTAGATAAAGGTTCAATCCTAAGAGCCTGTTATTATGTAGTGTAGGGGGCTAATGTAGGTGAAGGATCATGCCTATATTAGGGCATCTAGGATCATGTCTATATTAGGGAATTATAGGATTATGCCTATATTAGGTCATCTATATGAAATATAACACCCAATCCTCGTCCGAACCGTACGACAATAATGAATGCTAGCAAACGACTAAGTAGCGCACAATAAAATGTGTCTATTAAAAGTATTAAAATCATTTTAAAATAGTCTTTAGAAAATGTAAAAGGTTGATGTTTGAATTGCCACTCGGGGAAAAAAGTCTAATTTGTCAATTTATAGAAGTTGCATTACTACAAGCAGAAGAAGGCCATGTCTCTTTCAGTGAAAGTGTCAATTTAGGAAATGTTCCAAATTTTGTTTGTTTATTCATGCGAAAAGAAGAAGCCTAATTCTTTCCCAGCACACGATGAGACAATTTGAGATTAAGTGTCCTGGCTGGGGGATGCAACTATATCGATGTTTGCTACTGGAGATGACAAGTCTAACACCTCGCGGAGTACGTCAATCACACATAGATGATATTCAGTACTGTTAACAGCCGGTGCTAGGGCAGCTTGTGCGGTAGTTGTTACCTGAGTGCCTGTGGAGAAGCCAACACCTAACCCACCAGAAGCAAACAGCAACTTTGGATTCTCGAGGAACGCAGCCATCAGTATAGGAATACGCTGGGGACTACGTAGAGCATGGGCCTTCATGGGGTCCAGCACAACATCCATGGCCGAAGGCATATCTGATGAAAGTGTCAGAGATATAACACGCATTCTTCTCTGCAGAAGAGGCATCGAAAGACAGGTAAGATGCAGTCCATACAGACTGGTCTAAATGACAGGAACCAAGAGGCGCTCAGTTCCCGCAGACGAGGTATGCCCAGATGGTGCACGAAGCTTAAGCGGTATCTCCGCTCCAGGAGTGCTTTTGCCATCTCGTTGGTGATTCAGTCGTCTATTGCGTAGCAGTACTATGACAATTAGGATTCCTGCAATTAATGCCAGGATAAGCGGAAGACCTCCAAAAATGCTTCCAAAGACAGAGTGTATAACATTTGGGATAACTCTGTGGACTGTCTGAAAGGTGCATAACAGTCCTGACCCTATGGTCTTAAATAGGTGTACAATACCACTTGTATCAGACATATTAAAGATACGACCCATCGTTTCTGCAAAATGAATGGGGCCATTTGTATGTAGAAGTGCCTGTATCAGCCTAGGTCCTTGCTATTTGAAGATCAAAGGTTTCTCGGGAGGAGGTTAAGGGCACATTTTGCTGTAGAAGCATGGCTTTCATTCTGCTAAGAGCATCAAATTGTATGAAGGAAACATTCAGTGAAGGCCATAACGGAGCCTCCCTGACTGTATGAATCGGTGGAAAAAATACTTGCATACTACAAGTAACCCTGGAGCCGATAGTTACCAGATATGCAATGCCTGGTAGCATTCCACAGCAGCCTTGATCGCTCAGCATCAGGTAAATTCCATTCGAAAGTAGACCCGAATGCTGGAGTAATCACTGCAGCCGGGGAACCCTTTAGATGGCAGCGCAAGTTCGCTACAGAACCATAACAAGCCCTGTGCAGCAATACGTCCTGGCATATGAATGATCCACTTAGAGTGCTCTCACAATTTGTACCACTAAGAAATACTTCTCGATCCCCACTCCGGCATCAAAATCTGTATGGTAATTCTATATGAAATATGACAACACAGTACACCAAGGCAACACTTCTGGCACTGAAAATTAAGGTTTAGGATTGTGAAAATCCATGTCAGGAAAGATGGTGCCCACACCTGGTTTATTACTACTGGCCCGGGTATCGCAGTGGCAATGGTTGTAAAACATGGCATATGGGACCTCTTTTTTGTCAGCACAGAAGGTTGGCAAGTAGGTCCGCTGTTGATGGATGTTGGCTTCACATGTGACTCTGCCGGCTTGCTCGTCCACTCTTTGCAAGTTCTGAATTTTGGAATGTGCAATTGTGTATGCTGCCTGAAAAGAAAACGTGCTTACAAGTGTAGTTAATTACCTATAATAAGGTTTATACTGATATCAAAACATTGTTGACAATGCATACACTAGCCGATTAAAATGATAACATTTGTTTTAAGATGTTCAGACATTTTGCTTTAGTAATAAGGCACACAAGTGAAGGCACAGTCCCATTATAATTTAGCATAATTGCTAACAAGTGCAGATTTTTTCCCACTGAATACACTGCTAACAGGTACTCATGCTGCCTCTTTAAATATTAACATCAGTGACAAAATTAGATAGTGACCAATTAAAGTTTTAAGAACATTGTAATATACGTCTGAGGTATGTCTGTTGAAAGCTTAGTATCACTGTAGACAAATGCAAACACTGCCCCATTAGATATCACCATTGCAGAAAGGTACAGGCAAAGGCCATTCCCGAGAAGCTCGGATACCACCTTTTTATTAAAAGCACGGGCTTTAGGAAGCATACACAATTGTAAGCCCTCAAAGAAGTAAAGCACACAGAGACAAAAAGGTTGGTGTCTGCTAAATCTATATAATCTAGAGGGAGTGGCATGCAAACTGAGCAATTGCTAGTGGCCAAGATTAAATCAAGCATTCCATCCATTGCCTTTCTATTTTTGCACTTGCTAAATCTATATAAACAGCAGCTGCTGCAGTCTACTTTTAAGTCCTTTGCCCCAACATCTTCTGCATTTTAACCAACAAACGATGTCTGCTGGCATTTATTTGCTTCAAGTTGCAGGTTTTCATCTTGCCTTATAATGTCATTATTTACTCACCAATTTCATGTTGTCTCCTGATTTACAGTTGCATTTTTCCAATACAATTTCTCCCATGTGAATTATGGCCATCCATGGTCCAGTCTGTTCATATTGTCAAAATCTGCATGGTCATCAAACCCACCCTTCCTTACGAGAGTGCAGGTCTGACAAGCACTACCTCTGTTGCTAAATGCCTGTGCTTTTAATAGTTTAGAAAGAAGAAAGAATTAATGGGAGACAGGAACAGAAAGCAAAAGGCAAAGGGGAGATAAGATGTGAAAGGAGATGAGGAGAGATGCAAAGAGAGGGGGGAGGTATCCAGAGAAAGAGAAAGGATAGAGAAAGAGCAGCTGCACCCAAAATAGAGAAGGAATGATGGTGAAAGGATTAAAAATCATTGGGAATGAGGATAGAAAGTGAGAGGAGCAATGGAACAGATACCAGGGGAGAGAAGGAAAAGTTGGAGGTAAAAATAAGAGCATGATGGTAAGAATGACAGAGAGGAAGAAAGAAGAATTGAGAGAAGACACCATAAAGGTGTTGTGGTTAGGGAAGGAGGCGAGGATTCGGAAAATGGATGAGAGAGTGAAATAGGAAAGATTGGAAAAGGAGATGGGGATAATAGTATATGATGTAGCAGGCATGGTATGAGGCGCCATTTTCCCAATTGTTTCCACACGTTTCTTTGGTGAGAACTCTCCCTAAGCTCCCATTGTAGTTGTTGAGGTAGACCACTGTGCTCCCTCAGCGCAGTAGGGTGGATGGTATGACATCACTTGCCAGAGCTGCTTTTGGTTCTCAGTCCAGCCTTCACTGGCCGCAGAGGTGGAACATTCAGTGCCAAGAACACATGTTAGTGAGCATGACAGATGGACGGTTAGTGAGTAAGAGTAAGAGTGACTGCAGGTGAGTGAGAGTGGGTGAGTGAGAATGTATTAGTAAGAATGCATGTGAGTGAGTGTTAGAGATTGTGACTGAGAATTAGAGAGTGATAGTGAGTTTGGTAATCTCAAATGAGAATGAGGGAATAGGTGAGAGAGAATAAGTGACAGATAGAATGAGGGATTGAGCGTAAGAGAGTCTGAGTGTATGAATGAATGTAAGAATGGGTGAGCGTGAGTACAAACGAATGAAAGTAAGAGAGTGCAGAGAAATGAGAATGAATGAGTGCAAATGAGAGAGAGCGCAAGTGTTGATGAGTGAGAATGTGAGCGAGTGAATGCAAATAAGAGACTGGGAATATTGTGTTATGATTGTGAGTCTTGGATTTGCCCAGATGTACTCTAGAAATCCTTGGCTTAGGGAGGTATCCATGGCAAAACACTTGTACAGGTGTACTGAAAGCAATCGTGATCTGTACAGACACCTTTGATTAAAAAAACTTGTACTGGCAAGCTAGAGTTAAATATTGGCATCATTGGTCCATTGTGAAATACTGATGCTGGCATACTAGAAATAATTCTTGACATATGGGCCACCCCTTAGAAAATCCTGTTGTTGGCATACTTGAGAAAAGTATTGGCATAAGAAGAAAATGCGGGGAGGTAATACCTGGCATATGGGAGCAAAACAGTGGGATATGGGAGGGGGGCAACCATGATAACATGCTGGTCCTGACATGCTAGGGATATTTTTTAACATATTGGAGCCATAGATCAGACTTTTAAACAATGGGGTCGATTGGCTTGGCATAATGTGAAAAGACATGAATACTTAATGAGAGCCCTTTCAGGGCCTATGACGTTTTAGCTCATCTATGTGAAAAATAAGCTTTACAATGCACTATTTGACCCAATATTTAAAAACATTTTTAGGAACCCTCTGCACACTCTGCATTGGAGCTCTGGCTCGTTTGCTTCACTTGCTTCAATTCCGAGCTAGTATTATTTCCCACCACTTTCGAAGATCATATCGGCATCATAACACAGGTGGAAATTAAAACAGACGTTTGTTTAAGTTGTATTTTCATAATAATGGTGTACTTTTTATGGAATGTCAGTGATGTCAATTATTCTGATATCCTAAGGATTAAGATCACATGACATCACCTATTGGAAAGACTCAGGGTCAAAGGTCATTTGATGTAACTTTCTTTGATGTCATTAAGGTCAAAGTGTGGAAAAGTAAATTTTGCCATGTTCTGTGTCCCTACGCGTCCTCCATCATATGTTATCTGTGCATGATTAATATGCATATGTATTCCCCATGTTCGATTAAAAGACGCAATTACAGTTGTGTCCATCTCTAGTATGTCAATTTCCAGTTCTCGTGAATACTACGAATATTAGGCCTATGTAAAGCTACGTTGCCACGTTTCTCAGTGTGCACGTTATTTCATTGTAAAGTTCCCGTTTCTAGGCCTCAAAAGGGCCCGGACACCAGATTCAGCTTCTATCTCCTGAGCCTCGCTGAGGAGCGATACAGCCCCCACCTGTATTCCTGACCCTTCACTTACTTCCTGCCTCACAGTGCCCGGTTCAGCCTGGCTCTGCCTCTGAGTCTGCCAAGAGTATGTTATGATTCTAGTTATCAGTCCAGCCCTCCTTCTCTGCATTCCTAAGCTACTGAACCGCATCAATAGTTTCCGTCATTGTCTAGCCTCTACGTCTCCATGTAAGAGAAATACTGTATTTATGGTCATTTAATATTCTTCATCACGCACTACATGTAGAATAATGCATGCTCCAGTCTTAGAGTCTGTTAGCCTTTACCCCGATAACTTTTGGATTCTATCAACATGTTCTCTAAACATCAGATACTAGATACTGTTTAGGTACATGTCGCCCTGACTCTCCAGACTTCAGTCTCTGCTCCTAGCACAGAGTTCATAGCCCCCAGCTTCTTCTAGTAACACGTCATTGTCAGTTTGCGCGCATCACTAGGTTAGAGGTCCCGGCTCCTTAGGTAGCCCCCTCCATGTCTCCACCCCATTTATGACATATTCTGTTACGTTTACATCACATGTCTATGTATACGCCTCTTGTTACACCCATTTTCACCCTTATCTTTCGCGACTGCTATTGACCACACCCACTGCTCCGCCTATCATATGTACTGTAATGCAACTGTTTTAGTATATATACTTGTGTATTGTTATTAAATGTTACGCCAACGCCGATTCCTTTCCCCTTATGCTCCCAGATCCTGCCCCCGGCAGCTGCCATTCCATTCCTGTGCAGGTTGTCCTGTTCCTGTCCTTTATGCTGTAATAAACCTGCAAACTCCTACTACCTCGAATCTTGACTCTTATTTATTGAGCTATCTGTTATTGCTATGCCTAGTCAAACCTAGATCCGGTATTATTTATTTATATACCACATAATGGCGCCCGAATAGGGACTTGCCCTTTCCCCACGCGCCGGTGAAGCCACGCGTGCCCCCTGACCCTCTGCAGCCGTGACGGAACCATACCGTGCACGTGCAGATATTTCTGCTTCAAGTATCCCTCAGGCCCACGGAGGAGACGGAGGTTGCGGTCCAGCATCCAGACGAGGCGGTGGAGGAACGCGGCGAGTCCCGACCAGAGCCCAAGCCGAGAGTCCAAGGTCCGAGGTATCCGGAGGCCCACCCGTAACAGAAGTCTGAAGTTCGTCCGTCCGGCGTCGAAGCAGTCCAGTCCAGTTCGAGGCCTTCCGTTCTTGCTGCCCGGTGAGTACCGTTGCTGGGGTAGTATCTAGACAGGGTCAATCTAATTGTCTCTGGTCCGTGGGGTTTGGTGGTACACATATCCCAAACGAAGTGTCCACTCTGGTGGATGCGGGTCCTGACGTGTCTCTTTATGAGACCGGTAAGTTTCGTACTGTTTTAGCAGTACATCTAGTTCCTGTTCTAGTCAGTTCTGTTCTCGAGAAAATTCATGTATTCTGTTTTCCGTATTCCAGGTAGTATTCTGTTCGAACTGTTATTTTAAATGTCATTCATGTATATTAATGTCGTGGTATGAATGTGGAGTAATTATCGTGTTCATTGTGTATTGTATTGTGTCTTGATTACAGTTCAGTCATGCCCTTATTTTCGAAATTACGTCAGTTAAAAACTAGAAAAGGTCTGCTAGAAGCAGCAGTTCCTGTCCCGCCTAGGGACAGTCCAGGTCATTTTATGTATCAGAAACATGGCATAAGCGCCATATTGTATCTAGATTTATGGGTAGAGTATACCAAGGAGTTGGAAGAAAAGTATAGATGGCCCGTATCAGGTACGTGGGATGCCGAGTGCATCATGAGAGTAGAAGAGGGATTATGGAAAAAGAAGGCCAGACAGTCACAGAAAGACGCCATCGAGTTATGGCGCAAGGAATCTCATAAAAGAACCAAAAAAGAAATCAGAAAGTCAGAATTAAGTAGAGAATCCTTAGAGCGAGCCCAAGAAAAAGAATTAATCGAGATAGGTGAACGAGTTAAAACTGAACAATCAGACAGACAGAGGAACGCCCTCATTAAGGGTATGTATCCTCTTCTTGCCGAGGGCTTGCCAAAAGCGACCCCGGAGGCATCCAGTAATTTCCCGCCGCCATTAGTTCCGCTCAAGCTACGTCACAAACCGACCGCAGCTGATATTTTCATCTCGTCCTATTTGGACGACACAGTCCCGGAATATGCAAATCCCGCTCCGCCAGTCCCTGTAAATCAGGCACTTCCTGCTCCTCCAGACACCGGGGCACCCCTTGCAGTACCTGCTACGGTACCCCAGATCCAGCCTGCATTTCAAATTCCCACTCTGCCAGCACGAAGAGCATCAGTCGATGGTTCCAGTTTAGGGGCCGCAGGAGGAGGTCCTCCTCAGACCCCGCCGCCAAATAGACGTCCAGGAGCAGTCGAGTTACATGAACGTGCGTTACAGCGTACGCCTAAATATCAGTCCATTGCAGAAATCAGGCGAGCTCTTACTGAATGCTGTTATGATCCAGTTCCAGGCGAGGATAGTATGGTTATATTTTCCGTGCGTGTTAGGCAGGTGTCCGAATACTTGGTCACTTTACCGAATATGAAGGAGGATCTAGACAGAATATACCGTTTCATCCGTACAGGGGATGATCCAGAAAGTATTAGTGACGTCATGTCTCAAAGGAAAGTTGAGATCCAGCTCATGATATTAAAGTTTCTGATTAATTGTCTAATAAGGGAACAAGATTATCCGACCAAAGATCAAGTCGAAATGAGAACCCTGACAAGGTGGAGTGAGAATATAGCCGAGGGTAAGCACAAGACTATCAGTAGTATAGAGAGTATGTACAAGAAAATTCGTAAGGAAATAATAAGGTTACATGATCAACGTAAGGCAGCACAAGTAAGCGAGAAAGAAAATGACTCTGCGGAAGAGGTAGAGGACGAGAATCCCGCCAGAATAGCGTATGTAGGAAAATCTAGATTTCCAGACCGCCATTTACGCCTAGAACACAAGTCAACTTTCCATCGTCCAACACCAGAACAAGGTTCTCTAGAACAAGTATTTCAAGCTACCGACCATATTCTGAAATCACGAATCGGTTATAGCGAGTTAAGTACTATGCATGAACAAGAACTAGTCCGATCAGCAGTCCGATGGATTACTGATTCTACCACTTTTCCAGACGAAATAGTGGCACAAATGTTTCTGAAATTGCCCCCAGCCGAGCAACGACTGGTGGGTATGTATATGATCCAGCACCTCATTACTTTGTATGAGGGTCAACATTCTGATCCAGGTCCGTTACACGATGTCCTGAACGAGTTACTCCAGTATAAATGGAAAGGTTTAGGTACCGATTTAATTAGTGTCATTCTAGAACAGCGCCACAAATATAGAACGTTTTTGAACCCGCATTTTGTTCATGTCTCACCCCCAGAAAGTAAACCCTTTTACATAGACAGACAGAATCCGTTACGAGAAGTGCATCCAGTTAAGACAGAGGGTGGTGAAATGCAACGAGTGTTTGTTTACACCCCGATCACAAAGATGGAACTCTTAGAGATGAAAAAATTAATTCCCTGTCATGATAAAGATCCAGCAGGGTTCCACCGAGAATTAAAAGACATGCTCCGTATGGGAGAATACACGTATCCAGATATTATTAAAATGTTAAAAGTCTTGTTGCCCGCAGGGGTATATGAGAAACTCAAGGAAAAAGATTGGGAGGTGGGAGAGAAAAAGATCGATTGGACAGTTCTAGAAGCTGAAGACAAGGCACGAGTACCAGGTACCGGTCTTGGAGATAAATGTAAAGAATTACCAGAATTGTTAATACAAGTTTTGCCCAGATTATTAGCAACTAGAAAAGAAGACTGGGATGCAATCTCAGCCTGTAAACAGAAACAAGATGAAGATACTAGCGATTTTTACTCTAGATTTGAAAAATGTTTTACCATAAACAGTGGCCTCAAGACAAGTAGCGAGTCATACCCTCATCTTTTTGTTACTAAATTAGTCGAGAATTCAAGTCCACAAGTTAAGAACCGAGTTTTGAAAGTCGAAAGTACCTGGCAAGCTAGTACTCCGTCCCAGATGTTACAGATGCTCCAATACCACCAGAATAGAATCAGAGAAGAGCAAGAACACGAGAGAAAGCGTATGAAAGACACGAAAATGAAAGTACTAGTTGCACAATCTGTTCCTCAAGACAGTCAGAAGAGGGGTCCGAATCAAGCCAGTCATCCTGCAGCTCCCGTTAAAGGAAACTGCAATTATTGTAAACAGCCAGGTCATTTTATAAACGAGTGTGCAGTTCTGAAACACAACATAGCTACCGGTAAAACTAAAGAAAGACCACGTCCGCCTAGACAAGAACAAGTTACACAGACTCCTCAGCCACAGAATGCACCACAGACAGTTACAGCACCGCAGCCTATTGCTGCAACACAGCATGTTACACAGCAGATGTACCAGTATGCACAGTCCGAGTATCCAGAGTATCAGCCATATTCATGAAACAGCCTAGAGAGGGAGGTAGGCTTGCCTCTCATCGAGATACCTGTAGATCAAGAGGGTCCCTATGTTCACAGTCAAGTACTAGGGAAAGACAGAAAGTTTCTGATTGATACAGGGGCAAGTAGGACCACCATCAGCCACGCCGAAGTTCCAGGGGCTCCGCTCTCAGGCTCTAGAAATATTTCCCTTGGATTTTCAGGAAAGCCTATTGTGAACGAGATATCACAGCCAGTTACCCTAGAAGTAGGTCCATTGTCCCGCACTACTGATCTATTACTTACGAAGTCATGTCCAGAAAATCTATTAGGCATTAAAACACTGAAAGAGTTAGGTGCAGTAATATGCTGTTCCCCCGAGGGAATACGATTGTTCCTACGTGACTTCAAGGGTCACTATGTATTACGAGATTTTGATCCGAGATTGTCTAATGTCCCGCAGCATCTATGGGCGCAAGGCCCAACTGATGTTGGCTATATGCAAATCACACCCCATCGTGTGACTCTCAAGCCAGGTGTAGTGTTACCACGAATCAGACAGTACAGATTGCCACCTGAGGCTGTAGCAGCCTTATCCAAAATTATTGACGAGCTTATGGCTCAAGGAGTAGTTGTAGAAACTGACTCCAATGTATGTAATTCTCCGATCATTCCAGTCATGAAACGTACTGATCCAAATACTCCCCCAGTATATCGATTAGTGATTGACCTTCGAGAACTCAATAAATGTATTATTCCCCAGTACCCAGTTGTCCCAGATATCTCTTCCCTATTGACAGCCATTGATTCCGAAGCTTCATTTTTTACAGTCATAGACCTCAAAAACGCGTTTTTCAGTGTCCCCATTCATCCAGACAGCCAGTTTCTTTTCGGATTTTGTTTAAATGGAAGGAGCTATATGTTCACACGCGCTCCTCAAGGTTTCACAGAAAGTCCTAGTATTTACAGTCAAGCACTCAAGAGACAACTAGACAACATTCACATGCCAACTGACACTGCCCTGCTCCAGTATGTCGATGATCTACTGATCACAGCCCGTTCTGAATGTGCTTGCGAGCGAGCATCACTCACAGTCTTGTATTTTCTAGCAGAGATGGGGCACAAGGTGTCCCCTTCGAAGCTTCAATTCTGTGTCCAGCAAGTGATCTATTTAGGCCACTTACTGTCCAAGAGGGGTAGGCAGTTGACACCAGATCGTATCCAGTTAATAGCGAGTCTTCCTCAGCCCAAGACCCAGAAGGAGGTACGAGCTTTTATCGGCCTTACTTCTTATTGCAGACAATGGATTCCTCAGTATGCATTCCTAGCCAAGCCACTGATACAGTTAACGACCCAGGAGGCAGCCGTATCGACTGTCCTCCCTTGGACATCTGAACATACACTTAGTTTCAATGAGTTAAAGAAAGCTCTATGCCAAGCTCCAGTTCTGGCTACACCGAACTACAGTAAGCCTTTTACACTTTTCGTAACTGAACGCGAAGGTACAGCATTATCTGTTCTCACACAAGATCAAGCAGGACAATACAAGCCCTGTGCTTATTTTTCGAGCACATTAGATCCTGTAGCCCAGGCTCTGCCTGCGTGCCTCAAGTCAGTTGCAGCCACAGCACTAGCTATCAGACAAAGTGATTCTATAGTGTTAGGACACTCCCTGACAGTACAAGTTCCACACTCCGTGGAAGTTCTTTTAAACCGAACACAAACTCAGCACTTGACCATTGCACGTTTAACAGGTTATGAATTGACACTGTTCCAGCCACACATAGAAATCAGACGCTGCAACGTTCTAAATCATGTTACCATCAGTTACTTCAAATCCTGCCACACACGACTGTGTGGAAGTAGTTAACATTATGACAAAGCCAAGACAAGATCTGACAGATATTCCATTACCAGATCCCGACCTGACACTTTATGTGGATGGTTCATGCATGAGAACAAGTACAGGTGAACTAGTAGCCGCGTATGCAGTGACTACTGACACTGAAGTTATTGAAACACACCGTATTGACACCCTGTCTGCTCAAGCAGCAGAGCTAGTTGCTCTGACTCAAGCCTGCATACACGCCAAGAACCTGAAAGTTAATGTTTACACAGATTCACGTTACGCATTTGGAGTCGTACACGACTTAGGAGTGCTCTGGCAGGAGAGAGGTTTCATGACTTCTCATGGAATCAAGATTCAGCATGGTCTCCTTATCCAGGCTCTGTTAGATGCCATACATTTACCGACATCCATCGCTATCATGAAGTGCAAAGCACATACGAAAGTTACTGACACTATTTCCCAAGGTAATGATCTAGCGGATCGCACAGCCAAGCTTACAGCACAGACTCCAGACATTTCAGTTAATCCGACACAGACACATACTCCAGATCCGACTACATGTATGACAGTTAAGGACCCTACTCAAGATGTCATAGATATCCAGTTACATGCTACTCCCGATGAAATCAAGAAAAAGTCCGAACAAGGAGGGGTCCAGACAGATCAGGGATGGTTAACGAAGGGTAAAGCCACATGGTTTCTCCCCGACTCTATGGTTCAAGTCATTATCAATACCGCACATAGTCCAGCACATTTAGGGGAAAAAGCAATGTTAGACAGTATCCAGAACATTTGGTTCAACAAGCATTTACGAGCTGCAGCCAAGCAGAAAGTCCGTACCTGTATGATATGTTGTCAGTTTAATCCAGGTAAAAGTGTCCCGGTGGAACAAGGTGGATTCCAGCCCCCTGACCACCCTTTTGAAGTCCTCCAAATGGATTATATTCAGATGGAGCGATGTCGAGGTTTCAAGTATGTCCTTGTAGTTGTATGCGCTTTGTCCAGGTGGACGGAAGCATATCCAGTCCCAGATTACACAGCCACGACTACTGCCAAGCAGTTGGTTCGTGAGTTCTTCCCCCGTTATGGACTCCCTAGAGTCGTATATTCTGATAACGGCCAGCCATTCTCATCTGAGTTGATGAAACACGTTTCCTTCTTGTTAGGGTACCAGTGGAAGTTCCATTGTGTACGCCATCCTGAAGCAGCCGGTCTCGTAGAAAGACATAACCAGACTTTGAAAATTCGCATTGCAAAAGTATGTCAAGAGAAAGGTGTGGACTGGCTAGTAGCTCTGCCAGTTGCTTTATTTTACATGCGCATGGTCGCACATTCCAGATCAGGTCTGTCCCCGTACGAGGTCGTATTCGGCCGCCCCCCTAACATGTGGGGTACACCTAGACCCCGAAGTATTACCGATGTTTCAAGTAATATGCTGACAGATTACCTAGCTTCCTTGATGTCTGCCCTCAATTCTTGTCGTTCACAGGTTGCCGCCGCATTTCCAGACAATACCGAGGTGGCACCGCATGAAATCGTTCCCGGATCCATGGTTCTAGTGAGAAATTTTGATCGTTCAAATCCGCTGGAGCCTCGCTGGAAGGAGCCCCGACAGGTCCTCCTGGCCACCCGTACAGCCGTGAAGTTGGAGGGAAGGAAAGGCTGGGTGCATCTATCGCATATCAAGAAATTTTATGGATTGAAACCAGTTTCAAAGAACATTTCCGAGGATTTAAAGGACTGCCAAAGTATTATTCTTAAGGACTGTCCCGCAAAAGACAATGATACTGCACCCTCCCTGTTAGAGAAAACTCCGCAACAGGAGTATAAATTAAAACTAAGGTCTAGTAAAATAAGTCAGCCAGTTTGATTGTCTAAGTCCTCCCCTAGGTGAAACGGTTAGACCGGTTTCTGACATGTATAAAATAGACCCCCATAGTGAGAGAGTTAGTCAAAACTCAATCCGATGTATCGTTTTTCTAAGTTTCGTTTTGTTTCTCAGCATTATGATTTCCTGCACCAGTTATGCATTTTACCTGTATTTTCCAGTTTCTCATGTAAATAAGTCTGCTAATGTTACGGTAGAGCACACGTTTAGTGATCTGCCTCCTCATGAACTCTCTTACCGCCTCGCTATGCGTAACAATTCTTTTATCCGCATGTTACATTACTCACACCAGACCAGCAATGCCACTAATTGTTGGGTGTGTGGTCGACTCCCCCCTTTTCAGACACCGGAGGGAGTTCTGCCACTCTTTCCTTATCCATTTTCACATAATGGTTCGTGTGGAGCATGGTCCACGTTAACGTCATCCTCAACAGATATGTCTTTCCTTAACAGTACATGTTTCCCAGACAAGCAAGGTCTTCCCCACAGAACAGGGTTAGATCTAGAGAATGAAGTTTACAACTTAGGTAATTATTCTTCGAATTTTATGGTCCTGAATGTTCAGTCTGATTCCACTCCAGACTTACCTGCTATTTCCGTATTACCAGTCAAAGGCGAATTATGTGTCCGAAATTATGGTTCCATACATGTAGGACATAGTGATTGTACTACTATTGTCAAATATAGTGACAGTGGGAAATCTATTTTCAAAGCTTCACGTCATTCTTAGTTTATTTGTGGTCAAACCGCATATGTTCGTCTGCCCCTCGATTGGGAGGGAACCTGTTACATTGCCTTCCTACTGCCACCTGTTTTCCTAGCCCCATCTGATTATCATAGAAACACACATCTAGTACACATTAGACATAGAAGGGAGATCGAGTCCCCAATTGTCGATTATACTGAAACTGCTCTAGAACAGTATACAGATTTCAATAGAGGTTTCTTCTTTTTTATAGGACCTATCCAGAACAGTAAGCTAATCCGTAGGTTAACAAGAACCCTTGAAGCAGTAGTGAATGAGACTGCCTCTGCCCTAGGTAACTTAACTGAAGAGCAATCTGCTATGAGATTTGTCGTGCTCCAGAATCGTCTCGTCCTTGACGTCATACTGGCCGATAGGGGCGGGGCCTGTAGAGTCATCGGATCTAGTTGCTGCATTTTCATTCCTAATAACGCGCCGTCTGTTTATTCAGCTATAACCAGACTCCATAAAATTGCCCATCTGTTACACCAAGATCCAGGCACCTGGACATGGTCCGGTTGGTTCTGGAATATAATTTCCGCCTGGGGATGGAAGGTCTTGTCCTTTCTAGGTATTGCAGTAGCGATCATATTCAGCTGCTGCCTCTGTATACAATGTGGCCCTGCGATTTGCGGCATTTGCGCTACCTCTTGTATTCCTAGTCCCAGGCCTCGTTCTAAATCCCGTTCCAAGAAAATTCGAGACGAACAAATGATACTGTATGAAATGATAGATGGTATCATGAATATTGATGTTTCCTGATGGAAACGTAGTGACAAGGAGGGAATGTGGAAAAGTAAATTTTGCCATGTTCTGTGTCCCTACGAGTCCTCCATCATATGTTATCTGTGCATGATTAATATGCATATGTATTCCCCATGTTCGATTAAAAGACGCAATTACAGTTGTGTCCATCTCTAGTATGTCAATTTCCAGTTCTCGTGAATACTACGAATATTAGGCCTATGTAAAGCTACGTTGCCACGTTTCTCAGTGTGCACGTTATTTCATTGTAAAGTTCCCGTTTCTAGGCCTCAAAAGGGCCCGGACACCAGATTCAGCTTCTATCTCCTGAGCCTCGCTGAGGAGCGATACAGCCCCCACCTGTATTCCTGACCCTTCACTTACTTCCTGCCTCACAGTGCCCGGTTCAGCCTGGCTCTGCCTCTGAGTCTGCCAAGAGTATGTTATGATTCTAGTTATCAATCCAGCCCTCCTTCTCTGCATTCCTAAGCTACTGAACCGCATCAATAGTTTCCGTCATTGTCTAGCCTCTACGTCTCCATGTAAGAGAAATACTGTATTTATGGTCATTTAATATTCTTCATCACGCACTACATGTAGAATAATGCATGCTCCAGTCTTAGAGTCTGTTAGCCTTTACCCCGATAACTTTTGGATTCTATCAACATGTTCTCTAAACATCAGATACTAGATACTGTTTAGGTACATGTCGCCCTGACTCTCCAGACTTCAGTCTCTGCTCCTAGCACAGAGTTCATAGCCCCCAGCTTCTTCTAGTAACACGTCATTGTCAGTTTGCGCGCATCACTAGGTTAGAGGTCCCGGCTCCTTAGGTAGCCCCCTCCATGTCTCCACCCCATTTATGACATATTCTGTTACGTTTACATCACATGTCTATGTATACGCCTCTTGTGACACCCATTTTCACCCTTATCTTTCGCGACTGCTATTGACCACACCCACTGCTCCGCCTATCATATGTACTGTAATGCAACTGTTTTAGTATATATACTTGTGTATTGTTATTAAATGTTACGCCGACGCCGATTCCTTTCCCCTTATGCTCCCAGATCCTGCCCCCGGCAGCTGCCATTCCATTCCTGTGCAGGTTGTCCTGTTCCTGTCCTTTATGCTGTAATAAACCTGCAAACTCCTACTACCTCGAATCTTGACTCTTATTTATTGAGCTATCTGTTATTGCTATGCCTAGTCAAACCTAGATCCGGTATTATTTATTTATATACCACAAAAGGCTGAGTGGTGTTACTTCTTTTTTTTTAAATGTGAGTTTATTGAAAACCATAGGAAAAATAACAATACAATAGTAATATAGTAAAAGATCAATTGATATCAAAGGGTGTGTGAAGGGTAAAAAGAAGTGCTGGTATCAATAATTAAATTATGAGTAAAGGAGGGGTAAGGAAGGAAAGGGAGGGGGAAGGGAGAGGAGTAGGGATACATCAGTATATTATCAAAATTGACGAAGAAAGTATGCAGTTAAACATTGTAGGCAGAATAAATATGCAGAATAAACAGTACCATAAAATTAAACCATCAAACAACTATAAAAGGACAATTTGTGCAATCATGGTGGTTTCCGAACATCATCTGATGCATTAACAACATTCACAGTGGAGATATTCAAAGGAGCAAACGAGGATAAATATGTAGTGAAAGGAAGCCATAACAAATCCTTTTTAATTGCAAGAGAAATGGGGGTAACATAGTTAGTGTTGAGTCTGTGATGAAAACACACAGCATTCCACCAAGCTTTAACAGTGACTTTATCAGCCTGTTAATGGAAGGCGATAGCTATAAATAAATCCACCAATTGAACATGAGATGATGACGGGGGCCATTGAAGTGAAAGTGAACCTAGGAAAATGTTAGATAAGGAAAAGGGGACATGAACTTTAAAAACCTTGCTTATTTGGGACCGGACAGAATGCCAAAAATGGGAAATAGGAGGGCATTCGAATAACATGTGTTTTAAATTAGCAGAAGGGCAGTGGCATGACCAGCAAGTAAAGGGGGTGGTAGAGAAAAAAGAAGCTAGTTTCACAGGGGATAGCAAGAGATGATAAATGAAATAGAGTGTTTGGGTAGTATTAGCAGCTCGTGAAGTTTTGTGGATCTTGAGCCACGACCTGTCCCAAGTGGAGGCCGACCAACACTGCAGGAGATCCTGTTCCCATGCTAATTCAGTCCTTGTTTTTTGTCGCTCAAGGTTTGATAACAAGTGAGTGTGTGATGGCACTTCTGCTACCCTTGGCATTGTGGTGAATCGACGTCCATGCAAAACCTAAAAAGTGATCAGAAAATAGCTACAGACAGGAGAAAGTTAGCTGCGCAAGATAGAAACACACTAGGAAATGCAGGGGTAAAAATCCTTGGCGAAAAGTAAATAGTATAAATATACAAGGCCATACTTTTACTAGTGGAATAGTTAAAAGTTACCAATAATAATAAACATGATTTACTGGGGTCAGCAGAACCATCTGCCAAGGCTGCAGAGCTGGTGGTGGGAGTCGACCTGGTTGTGGTTGTCTTCCCACCTTCCGCGGCGCTGGTGGTGGTGGCAGCTGCTTATGAGGGTGCCCTCTTGCCCTTGGGTGCTTATGAAAGGAATAAAGACAAAAGGAACAATGATTGGCGGTACTCTCTTTACAAATAACATTTTTACAGACACAGTATTGAACATTTTAAATCAGATAACCTATTGTGAGAAAGTGAGTTTCTGTTGCAGTACCCCCCACTTTGTGCCTGATACCTGATACATTTTTCCTTGGTGTGCCCTGGGTCCCTGCCAATCAGGTACCCAAGGCTTGTGTTCCTGCCCTAAAAACTATACTAAATCCTAAACCCAACTGGCATCTCTGGCCACATGTCACCCCCTAGTAAATGGTACCCTAGGTACCCTGGGCATTGTGACCAGAGAAGAATCCTAAGGGCTGCACCGCTTATTGTGCTACCCTTAGGGGCCCTGTACCTTGACACCCGCACACTGCCTGTGCAGGCTGAGTGTCTAGGTGCAGAACTAAGCAAAGAGTCGACATGGCACACATCTCTAGGTGCCCTGCCCACAAACCCACTGCCATGGCATACATCAGCCACGCCTCTAGCTGGGTGCCCTATGCCAGTGGTCTGGGCACAGGTGCCTGAGCCCTGTGCCCCTACAGTACCCAGGGCCATTCATGGGCACTGTAAGTGCAGTGATGCCATTAAGAGTATATGGTGCTGGGAGGTTGTCATTACGAACTCCACAGCACCATAATGGCTACACTGAAGACTGACACGTTTGATATCAAACTTCTCAGCACATTAAACCCAGACTGATGCCAGTGTGGGATTTATTGTAAAATGCACTACAGAGGGCATCTTAGAGATGCCCACTGAAACCTAACTTACAATTCATGCCTGGTCTGAGAGGCTGCAGAGGCTGCCACACAGCAGACATGTTGCTGGACCCCTGGGTGAAGAGCTCCCCCGCTCTCCTGGGTCTGCAACAATGTACATCCTGAGACGAGGTGCCAAGCCTCCTCCCCCAGGATGGGCAGGGGAAGCTTCAAAGGCATTCCATCTTTGTGAGCTTCTCCAGAAAAACTCAGCAACTGGCCCCCGCAAGTTCTGACCCCCACTCTGGCGTGAAGACTGGCGGGAAAACCTATGTAAAAAAATGGGGTGTGCCAGCCTGTGCCAACTCCACCCCTCAGGTGGGAGAGGCGAGGTGATGCACGACCCTGGGCTCCGGTCATCTTGAAGTCGACCCTCGAACCTGCTCCTGTTAAACCCTGGCCTCTCCAGTGGTCAGCAGCCTCAAAAACCCCGGAGGACCTGACTGCCTTGTGACTCTGAGTACCTGGGTCTCCCACGAGCAGTGGTACTGCTCCAAGCAAGTAACAAGCCCTGGCATCAGCCCGGAACCTCGAACCCTGCACACTCTGCACCCGCCAAGCCTGGCCTGTGCCAGAGTGAATCAAGACCCTGAGGACATCCCCCCGGCGATTCTGACCTGAAATCCAGTGCCCAAGGAGCCTCCTCGATGACCCCGGTGACACCTGCAGCCTTAGGACAAAGGACCACTCCGACCGTGACCAGCAGGGGGTAAGATTTCCCGACCTCAAAAGACACCCCTGCACCCGGCGCCCCATGGCCCCCTGTGCCCAACTCCTGGGTGCCTACCTATCCTCCAAGATCCCAACTTACCCCTCAAAGTGTTGGTCGCTCCAGAAGATCCACCATCCCTGTTCCTGCAGCATTTGTTCCCTTTTCAAGATCCTCATTGAATAACATTGAGCTCCCGACGGCTCATGCAAAAAGTGCATTTATGTGAGTGATTACTAGAAGAGGGCAACCCAATACTCCCCAAGGAACTGGGTAACATAGATTAACAGAAAAATGTGCCTTGAGGAATTATTTTATCTCATTAATCATTTCATAACAAGTCATATAAATGTACAATAGTTGAAAAGAACATAAGTGTGAGAAGTTGGCCTGATAGGTGATGTTTCCAATTCTGGAACCACCTGTTATCAGACCAAACAATCCCTTATGGTGTCTGGTTGTAAGTCAACCTTATTAGACAAGCTATCCTAGGGGTAGCATGGACTAAGCAGCCTAAAGGCTTAACTTAAGAGGTCGTGTTAAGCGAGCTGTTTTACCACATACAATCCTGTAGTACCAAATAAAAGGACACCACACAAGTATATATTATAAAAATATATGTATTTATTACTAAAAACAATCCCCAGTATTCTTTATGAATAAAGGGGCACAAGCGTTAAATCAAAAGCACTGTTTAAATATACAAAGTTGCACAATTATGGATGAGGGCAGGGGGCCACTCAAACCATATACTAAACAAGTGGTATAAGAGATGCCACTCGAGCAGTGGTTAGGCCTAGGGCCTAGGGAATCGCTGGGAGCAGTCAGGACAAGCAATGCTGAAGTCGGGAATGGCCCTCGGGATTCGGGAGATGTGCGGAAAGCGCACGCACGCACCAATGTTAACCAATGGTGCGTAAAAGTTGTAAAGTTAAAGTTAAAGGACACTTCCGCTGAACCTAGAGGAACAAAACTTAACACACACACCCTAGAGATGTGCACCAGTGTGGGAACACCGGCGGAGCAAAGTTACCTCACCCACAGGAAGTGGGTGCACAGGGTCGAAGTGGCGTCGGGTTCTGACACGCAGGCTCTTGGTGCTTGAAGCTGAAAGGGCTGCAGGCGGGTTAAAGATGAAGTGTCCGGTGGAGTCCAAGGGTGGACTCAAGTTGAAGAGTACCTGAAAGCAGAGGGGACAGAGTCTGGGTCACTCAGCAGTGACCAGGGTGGAACCAGGATGGAACCAGGCAATGTCGGGCGCAATCAGGTGGTCGTCGAGGAGCTTCTCTCTGCTGTCACGTGGGCTCTGGGGCATCTGCGACGTCCAGGAGCAGGTCACGATCTGTCCCACGCAGGCTCTCACCGTCGGTGCAGTCGGCTTCAAGTTTGGAGCAAACAAGCCTTGGCAAGAGCAATCCACGCGGGATCGGAAGATTGCTTCTCACTCGGACCAGGGAGGTCAGAGTCGGGGCTCCTTTTCAGGGGAGCTGGTGTGGATCTGGAGCAACCAGATTCACGAGTCTTCTTAGTCGTTTCGTCGGCACAGGGACCACTAGCCAGCTGGCAAGTGACCGGGCCAACGCGTTGAGCCAAATAGAGCAGAAGGGCCCCACGCAGCACTTGTCGAGTGTGGAGGGCTGAACTTCGGCTCAGGAGTAGCTCAGGGTGGGGGCTTCTCAAACCCCGGTGTACAGCTGCGAGGGTCACTCGTGGGCTGCACGGTCAGCGTCTCGTGGTCAATTCAAGATGGCGTGCCCCACGCTTCCGGTCGCCTCCACGGGTCTCAGCTTTGCAGGGACTGTGGATCGGGCTGTTAGAAGGCAGGCAGGCTTGATCTTGTCGATCTCAGTCGCTTGAGTTCCGGCGGGAACTGCAACTAAGTAGACGTCGAGGGCTGGATGGTGCCTGCTGCTGCAGGGTGGTCACTCCTTGACCACAAGGGAGATTCTTCGGGCTTCCACGTTGAGATGGAGGGCGAAGGGTCCAGAATTTCGTTTCAAATGTTTCTTCCAGGAAATCTGATGTGCATTGGCACTGCTCCCACTCTTATTCGAATCTGGGGGGCGTGATTACCTGCTAGGTCCCCCCCTATGGGTGGGACCCAGGAAGTGGGTGGATACACCCCCTTCCTTTGATCCAGGCCGCCCTGGCACGAGGGCTGGAGTGCCCCAGAACCGGTTTGGCCGGATTATGCAAGGGGCAGCCTTGTGCGCCCCAGGCAGTGTCTGGTTTCTTTCAAACCTCCCTGCTACAATCCACTATCTCCTGTCTGGAGGGCGGTGACACCCTCCTGTGACAGGAAACCCTTTGTCCAGGACCCCTTTGGCTGAGTTTCGGTCAGCTACAGGGGTCCAGACATTTGTCTGTGGCAGAGGCATCCATTTTGTGGATCTAAGGTCTTTGGAGAAATTAACCGCGTTTCAGTAAAGCAACATGTCTTACCCCTCTAGAGGGGTGGAATGCCATCCCCGTCGCCAGAACTGGCGAGGGGATGGTATTCCAAATCGTATGACACTTTACACGACATGTTTTGATAAAGCCAAACCAAAGTTGCTATTTAACCGCGAGGATTATAAGGCACTTAAGAGTATATGGTATGGCATTATCCTGAAACAGCTTAGGGAGTTGTTCCCGACAGCTGCAGACAGGCTCAGCTCATGCTATAGCTCCATCTCACATAAAACCACGCACTCTGCCTCCAGGATTGATGAGGCCTTTCATAGGAGTGGCTCACAGGTTTACATGTGTCCAGATATAGGTTTAGATATAGGTATACTATATCTAAGCAAGGGGTGTTTACACCACCTTACCCCAGCTGAGTGATCAGCCAGTTGTGTCAATTTAAGAACCAGCCAGGGGTGGCAAAAGATATGCTGCAGCCCCTGGTAGGCCTTGGTGGCCCCTATGCCCTGGGCACCTATAGTGCATTATACAGGGGCTGACAAGGAGTCCATTTCCAATTGGCATGTGCCTATAGCACATGTGTCATTAATTTAGTGAGAGAACAGCAGGCTGGGGGTCTGATCAGCAGGCCCACAGCCTCAGTAGTCGAAAACCAGTGAAGCAAAAAGCAAAAATTTGGGGTGACCATAGGATAGCAGACCCTACTCTCCTACACAAGCCCCCCCCAAACGCAGGGACATTAAACTAACCTTGACCAGATAAGTCTTCATGTTCTAAGTGGAAGTACCGGGAGAGACCATCTGCATTACCATGGTCAGTCCCTGGGCGGTGCTCCACTGTAAAGTCCATGCCCTGTAGGGAAATGGACCACCTGAGCAGTTTGGGATTTTCACCCTTCATCTGATTAAGCCATAAGAGGGGCTTATGGTCTGTTTGCACCAGGAAGTGAGTTCCAAACAAGTAGGACCTCAACTTCTTTAATGCCCAAACCACAGCAAAGGCCTCCCTCTCAATGGCTGACCAACGTTTTTCTCTTGGGGTCAGCCTCCTGCTAATGAAAGCAATAGGCTGGTCTTGACCATCTTGATTAAGTTGTGAGAGCACAGCTCCCACCCCCAACTCAGAAGCATCTGTCTGTACAATGAACTGTTTGGAGTAGTCAGGACTCTTTAGGATAGGTGCAGAGCACATGGCCTTCTTCAGGTCTTCAAATGCCTTCTGACAGCTAACTGTCCACTGAACCTTTTTTGGCATCTTCTTGGATGTCAAGTCATGTAATGGTGTCACTATAGACCCATAGTTCTTCACAAACTTCCTGTAATACCCAGTCAGGCCCAAGAAGACTCTGACTTGTGTCTGGGTAACTGGAGGAGCCCAGTCCTGTATGGCCTGGATTTTGCTCTCCAGTGGCTGAACCTGGCCTCCACCTACTAGATGGCCCAGGTATACAACCTTACTCTGCCCTATCTGGCACTTAGTGGCCTTGATAGTTAGGCCTGCTTTCTGCAGGGCCTCCAAAACTCTCTTCAGGTGGATCAGGTGATCCTCCCAGGTGGAGCTAAAGACAGCAATATCATCCAGATAAGCTGCACAAAAGTCATCCAACCCAGTAAGGACTTGGTTCACCAACCTTTGGAAAGTGGCAGGTGCATTCTTCAAACCAAAGGGCATTACCACAAACTGATAATGTCCACTAGGGGTAGAGAATGCTGTCTTGGCCTTTGACTCCTCAGCTAGTCTGATTTGCCAGTAGCCAGCTGTCAGATCGAATGTGCTCAGAAACTTGGCAGAAGCCAATCTGTCAATGAGCTCATCTGCTCTTGGAATGGGGTGAGCATCTGTCCTAGTGACAGCATTGAGACCCCTGTAATCCACGCAAAACCTCATTTCTCTCTTTCCATCTTGGGTATGAGGTTTTGGCACCAGGACTACTGGGCTGGCCCATGGGCTCTCTGATGGCTCAATCACTCCAAGCTCTAACATCTTTTGCACCTCAGCCTTGATGCAATCCCTGACATGGTCAGGTTGCCTGTAGATCTTATTCTTGACAGGCAGACTGTCACCAGTGTCCACTACATGGGTACACCAGTCAGTCTGGCTGGGTGTGAGTGAAAACAAATGCCTGTGGGCCTGCAAAACTTGTCTGCAGTCCATCTGTTGCTGGTCAGTGAGGCTGCCTGCCAAGGCTACTCCATCAACTGAACCATCATCAGGGTTCTGAGAAAGCAGGTCTGGGAGAGGGTCACTCTCTTCCTCCTGTTCCCCATCTGTGGCCATGAGCAAGCTCATGTCCTCCCTGTCCACAAATGCTTTCAAGCGATTCACATGGATTACCCTGTGAGGGCTCCTGGGTGTTCCAAAGTCCACCAAGTAGGTGACTTCTCCCTTCTTTGCAATAATAGGATAGGGTCCACTCCATTTGTCTTGGAGTGCTGCTGGAGCCACTGGCTCCAGTACCCATACCTTCTGTCCTGGTTGGAACTCTACCAGCACAGCCTTTTGGTCATGCCAAGCTTTCTGTAATTCTTGGCTGGCCTCCAGGTTTTTAGATGCTCTTTCCATGTACTCAGCCATCCTGGAGCGGAGACCAAGTACATAGTCCACTATGTCTAGTTTGGGTTGTTTGAGAGGTAACTCCCATCCTTCTTTCACCAAACACAATGGACCTCTCACAGGGTGGCCAAACAAAAGTTCAAAAGGGCTGTAGCCAACCCCCTTCTGTGGGACCTCTCTGTAAGCAAAGAGCAGGCAGGGTAAAAGAATGTCCCATTTCCGCCTGAGCTTCTCTGGTAATCCTTTTATCATGCCTTTGAGGGTCTTGTTAAATCTCTCCACAAGCCCATTGCACTGTGGATGATATGGGGTGGTAAACTTATAGTTTACTCCACATTCCTTCCACATTGCTTTCAGATAGCTAGACATAAAATTCGTGCCTCTATCTGATAGTACCTCCTTAGGAAAGCCCACTCTTGAGAAAACTGCAATGAGGGCCTTTGCCACCACAGGTGCTGTGGTGGTCCTTAGGGGAATAGCCTCTGGATACCTGGTGGCATGATCCACTACCACCAGTATGAATCTGTTCCCAGATGCTGTTTGGGGGTCCATTGGACCCACAATATCAATTCCAACTCTCTCAAAGGGGACCCCCACCACAGGTATTGGTATTAGGGGGGCCTTTGTTGTGCCACCTGACTTACCACTGGCTTGGCAAGTGACACAGGAGCGACAAAACTCCTTGACATTCTCTGACATGTGAGGCCAGTGAAAGTGTGAGACAAGCCTGTCCCACGTCTTGTTCTGGCCTAAGTGTCCTGCAAGGGGAATATCATGGGCCAAGGTAAGAAGGAACCCCCTAAACTGCAGGCTGTTCGTTTTTTAAGGGCTGCCTTAACCCCACGACTTGCGGAACCCGCTTCGCGGGTCCCGCTGCGGATTTAATCTCACCGTTTGTTGCTTGTTCTTGGTTTCCTGCCTGGCTGCTCCGAGGGGGCGTGTGAGGCTTCAGGGCTGCGAGCGTGAGGCTGAGTCACCTGGCCCCGCTCTCCCTGAACGCCCCGCCCACACCTCCTGTAATCAAAAAGGCACCTGGACTTCCCCATTGTGGCTGTTGGACCTGACCTGGCTGGAGCTGTTGGTTTTTTAAGGGCTGCCTTAACCCCACGACTTGCGGAACCCGCTTCGCGGGTCCCGCTGCGGATTTAATCTCACCGTTTGTTGCTTGTTCTTGGTTTCCTGCCTGGCTGCTCCGAGGGGGCGTGTGAGGCTTCAGGGCTGCGAGCGTGAGGCTGAGTCACCTGGCCCCGCTCTCCCTGAACGCCCCGCCCACACCTCCTGTAATCAAAAAGGCACCTGGACTTCCCAATTGTGGCTGTTGGACCTGACCTGGCTGGAGCTGTTCGTTTTTTAAGGGCTGCCTTAACCCCACGACTTGCGGAACCCGCTTCGCGGGTCCCGCTGCGGATTTAATCTCACCGTTTGTTGCTTGTTCTTGGTTTCCTGCCTGGCTGCTCCGAGGGGGCGTGTGAGGCTTCAGGGCTGCGAGCGTGAGGCTGAGTCACCTGGCCCCGCTCTCCCTGAACGCCCCGCCCACACCTCCTGTAATCAAAAAGGCACCTGGACTTCCCCATTGTGGCTGTTGGACCTGACCTGGCTGGAGCTGTTCGTTTTTTAAGGGCTGCCTTAACCCCACGACTTGCGGAACCCGCTTCGCGGGTCCCGCTGCGGATTTAATCTCACCGTTTGTTGCTTGTTCTTGGTTTCCTGCCTGGCTGCTCCGAGGGGGCGTGTGAGGCTTCAGGGCTGCGAGCGTGAGGCTGAGTCACCTGGCCCCGCTCTCCCTGAACGCCCCGCCCACACCTCCTGTAATCAAAAAGGCACCTGGACTTCCCCATTGTGGCTGTTGGACCTGACCTGGCTGGAGCTGTTCGTTTTTTAAGGGCTGCCTTAACCCCACGACTTGCGGAACCCGCTTCGCGGGTCCCGCTGCGGATTTAATCTCACCGTTTGTTGCTTGTTCTTGGTTTCCTGCCTGGCTGCTCCGAGGGGGCGTGTGAGGCTTCAGGGCTGCGAGCGTGAGGCTGAGTCATCTGGCCCCGCTCTCCCTGAACGCCCCGCCCACACCTCCTGTAATCAAAAAGGCACCTGGACTTCCCCATTGTGGCTGTTGGACCTGACCTGGCTGGAGCTGTTCGTTTTTTAAGGGCTGCCTTAACCCCACGACTTGCGGAACCCGCTTCGCGGGTCCCGCTGCGGATTTAATCTCACCGTTTGTTGCTTGTTCTTGGTTTCCTGCCTGGCTGCTCCGAGGGGGCGTGTGAGGCTTCAGGGCTGCGAGCGTGAGGCTGAGTCACCTGGCCCCGCTCTCCCTGAACGCCCCGCCCACACCTCCTGTAATCAAAAAGGCACCTGGACTTCCCCATTGTGGCTGTTGGACCTGACCTGGCTGGAGCTGTTCGTTTTTTAAGGGCTGCCTTAACCCCACGACTTGCGGAACCCGCTTCGCGGGTCCCGCTGCGGATTTAATCTCACCGTTTGTTGCTTGTTCTTGGTTTCCTGCCTGGCTGCTCCGAGGGGGCGTGTAAGGCTTCAGGGCTGCAAGCGTGAGGCTGAGTCACCTGGCCCCGCTCTCCCTGAACGCCCCGCCCACACCTTCCTGCACCACGCCCCATTGCTCTTGGCCCACAAAAACCAGTGAGAGACGCTGCGCGGGAGCGCCCGGGGATAAGCCCGGGACAAGGGCGGGACCGTTTGAGGCCGTTCGAGGCCTAAGAGGACTGGCCTGGCCCACCCCCCTTGGTTTGTACCATTGACTTCGGGCCTGCCCTTTGATATTAGTGAGTACGCTAGAGGAATTATATCTGCCATACATCATGTGTACTAGGGGGAGTCGTAGTAAGACTGCACTGGGCCTGACCAAGTCAAATGGCACCTTGGATGATTTTCTTGTAAAGACAAATTTGGCAATAGACGCCGAAATTACAAAAATGCAGAATAGGGTTTCTATCGAGCTGGACGCTGCGCGCAGGCTCTCCCAAACATTTGCTAACTCTAAAAAATCATCCTTGGGAAACATTGCGTCCGCTGCATCCCCCCAACAGGCCTCACACCCCCTCCCTCTGTTAATTCATGCCGACATTCATCATTCTCATCTTTCTTCCTCCTCACCCCCATTAGATTCCTCTTTTATTTTTACACCCATGTCCCCTAAACTCACGGAGAATCACCTTCCTACTGTACAGGAAAAGCCTATCACTCTGCTGGATATCCCTGCCCCTTCCTTTTCGGTAGTAAAAAGCAAAAAAATTCGACATCGTCAAACCATGAAAAGGAAGAACATTGCTAAACTTGCCTACAACCGCAAGAAAGCAAAAATTGCTAGGCATCAGTTTTTCAATTCTAGAAGAACTCTGCCTAAAATAGGGGAGCTTAAACAAACATCACATGCAGTCATCCAGCAAACAGGGGGTGAGAGTGATCTTACCTATCCTAACATCACTACTGTTCCTGCCTTAGAGAATTTTGCTGTCCCTGGTGACAACTTAACAAGGGGAGGCCAAAATGACTTAGGGAGGGATATGGACAAGGCGGGTGATGATGAACATTTTCTCAAAACAGTCTGGGTTACTCTAAAACAACTATTGTCACCTTTTGAACTAAGACTGTCACGCATTGAGACTCACCTGCTTGAAATGGACAAAACTTTAGTATCCCTGGCCACGCTTAGCCTAAAACAGCTGGAAGCTACATATCCCCAGATTACTGAGGGTGCCCCACAGGCGAGTAATGATGGTACCCAACCTGTACCAGCTTCAAATGCTGGCTTTCAATCGGTATTAGTCCCTAACGAGGCATCCCCTGCTCCTATAATTTTCCCCTCTCCTTTGCCCTCCCTATTACCCAAACCTACTCCAATTCCTAAACCCCGGACAATTGCAAATGTCCCTGTTTCCTTTCCATCAAGTTCATCAAAACCAGATACAAAACCCCCCATAAAACAAGTGCAGCCCAAAAACTCTTCTAGAAATGATCAGAATGCGACCAAGCCTATTACCCCTCTTTTACAGCGCACATTTAACCAACACCAAAATCAACAGAATTTTCGCGGGGGCTATATTGACCTCCCTCCCGATGCTGGGCCCTATGTTGCCATTTTGGCTGGGGTACCTACGCTTGACCCTGACACCGTGGAAACCCAGTGGTCCTTAAAGAACAAAGTGATCCACTGGCTAAATGCCAACAGGCAGCATCCGTACACCACCAGGAGCAGGGTCTTAATGGTCAGGCGAGTTCCATGGGTGGGTCGCACTAATAAAACCATATCAGGAGACTGTATTGTGGTGTCATTTGCAGACCCCCACACAGCCCAACTTATCACCACATGGGATACACATGCGATGCACCAATCTATTGTCACTAAACCCCTTACCTTTTTTTACCCTCCAAAACAGATAGTTGAGCCTTCTGGGGTCTGGTCCATAGCCCATAACCACAGATGGAAGGGGCACGGGCAGGGATGGCAACCCACTAATAATTGGTGGGAAGGTGCACCCACTATGAATAGGTTTGAATGCCTAGATCAGGTGGATTGACTGGGAACTCTTGATCTTTCACCTCGGTCGAGCGCTCTAAATCTTTCAACCAAGGCCAGTAACATTGACAATTCTCCATCTGTTAACAAAATTCAAACCTCCCCGGGTGCAGAACAACCCTGCTCAGTCCAGTGTCCCCTTGCTGTGCGCGCCACACAACACCTAGAGATGGTACATTCCCTAGTTTCGCTAGACGCAACGGGAAATGTCGGCCAACCAGCCCAGAAAAATAGCGACTTAAAACATTCACTCCTATCTTGGAATGTAGCAGGCTTGGGTAATAAGATCACCCATAAATCCTGGTTGGAGATTATACAGAAGCATGGCGTTCTTTGCCTGCAAGAAACTTGGCTTGTTGAGGAAAGTCATATTATGGGGTATCGAACATTTCATTCACCCGCTGTTCCCTCTCCCCAGGGTCGAAACAAAGGGGGCCTGTGCATATATACATCGAATGTGGGGGATATAAAGGTATATGATTTCCATTCTGATCAATACTTCCAAATTCTTTTATTTAAATGGGGCACCACACAAAAGGTGATACTGGTAAATTTTTATAATAACATGCCAGCAAACGAAATGGAACTGATCTTGAATAAAATGTCACACCACATTCATAAAGTGAGAGATCAAAACACGGGGGACCACACAGTTCTATGGGTGGGAGACTTTAATTGTGCCATCTGCCCATCTTCTGAGTTAGGTTTGTGCGGCCTTTCAGATCACGAGGAGGATGGCCCTTTCCATTTCTCACACACCAAGTTGGGGTCCCTCCTCAACAGCATTATTTTCTCTTTTGATCTTACTTTCATTAATCAGGCATGTTCCCCCCCAATTCCCTTTGCTCCAACATATAATGGCAGAGGCTGTGAAACCACAATTGACTTTGCACTAGCGTCACCCATCAAACCCAATTTTATAACTTTCTGGGAGATTGGGGACGACCCAATGAGTGATCATTATCCTATTACTTTTGGGGTAATGATCACAGAGGAGAAAGCAAAGGAATCTAGTGGGCCGCTATATCCACTGGAGGTCACTTTAACAAAAATAAACGGCTATGTGATAAAGTGGGAGAAAATGAATCCTTTAACCTTCTTTCACAGCCTCATATCATCTTGCTTTACAGACATACTTGTCTGTTTAGAAGAGGATATTGATCCAAAGGCGATCATGGCAGCTTTCGCTAATATTCAGCTTTACATTAAAGACATGCTAACGAGGAGCCATAAAAAGAATGGGAAACACACACGTGGGTGGTTCGATTCTAGCTGCACAGCTGCCCTGAAGAATTTGAAGAAAGTTTTAAATGCTATCCCAAAAGATAGGGTGCAAATTTCCAAGGCCAGACGAGAGTATAAAAGGGAAATTAATCATCGCAAGGCAACAATGAAAAGGGAGGCCTGGGAAGCTCTGGGGGAAGCTGCCAGGAATAAGGACACTAACCTCTTTTGGAAAGTTATAAGATCGGTATATAACACAAAAGTTAGTGACAATTGCATAGATGTAGCAATTACGGCAGACCTCTGGGTAGAACACTACGGCAAACTTTATACCAACAGCCAGGGGGACACCCAGCTCCAACAAAAGGAAACCTTATCTTTGAATAATCTATTTTATGATCACCAGTCAACTGACCCCCCAGTATCCCCCTATCCAATTGACTTGGTTTTTACTGCACTAGAAGTGGAAAATGCCATCAGGGAAAGCCCATCAGGGAAAGCTCCTGGCCCCGACTACACACACCCCTGTGGATGTTTACAAAACAAACCTCGATTTTTGGGCCCCCCTCTTAACTAATGTTTTAAATATGGGAAACAAATGTGGCTTAATTAACACCTGGTCAGATGCAATTGTAGTGCCCATTTTTAAAAAGGGGAATAGGGACGATCCTGCTTGCTACCGTCCCATATCTCTACTGGACGGTCTTATGAAAATTGCAGGAAGGATCGTCCTTAAGAGAATTCAACACTGGGAGACAGAGAAAAAGGTTATTTCCGAACTCCAATACGGGTTCCGAAAGGGAATGGGTACCCAGGAACAATGCCTTAATCTGTCCCTATTGATCTCCAAATACACCGAGGCCAAAAAAGGGGACCTGTTTGTTACCTTTGTTGACCTCAGCACAGCATTTGATTGCGTGGACCATCTTCAGCTCTGGTCAACATTGGAACATATCGGGGTGGATCCAACCATCATCATATTCATAAAAGAACTATATAGAGATGCCGGGGCTAGAGTGAGGTTCGGGTCCCAGGGTCAATGCACACAGAAATTTGCCATAAATAGAGGGGTCAGGCAAGGCTGCATACTTGCGCCCCTCCTATTCTGTTTTTATATAAATTCTATTGTAGAGCACTTAATAAATATCCCAAGTGACTACCCAGCTATTAATGGTAGGCCTGTACCCATTCTTTTATATGCCGATGACGCGGCAATTATGTCTAGGACTAAGGTAGGGCTGCAGAGAGCAGTAACTGAATTTTCATCCTACATGGGGAAACGAAATCTGAAAGTGAACATCTCCAAAACCTTCTCCATGTCATGCACCCAAAAAAACAAAAGGCCACAATGTTCGATATTTCTTGACGAGCAAAGAATTGAGTGCACGGACACCTTTTGCTACCTAGGTGTCGTTTTTGAAAGGAAAGGAGGTTGGAAACACGCAGTATCTGCTAGGAAACTTGCCTTTAGTCGCGCCATTGGGGCCCTGCGAACTTTCGCAGCAGAAATCGGGGGCAAACCGACTGCTGAGATGTTACAGATCTATCAAGCTAAGTGTATAGTGACAGTCACTTATGGAGCAGGCCTATGGGGCTTCGAGAACGTGTCCTCGCTACAAACCTGTGAAAACCTTTTTATCCGCTATTTACTAGGTGTGAGCAAATCCACTTCGACTTTTACCACCCACATTGAGACTGGCCTCAAATACCTTAGCGACACTATAAAGTTATCACCGTGTTTGCTGTGGCACAAAATCTGGACCACTTTGGAATGCCAATTTAATAGAGAACTCATCACGGACTGTAAAAATTTGGATGGTGCATCCAAAATCAAGTGGTTACGATACGTCCAGCTGATGTTCTCTGAAATTGGACACCCCGAATTTTATGATACTCCAGAGTCCCTAGAAAACTTGTCTAGGCCAGCTCTCAAAAAACTTTTAATCACACAACTGGAAAGTGCCAGATGGAACATCGAGAAACACAAGAGCTCTACCCTGAGTTATCAAAAAATTACCCCTATTGAAGGTTTACAAATGTATCTCAGGATCGAATCTGTACCGTATCCTCGTATGCTTCTTACAAGGCTGCGTTTAGGTACCTTCTTCCGAATGGTCACCCTTCCAAAAAACAATGATTGGACTTCGGCGAATTTACTTTGCCCATGCGATGACCATTCTTCGCAAAGTAACATTCATATTATGTTCTTTTGTAATTTCTACTCTGCTCCGAGGAAATCATTCCTCTTACCTCTTCTTAAATCCTGGGGCATAAGAACATGTAAAACTGCTTATCTGAAGTTACTTTTGCTAGATGAGGTGCATGTAATCTTTGTTGTTTCTCGCTTTTTAATGTCAGTGATAAAATACAGAAACTCTATGGTGTAAGCCTAACATGTTTAGTTTCGCTAGAACTTCTAACTTGAGACTTTTCGATTATATGTTTATCGCTGACTTCTTATACATGGAAAATGTTTTACAGATTCTTTCCAAACTTTTTCAAATCTTTTAACGTGGAAATCTTTTAAAATGTATGTTATAAACTGTACCTGTATGCTTTTATGATTTCTCATGTAAATCGAATAAAGCCAAATTTGATTTGATTTGAACTGCAGAGGTATAACCAACCTCCTGGTCATGCCAGGCTTGGGGTCTCTAGCCTCTGAGTAAAGGAGTCCATCATCCCAATACACAGTATGGGTACCTTGGGCATCCCCAGCAGCCTCAGCAGCAGCCTGCTGTCTGAGGGGTTCAAGGGAAGGGCAATCTAATTGAGCCTGCCTCAGGTCTGCCCTTGAGGGTCCCCCTGTCCCCAGAAACTCAACCTGGTCAGGTTCAAGCTCCTCAGAGACAGTCTCCTCTTGGACTGCAGAATCAGTTTCCTCTGAAACTTGATCCTCAACCTGGGGCAAGGTGGAAGGCTGAGCCTTTCCTCTCTTGCTCCTTCTCTTGGGTTGTGGATGGTCTATTGTTCCAAGATCCACCACTGGTTCAGGAAGGCACTTCTTAGCCTGAGCCCTTGTCATGGCAAGGACATGCTCTGAAATCCCTAGCATTTCTGCATGAGTCCTGTACTCCACTTCTGACCATGCTGAGCTGTCAAGGTCATTGCCTAACAGACAGTCTACTGGTAGGTATGCACTCACCACAACTTTCTTTAGGCCATCAACTCCTCCCCAGGAGAAGTTCACAACTGCCACACTATGGGAAGTAGTGAAGTTGCTTGCATTGGTTACTAGGTAGCTCTCTCCTAGTACAATCTGTCCAGGGTCCACAAAGTCAGGTGTCACCATTGTGACACTGGCACATGTGTCCCTGTAGGCTTGAGCCAGTTTCTCATTAATTAAGGGAGTCTGCCTGTATTTGCCCAGGTTACTGGGGCTTACTGCAGTGGGCAACTCAATGTCCACATCATACAGGAGAACTGCCTGTGTAGGGATTCTGACTAGGCCAGATCCTACTTCAATACCCAGGGTCAACCCAGCTACACCCTTGGACTGTGTTCCACCACTGCTTACTGTACTTGGGGTTGCAGTTGCTTTAGGAGCTGTAGTGGTGGGAACTGGATTTGCCTTGGTGCACTCACTGCCCCAGTGTGAAACTGATTTGCAGGTATTACACCAAGGTGTCTTTGGACCTTTGTTCTTCTTCTTTTTGTTACCATTTTGGGAACCACCCTCCTTACTATTAGTTTGGGGGCCTGAAGACTTCTGGTCTTTTTCTTTATCTTTCTGATTCTGATTACCACCCTTCTGGTCTGTTTTCTTCTGGTCACCACCTTGGTTCTGGGGTTTCTGCTTAATCCTTGTTCTGACCCATTTGTCCGCCTTCTTTCCCAATTCTTGGGGAGAGGTCAGATCAGAGTCAATAAGGTATTGATGCAACAGCTGGTTTGTGCAGTTATTAAGGATCTGTTCTCTCATCATAAGATTGTACAATCCTGTATAGTCTGAAACTTTACTTCCCTGCAACCAACCCTCCAAAGCCTTAGTGGCACACTCAACAAAATCAGTCCAGTCTTGAGTCTGTGCTTTTTGGGTGTCTCTGAACAACAACCTGTATTGCTCAGTGGTTAGGCCAAACCCATCAATAAGAGCACTCTTCAAAACAGAGTAGTTTTTGGCATCCTCAGGTCTAACTGTGAGGAGCCTGTCCCTCCCTTTCTCAGAAAAGGAGTACCACAAAATTGCAGCCCACTGTTCCTCAGGAACCTGCTGTACCATGCAGGCTCTCTCAAGAGCAGTCATCCATTTGTGGATGTCATCCCCTTCTTTGAAGGGGGCCACAATTTTAGTCAGGTTTCTATTGTCATAGCCCCTGTCTTTTTCTCTTGGAAAATTGCTGCCACCAGTGACATCTAAGCCACTTAATTTCTGCTCTCTTGCCAAGGCAAGTCTAGCTTGAGCCAAGGCTACCTCCTCCCTCTCTATCTGGAGTTTGACAGCCCTCATTCTGGCCCTATGCTCTAGCTTTTGAGAAGCACTCATGCCTCTCTGTGATTCTCTGGAGACACTAGAAACATGAGAGTCCCCTGAGGGAGATCTCACTCTTCTGTTGCCTGGGAGAATAACATGGTGGGTTCTGGGGAGGTGCTGGCCCTCTCCATTCCCCAGTAGGTCCAAGTTGGCCTGGCTAAGCCTGGCAACTGGAACCTGGCTACCCCTCTGATCCTGATCATCTAAGTCCTCAACTTCTGAGTCCTCCTCCTCCTCTTCTTCACACTCATCTTCCTCCTGAGGGGGGTCAGTTACAGGGGGGTTCCCTCCATTTCCTGTTTCTAGGGAAGCTTGCTTCGCCTTTTCTAAGTCATCCTGTTCTAGGATTTCTACCAGGATTAGGCAGGTGGGGCTTCTGCCCCTTTTTAACCCTCTTGCTTTGCACAAGGCAATCAAGTCTCTACGGGTTAATTTGTCATATCCAAAAGTTGCCTGGGTAAGGTCAACTGTCACAGGAGTAGACCCTGAGGCTTTTCCTGTGTCAGACATGGTTACTAGTGAGGTGTAAGTGGTGCACTTACCTACACTAAGTGTTTTCCTACTGTACCTTGCTAGTGAGTTGTAGTCAGGGTGTGCTAATCCCTTTAATCTACAACTACTAAGTTCAGTAGAACTTAATATGCTAAGCTTTTGATTTATATGTACCTAGAGGTACTTGATGTGATCTTTCAATTTGATACAAAGATTGCAATGGTAAAACAACAGCAAGCTCAAATCCGCACCGCTGCTCACCAATGTGAGAAGTTGGCCTGATAGGTGATGTTTCCAATTCTGGAACCACCTGTTATCAGACCAAACAATCCCTTATGGTGTCTGGTTGTAAGTCAACCTTATTAGACAAGCTATCCTAGGGGTAGCATGGACTAAGCAGCCTAAAGGCTTAACTTAAGAGGTCGTGTTAAGCGAGCTGTTTTACCACATACAATCCTGTAGTACCAAATGAAAGGACACCACACAAGTATATATTATAAAAATATATGTATTTATTACTAAAAACAATCCCCAGTATTCTTTATGAATAAAGGGGCACAAGCGTTAAATCAAAAGCACTGTTTAAACATACAAAGTTGCACAATTATGGATGAGGGCAGGGGGCCACTCAAACCATATACTAAACAAGTGGTATAAGAGATGCCACTCGAGCAGTGGTTAGGCCTAGGGCCTAGGGAATCGCTGGGAGCAGTCAGGACAAGCAATGCTGAAGTCGGGAATGGCCCTCGGGATTCGGGAGATGTGCGGAAAGCGCACGCACGCACCAATGTTAACCAATGGTGCGTAAAAGTTGTAAAGTTAAAGTTAAAGGACACTTCCGCTGAACCTAGAGGAACAAAACTTAACACACAGACCCTAGAGATGTGCACCAGTGTGGGAACACCGGCGGAGCAAAGTTACCTCACCCACAGGAAGTGGGTGCACAGGGTCGAAGTGGCGTCGGGTTCTGACACGCAGGCTCTTGGTGCTTGAAGCTGAAAGGGCTGCAGGCGGGTTAAAGATGAAGTGTCCGGTGGAGTCCAAGGGTGGACTCAAGTTGAAGAGTACCTGAAAGCAGAGGGGACAGAGTCTGGGTCACTCAGCAGTGACCAGGGTGGAACCAGGATGGAACCAGGCAATGTCGGGCGCAATCAAGTGGTCGTCGATGAGCTTCTCTCCGCTGTCACGTGGGCTCTGGGGCATCTGCGACATCCAGGAGCAGGTCACGATCTGTCCCACGCAGGCTCTCACCGTCGGTGCAGTCGGCTTCAAGTTTGGAGCAAACAAGCCTTGGCAAGAGCAATCCACGCGGGATCGGAAGATTGCTTCTCACTCGGACCAGGAAGGTCAGAGTCGGGGCTCCTTTTCAGGGGAGCTGGTGTGGATCTGGAGCAACCAGATTCACGAGTCTTCTTAGTCGTTTCGTCGGCACAGGGACCACTAGCCAGCTGGCAAGTGACCGGGCCAACGCGTTGAGCCAAATAGAGCAGAAGGGCCCCACGCAGCACTCGTCGAGTGTGGAGGGCTGAACTTCGGCTCAGGAGTTGCTCAGGGTGGGGGCTTCTCAAACCCCGGTGTACAGCTGCGAGGGTCACTCGTGGGCTGCACGGTCAGCGTCTCGTGGTCAATTCAAGATGGCGTGCCCCACGCTTCCGGTCGCCTCCACGGGTCTCAGCTTTGCAGGGACTGTGGATCGGGCTGTTAGAAGGCAGGCAGGCTTGATCTCGTCGATCTCAGTCGCTCGAGTTCCGGCGGGAACTGCAACTAAGTAGACGTCGAGGGCTGGATGGTGCCTGCTGCTGCAGGGTGGTCACTCCTTGACCACAAGGGAGATTCTTCGGGCTTCCACGTTGAGATGGAGGGCGAAGGGTCCAGAATTTCGTTTCAAATGTTTCTTCCAGGAAATCTGATGTGCATTGGCACTGCTCCCACTCTTATTCGAATCTGGGGGGCGTGATTACCTGCTAGGTCCCCCCCTATGGGTGGGACCCAGGAAGTGGGTGGATACACCCCCTTCCTTTGATCCAGGCCGCCCTGGCACGAGGGCTGGAGTGCCCCAGAACCGGTTTGGCCGGATTATGCAAGGGGCAGCCTTGTGCGCCCCAGGCAGTGTCTGGTTTCTTTCAAACCTCCCTGCTACAATCCACTATCTCCTGTCTGGAGGGCGGTGACACCCTCCTGTGACAGGAAACCCTTTGTCCAGGACCCCTTTGGCTGAGTTTCGGTCAGCTACAGGGGTCCAGACATTTGTCTGTGGCAGAGGCATCCATTTTGTGGATCTAAGGTCTTTGGAGAAATTAACCGCGTTTCAGTAAAGTAACATGTCTTACCCCTCTAGAGGGGTGGAATGCCATCCCCGTCGCCAGAACTGGCAAGGGGATGGTATTCCAAATCGTATGACACCTTACACGACATGTTTTGATAAAGCCAAAGCAAAGTTGCTATTTAACCGCGAGGATTATAAGGCACTTAAGAGTATATGGTATGGCATTATCCTGAAACAGCTTAGGGAGTTGTTCCCGACAGCTGCAGACAGGCTCAGCTCATGCTAGAGCTCCATCTCACATAAAACCACGCACTCTGCCTCCAGGATTGATGAGGCCTTTCATAGGAGTGGCTCACAGGTTTACATGTGTCCAGATATAGGTTTAGATATAGGTATACTATATCTAAGCAAGGGGTGTTTACACCACCTTACCCCAGCTGAGTGATCAGCCAGTTGTGTCAATTTAAGAACCAGCCAGGGGTGGCAAAAGATATGCTGCAGCCCCTGGTAGGCCTTGGTGGCCCCTATGCCCTGGGCACCTATAGTGCATTATACAGGGGCTGACAAGGAGTCCATTTCCAATTGGCATGTGCCTATAGCACATGTGTCATTAATTTAGTGAGAGAACAGCAGGCTGGGGGTCTGATCAGCAGGCCCACAGCCTCAGTAGTCGAAAACCAGTGGAGCAAAAAGCAAAAATTTGGGGTGACCATAGGATAGCAGACCCTACTCTCCTACAATAAGAAAACGTGGTATTTTTCGTTTTCAAGCTTTATATCATACCTTATGTGAGTGAGGCACACTAAATCTCCATAGCTGCCAAGGTTTCAGATTGCTTAAGTGTGGCATTTTCATAGTTTCAGTGTACTTTCAACGACCAAATGTGTGACACTTTGAGTGACACTTTCTATCAAAATCAAGTTATGAAGATGGAAAGGTACTTACCTCTCTCATGTGTGTTTCATTTGTTTTATAGAGCTGCTCATAACAGTGTAGAGTGTCAGAGCTCAATACATCACACACACATTACACAGAGACAATGAATCATATGTTTGTGTATCAGTCTATAGGAAATGTTACATGTGACAGTGAGGATTGCAAGTTGTAGGAATCACGTCATAGATACTAGTATGCAGTATATTTTAAGAGTGTATGGTCTGGAGAAGCATAAATCGAGGATTGAAAATGTACCACAGTGATTGGCTTTAGTAAAAAGAATGCTCATCTACGCAAACTAATCCTTTTTAGCAACATTAGCATAATAAAAGACTGGGGGAGAAAATACTGTTCTATCCTATAACACAGTTTGAATGCAGTTCTTGAAGACAGTTCATACCCAACTGTGCTATATTAGGATTGTAACTAATGAACTGCAAGGAACAAAAGGACCTCTGTGATGAAAGCAGTAACTCATTGAGCTAGCTGCATAAAACTGAGTTAAGTGATCTGCATGGCACACTTTCTTTATAGCAGTCACATTACCCTTCGCTGCTACTTCATGATGAGGGAAAACAGCCACTAGACAAAAAGACAAAACGCTGATCTCGCTCCAGCAGAAATCTTATTCACAGGAGGCTTCTTTACATTTTTATTGTTGCCTGAGTACTCTTGAACACACAATGAATTTGGCAGCAGGTGGTTTTAAACCCATGTTATTTCTGAATACACAGAACCTGAGCCTTCACTCCCCCAGATCAGTGCTAGGTGTTGTGGTGCACCAGACGTTGCACAAGTACCAAAAGGATCTCTATGACAAAATCAGTAACTCATTGCAATAATCCTCATAAAATACAGTCATTTCTGTGATAAAAGCCCGGTAGGCATTCTTTGGAGCAGGATAATTAACCCTCAGAGCTGCAAGCCTGGCTGGCCAGTCAAAACTGCCACTACACAACAAAACTCCAACCTCTCCGTAGGAACATTAGAATCACCAGCCGCATTATTTGACGTACATGTGAGTCTCAACTCCGATGGGAAGCAGCAATTCCTGAATACATACAGCAGTTGCAATCAATGTATTTAAAATGTCTTGCAGATATTCTATCTTCGTTCCCAAACCCCATGGATTTGACACAGAACCAAATTAGAAACCTCGTCATTGAAAGAGCACTGCTGGAATCAAAGCCTGTGGCTTGAATCGTTGGTGAATGACCTCCACTTCCACGCACAAACGTAGACTACTTTCTATGCTCAACGGACAAGCTGGCGGCTTTATGACGCGTCAGTGTTCTTTGCATATGATGGTCTTGATCAGTGCTTGAAATGGAAAAATAGAAGTGCAGGTACTCTGTGCCAGAGTACCTGCTTGTTTCTGAAAAGTGCCTCAAATCCCTTGCCATCAGAGTATGTATGAAAGGTCAGTGTGAGAGAACTCTGTATGTTTGAATTTGGGTCCTATTCAAAGGGAACCTTTCTTTTTTAACTTGATAGTTATTGGGTGCTCCATACCTTTGGATTTACGAGCCCCCTCTCCTTGTTTTTCAATGTTTCTGAGAAGTGCTAGTACTCTCCAATTAAATGTATTACATTTCTCTTGAGAAGTGCGGTACTGTCCCTCTCAAAATAGTACTCCGGACAGTACCGGCCCATTTAAAGCACTGGGCTTGATGTGTATATCTCAAACGGGCAAAAGTGTATCTTTTCGCGCTTTGGAAGTTAGTTATCTTAATGGGTGAAAGTGTTCCACTGTACCAAAATGCTATAAAACCCAGTGATGGCTAGCAAACCAGTGCAGCGTCCGAATGGGAGTGGTCAGGGGGAAGGCGGTGCAGTTGAGTGAGCGATGATGTCCCTCTACTTACAAAACGAGCCCTTAACAACCTCCCCTGGGGGGAGGCAGGTCTGCACAGCCATGCCGGTGTGCAGCCGCAGCTCAGCCTATATTCAGCTTTTGCCCCTGTTGTAATGCTACACTTTATATTTGACCATGAGTCGCGCGCCACCAAGTGACTCATGGACATGGTTATGTCATATGCTATGTCCATTCTCGAGCGTTGCTGATCGGTTACAAGCATCCTGGCACCGCCAGATCAGACGTTGGATTCTTCGTGACTGGTTGGCTCTGGTCGTGGGTGCTTTGTTTATGAATAAATCCTTGGAAAGAAAACAAGAATTTCTCCTGTTTCCTTACAATAGAAGCTGTGGGATAGTTTCAATGATTAGCCTGAAATTCACTTTAAAATAAATACTCCCTTTGCTGCGTGTCGTTGTGTATACCGGTTTTGGTCCCACTCAGCTCAGAGCCACCAGCTTCAGCTGAAACCAAAGCTGTTGTTTGTGCATGAAGCTGTAATCTTGACAGCTCTGGAGGGATGCTATAGTACTGAGTGTTGCGTTAAATGATGCAGTGTCTCGATTCTCCTTGTTTTTAAAGTCCAGATGTGTCTCTGTCCCCCTGAGGCCTCCTTCTTGGAGCTGCACCCCTACCTGGCCTCGACCCCGGCGGGACAGTGTCTGTCCTTCGCTCATGCGCACTTCTAAATACAAGTCCCTCTTTAACCCGCCGAGGCAGTGTGCGTGTGTGTGCGTGTGTGTCCTCAGCGCATGCGCAGTTAATCCACATGACCCTCTTTAACCCTCACTCCGCAGCAGGAGTCTCTGTCTGTCCTCCGCACATGCGCAGCTCTCAATACAAGGCCCTCGTTAACCCGCCGAGGCAGTGTGTGTCCTAAGCGCATGCGCAGCTAATCCATCAAGCCCTCTTTAACCCGCGCTCCGCTGCGGGAGGCACTCTCTGTCCTCAGCGCATGTGCAGTTGTTAATACATCAGGCCCTTTTTAACCTGCGCTCGTACTGCAGTCCTTGGGGAATTCTGGTGTTGCATGGAAGACAGTGTTTTCCCTGCGAGGCTGCTCAATCCTCGGTGACACACTGACGCTCCCATGAGCGTCTTATTCTCTGCGCATGCGCAGTCATAGCTAGTGAGGGCGCGGCAATGATGCACACTTGGAACTCGCGTGTGTGTGCATTCGCCGCTGTACATGGTCGGAAGTTTTCTCTCGCGAGATCTGTTGTCTGTCGAGTCCCCTCAGGGCCACTCCTCACAGAGCAACGCACGAGAGGTGAGGAAGACAAGGCCTCGAGGCAGCGGCCCAAGAGCACTAGCGTATGAGAAGTATAGTGGGGGCGGGGCCTGTGAATGGGGGGGCGGGGCCTGTTGGTGTGAGGGCGAGGCCAGTTAATGTGGTGGCGGGGTGTGTGGGTTTAAGGTCACTGAATGTGGGGGCGGGGTCAGTGAATGTGGAGGCGGGGTCAGTGAATGTGGGGTTGGGGTCAGTGAATGTGCAGACGGGGTCAGTGCATGTGAAAGCGGGGTCAGTGAATATGCAGACGGGGTCAGTGCATGTGGAGGCGGGGTCAGTGAATGTGGAGGCGGGGTCAGTGAATATGCAGACGGGGTCAGTGCATGTGGAGGCGGGGTCAGTGAATGTGGAGGCGGGGTCAGTGAATGTGGGGGTGGGGTCAGTGAATGTGGGGTTGGGGTCAGTGAATGTGGAGGCGGGGTCAGTGAATGTGCAGACGGGGTCAGTGCATGTGGAGGCGGGGTCAGTGAATATGCAGACGGGGTCAGTGCATGTGGAGGCGGGGTCAGTGAATGTGGAGGCGGGGTCAGTGAATATGCAGACGGGGTCAGTGCATGTGGAGGCGGGGTCAGTGAATGTGGAGGCGGGGTCAGTGAATGTGGGGGTGGGGTCAGTGAATGTGGAGGCGGGGTCAGTGAATATGCAGACGGGGTCAGTGCATGTGGAGGCGGGGTCAGTGAATGTGGAGGCGGGGTCAGTGAATGTGGGGGTGGGGTCAGTGAATGTGGAGGCGGGGTAAATGAATGTGGGGGCGGGGGTCACTGAATGTGAAGGCAGGGTCAGTGAATGGGGGGGTGGGGTCAGTGAATGTGGAGGCGGGGTAAATGAATGTGGAGGTGGGGTCTGTGAATGTGGGGGCGGGATCAGTCAATGTGGGGGCAGGGGTCAGTGAATGTGGAGGCGGGGTCACTGAATGTAGAGGCGGGGTAAGTGAATGTGGAGGCGGGGTCTGTGAATGTGAAGGCAGGGTCAGTGAATGTGGGGGTGGGGTCAGTGAATGTGGAGGCGGGGTAAATGAATGTGGAGGTGGGGTCTGTGAATGTGGGGGCGGGATCAGTCAATGTGGGGGCAGGGGTCAGTGAATGTGGAGGCGGGGTCACTGAATGTAGAGGCGGGGTAAGTGAATGTGGAGGCGGGGTCTGTGAATGTGAAGGCAGGGCCAGTGAATGTGGGGGTGGGGTCAGTGAATGTGGAGGCGGGGTAAATGAATGTGGGGGCGGGGTCTGTGAATGTGGGGGCGGGGTCAGTGAATGTGCAGACGGGGTCAGAGCATGTGGAGGCGGGGTTAGTGAATGTGGAGGCGGGGTCAGTGAATGTGGGGGTGGGGTCAGTGAATGTGGAGGCGGGGTCAGTGAATGTGCGGACGGGGTCAGTGCATGTGGAGGCGGGGTCAGTGAATGTGGGGGCGGGGTCTGTGAATGTGGAGGCGGGGTCAGTGAATGTGCAGACGGGGTCAGTGCATGTGGAGGCGGGGTCAGTGAATGTGGAGGCGGGGTCAGTGAATGTGGGGGTGGGGTCAGTGAATGTGGAGGCGGGGTAAATGAATGTGGGGGCGGGGGTCACTGAATGTGAAGGCAGGGTCAGTGAATGTGGGGGTGGGGTCAGTGAATGTGGAGGCGGGGTAAATGAATGTGGAGGCGGGGTCTGTGAATGTGGGGGCGGGATCAGTCAATGTGGGGGCAGGGGTCAGTGAATGTGGAGGCGGGGTCACTGAATGTAGAGGCGGGGTAAGTGAATGTGGAGGCGGGGTCTGTGAATGTGAAGGCAGGGCCAGTGAATGTGGGGGTGGGGTCAGTGAATGTGAAGGCGGGGTAAATGAATGTGGGGGCGGGGTCTGTGAATGTGGGGGCGGGGTCAGTGAATGTGCAGACGGGGTCAGTGCATGTGGAGGCGGGGTCAGTGAATGTGGAGGCGGGGTCAGTGAATGTGGGGGCGGGGTCAGTGAATGTGGAGGCGGGGTCAGTGAATGTGGGGGTGGGGTCAGTGAATGTGGAGGCGGGGTAAATGAATGTGGGGGCGGGGGTCACTGAATGTGAAGGCAGGGTCAGTGAATGTGGGGGTGGGGTCAGTGAATGTGGAGGCGGGGTAAATGAATGTGGAGGCGGGGTCTGTGAATGTGGAGGCGGGGTAAGTGAATGTGGAGGCGGGGTCACTGAATGTGAAGGCAGGGTCAGTGAATGTGGGGGTGGGGTCAGTGAATGTGGAGGCGGGGTAAATGAATATGGAGGCGGGGTCTGTGAATGTGGGGGCGGGATCAGTCAATGTGGGGGCAGGGGTCAGTGAATGTGGAGGCGGGGTCACTGAATGTGGAGGCGGGGTCAGTGAATGTGGGGGTGGGGTCAGTGAATGTGGAGGCGGGGTAAATGAATGTGGGGGCGGGGGTCACTGAATGTGAAGGCAGGGTCAGTGAATGTGGGGGTGGGGTCAGTGAATGTGGAGGCGGGGTAAATGAATGTGGAGGCGGGGTCTGTGAATGTGGAGGCGGGGTAAGTGAATGTGGAGGCGGGGTCACTGAATGTGAAGGCAGGGTCAGTGAATGTGGGGGTGGGGTCAGTGAATGTGGAGGCGGGGTAAATGAATGTGGAGGCGGGGTCTGTGAATGTGGGGGCGGGATCAGTCAATGTGGGGGCAGGGGTCAGTGAATGTGGAGGCGGGGTCACTGAATGTAGAGGCGGGGTAAGTGAATGTGGAGGCGGGGTCTGTGAATGTGAAGGCAGGGCCAGTGAATGTGGGGGTGGGGTCAGTGAATGTGGAGGCGGGGTAAATGAATGTGGGGGCGGGGTCTGTGAATGTGGGGGCGGGGTCAGTGAATGTGCAGACGGGGTCAGTGTATGTTGAGGCGGGGTCAGTGAATGTGGAGGCGGGGTCAGTGAATGTGGGGGTGGGGTCAGTGAATGTGGAGGCGGGGTAAATGAATGTGAAGGCAGGGTCACTGAATGTGAAGGCAGGGTCAGTGAATGTGGGGGTGGGGTCAGTGAATGTGGAGGCAGGGTAAATGAATGTGGAGGCGGGGTCTGTGAATGTGGGGGCGGGATCAGTCAATGTGGGGGCAGGGGTCAGTGAATGTGGAGGCGGGGTCACTGAATGTAGAGGCGGGGTAAGTGAATGTGGAGGCGGGGTCTGTGAATGTGAAGGCAGGGCCAGTTAATGTGGGGGTGGGGTCAGTGAATGTGGAGGCGGGGTAAATGAATGTGGAGGCGGGGTCTGTGAATGTGGGGGCGGGGTCAGTCAATGTGGGGGCAGGGGTCAGTGAATGTGGAGGCGGGGTCACTGAATGTAGAGGCGGGGTCAGTGAATGTGGGGGTGGGGTCAGTGAATGGGGCAGGGTCAGTGAATGTGAAGGCGGGGTAAGTGAATGTGAAGGCAGGGTCACTGAATGTGAAGGCAGGGTCAGTGAATGTGGGGGTGGGGTCAGTGAATGTGGGGGTGGGGTCAGTGAATGTGGAGGCGGGGTCTGTGAATGTGGGGGCGGGGTCAGTCAATGTGGGGGCAGGGGTCAGTGAATGTGGAGGCGGGGTCACTGAATGTGGAGGCGGGGTAAGTGAATGTGGAGGCGGGGTCTGTGAATGTGAAGGCAGGGTCAGTGAATGTGGGGGTGGGGTCAGTGAATGTGGAGGCGGGGTCTGTGAATGTGGGGGCGGGGTCAGTCAATGTGGGGGCAGGGGTCAGTGAATGTGGAGGCGGGGTCACTGAATGTAGAGGCGGGGTAAGTGAATGTGGAGGCGGGGTCAGTGAATGTGAAGGCGGGGTAAGTGAATGTGAAGGCAGGGTCACTGAATGTGAAGGCAGGGTCAGTGAATGTGGGGGTGGGGTCAGTGAATGTGGAGGCGGGGTAAATGAATGTGGAGGCGGGGTCTGTGAATGTGGGGGCGGGGTCAGTCAATGTGGGGGCAGGGGGCAGTGAATGTGGAGGCGGGGTCACTGAATGTAGAGGCGGGGTAAGTGAATGTGGAGGCGGGGTCTGTGAATGTGAAGGCATGGTCAGTGAATGTGGGGGTGGGGTCAGTGAATGTGGAGGCGGGGTGAATGAATGTGGAGGCGGGGTCTGTGAATGTGGGGGCGGGGTCAGTCAATGTGGGGGCAGGTGTCAGTGAATGTGGAGGCGGGGTCACTGAATGTAGAGGCAGGGTAAGTGAATGTGGAGGCGGGGTCTGTGAATGTGAAGGCAGGGTCAGTGAATGTGGGGGTGGGGTCAGTGAATGTGGAGGCGGGGTAAATGAATGTGGAGGCGGGGTCTGTGAATGTGGGGGCGGGGTCAGTCAATGTGGGGGCAGGGGTCAGTGAATGTGGAGGCAGGGTCAGTGAATGTGAAGGCAGGGTAAGTGAATGTGAAGGCAGGGTCACTGAATGTAGAGGCAGGGTAAGTGAATGTGGAGGCGGGGTCTGTGAATGTGAAGGCAGGGTCAGTGAATGTGGGGGTGGGGTCAGTGAATGTGGAGGCGGGGTAAATGAATGTGGAGGCGGGGTCTGTGAATGGGGGCGGGGTCAGTCAATGTGGGGGCAGGGGTCACTGAATGTAGAGGCGGGGTAAGTGAATGTGGAGGCGGGGTCTGTGAATGTGAAGGCAGGGCCAGTGAATGTGGGGGTGGGGTCAGTGAATGTGGAGGCGGGGTAAATTAATGTGGGGGCGGGGTCTGTGAATGTGGGGGCGGGGTCAGTGAATGTGCAGACGGGGTCAGAGCATGTGGAGGCGGGGTCAGTGAATGTGGAGGCGGGGTCAGTGAATGTGGGGGTGGGGTCAGTGAATGTGGAGGCGGGGTCAGTGAATGTGCGGACGGGGTCAGTGCATGTGGAGGCGGGGTCAGTGAATGTGGGGGCGGGGTCTGTGAATGTGGAGGCGGGGTCAGTGAATGTGCAGACGGGGTCAGTGCATGTGGAGGCGGGGTCAGTGAATGTGGAGGCGGGGTCAGTGAATGTGGGGGTGGGGTCAGTGAATGTGGAGGCGGGGTAAATGAATGTGGGGGCGGGGGTCACTGAATGTGAAGGCAGGGTCAGTGAATGTGGGGGTGGGGTCAGTGAATGTGGAGGCGGGGTAAATGAATGTGGAGGCGGGGTCTGTGAATGTGGGGGCGGGATCAGTCAATGTGGGGGCAGGGGTCAGTGAATGTGGAGGCGGGGTCACTGAATGTAGAGGCGGGGTAAGTGAATGTGGAGGCGGGGTCTGTGAATGTGAAGGCAGGGCCAGTGAATGTGGGGGTGGGGTCAGTGAATGTGGAGGCGGGGTAAATGAATGTGGGGGCGGGGTCTGTGAATGTGGGGGCGGGGTCAGTGAATGTGCAGACGGGGTCAGTGCATGTGGAGGCGGGGTCAGTGAATGTGGAGGCGGGGTCAGTGAATGTGGGGGCGGGGTCAGTGAATGTGGAGGCGGGGTCAGTGAATGTGGGGGTGGGGTCAGTGAATGTGGAGGCGGGGTAAATGAATGTGGGGGCGGGGGTCACTGAATGTGAAGGCAGGGTCAGTGAATGTGGGGGTGGGGTCAGTGAATGTGGAGGCGGGGTAAATGAATGTGGAGGTGGGGTCTGTAAATGTGGGGGCGGGATCAGTCAATGTAGGGGCAGGGGTCAGTGAATGTGGAGGCGGGGTCACTGAATGTAGAGGCGGGGTAAGTGAATGTGGAGGTGGGGTCTGTGAATGTGAAGGCAGGGCCAGTGAATGTGGGGGTGGGGTCAGTGAATGTGGAGGCGGGGTACATGAATGTGGGGGCGGGGTCTGTGAATGTGGGGGCGGGGTCAGTGAATGTGCAGACGGGGTCAATGCATGTGGAGGCGGGGTCAGTGAATGTGGAGGCGGGGTCAGTGAATGTGGGGGTGGGGTCAGTGAATGTGGAGGCGGGGTAAATGAATGTGAAGGCAGGGTCACTGAATGTGAAGGCAGGGTCAGTGAATGTGGGGGTGGGGTCAGTGAATGTGGAGGCGGGGTAAATGAATGTGGAGGCGGGGTCTGTGAATGTGGGGGCGGGATCAGTCAATGTCGGGGCAGGGGTCAGTGAATGTGGAGGCGGGGTCACTGAATGTAGAGGCGGGGTAAGTGAATGTGGAGGCGGGGTCTGTGAATGTGAAGGCAGGGCCAGTGAATGTGGGGGTGGGGTCAGTGAATGTGGAGGCGGGGTAAATGAATGTGGAGGCGGGGTCTGTGAATGTGGGGGCGGGGTCAGTCAATGTGGGGGCAGGGGTCAGTGAATGTGGAGGCGGGGTCACTGAATGTAGAGGCGGGGTCAGTGAATGTGGGGGTGGGGTCAGTGAATGGGGCAGGGTCAGTGAATGTGAAGGTGGGGTAAGTGAATGTGAAGGCAGGGTCACTGAATGTGAAGGCAGGGTCAGTGAATGTGGGGGTGGGGTCAGTGAATGTGGGGGTGGGGTCAGTGAATGTGGAGGCGGGGTCTGTGAATGTGGGGGCGGGGTCAGTCAATGTGGGGGCAGGGGTCAGTGAATGTGGAGGCGGGGTCACTGAATGTGGAGGCGGGGTAAGTGAATGTGGAGGCGGGGTCTGTGAATGTGAAGGCAGGGTCAGTGAATGTGGGGGTGGGGTCAGTGAATGTGGAGGCGGGGTCTGTGAATGTGGGGGCGGGGTCAGTCAATGTGGGGGCAGGGGTCAGTGAATGTGGAGGCGGGGTCACTGAATGTAGAGGCGGGGTAAGTGAATGTGGAGGCGGGGTCAGTGAATGTGAAGGCGGGGTAAGTGAATGTGAAGGCAGGGTCACTGAATGTGAAGGCAGGGTCAGTGAATGTGGGGGTGGGGTCAGTGAATGTGGAGGCAGGGTAAATGAATGTGGAGGCGGGGTCTGTGAATGTGGGGGCGGGATCAGTCAATGTGGGGGCAGGGGTCAGTGAATGTGGAGGCGGGGTCACTGAATGTAGAGGCGGGGTAAGTGAATGTGGAGGCGGGGTCTGTGAATGTGAAGGCAGGGCCAGTTAATGTGGGGGTGGGGTCAGTGAATGTGGAGGCGGGGTAAATGAATGTGGAGGCGGGGTCTGTGAATGTGGGGGCGGGGTCAGTCAATGTGGGGGCAGGGGTCAGTGAATGTGGAGGCGGGGTCACTGAATGTAGAGGCGGGGTCAGTGAATGTGGTGGGGTCAGTGAATGGGGCAGGGGGGTCAGTGAATGTGAAGGCGGGGTAAGTGAATGTGAGAGGCAGGGTCACTGAATGTGAAGGCAGGGTCAGTGAATGTGGGGGTGGGGTCAGTGAATGTGGGGGTGGGGTCAGTGAATGTGGAGGTGGGGTCTGTGAATGTGGGGGCGGGGTCAGTCAATGTGGGGGCAGGGGTCAGTGAATGTGGAGGCGGGGTCACTGAATGTGGAGGCGGGGTAAGTGAATGTGGAGCGGGGTCTGTGAATGTGAAGGCAGGGTCAGTGAATGTGGGGGTGGGGTCAGTGAATGTGGAGGCGGGGTCTGTGAATGTGGGGGCGGGGTCAGTCAATGTGGGGGCAGGGGTCAGTGAATGTGGAGGCGGGGTCACTGAATGTAGAGGCGGGGTAAGTGAATGTGGAGGCGGGGTCAGTGAATGTGAAGGCGGGGTAAGTGAATGTGAAGGCAGGGTCACTGAATGTGAAGGCAGGGTCAGTGAATGTGGGGGTGGGGTCAGTGAATGTGGAGGCGGGGTAAATGAATGTGGAGGCGGGGTCTGTGAATGTGGGGGCGGGGTCAGTCAATGTGGGGGCAGGGGGCAGTGAATGTGGAGGCGGGGTCACTGAATGTAGAGGCGGGGTAAGTGAATGTGGAGGCGGGGTCTGTGAATGTGAAGGCATGGTCAGTGAATGTGGGGGTGGGGTCAGTGAATGTGGAGGCGGGGTGAATGAATGTGGAGCCGGGGTCTGTGAATGTGGGGGCGGGGTCAGTCAATGTGGGGGCAGGTGTCAGTGAATGTGGAGGCGGGGTCACTGAATGTAGAGGCAGGGTAAGTGAATGTGGAGGCGGGGTCTGTGAATGTGAAGGCAGGGTCAGTGAATGTGGGGGTGGGGTCAGTGAATGTGGAGGCGGGGTAAATGAATGTGGAGGCGGGGTCTGTGAATGTGGGGGCGGGGTCAGTCAATGTGGGGGCAGGGGTCAGTGAATGTGGAGGCAGGGTCAGTGAATGTGAAGGCAGGGTAAGTGAATGTGAAGGCAGGGTCACTGAATGTAGAGGCAGGGTAAGTGAATGTGGAGGCGGGGTCTGTGAATGTGAAGGCAGGGTCAGTGAATGTGGGGGTGGGGTCAGTGAATGTGGAGGCGGGGTAAATGAATGTGGAGGCGGGGTCTGTGAATGGGGGCGGGGTCAGTCAATGTGGGGGCAGGGGTCAGTGAATGGAGGCGGGGTCACTGAATGTAGAGGCGGGGTAAGTGAATGTGGAGGCGGGGTCTGTGAATGTGGAGGCGGGGTCAGTGAATGTGGAGGCGGGATCAGTGAATGTGGAAGCAGGGTCACTGAATGTGAAGGCAGGGTCAGTGAATGTGGAGGCAGGGTCACTGAATGTGAAGGCAGGGTCAGTGAATGTGGGGGTGGGGTCAGTGAATGTGGAGGCGGGGTAAATGAATGTGGAGGCGGGGTCTGTGAATGTGGGGGCGGGGTCAGTCAATGTGGGGGCAGGGGTCAGTGAATGTGGAGGCGGGGTCACTGAATGTAGAGGCGGGGTAAGTGAATGTGGAGGCGGGGTCTGCGAATGTGAAGGCAGGGTCAGTGAATGTGGGGGTGGGGTCAGTGAATGTGGAGGCGGGGTAAATGAATGTGGAGGCGGGGTCTGTGAATGTGGGGGCGGGGTCAGTCAATGTGGGGGCAGGGGTCAGTGAATGTGGAGGCGGGGTCACTGAATGTAGAGGCGGGGTAAGTGAATGTGGAAGCGGGGTCTGTGAATGTGGAGGCGGGGTCAGTGAATGTGGAGGCGGGATCACTGAATGTGGAAGCAGGGTCACTGAATGTGAAGGCAGGGTCAGTGAATGTGGGGGCGGGGGTCAGTGAATGTGGGCGTGCGGGTCAGTGAATGTGGGGGCGAGGACCGCGAATGTGGGAGCGGGGCCTGTGGGTGTAAGGTTACTGAATGTGGAGGCGGGGTCAGTGAATGGGGGCGGGGTCAGTAAATGTGCAGGCGGGGTCACTGAATGTGGGGGTGGGGTCAGTGAATGGGGCGGGGTCAGTGAATGGGGCAGGGTCAGTGAATGTGTAGGCAGGGTCAGTGAATGTGGGGGCGGGGTCACTGAATGTGGAGGCGGGGTCACTGAATGTGGAGGTAGGGTCAGTGAATGTGTAGGCGGGGTCACTGAATGTGGGGGCGTGGTCAGTGAATGGGGTGGGGTCAGTGAATGGGGCAGGGTCAGTAAATGTGTAGGCAGGGTCTGTGAATGTGGGGGTGGGGTCACTGAATGTGGAGGCGGGGTCAGTGAATGGGGTGGGGTCAGTGAATGGGGCAGGGTCAGTGAATGTGTAGGCAGGGTCAGTGAATGTGGGGGCGGGGTCACTGAATGTGGAGGCGGGGTCACTGAATGTGGAGGCAGGGTCAGTGAATGTGTAGGCGGGGTCAGTGAATGTGGGGGCGGGGGTCAGTGAATGTGTAGGCAGAGTCAGTGAATGTGGGGGCGGGGTCACTGAATGTAGAGGCGGGGTTACTGAATGTGGGGGCGGGGGTCAGTGAATGTGGGGGTGGGGTCAGTGAAGTGTAGGCAGGGTCAGTGAATGTGGGGGCGGGGTCACTGAATGTGGAGGCGGGACACTGAATGTGGGGGTGGGCTCAGTGAATGTGGAGGCAGGGTCAGTGAATGGGGCGGGTCAGTGAATGGGGCAGGGGCAGTAAATGTGTAGGCAGGGTCAGTGAATGTGGGGGTGCGGGTCAGTGAATGTGAAGGCGGGTCAGTGAATGGGGCAGGGTCAGTGAATGTGGAGGCGGGGGAAGTGAATGTGGAGGCAGGGTAAGTGAGTGTGGAGGCGGGGTCACTGAATGTGCAGGCGGGGTCACTAAATGTGGGGCTAGGGGTCTGTGAATGTGGGGGCGGGGTCAGTGAATGTGGGGGCAGGGGTCAGTGAATGTGGAGGTGGGGTCACTGAATGTAGAGGCGGGGTAAGTGAATGTGGAGGCGGGGTCAGTGAATGTGGAGGCGAGGTCAGTGAATGTGGAGGCGGGGTCACTGAATGTGGAAGCAGGGTCACTGAATGTGAAGGCAGGGTCAGTGAATGTGGGGGTGGGGTCAGTGAATGTGGAGGCGGGGTAAATGAATGTGGAGGCGGGGTCTGTGAATGTGGGGGCGGGGTCAGTTAATGTGGGGGCAGGGGTCAGTGAATGTGGAGGCGGGGTCACTGAATGTAGAGGCGGGGTAAGTGAATGTGGAGGCGGGGTCTGTGAATGTGGAGGCGGGGTCACTGAATGTGGAGGCGGGATCACTGAATGTGGAAGCAGGGTCACTGAATGTGAAGGCAGGGTCAGTGAATGTGGGGGCGGGGGTCAGTGAATGTGGGCGTGCGGGTCAGTGAATGTGAAGGCGGGGTCAGTGAATGTGGGGGCGGGGGTCAGAGAATGTGGAGGTGGGGTCACTGAATGGAGGCGGGGTCAGTGAATGTGGGGGTGGGGTCAGTGAATGTGGAGGCGGGGTCAGTGAATGTGCAGACGGGGTCAGTGCATGTGGAGGCGGGGTCAGTGAATGTGGGGGCGGGGTCTGTGAATGTGGAGGCAGGGTCAGTGAATGTGCAGACGGGGTCAGTGCATGTGGAGGCGGGGTCAGTGAATGTGGAGGCGGGGTCAGTGAATGTGGGGGTTGGGGTCAGTGAATGTGGAGGCGGGGTAAATGAATGTGGGGGCGGGGGTCACTGAATGTGAAGGCAGGGTCAGTGAATGTGGGGGTGGGGTCAGTGAATGTGGAGGCGGGGTAAATGAATGTGGAGGCGGGGTCTGTGAATGTGGGGGCGGGGTCAGTGAATGTGCAGACGGGGTCAGTGCATGTGGAGGCGGGGTCAGTGAATGTGGAGGCGGGGTCAGTGAATGTGGGGGCGGGGTCAGTGAATGTGGAGGCGGGGTCAGTGAATGTGGGGCTGGGGTCAGTGAATGTAGAGGCGGGGTAAGTGAATGTGGAGGCGGGGTCACTGAATGTGAAGGCAGGGTCAGTGAATGTGGGGGTGGGGTCAGTGAATGTGGAGGCGGGGTAAATGAATGTGGAGGTGGGGTCTGTAAATGTGGGGGCGGGATCAGTCAATGTAGGGGCAGGGGTCAGTGAATGTGGAGGCGGGGTCACTGAATGTAGAGGCGGGGTAAGTGAATGTGGAGGTGGGGTCTGTGAATGTGAAGGCAGGGCCAGTGAATGTGGGGGTGGGGTCAGTGAATGTGGAGGCGGGGTACATGAATGTGGGGGCGGGGTCTGTGAATGTGGGGGCGGGGTCAGTGAATGTGCAGACGGGGTCAATGCATGTGGAGGCGGGGTCAGTGAATGTGGAGGCGGGGTCAGTGAATGTGGGGGTGGGGTCAGTGAATGTGGAGGCGGGGTAAATGAATGTGAAGGCAGGGTCACTGAATGTGAAGGCAGGGTCAGTGAATGTGGGGGTGGGGTCAGTGAATGTGGAGGCGGGGTAAATGAATGTGGAGGCGGGGTCTGTGAATGTGGGGGCGGGATCAGTCAATGTCGGGGCAGGGGTCAGTGAATGTGGAGGCGGGGTCACTGAATGTAGAGGCGGGGTAAGTGAATGTGGAGGCGGGGTCTGTGAATGTGAAGGCAGGGCCAGTGAATGTGGGGGTGGGGTCAGTGAATGTGGAGGCGGGGTAAATGAATGTGGAGGCGGGGTCTGTGAATGTGGGGGCGGGGTCAGTCAATGTGGGGGCAGGGGTCAGTGAATGTGGAGGCGGGGTCACTGAATGTAGAGGCGGGGTCAGTGAATGTGGGGGTGGGGTCAGTGAATGGGGCAGGGTCAGTGAATGTGAAGGCGGGGTAAGTGAATGTGAAGGCAGGGTCACTGAATGTGAAGGCAGGGTCAGTGAATGTGGGGGTGGGGTCAGTGAATGTGGGGGTGGGGTCAGTGAATGTGGAGGCGGGGTCTGTGAATGTGGGGGCGGGGTCAGTCAATGTGGGGGCAGGGGTCAGTGAATGTGGAGGCGGGGTCACTGAATGTGGAGGCGGGGTAAGTGAATGTGGAGGCGGGGTCTGTGAATGTGAAGGCAGGGTCAGTGAATGTGGGGGTGGGGTCAGTGAATGTGGAGGCGGGGTCTGTGAATGTGGGGGCGGGGTCAGTCAATGTGGGGGCAGGGGTCAGTGAATGTGGAGGCGGGGTCACTGAATGTAGAGGCGGGGTAAGTGAATGTGGAGGCGGGGTCAGTGAATGTGAAGGCGGGGTAAGTGAATGTGAAGGCAGGGTCACTGAATGTGAAGGCAGGGTCAGTGAATGTGGGGGTGGGGTCAGTGAATGTGGAGGCGGGGTAAATGAATGTGGAGGCGGGGTCTGTGAATGTGGGGGCGGGGTCAGTCAATGTGGGGGCAGGGGGCAGTGAATGTGGAGGCGGGGTCACTGAATGTAGAGGCGGGGTAAGTGAATGTGGAGGCGGGGTCTGTGAATGTGAAGGCATGGTCAGTGAATGTGGGGGTGGGGTCAGTGAATGTGGAGGCGGGGTGAATGAATGTGGAGGCGGGGTCTGTGAATGTGGGGGCGGGGTCAGTCAATGTGGGGGCAGGTGTCAGTGAATGTGGAGGCGGGGTCACTGAATGTAGAGGCAGGGTAAGTGAATGTGGAGGCGGGGTCTGTGAATGTGAAGGCAGGGTCAGTGAATGTGGGGGTGGGGTCAGTGAATGTGGAGGCGGGGTAAATGAATGTGGAGGCGGGGTCTGTGAATGTGGGGGCGGGGTCAGTCAATGTGGGGGCAGGGGTCAGTGAATGTGGAGGCAGGGTCAGTGAATGTGAAGGCAGGGTAAGTGAATGTGAAGGCAGGGTCACTGAATGTAGAGGCAGGGTAAGTGAATGTGGAGGCGGGGTCTGTGAATGTGAAGGCAGGGTCAGTGAATGTGGGGATGGGGTCAGTGAATGTGGAGGCGGGGTAAATGAATGTGGAGGCGGGGTCTGTGAATGGGGGCGGGGTCAGTCAATGTGGGGGCAGGGGTCACTGAATGTAGAGGCGGGGTAAGTGAATGTGGAGGCGGGGTCTGTGAAAGTGAAGGCAGGGCCAGTGAATGTGGGGGTGGGGTCAGTGAATGTGGAGGCGGGGTAAATTAATGTGGGGGCGGGGTCTGTGAATGTGGGGGCGGGGTCAGTGAATGTGCAGACGGGGTCAGAGCATGTGGAGGCGGGGTCAGTGAATGTGGAGGCGGGGTCAGTGAATGTGGGGGTGGGGTCAGTGAATGTGGAGGCGGGGTCAGTGAATGTGCGGACGGGGTCAGTGCATGTGGAGGCGGGGTCAGTGAATGTGGGGGCGGGGTCTGTGAATGTAGAGGCGGGGTCAGTGAATGTGCAGACGGGGTCAGTGCATGTGGAGGCGGGGTCAGTGAATGTGGAGGCGGGGTCAGTGAATGTGGGGGTGGGGTCAGTGAATGTGGAGGCGGGGTAAATGAATGTGGGGGCGGGGGTCACTGAATGTGAAGGCAGGGTCAGTGAATGTGGGGGTGGGGTCAGTGAATGTGGAGGCGGGGTAAATGAATGTGGAGGCGGGGTCTGTGAATGTGGGGGCGGGATCAGTCAATGTGGGGGCAGGGGTCAGTGAATGTGGAGGCGGGGTCACTGAATGTAGAGGCGGGGTAAGTGAATGTGGAGGCGGGGTCTGTGAATGTGAAGGCAGGGCCAGTGAATGTGGGGGTGGGGTCAGTGAATGTGGAGGCGGGGTAAATGAATGTGGGGGCGGGGTCTGTGAATGTGGGGGCGGGGTCAGTGAATGTGCAGACGGGGTCAGTGCATGTGGAGGCGGGGTCAGTGAATGTGGAGGCGGGGTCAGTGAATGTGGGGGCGGGGTCAGTGAATGTGGAGGCGGGGTCAGTGAATGTGGGGGTGGGGTCAGTGAATGTGGAGGCGGGGTAAATGAATGTGGGGGCGGGGGTCACTGAATGTGAAGGCAGGGTCAGTGAATGTGGGGGTGGGGTCAGTGAATGTGGAGGCGGGGTAAATGAATGTGGAGGCGGGGTCTGTGAATGTGGAGGCGGGGTAAGTGAATGTGGAGGCGGGGTCACTGAATGTGAAGGCAGGGTCAGTGAATGTGGGGGTGGGGTCAGTGAATGTGGAGGCGGGGTAAATGAATGTGGAGGCGGGGTCTGTGAATGTGGGGGCGGGATCAGTCAATGTGGGGGCAGGGGTCAGTGAATGTGGAGGCGGGGTCACTGAATGTGGAGGCGGGGTCAGTGAATGTGGGGGTGGGGTCAGTGAATGTGGAGGCGGGGTAAATGAATGTGGGGGCGGGGGTCACTGAATGTGAAGGCAGGGTCAGTGAATGTGGGGGTGGGGTCAGTGAATGTGGAGGCGGGGTAAATGAATGTGGAGGCGGGGTCTGTGAATGTGGAGGCGGGGTAAGTGAATGTGGAGGCGGGGTCACTGAATGTGAAGGCAGGGTCAGTGAATGTGGGGGTGGGGTCAGTGAATGTGGAGGCGGGGTAAATGAATGTGGAGGCGGGGTCTGTGAATGTGGGGGCGGGATCAGTCAATGTGGGGGCAGGGGTCAGTGAATGTGGAGGCGGGGTCACTGAATGTAGAGGCGGGGTAAGTGAATGTGGAGGCGGGGTCTGTGAATGTGAAGGCAGGGCCAGTGAATGTGGGGGTGGGGTCAGTGAATGTGGAGGCGGGGTAAATGAATGTGGGGGCGGGGTCTGTGAATGTGGGGGCGGGGTCAGTGAATGTGCAGACGGGGTCAGTGTATGTTGAGGCGGGGTCAGTGAATGTGGAGGCGGGGTCAGTGAATGTGGGGGTGGGGTCAGTGAATGTGGAGGCGGGGTAAATGAATGTGAAGGCAGGGTCACTGAATGTGAAGGCAGGGTCAGTGAATGTGGGGGTGGGGTCAGTGAATGTGGAGGCAGGGTAAATGAATGTGGAGGCGGGGTCTGTGAATGTGGGGGCGGGATCAGTCAATGTGGGGGCAGGGGTCAGTGAATGTGGAGGCGGGGTCACTGAATGTAGAGGCGGGGTAAGTGAATGTGGAGGCGGGGTCTGTGAATGTGAAGGCAGGGCCAGTTAATGTGGGGGTGGGGTCAGTGAATGTGGAGGCGGGGTAAATGAATGTGGAGGCGGGGTCTGTGAATGTGGGGGCGGGGTCAGTCAATGTGGGGGCAGGGGTCAGTGAATGTGGAGGCGGGGTCACTGAATGTAGAGGCGGGGTCAGTGAATGTGGGGGTGGGGTCAGTGAATGGGGCAGGGTCAGTGAATGTGAAGGCGGGGTAAGTGAATGTGAAGGCAGGGTCACTGAATGTGAAGGCAGGGTCAGTGAATGTGGGGGTGGGGTCAGTGAATGTGGGGGTGGGGTCAGTGAATGTGGAGGTGGGGTCTGTGAATGTGGGGGCGGGGTCAGTCAATGTGGGGGCAGGGGTCAGTGAATGTGGAGGCGGGGTCACTTAATGTGGAGGCGGGGTAAGTGAATGTGGAGGCGGGGTCTGTGAATGTGAAGGCAGGGTCAGTGAATGTGGGGGTGGGGTCAGTGAATGTGGAGGCGGGGTCTGTGAATGTGGGGGCGGGGTCAGTCAATGTGGGGGCAGGGGTCAGTGAATGTGGAGGCGGGGTCACTGAATGTAGAGGCGGGGTAAGTGAATGTGGAGGCGGGGTCAGTGAATGTGAAGGCGGGGTAAGTGAATGTGAAGGCAGGGTCACTGAATGTGAAGGCAGGGTCAGTGAATGTGGGGGTGGGGTCAGTGAATGTGGAGGCGGGGTAAATGAATGTGGAGGCGGGGTCTGTGAATGTGGGGGCGGGGTCAGTCAATGTGGGGGCAGGGGGCAGTGAATGTGGAGGCGGGGTCACTGAATGTAGAGGCGGGGTAAGTGAATGTGGAGGCGGGGTCTGTGAATGTGAAGGCATGGTCAGTGAATGTGGGGGTGGGGTCAGTGAATGTGGAGGCGGGGTGAATGAATGTGGAGGCGGGGTCTGTGAATGTGGGGGCGGGGTCAGTCAATGTGGGGGCAGGTGTCAGTGAATGTGGAGGCGGGGTCACTGAATGTAGAGGCAGGGTAAGTGAATGTGGAGGCGGGGTCTGTGAATGTGAAGGCAGGGTCAGTGAATGTGGGGGTGGGGTCAGTGAATGTGGAGGCGGGGTAAATGAATGTGGAGGCGGGGTCTGTGAATGTGGGGGCGGGGTCAGTCAATGTGGGGGCAGGGGTCAGTGAATGTGGAGGCAGGGTCAGTGAATGTGAAGGCAGGGTAAGTGAATGTGAAGGCAGGGTCACTGAATGTAGAGGCAGGGTAAGTGAATGTGGAGGCGGGGTCTGTGAATGTGAAGGCAGGGTCAGTGAATGTGGGGGTGGGGTCAGTGAATGTGGAGGCGGGGTAAATGAATGTGGAGGCGGGGTCTGTGAATGGGGGCGGGGTCAGTCAATGTGGGGGCAGGGGTCAGTGAATGGAGGCGGGGTCACTGAATGTAGAGGCGGGGTAATTGAATGTGGAGGCGGGGTCTGTGAATGTGGAGGCGGGGTCAGTGAATGTGGAGGCGGGATCAGTGAATGTGGAAGCAGGGTCACTGAATGTGAAGGCAGGGTCAGTGAATGTGGAGGCAGGGTCACTGAATGTGAAGGCAGGGTCAGTGAATGTGGGGGTGGGGTCAGTGAATGTGGAGGCGGGGTAAATGAATGTGGAGGCGGGGTCTGTGAATGTGGGGGCGGGGTCAGTCAATGTGGGGGCAGGGGTCAGTGAATGTGGAGGCGGGGTCACTGAATGTAGAGGCGGGGTAAGTGAATGTGGAGGCGGGGTCTGCGAATGTGAAGGCAGGGTCAGTGAATGTGGGGGTGGGGTCAGTGAATGTGGAGGCGGGGTAAATGAATGTGGAGGCGGGGTCTGTGAATGTGGGGGCGGGGTCAGTCAATGTGGGGGCAGGGGTCAGTGAATGTGGAGGCGGGGTCACTGAATGTAGAGGCGGGGTAAGTGAATGTGGAAGCGGGGTCTGTGAATGTGGAGGCGGGGTCAGTGAATGTGGAGGCGGGATCACTGAATGTGGAAGCAGGGTCACTGAATGTGAAGGCAGGGTCAGTGAATGTGGGGGCGGGGGTCAGTGAATGTGGGCGTGCGGGTCAGTGAATGTGGGGGCGAGGACCGCGAATGTGGGAGCGGGGCCTGTGGGTGTAAGGTTACTGAATGTGGAGGCGGGGTCAGTGAATGGGGGCGGGGTCAGTAAATGTGCAGGCGGGGTCACTGAATGTGGGGGTGGGGTCAGTGAATGGGGCGGGGTCAGTGAATGGGGCAGGGTCAGTGAATGTGTAGGCAGGGTCAGTGAATGTGGGGGCGGGGTCACTGAATGTGGAGGTAGGGTCAGTGAATGTGTAGGCGGGGTCACTGAATGTGGGGGCGTGGTCAGTGAATGGGGTGGGGTCAGTGAATGGGGCAGGGTCAGTAAATGTGTAGGCAGGGTCTGTGAATGTGGGGGTGGGGTCACTGAATGTGGAGGCGGGGTCAGTGAATGGGGTGGGGTCAGTGAATGGGGCAGGGTCAGTGAATGTGTAGGCAGGGTCAGTGAATGTGGGGGCGGGGTCACTGAATGTGGAGGCGGGGTCACTGAATGTGGAGGCAGGGTCAGTGAATGTGTAGGCGGGGTCAGTGAATGTGGGGGCGGGGGTCAGTGAATGTGTAGGCAGAGTCAGTGAATGTGGGGGCGGGGTCACTGAATGTAGAGGCGGGGTTACTGAATGTGGGGGCGGGGGTCAGTGAATGTGGGGGTGGGGTCAGTGAAGTGTAGGCAGGGTCAGTGAATGTGGGGGCGGGGTCACTGAATGTGGAGGCGGGACACTGAATGTGGGGGTGGGCTCAGTGAATGTGGAGGCAGGGTCAGTGAATGGGGCGGGTCAGTGAATGGGGCAGGGGCAGTAAATGTGTAGGCAGGGTCAGTGAATGTGGGGGTGCGGGTCAGTGAATGTGAAGGCGGGTCAGTGAATGGGGCAGGGTCAGTGAATGTGGAGGCGGGGGAAGTGAATGTGGAGGCAGGGTAAGTGAGTGTGGAGGCGGGGTCACTGAATGTGCAGGCGGGGTCACTAAATGTGGGGCTAGGGGTCTGTGAATGTGGGGGCGGGGTCAGTGAATGTGGGGGCAGGGGTCAGTGAATGTGGAGGTGGGGTCACTGAATGTAGAGGCGGGGTAAGTGAATGTGGAGGCGGGGTCTGTGAATGTGAAGGCAGGGTCAGTGAATGTGGGGGTGGGGTCAGTGAATGTGGAGGCGGGGTCACTGAATGTGGAAGCAGGGTCACTGAATGTGAAGGCAGGGTCAGTGAATGTGGGGGTGGGGTCAGTGAATGTGGAGGCGGGGTAAATGAATGTGGAGGCGGGGTCTGTGAATGTGGGGGCGGGGTCAGTTAATGTGGGGGCAGGGGGCAGTGAATGTGGAGGCGGGGTCACTGAATGTAGAGGCGGGGTAAGTGAATGTGGAGGCGGGGTCTGTGAATGTGGAGGCGGGGTCACTGAATGTGGAGGCGGGATCACTGAATGTGGAAGCAGGGTCACTGAATGTGAAGGCAGGGTCAGTGAATGTGGGGGCGGGGGTCAGTGAATGTGGGCGTGCGGGTCAGTGAATGTGAAGGCGGGGTCAGTGAATGTGGGGGCGGGGGTCAGAGAATGTGGAGGTGGGGTCACTGAATGGAGGCGGGGTCAGTGAATGTGGGGGTGGGGTCAGTGAATGTGGAGGCGGGGTCAGTGAATGTGCAGACGGGGTCAGTGCATGTGGAGGCGGGGTCAGTGAATGTGGGGGCGGGGTCTGTGAATGTGGAGGCAGGGTCAGTGAATGTGCAGACGGGGTCAGTGCATGTGGAGGCGGGGTCAGTGAATGTGGAGGCGGGGTCAGTGAATGTGGGGGTTGGGGTCAGTGAATGTGGAGGCGGGGTAAATGAATGTGGGGGCGGGGGTCACTGAATGTGAAGGCAGGGTCAGTGAATGTGGGGGTGGGGTCAGTGAATGTGGAGGCGGGGTAAATGAATGTGGAGGCGGGGTCTGTGAATGTGGGGGCGGGGTCAGTGAATGTGCAGACGGGGTCAGTGCATGTGGAGGCGGGGTCAGTGAATGTGGAGGCGGGGTCAGTGAATGTGGGGGCGGGGTCAGTGAATGTGGAGGCGGGGTCAGTGAATGTGGGGCTGGGGTCAGTGAATGTAGAGGCGGGGTAAGTGAATGTGGAGGCGGGGTCACTGAATGTGAAGGCAGGGTCAGTGAATGTGGGGGTGGGGTCAGTGAATGTGGAGGCGGGGTAAATGAATGTGGAGGTGGGGTCTGTAAATGTGGGGGCGGGATCAGTCAAAGTAGGGGCAGGGGTCAGTGAATGTGGAGGCGGGGTCACTGAATGTAGAGGCGGGGTAAGTGAATGTGGAGGTGGGGTCTGTGAATGTGAAGGCAGGGCCAGTGAATGTGGGGGTGGGGTCAGTGAATGTGGAGGCGGGGTACATGAATGTGGGGGCGGGGTCTGTGAATGTGGGGGCGGGGTCAGTGAATGTGCAGACGGGGTCAATGCATGTGGAGGCGGGGTCAGTGAATGTGGAGGCGGGGTCAGTGAATGTGGGGGTGGGGTCAGTGAATGTGGAGGCGGGGTAAATGAATGTGAAGGCAGGGTCACTGAATGTGAAGGCAGGGTCAGTGAATGTGGGGGTGGGGTCAGTGAATGTGGAGGCGGGGTAAATGAATGTGGAGGCGGGGTCTGTGAATGTGGGGGCGGGATCAGTCAATGTCGGGGCAGGGGTCAGTGAATGTGGAGGCGGGGTCACTGAATGTAGAGGCGGGGTAAGTGAATGTGGAGGCGGGGTCTGTGAATGTGAAGGCAGGGCCAGTGAATGTGGGGGTGGGGTCAGTGAATGTGGAGGCGGGGTAAATGAATGTGGAGGCGGGGTCTGTGAATGTGGGGGCGGGGTCAGTCAATGTGGGGGCAGGGGTCAGTGAATGTGGAGGCGGGGTCACTGAATGTAGAGGCGGGGTCAGTGAATGTGGGGGTGGGGTCAGTGAATGGGGCAGGGTCAGTGAATGTGAAGGCGGGGTAAGTGAATGTGAAGGCAGGGTCACTGAATGTGAAGGCAGGGTCAGTGAATGTGGGGGTGGGGTCAGTGAATGTGGGGGTGGGGTCAGTGAATGTGGAGGCGGGGTCTGTGAATGTGGGGGCGGGGTCAGTCAATGTGGGGGCAGGGGTCAGTGAATGTGGAGGCGGGGTCACTGAATGTGGAGGCGGGGTAAGTGAATGTGGAGGCGGGGTCTGTGAATGTGAAGGCAGGGTCAGTGAATGTGGGGGTGGGGTCAGTGAATGTGGAGGCGGGGTCTGTGAATGTGGGGGCGGGGTCAGTCAATGTGGGGGCAGGGGTCAGTGAATGTGGAGGCGGGGTCACTGAATGTAGAGGCGGGGTAAGTGAATGTGGAGGCGGGGTCAGTGAATGTGAAGGCGGGGTAAGTGAATGTGAAGGCAGGGTCACTGAATGTGAAGGCAGGGTCAGTGAATGTGGGGGTGGGGTCAGTGAATGTGGAGGCAGGGTAAATGAATGTGGAGGCGGGGTCTGTGAATGTGGGGGCGGGATCAGTCAATGTGGGGGCAGGGGTCAGTGAATGTGGAGGCGGGGTCACTGAATGTAGAGGCGGGGTAAGTGAATGTGGAGGCGGGGTCTGTGAATGTGAAGGCAGGGCCAGTTAATGTGGGGGTGGGGTCAGTGAATGTGGAGGCGGGGTAAATGAATGTGGAGGCGGGGTCTGTGAATGTGGGGGCGGGGTCAGTCAATGTGGGGGCAGGGGTCAGTGAATGTGGAGGCGGGGTCACTGAATGTAGAGGCGGGGTCAGTGAATGTGGGGGTGGGGTCAGTGAATGGGGCAGGGTCAGTGAATGTGAAGGCGGGGTAAGTGAATGTGAAGGCAGGGTCACTGAATGTGAAGGCAGGGTCAGTGAATGTGGGGGTGGGGTCAGTGAATGTGGGGGTGGGGTCAGTGAATGTGGAGGTGGGGTCTGTGAATGTGGGGGCGGGGTCAGTCAATGTGGGGGCAGGGGTCAGTGAATGTGGAGGCGGGGTCACTGAATGTGGAGGCGGGGTAAGTGAATGTGGAGGCGGGGTCTGTGAATGTGAAGGCAGGGTCAGTGAATGTGGGGGTGGGGTCAGTGAATGTGGAGGCGGGGTCTGTGAATGTGGGGGCGGGGTCAGTCAATGTGGGGGCAGGGGTCAGTGAATGTGGAGGCGGGGTCACTGAATGTAGAGGCGGGGTAAGTGAATGTGGAGGCGGGGTCAGTGAATGTGAAGGCGGGGTAAGTGAATGTGAAGGCAGGGTCACTGAATGTGAAGGCAGGGTCAGTGAATGTGGGGGTGGGGTCAGTGAATGTGGAGGCGGGGTAAATGAATGTGGAGGCGGGGTCTGTGAATGTGGGGGCGGGGTCAGTCAATGTGGGGGCAGGGGGCAGTGAATGTGGAGGCGGGGTCACTGAATGTAGAGGCGGGGTAAGTGAATGTGGAGGCGGGGTCTGTGAATGTGAAGGCATGGTCAGTGAATGTGGGGGTGGGGTCAGTGAATGTGGAGGCGGGGTGAATGAATGTGGAGCCGGGGTCTGTGAATGTGGGGGCGGGGTCAGTCAATGTGGGGGCAGGTGTCAGTGAATGTGGAGGCGGGGTCACTGAATGTAGAGGCAGGGTAAGTGAATGTGGAGGCGGGGTCTGTGAATGTGAAGGCAGGGTCAGTGAATGTGGGGGTGGGGTCAGTGAATGTGGAGGCGGGGTAAATGAATGTGGAGGCGGGGTCTGTGAATGTGGGGGCGGGGTCAGTCAATGTGGGGGCAGGGGTCAGTGAATGTGGAGGCAGGGTCAGTGAATGTGAAGGCAGGGTAAGTGAATGTGAAGGCAGGGTCACTGAATGTAGAGGCAGGGTAAGTGAATGTGGAGGCGGGGTCTGTGAATGTGAAGGCAGGGTCAGTGAATGTGGGGGTGGGGTCAGTGAATGTGGAGGCGGGGTAAATGAATGTGGAGGCGGGGTCTGTGAATGGGGGCGGGGTCAGTCAATGTGGGGGCAGGGGTCAGTGAATGGAGGCGGGGTCACTGAATGTAGAGGCGGGGTAAGTGAATGTGGAGGCGGGGTCTGTGAATGTGGAGGCGGGGTCAGTGAATGTGGAGGCGGGATCAGTGAATGTGGAAGCAGGGTCACTGAATGTGAAGGCAGGGTCAGTGAATGTGGAGGCAGGGTCACTGAATGTGAAGGCAGGGTCAGTGAATGTGGGGGTGGGGTCAGTGAATGTGGAGGCGGGGTAAATGAATGTGGAGGCGGGGTCTGTGAATGTGGGGGCGGGGTCAGTCAATGTGGGGGCAGGGGTCAGTGAATGTGGAGGCGGGGTCACTGAATGTAGAGGCGGGGTAAGTGAATGTGGAGGCGGGGTCTGCGAATGTGAAGGCAGGGTCAGTGAATGTGGGGGTGGGGTCAGTGAATGTGGAGGCGGGGTAAATGAATGTGGAGGCGGGGTCTGTGAATGTGGGGGCGGGGTCAGTCAATGTGGGGGCAGGGGTCAGTGAATGTGGAGGCGGGGTCACTGAATGTAGAGGCGGGGTAAGTGAATGTGGAAGCGGGGTCTGTGAATGTGGAGGCGGGGTCAGTGAATGTGGAGGCGGGATCACTGAATGTGGAAGCAGGGTCACTGAATGTGAAGGCAGGGTCAGTGAATGTGGGGGCGGGGGTCAGTGAATGTGGGCGTGCGGGTCAGTGAATGTGGGGGCGAGGACCGCGAATGTGGGAGCGGGGCCTGTGGGTGTAAGGTTACTGAATGTGGAGGCGGGGTCAGTGAATGGGGGCGGGGTCAGTAAATGTGCAGGCGGGGTCACTGAATGTGGGGGTGGGGTCAGTGAATGGGGCGGGGTCAGTGAATGGGGCAGGGTCAGTGAATGTGTAGGCAGGGTCAGTGAATGTGGGGGCGGGGTCACTGAATGTGGAGGCGGGGTCACTGAATGTGGAGGTAGGGTCAGTGAATGTGTAGGCGGGGTCACTGAATGTGGGGGCGTGGTCAGTGAATGGGGTGGGGTCAGTGAATGGGGCAGGGTCAGTAAATGTGTAGGCAGGGTCTGTGAATGTGGGGGTGGGGTCACTGAATGTGGAGGCGGGGTCAGTGAATGGGGTGGGGTCAGTGAATGGGGCAGGGTCAGTGAATGTGTAGGCAGGGTCAGTGAATGTGGGGGCGGGGTCACTGAATGTGGAGGCGGGGTCACTGAATGTGGAGGCAGGGTCAGTGAATGTGTAGGCGGGGTCAGTGAATGTGGGGGCGGGGGTCAGTGAATGTGTAGGCAGAGTCAGTGAATGTGGGGGCGGGGTCACTGAATGTAGAGGCGGGGTTACTGAATGTGGGGGCGGGGGTCAGTGAATGTGGGGGTGGGGTCAGTGAAGTGTAGGCAGGGTCAGTGAATGTGGGGGCGGGGTCACTGAATGTGGAGGCGGGACACTGAATGTGGGGGTGGGCTCAGTGAATGTGGAGGCAGGGTCAGTGAATGGGGCGGGTCAGTGAATGGGGCAGGGGCAGTAAATGTGTAGGCAGGGTCAGTGAATGTGGGGGTGCGGGTCAGTGAATGTGAAGGCGGGTCAGTGAATGGGGCAGGGTCAGTGAATGTGGAGGCGGGGGAAGTGAATGTGGAGGCAGGGTAAGTGAGTGTGGAGGCGGGGTCACTGAATGTGCAGGCGGGGTCACTAAATGTGGGGCTAGGGGTCTGTGAATGTGGGGGCGGGGTCAGTGAATGTGGGGGCAGGGGTCAGTGAATGTGGAGGTGGGGTCACTGAATGTAGAGGCGGGGTAAGTGAATGTGGAGGCGGGGTCAGTGAATGTGGAGGCGAGGTCAGTGAATGTGGAGGCGGGGTCACTGAATGTGGAAGCAGGGTCACTGAATGTGAAGGCAGGGTCAGTGAATGTGGGGGTGGGGTCAGTGAATGTGGAGGCGGGGTAAATGAATGTGGAGGCGGGGTCTGTGAATGTGGGGGCGGGGTCAGTTAATGTGGGGGCAGGGGTCAGTGAATGTGGAGGCGGGGTCACTGAATGTAGAGGCGGGGTAAGTGAATGTGGAGGCGGGGTCTGTGAATGTGGAGGCGGGGTCACTGAATGTGGAGGCGGGATCACTGAATGTGGAAGCAGGGTCACTGAATGTGAAGGCAGGGTCAGTGAATGTGGGGGCGGGGGTCAGTGAATGTGGGCGTGCGGGTCAGTGAATGTGAAGGCGGGGTCAGTGAATGTGGGGGCGGGGGTCAGAGAATGTGGAGGTGGGGTCACTGAATGGAGGCGGGGTCAGTGAATGTGGGGGTGGGGTCAGTGAATGTGGAGGCGGGGTCAGTGAATGTGCAGACGGGGTCAGTGCATGTGGAGGCGGGGTCAGTGAATGTGGGGGCGGGGTCTGTGAATGTGGAGGCAGGGTCAGTGAATGTGCAGACGGGGTCAGTGCATGTGGAGGCGGGGTCAGTGAATGTGGAGGCGGGGTCAGTGAATGTGGGGGTTGGGGTCAGTGAATGTGGAGGCGGGGTAAATGAATGTGGGGGCGGGGGTCACTGAATGTGAAGGCAGGGTCAGTGAATGTGGGGGTGGGGTCAGTGAATGTGGAGGCGGGGTAAATGAATGTGGAGGCGGGGTCTGTGAATGTGGGGGCGGGGTCAGTGAATGTGCAGACGGGGTCAGTGCATGTGGAGGCGGGGTCAGTGAATGTGGAGGCGGGGTCAGTGAATGTGGGGGCGGGGTCAGTGAATGTGGAGGCGGGGTCAGTGAATGTGGGGCTGGGGTCAGTGAATGTAGAGGCGGGGTAAGTGAATGTGGAGGCGGGGTCACTGAATGTGAAGGCAGGGTCAGTGAATGTGGGGGTGGGGTCAGTGAATGTGGAGGCGGGGTAAATGAATGTGGAGGTGGGGTCTGTAAATGTGGGGGCGGGATCAGTCAATGTAGGGGCAGGGGTCAGTGAATGTGGAGGCGGGGTCACTGAATGTAGAGGCGGGGTAAGTGAATGTGGAGGTGGGGTCTGTGAATGTGAAGGCAGGGCCAGTGAATGTGGGGGTGGGGTCAGTGAATGTGGAGGCGGGGTACATGAATGTGGGGGCGGGGTCTGTGAATGTGGGGGCGGGGTCAGTGAATGTGCAGACGGGGTCAATGCATGTGGAGGCGGGGTCAGTGAATGTGGAGGCGGGGTCAGTGAATGTGGGGGTGGGGTCAGTGAATGTGGAGGCGGGGTAAATGAATGTGAAGGCAGGGTCACTGAATGTGAAGGCAGGGTCAGTGAATGTGGGGGTGGGGTCAGTGAATGTGGAGGCGGGGTAAATGAATGTGGAGGCGGGGTCTGTGAATGTGGGGGCGGGATCAGTCAATGTCGGGGCAGGGGTCAGTGAATGTGGAGGCGGGGTCACTGAATGTAGAGGCGGGGTAAGTGAATGTGGAGGCGGGGTCTGTGAATGTGAAGGCAGGGCCAGTGAATGTGGGGGTGGGGTCAGTGAATGTGGAGGCGGGGTAAATGAATGTGGAGGCGGGGTCTGTGAATGTGGGGGCGGGGTCAGTCAATGTGGGGGCAGGGGTCAGTGAATGTGGAGGCGGGGTCACTGAATGTAGAGGCGGGGTCAGTGAATGTGGGGGTGGGGTCAGTGAATGGGGCAGGGTCAGTGAATGTGAAGGCGGGGTAAGTGAATGTGAAGGCAGGGTCACTGAATGTGAAGGCAGGGTCAGTGAATGTGGGGGTGGGGTCAGTGAATGTGGGGGTGGGGTCAGTGAATGTGGAGGCGGGGTAAATGAATGTGGAGGCGGGGTCTGTGAATGTGGGGCCGGGGTCAGTCAATGTGGGGGCAGGGGTCAGTGAATGTGGAGGCGGGGTCACTGAATGTAGAGACGGGGTAAGTGAATGTGGAGGCGGGGTCTGTGAATGTGAAGGCAGGGTCAGTGAATGTGGGGGTGGGGTCAGTGAATGTGGAGGCGGGGTAAATGAATGTGGAGGCGGGGTCTGTGAATGTGGGGGCGGGGTCAGTGAATGTGGGTGCAGGGGTCAGTGAATGTGGAGGCAGGGTCAGTGAATGTGAAGGCGGGGTAAGTTAATGTGAAGGCAGGGTCACTGAATGTGAAGGCAGGGTCAGTGAATGTGGGGGTGGGGTCAGTGAATGTGGAGGCGGGGTAAATGAATGTGGAGGCGGGGTCTGTGAATGTGGGGGCGGGGTCTGTGAATGTGGGGGCGGGGTCAGTCAATGTGGGGGCAGGGGTCAGTGAATGTGGAGGCGGGGTCACTGAATGTAGAGGCGGGGTAAGTGAATGTGGAGGCGGGGTCTGTGAATGTGAAGGCAGGGTCAGTGAATGTGGGGGTGGGGTCAGTGAATGTGGAGGCGGGGTAAATGAATGTGGAGGCGGGGTCTGTGAATGTGGGGGCGGGGTCAGTCAATGTGGGGGCAGGGGTCAGTGAATGTGGAGGCGGGGTCACTGAATGTAGAGGCGGGGTAAGTGAATGTGGAGGCGGGGTCTGTGAATGTGAAGGCAGGGTCAGTGAATGTGGGGGTGTGGTCAGTGAATGTGGAGGCGGGGTAAATGAATGTGGAGGCGGGGTCTGTGAATGGGGGCGGGGTCAGTCAATGTGGGGGCAGGGGTCAGTGAATGTGGAGGCGGGGTCTGTGAATGTGGGGGCGGGATCAGTCAATGTCGGGGCAGGGGTCAGTGAATGTGGAGGCGGGGTCACTGAATGTAGAGGCGGGGTAAGTGAATGTGGAGGCGGGGTCTGTGAATGTGAAGGCAGGGCCAGTGAATGTGGGGGTGGGGTCAGTGAATGTGGAGGCGGGGTAAATGAATGTGGAGGCGGGGTCTGTGAATGTGGGGGCGGGGTCAGTCAATGTGGGGGCAGGGGTCAGTGAATGTGGAGGCGGGGTCACTGAATGTAGAGGCGGGGTCAGTGAATGTGGGGGTGGGGTCAGTGAATGGGGCAGGGTCAGTGAATGTGAAGGCGGGGTAAGTGAATGTGAAGGCAGGGTCACTGAATGTGAAGGCAGGGTCAGTGAATGTGGGGGTGGGGTCAGTGAATGTGGGGGTGGGGTCAGTGAATGTGGAGGTGGGGTAAATGAATGTGGAGGCGGGGTCTGTGAATGTGGGCCCGGGGTCAGTCAATGTGGGGGCAGGGGTCAGTGAATGAGGAGGCGGGGTCACTGAATGTAGAGGCGGGGTAAGTGAATGTGGAGGCGGGGTCTGTGAATGTGAAGGCAGGGTCAGTGAATGTGGGGGTGGGGTCAGTGAATGTGGAGGCGGGGTAAATGAATGTGGAGGCGGGGTCTGTGAATGTGGGGGCGGGGTCAGTGAATGTGGGGGCAGGGGTCAGTGAATGTGGAGGCAGGGTCAGTGAATGTGAAGGCGGGGTAAGTGAATGTGAAGGTAGGGTCACTGAATGTGAAGGCAGGGTCAGTGAATGTGGGGGTGGGGTCAGTGAATGTGGAGGCGGGGTAAATGAATGTGGAGGCGGGGTCTGTGAATGTGGGGGCGGGGTCTGTGAATGTGGGGGTGGGGTCAGTCAATGTGGGGGCAGGGGTCAGTGAATGTGGAGGCGGGGTCACTGAATGTAGAGGCGGGGTAAGTGAATGTGGAGGCGGGGTCTGTGAATGTGAAGGCAGGGTCAGTGAATGTGGGGGTGGGGTCAGTGAATGTGGAGGCGGGGTAAATGAATGTGGAGGCGGGGTCTGTGAATGTGGGGGCGGGGTCAGTCAATGTGGGGGCAGGGGTCAGTGAATGTGGAGGCGGGGTCACTGAATGTAGAGGCGGGGTAAGTGAATGTGGAGGCGGGGTCTGTGAATGTGAAGGCAGGGTCAGTGAATGTGGGGGTGTGGTCAGTGAATGTGGAGGCGGGGTAAATGAATGTGGAGGCGGGGTCTGTGAATGTGGGGGCAGGGTCAGTCAATGTGGGGGCAGGGGGCAGTGAATGTGGAGGCGGGGTCACTGAATGTAGAGGCGGGGTAAGTGAATGTGGAGGCGGGGTCAGTGAATGTGAAGGCGGGGTAAGTGAATGTGAAGGCAGGGTCACTGAATGTGAAGGCAGGGTCAGTAAATGTGGGGGTGGGGTCAGTGATTGTGGAGGCGGGGTAAATGAATGTGGAGGCGGGGTCTGTGAATGTGAAGGCAGGGTCAGTGAATGTGGGGGTGGGGTCAGTTAATGTGGAGGCGGGGTAAATGTTATGTTATGTTATGTTATGTTAAAATGATTTTTATAGAGCGCACGGCTACTCAAAAAGAGTGTCCCGGCGCTTTAATTGAAGAAGGCTGCAGTAAACTAACATAACACATTAAAAGAGAAAGAGAGACCAAAATAAAAAACAGCACACAAAGAAGGCCTACTGGATAAACAGCCAGGTCTTAAGATCCTTTCTAAAGGCTAATAAGCTAGTGGCTCCCCGGAGGGAAAGGGGCAAAGAATTCCATAATTGGGGCGCCAGTAATCCAAAGGAGCGACCTCCCAGACGTGCTCTCTTCACTCGTGGGACAGTAGCCAAAAATAAGGATTCTGACCTCAGAGAGCGAGCTGGTTGATAAAAAGTCAATCTCCTCTGGAGATACTTCGCTCCCGACGCATGGAGGGCCTTATATGTCAAAGTCAGAGCCTTAAAGGCAATCCGCTTACGGATTGGGAGCCAATGTAAGGTCTGGAGCAAACCCGCAGCACTGGTGCGCCTATTCACTCCGTAGATCGCTCTTGCCGCAGCATTCTGTACAACCTGCAGCCGCTGTAACAGGTACTCTGGCAGGCCCAGGTATAGAATGTTCGAATAATCCAACCTGGAGCCTATCAGGGCCTGTACAGTCAGCTTCCGGTGCTCCTCCGATAACAGGGGAAGAAACCTCCGAAGCATCCTAAGGAGGCCAAAACACATGCCCGACACCCCCAGAATCTGGGCTTTCATTGTCAGCCCCGTGTCCATCTTAACACCCAGGTTTTTAGCCATTTGGGATGAACGCGTGGGGGGGAACATGTCGATAGGCCACCAAGCCTGCCAGTCAGGTTCCAAGTCGCACCCGAAGAAGAGTATCTCAGACTTGTCGGAATTGCACTTGAGGCTGTGCAGTTGGAACCATTGAAACACAGCCCCAAGACAATCCCGGATACTCTCTCCCTCAAAATCTCCTCCTCTCTTACACGAGAAGAGGAGCTGGGTATCGTCGGCGTACGATACGATCCGGGCCCCAAGCGACTCCGCCAATGCTGCCAAAGGGGTCATGAAGATATTAAAGAGGGTCGGGCTCAAAATAGAGCCCTGAGGGACCCCGACTCCCAGAGGAGGCATCACGGCGGAATCTGGTGAGGCCCAGACCGTTTGCCGGCGGCCAGCTAGAAAGGAGGAAAACCAGCTGAGCACCGTTCCCCGAAGTCCTATCTCATAGAGTCTTGTGAGAAGACCCGCATGGGGAACGGTGTCAAAGGCCGCCGACAGATCCAACATCACCAGCATGGCTTTGCCCCCTGAATCCAAGATGTCCTTGATTGTTTCGGAGACCTCGAGGAGCGCAGTCTCCGTACTAAGGTTAGGGCGAAAACCTGACTGGGTGGCATGCAGAATCTCATTCGCCTCTAGAAAATTGGAAAGCACCGACTGCACGTGCTTTTCAACAATTTTCGAGAGAGCCGGCAACAGAGAGATAGGCCGATAGTTAACAAGGGCCTTGGGGTCCAGACCAGGCTTCTTGAGCAGCGGGATGACCATTGCCTGCTTCCAAGCCTGCGGGACCACTCCCTGGCACAATGAGAGATTAAGCAGCGGATTGGCCAAAGGGTTGATCACATCAGCCAGTTTCGCCAGTATCTTAGCAGGGCAAGGATCCAAGGGCGAGCCAGATTTCAAGTTGCCCATGAGTGCTAAAGAGGCGGGCTCCGAAATGGATGGAAAAGCGCCCAGTATCAGACCTGGCAAGGCCGGAGGCGATCGAATGGCCTCAGTGGCAGTCCGCACCGCGGATGTAGCCGATGGGAAGGAGGCCTGTATAAGTTGGATCTTGCTCGTGAAAAAACCGGCAAGATCCGCCGCCCAGGAGTCAGAGGACCTCTCCTCAGCGATGTTTATCCGTGGAGATGTAAATTCCCTGACTATAGAGAAAATCTCCTTGCAGGAGTTGGAGGCAGCTTCTATCCTCCCTGCCAGGTAGGCTTTCTTACCTAGGCGAATGTCCCGGTGATACTCCTTAACCATGTATCTATGAATGTGGAGGCGGGGTCTGTGAATGTGGGGGCGGGGTCAGTCAATGTGGGGGCAGGGGTCAGTGAATGTGGAGGCGGGGTCACTGAATGTAGAGGCGGGGTAAGTGAATGTGGAGGCGGGGTCTGTGAATGTGGAGGCGGGGTCAGTGAATGTGGAGGCGGGATCAGTGAATGTGGAAGCAGGGTCACTGAATGTGAAGGCAGGGTCAGTGAATGTGGAGGCAGGGTCACTGAATGTGAAGGCAGGGTCAGTGAATGTGGGGGTGGGGTCAGTGAATGTGGAGGCGGGGTAAATGAATGTGGAGGCGGGGTCTGTGAATGTGGGGGCAGGGTCAGTCAATGTGGGGGCAGGGGTCAGTGAATGTGGAGGCGGAGTAACTGAATGTAGAGGCGGGGTAAGTGAGTGTGGAGGCGGGGTCTGTGAATGTGACGGCAGGGTCAGTGAATGTGGGGGTGGGGTCAGTGAATGTGGAGGCGGGGTAAATGAATGTGGAGGCGGGGTCTGTGAATGTGGGGGCGGGGTCAGTCAATGTGGGGGCAGGGGTCAGTGAATGTGGAGGCGGGGTCACTGAATGTAGAGGCGGGGTAAGTGAATGTGGAGGCGGGGTCTGTGAATGTGGAGGCGGGGTCAGTGAATGTGGAGGTGGGATCACTGAATGTGGAAGCAGGGTCACTGAATGTGAAGGCAGGGTCAGTGAATGTGGGGGCGGGGGTCAGTGAATGTGGGCGTGCGGGTCAGTGAATGTGGGGGCGAGGACCGCGATTGTGGGAGCGGGGCCTGTGGGTGTAAGGTTACTGAATGTGGAGGCGGGGTCAGTGAATGGGGCGGGGTCAGTAAATGTGCAGGCGGGGTCACTGAATGTGGGGGTGGGGTCAGTGAATGGGGCGGGGTCAGTGAATGGGGCAGGGTCAGTGAATGTGTAGGCAGGGTCAGTGAATGTGGGGGCGGGGTCACTGAATGTGGAGGCGGGGTCACTGAATGTGGAGGCAGGGTCAGTGAATGTGGGGGTGGGGTCAGTGAATGTGGAGGCAGGGTAAATGAATGTGGAGGCGGGGTCTGTGAATGTGGGGGCGGGATCAGTCAATGTGGGGGCAGGGGTCAGTGAATGTGGAGGCGGGGTCACTGAATGTAGAGGCGGGGTAAGTGAATGTGGAGGCGGGGTCTGTGAATGTGAAGGCAGGGCCAGTTAATGTGGGGGTGGGGTCAGTGAATGTGGAGGCGGGGTAAATGAATGTGGAGGCGGGGTCTGTGAATGTGGGGGCGGGTCAGTCAATGTGGGGGCAGGGGTCAGTGAATGTGGAGGCGGGGTCACTGAATGTAGAGGCGGGGTCAGTGAATGAGGGGGTGGGGTCAGTGAATGGGGCAGGGTCAGTGAATGTGAAGGCGGGGTAAGTGAATGTGAAGGCAGGGTCACTGAATGTGAAGGCAGGGTCAGTGAATGTGGGGGTGGGGTCAGTGAATGTGGAGGCAGGGTAAATGAATGTGGAGGCGGGGTCTGTGAATGTGGGGGCGGGATCAGTCAATGTGGGGGCAGGGGTCAGTGAATGTGGAGGCGGGGTCACTGAATGTAGAGGCGGGGTAAGTGAATGTGGAGGCGGGGTCTGTGAATGTGAAGGCAGAACCAGTTAATGTGGGGGTGGGGTCAGTGAATGTGGAGGCGGGGTAAATGAATGTGGAGGCGGGGTCTGTGAATGTGGGGGCGGGGTCAGTCAATGTGGGGGCAGGGGTCAGTGAATGTGGAGGCGGGGTCACTGAATGTAGAGGCGGGGTCAGTGAATGTGGGGGTGGGGTCAGTGAATGGGGCAGGGTCAGTGAATGTGAAGGCGGGGTAAGTGAATGTGAAGGCAGGGTCACTGAATGTGAAGGCAGGGTCAGTGAATGTGGGGGTGGGGTCAGTGAATGTGGGGGTGGGGTCAGTGAATGTGGAGGCGGGGTCTGTGAATGTGGGGGCGGGGTCAGTCAATGTGGGGGCAGGGGTCAGTGAATGTGGAGGCGGGGTCACTGAATGTGGAGGCGGGGTAAGTGAATGTGGAGGCGGGGTCTGTGAATGTGAAGGCAGGGTCAGTGAATGTGGGGGTGGGGTCAGTGAATGTGGAGGCGGGGTCTGTGAATGTGGGGGCGGGGTCAGTCAATGTGGGGGCAGGGGTCAGTGAATGTGGAGGCGGGGTCACTGAATGTAGAGGCGGGGTAAGTGAATGTGGAGGCGGGGTCAGTGAATGTGAAGGCGGGGTAAGTGAATGTGAAGGCAGGGTCACTGAATGTGAAGGCAGGGTCAGTGAATGTGGGGGTGGGGTCAGTGAATGTGGAGGCGGGGTAAATGAATTTGGAGGCGGGGTCTGTGAATGTGGGGGCGGGGTCAGTCAATGTGGGGGCAGGGGGCAGTGAATGTGGAGGCGGGGTCACTGAATGTAGAGGCGGGGTAAGTGAATGTGGAGGCGGGGTCTGTGAATGTGAAGGCATGGTCAGTGAATGTGGGGGTGGGGTCAGTGAATGTGGAGGCGGGGTGAATGAATGTGGAGGCGGGGTCTGTGAATGTGGGGGCGGGGTCAGTCAATGTGGGGGCAGGTGTCAGTGAATGTGGAGGCGGGGTCACTGAATGTAGAGGCAGGGTAAGTGAATGTGGAGGCGGGGTCTGTGAATGTGAAGGCAGGGTCAGTGAATGTGGGGGTGGGGTCAGTGAATGTGGAGGCGGGGTAAATGAATGTGGAGGCGGGGTCTGTGAATGTGGGGGCGGGATCAGTCAATGTGGGGGCAGGGGTCAGTGAATGTGGAGGCGGGGTCACTGAATGTAGAGGCGGGGTAAGTGAATGTGGAGGCGGGGTCTGTGAATGTGAAGGCAGGGCCAGTGAATGTGGGGGTGGGGTCAGTGAATGTGGAGGCGGGGTAAATGAATGTGGGGGCGGGGTCTGTGAATGTGGGGGCGGGGTCAGTGAATGTGCAGACGGGGTCAGTGCATGTGGAGGCGGGGTCAGTGAATGTGGAGGCGGGGTCAGTGAATGTGGGGGCGGGGTCAGTGAATGTGGAGGCGGGGTCAGTGAATGTGGGGGTGGGGTCAGTGAATGTGGAGGCGGGGTAAATGAATGTGGGGGCGGGGGTCACTGAATGTGAAGGCAGGGTCAGTGAATGTGGGGGTGGGGTCAGTGAATGTGGAGGCGGGGTAAATGAATGTGGAGGCGGGGTCTGTGAATGTGGAGGCGGGGTAAGTGAATGTGGAGGCGGGGTCACTGAATGTGAAGGCAGGGTCAGTGAATGTGGGGGTGGGGTCAGTGAATGTGGAGGCGGGGTAAATGAATGTGGAGGCGGGGTCTGTGAATGTGGGGGCGGGATCAGTCAATGTGGGGGCAGGGGTCAGTGAATGTGGAGGCGGGGTCACTGAATGTGGAGGCGGGGTCAGTGAATGTGGGGGTGGGGTCAGTGAATGTGGAGGCGGGGTAAATGAATGTGGGGGCGGGGGTCACTGAATGTGAAGGCAGGGTCAGTGAATGTGGGGGTGGGGTCAGTGAATGTGGAGGCGGGGTAAATGAATGTGGAGGCGGGGTCTGTGAATGTGGAGGCGGGGTAAGTGAATGTGGAGGCGGGGTCACTGAATGTGAAGGCAGGGTCAGTGAATGTGGGGGTGGGGTCAGTGAATGTGGAGGCAGGGTAAATGAATGTGGAGGCGGGGTCTGTGAATGTGGGGGCGGGATCAGTCAATGTGGGGGCAGGGGTCAGTGAATGTGGAGGCGGGGTCACTGAATGTAGAGGCGGGGTAAGTGAATGTGGAGGCGGGGTCTGTGAATGTGAAGGCAGGGCCAGTGAATGTGGGGGTGGGGTCAGTGAATGTGGAGGCGGGGTAAATGAATGTGGGGGCGGGGTCTGTGAATGTGGGGGCGGGGTCAGTGAATGTGCAGACGGGGTCAGTGTATGTTGAGGCGGGGTCAGTGAATGTGGAGGCGGGGTCAGTGAATGTGGGGGTGGGGTCAGTGAATGTGGAGGCGGGGTAAATGAATGTGAAGGCAGGGTCACTGAATGTGAAGGCAGGGTCAGTGAATGTGGGGGTGGGGTCAGTGAATGTGGAGGCAGGGTAAATGAATGTGGAGGCGGGGTCTGTGAATGTGGGGGCGGGATCAGTCAATGTGGGGGCAGGGGTCAGTGAATGTGGAGGCGGGGTCACTGAATGTAGAGGCGGGGTAAGTGAATGTGGAGGCGGGGTCTGTGAATGTGAAGGCAGGGCCAGTTAATGTGGGGGTGGGGTCAGTGAATGTGGAGGCGGGGTAAATGAATGTGGAGGCGGGGTCTGTGAATGTGGGGGCGGGGTCAGTCAATGTGGGGGCAGGGGTCAGTGAATGTGGAGGCGGGGTCACTGAATGTAGAGGCGGGGTCAGTGAATGTGGGGGTGGGGTCAGTGAATGGGGCAGGGTCAGTGAATGTGAAGGCGGGGTAAGTGAATGTGAAGGCAGGGTCACTGAATGTGAAGGCAGGGTCAGTGAATGTGGGGGTGGGGTCAGTGAATGTGGAGGCGGGGTAAATGAATGTGGAGGCGGGGTCTGTGAATGTGGGGGCGGGGTCAGTCAATGTGGGGGCAGGGGTCAGTGAATGTGGAGGCGGGGTCACTGAATGTAGAGGCGGGGTCAGTGAATGTGGGGGTGGGGTCAGTGAATGGGGCAGGGTCAGTGAATGTGAAGGCGGGGTAAGTGAATGTGAAGGCAGGGTCACTGAATGTGAAGGCAGGGTCAGTGAATGTGGGGGTGGGGTCAGTGAATGTGGGGGTGGGGTCAGTGAATGTGGAGGCGGGGTCTGTGAATGTGGGGGCGGGGTCAGTCAATGTGGGGGCAGGGGTCAGTGAATGTGGAGGCGGGGTCACTGAATGTGGAGGCAGGGTCAGTGAATGTGAAGGCAGGGTAAGTGAATGTGAAGGCAGGGTCACTGAATGTAGAGGCAGGGTAAGTGAATGTGGAGGCGGGGTCTGTGAATGTGAAGGCAGGGTCAGTGAATGTGGGGGTGGGGTCAGTGAATGTGGAGGCGGGGTAAATGAATGTGGAGGTGGGGTCTGTGAATGGGGGCGGGGTCAGTCAATGTGGGGGCAGGGGTCACTGAATGTAGAGGCGGGGTAAGTGAATGTGGAGGCGGGGTCTGTGAATGTGAAGGCAGGGCCAGTGAATGTGGGGGTGGGGTCAGTGAATGTGGAGGCGGGGTAAATGAATGTGGGGGCGGGGTCTGTGAATGTGGGGGCGGGGTCAGTGAATGTGCAGACGGGGTCAGAGCATGTGGAGGCGGGGTCAGTGAATGTGGAGGCGGGGTCAGTGAATGTGGGGGTGGGGTCAGTGAATGTGGAGGCGGGGTCAGTGAATGTGCGGACGGGGTCAGTGCATGTGGAGGCGGGGTCAGTGAATGTGGGGGCGGGGTCTGTGAATGTGGAGGCAGGGTCAGTGAATGTGCAGACGGGGTCAGTGCATGTGGAGGCGGGGTCAGTGAATGTGGAGGCGGGGTCAGTGAATGTGGGGGTGGGGTCAGTGAATGTGGAGGCGGGGTAAATGAATGTGGGGGCGGGGGTCACTGAATATGAAGGCAGGGTCAGTGAATGTGGGGGTGGGGTCAGTGAATGTGGAGGCGGGGTAAATGAATGTGGAGGCGGGGTCTGTGAATGTGGGGGCGGGATCAGTCAATGTGGGGGCAGGGGTCAGTGAATGTGGAGGCGGGGTCACTGAATGTAGAGGCGGGGTAAGTGAATGTGGAGGCGGGGTCTGTGAATGTGAAGGCAGGGCCAGTGAATGTGGGGGTGGGGTCAGTGAATGTGGAGGCGGGGTAAATGAATGTGGGGGCGGGGTCTGTGAATGTGGGGGCGGGGTCAGTGAATGTGCAGACGGGGTCAGTGCATGTGGAGGCGGGGTCAGTGAATGTGGAGGCGGGGTCAGTGAATGTGGGGGCGGGGTCAGTGAATGTGGAGGCGGGGTCAGTGAATGTGGGGGTGGGGTCAGTGAATGTGGAGGCGGGGTAAATGAATGTGGGGGCGGGGGTCACTGAATGTGAAGGCAGGGTCAGTGAATGTGGGGATGGGGTCAGTGAATGTGGAGGCGGGGTAAATGAATGTGGAGGCGGGGTCTGTGAATGTGGAGGCGGGGTAAGTGAATGTGGAGGCGGGGTCACTGAATGTGAAGGCAGGGTCAGTGAATGTGGGGGTGGGGTCAGTGAATGTGGAGGCGGGGTAAATGAATGTGGAGGCGGGGTCTGTGAATGTGGGGGCGGGATCAGTCAATGTGGGGGCAGGGGTCAGTGAATGTGGAGGCGGGGTCACTGAATGTGGAGGCGGGGTCAGTGAATGTGGGGGTGGGGTCAGTGAATGTGGAGGCGGGGTAAATGAATGTGGGGGCGGGGGTCACTGAATGTGAAGGCAGGGTCAGTGAATGTGGGGGTGGGGTCAGTGAATGTGGAGGCGGGGTAAATGAATGTGGAGGCGGGGTCTGTGAATGTGGGGGCGGGATCAGTCAATGTGGAGGCAGGGGTCAGTGAATGTGGAGGCGGGGTCACTGAATGTAGAGGCGGGGTAAGTGAATGTGGAGGCGGGGTCTGTGAATGTGAAGGCAGGGCCAGTGAATGTGGGGGTGGGGTCAGTGAATGTGGAGGCGGGGTAAATGAATGTGGGGGCAGGGTCTGTGAATGTGGGGGCGGGGTCAGTGAATGTGCAGACGGGGTCAGTGCATGTGGAGGCGGGGTCAGTGAATGTGGAGGCGGGGTCAGTGAATGTGGGGGCGGGGTCAGTGAATGTGGAGGCGGGGTCAGTGAATGTGGGGCTGGGGTCAGTGAATGTAGAGGCGGGGTAAGTGAATGTGGAGGCGGGGTCACTGAATGTGAAGGCAGGGTCAGTGAATGTGGGGGTGGGGTCAGTGAATGTGGAGGCGGGGTAAATGAATGTGGAGGTGGGGTCTGTAAATGTGGGGGCGGGATCAGTCAATGTAGGGGCAGGGGTCAGTGAATGTGGAGGTGGGGTCTGTGAATGTGAAGGCAGGGCCAGTGAATGTGGGGGTGGGGTCAGTGAATGTGGAGGCGGGGTACATGAATGTGGGGGCGGGGTCTGTGAATGTGGGGGCGGGGTCAGTGAATGTGCAGACGGGGTCAATGCATGTGGAGGCGGGGTCAGTGAATGTGGAGGCGGGGTCAGTGAATGTGGGGGTGGGGTCAGTGAATGTGGAGGCGGGGTAAATGAATGTGAAGGCAGGGTCACTGAATGTGAAGGCAGGGTCAGTGAATGTGGGGGTGGGGTCAGTGAATGTGGAGGCTGGGTAAATGAATGTGGAGGCGGGGTCTGTGAATGTGGGGGCGGGATCAGTCAATGTCGGGGCAGGGGTCAGTGAATGTGGAGGCGGGGTCACTGAATGTAGAGGCGGGGTAAGTGAATGTGGAGGCGGGGTCTGTGAATGTGAAGGCAGGGCCAGTGAATGTGGGGGTGGGGTCAGTGAATGTGGAGGCGGGGTAAATGAATGTGGAGGCGGGGTCTGTGAATGTGGGGGCGGGGTCAGTCAATGTGGGGGCAGGGGTCAGTGAATGTGGAGGCGGGGTCACTGAATGTAGAGGCGGGGTCAGTGAATGTGGGGGTGGGGTCAGTGAATGGGGCAGGGTCAGTGAATGTGAAGGCGGGGTAAGTGAATGTGAAGGCAGGGTCACTGAATGTGAAGGCAGGGTCAGTGAATGTGGGGGTGGGGTCAGTGAATGTGGAGGCGGGGTAAATGAATGTGGAGGCGGGGTCTGTGAATGTGGGGGCGGGGTCTGTGAATGTGGGGGCGGGGTCAGTCAATGTGGGGGCAGGGGTCAGTGAATGTGGAGGCGGGGTCACTGAATGTAGAGGCGGGGTAAGTGAATGTGGAGGCGGGGTCTGTGAATGTGAAGGCAGGGTCAGTGAATGTGGGGGTGGGGTCAGTGAATGTGGAGGCGGGGTAAATGAATGTGGAGGCGGGGTCTGTGAATGTGGGGGCGGGGTCAGTCAATGTGGGGGCAGGGGTCAGTGAATGTGGAGGCGGGGTCACTGAATGTAGAGGCGGGGTAAGTGAATGTGGAGGCGGGGTCTGTGAATGTGAAGGCAGGGTCAGTGAATGTGGGGGTGTGGTCAGTGAATGTGGAGGCGGGGTAAATGAATGTGGAGGCGGGGTCTGTGAATGGGGGCGGGGTCAGTCAATGTGGGGGCAGGGGTCAGTGAATGTGGAGGCGGGGTCTGTGAATGTGGGGGCGGGATCAGTCAATGTCGGGGCAGGGGTCAGTGAATGTGGAGGCGGGGTCACTGAATGTAGAGGCGGGGTAAGTGAATGTGGAGGCGGGGTCTGTGAATGTGAAGGCAGGGCCAGTGAATGTGGGGGTGGGGTCAGTGAATGTGGAGGCGGGGTAAATGAATGTGGAGGCGGGGTCTGTGAATGTGGGGGCGGGGTCAGTCAATGTGGGGGCAGGGGTCAGTGAATGTGGAGGCGGGGTCACTGAATGTAGAGGCGGGGTCAGTGAATGTGGGGGTGGGGTCAGTGAATGGGGCAGGGTCAGTGAATGTGAAGGCGGGGTAAGTGAATGTGAAGGCAGGGTCACTGAATGTGAAGGCAGGGTCAGTGAATGTGGGGGTGGGGTCAGTGAATGTGGGGGTGGGGTCAGTGAATGTGGAGGTGGGGTAAATGAATGTGGAGGCGGGGTCTGTGAATGTGGGCCCGGGGTCAGTCAATGTGGGGGCAGGGGTCAGTGAATGAGGAGGCGGGGTCACTGAATGTAGAGGCGGGGTAAGTGAATGTGGAGGCGGGGTCTGTGAATGTGAAGGCAGGGTCAGTGAATGTGGGGGTGGGGTCAGTGAATGTGGAGGCGGGGTAAATGAATGTGGAGGCGGGGTCTGTGAATGTGGGGGCGGGGTCAGTGAATGTGGGGGCAGGGGTCAGTGAATGTGGAGGCAGGGTCAGTGAATGTGAAGGCGGGGTAAGTGAATGTGAAGGTAGGGTCACTGAATGTGAAGGCAGGGTCAGTGAATGTGGGGGTGGGGTCAGTGAATGTGGAGGCGGGGTAAATGAATGTGGAGGCGGGGTCTGTGAATGTGGGGGCGGGGTCTGTGAATGTGGGGGTGGGGTCAGTCAATGTGGGGGCAGGGGTCAGTGAATGTGGAGGCGGGGTCACTGAATGTAGAGGCGGGGTAAGTGAATGTGGAGGCGGGGTCTGTGAATGTGAAGGCAGGGTCAGTGAATGTGGGGGTGGGGTCAGTGAATGTGGAGGCGGGGTAAATGAATGTGGAGGCGGGGTCTGTGAATGTGGGGGCGGGGTCAGTCAATGTGGGGGCAGGGGTCAGTGAATGTGGAGGCGGGGTCACTGAATGTAGAGGCGGGGTAAGTGAATGTGGAGGCGGGGTCTGTGAATGTGAAGGCAGGGTCAGTGAATGTGGGGGTGTGGTCAGTGAATGTGGAGGCGGGGTAAATGAATGTGGAGGCGGGGTCTGTGAATGTGGGGGCAGGGTCAGTCAATGTGGGGGCAGGGGGCAGTGAATGTGGAGGCGGGGTCACTGAATGTAGAGGCGGGGTAAGTGAATGTGGAGGCGGGGTCAGTGAATGTGAAGGCGGGGTAAGTGAATGTGAAGGCAGGGTCACTGAATGTGAAGGCAGGGTCAGTAAATGTGGGGGTGGGGTCAGTGATTGTGGAGGCGGGGTAAATGAATGTGGAGGCGGGGTCTGTGAATGTGAAGGCAGGGTCAGTGAATGTGGGGGTGGGGTCAGTTAATGTGGAGGCGGGGTAAATGTTATGTTATGTTATGTTATGTTAAAATGATTTTTATAGAGCGCACGGCTACTCAAAAAGAGTGTCCCGGCGCTTTAATTGAAGAAGGCTGCAGTAAACTAACATAACACATTAAAAGAGAAAGAGAGACCAAAATAAAAAACAGCACACAAAGAAGGCCTACTGGATAAACAGCCAGGTCTTAAGATCCTTTCTAAAGGCTAATAAGCTAGTGGCTCCCCGGAGGGAAAGGGGCAAAGAATTCCATAATTGGGGCGCCAGTAATCCAAAGGAGCGACCTCCCAGACGTGCTCTCTTCACTCGTGGGACAGTAGCCAAAAATAAGGATTCTGACCTCAGAGAGCGAGCTGGTTGATAAAAAGTCAATCTCCTCTGGAGATACTTCGCTCCCGACGCATGGAGGGCCTTATATGTCAAAGTCAGAGCCTTAAAGGCAATCCGCTTACGGATTGGGAGCCAATGTAAGGTCTGGAGCAAACCCGCAGCACTGGTGCGCCTATTCACTCCGTAGATCGCTCTTGCCGCAGCATTCTGTACAACCTGCAGCCGCTGTAACAGGTACTCTGGCAGGCCCAGGTATAGAATGTTCGAATAATCCAACCTGGAGCCTATCAGGGCCTGTACAGTCAGCTTCCGGTGCTCCTCCGATAACAGGGGAAGAAACCTCCGAAGCATCCTAAGGAGGCCAAAACACATGCCCGACACCCCCAGAATCTGGGCTTTCATTGTCAGCCCCGTGTCCATCTTAACACCCAGGTTTTTAGCCATTTGGGATGAACGCGTGGGGGGGAACATGTCGATAGGCCACCAAGCCTGCCAGTCAGGTTCCAAGTCGCACCCGAAGAAGAGTATCTCAGACTTGTCGGAATTGCACTTGAGGCTGTGCAGTTGGAACCATTGAAACACAGCCCCAAGACAATCCCGGATACTCTCTCCCTCAAAATCTCCTCCTCTCTTACACGAGAAGAGGAGCTGGGTATCGTCGGCGTACGATACGATCCGGGCCCCAAGCGACTCCGCCAATGCTGCCAAAGGGGTCATGAAGATATTAAAGAGGGTCGGGCTCAAAATAGAGCCCTGAGGGACCCCGACTCCCAGAGGAGGCATCACGGCGGAATCTGGTGAGGCCCAGACCGTTTGCCGGCGGCCAGCTAGAAAGGAGGAAAACCAGCTGAGCACCGTTCCCCGAAGTCCTATCTCATAGAGTCTTGTGAGAAGACCCGCATGGGGAACGGTGTCAAAGGCCGCCGACAGATCCAACATCACCAGCATGGCTTTGCCCCCTGAATCCAAGATGTCCTTGATTGTTTCGGAGACCTCGAGGAGCGCAGTCTCCGTACTAAGGTTAGGGCGAAAACCTGACTGGGTGGCATGCAGAATCTCATTCGCCTCTAGAAAATTGGAAAGCACCGACTGCACGTGCTTTTCAACAATTTTCGAGAGAGCCGGCAACAGAGAGATAGGCCGATAGTTAACAAGGGCCTTGGGGTCCAGACCAGGCTTCTTGAGCAGCGGGATGACCATTGCCTGCTTCCAAGCCTGCGGGACCACTCCCTGGCACAATGAGAGATTAAGCAGCGGATTGGCCAAAGGGTTGATCACATCAGCCAGTTTCGCCAGTATCTTAGCAGGGCAAGGATCCAAGGGCGAGCCAGATTTCAAGTTGCCCATGAGTGCTAAAGAGGCGGGCTCCGAAATGGATGGAAAAGCGCCCAGTATCAGACCTGGCAAGGCCGGAGGCGATCGAATGGCCTCAGTGGCAGTCCGCACCGCGGATGTAGCCGATGGGAAGGAGGCCTGTATAAGTTGGATCTTGCTCGTGAAAAAACCGGCAAGATCCGCCGCCCAGGAGTCAGAGGACCTCTCCTCAGCGATGTTTATCCGTGGAGATGTAAATTCCCTGACTATAGAGAAAATCTCCTTGCAGGAGTTGGAGGCAGCTTCTATCCTCCCTGCCAGGTAGGCTTTCTTACCTAGGCGAATGTCCCGGTGATACTCCTTAACCATGTATCTATGAATGTGGAGGCGGGGTCTGTGAATGTGGGGGCGGGGTCAGTCAATGTGGGGGCAGGGGTCTGTGAATGTGGAGGCGGGGTCAGTGAATGTGGAGGTGGGATCACTGAATGTGGAAGCAGGGTCACTGAATGTGAAGGCAGGGTCAGTGAATGTGGGGGCGGGGGTCAGTGAATGTGGGCGTGCGGGTCAGTGAATGTGGGGGCGAGGACCGCGATTGTGGGAGCGGGGCCTGTGGGTGTAAGGTTACTGAATGTGGAGGCGGGGTCAGTGAATGGGGCGGGGTCAGTAAATGTGCAGGCGGGGTCACTGAATGTGGGGGTGGGGTCAGTGAATGGGGCGGGGTCAGTGAATGGGGCAGGGTCAGTGAATGTGTAGGCAGGGTCAGTGAATGTGGGGGCGGGGTCACTGAATGTGGAGGCGGGGTCACTGAATGTGGAGGCAGGGTCAGTGAATGTGGGGGTGGGGTCAGTGAATGTGGAGGCAGGGTAAATGAATGTGGAGGCGGGGTCTGTGAATGTGGGGGCGGGATCAGTCAATGTGGGGGCAGGGGTCAGTGAATGTGGAGGCGGGGTCACTGAATGTAGAGGCGGGGTAAGTGAATGTGGAGGCGGGGTCTGTGAATGTGAAGGCAGGGCCAGTTAATGTGGGGGTGGGGTCAGTGAATGTGGAGGCGGGGTAAATGAATGTGGAGGCGGGGTCTGTGAATGTGGGGGCGGGTCAGTCAATGTGGGGGCAGGGGTCAGTGAATGTGGAGGCGGGGTCACTGAATGTAGAGGCGGGGTCAGTGAATGAGGGGGTGGGGTCAGTGAATGGGGCAGGGTCAGTGAATGTGAAGGCGGGGTAAGTGAATGTGAAGGCAGGGTCACTGAATGTGAAGGCAGGGTCAGTGAATGTGGGGGTGGGGTCAGTGAATGTGGAGGCAGGGTAAATGAATGTGGAGGCGGGGTCTGTGAATGTGGGGGCGGGATCAGTCAATGTGGGGGCAGGGGTCAGTGAATGTGGAGGCGGGGTCACTGAATGTAGAGGCGGGGTAAGTGAATGTGGAGGCGGGGTCTGTGAATGTGAAGGCAGAACCAGTTAATGTGGGGGTGGGGTCAGTGAATGTGGAGGCGGGGTAAATGAATGTGGAGGCGGGGTCTGTGAATGTGGGGGCGGGGTCAGTCAATGTGGGGGCAGGGGTCAGTGAATGTGGAGGCGGGGTCACTGAATGTAGAGGCGGGGTCAGTGAATGTGGGGGTGGGGTCAGTGAATGGGGCAGGGTCAGTGAATGTGAAGGCGGGGTAAGTGAATGTGAAGGCAGGGTCACTGAATGTGAAGGCAGGGTCAGTGAATGTGGGGGTGGGGTCAGTGAATGTGGGGGTGGGGTCAGTGAATGTGGAGGCGGGGTCTGTGAATGTGGGGGCGGGGTCAGTCAATGTGGGGGCAGGGGTCAGTGAATGTGGAGGCGGGGTCACTGAATGTGGAGGCGGGGTAAGTGAATGTGGAGGCGGGGTCTGTGAATGTGAAGGCAGGGTCAGTGAATGTGGGGGTGGGGTCAGTGAATGTGGAGGCGGGGTCTGTGAATGTGGGGGCGGGGTCAGTCAATGTGGGGGCAGGGGTCAGTGAATGTGGAGGCGGGGTCACTGAATGTAGAGGCGGGGTAAGTGAATGTGGAGGCGGGGTCAGTGAATGTGAAGGCGGGGTAAGTGAATGTGAAGGCAGGGTCACTGAATGTGAAGGCAGGGTCAGTGAATGTGGGGGTGGGGTCAGTGAATGTGGAGGCGGGGTAAATGAATATGGAGGCGGGGTCTGTGAATGTGGGGGCGGGGTCAGTCAATGTGGGGGCAGGGGGCAGTGAATGTGGAGGCGGGGTCACTGAATGTAGAGGCGGGGTAAGTGAATGTGGAGGCGGGGTCTGTGAATGTGAAGGCATGGTCAGTGAATGTGGGGGTGGGGTCAGTGAATGTGGAGGCGGGGTGAATGAATGTGGAGGCGGGGTCTGTGAATGTGGGGGCGGGGTCAGTCAATGTGGGGGCAGGTGTCAGTGAATGTGGAGGCGGGGTCACTGAATGTAGAGGCAGGGTAAGTGAATGTGGAGGCGGGGTCTGTGAATGTGAAGGCAGGGTCAGTGAATGTGGGGGTGGGGTCAGTGAATGTGGAGGCGGGGTAAATGAATGTGGAGGCGGGGTCTGTGAATGTGGGGGCGGGATCAGTCAATGTGGGGGCAGGGGTCAGTGAATGTGGAGGCGGGGTCACTGAATGTAGAGGCGGGGTAAGTGAATGTGGAGGCGGGGTCTGTGAATGTGAAGGCAGGGCCAGTGAATGTGGGGGTGGGGTCAGTGAATGTGGAGGCGGGGTAAATGAATGTGGGGGCGGGGTCTGTGAATGTGGGGGCGGGGTCAGTGAATGTGCAGACGGGGTCAGTGCATGTGGAGGCGGGGTCAGTGAATGTGGAGGCGGGGTCAGTGAATGTGGGGGCGGGGTCAGTGAATGTGGAGGCGGGGTCAGTGAATGTGGGGGTGGGGTCAGTGAATGTGGAGGCGGGGTAAATGAATGTGGGGGCGGGGGTCACTGAATGTGAAGGCAGGGTCAGTGAATGTGGGGGTGGGGTCAGTGAATGTGGAGGCGGGGTAAATGAATGTGGAGGCGGGGTCTGTGAATGTGGAGGCGGGGTAAGTGAATGTGGAGGCGGGGTCACTGAATGTGAAGGCAGGGTCAGTGAATGTGGGGGTGGGGTCAGTGAATGTGGAGGCGGGGTAAATGAATGTGGAGGCGGGGTCTGTGAATGTGGGGGCGGGATCAGTCAATGTGGGGGCAGGGGTCAGTGAATGTGGAGGCGGGGTCACTGAATGTGGAGGCGGGGTCAGTGAATGTGGGGGTGGGGTCAGTGAATGTGGAGGCGGGGTAAATGAATGTGGGGGCGGGGGTCACTGAATGTGAAGGCAGGGTCAGTGAATGTGGGGGTGGGGTCAGTGAATGTGGAGGCGGGGTAAATGAATGTGGAGGCGGGGTCTGTGAATGTGGAGGCGGGGTAAGTGAATGTGGAGGCGGGGTCACTGAATGTGAAGGCAGGGTCAGTGAATGTGGGGGTGGGGTCAGTGAATGTGGAGGCAGGGTAAATGAATGTGGAGGCGGGGTCTGTGAATGTGGGGGCGGGATCAGTCAATGTGGGGGCAGGGGTCAGTGAATGTGGAGGCGGGGTCACTGAATGTAGAGGCGGGGTAAGTGAATGTGGAGGCGGGGTCTGTGAATGTGAAGGCAGGGCCAGTGAATGTGGGGGTGGGGTCAGTGAATGTGGAGGCGGGGTAAATGAATGTGGGGGCGGGGTCTGTGAATGTGGGGGCGGGGTCAGTGAATGTGCAGACGGGGTCAGTGTATGTTGAGGCGGGGTCAGTGAATGTGGAGGCGGGGTCAGTGAATGTGGGGGTGGGGTCAGTGAATGTGGAGGCGGGGTAAATGAATGTGAAGGCAGGGTCACTGAATGTGAAGGCAGGGTCAGTGAATGTGGGGGTGGGGTCAGTGAATGTGGAGGCAGGGTAAATGAATGTGGAGGCGGGGTCTGTGAATGTGGGGGCGGGATCAGTCAATGTGGGGGCAGGGGTCAGTGAATGTGGAGGCGGGGTCACTGAATGTAGAGGCGGGGTAAGTGAATGTGGAGGCGGGGTCTGTGAATGTGAAGGCAGGGCCAGTTAATGTGGGGGTGGGGTCAGTGAATGTGGAGGCGGGGTAAATGAATGTGGAGGCGGGGTCTGTGAATGTGGGGGCGGGGTCAGTCAATGTGGGGGCAGGGGTCAGTGAATGTGGAGGCGGGGTCACTGAATGTAGAGGCGGGGTCAGTGAATGTGGGGGTGGGGTCAGTGAATGGGGCAGGGTCAGTGAATGTGAAGGCAGGGTCACTGAATGTGAAGGCAGGGTCAGTGAATGTGGGGGTGGGGTCAGTGAATGTGGAGGCGGGGTAAATGAATGTGGAGGCGGGGTCTGTGAATGTGGGGGCGGGGTCAGTCAATGTGGGGGCAGGGGTCAGTGAATGTGGAGGCGGGGTCACTGAATGTAGAGGCGGGGTCAGTGAATGTGGGGGTGGGGTCAGTGAATGGGGCAGGGTCAGTGAATGTGAAGGCGGGGTAAGTGAATGTGAAGGCAGGGTCACTGAATGTGAAGGCAGGGTCAGTGAATGTGGGGGTGGGGTCAGTGAATGTGGGGGTGGGGTCAGTGAATGTGGAGGCGGGGTCTGTGAATGTGGGGGCGGGGTCAGTCAATGTGGGGGCAGGGGTCAGTGAATGTGGAGGCGGGGTCACTGAATGTGGAGGCAGGGTCAGTGAATGTGAAGGCAGGGTAAGTGAATGTGAAGGCAGGGTCACTGAATGTAGAGGCAGGGTAAGTGAATGTGGAGGCGGGGTCTGTGAATGTGAAGGCAGGGTCAGTGAATGTGGGGGTGGGGTCAGTGAATGTGGAGGCGGGGTAAATGAATGTGGAGGTGGGGTCTGTGAATGGGGGCGGGGTCAGTCAATGTGGGGGCAGGGGTCACTGAATGTAGAGGCGGGGTAAGTGAATGTGGAGGCGGGGTCTGTGAATGTGAAGGCAGGGCCAGTGAATGTGGGGGTGGGGTCAGTGAATGTGGAGGCGGGGTAAATGAATGTGGGGGCGGGGTCTGTGAATGTGGGGGCGGGGTCAGTGAATGTGCAGACGGGGTCAGAGCATGTGGAGGCGGGGTCAGTGAATGTGGAGGCGGGGTCAGTGAATGTGGGGGTGGGGTCAGTGAATGTGGAGGCGGGGTCAGTGAATGTGCGGACGGGGTCAGTGCATGTGGAGGCGGGGTCAGTGAATGTGGGGGCGGGGTCTGTGAATGTGGAGGCAGGGTCAGTGAATGTGCAGACGGGGTCAGTGCATGTGGAGGCGGGGTCAGTGAATGTGGAGGCGGGGTCAGTGAATGTGGGGGTGGGGTCAGTGAATGTGGAGGCGGGGTAAATGAATGTGGGGGCGGGGGTCACTGAATATGAAGGCAGGGTCAGTGAATGTGGGGGTGGGGTCAGTGAATGTGGAGGCGGGGTAAATGAATGTGGAGGCGGGGTCTGTGAATGTGGGGGCGGGATCAGTCAATGTGGGGGCAGGGGTCAGTGAATGTGGAGGCGGGGTCACTGAATGTAGAGGCGGGGTAAGTGAATGTGGAGGCGGGGTCTGTGAATGTGAAGGCAGGGCCAGTGAATGTGGGGGTGGGGTCAGTGAATGTGGAGGCGGGGTAAATGAATGTGGGGGCGGGGTCTGTGAATGTGGGGGCGGGGTCAGTGAATGTGCAGACGGGGTCAGTGCATGTGGAGGCGGGGTCAGTGAATGTGGAGGCGGGGTCAGTGAATGTGGGGGCGGGGTCAGTGAATGTGGAGGCGGGGTCAGTGAATGTGGGGGTGGGGTCAGTGAATGTGGAGGCGGGGTAAATGAATGTGGGGGCGGGGGTCACTGAATGTGAAGGCAGGGTCAGTGAATGTGGGGATGGGGTCAGTGAATGTGGAGGCGGGGTAAATGAATGTGGAGGCGGGGTCTGTGAATGTGGAGGCGGGGTAAGTGAATGTGGAGGCGGGGTCACTGAATGTGAAGGCAGGGTCAGTGAATGTGGGGGTGGGGTCAGTGAATGTGGAGGCGGGGTAAATGAATGTGGAGGCGGGGTCTGTGAATGTGGGGGCGGGATCAGTCAATGTGGGGGCAGGGGTCAGTGAATGTGGAGGCGGGGTCACTGAATGTGGAGGCGGGGTCAGTGAATGTGGGGGTGGGGTCAGTGAATGTGGAGGCGGGGTAAATGAATGTGGGGGCGGGGGTCACTGAATGTGAAGGCAGGGTCAGTGAATGTGGGGGTGGGGTCAGTGAATGTGGAGGCGGGGTAAATGAATGTGGAGGCGGGGTCTGTGAATGTGGGGGCGGGATCAGTCAATGTGGAGGCAGGGGTCAGTGAATGTGGAGGCGGGGTCACTGAATGTAGAGGCGGGGTAAGTGAATGTGGAGGCGGGGTCTGTGAATGTGAAGGCAGGGCCAGTGAATGTGGGGGTGGGGTCAGTGAATGTGGAGGCGGGGTAAATGAATGTGGGGGCAGGGTCTGTGAATGTGGGGGCGGGGTCAGTGAATGTGCAGACGGGGTCAGTGCATGTGGAGGCGGGGTCAGTGAATGTGGAGGCGGGGTCAGTGAATGTGGGGGCGGGGTCAGTGAATGTGGAGGCGGGGTCAGTGAATGTGGGGCTGGGGTCAGTGAATGTAGAGGCGGGGTAAGTGAATGTGGAGGCGGGGTCACTGAATGTGAAGGCAGGGTCAGTGAATGTGGGGGTGGGGTCAGTGAATGTGGAGGCGGGGTAAATGAATGTGGAGGTGGGGTCTGTAAATGTGGGGGCGGGATCAGTCAATGTAGGGGCAGGGGTCAGTGAATGTGGAGGTGGGGTCTGTGAATGTGAAGGCAGGGCCAGTGAATGTGGGGGTGGGGTCAGTGAATGTGGAGGCGGGGTACATGAATGTGGGGGCGGGGTCTGTGAATGTGGGGGCGGGGTCAGTGAATGTGCAGACGGGGTCAATGCATGTGGAGGCGGGGTCAGTGAATGTGGAGGCGGGGTCAGTGAATGTGGGGGTGGGGTCAGTGAATGTGGAGGCGGGGTAAATGAATGTGAAGGCAGGGTCACTGAATGTGAAGGCAGGGTCAGTGAATGTGGGGGTGGGGTCAGTGAATGTGGAGGCTGGGTAAATGAATGTGGAGGCGGGGTCTGTGAATGTGGGGGCGGGATCAGTCAATGTCGGGGCAGGGGTCAGTGAATGTGGAGGCGGGGTCACTGAATGTAGAGGCGGGGTAAGTGAATGTGGAGGCGGGGTCTGTGAATGTGAAGGCAGGGCCAGTGAATGTGGGGGTGGGGTCAGTGAATGTGGAGGCGGGGTAAATGAATGTGGAGGCGGGGTCTGTGAATGTGGGGGCGGGGTCAGTCAATGTGGGGGCAGGGGTCAGTGAATGTGGAGGCGGGGTCACTGAATGTAGAGGCGGGGTCAGTGAATGTGGGGGTGGGGTCAGTGAATGGGGCAGGGTCAGTGAATGTGAAGGCGGGGTAAGTGAATGTGAAGGCAGGGTCACTGAATGTGAAGGCAGGGTCAGTGAATGTGGGGGTGGGGTCAGTGAATGTGGGGGTGGGGTCAGTGAATGTGGAGGCGGGGTAAATGAATGTGGAGGCGGGGTCTGTGAATGTGGGGCCGGGGTCAGTCAATGTGGGGGCAGGGGTCAGTGAATGTGGAGGCGGGGTCACTGAATGTAGAGACGGGGTAAGTGAATGTGGAGGCGGGGTCTGTGAATGTGAAGGCAGGGTCAGTGAATGTGGGGGTGGGGTCAGTGAATGTGGAGGCGGGGTAAATGAATGTGGAGGCGGGGTCTGTGAATGTGGGGGCGGGGTCAGTGAATGTGGGGGCAGGGGTCAGTGAATGTGGAGGCAGGGTCAGTGAATGTGAAGGCGGGGTAAGTGAATGTGAAGGCAGGGTCACTGAATGTGAAGGCAGGGTCAGTGAATGTGGGGGTGGGGTCAGTGAATGTGGAGGCGGGGTAAATGAATGTGGAGGCGGGGTCTGTGAATGTGGGGGCGGGGTCTGTGAATGTGGGGGCGGGGTCAGTCAATGTGGGGGCAGGGGTCAGTGAATGTGGAGGCGGGGTCACTGAATGTAGAGGCGGGGTAAGTGAATGTGGAGGCGGGGTCTGTGAATGTGAAGGCAGGGTCAGTGAATGTGGGGGTGGGGTCAGTGAATGTGGAGGCGGGGTAAATGAATGTGGAGGCGGGGTCTGTGAATGTGGGGGCGGGGTCAGTCAATGTGGGGGCAGGGGTCAGTGAATGTGGAGGCGGGGTCACTGAATGTAGAGGCGGGGTAAGTGAATGTGGAGGCGGGGTCTGTGAATGTGAAGGCAGGGTCAGTGAATGTGGGGGTGTGGTCAGTGAATGTGGAGGCGGGGTAAATGAATGTGGAGGCGGGGTCTGTGAATGGGGGCGGGGTCAGTCAATGTGGGGGCAGGGGTCAGTGAATGTGGAGGCGGGGTCTGTGAATGTGGGGGCGGGATCAGTCAATGTGGGGGCAGGGGTCAGTGAATGTGGAGGCGGGGTCACTGAATGTAGAGGCGGGGTAAGTGAATGTGGAGGCGGGGTCTGTGAATGTGAAGGCAGGGCCAGTGAATGTGGGGGTGGGGTCAGTGAATGTGGAGGCGGGGTAAATGAATGTGGGGGCGGGGTCTGTGAATGTGGGGGCGGGGTCAGTGAATGTGCAGACGGGGTCAGTGCATGTGGAGGCGGGGTCAGTGAATGTGGAGGCGGGGTCAGTGAATGTGGGGGCGGGGTCAGTGAATGTGGAGGCGGGGTCAGTGAATGTGGGGGTGGGGTCAGTGAATGTGGAGGCGGGGTAAATGAATGTGGGGGCGGGGGTCACTGAATGTGAAGGCAGGGTCAGTGAATGTGGGGATGGGGTCAGTGAATGTGGAGGCGGGGTAAATGAATGTGGAGGCGGGGTCTGTGAATGTGGAGGCGGGGTAAGTGAATGTGGAGGCGGGGTCACTGAATGTGAAGGCAGGGTCAGTGAATGTGGGGGTGGGGTCAGTGAATGTGGAGGCGGGGTAAATGAATGTGGAGGCGGGGTCTGTGAATGTGGGGGCGGGATCAGTCAATGTGGGGGCAGGGGTCAGTGAATGTGGAGGCGGGGTCACTGAATGTGGAGGCGGGGTCAGTGAATGTGGGGGTGGGGTCAGTGAATGTGGAGGCGGGGTAAATGAATGTGGGGGCGGGGGTCACTGAATGTGAAGGCAGGGTCAGTGAATGTGGGGGTGGGGTCAGTGAATGTGGAGGCGGGGTAAATGAATGTGGAGGCGGGGTCTGTGAATGTGGGGGCGGGATCAGTCAATGTGGAGGCAGGGGTCAGTGAATGTGGAGGCGGGGTCACTGAATGTAGAGGCGGGGTAAGTGAATGTGGAGGCGGGGTCTGTGAATGTGAAGGCAGGGCCAGTGAATGTGGGGGTGGGGTCAGTGAATGTGGAGGCGGGGTAAATGAATGTGGGGGCAGGGTCTGTGAATGTGGGGGCGGGGTCAGTGAATGTGCAGACGGGGTCAGTGCATGTGGAGGCGGGGTCAGTGAATGTGGAGGCGGGGTCAGTGAATGTGGGGGCGGGGTCAGTGAATGTGGAGGCGGGGTCAGTGAATGTGGGGCTGGGGTCAGTGAATGTAGAGGCGGGGTAAGTGAATGTGGAGGCGGGGTCACTGAATGTGAAGGCAGGGTCAGTGAATGTGGGGGTGGGGTCAGTGAATGTGGAGGCGGGGTAAATGAATGTGGAGGTGGGGTCTGTAAATGTGGGGGCGGGATCAGTCAATGTAGGGGCAGGGGTCAGTGAATGTGGAGGTGGGGTCTGTGAATGTGAAGGCAGGGCCAGTGAATGTGGGGGTGGGGTCAGTGAATGTGGAGGCGGGGTACATGAATGTGGGGGCGGGGTCTGTGAATGTGGGGGCGGGGTCAGTGAATGTGCAGACGGGGTCAATGCATGTGGAGGCGGGGTCAGTGAATGTGGAGGCGGGGTCAGTGAATGTGGGGGTGGGGTCAGTGAATGTGGAGGCGGGGTAAATGAATGTGAAGGCAGGGTCACTGAATGTGAAGGCAGGGTCAGTGAATGTGGGGGTGGGGTCAGTGAATGTGGAGGCTGGGTAAATGAATGTGGAGGCGGGGTCTGTGAATGTGGGGGCGGGATCAGTCAATGTCGGGGCAGGGGTCAGTGAATGTGGAGGCGGGGTCACTGAATGTAGAGGCGGGGTAAGTGAATGTGGAGGCGGGGTCTGTGAATGTGAAGGCAGGGCCAGTGAATGTGGGGGTGGGGTCAGTGAATGTGGAGGCGGGGTAAATGAATGTGGAGGCGGGGTCTGTGAATGTGGGGGCGGGGTCAGTCAATGTGGGGGCAGGGGTCAGTGAATGTGGAGGCGGGGTCACTGAATGTAGAGGCGGGGTCAGTGAATGTGGGGGTGGGGTCAGTGAATGGGGCAGGGTCAGTGAATGTGAAGGCGGGGTAAGTGAATGTGAAGGCAGGGTCACTGAATGTGAAGGCAGGGTCAGTGAATGTGGGGGTGGGGTCAGTGAATGTGGAGGCGGGGTAAATGAATGTGGAGGCGGGGTCTGTGAATGTGGGGGCGGGGTCTGTGAATGTGGGGGCGGGGTCAGTCAATGTGGGGGCAGGGGTCAGTGAATGTGGAGGCGGGGTCACTGAATGTAGAGGCGGGGTAAGTGAATGTGGAGGCGGGGTCTGTGAATGTGAAGGCAGGGTCAGTGAATGTGGGGGTGGGGTCAGTGAATGTGGAGGCGGGGTAAATGAATGTGGAGGCGGGGTCTGTGAATGTGGGGGCGGGGTCAGTCAATGTGGGGGCAGGGGTCAGTGAATGTGGAGGCGGGGTCACTGAATGTAGAGGCGGGGTAAGTGAATGTGGAGGCGGGGTCTGTGAATGTGAAGGCAGGGTCAGTGAATGTGGGGGTGTGGTCAGTGAATGTGGAGGCGGGGTAAATGAATGTGGAGGCGGGGTCTGTGAATGGGGGCGGGGTCAGTCAATGTGGGGGCAGGGGTCAGTGAATGTGGAGGCGGGGTCTGTGAATGTGGGGGCGGGATCAGTCAATGTCGGGGCAGGGGTCAGTGAATGTGGAGGCGGGGTCACTGAATGTAGAGGCGGGGTAAGTGAATGTGGAGGCGGGGTCTGTGAATGTGAAGGCAGGGCCAGTGAATGTGGGGGTGGGGTCAGTGAATGTGGAGGCGGGGTAAATGAATGTGGAGGCGGGGTCTGTGAATGTGGGGGCGGGGTCAGTCAATGTGGGGGCAGGGGTCAGTGAATGTGGAGGCGGGGTCACTGAATGTAGAGGCGGGGTCAGTGAATGTGGGGGTGGGGTCAGTGAATGGGGCAGGGTCAGTGAATGTGAAGGCGGGGTAAGTGAATGTGAAGGCAGGGTCACTGAATGTGAAGGCAGGGTCAGTGAATGTGGGGGTGGGGTCAGTGAATGTGGGGGTGGGGTCAGTGAATGTGGAGGTGGGGTAAATGAATGTGGAGGCGGGGTCTGTGAATGTGGGCCCGGGGTCAGTCAATGTGGGGGCAGGGGTCAGTGAATGAGGAGGCGGGGTCACTGAATGTAGAGGCGGGGTAAGTGAATGTGGAGGCGGGGTCTGTGAATGTGAAGGCAGGGTCAGTGAATGTGGGGGTGGGGTCAGTGAATGTGGAGGCGGGGTAAATGAATGTGGAGGCGGGGTCTGTGAATGTGGGGGCGGGGTCAGTGAATGTGGGGGCAGGGGTCAGTGAATGTGGAGGCAGGGTCAGTGAATGTGAAGGCGGGGTAAGTGAATGTGAAGGTAGGGTCACTGAATGTGAAGGCAGGGTCAGTGAATGTGGGGGTGGGGTCAGTGAATGTGGAGGCGGGGTAAATGAATGTGGAGGCGGGGTCTGTGAATGTGGGGGCGGGGTCTGTGAATGTGGGGGTGGGGTCAGTCAATGTGGGGGCAGGGGTCAGTGAATGTGGAGGCGGGGTCACTGAATGTAGAGGCGGGGTAAGTGAATGTGGAGGCGGGGTCTGTGAATGTGAAGGCAGGGTCAGTGAATGTGGGGGTGGGGTCAGTGAATGTGGAGGCGGGGTAAATGAATGTGGAGGCGGGGTCTGTGAATGTGGGGGCGGGGTCAGTCAATGTGGGGGCAGGGGTCAGTGAATGTGGAGGCGGGGTCACTGAATGTAGAGGCGGGGTAAGTGAATGTGGAGGCGGGGTCTGTGAATGTGAAGGCAGGGTCAGTGAATGTGGGGGTGTGGTCAGTGAATGTGGAGGCGGGGTAAATGAATGTGGAGGCGGGGTCTGTGAATGTGGGGGCAGGGTCAGTCAATGTGGGGGCAGGGGGCAGTGAATGTGGAGGCGGGGTCACTGAATGTAGAGGCGGGGTAAGTGAATGTGGAGGCGGGGTCAGTGAATGTGAAGGCGGGGTAAGTGAATGTGAAGGCAGGGTCACTGAATGTGAAGGCAGGGTCAGTAAATGTGGGGGTGGGGTCAGTGATTGTGGAGGCGGGGTAAATGAATGTGGAGGCGGGGTCTGTGAATGTGAAGGCAGGGTCAGTGAATGTGGGGGTGGGGTCAGTTAATGTGGAGGCGGGGTAAATGTTATGTTATGTTATGTTATGTTAAAATGATTTTTATAGAGCGCACGGCTACTCAAAAAGAGTGTCCCGGCGCTTTAATTGAAGAAGGCTGCAGTAAACTAACATAACACATTAAAAGAGAAAGAGAGACCAAAATAAAAAACAGCACACAAAGAAGGCCTACTGGATAAACAGCCAGGTCTTAAGATCCTTTCTAAAGGCTAATAAGCTAGTGGCTCCCCGGAGGGAAAGGGGCAAAGAATTCCATAATTGGGGCGCCAGTAATCCAAAGGAGCGACCTCCCAGACGTGCTCTCTTCACTCGTGGGACAGTAGCCAAAAATAAGGATTCTGACCTCAGAGAGCGAGCTGGTTGATAAAAAGTCAATCTCCTCTGGAGATACTTCGCTCCCGACGCATGGAGGGCCTTATATGTCAAAGTCAGAGCCTTAAAGGCAATCCGCTTACGGATTGGGAGCCAATGTAAGGTCTGGAGCAAACCCGCAGCACTGGTGCGCCTATTCACTCCGTAGATCGCTCTTGCCGCAGCATTCTGTACAACCTGCAGCCGCTGTAACAGGTACTCTGGCAGGCCCAGGTATAGAATGTTCGAATAATCCAACCTGGAGCCTATCAGGGCCTGTACAGTCAGCTTCCGGTGCTCCTCCGATAACAGGGGAAGAAACCTCCGAAGCATCCTAAGGAGGCCAAAACACATGCCCGACACCCCCAGAATCTGGGCTTTCATTGTCAGCCCCGTGTCCATCTTAACACCCAGGTTTTTAGCCATTTGGGATGAACGCGTGGGGGGGAACATGTCGATAGGCCACCAAGCCTGCCAGTCAGGTTCCAAGTCGCACCCGAAGAAGAGTATCTCAGACTTGTCGGAATTGCACTTGAGGCTGTGCAGTTGGAACCATTGAAACACAGCCCCAAGACAATCCCGGATACTCTCTCCCTCAAAATCTCCTCCTCTCTTACACGAGAAGAGGAGCTGGGTATCGTCGGCGTACGATACGATCCGGGCCCCAAGCGACTCCGCCAATGCTGCCAAAGGGGTCATGAAGATATTAAAGAGGGTCGGGCTCAAAATAGAGCCCTGAGGGACCCCGACTCCCAGAGGAGGCATCACGGCGGAATCTGGTGAGGCCCAGACCGTTTGCCGGCGGCCAGCTAGAAAGGAGGAAAACCAGCTGAGCACCGTTCCCCGAAGTCCTATCTCATAGAGTCTTGTGAGAAGACCCGCATGGGGAACGGTGTCAAAGGCCGCCGACAGATCCAACATCACCAGCATGGCTTTGCCCCCTGAATCCAAGATGTCCTTGATTGTTTCGGAGACCTCGAGGAGCGCAGTCTCCGTACTAAGGTTAGGGCGAAAACCTGACTGGGTGGCATGCAGAATCTCATTCGCCTCTAGAAAATTGGAAAGCACCGACTGCACGTGCTTTTCAACAATTTTCGAGAGAGCCGGCAACAGAGAGATAGGCCGATAGTTAACAAGGGCCTTGGGGTCCAGACCAGGCTTCTTGAGCAGCGGGATGACCATTGCCTGCTTCCAAGCCTGCGGGACCACTCCCTGGCACAATGAGAGATTAAGCAGCGGATTGGCCAAAGGGTTGATCACATCAGCCAGTTTCGCCAGTATCTTAGCAGGGCAAGGATCCAAGGGCGAGCCAGATTTCAAGTTGCCCATGAGTGCTAAAGAGGCGGGCTCCGAAATGGATGGAAAAGCGCCCAGTATCAGACCTGGCAAGGCCGGAGGCGATCGAATGGCCTCAGGCGCAGTCCGCACCGCGGATGTAGCCGATGGGAAGGAGGCCTGTATAAGTTGGATCTTGCTCGTGAAAAAACCGGCAAGATCCGCCGCCCAGGAGTCAGAGGACCTCTCCTCAGCGATGTTTATCCGTGGAGATGTAAATTCCCTGACTATAGAGAAAATCTCCTTGCAGGAGTTGGAGGCAGCTTCTATCCTCCCTGCCAGGTAGGCTTTCTTACCTAGGCGAATGTCCCGGTGATACTCCTTAACCATGTATCTATGAATGTGGAGGCGGGGTCTGTGAATGTGGGGGCGGGGTCAGTCAATGTGGGGGCAGGGGTCAGTGAATGTGGAGGCGGGGTCACTGAATGTAGAGGCGGGGTAAGTGAATGTGGAGGCGGGGTCTGTGAATGTGGAGGCGGGGTCAGTGAATGTGGAGGCGGGATCAGTGAATGTGGAAGCAGGGTCACTGAATGTGAAGGCAGGGTCAGTGAATGTGGAGGCAGGGTCACTGAATGTGAAGGCAGGGTCAGTGAATGTGGGGGTGGGGTCAGTGAATGTGGAGGCGGGGTAAATGAATGTGGAGGCGGGGTCTGTGAATGTGGGGGCAGGGTCAGTCAATGTGGGGGCAGGGGTCAGTGAATGTGGAGGCGGAGTAACTGAATGTAGAGGCGGGGTAAGTGAGTGTGGAGGCGGGGTCTGTGAATGTGACGGCAGGGTCAGTGAATGTGGGGGTGGGGTCAGTGAATGTGGAGGCGGGGTAAATGAATGTGGAGGCGGGGTCTGTGAATGTGGGGGCGGGGTCAGTCAATGTGGGGGCAGGGGTCAGTGAATGTGGAGGCGGGGTCACTGAATGTAGAGGCGGGGTAAGTGAATGTGGAGGCGGGGTCTGTGAATGTGGAGGCGGGGTCAGTGAATGTGGAGGTGGGATCACTGAATGTGGAAGCAGGGTCACTGAATGTGAAGGCAGGGTCAGTGAATGTGGGGGCGGGGGTCAGTGAATGTGGGCGTGCGGGTCAGTGAATGTGGGGGCGAGGACCGCGATTGTGGGAGCGGGGCCTGTGGGTGTAAGGTTACTGAATGTGGAGGCGGGGTCAGTGAATGGGGCGGGGTCAGTAAATGTGCAGGCGGGGTCACTGAATGTGGGGGTGGGGTCAGTGAATGGGGCGGGGTCAGTGAATGGGGCAGGGTCAGTGAATGTGTAGGCAGGGTCAGTGAATGTGGGGGCGGGGTCACTGAATGTGGAGGCGGGGTCACTGAATGTGGAGGCAGGGTCAGTGAATGTGGGGGTGGGGTCAGTGAATGTGGAGGCAGGGTAAATGAATGTGGAGGCGGGGTCTGTGAATGTGGGGGCGGGATCAGTCAATGTGGGGGCAGGGGTCAGTGAATGTGGAGGCGGGGTCACTGAATGTAGAGGCGGGGTAAGTGAATGTGGAGGCGGGGTCTGTGAATGTGAAGGCAGGGCCAGTTAATGTGGGGGTGGGGTCAGTGAATGTGGAGGCGGGGTAAATGAATGTGGAGGCGGGGTCTGTGAATGTGGGGGCGGGTCAGTCAATGTGGGGGCAGGGGTCAGTGAATGTGGAGGCGGGGTCACTGAATGTAGAGGCGGGGTCAGTGAATGAGGGGGTGGGGTCAGTGAATGGGGCAGGGTCAGTGAATGTGAAGGCGGGGTAAGTGAATGTGAAGGCAGGGTCACTGAATGTGAAGGCAGGGTCAGTGAATGTGGGGGTGGGGTCAGTGAATGTGGAGGCAGGGTAAATGAATGTGGAGGCGGGGTCTGTGAATGTGGGGGCGGGATCAGTCAATGTGGGGGCAGGGGTCAGTGAATGTGGAGGCGGGGTCACTGAATGTAGAGGCGGGGTAAGTGAATGTGGAGGCGGGGTCTGTGAATGTGAAGGCAGAACCAGTTAATGTGGGGGTGGGGTCAGTGAATGTGGAGGCGGGGTAAATGAATGTGGAGGCGGGGTCTGTGAATGTGGGGGCGGGGTCAGTCAATGTGGGGGCAGGGGTCAGTGAATGTGGAGGCGGGGTCACTGAATGTAGAGGCGGGGTCAGTGAATGTGGGGGTGGGGTCAGTGAATGGGGCAGGGTCAGTGAATGTGAAGGCGGGGTAAGTGAATGTGAAGGCAGGGTCACTGAATGTGAAGGCAGGGTCAGTGAATGTGGGGGTGGGGTCAGTGAATGTGGGGGTGGGGTCAGTGAATGTGGAGGCGGGGTCTGTGAATGTGGGGGCGGGGTCAGTCAATGTGGGGGCAGGGGTCAGTGAATGTGGAGGCGGGGTCACTGAATGTGGAGGCGGGGTAAGTGAATGTGGAGGCGGGGTCTGTGAATGTGAAGGCAGGGTCAGTGAATGTGGGGGTGGGGTCAGTGAATGTGGAGGCGGGGTCTGTGAATGTGGGGGCGGGGTCAGTCAATGTGGGGGCAGGGGTCAGTGAATGTGGAGGCGGGGTCACTGAATGTAGAGGCGGGGTAAGTGAATGTGGAGGCGGGGTCAGTGAATGTGAAGGCGGGGTAAGTGAATGTGAAGGCAGGGTCACTGAATGTGAAGGCAGGGTCAGTGAATGTGGGGGTGGGGTCAGTGAATGTGGAGGCGGGGTAAATGAATTTGGAGGCGGGGTCTGTGAATGTGGGGGCGGGGTCAGTCAATGTGGGGGCAGGGGGCAGTGAATGTGGAGGCGGGGTCACTGAATGTAGAGGCGGGGTAAGTGAATGTGGAGGCGGGGTCTGTGAATGTGAAGGCATGGTCAGTGAATGTGGGGGTGGGGTCAGTGAATGTGGAGGCGGGGTGAATGAATGTGGAGGCGGGGTCTGTGAATGTGGGGGCGGGGTCAGTCAATGTGGGGGCAGGTGTCAGTGAATGTGGAGGCGGGGTCACTGAATGTAGAGGCAGGGTAAGTGAATGTGGAGGCGGGGTCTGTGAATGTGAAGGCAGGGTCAGTGAATGTGGGGGTGGGGTCAGTGAATGTGGAGGCGGGGTAAATGAATGTGGAGGCGGGGTCTGTGAATGTGGGGGCGGGATCAGTCAATGTGGGGGCAGGGGTCAGTGAATGTGGAGGCGGGGTCACTGAATGTAGAGGCGGGGTAAGTGAATGTGGAGGCGGGGTCTGTGAATGTGAAGGCAGGGCCAGTGAATGTGGGGGTGGGGTCAGTGAATGTGGAGGCGGGGTAAATGAATGTGGGGGCGGGGTCTGTGAATGTGGGGGCGGGGTCAGTGAATGTGCAGACGGGGTCAGTGCATGTGGAGGCGGGGTCAGTGAATGTGGAGGCGGGGTCAGTGAATGTGGGGGCGGGGTCAGTGAATGTGGAGGCGGGGTCAGTGAATGTGGGGGTGGGGTCAGTGAATGTGGAGGCGGGGTAAATGAATGTGGGGGCGGGGGTCACTGAATGTGAAGGCAGGGTCAGTGAATGTGGGGGTGGGGTCAGTGAATGTGGAGGCGGGGTAAATGAATGTGGAGGCGGGGTCTGTGAATGTGGAGGCGGGGTAAGTGAATGTGGAGGCGGGGTCACTGAATGTGAAGGCAGGGTCAGTGAATGTGGGGGTGGGGTCAGTGAATGTGGAGGCGGGGTAAATGAATGTGGAGGCGGGGTCTGTGAATGTGGGGGCGGGATCAGTCAATGTGGGGGCAGGGGTCAGTGAATGTGGAGGCGGGGTCACTGAATGTGGAGGCGGGGTCAGTGAATGTGGGGGTGGGGTCAGTGAATGTGGAGGCGGGGTAAATGAATGTGGGGGCGGGGGTCACTGAATGTGAAGGCAGGGTCAGTGAATGTGGGGGTGGGGTCAGTGAATGTGGAGGCGGGGTAAATGAATGTGGAGGCGGGGTCTGTGAATGTGGAGGCGGGGTAAGTGAATGTGGAGGCGGGGTCACTGAATGTGAAGGCAGGGTCAGTGAATGTGGGGGTGGGGTCAGTGAATGTGGAGGCAGGGTAAATGAATGTGGAGGCGGGGTCTGTGAATGTGGGGGCGGGATCAGTCAATGTGGGGGCAGGGGTCAGTGAATGTGGAGGCGGGGTCACTGAATGTAGAGGCGGGGTAAGTGAATGTGGAGGCGGGGTCTGTGAATGTGAAGGCAGGGCCAGTGAATGTGGGGGTGGGGTCAGTGAATGTGGAGGCGGGGTAAATGAATGTGGGGGCGGGGTCTGTGAATGTGGGGGCGGGGTCAGTGAATGTGCAGACGGGGTCAGTGTATGTTGAGGCGGGGTCAGTGAATGTGGAGGCGGGGTCAGTGAATGTGGGGGTGGGGTCAGTGAATGTGGAGGCGGGGTAAATGAATGTGAAGGCAGGGTCACTGAATGTGAAGGCAGGGTCAGTGAATGTGGGGGTGGGGTCAGTGAATGTGGAGGCAGGGTAAATGAATGTGGAGGCGGGGTCTGTGAATGTGGGGGCGGGATCAGTCAATGTGGGGGCAGGGGTCAGTGAATGTGGAGGCGGGGTCACTGAATGTAGAGGCGGGGTAAGTGAATGTGGAGGCGGGGTCTGTGAATGTGAAGGCAGGGCCAGTTAATGTGGGGGTGGGGTCAGTGAATGTGGAGGCGGGGTAAATGAATGTGGAGGCGGGGTCTGTGAATGTGGGGGCGGGGTCAGTCAATGTGGGGGCAGGGGTCAGTGAATGTGGAGGCGGGGTCACTGAATGTAGAGGCGGGGTCAGTGAATGTGGGGGTGGGGTCAGTGAATGGGGCAGGGTCAGTGAATGTGAAGGCGGGGTAAGTGAATGTGAAGGCAGGGTCACTGAATGTGAAGGCAGGGTCAGTGAATGTGGGGGTGGGGTCAGTGAATGTGGAGGCGGGGTAAATGAATGTGGAGGCGGGGTCTGTGAATGTGGGGGCGGGGTCAGTCAATGTGGGGGCAGGGGTCAGTGAATGTGGAGGCGGGGTCACTGAATGTAGAGGCGGGGTCAGTGAATGTGGGGGTGGGGTCAGTGAATGGGGCAGGGTCAGTGAATGTGAAGGCGGGGTAAGTGAATGTGAAGGCAGGGTCACTGAATGTGAAGGCAGGGTCAGTGAATGTGGGGGTGGGGTCAGTGAATGTGGGGGTGGGGTCAGTGAATGTGGAGGCGGGGTCTGTGAATGTGGGGGCGGGGTCAGTCAATGTGGGGGCAGGGGTCAGTGAATGTGGAGGCGGGGTCACTGAATGTGGAGGCAGGGTCAGTGAATGTGAAGGCAGGGTAAGTGAATGTGAAGGCAGGGTCACTGAATGTAGAGGCAGGGTAAGTGAATGTGGAGGCGGGGTCTGTGAATGTGAAGGCAGGGTCAGTGAATGTGGGGGTGGGGTCAGTGAATGTGGAGGCGGGGTAAATGAATGTGGAGGTGGGGTCTGTGAATGGGGGCGGGGTCAGTCAATGTGGGGGCAGGGGTCACTGAATGTAGAGGCGGGGTAAGTGAATGTGGAGGCGGGGTCTGTGAATGTGAAGGCAGGGCCAGTGAATGTGGGGGTGGGGTCAGTGAATGTGGAGGCGGGGTAAATGAATGTGGGGGCGGGGTCTGTGAATGTGGGGGCGGGGTCAGTGAATGTGCAGACGGGGTCAGAGCATGTGGAGGCGGGGTCAGTGAATGTGGAGGCGGGGTCAGTGAATGTGGGGGTGGGGTCAGTGAATGTGGAGGCGGGGTCAGTGAATGTGCGGACGGGGTCAGTGCATGTGGAGGCGGGGTCAGTGAATGTGGGGGCGGGGTCTGTGAATGTGGAGGCAGGGTCAGTGAATGTGCAGACGGGGTCAGTGCATGTGGAGGCGGGGTCAGTGAATGTGGAGGCGGGGTCAGTGAATGTGGGGGTGGGGTCAGTGAATGTGGAGGCGGGGTAAATGAATGTGGGGGCGGGGGTCACTGAATATGAAGGCAGGGTCAGTGAATGTGGGGGTGGGGTCAGTGAATGTGGAGGCGGGGTAAATGAATGTGGAGGCGGGGTCTGTGAATGTGGGGGCGGGATCAGTCAATGTGGGGGCAGGGGTCAGTGAATGTGGAGGCGGGGTCACTGAATGTAGAGGCGGGGTAAGTGAATGTGGAGGCGGGGTCTGTGAATGTGAAGGCAGGGCCAGTGAATGTGGGGGTGGGGTCAGTGAATGTGGAGGCGGGGTAAATGAATGTGGGGGCGGGGTCTGTGAATGTGGGGGCGGGGTCAGTGAATGTGCAGACGGGGTCAGTGCATGTGGAGGCGGGGTCAGTGAATGTGGAGGCGGGGTCAGTGAATGTGGGGGCGGGGTCAGTGAATGTGGAGGCGGGGTCAGTGAATGTGGGGGTGGGGTCAGTGAATGTGGAGGCGGGGTAAATGAATGTGGGGGCGGGGGTCACTGAATGTGAAGGCAGGGTCAGTGAATGTGGGGATGGGGTCAGTGAATGTGGAGGCGGGGTAAATGAATGTGGAGGCGGGGTCTGTGAATGTGGAGGCGGGGTAAGTGAATGTGGAGGCGGGGTCACTGAATGTGAAGGCAGGGTCAGTGAATGTGGGGGTGGGGTCAGTGAATGTGGAGGCGGGGTAAATGAATGTGGAGGCGGGGTCTGTGAATGTGGGGGCGGGATCAGTCAATGTGGGGGCAGGGGTCAGTGAATGTGGAGGCGGGGTCACTGAATGTGGAGGCGGGGTCAGTGAATGTGGGGGTGGGGTCAGTGAATGTGGAGGCGGGGTAAATGAATGTGGGGGCGGGGGTCACTGAATGTGAAGGCAGGGTCAGTGAATGTGGGGGTGGGGTCAGTGAATGTGGAGGCGGGGTAAATGAATGTGGAGGCGGGGTCTGTGAATGTGGGGGCGGGATCAGTCAATGTGGAGGCAGGGGTCAGTGAATGTGGAGGCGGGGTCACTGAATGTAGAGGCGGGGTAAGTGAATGTGGAGGCGGGGTCTGTGAATGTGAAGGCAGGGCCAGTGAATGTGGGGGTGGGGTCAGTGAATGTGGAGGCGGGGTAAATGAATGTGGGGGCAGGGTCTGTGAATGTGGGGGCGGGGTCAGTGAATGTGCAGACGGGGTCAGTGCATGTGGAGGCGGGGTCAGTGAATGTGGAGGCGGGGTCAGTGAATGTGGGGGCGGGGTCAGTGAATGTGGAGGCGGGGTCAGTGAATGTGGGGCTGGGGTCAGTGAATGTAGAGGCGGGGTAAGTGAATGTGGAGGCGGGGTCACTGAATGTGAAGGCAGGGTCAGTGAATGTGGGGGTGGGGTCAGTGAATGTGGAGGCGGGGTAAATGAATGTGGAGGTGGGGTCTGTAAATGTGGGGGCGGGATCAGTCAATGTAGGGGCAGGGGTCAGTGAATGTGGAGGTGGGGTCTGTGAATGTGAAGGCAGGGCCAGTGAATGTGGGGGTGGGGTCAGTGAATGTGGAGGCGGGGTACATGAATGTGGGGGCGGGGTCTGTGAATGTGGGGGCGGGGTCAGTGAATGTGCAGACGGGGTCAATGCATGTGGAGGCGGGGTCAGTGAATGTGGAGGCGGGGTCAGTGAATGTGGGGGTGGGGTCAGTGAATGTGGAGGCGGGGTAAATGAATGTGAAGGCAGGGTCACTGAATGTGAAGGCAGGGTCAGTGAATGTGGGGGTGGGGTCAGTGAATGTGGAGGCTGGGTAAATGAATGTGGAGGCGGGGTCTGTGAATGTGGGGGCGGGATCAGTCAATGTCGGGGCAGGGGTCAGTGAATGTGGAGGCGGGGTCACTGAATGTAGAGGCGGGGTAAGTGAATGTGGAGGCGGGGTCTGTGAATGTGAAGGCAGGGCCAGTGAATGTGGGGGTGGGGTCAGTGAATGTGGAGGCGGGGTAAATGAATGTGGAGGCGGGGTCTGTGAATGTGGGGGCGGGGTCAGTCAATGTGGGGGCAGGGGTCAGTGAATGTGGAGGCGGGGTCACTGAATGTAGAGGCGGGGTCAGTGAATGTGGGGGTGGGGTCAGTGAATGGGGCAGGGTCAGTGAATGTGAAGGCGGGGTAAGTGAATGTGAAGGCAGGGTCACTGAATGTGAAGGCAGGGTCAGTGAATGTGGGGGTGGGGTCAGTGAATGTGGGGGTGGGGTCAGTGAATGTGGAGGCGGGGTAAATGAATGTGGAGGCGGGGTCTGTGAATGTGGGGCCGGGGTCAGTCAATGTGGGGGCAGGGGTCAGTGAATGTGGAGGCGGGGTCACTGAATGTAGAGACGGGGTAAGTGAATGTGGAGGCGGGGTCTGTGAATGTGAAGGCAGGGTCAGTGAATGTGGGGGTGGGGTCAGTGAATGTGGAGGCGGGGTAAATGAATGTGGAGGCGGGGTCTGTGAATGTGGGGGCGGGGTCAGTGAATGTGGGGGCAGGGGTCAGTGAATGTGGAGGCAGGGTCAGTGAATGTGAAGGCGGGGTAAGTGAATGTGAAGGCAGGGTCACTGAATGTGAAGGCAGGGTCAGTGAATGTGGGGGTGGGGTCAGTGAATGTGGAGGCGGGGTAAATGAATGTGGAGGCGGGGTCTGTGAATGTGGGGGCGGGGTCTGTGAATGTGGGGGCGGGGTCAGTCAATGTGGGGGCAGGGGTCAGTGAATGTGGAGGCGGGGTCACTGAATGTAGAGGCGGGGTAAGTGAATGTGGAGGCGGGGTCTGTGAATGTGAAGGCAGGGTCAGTGAATGTGGGGGTGGGGTCAGTGAATGTGGAGGCGGGGTAAATGAATGTGGAGGCGGGGTCTGTGAATGTGGGGGCGGGGTCAGTCAATGTGGGGGCAGGGGTCAGTGAATGTGGAGGCGGGGTCACTGAATGTAGAGGCGGGGTAAGTGAATGTGGAGGCGGGGTCTGTGAATGTGAAGGCAGGGTCAGTGAATGTGGGGGTGTGGTCAGTGAATGTGGAGGCGGGGTAAATGAATGTGGAGGCGGGGTCTGTGAATGGGGGCGGGGTCAGTCAATGTGGGGGCAGGGGTCAGTGAATGTGGAGGCGGGGTCTGTGAATGTGGGGGCGGGATCAGTCAATGTCGGGGCAGGGGTCAGTGAATGTGGAGGCGGAGTCACTGAATGTAGAGGCGGGGTAAGTGAATGTGGAGGCGGGGTCTGTGAATGTGAAGGCAGGGCCAGTGAATGTGGGGGTGGGGTCAGTGAATGTGGAGGCGGGGTAAATGAATGTGGAGGCGGGGTCTGTGAATGTGGGGGCGGGGTCAGTCAATGTGGGGGCAGGGGTCAGTGAATGTGGAGGCGGGGTCACTGAATGTAGAGGCGGGGTCAGTGAATGTGGGGGTGGGGTCAGTGAATGGGGCAGGGTCAGTGAATGTGAAGGCGGGGTAAGTGAATGTGAAGGCAGGGTCACTGAATGTGAAGGCAGGGTCAGTGAATGTGGGGGTGGGGTCAGTGAATGTGGGGGTGGGGTCAGTGAATGTGGAGGCGGGGTAAATGAATGTGGAGGCGGGGTCTGTGAATGTGGGGCCGGGGTCAGTCAATGTGGGGGCAGGGGTCAGTGAATGAGGAGGCGGGGTCACTGAATGTAGAGGCGGGGTAAGTGAATGTGGAGGCGGGGTCTGTGAATGTGAAGGCAGGGTCAGTGAATGTGGGGGTGGGGTCAGTGAATGTGGAGGCGGGGTAAATGAATGTGGAGGCGGGGTCTGTGAATGTGGGGGCGGGGTCAGTGAATGTGGGGGCAGGGGTCAGTGAATGTGGAGGCAGGGTCAGTGAATGTGAAGGCGGGGTAAGTGAATGTGAAGGTAGGGTCACTGAATGTGAAGGCAGGGTCAGTGAATGTGGGGGTGGGGTCAGTGAATGTGGAGGCGGGGTAAATGAATGTGGAGGCGGGGTCTGTGAATGTGGGGGCGGGGTCTGTGAATGTGGGGGCGGGGTCAGTCAATGTGGGGGCAGGGGTCAGTGAATGTGGAGGCGGGGTCACTGAATGTAGAGGCGGGGTAAGTGAATGTGGAGGCGGGGTCTGTGAATGTGAAGGCAGGGTCAGTGAATGTGGGGGTGGGGTCAGTGAATGTGGAGGCGGGGTAAATGAATGTGGAGGCGGGGTCTGTGAATGTGGGGGCGGGGTCAGTCAATGTGGGGGCAGGGGTCAGTGAATGTGGAGGCGGGGTCACTGAATGTAGAGGCGGGGTAAGTGAATGTGGAGGCGGGGTCTGTGAATGTGAAGGCAGGGTCAGTGAATGTGGGGGTGTGGTCAGTGAATGTGGAGGCGGGGTAAATGAATGTGGAGGCGGGGTCTGTGAATGTGGGGGCGGGGTCAGTCAATGTGGGGGCAGGGGTCAGTGAATGTGGAGGCGGGGTCACTGAATGTAGAGGCAGGGTAAGTGAATGTGGAGGCGGGGTCTGTGAATGTGAAGGCAGGGTCAGTGAATGTGGGGGTGGGGTCAGTGAATGTGGAGGCGGGGTAAATGAATGTGGAGGCGGGGTCTGTGAATGGGGGCGGGGTCAGTCAATGTGGGGGCAGGGGTCAGTGAATGTGGAGGCGGGGTCACTGAATGTAGAGGCGGGGTAAGTGAATGTGGGGGCGGGGTCAGTCAATGTGGGGGCAGGGGTCAGTGAATGTGGAGGCGGGGTCACTGAATGTAGAGGCGGGGTCAGTGAATGTGGGGGTGGGGTCAGTGAATGGGGCAGGGTCAGTGAATGTGAAGGCGGGGTAAGTGAATGTGAAGGCAGGGTCACTGAATGTGAAGGCAGGGTCAGTGAATGTGGGGGTGGGGTCAGTGAATGTGGGGGTGGGGTCAGTGAATGTGGAGGCGGGGTAAATGAATGTGGAGGCGGGGTCTGTGAATGTGGGGCCGGGGTCAGTCAATGTGGGGGCAGGGGTCAGTGAATGTGGAGGCGGGGTCACTGAATGTAGAGACGGGGTAAGTGAATGTGGAGGCGGGGTCTGTGAATGTGAAGGCAGGGTCAGTGAATGTGGGGGTGGGGTCAGTGAATGTGGAGGCGGGGTAAATGAATGTGGAGGCGGGGTCTGTGAATGTGGGGGCGGGGTCAGTGAATGTGGGGGCAGGGGTCAGTGAATGTGGAGGCAGGGTCAGTGAATGTGAAGGCGGGGTAAGTGAATGTGAAGGCAGGGTCACTGAATGTGAAGGCAGGGTCAGTGAATGTGGGGGTGGGGTCAGTGAATGTGGAGGCGGGGTAAATGAATGTGGAGGCGGGGTCTGTGAATGTGGGGGCGGGGTCTGTGAATGTGGGGGCGGGGTCAGTCAATGTGGGGGCAGGGGTCAGTGAATGTGGAGGCGGGGTCACTGAATGTAGAGGCGGGGTAAGTGAATGTGGAGGCGGGGTCTGTGAATGTGAAGGCAGGGTCAGTGAATGTGGGGGTGGGGTCAGTGAATGTGGAGGCGGGGTAAATGAATGTGGAGGCGGGGTCTGTGAATGTGGGGGCGGGGTCAGTCAATGTGGGGGCAGGGGTCAGTGAATGTGGAGGCGGGGTCACTGAATGTAGAGGCGGGGTAAGTGAATGTGGAGGCGGGGTCTGTGAATGTGAAGGCAGGGTCAGTGAATGTGGGGGTGTGGTCAGTGAATGTGGAGGCGGGGTAAATGAATGTGGAGGCGGGGTCTGTGAATGGGGGCGGGGTCAGTCAATGTGGGGGCAGGGGTCAGTGAATGTGGAGGCGGGGTCTGTGAATGTGGGGGCGGGATCAGTCAATGTCGGGGCAGGGGTCAGTGAATGTGGAGGCGGAGTCACTGAATGTAGAGGCGGGGTAAGTGAATGTGGAGGCGGGGTCTGTGAATGTGAAGGCAGGGCCAGTGAATGTGGGGGTGGGGTCAGTGAATGTGGAGGCGGGGTAAATGAATGTGGAGGCGGGGTCTGTGAATGTGGGGGCGGGGTCAGTCAATGTGGGGGCAGGGGTCAGTGAATGTGGAGGCGGGGTCACTGAATGTAGAGGCGGGGTCAGTGAATGTGGGGGTGGGGTCAGTGAATGGGGCAGGGTCAGTGAATGTGAAGGCGGGGTAAGTGAATGTGAAGGCAGGGTCACTGAATGTGAAGGCAGGGTCAGTGAATGTGGGGGTGGGGTCAGTGAATGTGGGGGTGGGGTCAGTGAATGTGGAGGCGGGGTAAATGAATGTGGAGGCGGGGTCTGTGAATGTGGGGCCGGGGTCAGTCAATGTGGGGGCAGGGGTCAGTGAATGAGGAGGCGGGGTCACTGAATGTAGAGGCGGGGTAAGTGAATGTGGAGGCGGGGTCTGTGAATGTGAAGGCAGGGTCAGTGAATGTGGGGGTGGGGTCAGTGAATGTGGAGGCGGGGTAAATGAATGTGGAGGCGGGGTCTGTGAATGTGGGGGCGGGGTCAGTGAATGTGGGGGCAGGGGTCAGTGAATGTGGAGGCAGGGTCAGTGAATGTGAAGGCGGGGTAAGTGAATGTGAAGGTAGGGTCACTGAATGTGAAGGCAGGGTCAGTGAATGTGGGGGTGGGGTCAGTGAATGTGGAGGCGGGGTAAATGAATGTGGAGGCGGGGTCTGTGAATGTGGGGGCGGGGTCTGTGAATGTGGGGGCGGGGTCAGTCAATGTGGGGGCAGGGGTCAGTGAATGTGGAGGCGGGGTCACTGAATGTAGAGGCGGGGTAAGTGAATGTGGAGGCGGGGTCTGTGAATGTGAAGGCAGGGTCAGTGAATGTGGGGGTGGGGTCAGTGAATGTGGAGGCGGGGTAAATGAATGTGGAGGCGGGGTCTGTGAATGTGGGGGCGGGGTCAGTCAATGTGGGGGCAGGGGTCAGTGAATGTGGAGGCGGGGTCACTGAATGTAGAGGCGGGGTAAGTGAATGTGGAGGCGGGGTCTGTGAATGTGAAGGCAGGGTCAGTGAATGTGGGGGTGTGGTCAGTGAATGTGGAGGCGGGGTAAATGAATGTGGAGGCGGGGTCTGTGAATGTGGGGGCGGGGTCAGTCAATGTGGGGGCAGGGGTCAGTGAATGTGGAGGCGGGGTCACTGAATGTAGAGGCAGGGTAAGTGAATGTGGAGGCGGGGTCTGTGAATGTGAAGGCAGGGTCAGTGAATGTGGGGGTGGGGTCAGTGAATGTGGAGGCGGGGTAAATGAATGTGGAGGCGGGGTCTGTGAATGGGGGCGGGGTCAGTCAATGTGGGGGCAGGGGTCAGTGAATGTGGAGGCGGGGTCACTGAATGTAGAGGCGGGGTAAGTGAATGTGGAGGCGGGGTCTGTGAATGTGAAGGCAGGGTCAGTGAATGTGGGGGTGGGGTCAGTTAATGTGGAGGCGGGGTAAATGTTATGTTATGTTATGTTATGTTAAAATGATTTTTATAGAGCGCACGGCTACTCAAAAAGAGTGTCCCGGCGCTTTAATTGAAGAAGGCTGCAGTAAACTAACATAACACATTAAAAGAGAAAGAGAGACCAAAATAAAAAACAGCACACAAAGAAGGCCTACTGGATAAACAGCCAGGTCTTAAGATCCTTTCTAAAGGCTAATAAGCTAGTGGCTCCCCGGAGGGAAAGGGGCAAAGAATTCCATAATTGGGGCGCCAGTAATCCAAAGGAGCGACCTCCCAGACGTGCTCTCTTCACTCGTGGGACAGTAGCCAAAAATAAGGATTCTGACCTCAGAGAGCGAGCTGGTTGATAAAAAGTCAATCTCCTCTGGAGATACTTCGCTCCCGACGCATGGAGGGCCTTATATGTCAAAGTCAGAGCCTTAAAGGCAATCCGCTTACGGATTGGGAGCCAATGTAAGGTCTGGAGCAAACCCGCAGCACTGGTGCGCCTATTCACTCCGTAGATCGCTCTTGCCGCAGCATTCTGTACAACCTGCAGCCGCTGTAACAGGTACTCTGGCAGGCCCAGGTATAGAATGTTCGAATAATCCAACCTGGAGCCTATCAGGGCCTGTACAGTCAGCTTCCGGTGCTCCTCCGATAACAGGGGAAGAAACCTCCGAAGCATCCTAAGGAGGCCAAAACACATGCCCGACACCCCCAGAATCTGGGCTTTCATTGTCAGCCCCGTGTCCATCTTAACACCCAGGTTTTTAGCCATTTGGGATGAACGCGTGGGGGGGAACATGTCGATAGGCCACCAAGCCTGCCAGTCAGGTTCCAAGTCGCACCTGAAGAAGAGTATCTCAGACTTGTCGGAATTGCACTTGAGGCTGTGCAGTTGGAACCATTGAAACACAGCCCCAAGACAATCCCGGATACTCTCTCCCTCAAAATCTCCTCCTCTCTTACACGAGAAGAGGAGCTGGGTATCGTCGGCGTACGATACGATCCGGGCCCCAAGCGACTCCGCCAATGCTGCCAAAGGGGTCATGAAGATATTAAAGAGGGTCGGGCTCAAAATAGAGCCCTGAGGGACCCCGACTCCCAGAGGAGGCATCACGGCGGAATCTGGTGAGGCCCAGACCGTTTGCCGGCGGCCAGCTAGAAAGGAGGAAAACCAGCTGAGCACCGTTCCCCGAAGTCCTATCTCATAGAGTCTTGTGAGAAGACCCGCATGGGGAACGGTGTCAAAGGCCGCCGACAGATCCAACATCACCAGCATGGCTTTGCCCCCTGAATCCAAGATGTCCTTGATTGTTTCGGAGACCTCGAGGAGCGCAGTCTCCGTACTAAGGTTAGGGCGAAAACCTGACTGGGTGGCATGCAGAATCTCATTCGCCTCTAGAAAATTGGAAAGCACCGACTGCACGTGCTTTTCAACAATTTTCGAGAGAGCCGGCAACAGAGAGATAGGCCGATAGTTAACAAGGGCCTTGGGGTCCAGACCAGGCTTCTTGAGCAGCGGGATGACCATTGCCTGCTTCCAAGCCTGCGGGACCACTCCCTGGCACAATGAGAGATTAAGCAGCGGATTGGCCAAAGGGTTGATCACATCAGCCAGTTTCGCCAGTATCTTAGCAGGGCAAGGATCCAAGGGCGAGCCAGATTTCAAGTTGCCCATGAGTGCTAAAGAGGCGGGCTCCGAAATGGATGGAAAAGCGCCCAGTATCAGACCTGGCAAGGCCGGAGGCGATCGAATGGCCTCAGTGGCAGTCCGCACCGCGGATGTAGCCGATGGGAAGGAGGCCTGTATAAGTTGGATCTTGCTCGTGAAAAAACCGGCAAGATCCGCCGCCCAGGAGTCAGAGGACCTCTCCTCAGCGATGTTTATCCGTGGAGATGTAAATTCCCTGACTATAGAGAAAATCTCCTTGCAGGAGTTGGAGGCAGCTTCTATCCTCCCTGCCAGGTAGGCTTTCTTACCTAGGCGAATGTCCCGGTGATACTCCTTAACCATGTATCTATGAATGTGGAGGCGGGGTCTGTGAATGTGGGGGCGGGGTCAGTCAATGTGGGGGCAGGGGTCAGTGAATGTGGAGGCGGGGTCACTGAATGTAGAGGCGGGGTAAGTGAATGTGGAGGCGGGGTCTGTGAATGTGGAGGCGGGGTCAGTGAATGTGGAGGCGGGATCAGTGAATGTGGAAGCAGGGTCACTGAATGTGAAGGCAGGGTCAGTGAATGTGGAGGCAGGGTCACTGAATGTGAAGGCAGGGTCAGTGAATGTGGGGGTGGGGTCAGTGAATGTGGAGGCGGGGTCAGTGAATGTGGAGGTGGGATCACTGAATGTGGAAGCAGGGTCACTGAATGTGAAGGCAGGGTCAGTGAATGTGGGGGCGGGGGTCAGTGAATGTGGGCGTGCGGGTCAGTGAATGTGGGGGCGAGGACCGCGATTGTGGGAGCGGGGCCTGTGGGTGTAAGGTTACTGAATGTGGAGGCGGGGTCAGTGAATGGGGGCGGGGTCAGTAAATGTGCAGGCGGGGTCACTGAATGTGGGGGTGGGGTCAGTGAATGGGGCGGGGTCAGTGAATGGGGCAGGGTCAGTGAATGTGTAGGCAGGGTCAGTGAATGTGGGGGCGGGGTCACTGAATGTGGAGGCGGGGTCACTGAATGTGGAGGCAGGGTCAGTGAATGTGTAGGCGGGGTCACTGAATGTGGGGGCGTGGTCAGTGAATGGGGTGGGGTCAGTGAATGGGGCAGGGTCAGTGAATGTGTAGGCAGGGTCTGTGAATGTGGGGGCGGGGTCACTGAATGTGGAGGCGGGGTCAGTGAATGGGGTAGGGTCAGTGAATGGGGCAGGGTCAGTGAATGTGTAGGCAGGGTCAGTGAATGTGGGGGCGGGGTCACTGAATGTGGAGGCGGGGTCACTGAATGTGGAGGCAGGGTCAGTGAATGTGTAGGCGGGGTCAGTGAATGTGGGGGCGGGGGTCAGTGAATGTGTAGGCAGGGTCAGTGAATGTGGAGGCGGGGTCACTGAATGTAGAGGCGGGGTTACTGAATGTGGGGGCGGGGGTCAGTGAATGTGGGGATGTAGGTCAGTGAAGTGTAGGCAGGGTCAGTGAATGTGGGGGCGGGGTCACTGAATGTGGAGGCGGGGACACTGAATGTGGGGGTGGGCTCAGTGAATGTGGAGGCAGGGTCAGTGAATGTGGGGATGGGGTCAGTGAATGGGGCAGGGGCAGTGAATGTGTAGGCAGGGTCAGTGAATGTGGGGGTGCGGGTCAGTGAATGTGAAGGCGGGTCAGTGAATGGGGCAGGGTCAGTGAATGTGGAGGCGGGGGAAGTGAATGTGGAGGCAGGGTAAGTGAGTGTGGAGGCGGGGTCAGTGAATGTGCAGGCGTGGTCACTGAATGTGCAGGCGGGGTCACTGAATGTGGGGCTAGGGGTCTGTGAATGTGGGGGCGGGGTCAGTGAATGTGGGGGCAGGGGTCAGTGAATGTGGAGGTGGGGTCACTGAATGTAGAGGCGGGGTAAGTGAATGTGGAGGCGAGGTCAGTGAATGTGGAGGCGAGGTCAGTGAATGTGGAGGCGGGGTCACTGAATGTGGAAGCAGGGTCACTGAATGTGAAGGCAGGGTCAGTGAATGTGGGGGTGGGGTCAGTGAATGTGGAGGCGGGGTCTGTGAATGTGGGGGCGGGGTCAGTCAATGTGGGGGCGGGGTCAGTCAATGTGGGGGCAGGGGTCAGTGAATGTGGAGGCGGGGTCACTGAATGTAGAGGCGGGGTAAGTGAATGTGGAGGCGGGGTCTGTGAATGTGGAGGCGGGGTCACTGAATGTGGAGGCGGGATCACTGAATGTGGAAGCAGGGTCACTGAATGTGAAGGCAGGGTCAGTGAATGTGGGGGCGGGGGTCAGTGAATGTGGGCGTGCGGGTCACTGAATGTGCAGGCGGGGTCACTGAATGTGGGGCTAGGGGTCTGTGAATGTGGGGGCGGGGTCAGTGAATGTGGGGGCAGGGGTCAGTGAATGTGGAGGTGGGGTCACTGAATGTAGAGGCGGGGTAAGTGAATGTGGAGGCGGGGTCAGTGAATGTGGAGGCGAGGTCAGTGAATGTGGAGGCGGGGTCACTGAATGTGGAAGCAGGGTCACTGAATGTGAAGGCAGGGTCAGTGAATGTGGGGGTGGGGTCAGTGAATGTGGAGGCGGGGTAAATGAATGTGGGGGCGGGTCTGTGAATGTGGGGGCGGGGTCAGTGAATGTGCAGACGGGGTCAGTGCATGTGGAGGCGGGGTCAGTGAATGTGGAGGCGGGGTCAGTGAATGTGGGGGTGGGGTCAGTGAATGTGGAGGCGGGGTCAGTGAATGTGCAGACGGGGTCAGTGCATGTGGAGGCGGGGTCAGTGAATGTGCAGACGGGGTCAGTGCATGTGGAGGCGGGGTCACTGAATGTAGAGGCAGGGTAAGTGAATGTGGAGGCGGGGTCTGTGAATGTGAAGGCAGGGTCAGTGAATGTGGGGGTGGGGTCAGTGAATGTGGAGGCGGGGTAAATGAATGTGGAGGCGGGGTCTGTGAATGTGGGGGCGGGGTCAGTCAATGTGGGGGCAGGGGTCAGTGAATGTGGAGGCAGGGTCAGTGAATGTGAAGGCAGGGTCAGTGAATGTGAAGGCAGGGTCACTGAATGTAGAGGCAGGGTAAGTGAATGTGGAGGCGGGGTCTGTGAATGTGAAGGCAGGGTCAGTGAATGTGGGGGTGGGGTCAGTGAATGTGGAGGCGGGGTAAATGAATGTGGAGGCGGGGTCTGTGAATGGGGGCGGGGTCAGTCAATGTGGGGGCAGGGGTCAGTGAATGGAGGCGGGGTCACTGAATGTAGAGGCGGGGTAAGTGAATGTGGAGGCGGGGTCTGTGATTGTGGAGGCGGGGTCAGTGAATGTGGAGGCGGGATCAGTGAATGTGGAAGCAGGGTCACTGAATGTGAAGGCAGGGTCAGTGAATGTGGAGGCAGGGTCACTGAATGTGAAGGCAGGGTCAGTGAATGTGGGGGTGGGGTCAGTGAATGTGGAGGCGGGGTAAATGAATGTGGAGGCGGGGTCTGTGAATGTGGGGGCGGGGTCTGTCAATGTGGGGGCAGGGGTCAGCGAATGTGGAGGCGGGGTCACTGAATGTAGAGGCGGGGTAAGTGAATGTGGAGGCGGGGTCTGTGAATGTGAAGGCAGGGTCAGTGAATGTGGGGGTGGGGTCAGTCAATGTGGAGGCGGGGTAAATGAATGTGGAGGCGGGGTCTGTGAATGTGGGGGCGGGGTCAGTCAATGTGGGGGCAGGGGTCAGTGAATGTGGAGGCGGGGTCACTGAATGTGGAGGCGGGGTAAGTGAATGTGGAGGCGGGGTCTGTGAATGTGGAGGCGGGGTCAGTGAATGTGGAGGCGGGATCACTGAATGTGGAAGCAGGGTCACTGAATGTGAAGGCAGGGTCAGTGAATGTGGGGGCGGGGGTCAGTGAATGTGGGCGTGCGGGTCAGTGAATGTGGGGGCGAGGACCGCGAATGTGGGAGCGGGGCCTGTGGGTGTAAGGTTACTGAATGTGGAGGCGGGGTCAGTGAATGGGGGCGGGGTCAGTAAATGTGCAGGCGGGGTCACTGAATGTGGGGGTGGGGTCAGTGAATGGGGCGGGGTCAGTGAATGGGGCAGGGTCAGTGAATGTGTAGGCAGGGTCAGTGAATGTGGGGGCGGGGTCACTGAATGTGGAGGTAGGGTCAGTGAATGTGTAGGCGGGGTCACTGAATGTGGGGGCGTGGTCAGTGAATGGGGTGGGGTCAGTGAATGGGGCAGGGTCAGTAAATGTGTAGGCAGGGTCTGTGAATGTGGGGGCGGGGTCACTGAATGTGGAGGCGGGGTCAGTGAATGGGGTGGGGTCAGTGAATGGGGCAGGCTCAGTGAATGTGTAGGCAGGGTCAGTGAATGTGGGGGCGGGGTCACTGAATGTGGAGGCGGGGTCACTGAATGTGGAGGCAGGGTCAGTGAATGTGTAGGCGGGGTCAGTGAATGTGGGGGCGGGGGTCAGTGAATGTGTAGGCAGAGTCAGTGAATGTGGGGGCGGGGTCACTGAATGTAGAGGCGGGGTTACTGAATGTGGGGGCGGGGGTCAGTGAATGTGGGGGTGGGGTCAGTGAAGTGTAGGCAGGGTCAGTGAATGTGGGGGCGGGGTCACTGAATGTGGAGGCGGGGACACTGAATGTGGGGGTGGGCTCAGTGAATGTGGAGGCAGGGTCAGTGAATGGGGCGGGTCAGTGAATGGGGCAGGGGCAGTAAATGTGTAGGCAGGGTCAGTGAATGTGGGGGTGCGGGTCAGTGAATGTGAAGGCGGGTCAGTGAATGGGGCAGGGTCAGTGAATGTGGAGGCGGGGGAAGTGAATGTGGAGGCAGGGTAAGTGAGTGTGGAGGCGGGGTCACTGAATGTGCAGGCGGGGTCACTGAATGTGGGGCTAGGGGTCTGTGAATGTGGGGGCGGGGTCAGTGAATGTGGGGGCAGGGGTCAGTGAATGTGGAGGTGGGGTCACTGAATGTAGAGGCGGGGTAAGTGAATGTGGAGGCGGGGTCAGTGAATGTGGAGGCGAGGTCAGTGAATGTGGAGGCGGGGTCACTGAATGTGGAAGCAGGGTCACTGAATGTGAAGGCAGGGTCAGTGAATGTGGGGGTGGGGTCAGTGAATGTGGAGGTGGGGTAAATGAATGTGGAGGCGGGGTCTGTGAATGTGGGGGCGGGGTCAGTTAATGTGGGGGCAGGGGTCAGTGAATGTGGAGGCGGGGTCACTGAATGTGGAGGCAGGATCACTGAATGTGGAAGCAGGGTCACTGAATGTGAAGGCAGGGTCAGTGAATGTGGGGGCGGGGGTCAGTGAATGTGGGCGTGCGGGTCAGTGAATGTGAAGGCGGGGTCAGTGAATGTGGGGGCGGGGGTCAGAGAATGTGGAGGTGGGGTCACTGAATGGAGGCGGGGGTCAGTGAATGTGGGGGTGGGGTCAGTGAATGTGGAGGCGGGGTCAGTGAATGTGCAGACGGGGTCAGTGCATGTGGAGGCGGGGTCAGTGAATGTGGGGGCGGGGTCTGTGAATGTGGAGGCAGGGTCAGTGAATGTGCAGACGGGGTCAGTGCATGTGGAGGCGGGGTCAGTGAATGTGGAGGTGGGGTCAGTTAATGTGGGGGTGGGGTCAGTGAATGTGGAGGCGGGGTAAATGAATGTGGGGGCGGGGGTCACTGAATGTGAAGGCAGGGTCAGTGAATGTGGGGGTGGGGTCAGTGAATGTGGAGGCGGGGTAAATGAATGTGGAGGCGGGGTCTGTGAATGTGGGGGCGGGATCAGTCAATGTGGAGGCAGGGGTCAGTGAATGTGGAGGCGGGGTCACTGAATGTAGAGGCGGGGTAAGTAAATGTGGAGGCGGGGTCAGTGAATGTGGGGGTGGGGTCATTGAATGTGGAGGCGGGGTAAATGAATGTGGAGGCGGGGTCTGTGAATGTGGGGGCGGGGTCAGTCAATGTGGGGGCAGGGGTCAGTGAATGTGGAGGCGGGGTCACTGAATGTAGAGGCGGGGTAAGTGAATGTGGAGGCGGGGTCTGTGAATGTGGAGGCGGGGTCAGTGAATGTGGAGGCGGGATCACTGAATGTGGAAGCAGGGTCACTGAATGTGAAGGCAGGGTCAGTGAATGTGGGGGCGGGGGTCAGTGAATGTGGGCGTGCGGGTCAGTGAATGTGGGGGCGAGGACCGCGAATGTGGGAGCGGGGCCTGTGGGTGTAAGGTTACTGAATGTGGAGGCGGGGTCAGTGAATGGGGGCGGGGTCAGTAAATGTGCAGGCGGGGTCACTGAATGTGGGGGTGGGGTCAGTGAATGGGGCGGGGTCAGTGAATGGGGCAGGGTCAGTGAATGTGTAGGCAGGGTCAGTGAATGTGGGGGCGGGGTCACTGAATGTGGAGGCGGGGTCACTTAATGTGGAGGTAGGGTCAGTGAATGTGTAGGCGGGGTCACTGAATGTGGGGGCGTGGTCAGTGAATGGGGTGGGGTCAGTGAATGGGGCAGGGTCAGTAAATGTGTAGGCAGGGTCTGTGAATGTGGGGGCAGGGTCACTGAATGTGCAGGCGGGGTCACTGAATGTGCAGGCGGGGTCACTGAATGTGGGGCTAGGGGTCTGTGAATGTGGGGGCGGGGTCAGTGAATGTGGGGGCAGGGGTCAGTGAATGTGGAGGTGGGGTCACTGAATGTAGAGGCGGGGTAAGTGAATGTGGAGGCGGGGTTAGTGAATGTGGAGGCGAGGTCAGTGAATGTGGAGGCGGGGTCACTGAATGTGGAAGCAGGGTCACTGAATGTGAAGGCAGGGTCAGTGAATGTGGGGGTGGGGTCAGTGAATGTGGAGGCGGGGTAAATGAATGTGGAGGCGGGGACACTGAATGTGGGGGTGGGCTCAGTGAATGTGGAGGCAGGGTCAGTGAATGGGGCGGGTCAGTGAATGGGGCAGGGGCAGTGAATGTGTAGGCAGGGTCAGTGAATGTGGGGGTGCGGGTCAGTGAATGTGAAGGCGGGTCAGTGAATGGGGCAGGGTCAGTGAATGTGGAGGCGGGGGAAGTGAATGTGCAGGCGGGGTCACTGAATGTGCAGTCGGGGTCACTGAATGTGGGGCTAGGGGTCTGTGAATGTGGGGGCGGGGTCAGTGAATGTGGGGGCAGGGGTCAGTGAATGTGGAGGTGGGGTCACTGAATGTAGAGGCGGGGTAAGTGAATGTGGAGGCGGGGTCACTGAATGTGGAGGCGGGGTCAGTGAATGGGGTGGGGTCAGTGAATGGGGCAGGGTCAGTGAATGTGTAGGCAGGGTCAGTGAATGTGGGGGCGGGGTCACTGAATGTGGAGGCGGGGTCACTGAATGTGGAGGCAGGGTCAGTGAATGTGTAGGCGGGGTCAGTGAATGTGGGGGCGGGGGTCAGTGAATGTGTAGGCAGGGTCAGTGAATGTGGGGGCGGGGTCACTGAATGTAGAGGCGGGGTTACTGAATGTGGGGGCGGGGGTCAGTGAATGTGGGGGTGGGGTCAGTGAAGTGTAGGCAGGGTCAGTGAATGTGGGGGCGGGGTCACTGAATGTGGAGGCGGGGACACTGAATGTGGGGGTGGGCTCAGTGAATGTGGAGGCAGGGTCAGTGAATGGGGCGGGTCAGTGAATGGGGCAGGGGCAGTGAATGTGTAGGCAGGGTCAGTGAATGTGGGGGTGCGGGTCAGTGAATGTGAAGGCGGGTCAGTGAATGGGGCAGGGTCAGTGAATGTGGAGGCGGGGGAAGTGAATGTGGAGGCAGGGTAAGTGAGTGTGGAGGCGGGGTCAGTGAATGTGCAGGCGGGGTCACTGAATGTGCAGGCGGGGTCACTGAATGTGGGGCTAGGGGTCTGTGAATGTGGGGGCGGGGTCAGTGAATGTGGGGGCAGGGGTCAGTGAATGTGGAGGTGGGGTCACTGAATGTAGAGGCGGGGTAAGTGAATGTGGAGGCGGGGTCAGTGAATGTGGAGGCGGGGTCACTGAATGTGGAGGCGGGGTCACTGAATGTGGAAGCAGGGTCACTGAATGTGAAGGCAGGGTCAGTGAATGTGGGGGTGGGGTCAGTGAATGTGGAGGCGGGGTAAATGAATGTGGAGGCGGGGTCTGTGAATGTGGGGGCGGGGTCAGTGAATGTGGGGGCAGGGGTCAGTGAATGTGGAGGCGGGGTCACTGAATGTAGAGGCGGGGTCTGTGAATGTGGAGGCGGGGTCTGTGAATGTGGAGGCGGGGTCACTGAATGTGGAGGCGGGATCACTGAATGTGGAAGCAGGGTCACTGAATGTGAAGGCAGGGTCAGTGAATGTGGGGGCGGGGGTCAGTGAATGTGGGCGTGCGGGTCAGTGAATGTGAAGGCGGGGTCAGTGAATGTGGGGGCGGGGGTCAGAGAATGTGGAGGTGGGGTCACTGATTGGAGGCGGGGTCAGTGAATGTGGGGCTGGGGTCAGTGAATGTGGAGGCGGGGTCAGTGAATGTGCAGACGGGGTCAGTGCATGTGGAGGCGGGGTCAGTGAATGTGGGGGCAGGGTCTGTGAATGTGGAGGCAGGGTCAGTGAATGTGCAGACGGGGTCAGTGCATGTGGAGGCGGGGTCAGTGAATGTGCAGACGGGGTCAGTGCATGTGGAGGCGGGGTCAGTGAATGTGGAGGCGGGGTCAGTGAATGTGGGGGTGGGGTCAGTGAATGTGGAGGCGGGGTAAATGAATGTGGGGGCGGGGGTCACTGAATGTGAAGGCAGGGTCAGTGAATGTGGGGGTGGGGTCAGTGAATGTGGAGGCGGGGTAAATGAATGTGGAGGCGGGGTCTGTGAATGTGGGGGCGGGATCAGTCAATGTGGGGGCAGGGGTCAGTGAATGTGGAGGCGGGGTCACTGAATGTAGAGGCGGGGTAAGTGAATGTGGAGGCGGGGTCTGTGAATGTGAAGGCACGGCCAGTGAATGTGGGGGTGGGGTCAGTGAATGTGGAGGCGGGGTAAATGAATGTGGGGGCGGGGTCTGTGAATGTGGGGGCGGGGTCAGTGAATGTGCAGACGGGGTCAGTGCATGTGGAGGCGGGGTCAGTGAATGTGGAGGCGGGGTCAGTGAATGTGGGGGCGGGGTCAGTGAATGTGGAGGCGGGGTCAGTGAATGTGGGGGTGGGGTCAGTGAATGTGGAGGCGGGGTAAATGAATGTGGGGGCGGGGGTCACTGAATGTGAAGGCAGGGTTAGTGAATGTGGGGGTGGGGTCAGTGAATGTGGAGGCGGGGTAAATGAATGTGGAGGCGGGGTCTGTGAATGTAGAGGCGGGGTAAGTGAATGTGGAGGCGGGGTCACTGAATGTGAAGGCAGGGTCAGTGAATGTGGGGGTGGGGTCAGTGAATGTGGAGGCGGGGTAAATGAATGTGGAGGCGGGGTCTGTGAATGTGGGGGCGGGGTCAGTGAATGTGGGGGCAGGGGTCAGTGAATGTGGAGGCGGGGTCACTGAATGTAGAGGCGAGGTCTGTGAATGTGGAGGTGGGGTCTGTGAATGTGGAGGCAGGGTCACTGAATGTGGAGGTGGGATCACTGAATGTGGAAGCAGGGTCACTGAATGTGAAGGCAGGGTCAGTGAATGTGGGGGCGGGGGTCAGTGAATGTGGGCGTGCGGGTCAGTGAATGTGAAGGCGGGGTCAGTGAATGTGGGGGCGGGGGTCAGAGAATGTGGAGGTGGGGTCACTGATTGGAGGCGGGGTCAGTGAATGTGGGGGTGGGGTCAGTGAATGTGGAGGCGGGGTCAGTGAATGTGCAGACGGGGTCAGTGCATGTGGAGGCGGGGTCAGTGAATGTGGGGGCGGGGTCTGTGAATGTGGAGGCAGTGTCAGTGAATGTGCAGACGGGGTCAGTGCATGTGGAGGCGGGGTCAGTGAATGTGCAGACGGGGTCAGTGCATGTGGAGGCGGGGTCAGTGAATGTGGAGGCGGGGTAAATGAATGTGGGGGCGGGGGTCACTGAATGTGAAGGCAGGGTCAGTGAATGTGGGGGTGGGGTCAGTGAATGTGGAGGCGGGGTAAATGAATGTGGAGGCGGGGTCTGTGAATGTGGGGGCGGGATCAGTCAATGTGGGGGCAGGGGTCAGTGAATGTGGAGGCGGGGTCACTGAATGTAGAGGCGGGGTAAGTGAATGTGGAGGCGGGGTCTGTGAATGTGAAGGCACGGCCAGTGAATGTGGGGGTGGGGTCAGTGAATGTGGAGGCGGGGTAAATGAATGTGGGGGCGGGGTCTGTGAATGTGGGGGCGGGGTCAGTTTAATGTGCAGACGGGGTCAGTGCATGTGGAGGCGGGGTCAGTGAATGTGGAGGCGGGGTCAGTGAATGTGGGGGCGGGGTCAGTGAATGTGGAGGCGGGGTCAGTGAATGTGGGGGTGGGGTCAGTGAATGTGGAGGCGGGGTAAATGAATGTGGGGGCGGGGGTCACTGAATGTGAAGGCAGGGTCAGTGAATGTGGGGGTGGGGTCAGTGAATGTGGAGGCGGGGTAAATGAATGTGGAGGCGGGGTCTGTGAATGTAGAGGCGGGGTAAGTGAATGTGGAGGCGGGGTCACTGAATGTGAAGGCAGGGTCAGTGAATGTGGGGGTGGGGTCAGTGAATGTGGAGGCGGGGTAAATGAATGTGGAGGCGGGGTCTGTGAATGTGGGGGCGGGATCAGTCAATGTGGGGGCAGGGGTCAGTGAATGTGGTGGCGGGGTCACTGAATGTAGAGGCGGGGTAAGTGAATGTGGAGGTGGGGTCTGTGAATGTGAAGGCAGGGCCAGTGAATGTGGGGGTGGGGTCAGTGAATGTGGTGGCGGGGTAAATGAATGTGGGGGCGGGGTCTGTGAATGTGGGGGCGGGGTCAGTGAATGTGCAGACGGGGTCAGTGCATGTGGAGGCGGGGTCAGTGAATGTGGAGGCGGGGTCAGTGAATGTGGGGGTGGGGTCAGTGAATGTGGAGGCGGGGTAAATGAATGTGAAGGCAGGGTCACTGAATGTGAAGGCAGGGTCAGTGAATGTGGGGGTGGGGTCAGTGAAAGTGGAGGCGGGGTAAATGAATGTGGAGGCGGGGTCTGTGAATGTGGGGGCGGGATCAGTCAATGTGGGGGCAGGGGTCAGTGAATGTGGAGGCGGGGTCACTGAATGTAGAGGCGGGGTAAGTGAATGTGGAGGCGGGGTCTGTGAATGTGAAGGCAGGGCCAGTGAATGTGGGGGTAAGGTCAGTGAATGTGGAGGCGGGGTAAATGAATGTGGAAGCGGGGTCTGTGAATGTGGGGGCGGGGTCAGTGAATGTGGGGGCAGGGGGCAGTGAATGTGGAGGCGGGGTCACTGAATGTGAAGGCAGGGTCAGTGAATGTGGGGGTGGGGTCAGTGAATGTGGAGGCGGGGTAAATGAATGTGGAGGCGGGGTCTGTGAATGTGGGGGCGGGATCAGTCAATGTGGGGGCAGGGGTCAGTGAATGTGGTGGCGGGGTCACTGAATGTAGAGGCGGGGTAAGTGAATGTGGAGGTGGGGTCTGTGAATGTGAAGGCAGGGCCAGTGAATGTGGGGGTGGGGTCAGTGAATGTGGAGGCGTGGTAAATGAATGTGGGGGCGGGGTCTGTGAATGTGGGGGCGGGGTCAGTGAATGTGCAGACGGGGTCAGTGCATGTGGAGGCGGGGTCAGTGAATGTGGAGGCGGGGTCAGTGAATGTGGGGGTGGTGTCAGTGAATGTGGAGGCGGGGTAAATGAATGTGAAGGCAGGGTCACTGAATGTGAAGGCAGGGTCAGTGAATGTGGGGGTGGGGTCAGTGAATGTGGAGGCGGGGTAAATGAATGTGGAGGCGGGGTCTGTGAATGTGGGGGCGGGATCAGTCAATGTGGGGGCAGGGGTCAGTGAATGTGGAGGCGGGGTCACTGAATGTAGAGGCGGGGTAAGTGAATGTGGAGGCTGGGTCTGTGAATGTGGAGGCGGGGTCAGTGAATGTGGAGGCGGGATCACTGAATGTGGAAGCAGGGTCACTGAATGTGAAGGCAGGGTCAGTGAATGTGGGGGCGGGGGTCAGTGAATGTGGGCGTGCGGGTCAGTGAATGTGGGGGCGAGGACCGCGAATGTGGGAGCGGGGCCTGTGGGTGTAAGGTTACTGAATGTGGAGGCGGGGTCAGTGAATGGGGGCGGGGTCAGTAAATGTGCAGGCGGGGTCACTGAATGTGGGGGTGGGGTCAGTGAATGGGGCGGGGTCAGTGAATGGGGCAGGGTCAGTGAATGTGTAGGCAGGGTCAGTGAATGTGGGGGCGGGGTCACTGAATGTGGAGGCGGGGTCACTTAATGTGGAGGTAGGGTCAGTGAATGTGTAGGCGGGGTCACTGAATGTGGGGGCGTGGTCAGTGAATGGGGTGGGGTCAGTGAATGGGGCAGGGTCAGTAAATGTGTAGGCAGGGTCTGTGAATGTGGGGGCGAGGTCACTGAATGTGGAGGCGGGGTCAGTGAATGGGGTGGGGTCAGTGAATGGGGCAGGGTCAGTGAATGTGTAGGCAGGGTCAGTGAATGTGGGGGCGGGGTCACTGAATGTGGAGGCGGGGTCACTGAATGTGGAGGCAGGGTCAGTGAATGTGTAGGCGGGGTCAGTGAATGTGGGGGCAGGGTCAGTGAATGTGGGGGCGGGATCAGTCAATGTGGGGGCAGGGGTCAGTGAATGTGGTGGCGGGGTCACTGAATGTAGAGGCGGGGTAAGTGAATGTGGAGGTGGGGTCTGTGAATGTGAAGGCAGGGCCAGTGAATGTGGGGGTGGGGTCAGTGAATGTGGTGGCGGGGTAAATGAATGTGGGGGCGGGGTCTGTGAATGTGGGGGCGGGGTCAGTGAATGTGCAGACGGGGTCAGTGCATGTGGAGGCGGGGTCAGTGAATGTGGAGGCGGGGTCAGTGAATGTGGGGGTGGGGTCAGTGAATGTGGAGGCGGGGTAAATGAATGTGAAGGCAGGGTCACTGAATGTGAAGGCAGGGTCAGTGAATGTGGGGGTGGGGTCAGTGAATGTGGAGGCGGGGTAAATGAATGTGGAGGCGGGGTCTGTGAATGTGGGGGCGGGATCAGTCAATGTGGGGGCAGGGGTCAGTGAATGTGGAGGCGGGGTCACTGAATGTAGAGGCGGGGTAAGTGAATGTGGAGGCGGGGTCTGTGAATGTGAAGGCAGGGCCAGTGAATGTGGGGGTGGGGTCAGTGAATGTGGAGGCGGGGTCTGTGAATGTGGGGGCGGGGTCAGTCAATGTGGGGGCAGGGGTCAGTGAATGTGGAGGCGGGGTCACTGAATGTGAAGGCAGGGTCAGTGAATGTGGGGGTGGGGTCAGTGAATGTGGAGGCGGGGTAAATGAATGTGGAGGCGGGGTCTGTGAATGTGGGGGCGGGATCAGTCAATGTGGGGGCAGGGGTCAGTGAATGTGGTGGCGGGGTCACTGAATGTAGAGGCGGGGTAAGTGAATGTGGAGGTGGGGTCTGTGAATGTGAAGGCAGGGCCAGTGAATGTGGGGGTGGGGTCAGTGAATGTGGAGGCGGGGTAAATGAATGTGGGGGCGGGGTCTGTGAATGTGGGGGCGGGGTCAGTGAATGTGCAGACGGGGTCAGTGCATGTGGAGGCGGGGTCAGTGAATGTGGAGGCGGGGTCAGTGAATGTGGGGGTGGTGTCAGTGAATGTGGAGGCGGGGTAAATGAATGTGAAGGCAGGGTCACTGAATGTGAAGGCAGGGTCAGTGAATGTGGGGGTGGGGTCAGTGAATGTGGAGGCGGGGTAAATGAATGTGGAGGCGGGGTCTGTGAATGTGGGGGCGGGATCAGTCAATGTGGGGGCAGGGGTCAGTGAATGTGGAGGCGGGGTCACTGAATGTAGAGGCGGGGTAAGTGAATGTGGAGGCGGGGTCAGTGAATGTGGAGGCGGGATCACTGAATGTGGAAGCAGGGTCACTGAATGTGAAGGCAGGGTCAGTGAATGTGGGGGCGGGGGTCAGTGAATGTGGGCGTGCGGGTCAGTGAATGTGGGGGCGAGGACCGCGAATGTGCGAGCGGGGCCTGTGGGTGTAAGGTTACTGAATGTGGAGGCGGGGTCAGTGAATGGGGGCGGGGTCAGTAAATGTGCAGGCGGGGTCACTGAATGTGGGGGTGGGGTCAGTGAATGGGGCGGGGTCAGTGAATGGGGCAGGGTCAGTGAATGTGTAGGCAGGGTCAGTGAATGTGGGGGCGGGGTCACTGAATGTGGAGGCGGGGTCACTTAATGTGGAGGTAGGGTCAGTGAATGTGTAGGCGGGGTCACTGAATGTGGGGGCGTGGTCAGTGAATGGGGTGGGGTCAGTGAATGGGGCAGGGTCAGTAAATGTGTAGGCAGGGTCTGTGAATGTGGGGGCGAGGTCACTGAATGTGGAGGCGGGGTCAGTGAATGGGGTGGGGTCAGTGAATGGGGCAGGGTCAGTGAATGTGTAGGCAGGGTCAGTGAATGTGGGGGCGGGGTCACTGAATGTGGAGGCGGGGTCAGTGAATGTGTAGGCGGGGTCAGTGAATGTGGGGGCAGGGTCAGTGAATGTGTAGGCAGGGTCAGTGAATGTGGGGGCGGGGTCACTGAATGTAGAGGCGGGGTTACTGAATGTGGGGGCGGGGGTCAGTGAATGTGGGGGTGGGGTCAGTGAAGTGTAGGCAGGGTCAGTGAATGTGGGGGCGGGGTCACTGAATGTGGAGGCGGGGACACTGAATGTGGGGGTGGGCTCAGTGAATGTGGAGGCAGGGTCAGTGAATGGGGCGGGTCAGTGAATGGGGCAGGGGCAGTGAATGTGTAGGCAGGGTCAGTGAATGTGGGGGTGCGGGTCAGTGAATGTGAAGGCGGGTCAGTGAATGGGGCAGGGTCAGTGAATGTGGAGGCGGGGGAAGTGAATGTGGAGGCAGGGTAAGTGAGTGTGGAGGCGGGGTCAGTGAATGTGCAGGCGGGGTCACTGAATGTGCAGGCGGGGTCACTGAATGTGGGGCTAGGGGTCTGTGAATGTGGGGGCGGGGTCAGTGAATGTGGGGGCAGGGGTCAGTGAATGTGGAGGTGGGGTCACTGAATGTAGAGGCGGGGTAAGTGAATGTGGAGGCGGGGTCAGTGAATGTGGAGGCGAGGTCAGTGAATGTGGAGGCGGGGTCACTGAATGTGGAAGCAGGGTCACTGAATGTGAAGGCAGGGTCAGTGAATGTGGGGGTGGGGTCAGTGAATGTGGAGGCGGGGTAAATGAATGTGGAGGCGGGGTCTGTGAATGTGGGGGCGGGGTCAGTCAATGTGGGGGCAGGGGTCAGTGAATGTGGAGGCGGGGTCACTGAATGTAGAGGCGGGGTAAGTGAATGTGGAGGCGGGGTCTGTGAATGTGGAGGCGGGGTCACTGAATGTGGAGGCGGGATCACTGAATGTGGAAGCAGGGTCACTGAATGTGAAGGCAGGGTCAGTGAATGTGGGGGCGGGGGTCAGTGAATGTGGGCGTGCGGGTCAGTGAATGTGAAGGCGGGGTCAGTGAATGTGGGGGCGGGGGTCAGAGAATGTGGAGGTGGGGTCACTGATTGGAGGCGGGGTCAGTGAATGTGGGGGTGGGGTCAGTGAATGTGGAGGCGGGGTCAGTGAATGTGCAGACGGGGTCAGTGCATGTGAAGGCGGGGTCAGTGAATGTGGGGGCGGGGTCTGTGAATGTGGAGGCAGGGTCAGTGAATGTGCAGACGGGGTCAGTGCATGTGGAGGCGGGGTCAGTGAATGTGCAGACGGGGTCAGTGCATGTGGAGGCGGGGTCAGTGAATGTGGAGGCGGGGTCAGTGAATGTGGGGTTGGGGTCAGTGAATGTGGAGGCGGGGTAAATGAATGTGGGGGCGGGGGTCACTGAATGTGAAGGCAGGGTCAGTGAATGTGGGGGTGGGGTCAGTGAATGTGGAGGCGGGGTAAATGAATGTGGAGGCGGGGTCTGTGAATGTGGGGGCGGGATCAGTCAATGTGGGGGCAGGGGTCAGTGAATGTGGAGGCGGGGTCACTGAATGTAGAGGCGGGGTAAGTGAATGTGGAGGCGGGGTCTGTGAATGTGAAGGCAGGGCCAGTGAATGTGGGGGTGGGGTCAGTGAATGTGGAGGCGGGGTAAATGAATGTGGGGGCGGGGTCTGTGAATGTGGGGGCGGGGTCAGTGAATGTGCAGACGGGGTCAGTGCATGTGGAGGCGGGGTCAGTGAATGTGGAGGCGGGGTCAGTGAATGTGGAGGCGGGGTCAGTGAATGTGGGGGTGGGGTCAGTGAATGTGGAGGCGGGGTAAATGAATGTGGGGGCGGGGGTCACTGAATGTGAAGGCAGGGTCAGTGAATGTGGGGGTGGGGTCAGTGAATGTGGAGGCGGGGTAAATGAATGTGGAGGCGGGGTCTGTGAATGTAGAGGCGGGGTAAGTGAATGTGGAGGCGGGGTCACTGAATGTGAAGGCAGGGTCAGTGAATGTGGGGGTGGGGTCAGTGAATGTGGAGGCGGGGTAAATGAATGTGGAGGCGGGGTCTGTGAATGTGGGGGCAGGATCAGTCAATGTGGGGGCAGGGGTCAGTGAATGTGGTGGCGGGGTCACTGAATGTAGAGGCGGGGTAAGTGAATGTGGAGGTGGGGTCTGTGAATGTGAAGGCAGGGCCAGTGAATGTGGGGGTGGGGTCAGTGAATGTGGAGGCGGGGTAAATGAATGTGGGGGCGGGGTCTGTGAATGTGGGGGCGGGGTCAGTGAATGTGCAGACGGGGTCAGTGCATGTGGAGGCGGGGTCAGTGAATGTGGAGGCGGGGTCAGTGAATGTGGGGGTGGGGTCAGTGAATGTGGAGGCGGGGTAAATGAATGTGAAGGCAGGGTCACTGAATGTGAAGGCAGGGTCAGTGAATGTGGGGGTGGGGTCAGTGAATGTGGAGGCGGGGTAAATGAATGTGGAGGCGGGGTCTGTGAATGTGGGGGCGGGATCAGTCAATGTGGGGGCAGGGGTCAGTGAATGTGGAGGCGGAGTCACTGAATGTAGAGGCGGGGTAAGTGAATGTGGAGGCGGGGTCTGTGAATGTGAAGGCAGGGCCAGTGAATGTGGGGGTGGGGTCAGTGAATGTGGAGGCGGGGTAAATGAATGTGGAGGCGGGGTCTGTGAATGTGGGGGCGGGGTCAGTCAATGTGGGGGCAGGGGTCAGTGAATGTGGAGGCGGGGTCACTGAATGTAGAGGCGGGGTAAATGAATGTAGAGGCGGGGTCAGTGAATGTGGGGGTGGGGTCAGTGAATGGGGCAGGGTCAGTGAATGTGAAGGCGGGGTAAGTGAATGTGAAGGCAGGGTCACTGAATGTGAAGGCAGGGTCAGTGAATGTGGGGGTGGGGTCAGTGAATGTGGGGGTGGGGTCAGTGAATGTGGAGGCGGGGTAAATGAATGTGGAGGTGGGGTCTGTGAATGTGGGGGCGGGGTCAGTCAATGTGGGGGCAGGGGTCAGTGAATGTGGAGGCGGGGTCACTGAATGTAGAGGCGGGGTAAATGAATGTGGAGGCGGGGTCTGTGAATGTGAAGGCAGGGTCAGTGAATGTGGGGGTGGGTTCAGTGAATGTGGAGGCGGGGTAAATGAATGTGGAGGCGGGGTCTGTGAATGTGGGGGCGGGGTCAGTCAATGTGGGGGTAGGGGTCAGTGAATGTGGAGGCAGGGTCAGTGAATGTGAAGGCGGGGTAAGTGAATGTGAAGGCAGGGTCACTGAATGTGAAGGCAGGGTCAGTGAATGTGGGGGTGGGGTCAGTGAATGTGGAGGCGGGGTAAATGAATGTGGAGGCGGGGTCTGTGAATGTGGGGGCGGGGTCAGTCAATGTGGGGGCAGGGGTCAGTGAATGTGGAGGCGGGGTCACTGAATGTAGAGGCGGGGTAAGTGAATGTGGAGGCGGGGTCTGTGAATGTGAAGGCAGGGTCAGTGAATGTGGGGGTGGGGTCAGTGAATGTGGAGGCGGGGTAAATGAATGTGGAGGCGGGGTCTGTGAATGTGGGGGCGGGGTCAGTGAATGTGGGGGCAGGGGTCAGTGAATGTGGAGGCGGGGTCACTGAATGTAGAGGCGGGGTAAGTGAATGTGGAGGCGGGGTCTGTGAATGTGAAGGCAGGGTCAGTGAATGTGGGGGTGGGGTCAGTGAATGTGGAGGCGGGGTAAATGAATGTGGAGGCGGGGTCTGTGAATGTGGGGGCGGGGTCAGTCAATGTGGGGGCAGGGGTCAGTGAATGTGGAGGCGGGGTCACTGAATGTAGAGGCGGGGTAAGTGAATGTGGAGGCGGGGTCAGTGAATGTGAAGGCGGGGTCACTCAATGTGAAGGCAGGGTCAGTGAATGTGGGGGTGGGGTCAGTGAATGTGGAGGCGGGGTAAATGAATGTGGAGGCGGGGTCTGTGAATGTGGGGGCGGGGTCAGTCAATGTGGGGGCAGGGGTCAGTGAATGTGGAGGCGGGGTCACTGAATGTAGAGGCAGGGTAAGTGAATGTGGAGGCGGGGTCTGTGAATGTGAAGGCAGGGTCAGTGAATGTGGGGGTGGGGTCAGTGAAAGTGGAGGCGGGGTAAATGAATGTGGAGGCGGGGTCTGTGAATGGGGGCGGGGTCAGTCAATGTGGGGGCAGGGGTCAGTGAATGTGGAGGCGGGGTCACTGAATGTAGAGGCGGGGTAAGTGAATGTGGAGGCGGGGTCTGTGAATGTGAAGGCAGGGTCAGTGAATGTGGGGGTGGGGTCAGTTAATGTGGAGGCGGGGTAAATGTTATGTTATGTTATGTTAAAATGATTTTTATAGAGCGCACGGCTACTCAAAAAGAGTGTCCCGGCGCTTTAATTGAAGAAGGCTGCAGTAAACTAACATAACACATTAAAAGAGAAAGAGAGACCAAAATAAAAAACAGCACACAAAGAAGGCCTACTGGATAAACAGCCAGGTCTTAAGATCCTTTCTAAAGGCTAATAAGCTAGTGGCTCCCCGGAGGGAAAGGGGCAAAGAATTCCATAATTGGGGCGCCAGTAATCCAAAGGAGCGACCTCCCAGACGTGCTCTCTTCACTCGTGGGACAGTAGCCAAAAATAAGGATTCTGACCTCAGAGAGCGAGCTGGTTGATAAAAAGTCAATCTCCTCTGGAGATACTTCGCTCCCGACGCATGGAGGGCCTTATATGTCAAAGTCAGAGCCTTAAAGGCAATCCGCTTACGGATTGGGAGCCAATGTAAGGTCTGGAGCAAACCCGCAGCACTGGTGCGCCTATTCACTCCGTAGATCGCTCTTGCCGCAGCATTCTGTACAACCTGCAGCCGCTGTAACAGGTACTCTGGCAGGCCCAGGTATAGAATGTTCGAATAATCCAACCTGGAGCCTATCAGGGCCTGTACAGTCAGCTTCCGGTGCTCCTCCGATAACAGGGGAAGAAACCTCCGAAGCATCCTAAGGAGGCCAAAACACATGCCCGACACCCCCAGAATCTGGGCTTTCATTGTCAGCCCCGTGTCCATCTTAACACCCAGGTTTTTAGCCATTTGGGATGAACGCGTGGGGGGGGAACATGTCGATAGGCCACCAAGCCTGCCAGTCAGATTCCAAGTCGCACCCGAAGAAGAGTATCTCAGACTTGTCGGAATTGCACTTGAGGCTGTGCAGTTGGAACCATTGAAACACAGCCCCAAGACAATCCCGGATACTCTCTCCCTCAAAATCTCCTCCTCTCTTACACGAGAAGAGGAGCTGGGTATCGTCGGCGTACGATACGATCCGGGCCCCAAGCGACTCCGCCAATGCTGCCAAAGGGGTCATGAAGATATTAAAGAGGGTCGAGCTCAAAATAGAGCCCTGAGCGACCCCGACTCCCAGAGGAGGCATCACGGCGGAATCTGGTGAGGCCCAGACCGTTTGCCGGCGGCCAGCTAGAAAGGAGGAAAACCAGCTGAGCACCGTTCCCCGAAGTCCTATCTCATAGAGTCTTGTGAGAAGACCCGCATGGGGAACGGTGTCAAAGGCCGCCGACAGATCCAACATCACCAGCATGGCTTTGCCCCCTGAATCCAAGATGTCCTTGATTGTTTCGGAGACCTCGAGGAGCGCAGTCTCCGTACTAAGGTTAGGGCGAAAACCTGACTGGGTGGCATGCAGAATCTCATTCGCCTCTAGAAAATTGGAAAGCACCGACTGCACGTGCTTTTCAACAATTTTCGAGAGAGCCGGCAACAGAGAGATAGGCCGATAGTTAACAAGGGCCTTGGGGTCCAGACCAGGCTTCTTGAGCAGCGGGATGACCATTGCCTGCTTCCAAGCCTGCGGGACCACTCCCTGGCACAATGAGAGATTAAGCAGCGGATTGACCAAAGGGTTGATCACATCAGCCAGTTTCGCCAGTATCTTAGCAGGGCAAGGATCCAAGGGCGAGCCAGATTTCAAGTTGCCCATGAGTGCTAAAGAGGCGGGCTCCGAAATGGATGGAAAAGCGCCCAGTATCAGACCTGGCAAGGCCGGAGGCGATCGAATGGCCTCAGTGGCAGTCCGCACCGCGGATGTAGCCGATGGGAAGGAGGCCTGTATAAGTTGGATCTTGCTCGTGAAAAAACCGGCAAGATCCGCCGCCCAGGAGTCAGAGGACCTCTCCTCAGCGATGTTTATCCGTGGAGATGTAAATTCCCTGACTATAGAGAAAATCTCCATGCAGGAGTTGGAGGCAGCTTCTATCCTCCCTGCCAGGTAGGCTTTCTTACCTAGGCGAATGTCCCGGTGATACTCCTTAACCATGTATCTATGAATGTGGAGGCGGGGTCTGTGAATGTGGGGGCGGGGTCAGTCAATGTGGGGGCAGGGGTCAGTGAATGTGGAGGCGGGGTCAGTGAATGTAGAGGCGGGGTAAGTGAATGTGGAGGCGGGGTCTGTGAATGTGGAGGCGGGGTCAGTGAATGTGGAGGCGGGATCAGTGAATGTGGAAGCAGGGTCACTGAATGTGAAGGCAGGGTCAGTGAATGTGGAGGCAGGGTCACTGAATGTGAAGGCAGGGTCAGTGAATGTGGGGGTGGGGTCAGTGAATGTGGAGGCGGGGTAAATGAATGTGGAGGCGGGGTCTGTGAATGTGGGGGCAGGGTCAGTCAATGTGGGGGCAGGGGTCAGTGAATGTGGAGGTGGAGTAACTGAATATAGAGGCGGGATAAGTGAGTGTGGAGGCGGGGTCTGTGAATGTGAAGGCAGGGTCAGTGAATGTGGGGGTGGGGTCAGTGAATGTGGAGGCGGGGTAAATGAATGTGGAGGCGGGGTCTGTGAATGTGGGGGCGGGGTCAGTCAATGTGGGGGCAGGGGTCAGTGAATGTGGAGGCGGGGTCACTGAATGTAGAGGCGGGGTAAGTGAATGTGGAGGCGGGGTCTGTGAATGTGGAGGCGGGGTCAGTGAATGTGGAGGCGGGATCACTGAATGTGGAAGCAGGGTCACTGAGTGTGAAGGCAGGGTCAGTGAATGTGGGGGCGGGGGTCAGTGAATGTGGGCGTGCGGGTCAGTGAATGTGGGGGCGAGGACCACGAATGTGTGAGCGGGGCCTGTGGGTGTAAGGTTACTGAATGTGGAGGCGGGGTCAGTGAATGGGGGCGGGGTCAGTAAATGTGCAGGCGGGGTCACTGAATGTGGGGGTGGGGTCAGTGAATGGGGCGGGGTCAGTGAATGGGGCAGGGTCAGTGAATGTGTAGGCAGGGTCAGTGAATGTGGGGGCGGGGTCACTGAATGTGGAGGCGGGGTCACTGAATGTGGAGGCAGGGTCAGTGAATGTGTAGGCGGGGTCACTGAATGTGGGGGCGTGGTCAGTGAATGGGGTGGGGTCAGTGAATGGGGCAGGGTCAGTGAATGTGTAGGCAGGGTCTGTGAATGTGGGGGCGGGGTCACTGAATGTGGAGGCGGGGTCAGTGAATGGGGTGGGGTCAGTGAATGGGGCAGGGTCAGTGAATGTGTAGGCAGGGTCAGTGAATGTGGGGGCGGGGTCACTGAATGTGGATGCGGGGTCACTGAATGTGGAGGCAGGGTCAGTGAATGTGTAGGCGGGGTCAGTGAATGTGGGGGCGGGGGTCAGTGAATGTGTAGGCAGGGTCAGTGAATGTGGCGGCGAGGTCACTGAATGTAGAGGCGGGGTTACTGAATGTGGGGGCGGGGGTCAGTGAATGTGGGGGTGGGGTCAGTGAAGTGTAGGCAGGGTCAGTGAATGTGGGGGCAGGGTCACTGAATGTGGAGGCGGGGACACTGAATGTGGGGGTGGGCTCAGTGAATGTGGAGGCAGGGTCAGTGAATGGGGCGGGTCAGTGAATGGGGCAGGGGCAGTGAATGTGTAGGCAGGGTCAGTGAATGTGGGGGTGCGGGTCAGTGAATGTGAAGGCGGGTCAGTGAATGGGGCAGGGTCAGTGAATGTGGAGGCGGGGGAAGGGAATGTGGAGGCAGGGTAAGTGAGTGTGGAGGCGGGGTCAGTGAATGTGCAGGCGGGGTCACTGAATGTGCAGGCGGGGTCACTGAATGTGGGGCTAGGGGTCTGTGAATGTGGGGGCGGGGTCAGTGAATGTGGGGGCAGGGGTCAGTGAATGTGGAGGTGGGGTCACTGAATGTAGAGGCGGGGTAAGTGAATGTGGAGGCGGGGTCAGTGAATGTGGAGGCGAGGTCAGTGAATGTGGAGGCGGGGTCACTGAATGTGGAAGCAGGGTCACTGAATGTGAAGGCAGGGTCAGTGAATGTGGGGGTGGGGTCAGTGAATGTGGAGGCGGGGTAAATTAATGTGGAGGCGGGGTCTGTGAATGTGGGGGCGGGGTCAGTCAATGTGGGGGCAGGGGTCAGTGAATGTGGAGGCGGGGTCACTGAATGTAGAGGCGGGGTAAGTGAATGTGGAGGCGGGGTCTGTGAATGTGGAGGCGGGGTCACTGAATGTGGAGGCGGGATCACTGAATGTGGAAGCAGGGTCACTGAATGTGAAGGCAGGGTCAGTGAATGTGGGGGCGGGGGTCAGTGAATGTGGGCGTGCGGGTCAGTGAATGTGAAGGCGGGGTCAGTGAATGTGGGGGCGGGGGTCAGAGAATGTGGAGGTGGGGTCACTGAATGGAGGCGGGGTCAGTGAATGTGGGGGTGTGGGTCAGTGAATGAAGGCGGGGTCAGTGAATGTGGGGGTGGGGGTCAGTGAATGTGGGGTCAGTGCATGTGGAGGCGGGGTAAGTGAATGTGAAGGCAGGGTCAGTGAATGTGGGGGCGGGGGATCACTGAATGTGGAGGCGGGGTAAGTGAATGTGGAGGCGGGGTCAGTGAATGGGGGCAGGGTCAGTGAATGTGGAGACGGGGTAAGTGAATGTGGAGGCGGGGTCTGTGAATGTGGGGGCGGGGTCAGTGAATGTGGGAGCAAGGGTCAGTGAATGTGGAGGCGGGGTCACTGAATGTAGAGGTGGGGTAAGTAAATGTAGAGGCGGGGTCAGTGAATGTGGAGGCGGGGTCAGTGAATGTGGAGGCGGGGTCACTGAATGTGGAGGCAGGGTCAGTGAATGTGAAGGCAGGGTCAGTGAATGTGGGGATGGGGTCAGTGAATGTGGGGGCAGGGTCAGTGAATGTGGAGGCGGGGTCAGTGAATGTGCAGGCAGGGTCAGTGAATGTGGAGGCAGGTTTAGTAAATGTGGCGGGGTCAGTGAATGTGGAGGCAGGGTCACTGAATGTGGAGGCGGGGTCAGTGAATGTGGGGGTGCGTGTCAGTGAATGTGAAGGCGGGGTCAGTGAATGTGGGGGTGGGGGTCACTGAATGTGGAGGCGGGGTCAGTGAATGTGGGGGTGCGGGTCAGTGAATGTGGAGGCAGGGTAAGTGAATGAGGGGGCGGGGTCAGTGAATGTGGGGGCGGGGGTCACTGACTGTGGAGGCGGGGTCAGTGAATGTGGGGGTGCGGGTCAGTGAATGTGGAGGCAGGGTCAGTGAATGTGGGGGTGGGGGTCAGTGAATGTGGAGGCCGGGTCAGAGAATGTGCAGGCGGGGTCACTGAATGTGCAGGCGGGGTCACTGATTGTGCAGCTGCGGGTCAGTGAATGGGAAGGCGGGGTCAGTGAATGTAGGGGCGGGGGACAGTGAATGTGGAGGCGGGGTAAGTGAATGTGGATGCGGGGTAAGTGAATGTGGGGGTGGGGGTCAATGAATGTGAAGGCGGGGTTCAGTGAATGTGGAGACAGGGTAAGTGAATGTGGAGACGGGGTCAGGGGTCAGTGAATGTGGAGGCGGGGTAAGTGAATGTGGAGGCGGGGTCAGTGAATGTGGGGGCGGGGTCAGTGAATGTGGAGGCGGGGTCACTGAATGTGGAGGCGGGGTCACTGAATGTGGGGGAGGGGTCTGTGGATGTGGTTTGTTTCTTTGGTGTATACTCAAACACAGAGAGTAAAGTCTATATACAACAAGCATTTGCAATGCAATAGGTCTCGCATTAGGAAAGTTTGAGCTATTGGTCTTGTAAATGCCAATTTTTTTTATTTATGTGTTGGTTTTGAAAATAGCTAAATTAATAGCTTTGTCATTTACGATGCCAATAGTTATAACTTTCGCAAATGTGACACCTATAGCATTTGTAATGCAACATGTTTTGTATTTACGTGACTTAGATGTATTGATATTGCAAATACCAATGGCTTTTAATTTTTTTAATTAATAAATACTTAAATAAAAGTGATTGTAATTTATAATGGCAATAGCTTAAACTTTTGTAAATACATTTTGTGAAGATTATGTTCAGTGTATTTTATTGTGACGAAAATCCAAGAACAGAAGTGAAATATTAACATATTTTTGTGACATTTGTAATAAAGCTTGAAACATTGAGAGAACATATTTGAACCAGTTGTTGTTGAATGGTTGCACAGATTGATGCTGTGATGGTGTGGAGTGATGTTGTGGTGGCGACGAATGATGCTGTGGCGTTCAGTGATGCTGTGGTAGCGCATAATGGTGTTGTGGTGCCCCTGAGTGATGCTTTGGTGGCCCTGAGTGATGCTCTGTAGGCCCTGAGTGATGCTGTTGAGGCCCTGAGTGATGCTGTGGAGGCCCTGAGTGATGCTGTGGAGGCCCTGATTGATGCTGTGGAGGTGCTGAGTGATGCTGGGGAGGCGCTGAGTGATGCTGGGGTGGCGCTGAGTGATGCTGGGGTGGCGTTGAGTGATGCTGGGGTGGCGTTGAGTGATGCTGGGGTGGCGCTGAGTGGTGCTGGGGTGGTGCTTGCTGAGTGGTGCTGAGTGATACTGGGATGATGCTGGGGTGGTGCTGAGTGATGCTGTGGTGGTGCAGAGTGATGCAGTGGTGCTCCAGAGTGATGCAGGGGTGTTCCAGAGTGATGCTGTGGTGGTGCTGAGTGGTGCTGTGGTGGTGCTTGCTGAGTGGTGCTGAGTGATACTGGGGTGATGCTGGGGTGGTGCTGAGTGGGACTGGGGTGGTGCTGAGTGATGCTGTGGTGGTGCTGAGTGATGCTGTGGTGGTGCTGAGTGATGCTGTGGTGGTACTGAGTGACGCTGTGGTGGTGCTGTGGTGGTGCTGAGTGGGACTGGGGTGGCGCTGAGTGGGACTGGGGTGGTGCTGATTGATGCTGTGGTGGTGCTGAGTGATGCTGTGGTGGTGCTGAGTGATGCTGGGGTAGCGCTGAGTGATGTGGGGATGCAGAGGGCAGAAAGGCACAAAAAAACGAGTCTAACAGAGGGCTGAAGGGCACAAAAAACGAGTCTAACAGAGGGCAGAAGGACACAAAAAACGAGTCTAACAGGGTCCAGAGAGGCACAAAAAACGAGTCTAACAGGGGGCAGAAAGGGTGGCATGGTGAGCAAAAGAATGATGGATTTAACCCAGATCTCGGGACTGGGGTGAATGCTTTGATTTGTTAATTATTCCGTCCATCAATTGTGTGTCTTTTGAAAATAAAAGGAAGACACAAACAGTGGCACCGTTTACCAAATGTGAAGATGTTATAAATATTATGTAGTATAAGCTAATCGTTTTGGAATTAGCACATGAAAGTTGTGAAAAGGTAAAACAATCATTTGTACTCTTAAATATACAAAGGTCATTGAAAGCAGTGCCAACAATATCTACAGTTGATTTCCTAAATGTAATACTCCTTGTAGAAATATGAAACGGAAAAGTTTACGTTTTGGAAGTACGGGTTTATATCAACTTTTTCAACCTTCTTGCTAGGCAGGTCAACAAACAGAGACTGTGTTTCACTCCTCATCCTTATAGGGCTGTCTCCTGCATGCTACTTAACATGTAGGTGGCCTTCCTGGGGCACTCAAAGCTGCTTTCAAGAGGTGTGAACAGTTTGCAAGATACTGTACTTAAAAGAAACAAATGGCTGCATTTTATGAAGCTGTGGAATTCATCCTCTGTGTCGTTTGCATTTTGTTAAGCTTTGTGTTTAATTAAGGAAAAAAAGCGCCTATCAAACACACACTGGAGCCACAAAATGACCTTAAAAAAAAATTCATTTAAATTTAATGAGAGTTGCGCAGAACATTAGTTAAGCTGACCCCCCTAGTTTACCGGTATTTATTTTTGCAATAGAGCAATTAAACATGCATTGTAAATGCGTACGTGGTCTTATACTATAATTTAAATCCGGTAATGATAAAACACAGAAGCTTAATTAAAGCACGCTAGCACTGAGAAATGTTTACGCTATTTGATATACACAGCAGAGAGTCAGGGAAAGGCTTGCTCCATTTAAACTGGAGCATGTGCGCTCGAGTGAGTTGTTTAGCAGTAAAAAATAAAGTTAGATAAAATGAGTACAATTCCGATAGCTGCTAACAGAGTGCTTGCTTCTCCAGGCAGCGATGCATGTCACCCCAGACAAAGGGTTCGTGTGTCAGGGTTTGTATCTGCGCCGGGACTTAATTCTAGAAACTGTTTGAAGCCTGAACTTTCCAGCATCCCTTGCACTCGTGAGACAAGAAGACTGACAGATATCAAATAACGTTTTGGAGGCAGAATATTCTAAGATTCCATCTAAAATATGTTTGTATATTTTTTGTGTCTGGGCACACACGGGTTTGTTATGTGCTCTATATAAATAACCAATTTGTTTCTCGGTGTTGCGGCTCACCCCCTTTAAATTTGCTGTTAATTCTTGTACAGGTAGCTCTGCACATCTAAAACACAGAGGCCAGATTAATGGATGGGGGGGAGGCATGCAAATTAGATAAGTGGGTGGGGAAATGGATGGATGTTAAGTTACGGCTAAACAAACAGCCTTATATCCTGACATTCAAGCGTTACATATGAAACTTGCGTTTATGTAGCCAGCTCATAAATATTTTTATATGTAGCCCTAAAATAATAACAATGTTGGCAGTGCTTGATAACACACATCTGCTGCTTCTAAGCGCTTCAAATAACAAGCAATGTCCTGAGCAAATGGTGGGGGCCTGAAGCAGTGGAGTGGGAGAGGTGAGGGGGGTCACGGGGAGATTAAGGGACAGAAGTCAAGCAGTCTTTGAAGAGCCAGAGTGAAGTGAATAATTAGGGGGGGAGAACTGGCAGGCTGATAGGCAGAAGGCTCAGGCAAGCTCGTGCACGAGGCGTGCACTTCCCAAAATCCACTTTTGGGGAGAGCCCTTGGCCTTAAATTGTGGTTTACTTTAGCTGCATTAGGGCTCTTTTTCCTATTCTTGCGGAATAGGAAAGGGGCGTGCCCTAAAAAGCCCATACATAACTATAGGTGCGCTGGCGGCAGCGTACATTTGCCAATAGGTATAAATGGTGCAATCTGGGGTTAGATTTGCGCAATCGTACACGTGGCGTTGATGTCTCAATATAAATATTAAAAACCAGGAACATCAAAGAACCGAAAGGTATTGGGACGGTAGGAGGGGAGGGGGCGGTGTCTGCCACTGTCTCCATCGGGGCAGTGTGTGGGGGCACTTTGCAGGCTTTGCACTTTGCAGAGCTGAGAGACAGAGACTTACCATGTATCCGCCGCGAGGTCTCAGGAGGCAGAAAGGACGAGACAGACTCGTGAGGGCAAAAGAAGGTGGTTTCCCCCTAAACAGTCGAAATCCCATTATATTGGCAAATTCCAACTTTGTAATATAACCTAGTAAATATGGTTTCCAACGTTATATATTGTATTAAATGTGAACGTGTAAAAGCACTTTGCAAAATCGCGTTCAGTTAAGCACCGTTTCAAATGAAGCCCCTGGATATTTAGCGTTGCGCCAGCAGTGTATAAATGATGCTCTCGTTACTGATTATAAGACACAAGTTTCGTTTGTTAGCTTTAAAAGGACATTTTAGCCTCACAGGATAAAAATGCAAAGAAACCTCTTATGTAGGCCCAGAAGTAGCTGCGCTCCAACTCACATTATTCCGGTAAAAATGAGGCTGATCTACTCACACCTGAAAATAAAGTGTTGCTCGTGCACTTTTAACGATTTGCCACGGGAACAGGCTGAGATTAAGTGTTTTCAAACAAACTTATTTTCGTGCCTAGAAAAAAGTACATCGCATGAATGCAAGTCATACAAACAAGGCAACATTGCAGCACTATGTACATTTAAAGTGCTTCGATGCACTTACCACAACACAAAGCTTGAAACCAGCACAAGTGCCTCAATATGCTTCTGGGCGCTTCAGAGGAGCTGTGGTGAGCCGGGGCTTGTGGGGAGTTTAAATAAGGGACATTTTACAAAGAACGGAGAGCGGGTCCTTTGATTGGAGGAAAGAGTAAAGTGCCCCCTGGCAACTAATGTCCAGATCAGCTCGGGCAGATGTGGCGTGAATGTGGCCTGAGCGGGAACATTACCAGTGGGTGTGACTCTGTGAACATGGCAGAGGCGGACCCTGGCATGGGGCATCCTTTCAAGGGTATAATATGTAAATATAGGGGGCGCCAGGAACCTACAGGCGGGGAGGGGGATGCAAGTGAAATGCAGATGTGTGGAGTGAGAATGTGTCTAGGCGCTTTGTATGGACGGATCGCGCTGCGGGATCTCGGAATCTGTGTTAAAATAATGTCTGCGGTCTGAGTGTGTTGCTGCCGGGCGGTGTGAGCCGTAAAAGTAAGATGAATCCCAGGGTTTTCTGTTTTTTTCAGAGGTGCAAATACTATGTGAAAAATATGCCTGTAATCAGTGCTTTAAATGGGCCGGTACTCACCGGTACTGAGTACCGGCACTTCTCCGTATTCTCCCACTGATTACCGGCACTTCTCCTGGTGTTAAGAGAGTACCGGTACCCCCAGTGGCTGGCTTCGGTGGTCAGTCTCTGTGTTAATGGCGAGTGTATCCGGCGCTAGGTGCGGCTGCACCCTACGCTCAGAGCCGGCCTTTGGAAAGATAGCGCCTTCGGCATGTGGCGCTCTTGCTAGTTGTGTCTGAGATGAGGCCGCAGGGGGTCCTTGTTAAGTTGTTAAGTTGCCTGGTCAGCCCCCGGATGAGCAGTGACTGCCCCGTGAACCCACACACCTCGCCCCCCCAGCTCACCTCAACGGCCGATAGCTGAGCTGCTGAGGATGATGGGTCTGTGGCTGCGCGTCAGGGGGCGGGGGGGGGATGGGGGTGAGGGGGGGGGTGAGACAGCGATAGATGGCGAAGAAAGGGACACTGAGGGGTTAAAACATGGAACAAAAGCCTCATCAATGGATTCAATCAACTCTAATCTGGCGAGTCAGTCAGAGGCGCAGGGACTTGAACCAGGCGGGGGTCTGTAGCGCCTTAGTGCGCCCCTCGGAGCGCTGGCGCCCTGGGCCCCGCTCGCCACTCTTGCAGAGGCCGGCCCTGAAGGGCCCCTCGAGGCCGGCGCCATAAGGGACGCCAGAGCCCGGCATGGATCCGGTCCCACGGAGAGGCGTTATTTTGCCGGCTTCGGTGGCGCAGTTAAGGATACCACGGGCTCGAATGCAAGCTCGATAAATGCCCCCATCCACTGTTTATGAAAGCAATAAGACACCGTTCTTGGGAGTCACGAGGGTCCCTTATGTCCCGGTACAACTGCACCTGCTGTACTATTGTTAGCTGCAGATACGCCACACCCACGAATGCTTTTGGGGATGTGCAGAGTTTTGCGTGTCTGTGAAGTTGGGTTACACTTTGAGCCACTTTAAATGCCCGAAGAGGGTCGCGCGAGTGAATAGACGCGAGTGAACCATGACATTGACGAAGTTTTACAATTCCATGAATTTGCGAAATCCACACACGATGCAGCAGGTTCCACGGGAGAGACGAGCGCACGAAGAGGGGACAAGGCTGAAGACAGCTGACCAGAACCCCCCCTGCCTCGCCCACACCTGTCTTGTCCATAAGGGTATTAGGCGCGGTAATGGATGAACGGGCGCCACCTTCAGGGGCAGCAGAGAGTAGCAGGCTGCTGCTGGCAGATACCAATACGCATCTTTCGCTGGGGGTGATGCTACATGTAACCCAAGATAATTATTGCCCCATTTCTCTGTTTCTCTTCGTATATTCTGTAATAATATGATGAAGAGTGCAAAATAAAAACATAACATCAATAAAGTTAATGAATTACCCCCACCTAAATAAGTCTCAAAATAACCATCAGTAAGAAAAGGTAAGTTGATTTCGAAACCCCCTTTAAAAAAAAAAAAAAAAGAAGACTGTCGTGGCCTGTGTGCCACATGCGCAGCACCCCTGCCGCTGCGCGATAATAAGGGGACACGCTGTAACGGTCTCCGCGTGGTCCGGACTAGTTCCGTGACCACGCCTCCTTTATTTATATAGAGCGCGGGCGTGACGTATCACGGCCACGCTAGCGAACTGCTACGTGCGCGACAACTAGACTGCGTCTGAGCGGTCTTCCGACATTACAAAGCCAAGAGGCGTTTGGCAAAAAGTTTGTTTAATTCGACCTTACGGGTCAGGGGACCCACCGAGGTCCCAGCAGCCTGCGCAGGGTGAAGTACTTGTTACGCACAATTCCTACCAAGAAATACAGTCTGCTCCGCTCGAGCCTCTAAGCCAGGCCAAGGAGCCTCAGGGAAGCAGGTTAGAAATGTGCCCTTGTTTATTTCCCTACAACCAACAAGGTACGCGCAGCCCGGCCGGTAAGCCGTGGCCGGAAAATGTGGTCCCGAGCGAGGGGCTGCTGGGGAGAGCATGTGGTTCGTCCGTCGGCTGGTTTGCCTCTGGTGCTGGAGACCAGGCCGGGCGAGGGGCTGGGAGAGGATGTGGTCCGTCGGCTGGTTTGTCTTTGGTGCTGGAGACCAGGCCGGGCGAGGGGCTGGGGAGAGCATGTGGCTCGTCGGCTGGTTTGCCTCTGGTGCTGGAGACCAGGATTCGAGCCTCGGGGTCGCTTCCACAACCTGTGATTCTGGGCAAATCACTTCATCTCTCTGTGCCAGAATGTGTAATGTAAATATGGTGCTCATGTAAAGCGCTCCGATACCTTAGAGAAAGGTATGACATATAAACAGGTATTTACTCCTCAAGGTGGGGACCACAACGTCAATCAAGCGGTAATGTGGTTTGCAAGAATCTTACTAATGACAACATCCTTGTTGAGCGGAGGCGACAGTAACTGCGCTGAATTGGGGCTCAATGTCCGCAAGCATTACTGTCGATTGCATAACTTATCAGGTTACAGCTTTTCAGGGGGGGGGACGGCACTTGGGGCTCCCCCAACCGCAGGGGGTATGCGCACTTTCCCTGTCATCAAGTTTGGGGACACCAATCATGGTGGAACTACAGGGACCGTAGAGTCAAAGGTGTCCAGCTGTAGTGAGGGGGAAGCACCAGGGGAGATGACAGAGTCCACCAGCCACTCGCGGAAGCCAACATTTTTAATTTTGTGATCAAGGGCACTTCGCATGCGCTCCGAATAAGTGTGCAGGAGTAAGTGGCACATAGGGCAGGGTGCAGGGAACAGGCATGCCTCCTGCTGCCAGTCGATACCCAGCGAGTCAGTACAGGGAGCCCGTAAGGGGAGTGGTGAAGTGGAGGAGGTTATTTGGCGTTGGCTGCGCTATCAGGCCTCCATAAACTGCAGCTGACTGTCTCCCAATTTTATTTGCATGTATGCCCCATGGCGAGCTGAGAGGATGCTGATGAAGCAGAACGGTGAACAAGGGTACCAATATATAATGGCAAGGAGGAAGCTGAGCACACCATTGACAGCATGCTGCATTAAAAGAGCAACTGAAATGGAAATAAGAGCGTCACATGAAGGGGTGAGCCGCAGGAAGACGCAAGCCTCCCTAGCGGCGCGGCGGTAAGAGAGGTACAGCGGATCGTTATGGAGGCACACCGATGGGGCAGTGTGTAGAAGGAGGGCCACTCACTGTGGGATGCCGAACGGCAGGGTGAGTAGGTCTGACAGAAGGGGGTAGCAAACGGAGACGGCGCTCGCAGCCCAGACCCAGCCGGACGGCAGGGCACAAAAAGAGACTAGCAAGGTAGCGAGTTGGGGCCTAACTCTGGGGAGAGGCTACCCCCCACACGCAAAGGGGCGTGGAAACCAACAGAACAAGTTGGACCCCAAATGTGCTAAGAAAGGAGATACGCCTATGAGAGAGCGGAATAACGAACTGTCATGGTGATTCGAGATTCTATGATATACAAAGGAGGTATGACAAGTAAATGATTTATGACCAGGAGTGATGGATGACAAATGATTTACGACAATGTAACACACATGATTTATGATATCCAAGTTATGGCGGTCCATGACACGAATGATTTATGGTACACAAATGATTTATGACACATCATGTATGATCCTCTGATATGCAAATGAGTGATGGCAGACAAATGATTTATGAAAAAATGATTTATGACCAAAATGATTTATGACCAGCGACGCTAATCAGGTATGACGTCAGGATATCATGACACAAATGATTTGTGACATACGAATATGGTATGGCACATGATTTATGATAAGCCATGATAATAATTTATGCCCCTGGCCATAAAAAATTATGCCAAAGGGACAAAAAATGAGTTTGTTGTGTAATTGTAATAAAACTGCGTCCAACAATGACCACAACAAAACTACAACTCGTGTTGGCTGTGTTTTTGGTAATATGTATGTAAGGAAATTGGCAGGTCCGGGAATGGGCCTGTGCGGGAGTTATTGTAGAGGCCAGCCCCTGAAGGGGGCCTCGAGGGCCGGCGCCATGACGGGCGCCAGAGCCCAGAAAGGATCCAGTTCCAGCCGCCGGAGGGTGTCCCGAGGCAGAAGGGGCACTTTCATCGCGGCAGAATTCTCGCCAGGATGTCGCCTAGTCACCTGGCCAATGGGGGGGCCAGGTAAGGTTTGACCCTTCCCCAAAATGGAGCAACCGATCTCGTCATGGCGGGAAAACTGGGGGGGTTCCCCACACTGCAGCTCGTCACTGCATCGTCGAGCTGGGGAGCGGCGCAGAATGTTTTTCGAGTCCCACCCACACCTACGTACCAGCAGTGTCGCAGTGCTGGCGGTAAGAGAGGTACAGCGGATCGTTATGGAGGCACACCGATGGGGCGGTGTATAGAATGAGGGCCACTCACTATGGAATGCCGAACGGCAGGGTGATTCGGCCTGACAGAAGGGGGTAGCAAACCGAGACGGCGCTCGCAGCCCAGACCCAGCAGGACGTCAGGGCACAAAAAGAGACTAGCAAGGTGTGGTAAATATTTTAGTAATTTACCTTGATCGGAATTTCTATAATATCAATAAGGTCAAGCATGAAGAGCAGAGTCCGTGGTGGTTAGAATTCAGGGTCTTTATTCAGTAACTCGAGTTAAGGGAGAGCTCCGTCACCTAAGGAGGCTCTGGGATATTCTCTGCTTTAATCAAAGAAAATACAGTATATATACATAGAAAAGAGGAAGGAGCTTCCCTTTAGCAAATTTCAGTTACAAATGTGGCAATCATACAGAAATTATGGCAGTAGCGACGTAGCTGTGTCATAATCGTGAGGAAGTCATGGCAGAGGCAGAGAGTTGAGAAATAACCCTAGGCTGGTTCCTTAGACAAGAAATAGAGAAATGGTTGTGACAGGATGTCTGGTGTCATGTGTTAGCAAACAGCAGCTGGTTTCTCGGAATTGGTTGTCTTGTCTTGGCAAACGGGGGCTTATTTCTCGGAATCGGCCTGACCATAAGAGCGTGTGGTTACAACGGGGCTCGTTTCTCGGAATCGGCTTGACCATAAGAATGTGCAGTTGCAGTTTGAGGAAGAGATGTGTTTGTGTGCAACCTTACGTTAATGTGCCCGGGTTTTCTAATTACCGTCATGATGAGCTCGGGACGTGAAAGAGAGGGTGTATAATGGGACATAAATAACAAAAATATTCAATTTTCCACATTTCCTCCTTGTCCCATAATATACCCTTTTAAGATTGTCTTTCTTAATCTACCTCTATGTTCATTAGGTTGTCCACTTGTTCCTGTAACATAATCTTTTCCTTCTCTTTCTTCCTAGTTTGGGGTCTGGGAATGCAGGTAGTGATACAGAAACTACAGAGTGCTGGGCCACACTGAATACAGAGCCAACAGGTGAAGAGAATGGCTAGAGCAAGACCTATAACTGTAAGTGTCTTCCATCCCCATGAGGACAGGAGGCCCCAGAGCCATCCCGTCAGGGACCAGGCATCAGCGTCTGCATCTAGTGTTCTGGAAAGTACATGAAGGCGGGAAATAGCAGAATACACCAAGGGTGCATTATCTGGAATATATATATACAACAGCTGGACCCGATCTGTTCACATACACCACCACGGTCGGACAATATGATGTCGAGGACCATGCGGTTCTGCAACGTCATGAGTCTGTCGGCAGCCATCTCAGCGGTGATGTTACTTAATGCACCAGCTGTTTCGTTTATGGCTCCCTGGACTACACAAGTCAGTTGTCTTATGTGGCGGCTGTTGATCATGGGCCCCCAGAAAGGGATGATTCCTTTAAAGAAATCGCCAGCCTCTTGGTCCGCTGTATCTTCAGCATCTATGGCCCCCCTTCGCCGTCTATTAATTACGGTCGGAGGGTCACTTAGATGGTAATCTGCTGGGGCGGTGTAGGTAGGGGGGAGGAGAAATCTAATGTAGCACTTCCCGGACCAGCCTTGGGGTAGCCAAGTACGTGTGTGAGGTCCACAGATAAAATAGGTGTTCGGGGCAGTGGCCATTGTTGGGAAATTTAAGTCAGGTAGGGTGTATGTCTTGTTACACTCACTGTCTCCCCTTTTTGGACCCTTGCCCTTTCCTCTTACACAGAATAGGCCCTTATGGGGCACGGCCCATCTTCCCTGTTCTGTCTGTCTCTTCTGGACTGAAAACATTTCCCTAAAGGAGGTAGTGTCATTAAAAAGGGAATATCTGGTATTTTCATTATTGTCTGCTCGTCCCCATGTCGCTGTGAAATTTACCATCTTTTCAACAGCTCGTACTGCCTTTGTTTTTATCTCGTTCCAGGTACTAGTGTTCTTGGCCTTGATCTCAGGAATGTTTCTAACAGAAGCGGAGAATATCATAGAGAATGCATAGGTAGATCCGGCATAGCCAAAAGGGAGAGGGATAAAAGGCATTCCTCCATGTACGGAATGTGGCATTAAACCACAGACCCAACAGTTGGTTTTGTTAATAACCATTTGGTGTTGGTGGAGTGTGGAGATGAATGTGTTATTAAAAAATTCTTTTCTTCTATTTTCGAGATGTGGAGGAAGATCTACATGTGAATGCATAGCTGTGTTGTTCAAAGGCGTGGGGGAAGATGGTGGGAAAGCTAGATGAAGGAACCAACTTAGACAAGCCGTGATACAAAAGATAGAAATCATAAAGAGTAGGAAGATAGAAACTTTGGTATGCAATAATTTTACGCATTTAAATATATTTCCCATGTTTTGGCTGCTAGTCTGAGTCAATTGTGAATACGTGACCAGACACTTCCCAGTAACCGCTTCACCAAAACTACGTCTTGGACTTAATTAGCCACCGGTAGGTCGAGGTCAGATGCAATGTCTCTAGCTTGTTTCTGATGGGATCGCAGCCGAGATCTGTGCTCTTCTTGAGAGGAAAGAGGAAAATTCAGGAAGGGGTGAAATAAAGTCTGTCATTTCAGTGTCTATGTTCTCGGGGTTAGCAACAATGTCAGTAGGAGTTGGTCCGAAGAATTTCTTACAGTGGCTGGCATGGAGCCACCCTTTTTGTCCTTCCACTTTGACTGCAGTTCTCGTCATGAGTAGCACCAGCTTGGGGGACGTCCACCTTCTTTCCAGGGGACTGGTGCGATCAAAGTTCCTGATTAGTACCCAAGTCCCAGGTTGGATGGAGTGTTCCTCGGGCGTTGTTTTGTCTGGAAAGGCTGCAGCCACCTGTGAACGACAAGAACGTAGTGCAGACATCAAGGAAGCTAGGTAATCTGTCAGTACATTAGAATCAATGCCAGTTAACTTTTTAGGGGATGGGACACCCCAGATATTCAGAGGTCTTCCAAATGTGATTTCATAGGGTGACAGACCCGTCCGGGAATGTGCCACCATTCGCATGTAGAAAAGAGCAACCGGAAGGGCTGTAACCCAGTCTATATGAATGACTCAGATCACTTTTACCCTTTTCCTAACACTCCTTTCACTTCACCCCTCCCTGTTGTGTTTGTGGGCACAAACATGTTTACAAATGTGTTTAATGTCATATAAGTTGTAATCCAGTGAGAAGGATATACATGCAAAATTTGAATTAAATTCTTTTGCATTGAATAGCTTTGCTTTTTTGAATTGATTTAAATTAATGTAATTGAATTTTTTGTGTGATTTTCACAGTTCCTAGTCTTAGGACCCTTTTCCTTCATTCCTACTGTTACCCAGGTCCTTTCGACTTTATAGGGTCCAACCCATTGTTTATAAGCACGATCTGTACAGGCGCTGGCCTGTGAGGTTTTAGTACCTCCTCCTGGAGGTCTTTTCCCGTGTCCTCTCCTAGTTCTGAAACTTGTGGTCAAAATCACTCTCCCAAGTTTGTATGACTTTCCAATATGGTAGATAAGGAAATACTTACATACACAGAAGACTACATTGATCAATTACTACACGACCCGGCGAATAACTTTCTATCAGTAGGCACACCTATCATTGACATCACCTTAAATGATAAGATATCCCAGTTAGAAAGATTAGAAAAAAAGTTGATTCGCACAAAACTACATGGTCACTTTCTCGCACAATGCCTCCAGAATAATATCATCCCTGTAGGGCTTCAAGTTAGAGTTGAGCCTGCGATCTTCGTGGACATCCCCAAATTTCGTGAAGGCTTTAGCTTTGTTGCAAATAATTGTTCCAGACATTGGATGGTCCTGGGGATCGAAACTGCAGCAGAGCAAGTTGGGACATTGACTAAACAGATAGCTGAATTGAAGGCGAGCATTTCAGGGGACAATACGCTTACAAATTCCAAAGAGGCACTATCCAAACTGGTTGCAACTCTTCCAGATTTTGAGACATCCACCATCAAGAAAAAACTTGACAAATTAGCTCGTGATCTCAAATTCTACGATAAGAAGAAAACTTATCCATACCTATCTGAAGACTACTATCGACAGGACCAACAAGGGCGTTTCACGAATTGGGGCTTTAGGGGCGGAAGATCTAGAGGCCAATTCACCACGTTCTCCGACTCCTCGTATAGTTCCGGAGAGGATTCAGAGCAAGCAGGAAGCAGTAACTCCTACAGTTACCAGGACAACTATCGTCCCCAATACCAACCAAATTCTTTTTTAGAGCAAGGCACATGGAGACCACCACGCGGACGTGGCAACAACTGGAACCGAGGGACAGGACGTGGACAGCAAGGTCCCCCGATGCAGTGGGACAACGACGGTGGCAGAGGGCGAGGCCAGAAACAGGTCAGATTCCCACCGGAGGAACACGGGGAGCGCTCCACCAGACGCAAGAACTACAGGTGGTAGGAACCACAGACACACCCATCATCAACCTGTCATCGCATGTACTCAACGAGGACGAACTAGGGGTACTAAGTAAGGGCTTATCTTTTGTCCCAACAACACCGCCAAATTGCTTTAATACGATTATGGAACTCTCTCGATTTTTTCGCAAAATCAGATTGCGGTTCTTCTTTAAAAACAGACCACCACCAAGGAACTTCTCGGTAACAGGACTTGATACCTTCTACATTTGTACCCCACTCGAACATGATGAGCCATCGAATATTGGCTTATGAAAACATCATCATTGATGAGGTCAAAGAAATTTTGAGTGAAAAAACCTACGTTAAATACAATATTAAGAAGACCGAAAGGGCAGCGCTGGAAACTCTCAAATCCAATCCCAATGTGGTTGTGAAGCCAGCAGATAAGGGTGGAGCCATTATCATACAAGACGTATCCAAGTATAAAGATGAGATCTTGCGCCAACTGAACGATGGTGTGAGTTATAGAAGACTGACATCTGATCCAACACGCGATTTAGCCATTGAAATCCAACGAGTAACCCAGGAAGGAGTCCAACAGGGTTTCCTAACTGATCAGGAATACCAATATCTCAACCAGAGTCACCCACGGATACCAACGATATACACCTTGCCGAAGGTGCACAAAGATCTGCACAACCCTCCGGGGCGACCAATTGTCTCCGGATGTGGCTCTATCCTCGAACCTCTGAGTCGCTATATAGACTTTTTCTTAAAACCCCTGGCAGAAGCAACCTCCACCTACCTGAGAGACACCACACAGACCATCACCTTGGTAGATGGCAAAGCGTTCAATCCTGACGAAGAGCTACTTGTAACCTGTGACATAGTGTCACTGTACACGAGCATACCGCAGGACGAAGCCCTGATGGTGATCACTGAAGCCCTCGATAGTCGTGAAGCCCCAATGCAAGTGCCCACCTCATTCATAATTCTCTTATTGAAAATAGCAATGATGAGAAACTTTTTCATTTTTCAAAATGTATTTTATCTGCAAACAAAGGGCGTGGCAATGGGGGCTGCCTTTGCCCCGGACTTGGCCATTCTATTCATGGCGTTCTATGAAAAGTCATTTGTCATTTGTGACCAGAATCCCTTCCAACAACATATACAACTTTGGGTCCGGTACATAGATGATGTGCTGCTACTTTGGAAAGGCAATAATAATGAACTCACGCTGTTTCATACATGGCTTAATTCACGGTCTCCAGATATCCAATTCACTATACAAGCCAGCAATGAAAAGATTGACTTTCTAGACATCACGGTAGTGGTAGAAAATGGTACACTACACACGACTCTATTCAGGAAGCCTGCCGAAAGAAATTCCCTGTTACAGTACTCTAGCCACCATCCCAGGAGTCTTCGAGATAACTTGCCCTACGGGCAGTTCCTCCGTATCCGAAGGAACTGCAGCAAAAAAGAAGATTATATGCTTCAATCAGAGATTCTGATCAAACGCCTAATTGAGCGAGGCTATCCCAAACGGCTCACGAAACGATCCAGGAAAAGAGCCTGGTTTTGTCATCGCGAAACACTTCTGGAACCGTCCGTACGTAACAATCAGTCGGATGAACGCATGATTTGTGTCACTACTTTTTCTACAAAAAGTAACTCAATTAAGAAAGTCATCAATAAGCACTGGAGCATGGTTGCTAAAGATCTTGGCATAGCAAACGTACCAATGCATGCATTCAAAAAGGCCAGGAATGTTAAAGATTATGTGGTTTCATCATTTCTTGAGTGTCCACCTGAACCTACTTTAACCTCGTGCTGGAATCTCCCGCGGATAGTGGGACACTATAGATGTGGGAAATGTAAGGCTTGCCCTTATACGATTCAATCGAAAGATTTTGTGTTCAAGAACCATCATCATACTCACAAACACCACACAAACTGTAACACGAAAAATGTGATCTATGCTATAATCTGTCCGTGCGAGCTCATATATGTAGGCCAGACACAACAGTGCGTTAAGGCACGTTTCCTTTCACACTGCAGCAGAATCAGATGCAAGGTACCTGGGGCACCTCTGGTTGAGCATTGCACGAAACATAACCATCTACCGGAGTCACTGAAATGGGTAATTTTGGAACACATCACACTCGGCCCGAGGGGTGGAGATCTGTCCAACATACTGAACATTAGAGAGCTAAAGTGGATGCATATTTTCAACTCTGTGGCTGAAGGTCTTAATGAATCCGAAAATAGCTTTGCACAATTAGCGAATCTCTAAGCATATACGGTGAGATCTTTACGTGTTATGTAACTGAGAGCCTGAGTGTACATTTTGGTTCCAATATTAACACAACCAATTGGTAGAGTCTTCACTATCCTATGTGATAAGTGCACTCCTCCAATAAGTGATTTCGCTTTGGGAACCATTTAGTACAATATGTTAAAATGTTGGTGAGTGTGTTTTTTTTGTCTTAGTAAGGGTCCATTAGTGACATCACGTGATTTAATTGTATGACGCTCTGTATTTTTGCACCTGTTTATATTTAAAAAATAACATCTGGACAGAGCACAGGAACTGATGTAAAATCTATTCGCACTGTTCATTGAATAGATGAGTTTTCACTGACCTGCGAGTTAAGTGCACTCGGATCGCTTTTTCAGTATAATCATGGAGGTGTTTTAAATTTATACGCGGTATTTTTTCCTTTTGAGATGTATTTTTTACCACCTGCGTCGGAAATATACTGAACACGGGGAACATGCTATGAAACGAATTGATCATCTTTTATACCCGTAGGGAACTATTTAATTATTTCATGGTACCGATAATTAATAATACCTAATCATGGAGCCATGCCTTGTAATAGGCAATACGACTTATGAGTAGTTTGTAGTCCAAACAAACTAAATAGCCCGAGAACTACAATTCCCCTACCATGTTAGTCTTTCTTCTGTTCTAACGTAGTAGTCCCGCCCACATATCGAACAACCAGGAAGTGGTGCAACCTAGTTTCCTTCGAGTGAATAGCCCACGGCTGACGATGTGAGTGGAGCTCAGTTTTGGCGTCCTAGAGCGAATACATGAGGGAGGAGTACCCGAGTATCCCTTTCTGATGACATATGGCATTTCAAGGTATTTAGCGCGAGTCCTGCCTCCGCTACAATTAATCGTGTTTCACACATGAGACTCGTTTTTTACAAAAACGTGTTTGTTTCCTTCGAACGTTCTACAGCACCCTTTGAACAACATACATGCGATGAATATTTAACGATCTAATGGAACAATATAAGACGTCTTAAGGTATTTACCACGAGCTCCCTGTTGATGCTATTTATATGTAGAAACGCTGGAGGAATCTCAGGACTCCTTTTTGTTAAAACGTAGGTGTCCGATTTCTTGTCTAACAGATAGCTGCAAAATACCACATGATCCAGTCTCTCAACCGTTGACAGTAATCTTCCGGAGACGGTATGATTTATTAGCTTTGAGAATTGTTTGAAATCACGCACATTTGGTCGTATAATCATTGGTAATGAGTTTTTTTCTCGATTTTCAGGCCCGACTCCTCGCTTCTCCAATTTGTGAGAAGCTTCGCTTAGAAAAAGCGGTAATGTGTAAATGTGTTAATAATAGCAATTAAATCGTTTATCCCTTTTTGGAGTTACCAAGTAGACTGAGTTAATTGATGTATGATTTTGTCTGTCATTTTAACCATAAGGTTTCACGGACCCTTAACGCGGATATGAAATAGAATCCACATTAAACATTTATTTGAGGCTGGACCCATTTACACTACTAAACTGACCCGGATTTGTCTTGCAAGTATGCTTTGAGGTATGGACACGCTATATGTAATGTGGCAGAATATAGTCATGCCCATAATATGGTAACTGACTTCCTTTGGACACGCTATATGTAATGTGGCAGAATATAATCATGCCCATTATATGGTAACTGACTTCCTTTTATTTTATTTATTCCTGTAGAGTGCGCAACACATTGAGAAAGACAAAGAAAAGTTTGTCATAAGTCTTCTAAAAGCTGACTGTTTAGAGGCTAATAGGTAATAATTCCCGATGGTATTCTATATCATGTGTTTTAATGCTCCGGATGATTTGGGAGTTTATCTGTGGTCTAAATAGATTGGGGTAGAAGACAATGATGCCCAATACATGGTAACCATCTTCCTTTTATTTATTTCCGTAGGGTGCCAAACCTACTGAGAAAGAATATTTGTCATAAGTCCCCCTAAAGCTGATTGTTTAGAGACTTATAGGTAATAAAACTAGACTTTAATCTATGAAGTGTACGTAAATGCTCCTAATGTTTCACAAGTCTCTCTGTGGTCCTGGACAATACGAATGGACCATTTTCACTAAGTCCGCATTTCCTTTTTCTTCAGACCATACCAAGTACGTTGTACAAACCTACTTACTATCCACGTCACGACCAATAAGGATTGGATTTAGGATCCGACTACCCATCTTGAAGTAGTTCTAACTTCCCTCGCCTATGGCGGCAGGTGAGAACTATTTATGTATATAGGTTCAGACGTAATAGTGTACAAATCAGACACTATCAGATGACACGGTTGCATATTTTAATGTTACTCCCATCATCCATTGAAAATATAACTGGATGTATTGGTCTCTAATGAAGAAACTCAATCAATTCTTTTATTTCCCCTAGGAGGTTGCCCGCCCACAACTTCTTTTGTCCTGATGAAGACCCTATTGTAAGGAAGAAACTCCTACTGTTCTTTCGGGTCGAAACGTAGACAACTACATACCAGTGACCAACTCCCATCCCCATACAGACACTGATCGCTACAAGGGAGTTAGGCTCGTTCTACTTGAATAAATTTGGACTCTGCACGAGCCTTCCAATGTGGCCTTTGTCTCAAGGGACCACCTATATGTAATGTTTTGATTGTAAATAATATTTGTCACCGAATGACTCAGATCACTTTTACCCTTTTCCTAACACTCCTTTCACTTCACCCCTCCCTGTTGTGTTTGTGGGCACAAACATGTTTACAAATGTGTTTAATGTCATATAAGTTGTAATCCAGTGAGAAGGATATACATGCAAAATTTGAATTAAATTCTTTTGCATTGAATAGCTTTGCTTTTTTGAATTGATTTAAATGAATGTAATTGAATTTTTTGTGTGATTTTCACAGTTCCTAGTCTTAGGACCCTTTTCCTTCATTCCTATTTGCTTGTCAGCACATATTTTAGCTCGTTTGGTCTTTAGAGTCTGATTATGTCGTTCGACTAGACCTGTTGCTTGGGGGTGTCGAACATAGTGGAATTTCCAGGTGTATCCTAACAGTAAGGAAACAGCCTCCATTAGTTTGGAGGAGAATGGTTGTCCGTTGTCAGAGTATATGACTCTTGGCAACCCATATCGAGGGAAAAATTCCCTCACCAATTGTTTAGCTGTCATATGGGCACCATGGTCTGGGACGGGGTATGCTTCAGTCCATCGGGTTAAGGTACAGACTACTACGAGGACATACTTATGTCCCCGACACCTTTCCATTTGTATGTAGTCCATTTGGTCTCCGTAGCTTGGTTTTGGATGTCTACTACATCTTTGGTAGGATCGATAACTGGATAAACAGTCTTGATGGAAATTTCAGTTTTCAGTGTTCCTGTCTGAGCAGCGTGTTTAGCTGTGGCATCCGCCAGAGCATTACCTCTAGTGACAGAGTCCATGGCTTTTGTGTGTGCTTTGCATTTCAGTATAGCTACTTCTGCGGGCCTGTGTATTGATTCTAGTAGTTGGAGAATAAGATCTCCATGCTGTATCTTAGTTCCATGAGAGGTTAGGAAACCTCTCTCCTTCCACAAAGTTCCGAAGTTATGGACTACCCCGAACGCGTATTGCGAATCGGTGTAGATGTTGACTCATTTTCCTTTTGACCATTCACATGCTTGTGTAAGAGCAATGAGTTCTGCTGCTTGGGCTGAATGCACGGGTATTCTAGCTGCCAGGAGGACTGTATTTTCTGTAGTGACAGCATAAGCCGCTGAAAGTTCGCCTGTTCGGAGGCGCATACAGGAACCATCTACAAACAGTGTGTGTTCTGGTGCACTTAAAGGCACATCTACAAGATCAGACCGGGGCTTTGTGACTAGTTCGACTATCTCTAGGCAGTCATGGGTTTGGTTGTCTACTGGAACAGTGGGTAGCAGCGTAGCTGGGTTGAGGATATTGCATCGTTTGATGATAATGTGGGGTTGGAATAATGTAACTTCATAACCTGTGAGACGAGCTATGGTCAAGTGTTGTGTCTGTGTCCTATTCAGAAGTAATTCTACTGCATGTGGGACTTGGACTTCAAGAGGATGTCCTAGCACAATGGAATCACTTTGTCGAATTGCCAGAGCCGTAGCTGCAACTGATTTTAAACAGGCAGGCAAGCCTTGTGCAACAGGGTCATGAGTACTGGAAAAATAAGCACAGGGATGGTGTTTATTGGCCTGTGTTTGTGTGAGCACTGACAAGGCTGTACCTTGCCGTTCCGTGACAAAGAGGACAAAAGGTTTGGCATAATCTGGTATATCTAGGACAGGTGCAGTGCATAATGCTTGTTTAAGGGTGTCAAAAGCAAAGGTATGGTCAGGTGTCCATGGTAATGGAGAAGAGGTGGCAAAATCAGAGGTCGTTAATTGTACGAAGACACTGGCTACCCGCCCAAAATGTTACATCCTCTCTTACGGGATTGTCTAGAAGAGAGGTGGGTGGCAAGGGGACAAGAATTCCTCAATATTTTCCTGGATCAGCGACAACGCTATGTCCAATGCTTTTCGGATGTATATGACTTAAATCCCCTTTGGCCAAATAGGCGAACTGGGGAATCCACTGCCAACAATAGGAGGTGAGGCCAATAAAGGCACGGACTTCTTTCTGTGTCTTAGGGATAGGAATGTTAAAAATTAGTTGGATTCTTTCAGGTGTGAGTGCCCTACCCTCCTTTGACAGCAGGTGTCCTAAGTATGCCACCTGCTGTAAACACAATTGCAATTTAGAGGGTGACACTTTGTGGCCATGCTGTGCGAGGAACATTAGGACAATTCGTGAGGCCTGTTCACATTCTGGTTCGGAACATACGGTGATCAGTAAGTCATTGACATATTGTAACAATGTCGTATTGGAGGGCAGAACAATGTCGTCCAACTGTCTTTTAAGTGCCTGACTGTAGATACTGGGACTTTCTGTATACCCTTGAGGAGCTCTTGTGAAACAGAAACTACGACCTTGTAGGGAGAATCCGAATAGGTACTGACTGTCTGGGTGAATGGGTATACTGAAGAAGGCATTTTTCAGGTCAGTAACGGTAAAATGTGTGGCATCAGGATCTATAGCTTTTAACAGAGTACTGATGTCTGAGACCACAAGGTATTGTGGTACCACACATTTATTTAGCTCAAGTAAGTCAACCACAAGTCTGTAAACTGGTGGTGCACCGTCATCAGTTTTCTTTCGGACTGGCAGAACTGGCGAATTACATATGTTGGAAGGTACCTCTCTGACTACTCCTTTTTTAATTAAGTCATCGATAATCTGAATAAGGGCTTGTTCCGCATCTGGAGGTAACTTGTATTGGCGGACACGAGGTAGGACAACACCTTCCTTTAACGTGACTATGTGTGGTGTAATATCCATGAATCCTACGTCAGTTGGATCAGTAGCCCATAATGTAGCAGGAATGTCCCTTAATCTGACATCTAATTTTCGTGTGGTGAAATTACCTTTGAAATCTCGGAGGAATAGTCGGATCCCTTCCGGGGAACAGCATATCACAGCACCCAGTTCCTTTAACGTCTGGATGCCAAGTAGATTTTCGGGACAGGATTTTGTAAGTACCAAATCGATAGAAGTTATAAGAGGGCCAACCTGAAGTGACACTGGTTCAGAAACTTTGTTGATGACTGGTGTACTTGAAAAACCCAAGGAAATACTATTTGAGCCAGAGAGGGGTACCTTGGGAACTTCGTTGTGTTGTACTGTCGTCCTACTGGCCCCGGTGTCAATCAGAAATGTTGTTTCTTTACCTAGGAGCTTAGCTTGTACATAGGGACCCTTTTGGTCGACCAGGACTGGGATCAGTGGACGACTATTGTGTTCCTCCCAGCTGTCTCATGAAATTGTGGGGAATTCAGGATAGGATGACACTGGATACTGATAGAGTTGTGTGGCTAACTTAGTATCAGCGGGGGCAGCTGATGTTGGAGCAGAGGGACGAGTGGTATAGGTGCGAGGTTGTGTCTTTCCAGTAGCAATATTGTGTTGTAAGACTGGACAGTCACGTACAAAGTGACCTGGCTTTTTGCAATATATTACAGGTAACCCTTTCTTGTGATACTGGAGGTTGCTTATGGGTCCGAGGAATTGTATTAGTCTGCGCTACCAATACCTTCATTTTAGTATCTTTTGTCCTTCTTTTCTCCTGTTCCTGTTCGTCCCTAATTCTGTTTTGATGGTACTGGAGCATCTGAAGTGCTTGTGAAGGGGAGCTAGCTTGCCAAGTGCTTTCAACTTTTAATACTCTATTTTTGATCATAGGTAAAGCATTTTCTACAAATTTTGCGACAATCGACCATAGGCGTCTCCACCTGAGGAGAGACCGCTATTGATAAGAAAACATTTCTCTAATCTTGTATAATAGTCCCTATATCCTCATCTGGTTTTTGTTTGCATGCAGAGATAGCATCCCAATCTTCTTTCTTAGTGGCCAACAACTGGGAGAGTATTTTTGGGAGAAGGCGAGGGAGTTCCAGAACTAGAGGTCCCAGGCCTTGTCCAGGATCACGAGTAGTGTCTTCTGTCTCTAAATATGCCCACGCTACCTTTTTTCCTTCAACCTCCCAATCCTTTCCTTTTAGTTTGTCGTATGTTCCTTGAGGTAGCAGGACTTTGAGGAGAATATTGAGATCCTTATAAGTAAAGGAGCCCATTTGAAGAATATCCTTGAGTTCCCTATGGAATCCTGTAGGATTTTTTTCATTTGAGAGGACCATTTTCTTCATCTCTAATATTTCTAATTTTGTCAAGGGAGTAAAGACAAATGTCTGTTGTAGTTTTCCTGCAGAATCTATGACGGGGTGTCCTTCTCGGAGGGGAAATTGACCTTGGCCGTACTGAGGGGGATTTGAGTCATATACATCCGAAGAGCATTGGACATAGCGTTGTCGCTGATCCAGGAAAATATTAAGGAATTCTTGTCCCCTTGCCACCCACCTCTCTTCTAGACAATCCCGTAAGAGAGGATGTAACATTTTGGGCGGGTAGCCAGTGTCTTCATACAAGGTAATGAGGTGTTGAACCATATATATGCTGGCTAGTCTTTAAGATGTCATAGGGAGTGATAAAAACATTTGAGCAACTATGTCAGGACCGTATATAGAGTATTGAGACACCCAATGGGTGCTTGATCGAGCGAGTTCTTTTTCTTGTGTGGTGAGTGGAGGCTCGTATTCCATCCAATCATCCAGGGCTTCCTGTGTTTGTTGGAACAATCTAGCAGAAGAAGCTGACAATTTTTTTGCCTTATTCCTGAGTTGTCCGCTACCTAGGGAGCGAGGGATACGGGAACGTACTGCTCCCTGAAAAGCAGTTCCTTCTTCCCTGTCTTCGTTTGTACCCTCATTCTCGGTCTCCTGGGTAGGGGCATTTTTCTGGTGTGAGTCAGAAACCTTACTAGTAAAGAGAGGAATGAAGAGATCTATTTCTTTTATTTTATTATAACTTCCCGCTACCACTGCTTGATCTAGCTGAAGTAGGTCATCGGGAACCTTTTTTCCAGCACTTAAGATCATGCGGATGAAACAGGTAATCATAAAACGTGAGAGGCATTTTCTATGAGCGATAGGTCTATTTTTAATAGCCACTTGTAGGACTTCCAAATTTTCTCCTGTTCGGAGAGCTTCGTAAATTTTATTCAAACAATTTGTGATATTTGGTACCTCCCGTATGCTTTATAGAGCTTCCCGTAAGCGATAGGAGACGTCTGCTTGTGAGCCTTCCCCTGGAGTAGGGTCATACTCACATTGTAACATAGGTAGAACACCACCCGAAGTGTCAGGGATGGGTTCTGTCTTGGTGACTACTCGTCTGGCTGCTATTTGATTAGTATAAGCAGGAGGTGGTTCAATTAAATAGGTGGTAATGAAGTCTTCGGGCATGGAAGGAACCTTAGGACGTGGAGGCGCTGTGGGGATGTTAGGGTCTGAACTACCATCGGACCTTGTCTTTTGCGAGAGGACGGGATATATACCCGTCATGGAGGCTGAGACCTCCCTTTTCTTTTGTTCAAAACCAATATCATCATTCTGATCCTGTTACTTTCTCATCTTACTTTCTTCTGACATTCTCTTTGCTTTCTCTACTTTCCCTTGCTCTTTCAGTTCCCTTCGATGTTGAAGTACTGGGTTTTTAAGAACCCAGCGGTGCCAGGGAACATACCCTAAGACTTCGAGTCCTTCCTGTCCCAGACTACAGAAACACAGAGTCTTCTAGGTGAAGTCAAACATCGAATTTATTGGCAGCAGCGAGTAACAGGTATCCTAGAAGTACAACACGGTGTATATTCTCAGGAGACTGCTCAAACTTACAAAGCCAGCCTTTTCTTTTTATACAAAATATTATGCTTCAGGCAAACATTCCTTGTTTTACAGTTGACCATTCACATATTTTCACTACAAAGAAAAAGCAGCATCATGATGACAAGCTTATTTTCAGTTTGTTCAACCCACATTAAATCACCCGGCAAGGCCCAACATTTTCATCAGATATCGACGGACCCCTAATAAATTCGGGCACCTCCTCCTCGTAAAGCAGGTCATAAAGTAAGGTACAGAGACAGGTGTGTGTAAGATTAGGCATGGTTTGTGTGCGAAGAAAGGTTTTATGGCATGTTGTGCCTTGATACTAATCTTGATCGGCCACTGAGAGAGGAACTGACCGAACAGGTTTGGCCCCGGGCAGTGGAGTCAGCTTGCCCAGGTCGTGCAGAAGTCAGCAAAGGTGTACGTGTCCTTCAGACTCGTTTTTTGGCCTTAGTCACCGGCCTATGTGAGGGCAATCACAAAATGGTTGCCGTATACAAAATGGAACCTGAGGGTTCAGGACGGAATCTCGAATTAAAGGGTGATTTCGTCACTCGAATATGCCGAAAATGCTTGTGTATGATATACTAGTCATTCTCGGTCTGCTGGTATCAAAATCGTCATGATACGATGATGTTTATGGCACGGGTCCAGAATTTTCAGTACCACAGACCCTCGTTTTGCCCTTACATAGGCAATAACCTATACTCATGCTAATCTGAGTCCAGGTCTACATTCATAAAGTCATTGAGATGTTGCTGTAGCATCATCCTATTACTTAGCTCGTCCCTCGATACAGGTTTCCTTACACACGATGTAGCACAGAGGCCACATATAGCAGGAGCACACTGTACGCACAGACAGAACAGGAAAAGAATGGCTAAGATCATCCCAAGGACCATCAGAATCTTCCATCCCCAGGCTGATAACAGTTCCCAGAACCACCCTCTCAACGACCAATCTCCTTTATCCACATGAATGGATTCAGAGATCTTATGTAGTTTGGAGATGGCCTGGTACACTGTTGGAGCGTTATCTGGAATGAAAACACAGCAACTCGATTGGATCACTTTACATACCCCACCTCGGTCTGCAAGTATGACGTCTAACGCGACCCTGTTTTGAAGGGTCATAAGACGATCCGACTAGAGCTCAGCAGTCAAGTTACTAAGGGCACCGGCAGTAACAACTACGGTGGATTCAACCACTCTCGTCAATTGCCTTATGTTCCTGCTGTTAACCATAGGTCCCCAAAATGGCAGGAAGTCTCCAAATTCTTGTCCTGCAGTGTCTTCTTTACTGAAGACACCTCTAACTATCCTTGTCTTATGGTAATCTGCCGCAGCTGTGTAGGTGGGAGGCAACAGGAATGAAACAAAACATGGGCAACCATGTGTAGGCTCTATCATGACAGATGAAATAGGTACCCTTAGCTGCTAGGAACGAAGGGGAAGTCTGAGATGCAAAGACATATGTTTCTGTTAGAAAGGCGAACCCGGGGGAGGCAGAAGGTGTCTGACTGACCACCCCTAGGTCTACCCCTCCTTCAGAGAAGGGACCGAGCGATGTCGAGAGGCCTCCGACGGGAGGGCCCTCTCCTAGAATCGTACAGCAGAGTAACCACACCACTACAAATATACACCACACGTAGATAGAGTTTTCAATCTTTATCTGGCAATAAGTATAGTTTCAATATATACAGCAGATCCCGAGATCTGGAAAGTCTCGTGACAAAGGGGCAAGGTAGCGGGACAGTCTTATAGATGGTCGGTTGCAAGGAGACTCTACGCACAGCTCTCAATCCTCGAGCTGGGGAGCTCCGGGAGGTTGGGCCGCGGCAGCGCCAGCAGGCTCCAAGATGGTTCAGCGAGTGGGGACCACGGCAGCGCCAGCAGGTTCCAAGATGGTTCAGCGAGTGTGGACCGCGGCAGCAGGTTCTAAGATGTTTCAGCGAGTGTGGACCGCGGCAGCGCCAGCAGGTTCCAAGATGGTTCAGCGAGTGTGGACCGCGGCAGCGCCAGCAGGTTCCCAGAGGGTTCACCGAGTGTGGACCGCGGCAGCGCCAGCAGGTTCCCAGATGGTTCAGCGAGTGTGGACTGCGGCAGCGCCAGCAGGCTCCAAGATGGTTACAGCAAAGATGGACCGCGGCAGCGCCAGCAGGCTCCAAAGGGGTTACAGCGAAGATGGACCGCGGCAGCGCCAGCAGGTTCCAGGTAGAACAGCAAGGGGAGTTCGTCTCAGGGTCAGCCGCGACAGCGTCAGCAGGGCTTCTCGACTCCGGGATACAACTGCCGTCCTACTCCGGGGCTGGCCCAGATATAGGTTTGGAGTCCTTTGATGTCCGGACCCTCTTGCCTGGGGGTCAGAGGGGCCGGGATGATGGTGTCCAGACAACCAGCAGGGGGGTGGAGCCAGAGCCCAGGGAGGCCGGAGGGCGATCGAAACCAGGCATCCGGGGATGGTTGGAGAGCCATCGAAACTCCCCTCTCCTTGTCTCTGGTGGAGTGGCCACTCTACCACCCGGAGGGTTCTTGGTGCCTCGATGGCGGGCTCGCTGGGGCCATGGCCGCGGCCCGAGGGTGCCGTGTCAGTGGTTGTGGGCCGCCGGGTGGCGGATCTGGTGGTTTGGAGGGCATGCAGAGGTGTGCCCGAGGCCGACCCGGGCTGGATGGAGGGCCGATGTCGTCCGGGGCCCGCCATGCGGGAGGGGTAGGACCACGCCACGAGGCCGGGTCCAACACGCGTCCCCCCCAGCTGAAGGCAGGGGAGAGTCACCCATCTTCTTGGGGATTCTCCTCGCCAAGGCGGAAGAATCTGGAGAGGCCGTCAGCGTTGGCGTGGTCGTTGCCAGGGCGATACTCCACGGTGAAGTCCATCCCTTGGAGGGAGATGGACCAACGTAGCAACTTCGGGTTCTCGCCCCGCATCTGCATCAACCACCGCAGGGGCCGGTGGTCGGTCTGTACTCGGAAGTGGGTGCCGAAGAGGTAGGGCCGGAGCTTCTTTAGGGCCCATACGACGGCGAATGCTTCCCTCTCGATGGTGCTCCATCGTTGTTCTCGGGCCAGCAGGCGCCGGCTGATGAAGGCCACAGGAAGGTCAACTCCGTCAGAGTTCATTTGGGACAGTACGGCCCCAATGCCGTGTTCCGAGGCGTCAGTTTGGACGATGAACTCTCGGCTGTAGTCGGGGGCCTGGAGCACCGGGGCGGTGCACATGGCCGTCTTTAGTGTCTCAAAGGCTACTTGGCACTCGGGGGTCCAGTGCACCTTCGGGGGTAGTCTCTTGGAGGTTAGTTCTGTGAGGGGCCCCACAATGCTCCCATAGTCCTTTATGAACCGCCGATAGTATCCAGTGAGCCCCAGGAAGGCTCGGACGGCGGTCTGGGTGACGGGGGGCTCCCAGGCCTGGATGGCGTCGATCTTGGGTTGAAGGGGAGCCACTTGGCCGCTCCCCACTTGGTGTCCCAGATAGGTCACGGACCCTTGACCGATCTGGCCTTGCTGGCTTTTATTGTTAGTCCGGCCCGTTGGAGGGCCGTCAGGACCTTCCAGAGGTGGGTCAGGTGCCCGTCCCAACAGAGGCTGTACACCGCAATATAGTCCAGATAGGCGGCACTGAACTCTTCCAGCCCTGCCAGCACCCGATTCACTAGTCTCTGGAAGGTGGCCGGAGCATTCTTCATGCCGAAGGGCATCACGTTGAAGTGGAAGTGGCCATCGGGGGTCGAGAAAGCGGATCATTCTTGTGCTCCTGGCGTGAGGCCGATTTGCCAGTATCCGGCCGTGAGGTCGAAGGTGCTGAGGTACCTGGCGGCTCCCAGGCGATCGATCAGTTCATCCGCTCTGGGAATGGGATGGGCATCGGTCCTGGTGACGGCATTCAGTCCCCGGTAGTCGACACAGAACCGCAGCTCCGGGGGCACCCCGGGGGCGGCGGCCTTAGGGACCAGGACGACGGTACTGGCCCATGGACTGTCTGAGGGCTCGACTACCCCTAGGGCTAGCATCTTGGAAACTTCGGCTTGGATGCAGGCCCAGACTCGGTCGGGGACTCGGTAGGCTCGGTGCCGCACGGGCGGACTGTCCCCGGGGTCGACGTCGTGAACACACCACTGGGTGACCTCAGGGGTGAGGGAAAATAAGTTCGCAAATTGACCCAGCAGTTTCTGGCAGTCCTGGCGCTGTTTGGGTGTCAGCGCGGGAGAGAGGGAGACTCCCTAGACGGAGCCATCTTTCTCGGAGGTGCCCAGGAGGTCTGGTAGAGGCTCGGGGTCATCCTCTGCTCCGTCATCGGTAGCCAACAACAGGCTCAGTTCAGTGCGGACAAAGTGGGGCTTGAGCCGGTTGGCGTGTAGGACCCGGAGGGGGTTCCGGGGGGACTCCATGTCCACTAGGTAGGTGACGGGGCTCTTGCGCTCCACCACTTTGAAGGGCCCTGTCCATTTGTCCTGGAGGGCGCCGGGGTCGACCGGGGACATGACCCAGACCTGCTGGCCCGGCTCGAATTCAATGGACGAGGCATTTTCATCATACCAGCGCTTCATCTCCTCTTGACTGGCCTTCAGGTTGGTTTCGGCCAGTTCCCGGAACTTCCGAGTCTGGTTGCGGAGAGTCAAGAGGTATCGGAAAACATCGGGCGGAGTATCAGAGGCGGCCAGCTCCCAGCCTTCCTTGACCAGGCTGAGGGGGCCTCGCACCGGGTGTCCATATAATAGTTCAAAGGGGCTGAACCCCAGGGACATCTGGGGTACCTCCCGGTAGGCGAACAGGAGGCATGGCAGCAGAACGTCCCATTTGCGCCGGATTGGCTCTTCTAGGCCCTTCATCATTCCTTTCAGGGTCCTATTAAATCGCTCCACTAGTCCATTTCCTTGAGGGTGATACGGGGTGGTGAACTTATACGCGACCCCGCACTGTTGCCACAGGGACCGCATATATTTCGATATAAAGTTTGTGCCCCGATCACTGACGACCTCTCGGGGGAAGCCGACTCTGGAGAAGATCCCCATTAGCGCCCGACCCACTACGGGGGCTGTGATAGTCCGGAGGGGGATAGCTTCTGGGTAGCGGGTGGCATGGTCCACCAGGACGAGGATGAAGCGGTGCCCCTGAGAGGTGGGAGGATCCAGGGGCCCCACGATGTCGATCCCTACTCGCTCGAAGGGAGTGGTCACCACGGGAAACGGTTGGAGTGGGGCCTTGATTTTCCCCCCACTCTTTCCGCTGGCTTGGCAGGTCGGACAGGTTCGGCAGTGGTTGTACACATCGCGGCGCATCTTCGGCCAATAAAAGTGGGTCACCAGGCGGCTGTAGGTTTTGTCCTGCCCCAGGTGCCCGGCGAGGGGCACGTCATGTGCCAGGTTTAAGAGAAAGTCTCTGAAGTGGAGGGGGACGACTAGCACTCGGCCGGCCCCCAGCTCGGCGATCTTTTGTTCACTGTACAGGAGGTCCTGGTCCGAGGAGTCTCCTGTGGCTTGCGTGGCGGCTTGTTGTCGGAGTCCCTCAAGGGAAGGACATGTCTTTTGTTCCCGACGGAACTGCTCGCGGGTGGGGCCCCCTTCTTGGCGCCACTGGGATAGTTCGGGAAGGGGCCCGAGCTCGGGAAGTTCTTCATGGCTGGGGCCCTGCGGCCCCAGTTCGGGTTCGGCCGTGGCAGTGGCGGGTGGCGGCGGTGCCGGCCATTCAGGTTCTTCGGGCAGATTGTCTTCGGTTGGGACGGCGTCCCGGGTGGACATGGATCGGGTCGTTACGCAAACCCATTCAGGAAGGCCTAGAATACCCAGATGTTCTCTTCGCTCGATCTGTGCCCAGGGGGAACTTTCCAAGTCGTTCCCTAGGAGGCAGTCCACCGGGGCATCGTCTCGGACGGTGACTTTCAGCATGCCAGACACTCCTCCCCACTCGAAGGGGATGCGGGCCATCTGGCACAGGCTCTCGGAATTGTCCGCTGACCGGACAGGGCACAGAACGTGGGGCAAGATTTGTTCTGGGGTCACCAGATGGCAGCGGACGGCGGTTATGCTGGCCCCCGTGTCACGGAGAGCCTCGGCCCGGCGTCCGTTGATGGTGACCCACTGGCGGTACTTCTGGGTGTTGATCGGAATCTGGTCTCGGGGGATCATGTCTTTGTCGCCCAGGGAGGCGAGGCACATGGCCGTGGACTCCCATTCTTCTGGTTCCATAGGGACCTCTTCTTCTTCGTCCTTTTCTTCGCTCAGAGCAGCTGCAGTGATTTGTCGACCGGGAGGCCCGGTGGGGCCGGGCCGCTGGTTCATGGGGCAGAGAGGATCATTGGCATAGTGACCCAGCCGCTGGCATCTGTGGCACGTAACATTGGGGCTTGGCCCCGGTCAGACTGGATGGGCCCCCCTCGGGCTGGAGGCTGGTGTAGAGGAGGCGGGCGAAGACCCCGGCGGAAGGTCTCGGCCTCGGCTGATGCCAGACCCGCCGCCTCGCGGCCGGTAGTTCCCCGGGGACCCTCGTCCGTATTCTCCTGTGGTGTTCCGGTGGACGCGGTTGCTCGGCCACCGATCTGCTTCGACCGCTAGTTTTCGCGGCTCGGTCAACTTGCTGTCGAGGAGGTGCTGTCGTAGTTCAATGAAGCAGTTGTTGGAGAGGTGCTCCCATAACATAAGGTCGACCAACTGCTGGTAGGTCGTGACCTGACTGCCTTTGACCCACCCCTCGAAGGCTCTGCTAAAAAAGTTCACATATTCTATCCAAGTGGTACCGGGGATTTTTTTACAGTCTCGGATCCTCTGCCGGTACATTTCGGGGGTGAGTCCGTAGCGCGTGAGTAGGGCCGTTTTCATGTGTTCATAGGAGGTCATTTCGGTGTCAGGGAGTTCCAGCAGGGCGTCCCTCCCTTCGTTGACGAACTTTCCCCACAGGCCGGCGCCCCAATCCTTCAGGGGCACCCGATGGGCGGTCATGGCCACCTCGTAGGCTTTGAACCATTGCTGGATATCATCGTTCTTGTAGTATTCTTTGACTACATCTTTCGGTAGGTGAACCTTGGTGTCCACGGGAGGGGCCGAGGTCTTCGCCCCAGCCGCGCTATCTTCGTGGCTCTTGGCCTTGATTTCTAGTTCTCTCAGGCCTCGTTCGTGTTCATATGCTAGTCGTTTTTCTTCGAGGTCACGTTGTCTCCGTTTCTCTTCTAGATCCCCCTCCAGCCGTAGTTGCTCGAGGGCTATCTTTCTCTCCGCTAGCTGGAGTTCTCCGTCTAGCCGGAGTCGTGCAAGCTCCAATTCGTGTAGCCGGTTGCGCTCTCGTTCTCGAGCGTCTTCATAGATGAGGTCCGCATTTAGTGTTGCGGTTCTTTCCCCCGTCGGGGGTGCGCTGGTTTCCTGTTGCCCGTTCGGGCTATTCTCCTCTTGGGGTGGTCTGTCTCGGGTTTCCACCCAGGCTTGTAGGGCCGATTTGAAGTCCTCTTTTGTGCTCAGGCCAGTGGTAGCGATACCCATGTCTTTACAGAATTGTTTTAGTTCTTTGTGGCTGTATTCTTCTATCTTCTCTTTCTGGAATTGGGCAGGTAGGTTGGTTCCTTGGGTCGTCATGGTCTCTGTGTGTTTTTCCGTCGTAGCGGGTAGATCACTCTCTGTACGATTTTGCGTTGGCTCGGATCCCACCGCTGCCACCAATGTTAGAAAGGCGAACCCAGGCGAGGCAGAAGGTGTCTGACTGACCACCCCTAGGTCTACCCCTCCTTCAGAGAAGGGACCGAGCGATGTCGAGAGGCCTCCGACGGGAGGGCCCTTTCCTAAAATCGTACAGCAGAGTAACCACACCACTACAAATATACACCACACGTAGATAGAGTTTTCAATCTTTATCTGGCAATAAGTATTGTTTCAATATATACAGCAGATCCCGAGATCTGGAAAGTCTCGTGACAAAGGGGCAAGGTAGCGGGACAGTCTTATAGATGGTCGGTTGCAAGGAGACTCTACGCACAGCTCTCAATCCTCGAGCTGGGGAGCTCCGGGAGGTTGGTCCGCGGCAGCGCCAGCAGGCTCCAAGATGGTTCAGCGAGTGGGGACCGCGGCAGCGCCAGCAGGTTCCAAGAAGGTTCAGTGAGTGTGGACCGCGGCAGCGCCAGCAGGTTCCAAGATGGTTCAGCGAGTGTGGACCGCGGCAGCGCCAGCAGGTTCCAAGATGGCTCAGCGAGTGTGGACCGCGGCAGTGCCAGCAGGTTCCAAGATGGTTCAGCGAGTGTGGACCGCGGCAGCGCCAGCAGGTTCCCAGATGGTTCAGCGAGTGTGGACCGCGGCAGCGCCAGCAGGTTCCCAGATGGTTCAGCGAGTGTGGACCGCGGCAGCGCCAGCAGGCTCCAAGATGGTTACAGCAAAGATGGACCGCGGCAGCGCCAGCAGGCTCCAAAGGGGTTACAGCGAAGATGGACCGCGGCAGCGCCAGCAGGTTCCAGGTAGAACAGCAAGGGGAGTTCGTCTCAGGGTCAGCCGCGACAGCGTCAGCAGGGCTTCTCGACTCCGGGATACAACTGCCGTCCTACTCCGGGGCTGGCCCAGATATAGGTCTGGAGTCCTTTGATGTCCTGACCCTCTTGCCTGGGGGTCAGAGGGGCCGGGATGATGGTGTCCAGACACCCAGCAGGGGGGTGGAGCCAGAGCCCAGGGAGGCCGGAGGGCGATCGAAACCAGGCATCCGGGGATGGTTGGAGAGCCATCGAAACTCCCCTCTCCTTGTCTCTGGTGGAGTGGCCACTCTACCACCCGGAGGGTTCTTGGTGCCTCGATGGCGGGCTCCCTGGGGCCGTGGCCGCGGCTGGTCCGGGACCACGTGTCTGTGACGTGATGGGCCCAAGATGGCGTCGGGCCTGGAATGAGGGTCCGGGGTGGGCACCGGACCGGTAATGCTGGGGCGGCCCGAGGGTGCCGTGTCAGTGGTTGTGGGCCGCCGGGTGGCGGATCTGGTGGTTTGGAGGGCATGCAGAGGTGTGCCCGAGGCCGACCCGGGTTGGGCCGATGTCGTCCGGGGCCCGCCATGCGGGAGGGGTAGGACCACGCCACGAGGCCGGGTCCAACAGTTTCTGTGCAGATACTTTTTCCTAACTGAGCTCTGGGATTCTTGCCATTACCTTGCAGACATAGGTGGCCCTGATGGGGTACAATTCAAATCGGGGAGCATCTCTTAGCTCGCTGTTTTTCACTCAGAGTAACTCCATATCCGGTCACGTTCCATCCAATATATGCTAGTGTCTCATCTCTCGGGATAGTCTCATAGGAAGTATCTTCCCTAATCATATCTACTATACCCTTAACTAGAGCACTATTCTTTGGATTATCTTTTTCAGAACGTAGGGGGTGGACTTCATGTGCATAAATGAACATCGTTCTGTATGCCCACACAGAACCATTATGGCTGAAAGGCAGGACCAGGTAAGGGATACCTTTATCAGTAGTGTGAGGCATAAGACCACACACCCAACAGTTAGTTGTGTTCACTACTAATTGGTGTTGGTGCAAAAGCTGAACGAAGGAGTTATTAATAAACTCTAATCTCCTAAGGACTCATGTTCAGGAAAAGGGTGAAAAGAATGTGAGGAAACAGTAGAGGGAGGAGGTATGGGCTGTGTAGTGGGTGCAAATTTCACTCGAAAAGAGAATAAAACATATCCTATTAAAAACATCATTACACTAAACAACATGAAAATGCATAACATCAAAAAGCTTTTCTTGGTCATCATTCTACATATTTTAGCTTTAAAGTTCATCTCTATGGCAGGTCTCTCCATCTCGAAAAACTCCATCCTCTCTAATTGCTGCTCGCGATGGTAGGGTGTTCTATGCTAAGGAATGCTTTTGTCAGTCCAGGGCAACTCCCTTAGACCAACCAGAACCTTTGACCTAACGTCTTCGGCTGCACTCCAAAGACTTCGGCAACCGCGACCCTACAACTGAACCCAGATGGTGGTTCGAAAAACAAAAATAAAAAAGTTTCTCAGATGAGAGAGCTGCACCTTCAAAAATAGCAAAGGAAAGAATATTTTTTATTAGTCCATAGTTCTCGGCCTCAGGTTAAAGCGTCTTTTTCCAGGTAATGTCTGGTCATGGAACAAGGGTTCAGGCTCTGTAGTGTCCAATCGGATTGACGGTGGCACAGCCTCTTGCAAAATATTGTCACTTTCAGAATTTGTCCCTTTTACACGTGCATCGCTGAAAGGCAGAAAACGAGGCACAGTCTCAGTCTCAGAGTCAGCAACACCCTCCTGGACCCACCGGTCGTACGGCAGAGGCAAAGGGACCCTCTTGCAGTGTACGCCGTGGATCCAGTTTTTCTTTCCTTCCACTCGAACGGCTGATCTCGTTGAGAGAAGAACTAGGTGGGGGCCGGTCCAACGGGGCTGGTCATTCTTTGTCTGCTGAAAATTCTTGACCAGCATCCAGGAGTATTAGGATGTCATGGAGCTTCAGAGACCTGAGGCAGAGTATCATGAACCTGTTGGTGTAAAACACGCAATGTAGCCGTCAATTCATACAAATAATCAAGCAGTACAGGGTGTTCGATCTCACTGAATTTTGTCGGCCTTGGCACTCCCCATTTGTTGGCCGGACGGCCGAACACAATTTCATAGGGACTAAGTCCCACTCACGAATGCACAGTCATTCTGGTTGATAGGAGTGCTAAAGGCAGAGCATCAGGCCATTTAAGACCAGAGCTCGCTTGGATTTTGGCCAATTTTAGTTTTAGCGTGCCATTATAGCACTCTACTAGTCCAGCTGATTGGGGGTGATTTGCAGCGTGGAATTTTTGCTGGATACCTAGCCCTTCACATACTTTCTTCATCACTCGACCCACAAATTCACTTCCATTGTCACTCCAGACCATTCTCGGCTTTCCAAACCCAGGGAAGAACTCTTTGACAAGGGCTTTAGCTGTGGACATGGCAGTGTTTTCCTTCAGGGGATATGCTTCTACCCATCTTGAAAAGGCACAAACAACAACGAGTACATATTTCAAATTGTTGCACCTTTCTATGTGGATGAAATCTAGCTGCAAAACCTCGAACGGATACGTTGGAGGCGCAAAATGACCAGCTGGAGTTGGGGTTCCCCTACCAGGATTGTATTTCAAGCACACCATGAAATTCTTGACCACATTCTCTGCACACTTAGGAATTCTAGCATTTTGCCATACTGGAGCCAACAACTTACAAATCCCTTTCACACTGATGTGAGCCATTCCATGGGCCATTGTAACCACTGCAAGCACATATGCATCGGGTAATAACCTTCGCTGATGTTCTGACAATTCAACCCAACTACCATTTACATCCAATTTACCCGTACTCTCTCTCCACACACTCAACTCTTTCTCTGTAGCTTCAGCTTGAATAGATTTCACTTTCTCTATCGTATCCTCACACATTCCAACATCACCAACCCATCTTGAAGGGCCTGCAACATACATTCGGCTCATCACATCCCTCGTTGTTTCTTTTGCAACTTCATCGGCAAATGCATTTCCACGACCAACATCATCAGTCACCTTTTTGTGTGCACTGCATTTTACAATCGCAACTTGCAAGGGCAACGTAAGTGACTCGAGAAGCTCATTCACCAACTGACCATGCTGAATCTTGGCTCCATGCGAAGTCAGGAACCCACGTTCTTTCCACAATCGTCCAAAACTATGGGCCACACCAAATGCATACTGGCTGTCAGTATATATAGTCACTTTCATTCCTTTTGACAACACACACGCTCTTGTAAGTGCAATCAACTCTGCTGCTTGAGCTGAATTATGTGGGATAAGTGCAGCTTCAACAATCGTATGTAAAGTGGTAACAGCATATGCTACAGTCGTATCACCATTCTGAAGCTTGAAGCATGAACCATCCACCCATAAGGTACCATCACACTCCACAAGAGGAGTGTCTCTGAGGTCTACTCTCCCTTTCGTTTCTTCCTCTGTCTTAAGAAAACAATCATGCTGTTCAGAAACATCTGTTTCTGCTACAATCGGCAACAACGTAGCTGGATTCAATGTTTTGCATCTTTTTATGTGCACATGACTCGCTAAAAGTGTCAACTCATAACCTGACAATCGAGCACTAGTTAAGTGCTGTGTCTTGGTCCTGTTTAACAAAATGTCCACTGCATGTGGAACCATTACAATCAACATATTATTCATCACTAACCCAGTGGACTGCCGAATAGAAACTGCTGCTGCGGCTCTCAAGCAACTCGGCAACGCTTTAGCTACCGGATCCAAAGTCAACGAAAAATACGCGCATGGACGTTGCTTGTCCCCAAAAGACTGTGTCAGCACTGACAATGCACAACCTTCTTTCTCATGGACATACAGTGTAAAGGGTTTGCTGTAGTCGGGGGTACCCAACACAGGAGCCGAACATCATGCATCACGCAATTCGGTAAAACTTTTCTGACAATCTTCAGACCATGGAAGGGGATTCGGTGTATCTTTACGGGTCAATGCCACCAAGGGTTTGGCCAGTCAATAAAAATTTGGTATCCATTGTCTGCAGTAGGATGTAATGCCCAAGAAAGCGCGCACTTCTCTCTGTGTCCTTGGCGCACTCAATTTTGCAATTGCCTGAATTCTTTTTGGGGTTAGTTTCCTTCCCTCCTTCGATAAGAGATGACCTAAGTAGGTCACTTCTTGTCGACAATATTGTAACTTTGAAAGGGACACTTTGTGATGTAAATCAGACAAATGATGCAACAATGACAACGTTGCTTCTTTACAAATTTCCTCAGTATCTGCAGCGATTAGTAAATCGTCAACATACTGAATAAGGGTAGCGCCATCAGGTAAAACAATTGTATCGAGCTGTGTTTTTAAAGCCTGACTATATATCGATGGACTCTCACAATAGCCCTGGGGAGCGCGTTTGAACCGGAAGCTTCGTCCTCCTAAACAGAAGCCGAAAATATCCCTGCTCTCCTCGGCAATAGGGATGCCGAAGAAAGCATTCTTCAAGTCAATCACCGAGAACCAAGTCGCAGAAGCTGGAATCATAGTCAATAGGGCAGTGATATCAGGAACGACTGGAAATTGTGGCACAACGATTTTGTTCACCTCTCTAAGATCAATCACAAACCTGTAAACAGGTGGCTGGGAAGGGTCAGTACGCTTCAAAACAGGCAAAACGGGACTATTGCAAACATTGCCTCTTGTCTCCTCAATTACATCTTTTTTAATCAAATCATAAATGATCGCTAGCAACGCTTTTTCACCTTCACTAGAGATCTTGTATTGGGGAATACGTGGCATTTTAACATTCGCTTTTAATGTCACAACATATGGCGGTATTTCCAAAAGACCCACATCATTAGGACCAGTAGCCCAAAGAATATCAGGAAGAAGCGACAATTCTGTCGGAAGTTTATCCTTCGACAAATACATTGGGGAGACCACTTTCGTACCCAGTGTAAGTTGTACTCCTGAAGGAGAACAATACAAAGTTGCATACAATGTTTTCAACAGATCCAAACCTAACAAGTTCTCACCACAACCTGTCGTCAAAATGAGGGGTGCTTCTAATTCACAAGGTCCAACAGAAAGGGACATAGGACTAGAAATCGGGTTCCTAACCGGGGCGCCAGAAAAACCTACTGAAACATTCATTTCGCCAGACAAAGGTGCGCCAGGGAGTTTAGAGTGCATAATAGAACTCTTTGTAGCACCAGTATCCAACAGAAAAGGCTCTGACACACCTGATGTAATAACCTCAACATAAGGTCCACTCTGATCTACTGGAACTGAAACAACTCCCTCTCTTTGTCTATGGCTGTCCTAGCAATCATTACCTTCCATATTCTCATCTTCCGCATAGTAGTCATCAGCATAGTACTGAGGCGTCCTACCAGACGCGTTATTCTGCTGATCAAAACTATTCATTGAATTCTGAGGTGGAAAGGAGTGTGCGTTCTGGGGGATATTTCCATGTCCTCTACCTCTAGATGCTCGTGGAACACCTCGACCTCTTGCGCTGGAAACACCATTCATACGCTGTAACAAAGCAGGGCAACTACTTTTAAAATGACCTTCTTGTTTACAATATGCACACTGATTAGGGCCTACAGGAAAACGTGGTTGAGAAAACTCGAACCTTTGCGAGTTTCTCTGAAACTGCTGAGGTTGCTGAAAATCACGCTGGCCACCACGAGGCGGATAAGCTTGCTGTAAAAGAACCTTCGTTTTTAACTCTTTAGTTTTCTTTTCTACTCTATCTTTTTCGTCCTTATCTCTATTTTCATAATACTGTACAGTAGCCAATATCTGTGCTGATGAGGAAACGGTCCAAGAACTCTCTGAGTCTTTCAATTTTTTACACAACTCAGGAAGCAAATTATGTACGAATTTGTCAACGAACAACCGTTGACCACCTTCTGTACTCATATCTTGACCACTGTGGTCGATAAATGTCTCCTCAAACCTGGTGAAGAAATCAGACACGGTTTCCTCTTTCTTCTGCTTACATGCAGACAATTTGTCCCAATTCACTCGCATAGCAGGCATTAACGTCTTCATGTAGGTAACAATTTTACCAGGGAGGTCTGCAACTAAAGGCTCAGGTTTAGCACCACCAACTTGTCGGCCATCTGCAGTAGCAATATTAGCCCATGTATCACCTAACTCCGGCGCATGATCTGTATGACAAATCAATCCCCACAAAGGCTGTGGAACCACATTTCAAAACAACATGTCTATGTCAGCTAAATTCATAATACATGAGCCTGCGGTCTGTGATAGTACCTTATAATACCCTGCAGGATTTTTACAGGGGTCAGGCAAAGTCTGCTTAAGGGCCAAAACTTCAGCTCGCTTCCAAGGAACATGTACCCAAACACGCTGAAATTGAGGCTGAATAGGTGGGTTAGCTGCTAGATCCCCTTCTTTCCAAACTGGAGGAACTTCTCTCATCGGATATTGTCGCGCTTTTCTCCTAGCAGAGGGATCATGCTCAAATAATGACCGAGAAACACCCTCACACCTAAACGACAACAATGTCGCAACTGCTTTTTCAACATCGGAACCCACAATTGTGCCTTTCGCAAACTCGTACCGTACACGACACAGCTCAGGCGGATTGCATTCTAAATCATTTTCCTCCAATTCCTCACAAAGAAAAACACACATTTTCTCGAAAACGTATCTCTGCTTCGGTGCTTCCCACTGATGGAAGACATCCATAACAGAATCTAGCTCATATCTTGTGGGGTCTGTAACCCATTTGTGTGCCAAATAATTCAATGTTTCCTGCTCTTTAGAATCGGGCATTTGACTACGCAGCTGTTTATGTGTTGAAACAGGGGTCATACTTGTTGCCCCAAAAAGAGGATACAGAAGACTAGCAACTGTATCAGTCATTCTCTGCTGAACAGAAGGTGAAGTCGACGAAAGAACAGGAGTAAAAGCAGAGTGAGGCAAGGCAGATGCGGATGCAGACGCAGAGGCAGTAACAGTAGGAAAATCAGAAGAGGTAATCGGTGCAGTAGGCAAAGTTGTAGGAAGTACAGAGGGAGCAGGTAGCAAAGTCAGCGGCCCTTGAGTAGGCTGCGCCGTAGCAGTAGGAGCCAACTGAAGAGGAGCTGGTGGTTGTGGAAGAATCTGAGGCACAATAATCGGAGGTTGCACAACTAAAGGTTGCGGAGGTGCAGTAGCACTCTGCGCATAAGGGGGTGGCGAATTCAATAAATGCGACATTAAAGGGTCTTTCTCAAGTTCTTTTGCTACATCTTGCTGGAGAGGTGACAAAACTGGATGGCATTTATCGATTGCCATTTTACGTTGCCTGTGCAACTGCTGACTCGCTTGCTCTTCTTCATCATCTTTATACTGCATAGCAGCTTGCATTATCGAGATACCCTTTTCTCTTTTATTCCTTTTAGCTAATTTAATTTCTTTCTGTTTGGCTTCCTTTCGCCATAAGCGGAATGAGTCAAACATCGCCGGCCAGGCTTTCTTCTTAAAAAGTCTAACCTCTAGATTATCTAATTTCTCTGTGTCAAAACTACCATATTGGGGCCATTTTAAAACACCAGCCTTCCTGGTGTATCGGATCCATACTTCATTATATGTGATGGGGCCTACGCCGTGTTTCACATAGAGTTCATAAGTTGGAGTTCCAATTGGAGGAACGGACACGAGTCCTCCAATCGGGAATCCATATTACAACCAAGACAAAAGAAATTTCCAAGTCTGCTAAGACCAGGCATCTTCGCTCACTAGTCTAGCTTCAAACTTCAAAGGATTATCGAAATACGATAGTCTCGTGAATACACGAGTCCCTCGGCTTTGGTACTTGCAAGTTCCAAATCAAAGATCCCAAGGGGATACCCAAACTAAGAACCAAACTAAGGACTGGGAGGCGCTCCACTTATACTTAACTGAGGTATCGATGACGTCACCAGAAGACTCGTCTATCGTTTCGCTCTACAAATCATCAAAGGGTCCAAGACAGGGCGATAGTCAGGGCAGCAGTCCTTCGTAGCCGTCGGGACGCGGGGAACCTCGCAGCAAAGACTTTCGGACCACGAACGACATACAGGGGTCGATGAAGTGGTTGGCCTTCCTCCAGAATTTTCACACGAAGCTCCTCACGAACCTCTGGCTTGGACCGGTACCGATGAAATCGCCCCATGTTGGGCGCCAACTGAAGTACTGGGTTTTTAAGAACCCAGCGGTGCCAGGGAACACACGCTAAGACTTCGAGTCCTTCCTGTCCCAGACTACAGAAACACAGAGTCTTCTAGGTGAAGTCAAAGATCGAATTTATTGGCTGCAGCCAGTAACAGGTATCCTAGAAGTACAACACGGTGTATATTCTCAGGAGACTGCTCAAACTTACAAAGCCAGCCTTCTCTTTTTATACAAAATATTATGCTTCAGGCAAACATTCCTTGTTTTACAGTTGACCATTCACATATTTTCACTACAAAGAAAAAGCAGCATCATGATGACAAGCTTATTTTCAGTTTGTTCAACCCACAGTAAATCACCCGGCAAGGCCCAACATTTTCATCAGATATCGACGGACCCCTAATAAATTCGGGCACCTCCTCCTCGTAAAGCAGGTCATAAAGTAAGGTACAGAGACAGGTGCGTGTAAGATTAGGCGTGGTTTGTGTGCGATGAAAGGTTTTATGGCATGTTGTGCCTTGATACTAATCTTGATCGGCCACTGGGAGAGGAACTGACCGAACAGGTTTGGCCCCGGGCAGTAGAGTCAGCTTGCCCAGGTCGTGCAGAAGTCAGCAAAGGTGTACGTGTCTTTCAGACTCGTTTTTGGCCTTAGTCACCGGCCTATGTGAGGGCAATCACAAAATGGCTGCCGTATACAAAATGGAACCTGAGTGTTCAGGACGGAATCTCGAATTAAAGGGTGATTTTGTCACTCGAATATGCCGAAAATGCTTGTGTATGATATACTAGTCATTCTCGGTCTGCTGGTATCAACATCGTCATGATACGACGATGTTTATGGCACAGGTCCAGAATGTTCAGTACCACAATGTGCTTCCTTTCGCCATCTTTCGACACTCTCTAACATCGAGGGTCTTGCTTTCTTTTCCCAACATTTCTTTTCAACTGCCATGATACAATTCAAATCCCATGTGCCACTCTTTGGCCATCTGATCGCAATTTCTAAATCTTTAGTGTAACCTTCCCAAAGAGCCAAATACAAGATGACACCAATTCCATATTTCGTATACATGAAGTAACCAGGAGTATCCTTCGGGAGGACTGGTACAGGTTGTTCCAGTAACCCCTTCCGGGTACCCAGTTTACACAATTTAGAAAACAAAGGCATTCCGTCAATGAATAAACAATTTACACTTGATAACTTGATATACCCTGAGTATCAGAGTACAAATATACAGTTTTCTAGAAACCTAGAACCCGTCTTGACCGTGCTCTGAAAATCAGAACCCGTCTTGACCGTGTCCTGAAAAATATCAGAACCCGTCTTGATACACCCCCAGCAGTACTCACCAAGGTGCAGAGAACTTGAAGACCTTGAAGATCTGGTCACTGGACTAGTTACGCTGCGCTCTTGATCAGGGGCTTGTCGGGGTTCTGAAGACCTCGGACTCGGCAACTTCACAATGTTCGGGCTCTGGGTCGAGACTTCCGCTGTCGTCCTCACCGCCTCGTGTGGAAGGCTAGGCCGCCACACGGTCCCTCTTTGACACGAAGGAGTTCATGCAGGAACACCCTGCAGTGTGCACTTGGAAGTCCGTCGGTGTCTGGAGAGACAGGTTGGGGTCCGCATCACCTGCGTGTGGGGAGAAAGGGAAGTTCCTGTTTGGGCGCCAATTTGCTGTGGTAAATATTTTAGTAATTTCCCTTGATCGGAATTTCTATAATATCAATAAGGTCAAGCATGCAGAGCAGAGTCCGTGGTGGTTAGAATTCAGGGTCTTTATTCAGTAACTCGGGTTAAGGGAGAGCTCCGTCACCTAAGGAGGCTCGGGGATAGTCTCTGCTTTAATCCAAGAAAATATATTATATATACATAGAAAAGAGGAAGGAGCTTCCCTTTAGCAAATTTCAGTTACAAATGTGGCAATCATACAGAAATCATGGCAGTAGCGACGTAACTGTGTCATAATCATGAGGAAGTCATGGCAGAGGCAGAGAGTTGAGAAATAACCCTAGGCTGGTTCCTTAGATAAGAAATAGAGAAATGGTCGTGACAGGATGTCTGGTGTCATGTGTTAGCAAACAGCAGCTGGTTTCTCGGAATTGGTTGTCGTGTCTTGGCAAACGGGGGCTTATTTCTCGGAATCGGCCTGACCATAAGAGCGTGTGGTTACAACGGGGCTCGTTTCTCGGAATCTGCTTGACCATAAGAATGTGCAGTTGCAGTTTGAGGAAGAGATGTGTTTGTGTGCAACCTTACGTTAATGTGCCCGGGTTTTCTAGTTACCGTCATGATGAGCTCGGGACGTGAAAGAGAGGGTGTATAATGGGACATAAATAACAAAAATATTCCATTTTCCACAAAGGTAGCGAGTTGGGGCCTAACTCTGGGGAGAGGCTACCCCCCACACGCAAAGGGGCGTGGAAACCAACAGAACAAGTTGGACCCCAAATGTGCTAAGAAAGGAGATACGCCTATGAGAGAGCGGAATAACGAACTGTCATGGTGATTCGCGATTCTATGATATACAAAGGAGGTATGACAAGTAAATGATTTATGACCAGGAATGATGGATGACAAATGATTTACGACAATGTAACACAAATGATTTATGATATCCAAGTTATGGCGGTCCATGACACGAATGATTTCTGGTACACAAATGATTTATGACACATCATGTATGATCCTCTGATATGCAAATGAGTGATGACAGACAAATGATTTATGACTGACAAAATGATTTATGACAAATGATTTATGACCCAAATGATTTATGACCAGCGACGCTAATCAGGTATGATGTCAGGATATCATGACACAAATGATTTGTGACATACGAATATGGTATGGCACATGATTTATGATAAGCCATGATAATAATTTATGCCCCTGGCCATAAAAAATTATGCCAAAGGGACAAAAAATGAGTTTGGTGTGTAATTGTAATAAAACTGCGGCCAACAACGACCACAACAAAACTACAATTCGTGCTGGCTGTGTTTTTGGTAATATGTATGGATGTATGACGTTACAACGCATACTTTTACATCGCATGCCTTTACAACGCGGTTTTTACATCGCATACCATTACAACGCATAGTGCTTTTAGGCGCTGGATAGTGATTTATTTAATTTACTATTCCAACTCCAGTCCCGGTGGATAGTAGGGAAGGTGTTGGATAGTATATTAAATACATTCCCTATCCTAGAGCGCCCCCCAGCGCTATGCATTGTAATGGTTTGCGTTGTAAAAGTTGCGTCGTAATGGTAGTGCGTTGTAAAAGTTTCGTTGTAAAGGATGTTTCCCAATATGTATGTAAGGAAATTGGCAGGTCCGGGAATGGGCCTGTGCGGGAGGTATACAGGCTGGCCCTGTTCACAACCCTACAGCGCGACAGGACAGAAAGACCTGTGTGGTTTGATAGCTAGAGCTCTCCACATTGGAACTGCAGTACCAGTGTCTGTCAGAGGGCTCACCCCTTCGGCCAACTTCGGCTCGTGTGTGCAGGGCACATTGGTCCATTTTCTGCTTATATATAGTGCAAACTTGGCAAGATGGCATTAAAGTGCTTTACATGAGAAGCACAAGTTCTACTTAAACGCATACTTTTTGTTTTTATGGCACAGGTGAAATCCCAGCGTGGGTTCAACATCCTGTGATCCGGGGCAAACCACTTAAATCTCCTTTTGCCAATAAAAAAAAAAAAAGCTCGGCTTTCGCGTATAACTTCTGCTTCTCACGTTAATGCCCTCGGGCTAAATTCATGCTTTATATAATTACAACAAACACCATTTACACCCTGCAGCTATGAGCAGAACTTGGCCAAGGGCACAGGGGCACTTTACATTAGAAAATGCTGACAGTGTACAAGGGTGCCTCGAAGCCACGCCCCCAGACACCCCCTCCCAGGCCCACCTCAATCCATTTGATGAGTACCGGCACTTCTCTTTCACCATTTAAAGCACTGCCTGTAATAATGATAGATAAACACATAACGCGTATGTAATCGCAAATAATGTTATAACTAAAACAAATTGTATGTGATTTATAAAGTAAACAAAACAAACATGATGGTGGTGCAAAGAGGAATAACTTGAAAGAGAAGCAGTGACGTCTCTTGGGCAGTGCACCCCTCTCTATGGCTTGCAGAGGCGCCCCATAGTCCCAGGCTCTGCTCTGCTCCTAACAGAGCACTGCAGATGAGGACTCGGGGACGTGTTGGACAGAGCGTGTGCTTGCAACGCGCCTGAGCGCTGTCCTGCAGCGCTGCTGCCCACACTCCACTGGGCCGGCCATCCTGTCTCCTGAGTGGTGCCCAGTGGCACGGATGACACATGACACTGTGGACCGAGCTGTCCAAAGGTGCCTGGTCGCTCTTTCTGCACAGTGCAGGCTTCAGAGCCGAGCTGCCCGTCCTGGTCTGCTTCTAAGCGCTGTGCAGTTGATGATAGGTGTACACAGGCGCACTGTGCACAGTGCAGGCTTCAGAGCTGAGCTGTCTGTCCTGGTTTGCCTCTAAGCACTGTACAGTTAGGGTGCACAGGCGCACTGTGCACAGGTGCACGTGGCAGTGATTGATGTGGCTTCTGGAGCAGGTCTGGGGGGGGCACCCCCCTGTACAGAAGGAAGAGAGGAGACTGGGAAAGACCAGGCACCCTCCTCCACCTCCCAGCTGACCCACCCTCTCAATGCTGGCCCCTGGCAGATGGTCTGGAAGGGCCCCACCCGCAGCCACTCTAGGTGCCAACATCTGCATGAAGGGCTCGGTGAAATGGCCCATGAGCGCGGGTGTCCTAGTCCTGGCGGTGGAGGGAATCAATTTTAAATTATCAGATGCCCCCAGTATCATGAAGACACTTACTTACATCGAGTAGAAACCAATGGCGATTAGTTGGCGAAACAAATGGGGTGGAAACGGAATTCACGGGGCACGGAATGTTAATTCCTTGTTTGCGTAATGTAGTAAACGCAGGATGAATGCACTGGAATGTTTAACTGCTGCACCAACGATTCCTATTTACTGGCACCATCTCCTTTTGTCCAAACTATTTTAATATTAATGACCTTTAATTTCTCCCTTCCCCTCGAATGAAATAATCCCTTCTCCTTTCCAACCCTTCACCTTCCGAAGGCGGGAATGTCTGTATTTTTCTTAAATTGCTGCCCCTTTCTCTTACTATTTTTTTAATTGCTTCGTTTAAAATCCAGCTTTAAGGCAATTAACTCCCCAAAGTTCAAGGGGACTCAGCCGAAGCCGCCATCTGCATTTAACAAGCATTTGCAATGCAATAGGTCTTGCATTAATTAAGTTTGAGCTATTGGCATTGCTAAATATTGCAACACCAATTGCAACAAAAGTCTATAAATTGTAGGCCAAAAAAATGTGTATTTATTTTTGTAGCAATGGTGGCATGCTGCGCTTTAGATGAATATGTTTAAAAGTAAAGTGCACCATACTGCGATTGCTACAATAGTTAATTGTGGATGCGTTAACAATTGATGTGTGCACTGATGGCTGGTTGTGTGTGTGTGCCTGGTGGAAGTGTGCACTGCCGGCTGGTGGTGTGTGCCTAGTGGAAGTGCGCACTGCCAGCTGGTGGTGTGTGCCTGGTGGAAGTATGCACTGCCAGCTGGTGGTGTGTGTGCCTGGTGGAAGCGTGCACTGAGGGCTGGTGGTGTGTGCCTGGTGAAAGTGTGCACTGATGGCTGGTGGTGTGTGTGTACCTGGTGAAAGCGTGCACTGATGGCTGGTGGTGTGTGTGTACCTGGTGGAAGTGTGCACTGCCAGCTGGTGGTGTGTGCCTGGTGGAAGTGTGCACTGCCGGCTAGTAGTGTGTGTGCCTGCTGAAAGCGTGAACTGACGGCTGGTGGTGTGTGTGTGCCTGGTGAAAGCGTGCACTGACGGCTGGTGGTGTGTGTGTGCCTGGTGAAAGCATGTACTGACGGATAGTGGTGTGTGTTGGCCTAGTGAAAGTGTGCACTGACGGCTGGTGGTGTGTGTGTGCCTGGTGAAAGCAAGCACTGACGGCTGGTGGTGTGTGCCTGGTGGAAGCATGCACTGACGGCTGGTGGTGCTTGTGCCCGGTGAACGCGTGCACTGATGACTGAAGGTGTCTGTGCCTGGTGAAAGTGTGCACTGACGGTGTGGTTGTGTGTTTGGTTGTGTGTGTGTGGTTGTGGTTTTGTGGTTGTGTGTGTGGCTGTATGTGTGGTTGTGGTTTTGTGGTTGTGTGTGTAGTTGTGTGTGTGGTTGTGTGTGTGGTGTGTGTGTGGTTGTGTGTGTGGTTGTGTGTGTGTGTGTGTGTGTGTGTGTGTGTGTGTATGTGTGCGTGTGTGTGTGTTTGTGTGTGTGGTTGTATGTGGGGTTGTATATATGCAGTAGCGGTCGGCCTAAGGTGTTTCTGTAGGGCGGTGACATGGGCTGGGGGAGGGGCAGGGTGGGGTTAGCAATGTATGGAGTACGGAGTTTTACAGGTAAGTAAACATTTAAATAAATAAAACGAATTTCGTTGAGTGCACAGCATTACATTTGGTGATGAAGTGCGTGCAACGAAATTCATTTTATTTATTAAAATTTTTACTTACCTGTAAAACTCTGTAATCCATACATTACTACCCCCCACCCTGCCCCTCCCCCTGCCCACGTCACCACCCTACAGAAACACCTACTGCCGACTGCTACTATATATGTGGTTGTGTGTGGTTGTGTGTGTGGTTGTATGTGTGTGGTTGTGTATGTGGTTGTGTGTGGTTGTGTGTGGTTGTGTGTGTGGTTGTGTGTGTGGTTGTGTGTGTGTGTGTGGTTGTTTGTGTGTGGTTGTGTGTGTGGTTGTGTGTGTGCTTGTGGTTGTGTGTGTGGTTGTGTGTTGTTGTGTGTGTGTGTGTGTGGTTGGGTGTGGTTGGGTGTGAGTGTCGTTGTGTGTGTGGTTGTGTGTGTGTGGGGTTGTGTGTGTGTGTTGTGTCTGTGGTTGTTTGTGGTTGTGTGTGTGGTTGTGTGTGTGGTTGTGGTTGTGTGTATGTGTGTGGTGTGTGTGTGTGGTTATGTGTGTGGTTGTGTGTGGTTGTGTGTGTGGTTGTGTGTGTGGTTGTGTGTTGTGTGTGTGTGGTTGTGTGGTTGTGTGTGTGTGTGTGTGGTTGTATGTGTGTGGTTGTGTGTGTGTTGTGTTTGTGGTTGTTTGTGGTTGTGTGTGTGTGGTTGTGTGTGTGTTTGTGTGTGTGGTTGTATGTGTGGCTGTATATGTGGTTGTGTGTGGTTGTGTGTGTGGTTGTATGTGTGTGGTTGTGTGTGTGTGGTTGTGTGAGTGGTTGTGTGTGGTGTGTGTGTGGTGTGTGTGTGTGGTTGTGTGTGTGGTTGTGTGTGTGTGGTTGTGTATGTGTGTGGTTGTGTGTGTTTGGTTGTGGTTGTGTGTGGTTGTGTGTGTGTTTGTGTGTGTGGTTGTATGTGTGGTTGTATATGTGCAGTAGCGGTCGGCAGTAGGTGTTTCTGTAGGGCGGTGACATGGGCTGGGGAGGGGCAGGGTGGTGTGGTTCTGAAAATCTGGACCCTGTTGTCATCCCGATATCGAGGTCCAATACCCGTGTCACAAAATATCAACGTACCATGACGAATTTGGTGTCAGCGAACCGATAATGATTAGGGCATCATTCCCATGCATTTGCGTCATAATCGAGGGTCGCCAACACCCCCAAATCGTAGTTTCCGTCCCGACCCCTTAGACTCCATTTTGTGAATGGCATCCATCTTACGTCTTGCCCTCATGATAAGTCAATTAAAGGTCGAGCTTGATCTAAAAGGACACGTCCTCCTTCCCTGACTTCCCCCTGACCTGTCCCAACTGACTCCATCGCCTTTAGCCAAACCTGTCTGGGCAGCCCCTCGCCCAGTGGCCAAATGCGATAGCATCAATACATAACATTCCTCAAACCATTCACTACATACAAACCATGCTTTCTACAAACACACACCTGTCCTGTTCCCTGTTTATGGCCAGTTTTATGACTAGGAGGTGCCCTCCTTTATTGGGGTTTCATCGATATCTGATGGGAGTTCCGGGCTTGGCTAAGTAATCTATCACGCATTGGACATCTAAAATACGGGCTTGCCTACATGACTTCGCTCTTTTGTATTATTGTAGAAATATGTATATAGCCATATCATAAACTAAAGAATTCTCGCTCGCAGCTATTATTTCTGTATATAAGGAGAAGGCTGGTTCTGTAAAAACGAACAGTCTCCTGAGAACACATGACCCGTGTTTGTCGTGCTTCTAGGACACCTGTTACTTGGTAGCTATCAATAAAACTCGATCTCTGATTCGACTAGAAGACTCCGTGTTTCTGTGGTCCGGAACAGGGAGAACTCAGAGGTCTTCGGGTGTTATCCCCTGGCACCAAACGGGTTCCTAAAAACCCGTTACCTCAGTTGGCGCCCAACTCGGGGCGGTATCAAGCGGCGACGGTCCAAGCCAGATGTTCGTGAGGAGCTTCGTGTGAAAATTCCGGAGGACGGCCAGCCACTTCAGCGACCCCTGTATGTCGACGTGGTTCCGAAGGTCTTTGCTGCGAGGTTTCCCGCGTCCCGACGGCTACGAAGGACTGCTGCCCTGACTATCGCCTTGTTTTGGACCCAGTGATCCTTGGTAGAGCGAAACGATAGACGAGTCTTCTAGCGACGTCACCGATCTTCAAATACTTCAGTTAAGTATAAGTGGAGCGTCTCCCAGTCCTTAGTTTGTCCTTAGTTTTTGGTATCCTTGAGATACGCCTTGATTTGGTACTTGCAAGCCCCAAAGCCGAACGACTTGTGTATTCACGAGAAATATCGTAATCGATAATCCTTTGAAGTTTGAAGCTAGACTAGTGAGCAAAGATGCCTGGTTTTAGCAGACTTGGAAACTTGTTTTGTCTTGGTTATAGTAAGGACTCCCGATTAGAGGATTCCTGTCCGGTTCCTCCGATTGGAACTCCAACATATGAGCTCTACGTAAAGCACGGCGTAGGCCCTATCACATATAATGAAGTGTGGATAAAATACACCCGCAAGGATGGTGTTTTAAAATGGCCCCAATATGGTAGTTTCTACTCAGAAATATTGGATAACCTAGAGGTCAAATTATTTAAGAGAAAAGCCCGGCCGGCGATGTTTGACTCTTTTCGCTTATGGCGCAAAGAAGCCAAACAGAAAGAAATAAAGTTAGCGAAAAAGAATAAAAGAGGTATGTCGATGGTGCAAGCCGCCGTTGCATACAGGGATAACGAGGAAGAGCAAGAAAGCGAACAAATACTTAGGAGCAAGAAACTAGCAGTAGATAAATGTTACCCGATGTTACCAAACAAGGGACAAGGTCAAGAGGAAAGATCCGAGAAAGATCCATTAATGTCCCACTTATTAAGCTCACCTCCACCGTATGCGTTAGACGCTACTACAACGCCAAAGCATTTTTCTATACCACGCCCTGGCGCACGAAACACAGCTTTTGCACACACGCCAGCTACTGTTCAGCTGGTACCTACTTCTCCGGCGCAGCCTTCTCAAGGGCCGCCATCTTTGCTACCTACTCCATCTACTTCTACGACTTTGCCTACCGCTCCAGCTATTGTCTATGATACCGCGTCTGCGACTACTTCAATCTCCTCTACTATTGCCTCTACTCCTTCTTTGCCTCAGCCTGTTTTTTCCAACGCACTTGCTCCTCCGCAAGCTTCTCCTTCTATTAGACAAAGAGTGACAGGTACGGTCACTGGTCTGCTTTCACCTTTCTTCGGGTCGCCTAAAACGACCCCTAAAACAGAAGATAGACAATTACGTAGTCAACTGCCTGATTACGAGGAAAGAAAAGTGCTAAATGAACTAGCCCGTAAATGGATTACGGATACTGTTAGATATGATGTTCAGTCTGTTATGGAAGTTTTCCGTCAATGGAATGCACCCACTCAGAGATACGTATTCGAAGAAATGTGTGTATATCTGGGCGAAGATTTGGAGACAAATGATCCCACATACACAATGAACGAACTATGGCGTTCACGCTTTAAGTTCCACGAAGGCATGATTACAGGCAGAGATGTTGAGAAAGCGATAGAGTTATTACTCTCTTATAGGAGTAAAGGAAACGTCTCTAGATCATTGTACGAAGACGACGTATCAGATAGGAAAAGAGCGAGACAGTACCCCATGAGAGAGGTTCCTCCGGTTTGGAGGGAAGGCGATGCAAATGTAGTACCGCCAATTCTGCCTCATTTCCAGCGTGTATGGGTACACGTCCCCTGGAAAAGATCCGAAGTCTTAGCGCTCAAGCAGACATTGCCTGATCCTCGTAAAAACCCGACTGGGTATTATAAGGAGTTATCGCAAACTGCAAGCTCATGTATAATGAATTTAGCGGACATAGACATGCTGTTTGGGAACGTTGTCCCACATCCTCTATGGAGCAAAATACGCCATACGAACCATGCCCAAGAACTAGGTGACTCATGGGCGAACATTGCCGCTATAGATGCTAGACAAATTGGTGGTTCTAAACCTGAGCCGTTAATAGCTGAACTTCCCGGTAGAATTGTTGCATACATGAAAACAATAATGCCTGAAGTACGCGTGAACTGGGACAAGCTATCTGCATGCAAGCAGAAGAAAGATGAAAATGTGTCTGACTTTTTCACAAGATTCGAGGAGACTTTCACAGATCATAGTGGTCAGGATATGGCTACCGAGGGTGGCCAAAGATTGTTTGTAGACAAGTTCGTACATAATTTAATTCCTGAACTATGTAATAAATTGAAAGACTCAGAGAGTGCTTGGGCTATCTCTACGTCAGCTCAAATTTTAGCTACAGTCCAGTACTATGAAAATAGGTGCAAAGACGAGCTAGATAAAGTAGACAGAAAGACAAAAGATTTAAAAACGAAAGTTCTTCTCCAGCAAGCTTATCCGCCTCGTACGGCTAGTCAGCCCAGTTATCAACCGCAACATCAGTATTCGAGAAACGCGCAAGGAAACGAGTTTTCCCACCAGCGTATTGCTTATGGCCCGAATCAATGTGCATATTGCAAGGAAGAGGGTCACTTTAAAAGTAATTGTCCGGCTCTTGCGCGACGTTTGAGCAGTGCTTCGGGTGTAAGGGGAAGAGGTGTTCAACATGCCCCTAGAGGTAGGGGCCGTGGAAATTTCACGCAGAATACAACTTCTTTTACGCCTCAGAATTCGATGAACAGCTTCGACCAACAGAATAATGCGTCGACCAGGTCAGCTCAGTACTATGCTGACGACTATTACACCGAACATGAATATGAGGGTAACGATTGCTAGGACAGCCATGGACAAAGAGAGGGAGTTGTTTCAGTTCCAGTAGATCAGAATGGACCTTATGTCGAGGTAATAGCCTCAGGAGTGTCAGAGCCATTTCTGCTGGATACTGGTGCTACAAAAAGTTCTATCATGCACTCGAAACTTCCTGGCGCACCTTTGTCTGGCGAAATGAATGTCTCAGTAGGTTTCTCTGGCGCCCCTGTTAGAAACCCGATCTCCAGTCCTGTATCTCTTTCTATTGGCCCATGCGAATTAGAGGCACCCCTCATTCTTACAACAGGTTGCGGTGAAAATTTGTTAGGATTGGATTTGCTAAAAAGGTTATATGCGACTTTGTACTGTTCACCATTAGGAGTACAACTTACTTTCGGTAAGAAAGTCATTTCTCCAATGTATGTGTCAAAAGAAAATATTGCAACTGAATTGTCGAGTCTTCCTGATGTACTCTGGGCTAATGGTTCTAATGATGTAGGTCGTTTGGAGATAGCACCATATGTCATAACATTGAAAGCCAACATTAGGTTACCACGTATTCCCCAATACAAAATATCTAGCGAATGTGAAAAGGCGTTATTGACGATTGTTTATGACCTGATTGATAAAGACGTCATCGAAGAAACAACAGGAAATGTTTGTAACAGTCCAGTTTTGCCCGTCTTAAAACGTACTGATCCTTCACAACCCCCTGTGTATAGGTTCATGATCGACCTCAGAGAAGTGAACAAGATAGTTATCCCACAGTTTCCAGTTGTCCCCGACATTACTGCTTTGTTGACGATGGTTCCAGCTTCAGCAAATTGGTTCTCGGTGATTGACCTGAAGAACGCTTTCTTCAGTATCCCGATCGCTGAGGAGAGTAGAGATATTTTCGGATTTAATTTAGGAGGACGAAGTTTCCACTTCAAGTGCGCTCCTCAAGGCTACTGCGAAAGCCCATCAATATTCAGTCAGGCCCTGAAAACACAACTAGACACGATTGTTCTACCAAATGGTTCAACTCTGATTCAGTATGTAGACGATCTACTGATCGCTGCAGACACTGAAGAGATTTGCAAGAAAGCTACGTTATCATTATTGCATCACTTATGTGACATGAAGCACAAAGTGTCTCTTTCCAAACTACAATTTTGCCGACAAGAAGTAACCTACTTAGGTCACATCTTGTCGAAGGAGGGAAGGAATCTGACACCAGAAAGAATACAGGCAATCGCAGAACTAAGTGCCCCAAGGACACAGAGAGAGGTTCGAGCCTTCTTGGGCATTACATCGTACTGTAGACAATGGATACCGAATTTCTCACTACTAGCTAAACCCTTGCTGGCACTACTCTGTAAAGACACGCCAAATCCTATGCCTTGGTCTGAAGATTGCCAGACGAGTTTTCACAAGTTGCGTGATGCATTATGTTCGGCTCCTGTGTTGGGAAACCCCAACTACAGTAAGCCTTTTACATTATATGTCCACGAGAAGGAAGGTTGTGCATTATCAGTTTTAACACAACATTTTGGGGACAGACAGCGCCCATGCGCGTATTTTTCGGCAACTCTAGACCCTGTGGCTAAAGCCCTACCAAGTTGTCTGAGGGCTACCGCCGCAGCAGCTGTCTGCATCCGACAGTCCGCTGGATTAGTCATGAATAATACCCTGATCGTTATGGTTCCGCATGCAGTAGACATTTTACTAAACAGGACGAAGACACGACACCTTACTAGCGCTCGACTATCCAGTTACGAACTTACGCTGCTAGCAAGTCACATCCACATAAAGAGGTGCGATACACTGAATCCCGCAACGTTATTACCCATTCCGACAGGAACAGACGAGATTGATAAACATGACTGCTGCTTTAGGACAGAAGAAGAGACAAAAGGGAGAGTAGACTTACAGGACACTCCCCTTCCTGAATGCAATGATACTTTATGGGTTGATGGTTCATGTTTCAAGCTGCCGAATGGTGATACGACTGCAGCATATGCCGTAACGACATTACACACCATTATAGAAACTGCGCGCATTTCCCATAATTCTGCACAAGCTGCAGAGCTAATTGCGCTTACTAGAGCATGTGTGTTAGCGAAAGGAAAGCGAGTGAATGTGTACACTGACAGCCAATACGCCTTTGGTGTGGCTCACAGCTTTGGGAGATTGTGGCGTGAACGTGGGTTTCTTACGTCACATGGTGCAAGGATACAACATGGTCAGCTAGTTAATGAGCTCCTCCAGTCACTGACCTTGCCACTACAAGTTGCCATTATAAAATGTAGTGCACACACAAAGATTCAGGTTGATGTTGGCCGCGGGAATGCATTTGCAGACGAGGTTGCGAAAGAGACTGCAAGGAACACAATGAGTCGGATGTATGTTGTAGGTCCCGCTAGATGGATTACTGATGTAGGAATGTGTGAGGACACCATTGAAAGCGTGAAATCTATACAAGCCGAGGCAACTGAGAAAGAGGTGAATGAATGGAGAGAAAGTAAGGGTAGATTAGATACGAATGGTTGTTGGGTTGAATTGTCAGAACACCAGCGATGGTTATTGCCTAACGCCTATGTACTTGCAGTAGTAACAATGGCTCACGGATTTGCACACATCAGTTCGAGAGGAATCTGTAAAGTATTGGCCCCAGTATGGCAAAATAGCAACATCCCGAAATATGCAGAGAATGTGGTCAGAAACTGTGTGGTGTGTTTGAAGTACAATCCCGGTAGGGGAACCCCAACTCCAGCTGGTCATTTTGCGCCTCCAACGTATCCGTTCGAGGTTTTGCAGCTCGATTTCATTCACATGGAGAGATGCAACAATCTGAAGTATGTGCTCGTTGTTGTTTGCGCTTTCTCCAGGTGGGTGGAAGCGTACCCCCTTAAAGACAATACTGCCTTGTCAACCGCCAAAGCCCTTGTCAAAGAGTTCTTCCCGAGGTTTGGCATGCCTAGAATTGTCTGGAGTGATAATGGAAGTGAATTCGTAGGACGCGTGATGAAGAGAGTGTGTGAATGTTTAGGCATACAGCAAAAATTCCACTCTGCGAATCACCCCCAATCAGCTGGATTGGTAGAGTGCTACAACGGCACTTTAAAGCTCAAATTAGCCAAGATCCAAGCCAGTACAGGTCTTAAATGGCCCGACGCCTTGCCCCTAGCACTCTTGTCAACTAGGATGACTGCCCATTCCAGATTAGGACTTAGCCCTCACGAGATAGTGTTTGGCCGCCCAGCCAACGTCTGGGGCGTGCCAAGACCAAAGAAACTTAGCGAAATAGAGCACCCCGTACTGCTTGACTATTTGTGCGAATTGACAACTAAATTGCGTGTTTTACACCAACAGGTTCACAGTTCCTCTCCACCAGCCTCTGACGATCCAGGTCACTCCATCACACCCGGCACGTGGGTCTTGGTGCGGAACTTCCAGCGCACCAACAACGGACAACCGAGGTGGACCGGACCTTACCTGGTACTTCTTTCCACGAGGTCAGCGGTTCCGGTAGACAGCAAAAAGAACTGGGCGCACGCGACCCATTGCAAACGGGTCCCTCTGCCCCTTCCATACGACCGGTGGGTCAACGAAGGAATTGCCGACTCCGAGACAGAATCCATACCTCGCTTTATCCCTTTCAGCGATGCACGTTTAAAAGAAACTGGTACCGAAAAGGAGAGTGATCGTATTTTACAAGGACTTGTGCCACCGTCTATGCAGTTGGACACTACCGAACCTGAGACATTGTTTGAAGACCACACCGTACCTGGGAAAGAACAGTATAATCTGAGGTCAAGACAAAGAGACTAATAAAAAAAAAAACACAAACGAATGTGATTTTCCCTTCCCCCAAGAACTATTTTTGATTTTTCAGCTCTCTCACTCTCAGGAAACTTGCTCATTTTTGATTTTCGAACCGCCATCCGGTTCTGCTGCTAGGGTCGCGGTTGAAGGCTGGGGAGTGCAACTGGGGACGTTTAGGTCAACGGTTCTGGTTGGTCCAAGGGAGTTACCCCGGACTGAACAGAGCGCACCCCCTGGCAGAACCAACCTACCACCGCGGGCAGCAACTAGAGGATGGAGTTTCCTAGGGTAAGGAGACCTACCAGACTCCCAAACTTTGAAAGACAATTATGCACTGTACTGGCCAAAAGAAAGTTTCTGATAACATGTATTTTAATGATGTGTAGCATAACGATGTTTTTGACTGGTTATACTCTATTCGTATTCCAAGTTACCTTTTCAAATGACACCCGGCCACAGCCTCCTCCTACTATCTCTCCACACTACTTTCACCCTCTACCTGAACACGAATCTGCCAGAAGACTCAAATTTGTAAATAACTCATTTATTCAACTCCTGCACCAACACCAGTCCATCATGAACACATCGAACTGTTGGATATGTGGACTCATGCCACACACGACGGATAAGGGTATCCCATACTTCATCCTGCCTTTCAGTTATTATGGTTCTCTGTGGGCTTTCCAGACCATGTTCCTATTTGCCCTAGAACCATACCCGACACGTTCTACTGAAAGTGATTCCAGTAACAAGGCACTAATAGCTGGGATAAGAAATATGATTAGAGAGTTCGACACCTATCTTACGATTCCCAAAGATGAACTCACTCCGTACACTCGTTGGAACGTAACTAAATATGGGGTTTACCTGAGTAAGAGCCAGACAGCAAAGAAATCCCGCCCAGTTTGGATAGTACCCAACCGAGGTCACTTATGTTTACAGGGTATCGGCAGGGATCCCAAAGCTCAATTAGGAAAGAGTATATGCGCGGAAACATATGTGTTCGCTTCCCGAACTTCCCCTATATTATTAGCAGCCAAAGGCACGTACTTCGTCTGCCATGACCAAGCTTACACGTGGTTACCCCCTGACTTCTCAGGTACATGCTTTATCGCATTTCTGCTGCCTCCCACCTACACGGCCAGAGCAGATTACCATCGGACAAGGACAGCTAGAGGTGTCGTGAGTAAAGGCGACACCGCGGGTCAGGAATTCGCTGACTTCGCAAAGGGTTTTCTGCCATTTTGGGGGCCTATGGTAAACAGCAGGAATATTCGCCAGTTATCGAGGATAGTTGAATCCGCCGTGACTACAACGGCCGGAGCCCTTGGAAATTTGACGACCGAACTTCAGTCGGATCGACTTATGACGCTTCAGAACCGAGTTGCTCTAGATATCATACTCGCCGATCGTGGTGGTGTGTGTAGAGTGATCCAATCCAGTTGTTGCATTTTCATCCCTGATAACGCACCGACAGTGTACCAAGCCATCTCTAAACTACACGAAATATCTGATTCCCTCCACGTGGAAAAAGGAGATTGGTCCTTACTAGGGTGGTTCTGGGAACTGATCGCTACATGGGGATGGAAAACACTGATCTTCATTGGGATGATCTTAGCACTTCTGTTTATGTTCTGCCTGTGTATACAGTGCGCTCCTGCACTATGTGGCCTCTGTGCTACCTCATGTGTACGGAAGCCTGTGTCGAGAGACGAACTAAGCAACAGAATGATGTTACAGCAGCATCTCCATGAATTCCTTCATACGGATTTGGACTCAGATTAATATGATTTATTGCCTTACATAAGGGCAAAAGGAGGGTCTGTGGTTCTGAAAATCTGGACCCTGTTGTCATCCCGATATCGAGGTCCAATACCCGTGTCACAAAATATCAACGTACCATGACGAATTTGGTGTCAGCGAACCGATAATGATTAGGGCATCATTCCCATGCATTTGCGTCATAATCGAGGGTCGCCAACACCCCCAAATCGTAGTTTCCGTCCCGACCCCTTAGACTCCATTTTGTGAACGGCATCCATCTTACGTCTTGCCCTCATGATAAGTCAATTAAAGGTCGAGCTTGATCTAAAAGGACACGTCCTCCTTCCCTGACTTCCCCCTGACCTGTCCCAACTGACTCCATCGCCTTTAGCCAAACCTGTCTGGGCAGCCCCTCGCCCAGTGGCCAAATGCGATAGCATCGATACATAACATTCCTCAAACCATTCACTACATACAAACCATGCTTTCTACAAACACACACCTGTCCTGTTCCCTGTTTATGGCCAGTTTTATGACTAGGAGGTGCCCTCCTTTATTGGGGTTTCATCGATATCTGATGGGAGTTCCGGGCTTGGCTAAGTAATCTATCACGCATTGGACATCTAAAATACGGGCTTGCCTACATGACTTCGCTCTTTTGTATTATTGTAGAAATATGTGTATAGCCATATCATAAACTAAAGAATTCTCGCTCGCAGCTATTATTTCTGTATATAAGGAGAAGGCTGGTTCTGTAAAAACGAACAGTCTCCTGAGAACACATGACCCGTGTTTGTCGTGCTTCTAGGACACCTGTTACTTGGTAGCTATCAATAAAACTCTCTGACTCGACTAGAAGACTCCGTGTTTCTGTGGTCTGGAACAGGGAGAACTCAGAGGTCTTCGGGTGTTATCCCCTGGCACCAAACGGGTTCCTAAAAACCCGTTACCTCAGTGGGGGCTAGCAATGTATGGATTACGGAGTTTTACAGGTAAGTAAACATTTAAATAAATAAAATGAATCTTGTTGAGTGCACTGCATTACATTTGGTGATGCAGTGCGCGCAACGAAATTCGTTTTATTTATTTAAATTTTTACTTACCTGTAAAACTCTGTAATCCATACATTACTACCCCTCACCCTGCCCCTCCCCCTGCCCATGTCACCGCCCTACAGAAACACCTACTGCTGACCGCTACTGTATATGTGGTTGTGTGTGGTTGTGTGTTTGGTTGTATGTGTGTGGTTGTGTGTGTGTGGTTGTGTGTGGTTGTGTGTGGTGTGTGTGTGGTGTGTGTGTGTGGTTGTGTGTGGTTGTGTGTGTGGTTGTGTGTGTGTGGTTGTGTGTGTGTGTGGTTGTTTGTGTCTGGTTGTGGTTGTGTGTGTGGTTGTGTGGGTGCTTGTGGTTGTGTGTGTGTGGGTGCTTGTGGTTGTGTGTGTGTGGTTGTGTGTGGTTGTGTGTGTGTGAGTGTGGTTGGGTGTGAGTGTCGTTGTGTGTGTGGTTGTGTGTGTGTGGTCGTGTGTGTGTGGTTGTGTGTGTGTGTTGTGTTTGTGGTTGTTTGTGGTTTTGTGTGGTTGTATGTGTGGTTGTGGTTGTGTGTATGTGTGTGGTGTGTGTGTGTGGTTGTGTGTGTGGTTGTGTGCGGTTGTATGTGTGTGGTTGTGTGTGGTTGTGTGTGTGGCTGTGTGTGTGTGGTTGTATGTGTGTGGTTGTGTGTGTGTGTGTGTTGTGTTTGTGGTTGTTTGTGGTTGTGTGTGTGTGGTTGTGTGTGTGTTTGTGTGTGTGGTTGTATGTGTGGTTGTATATGTGGTTGTGTGTGGTTGTGTGTGTGTTTGTATGTGTGTGGTTGTGTGTGTGTGGTTGTTTGTGTGGTTGTGTGTGGTGTGTGTGTGGTGTGTGTGTGTGGTTGTGTATGTGGTTGTGCGTGGGGTTGTGTGTGTGTGGTTGTGTGTGTGTGTGGTTGTGTGTGTGTGGTTGTGGTTGTGTGTGGTTATGTGTGTGTGGTTGTGTGTGTGGTTGTGTGTGGTTGTTTGCAGCTGTGTGTGGGTGTGGTTGTGTGTGTGTGGTTGTGTGTGTGTTTTGTGTTTGTGGTTGTTTGTGGTTGTGTGTGTGTGGTTGTGGTGTGTTTGTGTGTGTGTTTGTTTGTGTGGTTGTATGTGTGGTTGTGTGTGGTTGTGTGTGTGGTTGTATGTGTGTGATTGTGTGTGTGTGGTTGTGTGTGTGGTTGTGTGTTTGTGGTTGTGTTTGTGTGTGGTTGTGTGTGTGTGGTTGTGGTTGTGTGTGGTTGTGTGGGTGCTTGTGGTTGTGTGTGTGTGGTTGTGTCTGGTTGTGTGTGTGTGTGCGGTTGTGTGTGGTTGGGTGTGAGTGTTGTGTTTGTGGTTGTTTGTGGTAGTGTGTGTGTGTGGTTGTGTGTGTGTTTGTGTGTGTGGTTGTATGTGTGGTTGTGTATGTGGTTGTGTGTGTGGTTGTGTTTGTGTGTGTGTGGTTGTGTGTGTGTGGTTGTGTGTGTGGTTGTGTGTGGTTGTGTGTGTTTGTGGTTGTGTGTGTGGTTCTGTGTGGTTGTGTGTGTGTGGATGTGTGTGTGTGTTGTGTTTGTGGTTGTGTGTGTGGTTGTGTGTGTGTTTGTGTGTGTGTTTGTTTGTGTGGTTGTATGTGTGGTTGTATGTGTGGTTGTGTGTGGTTGTGTGTGTGGTTGTGGTTCTGTGTGTGTGGTTGTGTGTGTGGTTGTGTGTGTGGTTGTGCATGGTGTGTGTGTGTGGTGTGTGTGTGTGGTTGTGTGTGTGGTTGTGTGTTTGGTTGTGTGTGTGTGGTTGTGTATGTGTGTGGTTGTGTGTGTGGTTGTGGTTGTATGTGGTTGTGTGGGAGCTTGTGGTTGTGTGTGTGGTTGAGTGTGTTTGCGGTTGTGTGTGGTTGGGTGTGTGTGTGGTTGTGTGTGTGGGTTTGTGTTAGTATCCTTGTGGGGGCTTGGGTGTGATAACACACTCACGCTGTAGGGACTTGAGTGCACTGTGAGGACCTCAACCCAGGTCGCCACAAGGCAATGTCTTCTAAATGATAACAAATGGCTTCAGTATTATTATTATTATTTTTTGAATTTCTATTGCGCGACAGCTACCCACAAAGGGTTTCCCGGTGCATATGAAAAAGCCATCAACGAAAATACTTATTTGTCAAATAGCCCGGTTTTAAGCATCTTGCGGAATTTGGGGTAACTTGCCTCAGTTTTTATTATGTTCAGTAACATCTGTGTAAATTTTTACAACTTTAAAAAAATTGCCTTGTGGGGACCTGTGTTTCACCAAGTGTGTTTATATTTGTGCTCAGCTCTGCCCCCGTAGACAGGTGACGGTACTGCAGTTTTAATCACACTTTGCATTTAAACACACTCGGTTGACCAGAATCTCATGCTAGCAGCAGAAAGGACAGACATTTCAAAGGGAAAGCTGCATAGTCCTGTAATTATTCAAATATTTTCATGAAAATGAACCTTTCTATTGATTAATATTCATTTTTTATTTACATGAAGATATTTAATTTAGACTTTTTGTGTCTGAAAATAGTTTGTGGTTTATAAATATTGCTAAAAGCAATTAGGGTCAGGGTCCAAACCCAAAATACTTCACGATTGCCTTTTGATCCGTATCTGCAATTAAAGAATGATGGTGCACTGCACTGAAATAGGATATAAACTGATCTGTTTGTTTTTTGCAAATAACCCTGCACATCAATGCCTTTTGTTAAGTTTTAATGCTTGTATCAGGATTTCAGAAATGTTATGTTGCTTAGCCTTTGTTCACATACTAATATGCACTATGGAATATGTTCTTTTAGATAAAGGCTAGATGTGTGAGTGACTAGAGCTGTATTGTGCTATGGACTACGTACTTGGAGACAGTGAACGGAAGCAATGTTATGCCCACAGCATGGGAACTATATTTTTAACAGAAGAGGGATGTTCTTATAAAAATTGAACTTCTTAAAAGATATATTCGAATATCACAATAATATTTATTTTGAGTGATTTAAAGAGCAGAACAATATGCAGAGAATAGAGCGAGCACCAGAAATGTGTGATGTGGGACAGTGCGGGAGGTGCGAATTACCATTGTGCCAAGTTGTTTGATACCTTTGCAGTTGGTCAGCGCACCCGAGCATCTTTTTTATGACAACAGAGTTAAACAGAATGTTAGATTTTCTGTCTTCGCATGTGTTATGTTAGAATTGTGAAAATTATGGGTTTCTTTTGAAGGAACTGATTTGATTATTTTGACTTAAACAAAGTAGGATTAAATGATGAAGCTTGGCTGAGTGAACCACATTTATGTTCAGCCAGACTACAAACATGCACTGCTTTGTCATGATGACATATTCATACACAGAAGCCAAGCTGGGGGGAAATGTGACTCCTACTACGGCACTTTAAATTTCACCTTGTATGAACACTGCCAATTATTTAACTAAGTTACTGTTTGCATAGCGACTGAGACTGGTGCACAATCAGGCTGCCTACAGCCACACACACAACTTTCCACCATAGTACAAAGGTGTCTGTGTCATGTCTGTCACAGGATTTTTTTTCTGGAAGGCTACCCTTCCAGTGCAAAATGTTTGCCTAGACAAACTTAAAAAATGTTCCCACTTTGGATGTGAGCTGCACTGTAAAGGTTTGGAGAAATAAACGCATTCCTCTTATTTACCCCTTCCTCCAAGATGCATTATTTGTTTGGGCAAACTCTGTCTAATATAGATAGCAGATAGGGTTTTACATCAAAAACCATCTCCATGTACTACCCATGGCACGCTCCCTTGATGCAAAACATTGCATTGTGTTACTTACAGACAACATTTCATGACCAATCACTTTTTGAGCAGGATAGTAAATTCAAAAAACATATTTTGTACTGGATTGCATCATTGTTTGTGAATCAAACCCAGTGAAAAATGTTGGTACACCTGCCCATGTCTTCAGAAAACAACATAGTCGATTTATAAAAAAAACAAATCCTATCCAGGGGTCTATTAGGATGGCGGTCGGAAAACCTCCCCGACCGCCATGGTAGCGGGAAAAGATCGCCTGCAAGGACGGCGGCATAACCACCAGTCCTATTAGGATCCTCCGCAGGCCAAATCCAACCGGGGCGGTCGGATTCTAACGGTTAACATTGCGGTGGTCGCTGCTGCCAGCAGCACCGCCGCATTGTGAAAAGGAGCATATCCTGCATCACCCTGCCTGCGAGACAGGCACTGCAAGTGCCTGCCACCTGACACAAGGATATGCAGGGGGGGCCATAGGTACCCCCCCAGTGCACCCACCCCCCCAACCCAACACCCCCCCAGTGCACCCCAATGGGCCCCCGGAACATGTCTCCGCCACCCTTTCCATGGCGGTTCCACCGCAGCGGAAAGGATGGCTACCGCCGGCATCATAATTGTGCCGGCGGTGCTTGACCCTGATCTGCCACAATTGTAGCGGTCCAGCTCCACCCGCCAGGCAAGCGGGTGGACTGCAACCGTTGGAAAACTGGTGGGCGTAAAATCACACCTCTGCGGTTACGACCGCAACGCTAATCGGACCAGCGGTTTTCCGGTTTTTGATCACGGGTGCATGGCCACCAGCGGTGGCCATCCATCTGCCATCCTAATAGACCCCTTAATCATTAACATTTTAACTGATACAGGCAAAATTCCCCTTCAGTTTATATCTTTATAAAGTTGCAAATTAGTCACAAACAGTAATTACTTAACCATGTTGGAATAAATTTAAGTAGCACTGCTTTAGAAATCGAGTTTTCACAAGATTTGTATACATTTTTAAGTTACTTTTGTCATTGGCTTCTTCCTCCTACACATTTATTGGTTATCTTTCCAAATGTGTTTGTTTCATATCATGAACCATAACATAAAATATCAAATGAAAACAAAATTACAAAAAATGCTGTTTTGGCGGTGCACTTCACCTGTCATTTAAAAGATGGTTATAGCTGATCCCTGATTTCCCTCCGAAGAAGAATGCTGTTTGTAAAATTGTATTTCTTCTCAGGCAGTAAAGTTACACAGAGCTTTTCAACATCATCAAGAATCACACCTCCAAACCTGTACCCCCTTAACTCAAGCATCCAAAGCTCGGTGCGACAGCTTCGCAACCTTCTTTAACGACAAAATCATCAAGCTAGACCTAGCATTGGGCTTAACTCCCTTCTCCCTCAATGAGATCAATACGCCCAAAACCCATGTCAACGCTTCCATGAAATCTCCACAACACTGGTCATCATTCACTCCCATCCAGGAAGCAGAGATAGTCAATCTAATCTCCAAAGCCAAGCCCTCAGCACACGCCCTGGACCAGCTACCGCCTCTTCTGACCAAAGATCTAAAGTGAGTCCTAGCTCCAATATGGTGCAAGATCATCAATAGCTCTGTGAGCTCTGGATCCGTTCCAGAATGCCTCAAGCAGACCCTCCAGCATTTCGCGATTTCGCAATTTACAAAAAAATCACGAAATCAGCTGGCTTGACAAAAGGCCGCGATATTTCCTATTTCCGCCGCAAAATAAGGGACTCCCGGCAAGCATGAAAAAGGATGGCTTCTTATTGGCTGTACGCAAACACGTCACTACGTGTCTCCGTACAGCTGAGCCCTACAATAGCAGTTTCCTCTAGCCACACTGTGACAAGCAGAGTCAAAGCAACTGAACAGAACTCTGGCTGTGCGTGGGGAAGCCTACTGATCAATTAGCATGTTGGTGATGTATGTTTTAGGCACGTCGTTTAAGTGCCCTTTAAAATCCAGGCGCCTCTCGACATCTGCTCCCTTTCTGAGGGTCATGAAAACACGGCCTGGACTGGAGAGGGCGGGGGCCACCGGCAGAGTATATGATGCATGCCTGTGAAGTTTGTAGCGAGTCAAGCTTCTGACCTTTGCAGCAAGATTAGAAACTCAGAGCAAACAGGAGTGCCTTTCACAGATGCGCATAGATGAAGTAAGGGGAACTCAATTTCCTATAGCATACAGCAATTGTAAAAGAAATGGTAACGTTACGTTTCCCGAACCTTAATTGAAAAGGTTCCATGTTAATATTTTGGTGCCTCGCAAAGCAGATAAAGAATCGGCAATAGCCGCTGTATTTTTAATGTGCAAAAAGTTAAAGCGTTCATCACCATATTATGTCTGAGTATTTCCGTTTGCTGCGCTGTCTTTCGAGGAAATAAGAGAACGAGTGGAGCAGGCTAATTATGTACACACAGTCAGTATGCACTGTATTCTTTTTTTAAAGATTTTCGATACGGCAATCGTGAGAAACTTTATTATCTCCATATACTAAAAGCAGGGCTTTAAGTGGGATGATCAAAGTTCTCCTTTAATGAGTCGTGGCCTATGTAATTAAGGGTGTGGCTTGACTACATAAGATACATTCCTGCCTTTTCCGTGGTGTGCCACCCTACCTGTATGCTGCTCCTCTCTCAGCTTTCTGTGCTGCTCCTCTGTTCAGCCCCCTCCCTGAGTTTCTCTGCCTCCTTCCTCGACACACATTTTGCCCTAAAATGCTCTGACAGCCTCTGCCCCCCTCCCCCCAGCTCTCATTCTCATATCTCTGTGCCTCAAGCCTCTTAGAAACACTGCCCAACCCGGCGTCTCTGCACCCTGTCCCTCCACCCTCCAGACCCCCTAACCCATACATCTCCCTCCCTACTAGCTTCTGTCTCTAGTCCCCCCTTTCATGAGGTTAGGATTGGAGCTATGCTTCCAATGAGCTGCAGGCGCTCTAAACATGCCTATTTCAAAGTGGAGTACTCTGCTAAAACAGTTTTCATTGATTTAAGGCTGAATATGAATGATTATAAGGAAAAAAAAGTGCCTCAAAAATACCGCTAAATTTCCATAGTTGTGCCGCTAAATTTCCATATTTGTGCCGCTAAATTTGTTAATCCATGCCGCTATATCCTGGGGGGTCTGCTCAAGGTAGGGCAAGTCACACCACTATTAAAGAAGCCAGGTCTAGACACAGAAGATCTAAACAATTACAGACCGGTCTCGAACCTTCCTTTTTTGGCTAAAATCATGGAAAGATGTGTTCTCCCTCAGCTAACCCTTCACCTTGAAAACATCAAACTTCTAGATCCCCACCAATCGGGATTCAGAAAGGGATGCAGCACTGAATCTGCAATCCTCAACGTCATACACGACCTACGCAAATCACTCGACTCGCATCAATGCTGCCTTCTCATCCTCCTAGACCTATCGGCTGCATTCCATACAGTCAACCATAATCTACTGCTAAGAGTCCTTCAAGAAAGAGCTGGTCTACAAGAGACAGTCCTCCAATGGTTCTCCTCCTTTCTTCACAACCGATCACAGAGAATAAAAATCAAAAACTTCGAATCTGACCTACACCCGGTCATCAGAGGTGTTCCTCAAGGGTCTGTTCTCTCCCCACAGCTCTTCAACATCTATATCGAACCCCTCACCTCTCTACTCAGAAAATCCAACATCCCCTTTCACCTATATGCGGACGACACGCAGCTGTATCTGGAAACGACCTCTATTGAGGACATCCAGAGACTAAACAACACGCTCAAGGAGGTACAAGACTGTATCTCAACCAATCACTTGAAACTGAACCAAGATAAAACAGAAATACTACTTATTTCCAACAAAGATGATAACCCTCAAATCAAAGAATGGCTCAAAGCCATCGATGCCCTCAATGGTAACCTTTCCCTAGAAGACTCTGTGAAATCTCTAAGGATCACCCTAGACCCAAAACTCGACATGAAGAAACACATCTCAAGATCTTCTAAAAGTGCTTTTCTCAACCCTAAACTACTATACAAAATAAAACCCTTTCTCCCATCCAAGGACCTTCAACAAGCCACCCAGGCTCTAGTCCTCTCCAGAATAGACTATGGAATTGCGACCCTGACAGGGACAGCAAAATCCCATCTCGCCCCCCTGAAGACGACACTCAACGCAGCAGCAAGAATGGACTCCGAAATTAAGAAATTTGAGCACATCTCTCCAGCCCTCAAAGAACTCAGATGGCTCCCAGTGGAGTTACGAGCCAGCTTTAGAACAGCCTGCCTCACGCACAAAGCCCTGCATACAGGTAAACCAGAATACCTGGCCGCCAAACTCAATAGGGCAGGCCAGTCCATAAACCTAAGGAGCTCCAGCTCTCTACTGCTCATTCCGCCCACATCGCGCAAGTACAGAACTACAGCCAAATCTTTTGCTGGTAACGCTCCCAAAATCTGGAACTCCATTCCTCCCCTCATTAGAACAATCTCCTCATTTTCAAAATTCAAGATGCTCCTCAAAGACTTCTTCCTCGACCATACTCGAGGGATCTGAGAGACCCTGGACTGCCCCCTATTCTGTCACTCCAGCTTTAACAAAATTCCAAGTCTGACAACAAGGCCGCAGACCAAAATATCTTCTGGATACAAACATTCTATCAACAGATTATTTATGTTTGAGTTTCAGTCTGCTCAATATGTTATTTGCTGTATATGTTGTGAAGCGCTCTGATACCCTTTTGTCCAGCCATCGCTATACAAAACTACTAAAAAAATAAAAAATAAACACTGCAACACACTGCCCTTGTAGAGTCAAGTGTTAACACACTGCCCGTGTAGAGCCGTGTCCCCACACTGCCCTTGTAGATCCAACTGTCAACACACTGCTCTTGTAGACCCAAGTGTCAACACACTGCTCTTGTAGATTCAACACACTGTTCTTGTAGAGTCAATACACTGCCCCTGTAGATTCAACACACTGCCCTTGTACAGTCAACACATTGCCCTTGTAGAGCCAAGTGTTAACACACTGCCCTTGTAGATTCAACACACTGCCCTTGTAGAGTGAACATACTGCCCTTGTAGATTCAACACACTGCCCTTGTAGAGTCAAGTGTTAACACACTGCCCGTGTAGAGTCGTGCCCACACACTGCCCTTGTAGGTCCAACTGTCAACACACTGCTCTTGTAGACCCAAGTGTCAACACACTGCTCTTGTAGATTCAACACACTGTTCTTGTAGAGTCAATACACTGCCCCTGTAGATTCAACACACTGCCCTTGTACATTCAACACACTGCCCTGGTAGAGCCAAGTGTCAACACACTGCCCTTGCAGATTCAACACACTGCCCTTGTAGAGTGAACACACTGCCCTTGTAGATTCAACACACTGCCCTTGTAGAGTCAACACACTGCCCTTGTAGAGCCAAGTGTCAACACACTGGCCTTGTAGATTCAACAAACTGTCCTTGTAGATTCAACACACTTCCCTTGTAGAGCCAAGTGTCAACACACTGGCCTTGTAGATTCAACAAACTGTCCTTGTAGATTCAACACACTTCCCTTGTAGAGTCAACACACTGCCCTTGTACAGTCAAGTGTTAACACACTGCTCTTGAAGATTCATCACACTGCCCTTGTAGAGTCAAGTGTTAACACGCTGCCCTTTTAGAGTCAACATACTGCTCTTGTAGAGTCAAGTATTAACACACTGCCCTTGTACAGTGAAGTGTTAACACACTGCCCTTGTAGAGTCAAGTGTTAACACACTGCCCTTGTATAGCCAAGTGTTGACATACTTTCCTTGTAGAGTCAAGTGTTAACAAACTGCCCTTGTGGAGTAAACACACTGCTCTTGTAGATTCAACACACTGCCCTTGTAGAGTCAAGTTTTAACACACTGCCCTTATAGTCAACACACTGCCCTTGTAGGATCAACACACTTCCCCTATAAAGTGTCAACATACTGCCCTTGTAAAGTGTCAACACACTGCCCTTGTAAAGTGTCAACACTCTGCCTTTGTAAAAGTCAACACACTGCCCTTGTAAAGTGTCAACACACTGCCCTTGCAGAATCAAGTGTACAAAGGGAGTCACTTTGTTCTTCAGCTAGAGGCCAACAGTAGACAATACCCTGGGGCAGTGTTAGTGAGCGCCACTGCCCATCAAATATACTGCCTAATAAACACTGTCCACCCCAAGCCCAGAGAAAAGGCCAAGCACACAAACAAATCATAGAAAAGAAGAAAAGCAATTGGAAATATGTGCAAGTTTAATGAGTCTCTAACAAATAGATTCTACTGGAATACATGAGGGTAGAAATCCGGTCTCTGAGCATGTGTGCTCTCCTTCAGTTCTCTGGCGCCATCTAGCACTTCTGAGGGTGCAGTGCAGGAACTCCAGGGTCCCTACTTGAAATCGATGTTCAGAGCATCTTTTTCTTTCTGAAGAGTAATCGCAGCTTCTGCAACAAAAACAGAGCAGGGTAAGCATTGACCCTCAGAGGAGCGCAGTCAGGAGCATCAGAAGCAAGAACAGGGTAAGCATTGTCCCGGAAGGGGTGCAGTAAGGAGCGACAGACGCAAGAGCAGTGTAAGCATTGCCCCCGAGAGGGGTGCAGTCAGGAGCGACAGACGCAAGAGCAGGGTAAGCATTGCCCCCGAGAGGGGTGCAGTCAGGAGCGACAGATGTAAGAGCAGGATAAGCATTGCCCCCGAGAGGGGAGCAGCAGGAGCGACAGACGCAAGAGTAGGGTAAGCATTGCCCCCCGAGAGGGGAGTAGTCAGGAGCGACAGATACAAGAGCAGGGTAAGCATTGCCCGGAGAGGGTCGTAGTCAGGAACGACAGATGCAAGAGCAAGGTAAACATTGCGCCAGAGAAGGGCGCAGTCAGGAGCATCAGACGGAAGAGCAGGGTAAGCATTGACCCCAAGAGGGGTGCAGTCAGGAGCAACAGATGCAAGAGCCAGGTAAGCATTGCCCCAGAGAGGGGCACAGTCAGGAGCATCAGACGGAAGAGCACAGTAAGCATTTCCCCCGAGAGGGGAGCAGTCAGGAGTATCAGAAGCAAGAGCAAGGTAAGCATTGCCCCAAAGAAGGGAGAAGTCAGGAGCGTCAGACGCAAGAGCAGTGTAAGCATTGCCCCTGAGAAGGGAGGAATTAAGATGGTTAGACACAGGTATGGACCGGAAGAGGAGCCCCGAGGAAGAGTCAAACACCCGTATGAAAGACATAGTCACTAGTATAGAAGGTATAGACACTGGTAAGAAAGAGTTAAACACTTGTATGGAAAACAAAGACACTAGCATAGAAGCTAAAGACACTGATAAGAAAGAGTTAAACACTTGTATGGAAGACAAAGACACTAGCATAGAAGACATAGACACTGGTAAGAAAGAGTTAACCACTTGTATGGAAGACAAAGATACTAGCATAGCAGATATAGACACTGGTATGAAAGAGTTAAACACTTGTATGGAAGACAAAGACACTAGCAAAGAAGATATAGACACTGGTAAGAAAGAGTTAAACACTTGCATGGAAGACAAAGACAGTAGAATAGAAGATATAGACACAGGTATGAAAGAGTTAAACACTTGTACGTAAGACAAAGACACTAGCATAGAAGATATAGACACTGGTAAGAAAGAGTTAAACACTTGTACGGAAGACAAAGACACTAGCATAGAAGATATAGACACTGGTATGAAAGAGTTAAACACCTGTAGGGAAGAAAAAGACACTAGCATAGAAGATATAGACACTGTTATGAAAGAGTTAAACACTTGTATGGAAGACAAAGAACAGTTAGACACTAGTATGGAAACCAAGGGGCATATTCGCAAAGAAGTGTCAGGGAGCGGCTTCATACTTCTTTGCTTAACACCGCGCTCTGCCACTTCTGAAACGCAGGGCTGCATCGAGTTTACAACAATATCGTGCAGCCCAACATTTCCCCCGAGCTGGAGCTAATTTCAGCCTCCTAGCACCAGGTGTCCCTTCCTGCGCATAAACAATCTTAAATGGCGATTTGTTACTTCCATGTGTGCTGCTTTTTTTGCAGCACACATAGTAGTTGCAACTCGTCATTTTTAAAATTATTGTTTATGTGCCGGAAGGGAGACCTTCCTGCATATAAACAATCATGCACTGTGTTTTGCTGTATCTATCTGTGCTGCACAACGCAGCACACATAGAAACAGCAGACATGAGGAGAAATAAAGCATTTCTCCTTGTTTTGACAGGTCACAGTCAGGTTTTTCTATTCTTATTTTTGTCATGCCCCATATTTACGCCACCATTGTGAATAGATGGCAGCATCAAAATCAATGGGTGTTTCGGCGGAACACCCAACGCAGCACCCATTGCCCACCCCTTTCAAGAATGGGGGCCTTATTTACAAGGCAGTGAACAACTACATTAAGTGGCTTAACACTGCCTTGTGAAAAAGACAAAGCCCGTATTGCTACAGGAATGTCTTTAAAAGTGACGTTCCTGTGGCTATAGGTGCTTGTAATTATGCCCCCATGTGTACTGTCAATCTGTTTACAGTTGGGGAGAGCCGTCGGAGCGTGCAAGGTGAGCAAGGTGAAGCCGAGTTTGTGTTGGCTACTTGCGGCGGGTTCTTCTTCCTCTTTCCCTGGAGCAGAGCTCAGCTGAGCGAGCGAGTGCGGCAGCCATAGTCAGTTACCATGGAAAGTGTGCCCCAAAATCAAGGCCAACCGGACCTGCTTCCAACTGAAAAATGACGCTAATTGGTCGAAATTCGAACCCATGTCAGAAATTGAAGTCTTCAATATAATTGTAAGCGTATAGCCTTCTTCCCACACTATGGACCCCCTCCCATCCACAATAGTAAAAAAACTCAACCACATCATTGCCCCCATCTGGACAAAAGTCATCAACTCCTCTCTCACATCATGTTCTGTCCCAGACTCCCTCCAGCTAGGACAAATCACACCTTTACTCAAGAAACCAGGGGCTGAACGCAACAAGCTCAACAATCTCAGACCCATCTCCAACCTTCCGTTCCTAGCTAAAATATTGGAGAAGTGCGTTCTCCAACAACTCAGCAAACACATGGATGACTTCAACCTCCTCAACACCTTTCAGTCGGGGTTCAAGAAAGGTTGTAGCACCGAAACAGCGATGCTCAACATTGCAGATGATATCCACAGAGCCTTAGATGAAGGTGAAGCCTGTCGCCTCATCCTTATTGACTTATCAGCAGCATTTGACACAATAAACCATCTAGCTTTACTTGAAACTCTGAAGAGCCGATGTGACATTAATGGCACTGTACTAGAATGGCTCACTTCCTTCCTTCAGCACTGTTCGCAACAGATTATAATCAACTCCTGTTTCTCTGTACCAATACGAGTTAAACTTGGAGTCCCGCAAGGATCGATCTCTCACCATCCCTCTTCAATCTCTTCATTGAACCACTTGCAATTATCCTGAAACAAGCAGGGGTTCAATACCACCTATATGCAGATGACACACAAATAAACTACAAAATAAAATTGTCCAGTGACGTCCGACATCTCAATGTCACGGTAACCAAGATCCAAACCTGGTTTAACGCAAACCACTTAAAACTGAACTAGGATAAAACAAAATTAATACTGTTCTCTCCGAAAAGTAACCACCGACCATTTCAAGACTGGCTCAAGGAGCTTGACACTCTAAACTGCTCCCTTGTCCTATCCGACTCGGTAAAGTCACGTGGCATTACCCTGGATAAGAACTTGTCAATGAAGGACCACATCAAGAACTCTGCAAAAAGTGCTCTCTACTCACTAAAACACCTCAAGAAAATGAAACCTTTCATTCCTCAAGATGAACTCAAGACAATTGTTCAATCCATAGTCCTTTCTAAACTGGACTTTAGGAACACCATCCTAACAGGGTCACCAAACTCCCACCTAGCCCCACTATGGTCAGTCCTTAACATGGCAGCTCGACTCATATCTTGTGTAAAAAGATTTGAACACATCTCACCAAAGCGCAACACATTCAACTGGCTTCCCATGGAAGGGAGATGGATTTACAAACTGGCCTGCATCACTCACAAGGCCCTTCACTCACCTTCCCCCAACTACCTAAACAAGCAAACTGGTAAAAGCAGGAAAATCCAGAACTCTGAGAAGCACCAACTCACTTCTTCTCATCCCTCTGAAACTAAAAAGGAAAACGACCCAGTGTCGATCCTTCTCTGGTAACGTACCCAGGATGTGGAACGCACTCCCTACTGACCTCAGATGCAACCCCTCCTTCCCACGCTTCAAAAAGGACCTGGAGCTACTTCTCCTCAACAAATACTTTACCGACCAAGTCAACTAACCTATGCATCAATAACCTAATGGACTCCCCCCTCACTTTGACCTTCAAGGATGGTGGTGTTTTGACTGTGTCAGCCACCAGCGTCCTTCTCCCCTCGCTGGATACATAAGTATTTTGTCTTTGCTTTTATTTTTATTCATCCTCATGTCCTGTGATGTTATGCAATCTTTTCTCTTCCTTTGTGTATGTAAAGCGCTCTGATACCCACGGGTCTAGCTAACGCTATATAAATGTTTATAAATAAGATCCACACAGAAGTGGCGCGGTTAGGACTAGGTGTGGCTTCGGGGTTTTTTCAGCACGCCCTACTCGTAAGTCACTTTTTGTCTGCCTTACCTTGCTCCACAGGCGGGCGGGAGTGACGCACCAGTGTGCACCAGTGCTGTGGAGTTGAGAGGGGGTGACGTACCAGTACGGAGCATGTGCTGTGGAATTGAGAGGGGTGCCCGCTCTTCAAGGGCTTTAAGGGTACAGCAGAAGCTACAGCAGGCCATGAAACGTATTGGCACATCAGAGTTGGGTGCAGTGAGCATGGGTGTCTTAAGGCTGGTGCAGTGTTGTGCCGAGATTCTTCTTTACTCCTTTGCCTTCTGTATCACTTGGCCTTCGTTTTTGGCACTGTCCCAGCCTTGTAAATCTGGGGCGGGTTCAAAAGCAGTGGTGTTGCGGTAAAACCCCCACACCAGCACCACCTTTGCACGCCCTTTGTTGCAGCAGACTGCAGCCCAAAGGCGCATATTTTCAAGGTGCCGTTAAGCCACGTTAAGTACCTTAGTGTAACCTTGTAAATAAGGGGAATGGTGCAACGCCACCGGAACGCCAGAAAAAGCGGTGCTCCAGTGGCGTTAGGTGCTTGTAAATATGATGATGTCGTCACAGTAAATAACAAGCTTGGAGAGCAATAGGTTTTGGGGAACGCAGGGGCCAGGGAGCCAATGAATGAAAAAGTTTCAAATCCAACATATGGAAAATGATGAGAACTGTGAGTCCGCTCAGGGTATGTGGGGCTCAGAGTGAAAGTGCGCCGAGATCATGATGCGCAGAAACAATCAATAACTCATCGCATCCTGGACGTTTCAAGCAATAGAAATTCTGTAGTAGGACAAGTAACGTCACGTGAAAGACAGGGCCCCTCACAAAGATAGGCAGATAACATCAGAGTATGGGGCATATTAACAAGGAACAGGTAAAATTAACTCTAAGGCCGGTTAGCGTTAATTTTTTTAACGTCCACTATCGCTGGATAATATCGCCTGGTTATCGCATTATTACCAATGCTAACCACCTAGGCAATAAATAATCCAGCTATAGCGGCATTTCAGGAGGTTATCGCTGGTAATGCAGCGATAAAGCTACCAGGATATGGATATCCTTGTTGAAAGCCCATAATGTACTTAGCCATGTAATCCACCTCCCATTGGATTACATGACTAAGTCTGAAAATTAGCAAATGTAAAAAAGCAGCGTTAACTGTGGATAGCGCTGCTTTTTTGTCTCTAACAGGGTTAGATATTAGGATAGAAGGAGAAATGTCGCTTAGGGACATTTCTCCTAATATTTTGCTCTGGAACGCCCACTTAGAGATGCAAAGGGAAGCGTAGAGTAAAAGGGTGCTAACATGCGATTTTGCATGTTAGAACCCTGTTGTTGATAAGGCGATAGTTTTATCTCCGCTTCTTTGGCTTTTAAAGCCAAAAAAGTGGAGATAAAGCCCTTGTTAACATGCCCCTATGCAATTAAGAAATATTACAAAACATCCACCTCCTCTAAGACAGATGGGCCACAGAAAGAACAAGTAACGGCTAAGAAAGGCTCGGAAGAAAAAAAACAAATCTGCAAAGACAGGTACGTCTGGGAAACCCAAGGATGGTCACCCTATCTTTGAACCTGTTGCATTGGAAACTGACAAGTGATCTCATCTGGCATGGAGCGGGGACACCCAAATGTATTTGGTAAACTGCACATTTGGACGAAAGAGGAGGAGTACCGGTGGACCCCAGAGGAGAGACCCCGAGAAACAACCGCTCTGATCCGGATAAAGAGCGCGGGCAGCAAAGACCCCGAGGACAAAGATAAAGAGAACTCTCGCCCACAGGAGAGGGCGAGACAAATACAACCCAAGGCTAAAAGAGCATCCGTGAGGTGCTGGGCGCAGCTCCACCAGGGGTTCAGAGGACCGTACAGGGGCTCTCCCCATGGGCCCCCACAACTGGGACACCGCATCTCACAAGCCAGGGGACACCGCGTCATTCATTCCTGCAACACGTTCCTCTCCGTCCGTTCGAGCGAAGGTGGGCTTTCAATATTTATCTCAATAGAATTAGACACCAGGTCTCAGGAAAACTGATCTTCGATTGCAAGGGCCTCAAAGTATTAAAATCCATCTGCAGATGTCCATTATTCTACTGATGATAGACCTGAGTGCAAAGAAGTCAATCAAAGTAGCCCAGATCATTATCTCCTGGGAAATAATTAAAATTCGAACTCATCAATGTCCAACGACCAGCTTAATGATCTCAGGTGATTTTCATCTGCAGATGGTCAGTAGACGTTCTGCAGATAATTCAAACAGTGCCGGGATAATTCAGTCGTGTTGTGCTCAACTGCAAAAACTGGGCCTCATAATACTGCAAGAATACCCACTGCTTAATCAAAGAAATGCGTCAACTCCCACGAATTCTTATCCCGGTTCTATAATTGATTGCGCGATCATTTCAAAGGACTTGGGGGCAGATTTACAATAACTGGTGCATCTCTGCATATCAGCAGGGATGCGTCAGTTACTGTGCGTAACGGCACCGCCACCATGGATGCGCTGCATTTACAATGCAGCGCACCACGGGGCAAAAACGGACAGATGCTTGACGCATCTTGTAGATTTCACTCAGCCACTTTTAGGAGGCGTTTCTGTGCCGGAACGCCCCCCCCCCTACGCAGGAAAGCCTACTTCTGACGCAGAGCTTTACAACGTGACGCATCTCCCAGATGCATCACACCGTATATACCCCGCAGCATGGTTCTGGCTTGGCGCCGCCGCTGCGTCACAAAAGTGACGCAAGGGCAGCGTAAAAGAGGTGCAAGGGGCTTGTAAATCAGCAACCCAGTCTCTGGAATCGGGGGACACAAAAAATGGCGACTGCTTTTAATTTGAAAAGGCTGATGTGGCAGTCAATAAAACAGCCAGAAATATTGAAATGCACGGAGACTCAAATAGACCACACCTGTTACAAACTTCAAAATGGAAAATCAATGGTCGATATTTGGTCTTATTTACGCTTCTCCTTCATAAGAACATTTCCAGGTAAAGCCTCAGCAAAGGGAAACCCCATTAAATCCACCTGTAACGGGTCGTCGAACAAGCTCTATGTACAAGGGACGGCTCCCAACAAAGTAGAAAGGGTGTTACACAATCAATCAAATCAAAACTCTGGTCTTGCCAGAAAACATTCATTGAAATGTTTGACAAAAACATACAAACAGGAGAGCTGGAAGAAAAAAAGAGCTTCTCACGAGGATTTATGGTTGAAAATACATTATGACTGCAAAACAAACAATATTAAAACCTTTTGGGGAACCATTAATGACCTGGAGAATGGTAGTCGGAGGGCAGATAGTGCCAGTAGCTTTGAATTTAGTTTGGACATTTTTATCTCAGGTCTGTACGGGGCCCACCTTGAAACTTACACTGAGAACACTTTCCAACAGATGATCGTAACCATTTCAAGTGACATAAACTATCATAATATGGGGAGTGAAAGTCCTTATAAAGAAAGGCGATTACAAATAGATGCAGCAAATGAGGCTATGATAATAGCAACCATAGAAGGAATTAGATCTAATGGAGCTCCCAGCTCTAGTGGTATTCCCAATGCTGTCTTGAAAGCCAACACAGAACTGTGGCAAGAGTACCCACTCCATCATTCAAAGATGTCGACGCCATCCTTCAAAGATGTCGATTTTATCATTCAAAGAAGTCGACTCCATCCATCAAAGATGTCGACTCCATCCTTCAAAGAACTCCATCTTTCAAAGATGCTGATTCTATCATTCAAAGATGTCAACTCCATCCTTCAAAGATGTCGACTCCATCCTTCAAAGATGTCGACTCCAGCCTTCAAAGATGTCAACTCAATCTTTCAAAGATGTCGATCGATCATTCAAAGATGTCAACTCCATCATTCAAAGATGTCGACTCCATCCTTCAAAGATGTCGACTCCATCCTTCAAAGATGTGGATTCTATGTTTCAAAAATGTCGTAGCTACAAAGGTGAATCAGAATCATGGCCTCTATATAGAATTGCCTTCAGAGAATCTGTTTCACTATCAGCTTATAGCACTAACCGATGTGAAGGCAAAGTCTAACCAATGTGGAGGCGAAGGTCTAACCGTTGTGGAGGCAAAGTTCTTTGCACAGGTCTACTTAAGGAACTTGAAGAATGGGCATCAACAAACATAATACCAGTATATCGATCAGGATTCCAGAGAGAACAGTCAACAATCTGCCGTCCCTCACGTTGATGGCAGTGAGGCCAATATACAACTAGCATTTGCAATGCACTAGGTCTCGCATTTGCAAAAGTTTGAGCTATTGGAACTGTAAATGACAATGCCTTTTATTTACGTTTTTTGAAAACCTGCAAGAAGTGTGTAAACACGTACTTTGTTCTTATAGTCTTAGCTTACGGGAAGCAAATGTGGTAGTAACTGCGCCTCTTTTACTGCCAGCCTTGCTTCTCATAAGCAAGGACTACAAGTACAACGTGCGTGTTTATGCACCACTTGCAGGTTTTCCAAAAAATAAACAGACAATATAATTTACTATGACAATAGCTCACACTTTTACAAATGCGAGCCCTATTGCATTGCACATGCTTGTTAGAAAGATATGCATGTGTGATCAAAGAGAGCCAATGGCTAAAGTGAGCAGTCCCATTGCCCCCTGTTCAATGCTGTGGTGGGAGGAAGCAAAAGTGTGATTGACTGCTGAGTGGCGCTAGAGAGCCCGAGGCAAGATGGCTGCTCATTAGTGCTGCTCTGCCGGCCAGGTGTAAAAATCCGATGAGAATCTGACCATCCAGCTACACAATATATACAATACAGCTCATGAAGAGAGGGAGAAGTAACGCAAGACTCGTGAGCCGAAGATTTGGAAAAATATGCAAATCAAAGGCGTGATTATGCCTAGAGAACACAGCATAAGAATCCAAAGAGAGACAGGCCGGGCCTCGCTGCAACGCACTCAGATCAGCAACGCAGGTCACGCTGTGCAGGGTGAAGACTAGAGCAGGCCGTAGGGGGCCTTCATACAGTGCTTAATTTGAGCCGGTGCTTTCAGGTGCTCAGCACCAGCACTTAATTGGTTTCCAGTGCTCGGCACTGGACCCTAATTGTTAACACCATCCTTAGAACAATCTACCACATTGTGGTGCTGCTCATCTAATTTAGAGATGAGCAGAACAACAGTTGTTTAGGAATACAATATACATAAAAATTGCTAACTCCTACCTCCCCAGCCATTCCTTTAGCTTTGTGAACCTGGAATAAACTGAACTGTCGCATTTACATGCGAGAGAGATGGTAAGTTGTTGTTTTGGCAGCAAGGGTGATCGGTAGTGCAATCTGTAGTGGCCTCCTGGTCAGAGCCCTGGCACTTAATATTATACAAAATAAGCACTGCCTTCATAGTGACACCACAAACTGTAGCCCCAAAGGTACCCACGAGTCAAGGAAAAGACCAACGCCTGCATCTGTAGCCAGAGCCTCTGTGCAGGGAGGCGGTGGAGGCTGGTGAAAAGACATGACGAGAGGAGGCTGATAACTGAGTCGGTTCTCTGCTGTTCAAGATATACCCGGTGAGTCAGGAGTGCGTGCGACTCTGTGCAAGCTCATGAGGAAAAACACCGCGGTGTGCTGAAAACAGGCTGGAGAAGCGTGCATAGTGTTCATGGAATTCATGTGAGAGAAGGTGCAGTTGTAGCGATAACTCGTCCAGACGGGCGAACAGGTCTGAGTGTTGGTTCAAGGATAGAGGCTGAGGGGAGGGATCCGCCGGAGAGGAGGGGCCTCCAGGGATGTCTGGATGCAGTCAAACGCGAAGATCCGGGAGAGAGTGCGGCCTTAAACTCTTGGAAGGAGTGGCTGGGAAGGTAGGAGGGTGGAGGGCCAGTTGTGTTGTGCAATGGAGGTGTTCCCAAGGAGGTTGAGTGTGTGGGGATGAAAAGACACCATGGAGAGCGGTCTTTTCTGCTCTATTTTACGGTGAATATGTATAAGCACAAGCGCTGAAATACTAAACGACATCCGTGCACAGATGCAACGCACAGCTGAGACCCTGAAACACCTAGAGCTGGAATACAGCGCTACACCATGCCTGGACACATTAGCAAATACAAGAGAGCAAATAGCAGAATATAATGCCCTACAAAAAAGGAAGCCCAATATCGGGCAAAAAGACACGTTGGGAAGGGGTTTGGTGAAGGAAGGAGACCCATGGGCCAGTGATGGTGCAGGAAGGTCCTATGCGGGCCCCACCCTCACCCCACATGGCAGACATGGTGATGGGCAGGTGACTGGACCCCTGTCCCCTTACACTTTCGAGACCACAAGGGTAGTAGTGCTTGCAGATGGACTTTACCTCGTCTTTGTCGCAGGGGGTGGAGTTTCCGCATCATCGCCGTGAATTTTTCAGGGTCCTTACCATAAACCTTTAACAAAAGTTGATTCACGCCGTTGACACTGTTGGAGATGTCGCTGGCCTTGGTGACGTCTGAAGGGGAGAGGGGGTCAACAGTCACTTCATTTACAGGCACTGCAGTGCTGAGAAGCAGGCACAAGAAACGAGCAGCGAAGCCTAGAGTCAGGTTGTGAGTGGAAAGATTGTGGTCTAATTTCCAAAGGCAATCTGAGACAAAAGTCTAACTTTACGACTTTTTGTATTCACAGAGGTCATTTACATGTTGTACCTTTCCAAAATGTCAGTGTTACTCTCTGGCTTGGGCAAATGTGTGATAAATGGTAGAGGAGGTCATGAAAATCAGTATGAGCAGGGAAAGGGCTGTGGCCAGACACTGCATCACATTCCAGAAAAGTTTGCACCTTTGCATTGTGGTACAGGCAGTTCACAATTTACGCTCCCCTCAGTGTTGACTGCAGTGTTACACCACACTCACTGCTGACTGTAGTGTTACGCCAAACTTTTGTGTAGCACTACAGTCAATAATGAGCCGATAGGTCAAATAGGACCGGTGATGGTGTGGGTAGAAGGCTGTTCAGTTCTGTGAGTAGAAGGTGTCTTAGTGATATGTACAACTGTTACGAGTGGTCTGGGTAGAAGCTGTCTCTTGTGCAAGTAGTGAAAAGGATAGAGGCTGTCTCGAGCAGGCGGTGGTAAGGGTAGAAGCTGTCTCTTATGCAAGTGGTGGTCTGGGCACAAGCTGTCTCTTGTGCAGGTGGTGGTAAGGTTAGAAGCTGTCTCTTGTGCAAGTGGTGATCTAGTTAGATGCTGTCTCTTATGCAAGTGGTGGTATGGGTAGAAGCTGCCTCTTGTGCAAGTTGTGGTAAAGGTAGAAGCTGTCTCTTGTGCAGGTGGTGGTAAGGGTAGAAGCTGTCTCTTGTGCAGGTGGTGGTCTGGGTACAAGCTGTCTCTTGTGCAGGTGGTGGTAAGAGTAGAAGCTGCCTCTTGTGCAAGTTGTGGTAAAGATAGAAGCTGTCTCTTGTGCAGGTGGTGGTAAGGGTAGAAGCTGTCTCTTGTGCAGGTGGTGGTCTGGGTACAAGCTGTCTCTTGTGCAGGTGGTGATAAGGATAGAAGCTGTCTCTCGTGCAAGTGGTGGGAATGGTAGAGGCTGTCTCTTGTGCAGGTGGTGGTAAGGGTAGAAGCTGTCTCTTGTGCAAGTGGTGATCTAGTTAGAAGCTGTCTCTTGCGCAATTGGTGGTAAGGGTAAAAGCTATCTCTTGTGCAAGTGGTGGTAAAGGTAGAAGCTGTCTCTTGTGCAGGTGGTGGTAAGGGTAGAAGCTGTCTCTTGTGCAGGTGGTGGTAAAGGTAGAAGCTGTCTCTTGTGCAGGTGGCGGTAAGGGTAGAAGCTGTCTCTTGTGCAGGTGGTGGTAAGGGTAGAAGCTGTCTCTTCTGCAAGTGGTGGTCTAGTTAGAAGCTGTCTCTTGCAAAAGTGGTGCTAAGGGCCAAATCTGGCCCCGGGTTTCCTTATAAGGTGGCTCAAAGTAAAGGTAGAAGCTGTCTCCTGCGCAAGTGGTGGTAAGGGTGCAAGTGGTGGTCTGGGTAGAAGCTGTCTCTTGCGCAAGTGGTGGTAGGGGTAGAAGTTGTCTCTTTTGCAAGTGGTGGTCTGGGTAGAAGCTGTCTCTTGTGCAAGTGGTAGTCTAGGTACGCCCTCACCCCACGTGGCAGACATGGTGATGGGCAGGTGACTGGACCCCCCATCCCCTTACACTCCCGAGACCACAAGCATAGTAGTGCTAGCAGATGGACATTACCTTGTATATTTTGCAGGGGTTGGCGTTTCCGCATCTCCGCCATGAATTTTTCAGGGTCCTTAGCATAAGCTTCACGACTCATTTTTAACAAAAGTTGATTCACGCCGTCGACACTCTTGTAGATGTCGCTGGCCTTGGTGACGTCTGAAGGGGAGAGGGGGTCAACAGTCACTTCATTTACAGGCACTGCAGTGCTGAGAAGCAGGCACAAGAAGCAAGCAGCGAAGCCTAGAGTCAGGTTGTGAGTGGAAGGATTGTGGTCTAATTTCCAAAGGCAATATGAGACAAAATTCTAACTTTACGACTTTTCGTATTCACAGAGGCCATTTACATATTGTATCTTTCCAAAATGTCAGTGTTACTCTCTGGCTTGGGCAAATGTGTGATCAATGGTAGAGGAAGTCATGAAAATCAGTTTGGGCAGGGAAAGGGCTGTGGCCCGACACTGCATCACATTCCAGAAAAGTTTGCACCTTTGCATTGTGGTACAGGCAGTTCACAATCTACGCTCCCCTCAGTGTTGACTGCAGTGTTACACCACACTCACTGTTGACTGTAGTGTTACGCCAAACGTTTGTGTAGCTATACAGTCAATAATGAGCCGATAGGTCAAATAGGACTGGTGATTAGACATGAGCGCAAAATCCGCTCCGATCGCGGATTTTGCGGATTTTCGGTAAATTCGCGGTCCGCGAACTCTCGCGAATTTACCGAAAATCCGCAATCCGCGAGCGGCGGATTCCCCGGTCAAAAGTTCAAAGCCTAATTTACGATGGCGCCGGCAAGCTGCCAGCGCCAACCTCAAATAGTTACTTAATTAGCTTCAACAGGAAGCTCTAATAGATAAGATAAAGCAGGGGCTCGAGCGCCTGCTTTATTTTATCAGTTGGAGCTTCCTGTTGAAGCTAATTAAGTTACTTTTTCAGGATGGCGCTGGCAGCTTGCCGGCGCCATCGTAATTTATTTACGATGGGGAAAAACGGTGGTGTCTTCTTGAATAAATATGAAGGGCAGGGTTCATTCTGGCACGACGGTCCTGGCACAAAAAATAAACCTCAACAGGAAACACTTGCAGATATCAATAAAGCATGTGCCCTAGTTGAAGCTTAAATTCAGTGACTCATTCATCAGCCCAAAAACAATCGTGAGCGTTGTGGAGGCTGGGCAGGTGTGCCTTCTTCCCAAATATACCATCGAAAATCCGCTGTGATGCTGGCCAGAGGCATTTGCATCTTTGACTTTCACGAGCGCAATCCCCGTGCTGTTCCTGTGACCAGGAGCTTCTGTCTCTTAATCTTCTGCTCTGATCGGTCTCTGACCTTTTATACACACAAGAGGCATGTGCGCTCGCATGGAAGCCCCGTCCGTTTGGCCCCGCTCACACACTCGAGGAAGCCTCGCCCCCAAATCCGCCGATCCGCAAAAATCCGCGGATTTTGCGGATCCACGATCCGTGAATTCGTAAATTCGTGAATCGTGGATCCGCAAAATCCGCCCATGCTTACTGGTGATGGTGTGGGTAGAAGGCTGATCAGTTCTGTGAGTAGAAGGTGTCTTAGTGATATGTACAACTGTTACGAGTGGTCTGGGTAGAAGCTGTCTCTTGTGCAAGTAGTGGTAAGGATAGAGGCTGTCTCGAGCAGGTGGTGGTAAGGGTAGAAGCTGTCTCTTATGCAAGTGGTGATCTAGGTACAAGCTGTCTCTTGTGCAGGAGGTGGTAAGGATAGAAGCTGTCTCTTGTGCAAGTAGTGGTAAGGATAGAGGCTGTCTGTTGAGCAGGTGGTGGTAAGGGTAGAAGCTGTCTCTTATGCAAGTGGTGGTCTGGATACAAGCTGTCTCTTGTGCAGGTGGTGGTAAGGATAGAAGCTGTCTCTTGTGAAAGTAGTGGTAAGGGTAGAAGCTGTCTCTTGTGCAGGTGGTGGTAAGGGTAGAAGCTGTCTCTTGTGCAGGTGGTGGTAAAGGTAGAAGCTGTCTCTTCTGCAAGTGGTGGTAAAGGTATAAGCTGGCCCCGGGTTTCCTTATAAGGTGGATCAAAGTAAAGGTAGAAGCTGTCTCCTGCGCAAGTGGTGGTAAGGGTGCAAGTGGTGAACTGGGTAGATGCTGTCTCTTGCGCTAGTGGTGGTAAGGGTAGAAATTGTCTCTTATGCAAGTGCTGGCATGGGTAGAAGCTGTCTCTTGCACAAGTGGTGGTCTGGGTAGAAGCTGTCTCTTGTGCAGGTGGTGGTCTGGGTACGCCCTCACCCCACGTGGCAGACATGGTGATGGGCAGGTGACTGGACCCCCCGTCCCCTTACACTCCCGAGACCACAAGGGTAGTAGTGCGAGCAGATGGACATTACCTTGTATATTTTGCAGGGGGTCGCGTTTCCGCATCTCCGCCGTGAATTTTTCAGGGTCCTTAGCATAAGCTTCACGACCCATTTTTAACAAAAGTTGATTCACGCCGTTGACACTGTTGGAGATGTCGCTGGCCTTGGTGACATCTGAAGGGGAGAGGGGGTCAACAGTCACTTCATTTACAGGCACTGCAGTGCTGAGAAGCAGGCACAAGAAACGAGCAGCGAAGCCTAGAGTCAGGTTGTGAGTGGAAAGATTGTGGTCTAATTTCCAAAGGCAATCTGAGACAAAAGTCTAACTTTACGACTTTTCGTATTCACAGAGGTCATTTACATGTTGTATCTTTCCAAAATGTCAGTGTTACTCTCTGGCTTGGGCAAATGTGTGATAAATGGTAGAGGAGGTCATGGAAATCAGTATGAGCAGGGAAAGGGCTGTGGCCAGACACTGCATCACATTCCAGAAAAGTTTGCACCTTTGCATTGTGGTACAGGCAGTTCACAATTTACGCTCCCCTCAGTGTTGACTGCAGTGTTACACCACACTCACTGCTGACTGTAGTGTTACGCCAAACTTTTGTGTAGCACTACAGTCAATAATGAGCCGATAGGTCAAATAGGACCGGTGATGGTGTGGGTAGAAGGCTGTTCAGTTCTGTGAGTAGAAGGTGTCTTAGTGATATGTACAACTGTTACGAGTGGTCTGGGTAGAAGCTGTCTCTTGTGCAAGTAGTGAAAAGGATAGAGGCTGTCTCGAGCAGGCGGTGGTAAGGGTAGAAGCTGTCTCTTATGCAAGTGGTGGTCTGGGCACAAGCTGTCTCTTGTGCAGGTGGTGGTAAGGTTAGAAGCTGTCTCTTGTGCAAGTGGTGATCTAGTTAGATGCTGTCTCTTATGCAAGTGGTGGTATGGGTAGAAGCTGCCTCTTGTGCAAGTTGTGGTAAAGGTAGAAGCTGTCTCTTGTGCAGGTGGTGGTAAGGGTAGAAGCTGTCTCTTGTGCAGGTGGTGGTCTGGGTACAAGCTGTCTCTTGTGCAGGTGGTGGTAAGAGTAGAAGCTGCCTCTTGTGCAAGTTGTGGTAAAGATAGAAGCTGTCTCTTGTGCAGGTGGTGGTAAGGGTAGAAGCTGTCTCTTGTGCAGGTGGTGGTCTGGGTACAAGCTGTCTCTTGTGCAGGTGGTGATAAGGATAGAAGCTGTCTCTCGTGCAAGTGGTGGGAATGGTAGAGGCTGTCTCTTGTGCAGGTGGTGGTAAGGGTAGAAGCTGTCTCTTGTGCAAGTGGTGATCTAGTTAGAAGCTGTCTCTTGCGCAATTGGTGGTAAGGGTAAAAGCTATCTCTTGTGCAAGTGGTGGTAAAGGTAGAAGCTGTCTCTTGTGCAGGTGGTGGTAAGGGTAGAAGCTGTCTCTTGTGCAGGTGGTGGTAAAGGTAGAAGCTGTCTCTTGTGCAGGTGGCGGTAAGGGTAGAAGCTGTCTCTTGTGCAGGTGGTGGTAAGGGTAGAAGCTGTCTCTTCTGCAAGTGGTGGTCTAGTTAGAAGCTGTCTCTTGCAAAAGTGGTGCTAAGGGCCAAATCTGGCCCCGGGTTTCCTTATAAGGTGGCTCAAAGTAAAGGTAGAAGCTGTCTCCTGCGCAAGTGGTGGTAAGGGTGCAAGTGGTGGTCTGGGTAGAAGCTGTCTCTTGCGCAAGTGGTGGTAGGGGTAGAAGTTGTCTCTTTTGCAAGTGGTGGTCTGGGTAGAAGCTGTCTCTTGTGCAAGTGGTAGTCTAGGTACGCCCTCACCCCACGTGGCAGACATGGTGATGGGCAGGTGACTGGACCCCCCATCCCCTTACACTCCCGAGACCACAAGCATAGTAGTGCTAGCAGATGGACATTACCTTGTATATTTTGCAGGGGTTGGCGTTTCCGCATCTCCGCCATGAATTTTTCAGGGTCCTTAGCATAAGCTTCACGACTCATTTTTAACAAAAGTTGATTCACGCCGTCGACACTCTTGTAGATGTCGCTGGCCTTGGTGACGTCTGAAGGGGAGAGGGGGTCAACAGTCACTTCATTTACAGGCACTGCAGTGCTGAGAAGCAGGCACAAGAAGCAAGCAGCGAAGCCTAGAGTCAGGTTGTGAGTGGAAGGATTGTGGTCTAATTTCCAAAGGCAATATGAGACAAAATTCTAACTTTACGACTTTTCGTATTCACAGAGGCCATTTACATATTGTATCTTTCCAAAATGTCAGTGTTACTCTCTGGCTTGGGCAAATGTGTGATCAATGGTAGAGGAAGTCATGAAAATCAGTTTGGGCAGGGAAAGGGCTGTGGCCCGACACTGCATCACATTCCAGAAAAGTTTGCACCTTTGCATTGTGGTACAGGCAGTTCACAATCTACGCTCCCCTCAGTGTTGACTGCAGTGTTACACCACACTCACTGTTGACTGTAGTGTTACGCCAAACGTTTGTGTAGCTATACAGTCAATAATGAGCCGATAGGTCAAATAGGACTGGTGATTAGACATGAGCGCAAAATCCGCTCCGATCGCGGATTTTGCGGATTTTCGGTAAATTCGCGGTCCGCGAACTCTCGCGAATTTACCGAAAATCCGCAATCCGCGAGCGGCGGATTCCCCGGTCAAAAGTTCAAAGCCTAATTTACGATGGCGCCGGCAAGCTGCCAGCGCCAACCTCAAATAGTTACTTAATTAGCTTCAACAGGAAGCTCTAATAGATAAGATAAAGCAGGGGCTCGAGCGCCTGCTTTATTTTATCAGTTGGAGCTTCCTGTTGAAGCTAATTAAGTTACTTTTTCAGGATGGCGCTGGCAGCTTGCCGGCGCCATCGTAATTTATTTACGATGGGGAAAAACGGTGGTGTCTTCTTGAATAAATATGAAGGGCAGGGTTCATTCTGGCACGACGGTCCTGGCACAAAAAATAAACCTCAACAGGAAACACTTGCAGATATCAATAAAGCATGTGCCCTAGTTGAAGCTTAAATTCAGTGACTCATTCATCAGCCCAAAAACAATCGTGAGCGTTGTGGAGGCTGGGCAGGTGTGCCTTCTTCCCAAATATACCATCGAAAATCCGCTGTGATGCTGGCCAGAGGCATTTGCATCTTTGACTTTCACGAGCGCAATCCCCGTGCTGTTCCTGTGACCAGGAGCTTCTGTCTCTTAATCTTCTGCTCTGATCGGTCTCTGACCTTTTATACACACAAGAGGCATGTGCGCTCGCATGGAAGCCCCGTCCGTTTGGCCCCGCTCACACACTCGAGGAAGCCTCGCCCCCAAATCCGCCGATCCGCAAAAATCCGCGGATTTTGCGGATCCACGATCCGTGAATTCGTAAATTCGTGAATCGTGGATCCGCAAAATCCGCCCATGCTTACTGGTGATGGTGTGGGTAGAAGGCTGATCAGTTCTGTGAGTAGAAGGTGTCTTAGTGATATGTACAACTGTTACGAGTGGTCTGGGTAGAAGCTGTCTCTTGTGCAAGTAGTGGTAAGGATAGAGGCTGTCTCGAGCAGGTGGTGGTAAGGGTAGAAGCTGTCTCTTATGCAAGTGGTGATCTAGGTACAAGCTGTCTCTTGTGCAGGAGGTGGTAAGGATAGAAGCTGTCTCTTGTGCAAGTAGTGGTAAGGATAGAGGCTGTCTGTTGAGCAGGTGGTGGTAAGGGTAGAAGCTGTCTCTTATGCAAGTGGTGGTCTGGATACAAGCTGTCTCTTGTGCAGGTGGTGGTAAGGATAGAAGCTGTCTCTTGTGAAAGTAGTGGTAAGGGTAGAAGCTGTCTCTTGTGCAGGTGGTGGTAAGGGTAGAAGCTGTCTCTTGTGCAGGTGGTGGTAAAGGTAGAAGCTGTCTCTTCTGCAAGTGGTGGTAAAGGTATAAGCTGGCCCCGGGTTTCCTTATAAGGTGGATCAAAGTAAAGGTAGAAGCTGTCTCCTGCGCAAGTGGTGGTAAGGGTGCAAGTGGTGAACTGGGTAGATGCTGTCTCTTGCGCTAGTGGTGGTAAGGGTAGAAATTGTCTCTTATGCAAGTGCTGGCATGGGTAGAAGCTGTCTCTTGCACAAGTGGTGGTCTGGGTAGAAGCTGTCTCTTGTGCAGGTGGTGGTCTGGGTACGCCCTCACCCCACGTGGCAGACATGGTGATGGGCAGGTGACTGGACCCCCCGTCCCCTTACACTCCCGAGACCACAAGGGTAGTAGTGCGAGCAGATGGACATTACCTTGTATATTTTGCAGGGGGTCGCGTTTCCGCATCTCCGCCGTGAATTTTTCAGGGTCCTTAGCATAAGCTTCACGACCCATTTTTAACAAAAGTTGATTCACGCCGTTGACACTGTTGGAGATGTCGCTGGCCTTGGTGACATCTGAAGGGGAGAGGGGGTCAACAGTCACTTCATTTACAGGCACTGCAGTGCTGAGAAGCAGGCACAAGAAACGAGCAGCGAAGCCTAGAGTCAGGTTGTGAGTGGAAAGATTGTGGTCTAATTTCCAAAGGCAATCTGAGACAAAAGTCTAACTTTACGACTTTTCGTATTCACAGAGGTCATTTACATGTTGTATCTTTCCAAAATGTCAGTGTTACTCTCTGGCTTGGGCAAATGTGTGATAAATGGTAGAGGAGGTCATGGAAATCAGTTTGGGCAGGGAAAGGGCTGTGGCCAGACACTGCATCGCATTCCAGAAAAGTTTGCACCTTTGCATTGTGGTACAGGCAGTTCACAATTTACGCTCCCCTCAGTGTTGACTGCAGTGTTACACCACACTCACTGCTGACTGTAGTGTTACGCCAAACATTTGTGTAGCTCTATAGTCAATAATGAGCCGATAGGTCAAATAGGACCGGTGATGGTGTGGGTAGAAGGCTGTTCAGTTCTGTGAGTAGAAGGTGTCTTAGTGATATGTACAACTGTTACGAGTGGTCTGGGTAGAAGCTGTCTCTTGTGCAAGTAGTGGTAAGGATAGAGGCTGTCTCGAGCAGGCTGTGGTAAGGTTAGAAGCTGTCTCTTATGCAAGTGGTGGTCTGGATACAAGCTGTCTCTTTGCAGGTGGTGGTAAGGATAGAAGCTGTCTCTTGTGCAAATGGTGATCTAGTTAGATGCTGTGTCTTATGCAAGTGGTGGTAAGAGTAGAAGCGGTCTCTTGTGCAAGTGGTGGTAAAGGTAGAAGCTGTCTCTTGCGCAGGTGGTGGTAAGGGTAGATGCTGTCTCTTGTGCAGGTGGTGGTAAAGAAGCTGTCTCTTGTGCAGGTGGTGGTAAGGGTAGAAGCTGTCTCTTCTGCAAGTCGTGGTCTAGTTAGAAGCAGTTTTTTTGCGCAAGTGGTGGTAAGGGCCGAAGCTGGCCACGGGTTTCCTTATAAGGTGGCTCAAAGTAAAGGTAGAAGCTGTCGCCTGCGCAAGTGGTGGTAAGGGTGCAAGTGGTGGTCTGAGTAGAAGCTGTCTCTTGCGCAAGTGGTGGTAAGGGTAGAAGTTGTCTCTTTTGCAAGAGGTGGCCGGGGTAGAAGCTGTCTCTTGCACACGTGGTGGTCTGGGTAGAAGCTGTCTCTTGTGCAGGTGGTGGTAAGAGTAGAAGCGGTCTCTTGTGCAAGTGGTGGTAAAGGTAGAAGCTGTCTCTTGTGCAGGTGGTGGTAAGGGTAGATGCTGTCTCTTGTGCAGGTGGTGGTAAAGGTAGAAGCTGTCTCTTGTGCAGGTGGTGGTAAGGTTAGAAGCTAGCTCTTGTGCAGGTGGTGGTAAGGGTAGAAGCTGTCTCTTCTGCAAGTCGTGGTCTAGTTAGAAGCTGTCTCTTGCGCAAGTGGTGGTAAGGGCCGAAGCTGGCCACGGGTTTCCTTATAAGGTGGCTCAAAGTAAAGGTAGAAGCTGTCGCCTGCGCAAGTGGTGGTAAGGGTGCAAGTGGTGGTCTGGGTAGAAGCTGTCTCTTGCGCAAGTGGTGGAAAGGGTAGAAGTTGTCTCTTTTGCAAGAGGTGGCCTGGGTAGAAGCTGTCTCTTGCACAAGTGGTGGTCTGGGTAGAAGCTGTCTCTTGTGCAGGTGGTGGTCGGGGTACAATCTGTCTTTTGTGCAGGTGGTGGTAAGGATAGAAGCTGTCTCTTGTGCAAGTGGTGGGAAGGGTAGAGGCTGTCTCTTGTGCAGGTGGTGGTAAGGGTAGAAGCTGTCTCTTGTGCAAGTGGTGATCTAGTTAGAAGCTGTCTCCTATGCAAGTGGTGGTCTGGGTAGAAGATGTCTCTTGTGCAGGTGGTGGTAAGGGTAGAAGCTGTCTCTTGTGCAAGTGGTGGTAAAGGTAGAAGCTGTCTCCTGTGCAGGTGGTGGTAAAGGTAGAAGCTGTCTCTTGTGGAGGTGGTGGTAAGGGTAGGAGCTGTCTCTTGTGCGGGTGGTGGTAAGGGTAGAAGCTGTCTCTTGTGCAAGTGGTGGTCTAGTTAGAAGCTGTCTCTTGTGCAGGTGGTGGTAAGGGTAGAAGCTGTCACTTGTAGAAGTGGTGGTAAGGGTAGAAGCTGTCTGTTGTGTGGGTGGTAGTCTGGGTAGAAGCTGTCTCTTGCCTAGGTGGTGGTAAGTGTGGAAGCTGTCTCTTGTGCAAATAGTGGTAAGAGTAGAAGCTGTCTCTTGCGCAGGTGGTGGTAAGGGTAGAAGCTGTCTCCTGCGCAGGTGATGGTAAGGGTAGAAACAGTCTCTCGCGCAAGTGGTGGTAAGGGTAGAAGCTGCGCAAGTGGTGGTAAAGGTAGAAGCTGTCTCTTGCGCCAGTGGTGGTAAGGGTAGAAGCTGTCACTTGCAAGTGGTGGTAAGGGTAGAAGCTGTCTCTTGCACAAGTGGTGGTCTGGGTAGGAACCGTCTCTTGCGCAAGTGGTGGTAAAGGTAGAAGCTGTCTCCTGCGCAAGTGGTGGTAAGGGTAGAAGCTGTCTCTTACGCAAGTGGTGGTAAGGGTAGAAGCTGTCTCTTGTGCAAGTGGTGGTCTGGGTAGAAGCTGTCTCTTGCGCAAGTGGTGGTAAGGGTGCAAGTGGTGGTCTGGGTAGAAGCTGTCTCTTATGCAAGTGGTGGTAAGGGTACAAGTTGTCTCTTGTGCAAGTGGTAGTCTGGGTAGAAGCTGTCTCTTGCACAAGTGGTGGTCTACGTAGAAGCTGTCTCTTGCACAAGTGGTGGTCTGGGTAGATCTGTCTCTTGCGCACTTGGTGGTAAGGGTAGAAGCAGTCTTGCGCAAGTGATGGTGAGGGTAGAAGCTGTCTCTTGCACAAGTGGCGGTAAGGGTAGAAGCTGTCTCTTGCTCAAGCGGTGGTCGGGGTAGAAGCTGTCTCTTGCACAAGTGGTGGTAAATATAGAAGCTGTCTCCTGCGCAAGTGGTGGTAAGGGTAGAAGCAGTCTCTTGCGCAAGTGGTGGTAAGGGTAGAAGCTTTCTCTTGTGCAAGTGGTGGTCTGGGTAGAAGCTGTCTCTTGCACAAGTGGTGGTAAGAGTAGAACCTGTCTCTTGTGCAAGTGGTGGTCTGGGTAGAAGCTGTCTCTTGCACCAGTGGTGGTAAGGGTAGAAGCTGTCTCTTTGCAAGTTGTGGTAAGGGTAGAAGCTGTCTCTTGCACAAGTGGTGGTCTGGGTAGAAACCATCTCTTGCACAAGTGATGGTAAGGGTAGAAGCTGCGCAAGTGGTGGTAAAGGTAGAAGCTGTCTCTTGCGCCAGTGGTGGTAAGGGTAGAAGCTGTCACTTGCAAGTGGTGGTAAGGGTAGAAGCTGTCTCTTGCACAAGTGGTGGTCTGGGTAGGAACCGTCTCTTGCGCAAGTGGTGGTAAAGGTAGAAGCTGTCTCCTGCGCAAGTGGTGGTAAGGGTAGAAGCTGTCTCTTACGCAAGTGGTGGTAAGGGTAGAAGCTGTCTCTTGTGCAAGTGGTGGTCTGGGTAGAAGCTGTCTCTTGCGCAAGTGGTGGTAAGGGTGCAAGTGGTGGTCTGGGTAGAAGCTGTCTCTTATGCAAGTGGTGGTAAGGGTACAAGTTGTCTCTTGTGCAAGTGGTAGTCTGGGTAGAAGCTGTCTCTTGCACAAGTGGTGGTCTACGTAGAAGCTGTCTCTTGCACAAGTGGTGGTCTGGGTAGAACTGTCTCTTGCGCACTTGGTGGTAAGGGTAGAAGCAGTCTTGCGCAAGTGATGGTGAGGGTAGAAGCTGTCTCTTGCACAAGTGGCGGTAAGGGTAGAAGCTGTCTCTTGCTCAAGCGGTGGTCGGGGTAGAAGCTGTCTCTTGCACAAGTGGTGGTAAATATAGAAGCTGTCTCCTGCGCAAGTGGTGGTAAGGGTAGAAGCAGTCTCTTGCGCAAGTGGTGGTAAGGGTAGAAGCTTTCTCTTGTGCAAGTGGTGGTCTGGGTAGAAGCTGTCTCTTGCACAAGTGGTGGTAAGAGTAGAACCTGTCTCTTGTGCAAGTGGTGGTCTGGGTAGAAGCTGTCTCTTGCACCAGTGGTGGTAAGGGTAGAAGCTGTCTCTTTGCAAGTTGTGGTAAGGGTAGAAGCTGTCTCTTGCACAAGTGGTGGTCTGGGTAGAAACCATCTCTTGCGCAAGTGATGGTAAAGGTAGAAGCTGCCTCCTGCGCAAGTGGTGGTAAGGGTAGAAGCTGTCTCTTACGCAAGCGGTGGTAAGGGTAGAAGCTGTTTCTTGTGCAAGTGGTGGTCTGGGTAGAAGCTGTCTCTTACGCAAGTGGTGGTAAGGGTAAAAGTTGTCTCTTGTGCAAGTGGTGGTCTAGGTAGAAGCTGTCTCTTGCACAAGTGGTGGTCTGGGTAGAAGCTGTCTCTTGTGCAGGTGGTGGTCGGGGTACAAGCTGTCTCTTGTGCAGGTGGTGGTAAGGGTAGAGGCTGTCTCTTATGCAGGTGGTTGTAAGGGTAGAAGCTGTCTCTTGTGCAAGTGGTGATCTAGTTAGAAGCTGTCTCTTATGCAAGTGGTGGTCTGGGTAGAAGATGTCTCTTGTGCAGGTGGTGGTAAGGGTAGAAGCTGTCTCTTGTGCAAGTGGTGGTAAAGGTTGAAGCTGTCTCTTGTGCAGGTGGTGGTAAAGGTAGAAGCTGTCTCTTGTGGAGGTGGTGGTATGGAGGTGGTGGTAAGGGTAGAAGCTGTCTATTGTGCAGGTGGTGGTAAGGGTAGAAGCTGTCTCTTGTGCAAGTGGTGGTCTAGTTAGAAGCTGTCTCTTGTGCTGGTGGTGGTAAGGGTAGAAGCTGTCACTTATACAAGTGGTGGTAAGGGTAGAAGCTGTCTGTTGTGTGGGTGGTAGTCTGGGTAGAAGCTGTCTCTTGCCTAGGTGGTGGTAAGTGTAGAAGCAGTCTCGTGCAAATAGTGGTAAGAGTAGAAGCTGTCTCTTGTGCAGGTGGTGGTCTGGGTAGAAGCTGTCTCCTGTGCAGGTGGTGGTAAGGGTAGAAGCAGTCTCTTGCGCAAGTGGTGGTAAGGGTAGAAGCTGCGCAAGTGGTGGTAAAGGTAGAAGCTGTCTCTTGCGCCAGTGGTGGTAAGGGTAGAAGCTGTCTCTTGCAAGTGGTGGTAAGGGTAGAAGCTGTCTCTTGCACAAGTGGTGGTCTGGGTAGGAACCGTCTCTTGCGCAAGTGGTGGTAAAGGTAGAAGCTGTCTCCTGCGCAAGTGGTGGTAAGGGTAGAAGCTGTCTCTTACGCAAGTGGTGGTAAGGGTAGAAGCTGTCTCTTGTGCAAGTGGTGATCTGGGTAGAAGCTGTCTCTTGTGCAAGTGGTGGTAAGGGTGCAAGTGGTGGTCTGGGTAGAAGTTGTCTCTTACACCAGTGGTGGTAAGGGTAGAAGCTGTCTCTTGCACAAGTGGTGGTCTGGGTAGAAGCTGCCTCCTGCGCAAGTGGTGGTAAGGGTAGAAGCTGTCTCTTACGCAAGTGGTGGTAAGGGTAGAAGCTGTCTCTTGTGCAAGTGGTGGTCTGGGTAGAAGCTGTCTCTTACGCAAGTGGTGGTAAGGGTAGAAGTTGTCTCTTGTGCAAGTGGTGGTCTAGGTAGAAGCTGTCTCTTGCACAAGTGGTGGTCTGGGTAGAAGCTGTCTCTTGCACAGGTTGTGGTAAGGGTAGAAGCAGTCTCTTGTGCAAGTGGTGGTAAGGGTAGAAGATGTCTCTTGCGCAAGTGGTGGTAAGGATAGAAGTTGTCTCTTTTGCAAGTGGTGGCCTGGGTAGAAGCTGTCTCCTGCACAAGTGGTGGTCTGGGTAGAAATAATCTCTTGCAGAAGTGGTGGTAAAGGTAGAAGCTGCCTCCTGCGCAAGTGGTGGTAAGGGTAGAAGCTGTCACTTACGCAAGTGGTGGTAAGGGTAGAAGCTGTCTCTTGTGCAAGTGGTGGTCTGGGTAGAAGCTGTCTCTTGCGTAAGTGGTGGTAAGGGTGCAAGTGGTGGTCTGGGTAGAAGCTGCCTCTTACGCAAGTGGTGGTAAGGGTCGAAGTTGTCTCTTGTGCAAGTGGTGGTCTAGGTAGAAGCTGTCTCTTGCACAAGTGGTGGTCTGGGTAGAAGCTGTCTCTTGCACAGGTGGCGGTAAGGGTAGAAGCAGTCTCTTGCGCAAGTGGTGGTAAGGGTAGAAGCTGTCTCTTGCGCAAGTGGTAGTAAGGGGAGAAGCTGTCTCTTGCACAAGTGTTGGTAGGAATAAAATCTGTCTCTTGCTCAAAAGGTGGTCGGGGTAGAAGCTGTCTCTTGCACAAGTGGTGGTAAATGTAGAAGCTGTCTCCTGCGCAAGTGGTGGTAAGGGAAGAAGCTGTCTTTTGCGCAAGTGGTGGTAAGGGTAGAAGCTTTCTTTTGTGCAAGTGGTGGTCTGGGTAGAAGCTGTCTCTTGCGCAAGTGGTGGTAAGGCTAGAAACTGTCTCTTGTGCAAGTGGTGGTCTAGGTATAAGCTGTCTATTGCGCCAGTGGTAGTGAGGGTAGAAGCTGTCTCTTGCAAGGGGTGTTAAGGGTAGAAGCTGTCTCTTGCACAAGTGGTGGGTTGGGTAGAAACTGTCTCTTGCGCAAGTGGTGGTAAAGGTAGAAGCTGTCTCCTGCGTAAGTGGTGGTAAGGGTAGAAGCTGTCTCTTACGCAAGTGGTGGTAAGGGTAGAAGCTCTCTCTTGTGCAAGTGGTGGTCTGGGTGGGTAGAAGCTGTCTCTTGTGCAAGTGGTGGTAAGGGTGCAAGTGGTGGTCTGGGTAGAAGCTGTCTCTTACGTAAGTGGTGGTAAGGGTAGAAGTTGTCTCTTGTGCAAGTCGTGGTCTGGGTAGAAGCTGTCTCTTGCAAAAGTGGTGGTCTAGGTAGAAGCTGTCTCTTGCACAAGTGGTAGTAAGGGTAGAAGCTGTCTCTTGCACAAGTGGTGGTAAGGGTAGAAGCTGCGCAAGTGATTGCAAGGGTAGAAGCAGTCTCTTGCGCAAGTGGTGATAAGGGTAGAGGCTGTCTCTTGCTCAAGCGGTGGTTGGGGTAGAAGCTGTCTCTTTCACAAGTGGTGGTAAATGTATAATCTGTCTCCTGCGCAAGTGGTGGTAAGGGTAGAAGCTGTCTCTTGCGCAAGTGGTGGTAAGGGTAGAAGCTTTCTCTTGTCAATTGGTGGTCTGGGTAGAAGCTGTCTCTTGTACAAGTGGTGATCTGAGTAGAAGCTGACTCTTGTGCAGGTGGTGGTAAGGGTAGAAGCTGTCTCTTGTGCAAGTGGTGGTCTGGGTAGAAGCTGTCTCTTGTGCAAGTGGTGGTAAGGGTGCAAGTGGTGGTCTGGGTAGAAGCTGTCTCTTTCGCAAGTGGTGGTAAGGGTAGAAGCTGTCTCTTGCGCAAGTGGTGGTAAGGATGGAAGCTTTCTCTTGTGCAAGTGGTGGTCTGGGTAGAAGCTGTCTCTTGCGCAAGTGGTGGTAAGGGTAGAAACTGTCTCTTGTGCAAGTAGTGGTCTGGGTAGAAGCTGTCTCTTGTGCAAGTGGTGATCTGAGTAGAAGCTGACTCTTGTGCAGGTGGTGGTAAGGGTAGAAGCCGTCTCTTGTGCTAGTGGTGGTAAAGGTAGACACTGTCTCTTGTGCAGGTGGTGGTAAGGGTAGAAGCTGTCTCTTGCACAAGTGGTGGTAAATGTAGTAGCTGTCTCCTGCGCAAGTGGTGGTAAGGGTAGAAGCTGTCTTTTGCGCAAGTGGTGGTAAGGGTAGAAGCTTTCTCTTGTGCAAGTGGTGGTCTGGGTAGAAGCTGTCACTTGCGCAAGTGGTGGTAAGGGTAGAAACTGTCTCTTGTGCAAGTGGTGGTCTGGGTAGAAGCTATCTCTTGTGCAAGTGGTGATCTGAGTAGAAGCTGACTCTTGTGCAGGTGGTGGTAAGGGTAGAAGCTGTCTCTTGTGCTAGTGGTGGTAAAGGTAGACACTGTCTCTTGTGCAGGTGGTGGTAAGGGTAGAAGCTGTCTCTTGTGCAGGTGGTTGTAAGGGTAGAAGCTGTCTCTTGCACAAGGGGTAGTAAGGGTAGAAGCTGTCTCTTGCACAAGTGGTGGTAAGGGTAGAAGCTGCGCAAGTGATGGTAAGGGTAGAAGCAGTCTCTTGCGCAAGTGGTGGTAAGGGTAAAAGCTGTCTCTTGCTCAAGCGGTGGTTGGGGTAGAAGCTGTCTCTTGCACAAGTGGTGGTAAATGTAGAATCTGTCTCCTGCGCAAGTGGTGGTAAGGGTAGAAGCTGTCTCTTGCGCAAGTGGTGGTAAGGGTAGAAGCTTTCTCTTGTCAAGTGGTGGTCTGGGTAGAAGCTGTCTCTTGCGCAAGTGGTGGTAAGGGTGGAAACTCTCTTGCACAAGTGGTGGTCTGGGTAGGAACCGTCTCTTGCGCAAGTGGTGGTAAAGGTAGAAGCTGTCTCCTGCGCAAGTGGTGGTAAGGGTATAAGCTGTCTCTTACGCAAGTGGTGGTAAGGGTAGAAGCTGTCTCTTGTGCAAGTGGTGGTCTGGGTAGAAGCTGTCTCTTGCGCAAGTGGTGGTAAGGGTGCAAGTGGTGGTCTGGGTAGAAGCTGTCTCTTATGCAAGTGGTGGTAAGGGTACAAGTTGTCTCTTGTGCAAGTGGTGGTCTGGGTAGAAGCTGTCTCTTGCACAAGTGGTGGTCTACGTAGAAGCTGTCTCTTGCACAAGTGGTGGTCTGGGTAGAACTGTCTCTTGCGCACTTGGTGGTAAGGGTAGAAGCAGTCTTGCGCAAGTGATGGTGAGGGTAGAAGCTGTCTCTTGCACAAGTGGCGGTAAGGGTAGAAGCTGTCTCTTGCTCAAGCGGTGGTCGGGGTAGAAGCTGTCTCTTGCACAAGTGGTGGTAAATATAGAAGCTGTCTCCTGCGCAAGTGGTGGTAAGGGTAGAAGCAGTCTCTTGCGCAAGTGGTGGTAAGGGTAGAAGCTTTCTCTTGTGCAAGTGGTGGTCTGGGTAGAAGCTGTCTCTTGCACAAGTGGTGGTAAGAGTAGAACCTGTCTCTTGTGCAAGTGGTGGTCTGGGTAGAAGCTGTCTCTTGCACCAGTGGTGGTAAGGGTAGAAGCTGTCTCTTTGCAAGTTGTGGTAAGGGTAGAAGCTGTCTCTTGCACAAGTGGTGGTCTGGGTAGAAACCATCTCTTGCGCAAGTGATGGTAAAGGTAGAAGCTGCCTCCTGCGCAAGTGGTGGTAAGGGTAGAAGCTGTCTCTTACGCAAGCGGTGGTAAGGGTAGAAGCTGTCTCTTGTGCAAGTGGTGGTCTGGGTAGAAGCTGTCTCTTACGCAAGTGGTGGTAAGGGTAAAAGTTGTCTCTTGTGCAAGTGGTGGTCTAGGTAGAAGCTGTCTCTTGCACAAGTGGTGGTCTGGGTAGAAGCTGTCTCTTGTGCAGGTGGTGGTCGGGGTACAAGCTGTCTCTTGTGCAGGTGGTGGTAAGGATAGAAGCTGTCTCTCGTGCAAGTGGTGGGAAGGGTAGAGGCTGTCTCTTATGCAGGTGGTTGTAAGGGTAGAAGCTGTCTCTTGTGCAAGTGGTGATCTAGTTAGAAGCTGTCTCTTATGCAAGTGGTGGTCTGGGTAGAAGATGTCTCTTGTGCAGGTGGTGGTAAGGGTAGAAGCTGTCTCTTGTGCAAGTGGTGGTAAAGGTTGAAGCTGTCTCTTGTGCAGGTGGTGGTAAAGGTAGAAGCTGTCTCTTGTGGAGGTGGTGGTATGGAGGTGGTGGTAAGGGTAGAAGCTGTCTATTGTGCAGGTGGTGGTAAGGGTAGAAGCTGTCTCTTGTGCAAGTGGTGGTCTAGTTAGAAGCTGTCTCTTGTGCTGGTGGTGGTAAGGGTAGAAGCTGTCACTTATACAAGTGGTGGTAAGGGTAGAAGCTGTCTGTTGTGTGGGTGGTAGTCTGGGTAGAAGCTGTCTCTTGCCTAGGTGGTGGTAAGTGTAGAAGCAGTCTCGTGCAAATAGTGGTAAGAGTAGAAGCTGTCTCTTGTGCAGGTGGTGGTCTGGGTAGAAGCTGTCTCCTGTGCAGGTGGTGGTAAGGGTAGAAGCAGTCTCTTGCGCAAGTGGTGGTAAGGGTAGAAGCTGCGCAAGTGGTGGTAAAGGTAGAAGCTGTCTCTTGCGCCAGTGGTTGTAAGGGTAGAAGCTGTCTCTTGCAAGTGGTGGTAAGGGTAGAAGCTGTCTCTTGCACAAGTGGTGGTCTGGGTAGGAACCGTCTCTTGCGCAAGTGGTGGTAAAGGTAGAAGCTGTCTCCTGCGCAAGTGGTGGTAAGGGTAGAAGCTGTCTCTTACGCAAGTGGTGGTAAGGGTAGAAGCTGTCTCTTGTGCAAGTGGTGATCTGGGTAGAAGCTGTCTCTTGCGCAAGTGGTGGTAAGGGTGCAAGTGGTGGTCTGGGTAGAAGTTGTCTCTTACACCAGTGGTGGTAAGGGTAGAAGCTGTCTCTTGCACAAGTGGTGGTCTGGGTAGAAGCTGCCTCCTGCGCAAGTGGTGGTAAGGGTAGAAGCTGTCTCTTACGCAAGTGGTGGTAAGGGTAGAAGCTGTCTCTTGTGCAAGTGGTGGTCTGGGTAGAAGCTGTCTCTTACGCAAGTGGTGGTAAGGGTAGAAGTTGTCTCTTGTGCAAGTGGTGGTCTAGGTAGAAGCTGTCTCTTGCACAAGTGGTGGTCTGGGTAGAAGCTGTCTCTTGCACAGGTTGTGGTAAGGGTAGAAGCAGTCTCTTGTGCAAGTGGTGGTAAGGGTAGAAGCTGTCTCTTGCGCAAGTGGTGGTAAGGATAGAAGTTGTCTCTTTTGCAAGTGGTGGCCTGGGTAGAAGCAGTCTCCTGCACAAGTGGTGGTCTGGGTAGAAATAATCTCTTGCAGAAGTGGTGGTAAAGGTAGAAGCTGCCTCCTGCGCAAGTGGTGGTAAGGGTAGAAGCTGTCACTTACGCAAGTGGTGGTAAGGGTAGAAGCTGTCTCTTGTGCAAGTGGTGGTCTGGGTAGAAGCTGTCTCTTGCGTAAGTGGTGGTAAGGGTGCAAGTGGTGGTCTGGGTAGAAGCTGCCTCTTACGCAAGTGGTGGTAAGGGTCGAAGTTGTCTCTTGTGCAAGTGGTGGTCTAGGTAGAAGCTGTCTCTTGCACAAGTGGTGGTCTGGGTAGAAGCTGTCTCTTGCACAGGTGGCGGTAAGGGTAGAAGCAGTCTCTTGCGCAAGTGGTGGTAAGGGTAGAAGCTGTCTCTTGCGCAAGTGGTAGTAAGGGGAGAAGCTGTCTCTTGCACAAGTGTTGGTAGGAATAAAATCTGTCTCTTGCTCAAAAGGTGGTCGGGGTAGAAGCTGTCTCTTGCACAAGTGGTGGTAAATGTAGAAGCTGTCTCCTGCGCAAGTGGTGGTAAGGGAAGAAGCTGTCTTTTGCGCAAGTGGTGGTAAGGGTAGAAGCTTTCTTTTGTGCAAGTGGTGGTCTGGGTAGAAGCTGTCTCTTGCGCAAGTGGTGGTAAGGCTAGAAACTGTCTCTTGTGCAAGTGGTGGTCTAGGTATAAGCCGTCTATTGCGCCAGTGGTAGTGAGGGTAGAAGCTGTCTCTTGCAAGGGGTGGTAAGGGTAGAAGCTGTCTCTTGCACAAGTGGTGGGTTGGGTAGAAACTGTCTCTTGCGCAAGTGGTGGTAAAGGTAGAAGCTGTCTCCTGCGTAAGTGGTGGTAAGGGTAGAAGCTGTCTCTTACGCAAGTGGTGGTAAGGGTAGAAGCTCTCTCTTGGGCAAGTGGTGGTCTGGGTGGGTAGAAGCTGTCTCTTGTGCAAGTGGTGGTAAGGGTGCAAGTGGTGGTCTGGGTAGAAGCTGTCTCTTATGTAAGTGGTGGTAAGGGTAGAAGTTGTCTCTTGTGCAAGTCGTGGTCTGGGTAGAAGCTGTCTCTTGCAAAAGTGGTGGTCTAGGTAGAAGCTGTCTCTTGCACAAGTGGTAGTAAGGGTAGAAGCTGTCTCTTGCACAAGTGGTGGTAAGGGTAGAAGCTGCGCAAGTGATTGTAAGGGTAGAAGCAGTCTCTTGCGCAAGTGGTGATAAGGGTAGAGGCTGTCTCTTGCTCAAGCGGTGGTTGGGGTAGAAGCTGTCTCTTGCACAAGTGGTGGTAAATGTATAATCTGTCTTCTGTGCAAGTGGTGGTAAGGGTAGAAGCTGTCTCTTGCGCAAGTGGTGGTAAGGGTAGAAGCTTTCTCTTGTCAATTGGTGGTCTGGGTAGAAGCTGTCTCTTGTACAAGTGGTGATCTGAGTAGAAGCTGACTCTTGTGCAGGTGGTGGTAAGGGTAGAAGCTGTCTCTTGTGCAAGTGGTGGTCTGGGTAGAAGCTGTCTCTTGTGCAAGTGGTGGTAAGGGTGCAAGTGGTGGTCTGGGTAGAAGCTGTCTCTTTCGCAAGTGGTGGTAAGGGTAGAAGCTGTCTCTTGCGCAAGTGGTGGTAAGGATGGAAGCTTTCTCTTGTGCAAGTGGTGGTCTGGGTAGAAGCTGTCTCTTGCGCAAGTGGTGGTAAGGGTAGAAACTGTCTCTTGTGCAAGTAGTGGTCTGGGTAGAAGCTGTCTCTTGTGCAAGTGGTGATCTGAGTAGAAGCTGACTCTTGTGCAGGTGGTGGTAAGGGTAGACGCCGTCTCTTGTGCTAGTGGTGGTAAAGGTAGTCACTGTCTCTTGTGCAGGTGGTGGTAAGGGTAGAAGCTGTCTCTTGCACAAGTGGTGGTAAATGTAGTAGCTGTCTCCTGCGCAAGTGGTGGTAAGGGTAGAAGCTGTCTTTTGCGCAAGTGGTGGTAAGGGTAGAAGCTTTCTCTTGTGCAAGTGGTGGTCTGGGTAGAAGCTGTCACTTGCGCAAGTGGTGGTAAGGGTAGAAACTGTCTCTTGTGCAAGTGGTGGTCTGGGTAGAAGCTATCTCTTGTGCAAGTGGTGATCTGAGTAGAAGCTGACTCTTGTGCAGGTGGTGGTAAGGGTAGAAGCTGTCTCTTGTGCTAGTGGTGGTAAAGGTAGACACTGTCTCTTGTGCAGGTGGTGGTAAGGGTAGAAGCTGTCTCTTGTGCAGGTGGTTGTAAGGGTAGAAGCTGTCTCTTGCACAAGGGGTAGTAAGGGTAGAAGCTGTCTCTTGCACAAGTGGTGGTAAGGGTAGAAGCTGCGCAAGTGATGGTAAGGGTAGAAGCAGTCTCTTGCGCAAGTGGTGGTAAGGGTAAAAGCTGTCTCTTGCTCAAGCGGTGGTTGGGGTAGAAGCTGTCTCTTGCACAAGTGGTGGTAAATGTAGAATCTGTCTCCTGCGCAAGTGGTGGTAAGGGTAGAAGCTGTCTCTTGCGCAAGTGGTGGTAAGGGTAGAAGCTTTCTCTTGTCAAGTGGTGGTCTGGGTAGAAGCTGTCTCTTGCGCAAGTGGTGGTAAGGGTGGAAACTCTCTTGTGCAAGTGGTGGTCTGGGTAGAAGCTGTATCTTGTGCAAGTGGTGGTCTGGGTAGAAGCTGTCTCTTGTGCAAGTGGTGGTAAGGGTGCAAGTGGTGGTCTGGGTAGAAGCTGTCTCTTTCGCAAGTGGTGGTAAGGGTAGAAGCTGTCTTTTGCGCAAGTGGTGGTAAGGGTAGAAGCTTTCTCTTGTGCAAGTGGTGGTCTGGGTAGAAGCTGTCACTTGCGCAAGTGGTGGTAAGGGTAGAAACTGTCTCTTGTGCAAGTGGTGGTCTGGGTAGAAGCTATCTCTTGTGCAAGTGGTGATCTGAGCAGAAGCTGACTCTTGTGCAGGTGGTGGTAAGGGTAGAAGCTGTCTCTTGTGCTAGTGGTGGTAAAGGTAGACACTGTCTCTTGTGCAGGTGGTGGTAAGGGTAGAAGCTGTCTCTTGTGCAGGTGGTTGTAAGGGTAGAAGCTGTCTCTTGCACAAGGGGTAGTAAGGGTAGAAGCTGTCTCTTGCACAAGTGGTGGTAAGGGTAGAAGTTGCGCAAGTGATGGTAAGGGTAGAAGCAGTCTCTTGCGCAAGTGGTGGTAAGGGTAAAAGCTGTCTCTTGCTCAAGCGGTGGTTGGGGTAGAAGCTGTCTCTTGCACAAGTGGTGGTAAATGTAGAATCTGTCTCCTGCGCAAGTGGTGGTAAGGGTAGAAGCTGTCTCTTGCGCAAGTGGTGGTAAGGGTAGAAGCTTTCTCTTGTCAAGTGGTGGTCTGGGTAGAAGCTGTCTCTTGCGCAAGTGGTGGTAAGGGTGGAAACTCTCTTGTGCAAGTGGTGGTCTGGGTAGAAGCTGTATCTTGTGCAAGTGGTGGTCTGGGTAGAAGCTGTCTCTTGTGCAAGTGGTGGTAAGGGTGCAAGTGGTGGTCTGGGTAGAAGCTGTCTCTTTCGCAAGTGGTGGTAAGGGTAGAAGCTGTCTCTTGCGCAAGTGGTGGTAAGGGTGGAAGCTTTCTCTTGTGCAAGTGGTGGTCTGGGTAGAAGCTGTCTCTTGCGCAAGTGGTGGTAAGGGTAGAAACTGTCTCTTGTGCAAGTAGTGGTCTGGGTAGAAGCTGTCTCTCGTGCAAGTGGTGATCTGAGTAGAAACTGACTCTTGTGCAGGTGGTGGTAAGGGTAGAAGCTGTCTCTTGTGCTACTGGTGGTAAAGGAATACACTGTCTCTTGTGCAGGTGGTGGTAAGGGTAGAAGCTGTCTCTTGCACAAGTGGTGGTAAATGTAGTAGCTGTCTCCTGCGCAAGTGGTGGTAAGGGTAGAAGTTGTCTCTTGCGCAAGTGGTGGTAAGGGTAGAAGCTTTCTCTTGTGCAAGTGGTGGTCTGGGTAGAAGCTGTGACTTGCGCAAGTGGTGGTAAGGGTAGAAACTGTCTCTTGCACAAGTGGTGGTAAATGTAGTAGCTGTCTCCTGCGCAAGTGGTGGTAAGGGTAGAAGCTGTCTCTTGCGCAAGTGGTGGTAAGGGTAGAAGCTTTCTCTTGTGCAAGTGGTGGTAAGGGTAGAAGCTGTCTCTTGTGCTAGTGGTGGTAAAGGTAGACACTGTCTCTTGTGCAGGTGGTGGTAAGGGTAGAAGCTGTCTCTTGTGCAGGTGGTTGTAAGGGTAGAAGCTGTCTCTTGTGCAAGTGGTGGTCTGAGTAGAAGCTGACTCTTGTGCAGGTGTTGGTAAGGGTAGAAGCTGTATCTTGTGCAAGTGGTGGTAAAGGTAGAAGCTGTCTCTTGTGCAGTTGGTGGTAAGGCTAGAAGCTATCTCTTGTGCAAGTATGTGGTAAGGGTAAAAACTGTCTCTTGTGCAAGTGGTGGTAAGGGTAGAAGCTGTCTCTTGCGCAAGTGGTGGTCTGTGTAGAAGCTGACTCTTGTGCAGGTGGTGGTAAGAGTAGAAACTGTCTCTTGTGCAAGTGGTGGTAAAGGTAGAAGCTGTCTCTTGTGCAGGTGGTGGTAAGGATAGAAGCTGTCTATTTTGCAGGTGGTGCTAAGGGTAGAAGCTGCCTGTTGTGCAAGTGGTGGTCTGGGTAAAAGCTGGCTCTTGCGTGGGTGGTGGTAAGGGTAGAAGCTGTCTCTTGAGCAAGTAGTGGTAAGAGTAGAAGTTGTCTCTTACGCCGGTGGTGGTAAGGGTAGAAGCTGTCTCTTGCAAAAGTAGTGCTAAGAGTAGAAGCTGTCTCTTGCACAAGTGGTGGTCTGGGTAGAAGCTGTCTCTTGGGCAGGTGGTAGTAAGGGTAGAAGCAGTGTCTTGCACAAGTGGTGGTAAGGGTAGAAGCTGTCTCTTGCGCAAGTGGTGGGAAGAGTAGAAGCTGTCTCTTGTGCAATTGGTGGTAAGGGTAGAAGCTGCGCAAGTGGTGGTAAGGGTAGAAGCTGTCTCTTGCACAAGTGGTGCTAAGGGTAGAAGCTGTCTCATGCAAGTGGTGGTAAGGGTAGAAGCTGTCTCTTGCACAAGTGGTGGTCTGGGTAGAAGCTGTCTCTTGCACAAGTTGTGGTAAAGGTAGAAGCTGTCTCCTGTGCAAGTGGTGGTAAGGGTAGAAGCTGTCTCTTGTGCAAGTGGTGGTCTGGGTAGAAGCTGTCTCTTGCGCAAGTGGTGGTAAGGGTGCAAGTGGTAGTCTGGGTAGAAGCTGTCTCTTGCGCAAGTGGTGGTAAGGGTAGAAGTTGTCTCTTTTGCAAGTGGTGGTCTGGTTAGAAGCTGTCTCTTGCACAAGTGGTGGTCTGGGTAGAAGCTGTCTCTTGCACAAGTGGTGGTCTGGGTAGAAGCTGTCTCTTGCACAGGTGGTGGTAAGGGTAGAAGCAGTATCTTGCGCAAGTGGTGGTAAGGGTCGAAGCTGTCTCTTGAGCAAGTGGTGGTAAGGGTAGAAGCTGTCTCTTGTACAAGTGGTGGTAAGGGTAGAATCTGCACAAGTGGTGGTAAGGGTAGAAGCTGTCTCTTGCGCAACTGGTGGTAAAGGTAGAAGCTGTCTCTTGCACAAGTGGTGGTCGGGGTAGAAGCGGTCTTGTGCACAAGTGGTGGTAAGTGTAGAACCTGTCTCCTGCTCAAGTGGTGGTAAGGGTAGAAGCTGTCTCTTGCGCAAGTGGTGGTAAGGGTAGAAGCTTTCTCTTGTGCAAGTGGTGGTCTGGGTAGAAGCTGTCTCTTGCGCAATTGGTGGTAAGGGCCGAAGCTGGCCCCGGGTTTCCTTATAAGGTGGCTCAAAGTAATGAAGCATAGCGCTATGAAGTGGCTGATAAAGCACTTTACCAGTCATCACTGCTAGAGTCACAAGAAGCATGGCCAGGGACAGGAGCAGCTTCATTGTGACCTCTGATGACCTCTGGTGACCTCTGATGACGTCTAGTGACCACTGGTGACCTCTGACGGTGACCTCTGATGACCTCTCAAGTCAATCTCTGTAAAAGAAAAGTACAGATAAAAGCTGTGCAAACCCTTAAATTAAGAGAACTTAGAGAGCCCCACACGGCCCTGAAACCCACAGTCCCACACATGGCCCTAAAACCCACAGCCCCACACATGACCCTGAAACCCACAACCCCACACACAGTCCTGAAACCACAGCCACACACTGCCCTGAAATCCACAGCCCCTCACGCAGCCCTGAAACCACAGCCACACACAACCCTGAACCCCACAGCCCCACACATGACCCTAAAACCAACAGTCCCACACACGACCCTGAAACCCACAGACCTCACACGAACCTGAAACCCACAGTCCCACACATGGCCCTAAAACCCACAGCCCCACACATGACCCTGAAACCCACAACCCCACACACAGTCCTGAAACCACAGCCACACACAACCCTGAACCCCACAGCCCCACACATGACCCTAAAACCCACAGTCCCACACACGACCCTGAAACTCACAGACCTCACACGACCCTGAAACCTACAGCCACGGGAAGACCCTTAGCAATGACCCTTAGCCATGGCAAGACCCTCAGCCACGGGAAGGCCCTCAGCCATGGGAAGACATTCAGCCACGCAAAGACCCTCAGCAATGACCTTCAGCCACAGGAAGTCCCTCAGCCTCCGGAAGTCCCTGAGCCACGGGAAGATCCTCATCCACGGGAAGACACTCAGCAATGACCCTCGGCCACAGGAAGATCCTCGGCCTCAGGAAGACCCTCGGCCACAGGAAGACCCTCAGCCCTGGGAAGACCCTCAGCAATGACCCTCAGCCACAGGAAAACCCTCAACCATGGGAAGACCCTCAGCCACAGGAACATCCTTAGCCATGGAAAGACCCTCAGCCATGGGAAGACCCTCAGGCACGGGAAGACCCTCAGCCACAGGAAAGCCATCAGTCACAGGAACATCCTTGGCCATGGGAAGGCCCTCAGCCATGGGAAGAGCCTCAGCCACAGAAAGACCCTCAGCCAGGGGAAGACCCTCAACCACGGGAGACCATCAGCCGTGGGAAGACCCTCAGGCATGGGGAGACCCTCAGCCACGGTGTGGAAAAGTAAATTTTGCCATGTTGTATGTGCCTACGTGTTCCCCATCCTATGTTATATGTGCATGATCAATATGCATATGTATTCCCCTCTGATCGATTAAAGACGCAATTATAGTTGTGTCCATCTCTAGTATGCCAGTTTCCAGTCTTCATGAAAGCAACGAATATTAGGCCTATGTAACCCTACGTTGCCACGTTTTACAATGTGCATGTTAATTCATTGAATTGTCCCCGTTTCTAGGCCTCAAAAGGGCCCGGACTCAGATTCAGCTCCTGTTTCCTGAACCCTCTCCGAGGAGCGATACAGCCCCCACCTGCATCACTGACCCTTCACTTACTTCATGCCTCGCAGTGCCCGGCCCGGCCTGGCTCTGCCTCTCAGTCTGCCAAGAGTATGTTATGTTTCTAGTTATCAGTCCAGCCCTCCTTCTCTGCATTCCTAAGCTACTGAATCGCATCAATAGTTTCCGTCATGGTCTAGCCTTTATGTCTCCATGTAAGAGAAATACTGTATTAATATTCATAGAATATTCTTCGCACACGCACTACATGTAGAATAATGCATGCACCAGTCTTAATGTCTGTTACCCTTTACCCTGATAACTTTTGGATTCTATCAACATGTACTCTAAACACCAGATACTAGATATGCCTGGGTACATGTCGCTCTGACACTCCAGACTTTAGTCTCCTCTTCTAGCGCAGAAGTCATAGCCCCCAGTTCTCCCTGGTAACACGTCATTGCCAGTTTGCGCGCACCACTAGGTTAGAGGTCCCATCTGCTCAGGTAGCCCCCTCCATGTTTCCGCCCCGTTTATGACATATTCTGTTACGCTTGCATCACATGTCTATGTATACGCCCTGTACACGCCTTCTTGTTACATCATTTTACCCTTATCTTTCGCGACTGCTACAAACCACGCCTACTGCTACGCCTACTATATTGAATGTAATGTATTTGTTTTGGTATATATACTAATGTTTTGTTACTGAAAGCCAGCCTTATTCCTGCCCCCGGCAGCTGCCATCCCATTCCCATGCAGGCTGTCCTGTTCCTGTCCTGTTATGCCTGATTAAAGCCTGTAGACTCCAGCTACCTCGAATCTTGACTCTTATTTATTGAGCTACCTGTTTATTGATTATTCTGAAAAATAGATCCGGTAATTAATTATTTATTTACCACAACGGGAAGACCCTCAGCCACAGGAAGGCCCTCAGCAATGACCCTCAGCGACAGAAAGACTCTCAGCCATGGTAAGACCCTCAGTCATGAGAAGACCCTCAGCCATGAGAAGACCTTCAGCAATGGCCCTCAGACAGAGAAATACCCTCAGCCAGGGGAAGACCATCAGCCATGGGAAGACCCTCAGCCACAGGAACATCCTTTGCCACAGAAAGACCCTCAGCCATGGGAAGACCCTCAGCCACAGGAGGCCCTCTGCCACACTTCCATCCTTAGCCTTGGGAAGGCCCTCACTCACGGGAAGACCCTCAGCCATGGAAAGACCCTCAGCCACGGGAAGGCCCTCAGCTACAGGAAGGCACTCAGCCATGGAAAGACCCTCAGCCATGGGAAGACCCTCAACCACGGGAGACCATCAGCCGTGGGAAGACCCTCAGCCACGGGGAGACCCTCAGCCACGGGAAGACCCTCAGCCACAGGAAGACCCTCAGCAATGACCCTCAGTGACAGGATGACTCTCAGCCATGGTAAGACTCTCAGCCACGGGAAGACCCTCAGCCATGGGAAGACCCTCAGCAATGACCCTCAGACAGAGAAAGACCCTCAGCCAGATGAAGACCATCAGCCATGGGAAGACCTTCAGCCACAGGAACATCCTTAGCCACTGAAAGACCCTCAGCCACAGTATGGCCCTCAGCCATGGGAAGACCGTCAGCCACAGTTAGACCCTCAGCCATGGGAAGACCCTCAACCCCACGAGGCCCTCTGCCACAGGACCATCCTTAGCCATGGGAAGGCCCTCTGTCACAGGAAGACCCTCAGCCATGGAAAGACCCTCAGCTACAGAAAGGCCCTCAGCCACAGGAAGGTCTCCAGCCACAGGAAAACCCTCAGCCAAGGGAAGACTCTCAGCCATGGGAAGACCCTCAGCCATGGGAAGACCCTCAGCCACGGGAAGACCCTCAGCCATGGGAAGACCCTCAGCCATGGGAAGGCCTTCAGCCACGGGAAGACAGTCAGCCACAGGAATGCCCTCAGCCACGCGAAGTCCCTCAGCAACGAACTGCAGGCACAGGAACATCCTTAGCCACGGAAAGACCCTCAGCAACCGGAAGGCCCTCAGCAGCGGGAAGACCCTCAGCAACGACCCTCAGCCACAGGAAGGTCCTCAGCCACGGGAACACCCTTAGCCATGGGAAGACCCTCAGCTGCAAGAAGTCCCTCAGCCACAGGAAGATCATCAGCGACGGGAAAACCCTCAGCCATGGGAAGACCCTCAGCTGCAGGAGGTCCCTCAGCCATGTGAAGAACCCCAGCCATGGTGAGGTATAAAGAAATGGATTTCAAATACATAAAGAGTATCGGACCTATATTATGTTAGCATGATGCATCTACATGTACCCCTTTCTGCTTGATATGTACATATATGCTTTTGGTGGGAGGACTATCATAAAACAGTGGTCCTTGACAAGAAAGAATGCAAAAACTAAATAATTATAGGCCATAATATGCACTATAATACATAAGGTGTCCAGCCGGATCCTAAAATTTAATCAATGAAAATGATGCACCCCCGTAAAACTCCTACAGCTTATCAAGAACTCACAGATGCGGCTTCCTCAGCTGTTATGACCCTAGCTGACATTGAGCTATTTTTTGTGTTGTTAGTTCCTGTTGATGTATGGCATCAGGTGCATGATCAGGACCATATTCAAGAGTTAGGCGGAACTTGGGAACAGATAAAAGATTGGGAAAAGGAACGTAAGCCTGGTGATAAACCAAAACCTGAACTATTGGCGTTACCTGGCCGTATTATTACTTAAATGCATTCCTTAATTCCGCCTCGTAGGGTGGATTGGGATAAATTGACAGCGTGTAAGCAGAAGAAAGATGAAAGCGTCTCTGATTTCTTCACTAGATTTGAAGGTGTATTCATTGACTTTAGTGGACAGGATTTATCAGTGGAAGGCGGTATACGATTATTTTTTAATTGTTTTGTGACCAATCTGTTACCGGAAGTCTCTGCACTGCTACAAGCCGCTGAGAGTACTTAGACAACTTCTACGCCCTCGGTAATATTGAGTATATTGAGTATGGCCCAATATTATGAACATAGGGAAAATGAGAGTAAGGATAAAAGGGAAAAGAAAACAAAAGATCTTAAGACACGGGTGTTGTTGCAACAAGTTGTTCGAGGACGAGGCAGAGAGAGAGACGGTACAGGGTTCGTCCTGAGGGGGTCAGAAACCGGACGAGGCGGAGGGCCGGCTGTTGCTTTGGGTCCAAACCAGTGCACTTACTGTAAGGAGGAAGGGCATTGGCGATTTCAGTGTCCATTGTTGCTGGTTCAGAATGGGGCTATGAGAGGGAGAGCAAGAGGTCGAGGTGGTGTGGATCGCAGTGATATTCGACAAGAGGAGGCGATGCACGTCGGATCAGAAAATAATTATTTCTATAATCCGAGAGTTAGGCAGTATTTTAATGAGGACTATGCAATGGATGAAACCGAAGGGTTTGCCTATACATAGGACAGCCAAGGACAGAGTGGGGGCCAGGTATCAGTACCCGTTGATCAGCAAGGTCCGTATGTAAAGGTACATTTGAAGGGGGCATCTGAAAAGTTTCTAGTGGATACGGGTGCGATGAATAGTTCTATTTCTCGTTCGCTGGTCCCTGGGGCTGCTCTGTCTGGGCAAAATAATGTTTCAATGGGATTCTCGGGAATTCCGGTGTTGAGCCCCATTTTCAAACCTATTCCGTTTACAATTGGTCCAGTTACGGTAAATTCCCTTTTTCTTTTGACTTCCCATTGTGGTGAAAATGTATTGGGCTTGGATTTGTTGAAGAAATGACATGCTAAAATTCATTGTTCACCTGATGGTGTTTATTTGACTATCAATTCCCCTGGCAAGCATACTTTGCAGTGTTTCACTAAAAATGAACCCCTCCCTCCTGAGTTTGCTGCTATTCCAGAGACGCTGTGGGCCACTGGAGACACAGATGTAGGATTGTGGTCCCATCTGCTCAGGTAGCCCCCTCCATGTTTCCGCCCCGTTTATGACATATTCTGTTACGCTTGCATCACATGTCTATGTATACGCCCTGTACACGCCTTCTTGTTACATCATTTTACCCTTATCTTTCGCGACTGCTACAAACCACGCCTACTGCTACGCCTACTATATTGAATGTAATGTATTTGTTTTGGTATATATACTAATGTTTTGTTACTGAAAGCCAGCCTTATTCCTGCCCCCGGCAGCTGCCATCCCATTCCCATGCAGGCTGTCCTGTTCCTGTCCTGTTATGCCTGATTAAAGCCTGTAGACTCCAGCTACCTCGAATCTTGACTCTTATTTATTGAGCTACCTGTTTATTGATTATTATGAAAAATAGATCCGGTAATTAATTATTTATTTACCACAACGGGAAGACCCTCAGCCACAGGAAGGCCCTCAGCAATGACCCTCAGCGACAGAAAGACTCTCAGCCATGGTAAGACCCTCAGTCATGAGAAGACCCTCAGCCATGAGAAGACCTTCAGCAATGGCCCTCAGACAGAGAAATACCCTCAGCCAGGGGAAGACCATCAGCCATGGGAAGACCCTCAGCCACAGGAACATCCTTTGCCACAGAAAGACCCTCAGCCATGGGAAGACCCTCAGCCACAGGAGGCCCTCTGCCACACTTCCATCCTTAGCCTTGGGAAGGCCCTCACTCACGGGAAGACCCTCAGCCATGGAAAGACCCTCAGCCACGGGAAGGCCCTCAGCTACAGGAAGGCACTCAGCCATGGAAAGACCCTCAGCCATGGGAAGACCCTCAACCACGGGAGACCATCAGCCGTGGGAAGACCCTCAGCCACGGGGAGACCCTCAGCCACGGGAAGACCCTCAGCCACAGGAAGACCCTCAGCAATGACCCTCAGTGACAGGATGACTCTCAGCCATGGTAAGACTCTCAGCCACGGGAAGACCCTCAGCCATGGGAAGACCCTCAGCAATGACCCTCAGACAGAGAAAGACCCTCAGCCAGATGAAGACCATCAGCCATGGGAAGACCTTCAGCCACAGGAACATCCTTAGCCACTGAAAGACCCTCAGCCACAGTATGGCCCTCAGCCATGGGAAGACCGTCAGCCACAGTTAGACCCTCAGCCATGGGAAGACCCTCAACCCCACGAGGCCCTCTGCCACAGGACCATCCTTAGCCATGGGAAGGCCCTCTGTCACAGGAAGACCCTCAGCCATGGAAAGACCCTCAGCTACAGAAAGGCCCTCAGCCACAGGAAGGTCCCCAGCCACAGGAAAACCCTCAGCCAAGGGAAGACTCTCAGCCATGGGAAGACCCTCAGCCATGGGAAGACCCTCAGCCACGGGAAGACCCTCAGCCATGGGAAGACCCTCAGCCATGGGAAGGCCTTCAGCCACGGGAAGACAGTCAGCCACAGGAATGCCCTCAGCCACGCGAAGTCCCTCAGCAACGAACTGCAGGCACAGGAACATCCTTAGCCACGGAAAGACCCTCAGCAACCGGAAGGCCCTCAGCAGCGGGAAGACCCTCAGCAACGACCCTCAGCCACAGGAAGGTCCTCAGCCACGGGAACACCCTTAGCCATGGGAAGACCCTCAGCTGCAAGAAGTCCCTCAGCCACAGGAAGATCATCAGCGACGGGAAAACCCTCAGCCATGGGAAGACCCTCAGCTGCAGGAGGTCCCTCAGCCATGTGAAGAACCCCAGCCATGGTGAGGTATAAAGAAATGGATTTCAAATACATAAAGAGTATCGGACCTATATTATGTTAGCATGATGCATCTACATGTACCCCTTTCTGCTTGATATGTACATATATGCTTTTGGTGGGAGGACTATCATAAAACAGTGGTCCTTGACAAGAAAGAATGCAAAAACTAAATAATTATAGGCCATAATATGCACTATAATACATAAGGTGTCCAGCCGGATCCTAAAATTTAATCAATGAAAATGATGCACCCCCGTAAAACTCCTACAGCTTATCAAGAACTCACAGATGCGGCTTCCTCAGCTGTTATGACCCTAGCTGACATTGAGCTATTTTTTGTGTTGTTAGTTCCTGTTGATGTATGGCATCAGGTGCATGATCAGGACCATATTCAAGAGTTAGGCGGAACTTGGGAACAGATAAAAGATTGGGAAAAGGAACGTAAGCCTGGTGATAAACCAAAACCTGAACTATTGGCGTTACCTGGCCGTATTATTACTTAAATGCATTCCTTAATTCCGCCTCGTAGGGTGGATTGGGATAAATTGACAGCGTGTAAGCAGAAGAAAGATGAAAGCGTCTCTGATTTCTTCACTAGATTTGAAGGTGTATTCATTGACTTTAGTGGACAGGATTTATCAGTGGAAGGCGGTATACGATTATTTTTTAATTGTTTTGTGACCAATCTGTTACCGGAAGTCTCTGCACTGCTACAAGCCGCTGAGAGTACTTAGACAACTTCTACGCCCTCGGTAATATTGAGTATATTGAGTATGGCCCAATATTATGAACATAGGGAAAATGAGAGTAAGGATAAAAGGGAAAAGAAAACAAAAGATCTTAAGACACGGGTGTTGTTGCAACAAGTTGTTCGAGGACGAGGCAGAGAGAGAGACGGTACAGGGTTCGTCCTGAGGGGGTCAGAAACCGGACGAGGCGGAGGGCCGGCTGTTGCTTTGGGTCCAAACCAGTGCACTTACTGTAAGGAGGAAGGGCATTGGCGATTTCAGTGTCCATTGTTGCTGGTTCAGAATGGGGCTATGAGAGGGAGAGCAAGAGGTCGAGGTGGTGTGGATCGCAGTGATATTCGACAAGAGGAGGCGATGCACGTCGGATCAGAAAATAATTATTTCTATAATCCGAGAGTTAGGCAGTATTTTAATGAGGACTATGCAATGGATGAAACCGAAGGGTTTGCCTATACATAGGACAGCCAAGGACAGAGTGGGGGCCAGGTATCAGTACCCGTTGATCAGCAAGGTCCGTATGTAAAGGTACATTTGAAGGGGGCATCTGAAAAGTTTCTAGTGGATACGGGTGCGATGAATAGTTCTATTTCTCGTTCGCTGGTCCCTGGGGCTGCTCTGTCTGGGCAAAATAATGTTTCAATGGGATTCTCGGGAATTCCGGTGTTGAGCCCCATTTTCAAACCTATTCCGTTTACAATTGGTCCAGTTACGGTAAATTCCCTTTTTCTTTTGACTTCCCATTGTGGTGAAAATGTATTGGGCTTGGATTTGTTGAAGAAATGACATGCTAAAATTCATTGTTCACCTGATGGTGTTTATTTGACTATCAATTCCCCTGGCAAGCATACTTTGCAGTGTTTCACTAAAAATGAACCCCTCCCTCCTGAGTTTGCTGCTATTCCAGAGACGCTGTGGGCCACTGGAGACACAGATGTAGGATTGTTAAGGATTCCACCCATTTCTATTACTTTGAAGCAGAATGCTCGGCTTCCACGTATACCTCAGTACAAAATCTCTCCGGCAGGTGAGAAAGCCTTGCTCTCCATCATACAAGATTTGATTAAGAGGGGTGTGGTGGAGGAGACGGCTGCCAATATATGCAATAGCCCCATTTTACCGATCTTGAAAAAGGCCCCTGTTGGAAGTGATCCTGATTATGTTGATACTTAACGTTTTGTGATTGATCTGCATGAAATTAATAAAATAGTGGTACCCCAGTACCCTGTGGTTTCTGACATCACTACTATTCTCACTATGATTCCTCCCACTGCTAAATATTTTTCCGTGATCGATTTGAAGAATGCTTTCTTTAGCATTCCGATACACCCTGATAGCCGTCATATTTTCGGCTTCTCATTATCTGGTCGTAGCTTCAGATTTTGTCGCGCTCCCCAGGGGTACACAGAGAGTCCTAGTATTTATAGTCAGGGTTTGAAGACATTAGAAAATAGGGGGACGGTGCACCAGAATGAAGTCAGAAAAATTTTCGGATAAAATCCAAGTTTATTGAATCTTCAAATTAAAATCTTTGTTTTAGGCAACAGCCAACACGTTTCGTTCCCAGAGGAACTTCGTCAGGGCTGGAAAAATAATAAAAACACACTAAGCAACATACATATTATCACATAACAACATAAATAACCACTATAAACAAAAACCAAATGTATACAGATCAGACAACTACAACCAATCTATTGGTTCTAACAACATACTAATTACAGCAATCATATTCTATCTTGTGATCATATCACATAATACAGTGACCTAAATATAAGCACAAAAAGGGGATTTTTGATCCCTACAAACAATAATAATTAGTCATATAGAAAAAACCGTTTTATGTTCAATCAATGGGGCTAGAAAAACAATAAAGATTCAAACGTTGAAACTAGAAAAAGAGAGAAAAAATAAAGAGAAAAAGAACAAACAGAACAAAACTCTCCATGTACTCACAAAATGAAAAAATATAACTACATCATATACAGTTGACCTTGAATTAAAACCTCCCACCAATATCATATGAAGTCCAGTCAATCCTAATTGATTTGGGTATAACCTAATCATTCCAGGAAACCACAATAACCCAAAAAAACACATCAACATCAGAAACCTGATGCACAAGTTATACCTTCGGTAACGATATATCTGTAAGAAACCGTAGTTAGTATTAGATTCCTTACCTTAGAATATCCCCAGGCGTCAGACTGGATCTGGAAACCTTTGCGTAGCAGTACCCCTGCGTGTCGGTAGGCGTCGTCCGCGGCTCCGTGTCCATCGTCGGCATCGTTGGCACCGTGATGACGTCATCGGAGTACTTAGACACCGCCTCCCGCGCTGACATCAGTTCGTATACACAGCTTTTCCCTGCCAGAAACGCAGAGCCATGATAGAACAAACACTGGTGCCATGAAACTAGGGCCCTGAAAGGGGGTAACCTTAACCCTAGATATCGGTTCGCAGAACGGGGAGGATGGGTGGGGCGGTAAGGAATCTAATACTAACTACTGTTTCTTACAGATATATCGTTACCGAAGGTAAGTAACTTGTGCAATGCATCTGAAAGAAACAGGTTAGTATTAGATTCCTTACCTTAGAATAGACACCCCAGCAATACCAACCCGGGTGGTGGGTCTGCGAACCAATAATCACACCAGAAAGTCCTGGAGAACGGAACGGCCGAAAAAGCCATCTCTCCGGACTTGGCTGTCCAGGCAGTAGTGTCTTGCGAACGTGTGCAGCGAAGCCCACGTTGCTGCCTGACAGATGTCGTGCAAGGGGACTCCCCGGCCCAGAGCAATAGTAGCCGCCGTGGCCCGAGTGGAATGGGCCCTCAGCCCAACAGGAGGCTCCTTTTTAGCCAAGGAGTAGCTTGCCTTGATGCAGAACGCGCTCTCCGCCTTGCATTGAGCGTGAGAACTCCAAGCAGCGAGGTACTCGGACTCCCCTCTGCAGCCGTCTACATGCCGTGATTAAGTAAGTCACTCGACGCTCCTGCCCTGATTTTAAATAATTCTCTGGGACCCCTCTTTTAATTCCACTACACTCTTGTCCCCAAGTTCCTGGCAAGAAGTTGGCAAATATATGAAGTTATCTTCTATAGCGACTTAACTGCAAAATGGACCCATAATACAGATTACAAGCCAAAATAACGCAGTAAGTGCTCGCGTTTTCCGTCCTTTTTCTCTTTTTCTAAACTCACTTAGCTTGAGGTCGTAATATGCATGCCTTGAATGTTGCCCAGCAGGCACCAGAAGGACCCACCTCTAAATTACCTTGACAAGCTACCAAGACTCCGTTTTTTGTCATCCCCGTGAAATATGTAAGTCCAACAAAAAACTGCGAATTTTTCCTCGTGCTTAGATCTGGATTACCAAATAACTGAACAACCCCCTGGTTTTAAAACGATCTTTCTCTTGGTTAACCGAGTCTAGTTATTGCCGTCCCACATATCATAGCAATCATAAGTTACTTCCGCCATGTCACTATAATGATTGATTACCTAAATAAATGACTACCTAAATGCATGCATCCCTTATTCTAGACACGGCGCCATAAGCACTGCGATATGACAACGACTTTTCTGTTTCCTTCAGAAATCTCTGCTGTCAAATCAGCTGATGCCCTACTTAATCCGAATTGAGTTTTCGGTCCTGCCGGACTGTTCTAACTACAAAGTAAGTTACAATAAATAAGTGTCCGCCCGCTACTAAATGCCCCCTCCATTCCTGATCCATAAACTAGCGCAGCACACATTGGTTTATTGCTAAGCGCCACCTTTCCCATTGTAATCGAATTGTGCATGGAAATGAATCCTGTCACTGGGAGCACTAGAGTCACTAAGCTAAGAAAATGAATATGTAGGTTCCTATTTTAATTTCAATTACCTCTCTATAGTTTCAGGAGGCTCTTCAGTCCTGAAGATGATCTAAAATCATATAGATCGAAACGCCGTTGACCTACTCAAGGAAATATTACCCCCCATTGTATATATCTATGTGGTCTTTTACCTTGTTGTTGTGTGATATTCCGTTTTTTACTATGTTCACTTATGTCACGTTATACACCTCATATGAGCACCTGAAACTTTTTGATAATTGTTGTGAAAGAAAATAAAAAACTCTATTTTTGTACCTACATCCTTAGTTCCCCAGCCTGAATTAATCTTACGCTACACTTCTCTTAGGACCTTATTAGGCCATCCTTGAACCATTGTTTCTCCGAAAAAAAAATTGATGCAGAACATGACCCACCGAGAGATGGTCCGTTTGTGCACCGCCCGTCCATTCTTCACGCCCACGTAACCAACAAAGAGTTGGTCATCCACCCGGAACTGACGTGTGCGATCAAGGTAGAAGGAGAACGCACGTTTTGGGTCCAGACGGTGGAGCCTCTCTTCTTCTTTTGAGGGATGCGGTGGCGGAAAGAAGGTGGGCAAGGTGATAGACTGCCCAATGTGGAAGGCTGTGACTACCTTGGGCAGGAAAGAGGGACGTGTAAGCAACACCACCTCGTCCGGAAGGACAGGAAGGAAAGGGGCTTTGGAAGAAAGGGCCTGGGGCTCACTCACTCTCCTGACAGAGGTGATGGCAACCAGGAAAGCAGTCTTTAAAGTGAGAAGACTTAGAGGACAGTTATGAAGTGGCTCGAAAGGAGCGCACATCAGGAAAGTCAGAACAAGGTTCAAGTCCCACTGAGGCATCACGAAAGGAACAGGAGGGAACATATGAGTGATGCCCTTCAAGAACCTATTTACAACCGGGGACTTGAACAAAGAGGGCTGTTCAGGAAGCCTTAAGAAGGCGGAAATGGCAGAAAGGTAGCCCTTTAGAGTGCCCAGAGCAGAGCCCTGCTGGGCAAGAGAGAGAAGAAAGAGGAGAACCTCAGAAACAGGGGCAGAAAGTGGATCCACAGCCTTGGCTGTGCACCATGCCACAAATTTGTTCCACCTGCAGGCATATACCGTGTTTGTGGTGGGACGCCTGGCTGCCAGAATTACATCACAGATTTCAGGAGGCAAGTCAAATGGCCTCAACTGTCGCCGCTCAATCTCCGTGCATGGAGGTGGAGACTGGACAGGTTCGGGTGGAGGACCGTCCCCTGCTGCTGTGACAGAAGGTCTTCCTGAAGAGGCAGACGAATCGGGGGATCGACTGACATGCTGATCAGCTTGGGATACCAGAATCTCCGTGCCCAGTCCGGAGCCACAAGGATGACTTGGGCCCGGTCGCGCCTGATCTTCTTCAGCACTCTGGGCAGAAGTGGTATAGGCGGAAAGGCATACAACAGACCACAACTCCACTCGCGATAAAAAGCGTCTCCGAGCGAGTGCCGCCTTGGAAACTCCAACACGCAGAACTGATGACATTGCGCATTCTCTTCTGTGGCGAATAGATCTAACCAAGGCTCTTCCCACTGCTGAAAGAAGCCTTGCGCCACGTCCGAGTTCAGACGCCATTCATGATCCATCATGCACCGACGGCTGAGTTTGTCCTCTCTGGCGTTCAGAAAACCTGCCAGGTGTTGAACCACCAGGGTCACGCCCTGATGTCCCAGCCACTGCCAGAGCCAAAGAGCCTCTTGGCAGAGGGTCCACGACTCCACCGCGCCCTGTTTGTTGTAGTACCACATGGCGGTGGTGTTGTCTGTGAACACCTGCACTACACTTCCCCAGACAGAGGGAAGGAATGCCTTCAGTGCAAGCTGGATCACCTGCAGCTCCAGAAGGTTGATGTGGAGCCGGGACTCCGCCGGAGACCAGAGGCCTCTGATCTCTACCTCTCCCATGTGGCCACCCCAGCCCAGGAGGGACGCGTCCATCACAACTACGTGCTCCGGCTGGGAAAGGGAGAGGGATCTGCCACTGACACAATCGCGGTCCGTGAGCCACCACTGCAACTGTCTTGCAGTGCCTTCCGAGATCAGGACATGGTCGGACAAGTTGCCCTGATGCTGGGCCCACTGAAACTTCAGGTCCCACTGCAGAGCCTGCATCCGCCACCTGGCATGATGCACCAGAAGGATGCAGGAGGCCATCAGCCCCAGAAGCCGCAGCGTCAACCTGACCGAGACCCGGGATAACGGCTGAAAGATCGGAATCAGAGCCTGAATATCCCGAACCCGCTGTTCGGGAGGATAAACCCGAAACTGCGCCGAGTCCAGAACCGCTACGATGAAGAGGAGCTTCCGAGAGGGACACAGGAGCGACTTCGGCACATTGATGGAAAACCCCAGCAGGTGCAGGAGGTCGGCCGTAGTCCGGAGGTGGCTGACCACTGTCTGGGGCGAGCCCGCCTTCAACAACCAGTCATCGAGGTAGGGGAAGACTGAAACCCCTAACCTGCATAGATGAGCTGCAACCACCGCCATCGCTTTCGTTAAAACCCGTGGGGCACTGGTAAGGTAGAAGTCCAGCACGGTAAACTGAAAGTGCTCATGGCCTACCGTGAACCGCAGGTAGCGCCGGTGGGCCGGCAGGACGGGATGTGTAAATACGCATCCTGCAAGTCCAACGCTACCATCCAGTCTCTGGGATCCAGGGCAGCTAAGACCTGAGCCAAAGTCAGCATCTTGAACTTCTCCTTCCGGAGGAAGCCGTTGACGTTCCGCAGGTCCAAGATAAGGCGTAGGCCCCCTTTGCCCTTCTTGGGAAAGAGAAAGTAGTGGGAATAGCAACCACACCCTACTTCTGGCCCTTTAACGCGCTCGATGGCCCCCTTGGGCAAGAGAGCTGACACTTCCTCTTGCAGAAGTTGCAAGTGATCCCCCAACACGCAGTGGTGCTGTGGTGGCATGGCTGGAGGGGTCACCTCGAAGGGGAGGGAGTAGCCCCTTGTGGTACTTAAAATTCTGGACCCCTGTTATAAACATCGTCGTATCATGACGACTTTGGTATCAGCAGACCGGAAATGACGAGTATACTATATACGAGCATTTTCGGTGTGTTCGAGTGTTGGGATCACCGTGAAATCAGAATTTCCATTCGGAACCCTCGGGTTCCATTTTGTGAACGGTGGCCATTTTAGGTTGCCCTCACATAGACAAGTGACTGAGGCCAAAAGCGAGTCTGAAGGACACATACACCTTTGCTAACCCCTCTGTGACCTGGGCAAGCTGACTCCACTGCCTGAAGCCAAACCTGTTCGGCCAGTTCCTTTCCCAGTGGCCGAACGAGATTAGTATCAAGGCGCAACATGCCATAAACCTTTCAACGCACACAAACCATGCCTAATCTTACACACACCTGTCCCTGTTCCCTTCTTTATGGCTTGCTTTACGAGGAGGAGGTGCCCATTTTTATTGGGGGTCCGTCGATATCTGATGAAAATACTGGGCCTTGCCGGGTAATTAATTATGGGTTGGACAAACTGAAATGTGGGCTTGTCATCATGACTCTGCTTTTTCTTTGTAGTGAAAATATGTGAATGGTCAACTGTAAAATAAGATATGTTTGCCTCAAGCGTAATATTTTGTATAAAAGGAGAAGGCTGGCTTTGTAAGATTGAGCAGTCTCCTGAGAATATACACGTTGTTGTACTTCTAGGATCTCTGTTACTGGCTGCAGCCAATAAATACGATCTTTGACTCCACCTAGAAGACTCTGTGTTTCTGTAGTCTGAAACAGGAAGAACTGAAGGTCTTCGGGTGTGTTTCCCTGGCACCGCTGGGTTCCGAAAAACCCAGTACCTCAATTGGAGCTCAACGTGGGGCGATTTCAGCGGTACCGGTCAAAGCAAGAGGTTCGTGAGGAGCTTTGTGTAAAAATTCCAGAGAACGGCCAACCACTTCATCGACCCCTGTATGTCGACGTGGTCCGAAGGTCTTTGCTGTGAGGTTCCCCGCTTCCCGACGGCTACGAAGGACTGCTGCCCTGACGATCGCCCTGTTTTGGACCCTTGATGATTGGTAGAGCAAAACTGTAGACGAGTCTTCTGGTGACGTCATCGATACCTCAGTTAAGTATAAGTGGAGCGTCTCCCAGTTAGTCCTTAGTTTTGTTTTGTTTGGAACTTGCAAGCGCCAAAACCGAGGGACTCGTGTATTCACGAGACTATCGTATTCGATAATCCTTTGAAGTTTGAAGCTAGACTAGTGAGCGAAGATGCCTGGTCTAAGCAGACTTGGAAATTTGTTTTGTCTTGGTTGTAGTAGGGATTCCCGATTGGAGGACTCGTGTCCGGTTCCTCCAATTGGAACTCCAACATATGAGCTCTATGTGAAACACGGCGTAGGCCCAATCACATATAATGAAGTATGGATCCGATACACCAGAAAAGATGGTGTTCTAAAATGGCCCCAATATGGTAGTTTTGACACAGAGATTTTAGATAATCTAGAGGTCAAACTTTTTAAAAAGAAAGCCCGGCCGGCGATGTTTGACTCTTTCCGCCTATGGCGAAAGGAAGCCAAACAGAAGGAAATTAAATTAGCAAAGAGAAATAAAAGAGAAAAAGGTACCTCAATCATGCAAGCCGCTACGCAGTTTAACCCCTTGAGTGCGGCCGCGTTTCCCCCTCCGGTGCTGAGCCCTAATGAAAACGGGCGTGGTCATGACGGAACGGTTCCGTCATGAGCACAGCTCAACCGTAGCTCATGACGGAACCGTTCCGTCATGAGCATCGAAGGGGTTAAAGATAATGAAGAGGAACAAATAAATGAGCAGTTGCACAGGCAACGTAAAATGGCGATTGATAAATGTTATCCAGTCTTGCCACCTCTCCATCCAGATTCACGAGAACTTGAGAGGGATCCTTTAATGTCACACGTATTGAATTCGCCACCCCCCTATGCGCGGAGTGCTACGGCACCTCCGCAACCCTTTGTTATACAACGCCCAGCTGCACAACCCCCAGTTAATGCACAGCCGCCAGCTCCTCTTCCGCTGGCTCCTACTCTTCTGGTGCAGCCTCCTCAAGGCCCACCGATCTCACCTTCTCCATCTGTGCTTCCTGCGACTTTTCCTATTGTACCGACTACCTCTCCTAGTACTCCCTCTGCTACTGCTACTGCTCCTGCTCTACCTCACCCTGTTTTTCCGCCCGTTCTTCCGTCAGTTTCTCCGTCCGTTCGACAGAGAATGGCGAACCCTGTTACTAATCTTTTCTCCCCTTTCTTTGGGTCGCCTAATACGACCCCTAATACAGAACGAAGACAGTTGCGGAGTCAACTGCCTGACTATCGAGAGAGAGAATTATTGAATTGTTTAGCGCGTAAATGGGTTGTCGATCCTATAAGATACGATGTAGAGTCTATCATGGATGTCGTCCGTCAATGGGAAGCATCGAAGCAGAGATATGTTTTTGAGCAAATGTGTGTTTTTCTTTGTGAGGATTTGGAGGAAAATGATCTAGAATGCTATCCGCCTAAATTGTGCCGAGTGCGGTTCGAGTTTTCAGAAGGCATGATTGTGGGTCCCGATGTTGAAAAAGCGGTTGCGACATTGTTATCATATCGGAATAAGGAGGGCACTTCTAGATCACTGCTTGAGCATGACGCATCCGGTAGGAGAAAGGCGCGACAGTATCCTATGAGAGAGGTTCCGCCGGTTTGGAAGGAAGAAGTGGCTGCTGGTCAAGGTAATAATCCGCCGCTTGTACCGGCCCACTTTCAGCGTGCTTGGGTACATGTTCCGTGGAAGCGAGCAGAAGTGTTGGCTCTTAAACAGACTTTACCTGACCCCCGTAAAAATCCTGCTGGGTATTACAAAGTATTATCACAGACGGCAAGCTCATGCGTTATGAATTTAGCCGATATAGACATGTTGTTTGGGAATGTTGTTCCACAGCCTCTATGGGGAAAGATTCGCCACGCCGATCATGATCAGGAGTTAGGTGATACATGGGTTAATATTGCTGCTACAGATAACAGACAGGTTGGTGGTGCTAAACCCGAGCCTTTAATAGCAGAACTCCCTGGTAGAATAATTACTTATATGAAGACCTTAATGCCTGAATTGCGTGTCAATTGGGATAAGTTGTCTGCGTGTAAGCAGAAGAAAGATGAAATGGTGTCCGACTTTTTCACGCGGTTTGAAGAGACTTTTGTAGATCATAGTGGTCAGGATATGGCTACCGAGGGTGGCCAGAGATTGTTCGTCGACAAATTTGTGCATAATTTGCTTCCCGAGTTGTGTGCTAAGTTGAAGGATTCTGAGAGTGCTTGGGCTGTTTCAACATCAGCACAGATTTTAGCTACAGCCCAGTACTATGAAAATAGGCGCAAAGATGAGTTAGAGAAAGCGGATAAGAAGACTAAGGAATTAAAAACTAAAGTTCTTCTGCAACAAGCCTATCCACCCCGCACTAATTATCAGCGTGACTATCAGCAGCCTCAGCAGTATTTGGGAAACTCGCAAAGAAACGAGTTTTCCCAACAACGTTTACCATATGGGCCCAATCAGTGTGCGTATTGCAAAGAAGAAGGCCATTTTAAGAGTAGTTGTCTGACTTTGTCTCAGCGCACAAATAGGTTTGGTACAAGAGGTCGAGGTGTTCAACAGGCTCCATGAGGTAGGGGACGCGGTACGTTCCCACAGAACACACGTCCCTTTCCGCCACAGAACTCGATAAATAGCTTTGATCAGCAAGGTAATGCGTCTGGTAGGACGACTCAGTACTATGCTGACGACTACTATGCAGAAGATGAAGTTATGGAAGGTAATGATTGCTAGGACAGCCATAGACGAAGAGAGGAAGTTGTTTCAGTTCCAGTAGATCAGAGTGGACCTTATGTTGAGGTGATTACATCAGGTGTGTCAGAGCCTTTTCTGCTGGATACTGGTGCTGCAAAGAGTTCTATTATGCACTCAAAACTTCCTGGCGCACCTTTGTCTGGCGAAATGAATGTTTCAGTATGTTTTTCTGGCGCCCCGGTTAGGAACCCGATTTCTAGTCCTATGTCCCTTTCTGTTAGACCTTGCGAATTGGAAGCACCCCTCATTCTGACAACAGGTTGTGGTGAGAACTTGTTAGGATTGGATTTGTTGAAAAGATTGTATGCGACATTGTATTGTTCTCCTTCCGGAGTACAACTTACACTGGGTAAGAAAGTGATCTCTCCGATGTATTTGTTGAAGGATAAACTTCCAGCCGAATTGTCTTCTCTTCCGGATATTCTTTGGGCTACTGGTCCTAATGATGTAGGTCTTTTGGAAATTCCGCCGTATTTTGTGACGTTGAAAGCCAACGTTAGAATGCCGCGCATTCCCCAGTACAAAATCTCTAGCGAGGCCGAAAAGGCGTTGCTAGCGATCATTTACGATCTGGTTGAAAAAGATGTAGTCGAAGAGACAAGAGGCAACGTTTGTAATAGTCCCGTTCTGCCTGAGATGAAGCGTACTGACCCTTCCCAGCCACCTGTTTACAGATTTGTGGTTGATCTTAGAGAGGTGAACAAAATAGTCGTGCCACAATTTCCAGTTGTCCCTGACATCACTGCCCTACTGACTATGATTCCAGATTCAGCAACTTGGTTCTCGGTGATTGACTTGAAGAATGCTTTCTTCAGCATCCCGATAGCCGAGGAGAGCAGGGATATTTTCGGCTTCAGTTTAGGAGGCCGAAGCTTCCGCTTCAAACGCGCTCCTCAGGGCTACTGTGAAAGTCCATCCATATATAGTCAGGCTTTGAAAAAACAGCTTGATACAATTGTTTTTCATGATGGCGCTACTCTTGTCCAATACGTTGATGATTTGCTTGTCGCCGCAGATACTGAGGAAGTTTGTAAAGAAGCTACGTTGTCATTGTTGCGCCATTTGTCTGACTTGCATCACAAAGTGTCTCTCTCCAAACTGCAATATTGTCGACAAGAAGTGACCTACTTAGGTCACCTCTTATCGAAGGAGGGAAGGAAACTGACCCCAGAAAGAATTCAGGCAATTGCGAAGTTGAGTGTGCCAAGGACACAGAGAGAAGTACGTGCATTCTTGGGCATTACATCCTATTGCAGACAATGGATACCGAATTTTTCTTTACTGGCCACACCTTTGGTGGCATTAACTTGTAAAGATACACCAAATCCCATTCCGTGGTCTGAAGAGTGCCAGAAAAGTTTTTCCGAATTGCGTGATGCATTGTGTTCGGCTCCTGTGTTGGGTACCCCCGATTACAGTAAGCCCTTTACGTTGTATGTCCACGAGAGAGAGGGATGTGCATTGTCAGTGTTGACACAGCACTTTGGGGACAAGCAGCGTCCATGTGCGTATTTTTTGTCGATTTTGGATCCGGTAGCTAAAGCGTTGCCGAGTTGTTTGAGAGCCACGGCGGCAGCAGCTGTTTCTATTCGACAGTCTGCTGGTTTAGTGATGAATAACATGTTAGTGGTAATGGTTCCACACGCGGTGGACACTTTGTTGAACAGAACCAAGACACAGCACTTAACTAGTGCTCGATTGTCGGGTTACGAGTTAACACTTTTAGCGGGTCATGTGCACATTAAGAGGTGCAATACTCTGAACCCAGCCACGTTGTTGCCGATTCCAGTCGAGTCAGAGGATGTTGAGGAACAACATGACTGTTTCTTTAGGACAGAAGAAGAAACGAAAGGGAGAGTGGACCTTACGGACACTCCTCTTACTGAATGTGATGGTACCTTATGGGTGGATGGTTCATGTTTCAAGCTTGCGAATGGTGATACGACTGCGGCATATGCTGTCATGACTTTGCATACGATTGTTGAAGCTGCACGCATCCCACATAATTCAGCTCAAGCAGCAGAATTGATTGCACTTACAAGGGCGTGTGTGTTGTCAAAAGGAATGAAAGTGAATGTGTACACTGACAGTCAGTATGCATTTGGTGTGGCTCATAGTTTTGGACGATTGTGGCGTGAACGTGGGTTCCTGACTTCGCATGGAGCTAAAATACAGCATGGTCAGTTAGTGAATGAGCTTCTTGAATCCCTGACCTTGCCATCACAAGTTGCGATTGTGAAATGTAGAGCACATAAAAAGGTCACGGATGATGTTGGTCGTGGAAATACATTTGCCGACGAAGTCGCGAAAGAAACAGCAGGGAATGTGATGAGTCGAATGTTTGTTAAAGGTCCAGCGAGATGGGTTCCAGATGTAGGCATGTGTGAAGACACGATTAAGAGTGTGAAGTCCATTCAAGCTGAAGCCACAGAGAAAGAGTTGAGTGTATGGAGAGAGAATACGGGTAAATTGGATGCGAATGGTTGTTGGGTTGAGTTGTCAGAGTATCAGCGATGGTTGTTACCCGATGCATATGTGCCTGCAGTGGTTACAATGGCACATGGGATGGCTCACATCAGCGTGAAAGGGATTTGCAAGTTGTTGGCTCCAGTATGGCAAAACGCTAGAATTCCTAAGTGTGCAGAGAATGTGGTCAAGAATTGCATGGTGTGTCTGAAGTACAATCCTGGTAGGGGAACCCCAACTCCAGCTGGTCATTTTGCTCCTCCTACGTACCCGTTCGAGGTTTTGCAGCTAGATTTCATCCACATGGAAAGGTGCAACAATTTAAAATACGTACTCGTTGTTGTTTGTGCCTTTTCAAGATGGATAGAAGCCTACCCCATGAAAGACAACACAGCCTTATCCACAGCTAAAGCCCTTGTCAAGGAATTCTTCCCCAGATTTGGAATGCCGAGAATGGTCTGGAGTGATAATGGAAGTGAATTTGTGGTTTGAGTGATGAAGAGAGTATGTGAAGGGCTAGGAATACAACAAAAATTTCACGCTGCAAATCATACCCAATCAGCTGGACTAGTAGAGTGCTATAATGGCACATTGAAACTCAAATTGGCCAAGATTCAAGCGAGCACTGGTCTTAAATGGCCTGACGCTCTACCCTTGGCACTCCTATCAACAAGGATGACTGTGCACTCAAGAGTGGGACTTAGTCCTTATGAAATTGTGTTCGGCCGCCCGGCCAACATATGGAGAGTGCCAAGGCCAACTAGGTTCAGTGAAATCGAACACCCCGTATTGCTTGATTATCTGTATGAATTGACGGCCAAATTGCGTGTTTTTGCATGATACTCTACCTCAAGCTACTGAAGCTCCAGGGCATCCTATCAATCCTGGATCCTACGTTCTAATCAGAATTTCCGGCGGACAAAGAATGATGAGCCCCGCTGGACTGGCCCCCATCTAGTACTTCTATCAACAAGATCAGCTGTTTGGGTGGAAGGAAAGAAACACTGGATCCACGGGACCCATTGCAAGCGGGTCCCTTTACCTCTGCCTCACGACCGGTGGGTCCAAGAGGGGATCGCTGACTCTAAGACTGAGACTGTGCCTCGTTTGCTGCCTTTTAGCGATGCACATGTGAAAGGAACAACTTCTGAACAGGAAAGCGATAATGTTTTGCAAGCAGCTGTGCCACCGTCAATTCGATTGAACACTACCGAACCTGAACTGTTATTCCAAGACCAGACAGCACCTGGAGGAACACGCTATAATTTGAGGCCGAGAACTATGACTATGGACAAATGAAATTCTTTTATTCTATTTTTGAAAGTGCAGATCTCTCATCTGAGAAACTTGCTTATTTTTGTTTTTCGAACCGCCATCCGGGTTCAGCTGCTATGGTCGCGGTTGCCCAAGTCTTTGGGGTGCAGCCGAAGACGTTAGGTCTACGGTTCTGGTTGGTCTAAGGGAGTTGCCCTAGACTGACAAAAGCATTCCTTAGCATAGAATACCCTACCGCCGCGGGCAGCAATTGTAGAGGATGGAGATTTGCAAGATGGAGAGACCTGCCGAACTAATGAACTTTAAATCCAGAATGTGTATATTGATGACAAAGAAACGATTTTTGATAATGTGTATTCTTATGTTGCTTGGTGTAATGATGTTTTTCATAGGATATGTTTTGTTCTATTTTCAAGTGACATTTGCACCCACTGCACAGCCCACACCTCCTCCTCCTGCTTCCTCGCATTCTTTTCACCCTCTGCCTGAACACAAGTCTGCTAGAAGATTGGAATTTGCCAATAATTCATTCGTACAGCTTTTGCACCAACACCAGTTAGTAGTGAGCACAACTAATTGTTGGGTATGTGGGCTTATGCCACATACGACGGATAAAGGTATCCCATATTTTGTCTTACCATTCAGCTACTATGGTTCTTTGTGGGCGTTTCAGACGATGTTCATATATGCCATCGAACCATATCCCCCACGTTCCACGAGAGGTAACTCGAGCAACAAAGCATTAGTAGTAGGAATCACGAATATGAGCAGAGACATTGACTCGTATAGGACGATTCCCCGAGATGAGTTGCAGGCTTACAGTAGATGGAACGTAACAGAGTATGGAGTCACCCTGAGCGAGAACAAGCGAGCAAAGAGATCCTCCCCAATTTGGATTGTACCCCATCAGGGTCACCTATGTCTGCAAGGTAATGGCAGGAATTCCAGAGCTCAGTTAGGGAAGAGTGTCTGCACTGAAACGTATGTTTTTGCGTCTCGGACTTCCCCTTCATTCCTAGCAGCTGATAGAGCCTATACATGGTTGCTCCCTGACTTCTCGGGCACATGTTTTATTTCGTTCCTGTTGCCTCCCACCTACACGGCCGCGGCAGATTACCATAAGACAAGGATAGTTAGAGGTGTCATGAGTAAAGAAGACACTGCAGGACAAGAATTTTGAGATTTCGTAAAGGGTTTTCTGCTGTTTTGGGGGCCTGTGGTGAACAGCAGGAACATTCGCCAATTGACAAGGGTGGTTGAGTCCACCATAGTTGAAACAGCCGGTGCCCTTAGTACCTTGACGTCTGAGCTCCAGTCGGACCGCCTTATGACTCTTCAGAACAGGGTCGCATTAGATGTCATACTTGCAGACCGAGGTGGGGTATGTAAAGTGATCCAATCTAGTTGTTGTGTTTTCATCCCCGATAACGCTCCGACAGTGTACCAGGCCATTTCCAAACTGCATAAAATCTCTGAATCTATTCATGTGGATAAAGGAGAATGGTCGTTGATGGGATGGTTCTGGGAACTGTTATCTGCCTGGGGATGAAAGATCCTAATGGTCATTGGGATGATCTTAGCCATTCTTTTCCTGTTCTGTCTATGCATACAGTGTGCTCCTACTATATGTGGCCACTGTGCTACATTATGTGTAAGGAAACCTGTATCGAGGGACGAGCTAAGTAATAGGATGATGCTATAGCGACATCTCAATGACTTTATGGATATAGACCTGGACTCAGATTAGCGTGAGTATAGGTTATTGCCTATGTAAGGGCAAAAGCAGGGTCTGTGGTACTTAAAATTCTGGACCCGTGTTATAAACATCGTCGTATCATGATGATTTTGGTATCAGCAGACCGGAAATGACGAGTATACTATATACGAGCATTTTCGGTGTGTTCGAGTGTTGGGATCACCGTGAAATCAGAATTTCCATTCGAAACCCTCGGGTTCCATTTTGTGAACGGCGGCCATTTTAGGTTGCCCTCACATAGACAAGTGACTGAGGCCAAAAACGAGTCTGAAGGACACATACACCTTTGCTAACCCCTCTGTGACCTGGGCAAGCTGACTCCACTGCCTAAAGCCAAACCTGTTCGGCCAGTTCCTTTCCCAGTGGCCAAACGAGATTAGTATCAAGGCGCAACATGCCATAAACCTTTCATCGCACACAAACCATGCCTAATCTTACACACACCTGTCCCTGTTCCCTTCTTTATGGCTTGCTTTACGAGGAGGAGGTGCCCATTTTTATTGGGGGTCCGTCGATATCTGATGAAAATACTGGGCCTTGCCGGGTAATTAATTATGGGTTGTGTGGAAAAGTAAATTTTGCCATGTTCTGTGTCCCTACGTGTTCCTCATGTTATGCCATATGTGCATGATCGATATGCATATATTCCCCCATGATCAATTAAAGACGCAATTACAGTTGTGTCCATCTCTAGTATGCCAGTTTCCAGTTTTCGTGAATACAACGAATATCAGGCCTATTTAAAGCTACGTTGCCACGTTTCACAGTGTGCACGTTAATTCATTGAAAAGTCCCCGTTTCTAGGCCTCAAAAGGGCCCTGACTCAGATTCAGCTCCTGTTTCCTGAACCCTCTCCGAGGAGCGATACAGCCCCCACCTGTATCCCTGACCCTTAGCTTACTTTCATGCCTCACAGTGCCCGGCTCGGCCTGGCTCTGCCTCCAGTCTGCCAAGAGTATGTTATGTTTCTAGTTATCAGTCCAGCCCTCCTTCTCTGCATTCCTAAGCTACTGAATCGCATCAATAGTTTCCGTCATGGTCTAGCCTTTATGTCTCCATGTAAGAGAAATACTGTATTAATATTCATAGAATATTCCCCGCACACGCACTACATATAGGATTATGTATGCACCAGTCTTAATGTCTGTTAGCCTTTGCTCTGCTAACTTTTGGATTCTATCAACATGTTCTCTAAACACTAGATACTAGATATGCTTAGGTACATGTCGCTCTGACACTCCAGACTTTAGTCTCCTCTTCTAGCGCAGAAGTCATAGCCCCCCAGTTCTCCCTAGTAACACGTCATTGTCAGTTTGCGCGCACCACTAGGTTAGAGGTCCCAGCTGCTCAGGTAGCCCCCTCCAGGTTTCCGCCCCTTTTATGACATATTCTGTTACGTTTACATCACATGTCTATGTATATGCCCTGAACACGCCTTTTTGTTGCATCAGTCATGCCTTATCTTTCGCGACTGCTACGTGAAACGCCTACTGCTACGCCTACTGTATTGAACTGCATGTATTTTGTTTAACTATATATACTAATGTTCTGTTATTAAAAGTTGTCCTTACGCCTGTCCCAGATCCTGCCCCCGATGCGCATCATTCCTATTCCCGTACAGGCTGTCCTGTTCTTGTCCTTTATGCTTAATTAAAGCCTGTATACTCTATCTACCTCGTATCTTGACTCTTATTTATTGAGCTAACCGTTTATCGTTTATTGTCAAAAATAGCACAGGTAATTAATTATTTATTTACCACATAATGGCGCCCGAATAGGGACTTGCCCTTTCCCCACGCGCCGGAGAAGCCACGCAGGCCCCCTGATCCTCTGCAGCGTGACGGAACCATACCGTGCACGTGCAGATATTTCTGCTTCAAGTATCCCTCAGGCCCACGGAGGAGACGGAGGTTGCGGTCCAGCGTCCAGACGAGGCGGTGGAGGAACGCGGCGAGTCCCGACCAGAGCCCAAGCCGAGAGTCCAAGGTCCGAGGTATCCGGAGGCCCACCCGTAACAGAAGTCCGAAGTTCGTCCGTACGTCGTCGTAGCAGTCCAGTCCAGTCCGAGGCCTTCCGTTCTTGCTGCCCGGTGAGTACCGTTGCTGGGGTAGTATCTAGACAGGGTCAATTAATTTGTCTCTGGTCCGTGGGTTTGGGTACGCAGATCCAACACGAAGTGTCCACTTAGGTGGATGCGGGTCCTGACGTGTCTCTTTATGGGACCGGTAAGTTTCGTACTGTTTTAGCAGTGCATCTAGTTTCTGTTCTAGTCAGTTCTGTTCTTGAGAAATTCATGTATTCTGTTTTCAGTATTCCAGGTAGTATTTTGTCCGAACTGTTATTTTAAATGTTCTTCAATGTGTTTTCAATGTCGTGGTATGAATGTGTTGTTTTTCAGTAATTATCGTGTTCATTGTGTATTGTATTGTGTCTAGACTCCAGTTCAGCCATGCCTCTGTTCTCCAAGTTACGTCAGTTAAAAACTAGAAAAGGTCTGTTAGAAGAAGCAGTTCCTGTCCCGCCTCGGGACAGTCCAGGTCATTTTATGTATCAAAAGCATGGCATAAGTGCCATATTATATTTAGATTTATGGGTGGAGTACACCAAACAGTTAGAAGAAAAGTATAGATGGCCCGTATCAGGTACGTGGGATGCCGAGTGCATCATGCGAGTAGAAGAAGCATTATGGAAAAAGAAAGCCAGACAGTCCCAGAAAGACGCCATCGAGTTATGGCGCAAAGAATCTCACAGGAGAACAGAAAAAGAAATCAGAAAGTCAGAATTAAGTAGAGAATCCTTAGAAAGAGCCCAGGAAAGGGAATTAATCGAAGTAGGTGAACGAGTTAAAGCCGAACAGTCAGACAGACAGAGAAATGCCCTCATTAAGGGTATGTATCCTCTTCTTGCCGAGGGCTTGCCAAAAGCAACCCCGGAAGCACCATGTAATTTTCCGCCGCCATTAGTTCCGATTAAGCTACGTCACAAACCGACCGCAGCTGATATTTTTCTCTCGTCCTATTTGGACGACACAGTCCCAGAATATGCAAATCCTGTTCCGCCAGCTCCTGTAAATAATGTAGTTCCTGTTCCTCCAGCCATCGGGGCATCTGTTACAGTACCTGTTACGGTACCCCCGGTCCAGCCCATAGTACAGCCCATAGTCCAGGTTCCAACTACATCGGTCACTCTGCCAGCACGAAGAGTATCAGTCGACGATTCTAGTTTGGGGGCCGCGGGAGGAGGTCCTCCTGGTACCCCGCCGCCAAACAAACGTGTAGCGTTAGTCGAGTTACATGAACGTGCGTTACAGCGTTCGCCCAAATATCAGTCCGTTGCAGATATCAGACAAGCCCTTACCGAATGCTGTTATGATCCAGTTCCAGGCGAGGATAATATGGTTATATATTCCTTGCGTGTAAGACGGGTGACCGGGTATCTGGACACCCTACCGAATATGAAAGAAGATCTAGACAGAATGTATCGTTTCATCCGTACAGGAGAAGATCCAGAAAGTATCGGTGAAGTCATGTCTCTCAGGAAATCTGAAACCCAGCTTATGTTATTAAAGTTTCTAATCAATTGTTTAATAAGGGAACAAGATTCCCCGACTAAAGATCCGAACGATATGAAAATTCTAACAAGGTGGAGTGATAATATAGCCGAGGGTAAACACAGGACAATCAGTAGTATAGAGAGTATGTACAAGAAAATACGTAAAGAAATAATAAGGTTACACGAACAACGGAAAGAAGCACTAGTAAACGAGAAAGAAAGTAACTCCGATACTGAAGAAGTAGAAGACGAGAATACCGCCAGAATAGCGTATGTAGGAAAATCTAGATATCCAGACCGACATTTATGTCCGGAACACAAGAAAGTCTTTCACCATCCAGCACCAGAACAAGGTTCTCTAGAACAAGTATTTCAAGCTACCGATCACATTCTGAAATTACGAATCGGTTATAGTGAATTAAGTACCATGCATGAACAAGAACTAGCCCGATCAGCAGTCCGATGGATTACTGATTCTACCACTTTTCCAGACGAAATAGTGGCACAAATGTTTCTGAAACTGCCCCCAGCCGAGCAGCGACTGGTGGGTATGTATATGATTCAACACCTCATTACATTGTATGAGGGTCAACATTCTGATCCAGGCCCGTTACATGATATCCTGAACGAGTTACTCCAGTGTAAATGGAAAGGTTTAGGTACCGATTTAATTAGTGTCATTCTAGAACAGCGCCATAAATATAGAACGTTTCTGAACCCGCATTTTGTTCATGTCTCACCTCCGGAAAGTAAACCGTTTTACATAGATAGACAGCATCCGTTACGAGAAGTGCATCCAGTTAGGAAAGCGGGTGGTGAGATGCAACGAGTATTTGTTTACACCCCAGTTACCAAGATGGAACTCTTAGAAATGAAGAAATTAATTCCCTGTCACGATAAAGATCCAGCAGGGTTCCATCGAGAATTAAAGGACATGCTCCGTATGGGAGAATACACGTATCCAGATATTATTAAAATGTTAAAGGTCCTGTTGCCCGCAGGGGTATATGAGAAACTCAAGGAAAAAGAATGGGAGGTGGGAGAGAAAAAGATCGATTGGGCAGTCCTAGAAGCTGAAGATAAGATACGAGTACCAGGTACCGGTCTTGGAGATAAATGTAAAGAATTACCAGAGTTATTGATTCAGGTTTTGCCTAGGTTATTAGCCACGAAAAAGGAAGACTGGGATGCAATCTCAGCATGTAAACAGAAACAGGATGAAGATACTAGTGATTTTTATTCTAGATTTGAGAAATGCTTTATCATCAACAGTGGTTTGAAGACAGGTAGCGAGTCATACCCTCATCTTTTTGTTACTAAACTAGTCGAGAATTCAAGCCCACAAGTTAAGAATCGAGTTTTGAAAGTCGAAAGTACATGGCAAGCTAGTACCCCGTCCCAGATGTTACAGATGCTCCAGTATCACCAGAATAGAATCAGGGAAGAGCAAGAACACAAGAGGAGACGTATGAAAGACACGAAAATGAAAGTACTAGTTGCACAATCTGTTCCACAAGACAGTCAGAAGAGGGGTCTGAATCAAGCCAGTCATCCTGCAGCTCCCGTTAAAGGGACATGCAATTATTGTAAACAGCCAGGTCATTTTATAAACGAGTGTGCAGTTCTGAAACACAACATAGCCACTGGTAAGACTAAAGAAAGACCATGCCCGCCTAGACAAGAACAAGTTTCACAGACTTCTCAGCCACAGAATGCACAACAGACAGTTCCAGCACCGCAGCCTATTGCTGCAACACAGCATGTTACACAGCAGATGTACCAGTATGCCCAGTCAGAGTATCCAGAGTATCAAGCGTATTCATGAAATAGCCTAGAGAGGGAGGTAGGCTTGCCTCTCATCGAGATTCCTGTAGATCAAGAGGGTCCCTATGTACATAGTCAAGTATTAGGGTAAGACAGAAAGTTTTTGATTGATACAGGGGCAAGTAGGACTACTATCAGTCATGACAAGGTTCCAGGGGCTCCGCTCTCAGGCTCTAGAAATGTTTCCCTTGGATTTTCAGGAAAGCCTATTGTAAACGAGATATCAAAGCCAGTTACTCTAGAAGTTGGTCCATTGTCCCGAACTACTGATTTGTTACTTACGAAGTCATGTCCAGAAAATTTGTTAGGTATTAAAACATTGAAAGAATTGGGTGCAGTTATTTGCTGCTCTCTAGAAGGAATACGCTTGTTTTTGAGGGATTTTAAGGGTCACTATGTTCTACGAGATTTTGATCCGAGATTGTCCAATGTACCACAGCATTTATGGGCGCAAGGTCCAACTGATGTAGGTTTCATGCGAATCACACCCCATCGTGTGACCCTCAAGCCAGGTATAGTCCTGCCACGAATCAGACAGTACAGATTGCCACCTGAGGCTGTAGCAGCCTTATCCAAAATTATTGACGAGCTCATTGCTCAAGGAGTGGTTGTAGAAACTGACTCCAATGTATGTAATTCTCCTATCATTCCAGTCATGAAACGTACTGATCCAAATGCACCTCCAGTATATCGATTAGTGATTGACCTTCGAGAACTTAATAAATGTATCATACCCCAGTATCCAGTAGTCCCAGATATTTCATCTCTGTTGACAGCTATTGATTCTGAAGCTGTATTTTTCACAGTAATAGACCTCAAGAATGCATTTTTCAGTGTTCCGATTCATCCAGATAGCCAGTACCTTTTCGGTTTTTGTTTAAATGGAAGGAGCTATAAATTTACACGAGCTCCTCAAGGTTTTACAGAAAGTCCTAGCATTTACAGTCAAGCACTTAAAAGACAACTAGACAACATTCACATGCCAACTGACACTGCCCTGCTCCAGTATGTCGATGATCTACTGATCACAGCCCGTTCTGAGCGTGCTTGCGTGCGAGCATCACTTACAGTTCTGTATTTCCTAGCCGAGATGGGGCACAAGGTGTCCCCTTCGAAGCTCCAGTTCTGTGTCCAGCAAGTGATCTACTTAGGCCACTTACTGTCCAAGTGGGGTAGGCAGTTGACACCCGATCGTATCCAGTTAATAGCGAGTCTTCCACAGCCCAAGACACAGAAGGAGGTACGTGCTTTTATCGGCCTTACTTCTTACTGCAGACAATGGATTCCTCAGTACGCATTTCTAGCAAAGCCACTGATACAGTTAACGACACAGGAGGCAGCCGTATCGACTGTTCTCCCTTGGACATCTGAACATACACTTAGTTTTAATGAATTAAAGAAAGCTTTATGCCAAGCTCCTGTTCTAGCTACACCGAACTACAGTAAGCCTTTTACACTTTTGGTCACAGAACGTGATGGTACTGCATTATCTGTTCTTACACAAGATCAAGCCGGACAATACAAGCCTTGTGCTTATTTTTCGAGCACATTAGATCCAGTAGCCCAGGCTTTGCCTGCGTGCCTCAAGTCAGTTGCAGCCACAGCTTTAGCAATCAGACAAAGTGATTCCATAGTATTAGGACACTCCCTGACAGTACAAGTTCCACAATCCGTGGAAGTTCTTTTAAACCGAACACAGACTCAGCACTTGAGCATTGCACGTTTAACAGGTTATGAACTGACACTGTTCCAGCCACACATAGAAATCAGACGCTGCAACGTTCTAAATCCTGCTACTTTGTTACCGTCAGTTACCTCAAGTCCTGTCACACATGACTGTGTGGAAGTCATTAACACTATGACTAAGCCAAGACAAGATCTGACCGACATTGCATTACCTGATCCCGACCTGACACTTTATGTGGATGGTTCATGTATGAGAACCAGTACAGGAGAACTAGTAGCCGCGTATGCAGTGACTACTGATACTGAAGTTATTGAAACACACCGTATTGACACCCTGTCTGCTCAAGCAGCAGAGCTAGTTGCTCTGACCCAAGCCTGCATACGTGCCAAGAACTTGAAAGTAAACATATATACCGATTCACGTTACGCATTCGGAGTTGTACACGACTTCGGAGTGCTCTGGCAGGAGAGAGGTTTCATGACTTCTCATGGAACCAAGATTCAGCATGGTCTCCTAATTCAAGCTCTGTTAGATGCAATACATTTACCGACATCTATCGCTATCATGAAGTGCAAAGCACATACGAAAGTTACTGATATCATTTCCCAAGTTAATGATCTAGCAGATCGAACAGCCAAGCTTACAGCTCAGACACCAGACATTCCAGTTAGCAAGACACAGACATCCACTCCAGATCCGACTACATGTATGACAGTTAAGGACCCTACACAAGATGTCATAGACATACAGTTACATGCTACTCCTGAAGAAATCAAGAAATGGTCCGAACAAGGAGGGGTCCAGACAGATCAGGGATGGTTGACGAAGGGAAAAGCCACATGGTTTCTCCCCGACTCTATGGTTCAAGTCATTATTAATACCGCACATAGTCCAGCACATCTAGGAGAAAAAGCCATGTTAGACAGTATCCAGAACCTTTGGTTTAACAAGCACTTACGAGCCGCAGCCAAGCAGAAAGTCCGTACTTGTATGATATGTTGTCAATTCAATCCAGGTAAAAGTGTCCCGGTGGAACAAGGTGGATTCCAGCCTCCTGACCACCCTTTTGAAGTCCTCCAGATGGATTATATTCAGATGGAGCGATGTCGAGGTTTCAAGTATGTCCTTGTAGTTGTATGCGCTTTGTCCAGGTGGACAGAAGCATATCCAGTTCCAGATTACACAGCAGCGACCACTGCCAAGCAGTTGGTTCGTGAATTCTTCCCCCGTTATGCACTCCCTAGGGTCGTGTATTCAGATAACGGCGAGCCATTCTCATCTGAGTTAATGAAGCATGTTTCCCTCTTGTTAGGGTACCAGTGGAAGTTCCATTGTGTACGCCATCCAGAAGCAGCCGGTCTCGTAGAGAGACATAATCAAACTTTGAAAATCCGTATTGCCAAGATCTGTCAAGAGAAAGGTGTAGACTGGTTAGTTGCCCTGCCAGTTGCTTTGTTTTTTATGCGCATGGTCGCACACTCCAGATCAGGTCTGTCCCCTTATGAGGTCGTATTCGGCTGCCCCCCGAACATGTGGGGTACACCTAGACCCCGCAGTATTACAGATGTTTCCAGTAATATGTTGACAGATTACCTAGCTTCCTTGATGTCTGCCCTACACTCTTGTCGTTCACAGGTTGCCGCTGCATTTCCCGACAATACTGAAGTCAAACCACACGAGGTCCTTCCCGGAGATTTGGTCTTAATCAGGAATTTTGATCGTTCAAGTCCGCTGGAGCCTCGCTGGAAGGAACCGAAACTCGTCCTTCTGACCACCCGTACGGCCGTGAAGTTGGAGGGCCGTAAGGGTTGGGTCCACCTGTCTCACGTCAAGAAATTTCACGGACTCAGAAACAAGACTTTTAACGACATTTCTACAGACATTTCCAATTCTAAAGACTGCCTGAAACCAGACTCTAAATCAAACATTCATTCAATTCCAGAACTGAAAGTTCCTCTGTTGGAGAAAACTCCGCAGCAGGAATATAGATTGAAACTCCGGTCTAGTAAAATAAGTCAGCCAGTTTAATTGTCTAAGTCCCCCTCGGGTGAAACGGTTAGACAGGTATCTGACATGTATGAGATAGACCCCCATAGTGAGAGAGTTAGTCAAAACTCTATCCGATGCATCGTTTTTCTAAGTTTTCTATTGTTTCTAAGTTTGATGGTTACTTGCACAAGTTATGCATTTCATTTATGTTTTCCAATTTCTCATGTAAATAAGTTTTCTAATGCTACAGTAGAGCACACATTTAGTGATCTGCCTCCTCACGAGTTATCCTATCGTCTTGCTATGCGCAATAACACGTTCATTAGAATGTTACATTATTCTCACCAGACCAGCAATGCTACCAATTGCTGGGTGTGTGGTCGACTCCCCCCTTTCCAGACACCGAAGGGAGTTCTGCCACTGTTTCCTTATCCGTTTTCACATAATGGTTCGTGTGGAGCATGGTCCATGTTAACGTCATCTTCAAATGATATGTCCCTTCTGAATAGAACATGTTTTCCAGACAAGCAAGGTCTTCCCCACAGAACAGGGTTAGATCTAGAAAATGAAGTTTATAATTTGGGTAATTATTCTTCGAATTTCATGGTCCTGAATGTTCAGTCTGATCCTACTCCAGACTTACCTGCTATTTCAGTACTACCAGTCAAAGGCGAATTATGTGTCAGAAATAATGGTTCCGTACATATAGGACATAGTGATTGTACTACTACTGTCGAGTATAGTGACAGTGGGAAATTTATTTTGAAAGCTTCACGTCATTCTTATTTTGTTTGTGGTCAGACCGCATATGTTCGTCTGCCCCTCGATTGGGAAGGAACATGTTACATTGCCTTCCTACTGCCACCAGTTTTTCTAGCCCCATCTGATTATCACAGAAACACACATCTAGTACACGTTAGACATAGAAGGGAGATCGAGTCCCCAATTGTCGATCAAACTGAAACTGCTCTAGAACAGTATACAGATTTCAATAGAGGTTTCTTTTTCTTTATAGGCCCTGTCCAGAATAGTAAGTCAATCCGTAGATTAACCAGAACCCTTGAAGCAGTAGTGAATGAGACTGCTTCTGCTCTAGGTAACTTAACCGAAGAGCAATCTGCTATGAGGTTTGTCGTGCTCCAGAATCGTCTCGTTCTTGACGTCATACTGGCCGATAGAGGAGGAGCATGTAGAGTCATCGGATCTAGTTGCTGCATTTTCATTCCTAATAACGCGCCGTCTGTTTATTCAGCTATAACCAGACTACATAAAATTGCCCATCAGTTACACCAGAATCCAGGCACCTGGACATGGTCCGGTTGGCTCTGGAGTATCTTATCTGCCTGGGGATGGAAAGTATTGTCATTTCTAGGTATTGCAGTAGCGATCATATTCAGTTGCTGCCTCTGTATACAATGTGGCCCTGCGATTTGCGGCATTTGTGCTACCTCTTGTATTCCTAGTCCTAAGTCCCGCTCTAAATCCCGTTCCAAGACAATTCGAGACGAGCAAATGATGCTGTATGAAATGATAGATGGTATCATGAATATAGATGTTTCCTGATGGAAACGTAGTGACAAGGAGGGAATGTGGAAAAGTAAATTTTGCCATGTTCTGTGTCCCTACGTGTTCCTCATGTTATGCCATATGTGCATGATCGATATGCATATATTCCCCCATGATCAATTAAAGACGCAATTACAGTTGTGTCCATCTCTAGTATGCCAGTTTCCAGTTTTCGTGAATACAACGAATATCAGGCCTATGTAAAGCTACGTTGCCACGTTTCACAGTGTGCACGTTAATTCATTGAAAAGTCCCCGTTTCTAGGCCTCAAAAGGGCCCTGACTCAGATTCAGCTCCTGTTTCCTGAACCCTCTCCGAGGAGCGATACAGCCCCCACCTGTATCCCTGACCCTTAGCTTACTTTCATGCCTCACAGTGCCCGGCTCGGCCTGGCTCTGCCTCCAGTCTGCCAAGAGTATGTTATGTTTCTAGTTATCAGTCCAGCCCTCCTTCTCTGCATTCCTAAGCTACTGAATCGCATCAATAGTTTCCGTCATGGTCTAGCCTTTATGTCTCCATGTAAGAGAAATACTGTATTAATATTCATAGAATATTCCCCGCACACGCACTACATATAGGATTATGTATGCACCAGTCTTAATGTCTGTTAGCCTTTGCTCTGCTAACTTTTGGATTCTATCAACATGTTCTCTAAACACTAGATACTAGATATGCTTAGGTACATGTCGCTCTGACACTCCAGACTTTAGTCTCCTCTTCTAGCGCAGAAGTCATAGCCCCCCAGTTCTCCCTAGTAACACGTCATTGTCAGTTTGCGCGCACCACTAGGTTAGAGGTCCCAGCTGCTCAGGTAGCCCCCTCCATGTTTCCGCCCCTTTTATGACATATTCTGTTACGTTTACATCACATGTCTATGTATACGCCCTGAACACGCCTTTTTGTTGCATCAGTCATGCCTTATCTTTCGCGACTGCTACGTGAAACGCCTACTGCTACGCCTACTGTATTGAACTGCATGTATTTTGTTTAACTATATATACTAATGTTCTGTTATTAAAAGTTGTCCTTACGCCTGTCCCAGATCCTGCCCCCGATGCGCATCATTCCTATTCCCGTACAGGCTGTCCTGTTCTTGTCCTTTATGCTTAATTAAAGCCTGTATACTCTAGCTACCTCGTATCTTGACTCTTATTTATTGAGCTAACCGTTTATCGTTTATTGTCAAAAATAGCACAGGTAGTTAATTATTTATTTACCACAGTTGGACAAACTGAAATGTGGGCTTGTCATCATGACTCTGCTTTTTCTTTGTAGTGAAAATATGTGAATGGTCAACTGTAAAATAAGATATGTTTGACTCAAGCGTAATATTTTGTATAAAAGGAGAAGGCTGGCTTTGTAAGATTGAGCAGTCTCCTGAGAATATACACGTTGTTATACTTCTAGAATCTCTGTTACTGGCTGCAGCCAATAAATACGATCTTTGACTTCACCTAGAAGACTCTGTGTTTCTGTAGTCTGAAACAGGAAGAACTCGAGGTCTTCGGGTGTGTTTCCCTGGCACCGCTGGGTTCCGAAAAACCCAGTACCTCACCCTTCGGACGATTTGCAGCACCCACCTGTCCGATGTGATGTTCTGCCAGTGGAGGAGGTGATGGCGAACCCTGCCCCCCCACTGGCGTCATGTGGGCCTGAAAGCTTGGACTAGGAAGGCTTTCAGGCAGATGCTGCGGGGGTGGATGTGGACTGGCCTCGCCGTTGTCCCCGGGCACCGCCACGGCAGTTACCACGTCCGCCACCATGCTGGATGTGAGTCTGCGGCCCATGGCTGGCAGGACGTGTGGTGGCGCCCCTTCCTTGGGCACGAAAGGAGTAAAAAGCAGAAGTTTGCTGGCGTGGGGCCGACAGGCCCAAGGACTTGGCCATAGCCCTGGAGTCCTTAAAGCGCTCAAGCTCACTATCTGCTTTGTCGCCAAAAAGGCGATGGCCATTCAACGGCATGTCCATAAGAGTGTTTTGGACATCGGCCGAAAAATTGGCGGACCTCAGCCAGGCGTGGCGTCTGATCGCCACGGTCGTTGCCATCACTCTGCCCAGCGAGTCCGTTGTGTCCAGTCCACAGCGGATAGAATACCGCGCTGCATCTCGACCCTCCACAAGGTCTTAGGTGAGTTTAGCCCGGGCCTCCTCCGGGCATTGTGGCAGCACGTCCGCGACAGCGTCCCACAGAGAGTGGGTATAGCGGCCCAAGAGGCACCCGGTGTTAACAGACCGCAACCCCAAACTCAGTGAGGAGAACAACTTCTTCCCATATTGTTCGTACCTCTTGGAATCCCGATCGGGGGGAGCCGTCGGGAATGCGGTCTGGAAAGTAGAGGCCTGGATGACCAGGCTCTCATGGGTGGGGTGGGTGGACAGGAAGCTAGAGTCGCCCGGAGCCGGGCGGTGGCATCTGGCCACATTCCTATCTACAGGCAAACATGTAGCGGGCCTGGACCAGGTGCCCAGAAGAACGTCGGACAAGGCCTCATTAAACAGCAACAGAGGCTCCAAGGAACTTGTTGGCAGTCTAAGGACCTCGGTGAGGAGGTTAGTCCTCACGGCCGTGACGGGGAGCTCAAGGGCCAAGGTCTTGGCCGCCCGCGTCAATACCACACTATAGGTAGCCCCCTCCTCCGTAGCCACGTTAGGAGGGGAGACAAAGCCAGTGTCTGGCAAAGTGTCCAAACCACTGGCATCCCCAAGCTCACCTGCCCAGTCCTCATAAGGCTGGCATTCACGTGCCAGAGGGTCCTCAGACCCCTCCCAATCCGCCTCACCACCCATCTCCTGATACTCAGGATCAACTGATGGGGCCGGTTCGTAGAAATAGAAATCTCCGAGCGGTGCCGCTCTGGCGCCGGAACCAGGTCGAGGGCAGGACCAGGGACAACGTCATCCGAGGACGGTGCCCGAGGCGACACCCTAAGGACCTGCGCCGGCGAGGTCATGAGGTTGACCGGCGTCGATCCGGATCCAGAACCGGATCCAGTGGGCCCCTGTGGCGTCGGGACCGAAGTCGCCGATGGCACCGGAGCCGAAGCATCCGACGGCGCCGGGGCCGAAGCACCAGGCCCGCTTGGACTCCCAGTCGGGGCCGGAGGACCCAGACGGAGATGAGAGCGACCTCATGGCCATGAGGAAGGCTTCGATCTCCTCCGGCGTCGTGTGCTGCCCAGGGACCGGAGGAGGCCGCGACGCCTGCGGCTCCCATGGAGCCGCGTGGGTGGTGTCGCCGGAACCCTCGGCCGCGTCGCGCAAGCGTCGGGGGTAGCCGGAAGAGGGATGATGTCTCTTTGACTTCCTGTGCCTCATACCTGAGGACTTGGAGCCCGACGAGTGGTGACGACTCGACGAGCTGTGATGACTCCGGTCCCGCGACTGGTCCCTCAACCTCCTTGCGGACCGGGAACTCGAACGGCGCGGGGCCGACTGCCGGAGCTCAAGGTGCTTACGGGACCGCTCCCGCCCAGCCTTCGAAGTCAAGGCCCGGCAGTCGTGGCACGACTTGTCATCGTGGTCGAACCCCAGGCAATGAAGGCACCGGCGATGGGGGTCGGTGACCGGCATCAGTCGGTCGCAGTCGGCACAGGGTTTAAACCCAGGCATCCCTACCGGCACCGTTTCGGAGTCGAAGACTCGAAAATAGATCAAAAAGGATCGAAAAAGTTAGTCAAAAATTGACTAAAGGGTACCACTTTTTCCGGACCTGCGCTTGCTGGCGCGGAAAAAAATAGGAACTGACGTCAGAGCGTGGAGGCGGCGTCTAAGTACTCCGACTACGTCATCACGGCGCCAACGACGCCGACGACAGACGCGGAGCCGCTGACGATGCCTACCGACGCGCAGGGGTACTGCTACGCAAAAGTTTCCGGATCCAGTCTGACGCCTGGGGATATTCTAAGGTAAGGAATCTAATACTAACCTGTGTCTTTCAGATATATTGTATCGTTTCTGAGGCCCATCCTTAGGTGTAGTGCGTAGTATCCACAATCAGTATTTTCATTAAATTCGGGACAAATGCTGCTAAATCAAATGGGGCTTACCACAAATCCTCCACATGTGTCAATATCCCAAAGTGCCAATTTATCACGGATTTGATTAGGACGAAAACATATATATATCCAGTCCTGACCATAAATAGAAAGGGAAAAAGAGAGACAGAGGGGATTCTGTTTATAATTCCACACTAAAAGGCCTCAATTACACACCGGACCCCCAAATTAGCAAGAACTAATAACAGTTTTACCTTTCATCAATAAGAAAAACAATCACATCAATGCTGTAGAGAATCCAGGCATCATAATAAGATGCAAATGCGAAGTCCTATGGAGAGATATAATGTACATATCCTATTACAATGTCTCACTTAACTCACTATATATTATTCATATGTCATGTGAATAGTTCCATAGGGTGATACAAATTTGTATTACGGTAGTCGTGTTTCACACCAGTATACCTCAATTACACACAAGACACCCAATTGTCAAAAGCTAGTGATCATCCTACCTTTCATCAATATGGAAAGCGATTACTTCAAGGCAGTAACCAATCCAGGCATCATAATAAGAGGCCAAAACGAACTCCTATGGAGAAAGACAGTGCGCATATCCTATTAAATTACCGCACCCATCATATCATCCTAATCAGGGGTTGTTACGTATAATCCCCTATCTCTCGCATATATTCTTAATCCACATAATTGTAAACATAAGAAATCCCAGATTGAAGGACGACTCCATTCCACCATCCCACACAACGAGTGAACAAGCAACGCCATGGTACAGATGTTTTTTTCAAAATAGTGCTCCAAATACCAACAGCTTGTGGACTCATCATGTAGCCCATTGCGTTATGGCTATGACAATGCCAGAACCCACATTTAAGCAAAATAGCTCACTATCGAGCCACACAGATACAGTATTGCATATACTCCTTCTGAATATCCAAGGTATGTTACACATTCCCACACTAAACGAAATCCATACTAGAGCCCATATTTGCTAGACTGACTTGTTACGGAGCCACGCAACAAAAGTATCGTATGGGCCTCATGGAAAGTCCATTCCTAATTGACATCGACAACAATCCCAACATATCCGAAGAGCCGCGAGTAACGAAAACCAAAACCGCCGCATATCGTCTCTTACCTTGTCTGTGTTGACGCTACCACCAATTGTCCGCATTCCGACCATCGGTGTGCCATCTTTTTAGCTACCTCCATTTTATCCTACGTGTAGGGGTCATATGCCCCACTTCACGTGACTATGTCCGTCACAGCTTATGAGAATGGACGCCATCTTGGAACTAGTACCTCGAAAGGTAACTCAACGGATCAGACAAAAAATAATGTGACAAGCTTAAAGATACTATTTCAAAGATTAAAACGGCTACGAAAACAGGAACTTAGTAGATGGTGAGACGGGGTAACCTTAGACCAGTATATGAAAAACGGGAAAATCCCAAGGGGATTAAGTATACTGATCTTTCCCACCTTGGAACATCTGAGTAGCGACTTGTTGAAAGACTGGGAAAACAATCTAGAAGTGGCTTCAACAACTATGATGACTATTGCCAATTGTTGGATCGTGATCCACTAGACTTAGTGTCAGTGCGCGGTGGGAGTCAAGGACAGAGACCATCAGCCACAGGAAGGCCCTCAGCCACGGGAAGGCCCTCGGTCACAGGAAGAACCTAAGCTACGGGAAGACCCTCAGCCACAGGAAGACCTTCAGCCACAGGAAGGCCCTCTGCCACAGGAAGACCATCAGACACAGGAAGGCCCACAGCCATGGGAAGGCCCTCAGCCAAGGGAAGGCCCTCGGTCACAGGAAGACCCTAAGCTACGGGAAGACCTTCAGCCATGGGAAGACCTTCAGCCATGGGAAGACCCTCAGCCACGGGAAGGCCCTCAGCCATGGGAAGACATTCAGCAATGACCATCAGCCACAGGAACATCCTTAGCCATGGAAAGACCATCAGCCACAGGAAGGCCCTCAGCCACGGGAAGGCCCTCGGTCACAGGAAGACCCTAAGCTACGGGAAGACCCTCAGCCACAGAAAGACCTTCAGCCACAGGAAGGCCCTCAGCCACAGGAAGACCATCAGACACAGGAAGGCCCTCAGCCATGGGAAGGCCCTCGGCCACTGGAAGACCCTCAGCCACAGGAAGACACTCATCAACAACCCTCAGCCACAGGAACATCCTTAGCAACAGAAAGACCCTCAGCAACCATTAAGACCCTCAGCCACAGGAACATCCTTAGCCATGGGAAGCCCCTCAGCCACAGGAGGACCCTCAGCAACAAACCTCAGCCACAGGAACATCCTTATCCATTGAAAGACTGTTAGCCATGGGAAGGCCAGCGGCCAAGAGAAGACCCTCAGCCACAGGAAGACACTCAGCCACAGGAAGACACTCAGCCACAGGAAGACCCTCAGCAACGAACCTCAGCCACAGGAGCATCCTTATCCATTGAAAGACCGTCAGCCATGGAAGGCCAGCAGCCAAGAGAAGACCCTCAGCCACAGGAAGGCCCTTAGCCATGGGAAGGCCCTCGGTCACAGGAAGACCCTAAGCTATGGGAATACCCTCAGCCACGGGAAGACCTTCAGCCATAGGAAGGCCCTCAGCCACAGGAAGACCATCAGACACAGGAAGGCCCTCAGCCATGGGAAGGCCCTCAGCCACGGGAAGTCCCTCAGTCACAGGAAGACCCTAAGCTACGGGAAGACCTTCAGCCATGGGAAGAACTTCAGCCAGGGGAAGACCCTCAGCCACGGGAAGACCTTCAGCCACAGGAAGGCCCTCAGCCACAGGAAGACCATCAGACACAGGAAGGCCCTCAGCCATGGGAAGGCCCTCAGCCACTGGAAGACTCTCAGCCACAGGAAGACCCTCAGCAACGACCCTCAGCCACAGGAACAGCCTTAGCAACAGAAAGAATCTCAGCAACCATCAAGAGTCACGGGAACATCCTTAGCCATGGGAAGACCCTCAGCCACAGGAAGACCCTCAGCAACGAACCTCAGCCACAGGAACATCCTTATCCATTGAAAGGCCATCAGCCATGGGAAGGCCAGCTGCTAAGAGAAGACCCTAAGCCACAGGAAGACCCTCAGCCACCGGAAGACCTTCAGCCACAGGAAGACCCTCAGCCACAGGAAGACCATCAGACACAGGAAGACCCTCAGCCATGCGAAGATCCTCAGCCATGGGAAGACCCTGAGCCACAGGAAAACCCTCAGCAACAAACCGCAGCCACAGGAATTTCTTTAGCCACAGAAAGACCCTCAGCCACGGGAAGGCCTTCAGCCACGGGAAGACCCTCAGCAATAACCCTAGCCACAGGAAGACCCTCAGCCATGGGAAGACCCTCAGCTATGGAAAGACCCTCAGATGCAAGAAGTCCTTCAGCCACAGTAGACCCTCAGCCACAGGAAGACCCTCATCCATGGGAAGACCCTCAGCCAGATCAAGGTCCCCAGCCATGAAGACCCTCAGCCACAGGAAAAACCTCAATTATGGGAAGAACCTCAGCTGCGAGTAGTCACTCAGCCACGGGAAGGCCCTCAGCCACAAGAAGACCCTCAGAAACGACCATCAGCCACAGGAAAACTCTCAGCCATGGGTAGACCCTGAACTATGGGAAGACCCTTAGCAATGACCCTCAGCCACAGGAGGACCCTCAGCCATGGGAAGACCCTCAGCCATGGGAAGACCCTCAGCTGCAAGAAGTCCCTCAGTCACAGGAAGACCCTCAGCCACTGGAAGACCCCCAGCAACAACCGTCAGCTACAGGAACATCCTTAGTCATGGAAAACCCTCAGCCATGGGAAGGCCTTCAGCCACGGGAAGAAACTCAGCCACGGGAAGACCCTCAGCTGTGAGCCTCAGCCACAGGAAGACCCTCAGCCATGGGAAGACCTTCAGCTATGGGAACACCCCCATCTGTAAGAAGACCCTCAGCCACGGGAAGATCTGCAGCATTGACCCTCAGCCACAGGACGACCCTCAGTCACTGGAAGGCCCTCAGCCATGGGAAGATCCTCGGAAATGACCCTTAGCCACAGGAAGACTCTCAGCCACGGGAAGACCCTCAGCTAGGGGAAGACCCTCAGCCATGGGAATACCCTCAGCAATGACCCTCAGCACAGGAAGACCATCAGACATGGAAAGGCCCTCAGCCATGGGAATACTTTCAGCTGCAAGAAGTCCCTCAGCCATGGGAAGACCCTCAGCCACGCGAAGACCCTCAGGAACAACCCTCAGTCACAGGAAGATCCTGATCCATGAAAAGACCCTCAGCCACAGGAAGGGCCTCAGCCAAGGGAAGACCCTAAGCAACGGGTCTCAGCCACAAGAAGACCCTCAGTGTCGAGAAGACCCTCAGCTGCAAAAAGTCCCTCAGCCATGGGAAGACTCTCAGCCTCAGGAAGGCCCTCAGCCATGGGAAAACCCTCAGCCACGGGAAGACGCTCAGCCATGGTAAGACCCTCAACCGCAAGAAGTCCCTCAGCCACTGGAAAGCCCTCAGCCATGGGAAGACCCTCTGAAATGACCCTCAGCCACAGGAAGACTCTCAACCATGGGAAGACCCTCAGCTACAGGAAGACCCTCAGCAATGACCCTCAGCCACAGGAAGACCATCAGCCACAGGAAGACCCTCAGCCATGGGAAGACCCTTAGCTGCAAGAAGTCCCTCAGCCATGTGAAGACCCTCAGCCACGGGAAGACCCTCAGCCACGGGAAAACCCTCAGCAACAAACTGCAGCCACAGGAATATCTTTAGCCATGGAAAGACCCTCAGCCACGGGAAGGCCCTCAGCCACTGGAAGACCTTCAGCAACAGCCCTCAGCCACAAGAAGACCCTCAGCCATGAGAAGGCCCTTAGGCATGGGAAGACCCTCAGCCACGGGAAGACCCTCAGCAATGACCCTCAGCCACAGGAAGACCATCAGACATGGGAAGACCCTCAGCCATGGGAATACTTTCAGCTGCAAGAAGTCCCACAGCCATTGGAAGACACTCAGCAACGAGAAGACCCTCAGCAACAACCCTCAGTCACAGGAACATCCTGAGCCATGGAAAGACCCTCAGCCATGGGAAGGGCCTCAGCCAAGGGAAGACCCTCAGCAACGGGTCTCAGCCACAAGAAGACCCTCAGCAACAAGAAGACCCTCAGCTGCAAGATGTCCCTCAGCCACGGGAAGACTCTCAGCCTCAGGAAGGCCCTCAGCCATGAGAAAACCCTCAGCCACAGGAAAACCCTCAGACATGGTAAGACCCTCAAACGCAAGAAGTCCCTCAGCCACTGGAAAGCCCTCAGCCATGGGAAGACCCTCTGAAATGCCCCTCAGCCACACAAAGACTCTCAGCTACGGAAAGACCCTCAGCAACAACCCTCAGCCCCAGGAAGACCATTAGCCACAGGAAGACCCTCAGCCATGGGAAGACCCTTAGCTGTAAGAAGTCCCTCAGCCATGTGAAGACCCTTAGCCACTGAAAGACCCTCAGCCATGGGAAAACCCTCAGCAACAAACTGCAGCCACAGGAATACCTTTAGCCATGGAAAGACCCTCAGCCACGGGAAGGCCCTCAGCCACTGGAAGACCTTCAGCACCAACCCTCAGCCACAGGAAGCCCCTCAGCCACGGGAAGACCCTCAGCCATGGGAAGACCCTCAGCTGCAAGAAGTCCCTCAATCATGGGAAAACCCTCAGCTGCAAGAAGTCCCTCAGCCATCGGAAAGCCCTCAGCTATAGGAAGACCCTCTGAAATGACCTTCAGCTTCAGGGACACCCTCAGCAACGATCCACAGCCACAGGAAGACTCTCAGCCATGGTCAAGACCCTCAGCCACAAGAAGACCCGCAGCCATGGGAAGACCCTCAGCCATGGGAAGACCCTCAGCCACGGGAAAACCCTCAGCAACAAACTGCAGCCACAGGAATATCTTTAGCCATGGAAAGACCCTCAGCCATGGGAAGGCCCTCAGCCATGAGAAGACCCTCAGCAACAACCCTCAGCCACAGGAAGACCCTCAGCCACGGGAAGACCCTCAGCCATGGAAAGACCCTCAGCTGCAAGAATTTCCTTAGCAACAGGAAGACCCTCAGCCACTGGAAGATCCTCAGCAACAACCCCAGTTACAGGAACATCCTTAGTCATGGAAAGACCCTCAGCCATGGGAAGGCCTCAGCCACGGGAAGACCCTCAGCTATGAGCATCAGCCACAGGAAGTCCCTCAGCCATGGGAATACCTTCAGCTATGGGAACACCCTTAGCTGCAAGAAGACCCTCAGCCACGGGAATATCCTCAGCATCGACCCTCATCCACAGTAAGACCCTCAGCCACGGGAAGGCCCTCAGCCACAGGAAGATCCTCAGAAATGACCCTTAGCCAAAGGAAGACTCTCAGCCACGGGAAGACCTTCAGGCATGGTAAGACCCTCAGCAACGACCCTCAGCCACAGGAAGACCATCAGACATGGGAAGACCCTCAGCCATGGGAATACTTTCAGCTGCAAGAAGTCCCACAGCCATTGGAAGACACTCAGCAACGAGAAGACCCTCAGCAACAACCCTCAGTCACAGGAACATCCTGAGCCATGGAAAGACCCTCAGCCATGGGAAGGGCCTCAGCCAAGGGAAGACCCTCAGCAACGGGTCTCAGCCACAAGAAGACCCTCAGCAACAAGAAGACCCTCAGCTGCAAGATGTCCCTCAGCCACGGGAAGACTCTCAGCCTCAGGAAGGCCCTCAGCCATGAGAAAACCCTCAGCCACAGGAAAACCCTCAGACATGGTAAGACCCTCAAACGCAAGAAGTCCCTCAGCCACTGGAAAGCCCTCAGCCATGGGAAGACCCTCTGAAATGCCCCTCAGCCACACAAAGACTCTCAGCTACGGAAAGACCCTCAGCAACAACCCTCAGCCCCAGGAAGACCATTAGCCACAGGAAGACCCTCAGCCATGGGAAGACCCTTAGCTGTAAGAAGTCCCTCAGCCATGTGAAGACCCTTAGCCACTGAAAGACCCTCAGCCATGGGAAAACCCTCAGCAACAAACTGCAGCCACAGGAATACCTTTAGCCATGGAAAGACCCTCAGCCACGGGAAGGCCCTCAGCCACTGGAAGACCTTCAGCACCAACCCTCAGCCACAGGAAGCCCCTCAGCCACGGGAAGACCCTCAGCCATGGGAAGACCCTCAGCTGCAAGAAGTCCCTCAATCATGGGAAAACCCTCAGCTGCAAGAAGTCCCTCAGCCATCGGAAAGCCCTCAGCTATAGGAAGACCCTCTGAAATGACCTTCAGCTTCAGGGACACCCTCAGCAACGATCCACAGCCACAGGAAGACTCTCAGCCATGGTCAAGACCCTCAGCCACAAGAAGACCCGCAGCCATGGGAAGACCCTCAGCCATGGGAAGACCCTCAGCCACGGGAAAACCCTCAGCAACAAACTGCAGCCACAGGAATATCTTTAGCCATGGAAAGACCCTCAGCCATGGGAAGGCCCTCAGCCATGAGAAGACCCTCAGCAACAACCCTCAGCCACAGGAAGACCCTCAGCCACGGGAAGACCCTCAGCCATGGAAAGACCCTCAGCTGCAAGAATTTCCTTAGCAACAGGAAGACCCTCAGCCACTGGAAGATCCTCAGCAACAACCCCAGTTACAGGAACATCCTTAGTCATGGAAAGACCCTCAGCCATGGGAAGGCCTCAGCCACGGGAAGACCCTCAGCTATGAGCATCAGCCACAGGAAGTCCCTCAGCCATGGGAATACCTTCAGCTATGGGAACACCCTTAGCTGCAAGAAGACCCTCAGCCACGGGAATATCCTCAGCATCGACCCTCATCCACAGTAAGACCCTCAGCCACGGGAAGGCCCTCAGCCACAGGAAGATCCTCAGAAATGACCCTTAGCCAAAGGAAGACTCTCAGCCACGGGAAGACCTTCAGGCATGGTAAGACCCTCAGCAATGACCCTCAGCCACAGGAAGACCATCAGACATGGGAAGACCCTCAGCCATGGGAATACCCTCAGCTGCAAGAAGTCCCTCAGCCATGGGAAGACCCTCAGCCATGAGAATACCCGCAGCCACGGGAAGACCCTCAGCTGCAAGAAGTCCCTCAGCCATGGGAAGACTCTCAGCCACAGGAAGGCCCTCAGCCATGTGAAAACCCTCAGCAACGGGAAGACCCTCAGCCATGGTACAACCCTCAGCTGCAAGAAGTCCCTCAGCCACTGGAAAGTCCTCAGCCATGAGAAGACCCTCTGAAAATACCCTCAGCCACAGGAAGACTCTCAGCCATGGGAAGACCCTCAGCCATGTGAAAACCCTCAGCCATGGGAAGACCCTCAGCCATGGTAAGACCCTCAGCTGCAAGAAGTCCCTCAGTGACTGGAAAGCCCTCAGCCACGAGAAGACCCTCTGAAATTACCCTCAGCCTCAGGAAGACTCTCAGCCATGGGAAGACCCTCAGCTACGGGAAGACTCTCAGCAATGACCCTCAGCCACAGGAAGACCAACAGCCACAGGAGGACTCTCAGCCATGGGAAGACCCTCAGCTGCAAGAAGTCCCTCAGCCATGGGAAGACCCTCAGCAACAACCCTCAGCCACAGAAACATCCTGAGCCACGGAAAGACCTTCAGCCACGGGAAGGCCTTCAGCCAAGGGAAGACCCTCAGCAATGAGTTTCAGCCACGGGAAGACCCTCAGCTGCAAGAAGTCCCTCAGCCTTGGGAAGACCATCTGAAATTACCCTTAGCCACAGGAAGACTATCAGCCACGGGAAGACCCTCAGCTACAGGAAGACCCTCAGCAACAACCCTCAGCCACAGGAAGACCATCAGCCACAGGAAGACCCTCAGCCATGGGAAGACCCTTAGCTGCAAGAAGTCCCTCAGCCATGGGAAGACCCTCAGCCACAGGAAGACCCTCAGCAACAACCCTCAGCCACAGCAACATCCTGAGCCATGGAAAGACCCTCCGCCACGGGAAGACCCTCAGCAACGAGGTTCAGCCATGGGAAGACCCTCAGCCACGGGAAGACCATCAGCTGCAAGAAGTCCCTCAGCCACGGGAAGACCCTCAGCCACAGAAAACCCTCAGCCATGGAAAGACCCTCAGCCATGGGAAAACCCTCAGCTGCAAGAAGTCCCTCAGCCATGGGAAAGCCATCAGCTATAGGAAGACCTTATGTAATGACCCTCAGCCACAGGAAGACTCTCAGCCTCGGGAAGGCCCTCAGCCATGGAAAAACCCTCAGCTGTGGGAACTCCCTCAGCCACGGGAAGACCCTCAGCCACATGAAGGCCTTCAGCCATGGGAAGTCCCTCAGACACAGGAAGACCCTCAGCCACAGGAAGGCCCTCATCAACGGGAAGGCCCTCAGCCATGGCATGATCCTCAGAAATGACCCTTAGCCACAGGAAGACTCTCAGCCACAGGAAGACACTAAGCTAGGGGAAGACCCTCAGCCACGGGAAGACCTTCAGCAATGACCCTCAGCCACAGGAAGACCATTAGATGTGGGAAGACCCTCAGCAATGGGAATACATTCAGCTGCAAGAATTCCCTCAGCCACGAGAAGACCCCCGGCAACAACCATCAGCCACAGACACATTCTGAGCCATGGAAAGACCCTCAGCCACAGGAAGGGCCTCAACCAAAGGAAGACCCTCAGCAATGAGTCTCAGCCATGAGAAGACCCTCAGCCATGGGAAGACCCTCAGCTGCAAGAAGTCCCTCAGCCACAGGAAGACTCTCGGCCACAGGAAGGCCCTCAGCCATGGAAAAACCCTCAGCCATGGGAAGACCCTCAGCTATGGTAAGACCCTCAGCTGCAAGAAGTCCCTCAGCCACTGGAAAGCCCTCAGCCATGGGAAGACCCTCTGAAATCACCCTCAGCCAGAGGAATGCTCTCATCCACGGGAAGACCCTCAGCTACGGGAGACCCTCAGCAACGACCATCAGCCTCAGGAACACCATCAGACACAGGAAAACCATCAGCTGCAAGAATTCCCTCAGCCATGGGAAGACCCTCAGCCACGGGAAGACCCTCATCCACGGGAAAACCCTCAGCAACAAACTACAGCCACAGGAAGTTCTTTAGCCATGGAAAGACCCTCAGCCACGGGAAGGCCCTCAGACATGGGAAGACCCTCAGCAACAGCCCTCAGCCACAGAAGACCCTCAGCCACTGGAAGCCCCCAGCCATAGGAAGAGCTTCAGATGCAAACATTTCCTCAGCCGCAGGAAGACCCTCAGCCACGGGAAGACTCTCAGCTGCAGGAATTCCCTCAACCATGGGAAGACGCTCAGCTGCAAAAAGTCCCTCAGCCACAGGAAGAGCCTCAGCCACTGGAAGACCCTCAGCAACAACCCTCAGCTACAGGAACATTCTTAGTCATGGAAAGACCCTCAGCCATGGGAAGGCCTCAGCCACGGGAAGGCCCTCAGCTATGAGCATCAGCCACAGGAAGTCCCTCAGCCATGGGAAGACCTTCAGCTATGGGAACACCCTCAGCTGCAAGAAGACCCTCAGCCACGGGAATATCCTCTGCATCGACCCTCAGCCACAGGAAGACCCTCAGCCATGGGAAGGCTCTCAGCCACGGGAAGATCCTCAGAAATGAACCTTAGCCATAGGAAGACTCTCAGCCACGGGAAGACCCTCAGCCATGGGAAGACCCTCAGCAACAAACCTCAGCAACAGGAAGACCATCAGACATGGGAAAACCCTCATCAATGGGAATACCCTCAGCTGCAAGAAGTCCCTCAGCCCTGGGAAGAACCTCAGCCACAAGAAGATCCTCAGCAACAACCCTCAGTCACAGGAACATCCTGAGCCATGGAAAGACCCTCAGCCATGGGAAGGTCAGCAGCCACGAGAAGACCCTCAGCCACAGGAAGACCCTCAGCCACAGGAAGACCCTCAGCCACAGGAAGACACTCAGCCACAGGAAAACCCTCAGCAATCCTTAGCAACTGAAAGACCCTCAGCCACAATCAAGACCCTCACCCACAATAAGACCCTTAGCCGTGGGAAGACCCTCAGCCACGGGAAGACCCTGAGCCACAGGAACACCCTCAGCAATGAACCGCAGCCACAGGAATATCTTTAGCCACAGAAAGACCCTCAGCCACGGGAAGGCCTTCAGCCACGGGAAGATGCTCAGCAACAACCCACATCCACAGGAAGACCCTCAGCCAGGGGAAGACCCTCTGCCATGGAAAGACCCTCAGATGCAAGAAGTCCTTCAGCCACAGGAGACCTTCAGCCACAGGAAGACCCTCACCCATGGGAAGTCCCTCAGCCACAGGAAGTCCCTCAGCCACGAGAAGACCCTCAGAAATGACCCTCAGCTACAGGAAAACTCTCAGCCATGGGTAGACCCACAACTATGGGAAGACCATCAGCCATGGGAAGACCCTCAGCAATGACCCTCAGCCATAGGAAGACCCTCAGCCATGGGATGATCCTCAGCATCAAGAAGTCCCTCAGCCACAGGAAGACCCTCAGCCACGGGAAGGCACTCAACCACAGGAAGACCCTCAGCAATGAGCCTCAGCCACAGGAAGACCCTCAGCCACGGGAGGACCCTCAGCCACAGGAAGACCTTCAGCCACAGGAAGGCCCTCAGCCACAGGAAGACCATCAGACACAGGAAGGCCCTCAGCCATGGGAAGGCCCTCAGCCACTGGAAGACCCTCAGCCACAGGAAGACCCTCAGCAACGACCCTCAGCCACAGGAACATCCTTAGCAACAGAAAGAATCTCAGCAACCATCAAGAGCCACAGCAACAGGAACATCCTTAGCCATGGGAAGCCCCTCAGCCACAGGAAGACCCTCAGCAACGAACCTCAACCACAGGAACATCCTTATCCATGGAAAGACCCTTAGCCATGGGAAGGCCAGCAGCCACGAGAAAACCCTCAGCCACAGGAAGACACTCAGAAACGACCCTCAGCCACAGGAAAACTCTCAGCCATGGGTAGACCCTCAACTATGGGAAGACCATCAGCCATGGTATGACCCTCAGCAATGACCCTCAGCCACGGAAAGACCCTCAGCCATGGGAAAACCCTCAGCTGCAAGAAGTCCCTCAGCCACAGGAAGACCCTCAGCCACTGGAAGACCCTCAGCTACAGGAAAATCCTTAGTCACAGAAAGACCCTCAGCCATGGGAAGGCCTTCAGCCACGGGAAGACCCTCAGCTATGAGCCTCAGCCACAGGAAGACACTCAGCCATGGGAAGACCTTCATCACAGCCATACAGGACCTGCTGGCCACCCTTGTGGTCAACAACTCCTCTGTGCTCATTCTGGGAGACTTTAACTTCTGGCCCCATGACCCCCGGGAAGATCTTACATCCAAAGATTTCACTGAATCTCTTGGCTGCCTTAACTTTACCCCCTTGATCCACCTCCCCACCTACTCTGGTGGCCATATCCTCGATCAAATCTGGGTTGCCAATATCTCCACTTTGGCTCTGTCCATCTCCCTCTGCATTTGGTCTGACCATTCGCTCATATCCTTTTCCCTCGACTTAGAGGCTGTCAAAAAATTCTCCCCTCCTAAAAACATGTGGCTCCGTAATTGGAACCATGCGGATATGCCCGCCTTGTGCGCCTCCCTTGCGGCCTCATCCCCTCACCTAGCTGATTCCTCCCCGGATTCACAGGCAGCCATCCTTAACAATTGGCTCTCGGCAGCCTGCGACTCAGCCGCCCCCCCAAGCTAGTCAGGTCCTGCCGCTCCCATGAGGCCAATCGATGGTTCACCGAAGACCTCAAAACTATTAAACCCTCTTTAAGACAAGCCGAACGCCATTGGAGGCATAGGTATTGTCCGACCCTCAAGTCCCAATATTCCGCTCTTCTTCACGGATATAAAACGGCTATCCTGACGGCCAAAACCGAGTACTTCTCAGCCAAAATACTCCTAGCCAGTAACAAACCCAAGGAGATGTTCTCTATTGTCCACAACCTTGCAGCTGCAGATAGAGTACAACCCAAACCGGTCCCCTCCCAATCCCTCTGCAACTCACTCAATTCTTACTTCATTGAGAACATAGCCGCCATCAGGCACATCATACCCCAGCCCTCCATTTCCTTCTCCCCCCCCGCCTGCCATTCCATCCGTCTTTCTCGACACGTTTTCTCTTATCTCAGAAGGGACTTTCCTTAGTCTTCTAAGGAAAGTTAAATCAGGGTCCCCCTTGGACTGCTGTCCTGCCCGCATACTTAAGGAGGTCTTCTTAAACTGTCCTGGACCCCCGCTTACCCTTCTTAACACATCCATTCAACAGGGTATTGTCCCGGCTGTTTTCAAATCAGCTATTATCACTCCCATTCTGAAAAAACCCTAATTTTTGCCTCATCTCCTTACTCCCGTTCCTAGGAAAGACTCTTGAGAGCCACATCACCTCCTGCCTCTCGACATTTATTGAGGACAATCACCTTCTAGCCTCCCACCAGGCCGGCTTCCGTCCATTTCACTCGACGGAATCCGTGGTCCTCTCAGTCCTGGATGAGCTCAGGCAATGTGCGGACTCCAACTCCTCTCAGGCCTTGGTTCTCCTCGACCTGTCCGCCGCCTTCGACACGGTCGACCATTCCAACCTACTCGACCGTGTCGGAGGCGCCGGTATCCGGGGGTCCGCCCTGGCCTGGCTCACTTCCTTCCTAGGGGATCGGACACAGGCCGTCCACCTGGATGGCTTTTCGGCCTCTCCCTGCCCGGTCACTTGTGGTGTTCCTCAGGGTTCTGCTCTTTCCCCTCTTCTTTTTAACCTTTATATCTACCCCCTTATCTTGGCCCTTCAAAACATGGAGGTGTCAGTCTACAACTACGCTGATGACCTCCAGATCATTTTCAATCTTTCCCCCTTCGACGATTCCAGGTCTAACCTCTGTTCTGTCCTCACCTTTATATTTGACTGGATGAATTCCAACCAGTTAAAATTAAATCCGGACAAAACTGAGCTGATACTTACGGCAGCCTCCCTAGTCCTTGGTCTTCTGCATTCTGGCCCCCTGCCCTTGGTCCCCCTCCCTCCCCTTCGCCAAAGCAAAAACCCTGGCTATCCTAGTCAGCCAAGATCTGACTATGCGCCCTCAGATCAGCGCCGTTGTCTCATTCTGCTTCCTATCCCTACGCATCATCCGCAAAATGTCCTGCTTCTTTTCTGTCGAGGCTCTTAAGCTCGTTGTCATGGCCATGATCGTCTCCCGCCTGGACTATGGCAACAGACTTTTTGTAGGGATTCCGGCGTATGAGCTCCGGCACCTCCAGCTCATTCAGAATCAGGCGGCCTGCCTGATATACCAACTCCCTAAGTATCATCGCGTCACTCCCCTTCTCAAATCCCTTCACTGGCTCCCCATTTTTCAACGCTCCCTTTTCAAATTGGGCTGTCTCACCTTCATGGCCCTTGCAGGCACTGCTCCCGAGTTTGTCAATTCAAAAATTTGGCCCTATCTCCCTAAGAGAAACCTTCGCTCCTCTACCCAAGTCCTTCTGGTTGTCCCTCGTTTTAAAAGGAAAAAACACGGTGGCCTCCGGTTCTCTACCCTTTCCCCCACCTTCTGGAATGCCCTCCCCCTCTCTATCCGGACCATAACTAACTATATGGAGTTCCGGAAAGCCCTGAAAACATATCTTTTCTCTCTAGCTTTTCCTTCGCAATAACTGTCCTAGCTCTTCCTCCACTTTTATCCTTTTCCGCTTTAAATCTGATCATAGCGCCATGAAATCGCCAGGTGTTAGTGCGCTCTATAAATGTTTTTAACTTCAACTTCAACTTCAAGACCTTCAGCTATGGGAACACCCTCAGCTACAAGAAGACCCTCATCCATGGGAAGATCTGCAGCATCGACCCTCAGCCACAGGAAGACCCTCATCCATGGAAAGACCCTCAGCTGCAAGAAGTCTATCAGCCATGGGAAGAACCTCAGCTGCAAGAAGTCCCTCAGCCACAGGAAGAGCCTCAGCCACTGGAAGACCCTCAGCAACAACCCTCAGCTACAGGAACATTAGTCACGGAAAGACCCTCAGCCATGGGAAGGCCCTCAGCTGCAAGAATTCCCTCAGCCATGGGAAGACCCTCAGCTGCAAGAATTCCCTCAGCCATGGGAAGACCCTCAGCCACGGGAAGACCCTCATCCACGGGAAAACCCTCAGCAACAAACTGCAGCCACAGGAATTTCCTTAGCCTTGGAAAGACCCTCAGCCACGGGAAGGCCCTCAGACATGGGAAGACCCTCAGCCACAGAAGACCCTCAGCCACGGGAAGCCCCCAGCCATGGGAAGAGCCGCAGCTGCAAGAATTTCCACAGCTGCAGGAAGACCCTCAGCCACGGGAAGACCCTCATCCATGGGAAGACCCTCAGCTGCAGGAAGTCCCTCAGCCATGGGAAGACCCTAAGCTGCAAGAAGTCCCTCAGCCACAGGAAGAGCCTCAGCCACTGGAAGACCCTCAGCAACAACCCTCAGCTACAGGAACATTCTTAGGGACGGAAAGACCCTCAGCCATGGGAAGACCTCAGCCACGGGAAGGCCCTCAGCTATGAGCATCAGCCACAGGAAGTCCCTCAGCCATGGGAAGACCTTCAGCTATGGGAACACCCTCAGCTGCAAGAAGACCCTCAGCCACAGGAATATCCTCAGCATCGACCCTCAGCCACAGGAAGACCCTCAGCCATGGGAAGGCTCTCAGCCACAGGAAGATCCTCAGAAATGACCCATAGCCAAAGGAAGACTCCCAGCCGCGGGAAGACCCTCAGCCACGGGAAGACCCTCAGCAACGAACCTCAGCAACAGGAAGACCATCTGACATGGGAAGACCCCCAGCCATGGGAATACCCTCAGCTGCAAGAAGTCCCTCAGCCCTGGGAAGACCCTCAGCCACGAGAAGATCCTCAGCAACAACCCTCAGTCACAGGAACATCCTGAGCCATGGAAAGACCATCAGCCATGGGAAGGTCAGCAGCCACGAGAAGACCCTCAGCCACAGGAAGACCCTCAGCCACGGGAAGACCCTAAGCCACAGGAAGACACTCAGCCACAGGAAAACCCTCAGCAATGACCCTCAGCCACAGGAACATCCTTAGCAACTGAAAGACCCTCAGCCACGATCAAGACCCTCACCCACAAGAAGACCCTCAGCAATGGGAAGACCCTCAGCCACGGGAAGACCCTGAGCCACAGGAACACCCTCAGCAATGAACCGCAGCCACAGGAATATCTTTAGCCACAGAAAGACCCTCAGCCATGGGAAGGCCTTCAGCCACGGGAAGATGCTCAGCAACAACCCACAGCCACAGGAAGACCCTCAGCCACGGCAAGACCCTCAGCCATGGAAAGACCCTCAAATGCAAGAAGTCCTTCGGCCACAGGAGACTCTCAGCCACAGGAAGACCCTCATCCATGGGAAGACCCTCAGCCAGAGGAAGGTCCCCAGCCACGAGAAGACCCTCAGAAATGACCCTCAGCTACAGGAAAACTCTCAGCCATGGGTAGACCCACAACTATGGGAAGACCATTAGCCATGGGAAGACCCTCAGCAATGACCCTCAGCCATAGGAAGACCCTCAGCCATGGGATGATCCTCAGCATCAAGAAGTCCCTCAGCCACAGGAAGACCCTCAGCCACGGGAAGGCACTCAACCACAGGAAGACCCTCAGCAATGAGCCTCAGCCACAGGAAGACCCTCAGCCACGGGAAGACCCTCAGCCACAGGAAGACCTTCAGCCACAGGAAGGCCCTCAGCCACAGGAAGACCATCAGACACAGGAAGGCCCTCAGCCATGGGAAGGCCCTCAGCCACTGGAAGACCCTCAGCCACAGGAAGACCCTCAGCAACGACCCTCAGCCACAGGAACATCCTTAGCAACAGAAAGAATCTCAGCAACCATCAAGAGCCACAGCCACAGGAACATCCTTAGCCATGGGAAGCCCCTCAGCCACAGGAAGACCCTCAGCAACAAACCTCAACCACAGGAACATCCTTATCCATGGAAAGACCCTCAGCCATGGGAAGGCCAGCAGCCACGAGAAAACCCTCAGCCACAGGAAGACACTCAGAAACGACCCTCAGCCACAGGAAAACTCTCAGCCATGGGTAGACCCTCAACTATGGGAAGACCATCAGCCATGGGATGACCCTCAGCAATGACCCTCAGCCACGGAAAGACCCTCAGCCATGTGAAAACCCTCAGCTGCAAGAAGTCCCTCAGCCACAGGAAGACCCTCAGCCACTGGAAGACCCTCAGCTACAGGAAAATCCTTAGTCACAGAAAGACCCTCAGCCATGGGAAGGCCTTCAGCCACGGGAAGACCCTCAGCTATGAGCCTCAGCCACAGGAAGACACTCAGCCATGGTAAGACCTTCATCACAGCCATACAGGACCTGCTGGCCACCCTTGTGGTCAACAACTCCTCTGTGCTCATTCTGGGAGACTTTAACTTCTGGCCCCATGACCCCCGGGAAGATCTTACATCCAAAGATTTCACTGAATCTCTTGGCTGCCTTAACTTTACCCCCTTGATCCACCTCCCCACCTACTCTGGTGGCCATATCCTCGATCAAATCTGGGTTGCCAATATCTCCACTTTGGCTCTGTCCATCTCCCTCTGCATTTGGTCCGACCATTCGCTCATATCCTTTTCCCTCGACTTAGAGGCTGTCAAAAAATTCTCCCCTCCTAAAAACATGTGGCTCCGTAATTGGAACCGTGCGGATATGCCCGCCTTGTGCGCCTCCCTTGCGGCCTCATCCCCTCACCTAGCTGATTCCTCCCCGGATTCACAGGCAGCCATCCTTAACAATTGGCTCTCGGCAGCCTGCGACTCAGCCGCCCCCCCAAGCTAGTCAGTTCCTGCCGCTCCCATGAGGCCAATCGATGGTTCACCGAAGACCTCAAAACTCTTAAACCCTCTTTAAGACAAGCCGAACGCCATTGGAGGCATAGGTATTGTCCGACCCTCAAGTCCCAATATTCCGCTCTTCTTCGCGGATATAAAACGGCTATCCTGACGGCCAAAACCGAGTACTTCTCAGCCAAAATACTCCTAGCCAGTAACAAACCCAAGGAGATGTTCTCTATTGTCCACAACCTTGCAGCTGCAGATAGAGTACAACCCAAACCGGTCCCCTCCCAATCCGTCTGCAACTCACTCAATTCTTACTTCATTGAGAACATAGCCGCCATCAGGCACATCATACCCCAGCCCTCCATTTCCTTCTCCCCCCCCGCCTGCCATTCCATCCGTCTTTCTCGACACGTTTTCTCTTATCTCAGAAGGGACTTTCCTTAGTCTTCTAAGGAAAGTTAAATCAGGGTCCCCCTTGGACTGCTGTCCTGCCCGCATACTTAAGGAGGTCTTCTTAAACTGTCCTGGACCCCCGCTTACCCTTCTTAACACATCCATTCAACAGGGTATTGTCCCGGCTGTTTTCAAATCAGCTATTATCACTCCCATTCTGAAAAAACGATAATTTTTGCCCCATCTCCTTACTCCCGTTCCTAGGAAAGACTCCTGAGAGCCACATCACCTCCTGCCTCTCGACCTTTATTGAGGACAATCACCTTCTAGCCTCCCACCAGGCCAGCTTCCGTCCAGTTCCCTCGACGGAATCCGTGGTCCTCTCAGTCCTGGATGAGCTCAGGCAATGTGCGGACTCCAACTCCTCTCAGGCCTTGGTTCTCCTCGACCTGTCCGCCGCCTTCGACACGGTCGACCATTCCAACCTACTCGACCGTGTCGGAGGCGCCGGTATCCGGGGGTCCGCCCTGGCCTGGATCACTTCCTTCCTAGGGGATCGGACACAGGCCGTCCACCTGGATGGCTTTTCGGCCTCTCCCTGCCCGGTCACTTGTGGTGTTCCTCAGGGTTCTGCTCTTTCCCCTCTTCTTTTTAACCTTTATATCTACCCCCTTATCTTGGCCCTTCAAAACATGGAGGTGTCAGTCTACAACTACGCTGATGACCTCCAGCTCATTTTCAATCTTTCCCTCTCCGACGATTCCAGGTCTAACCTCTGTTCTGTCCTCACCTTTATATTTGACTGGATGAATTCCAACCAGTTAAAATTAAATCCGGACAAAACTGAGCTGATACTTACGGCAGCCTCCCTAGTCCTTGGTCTTCTGCATTCTGGCCCCCTGCCCTTGGTCCCCCTCCCTCCCCTTCGCCAAAGCAAAAACCCTGGCTATCCTAGTCAGCCAAGATCTGACTATGCGCCCTCAGATCAGCGCCGTTGTCTCATTCTGCTTCCTATCCCTACGCATCATCCGCAAAATGTCCTGCTTCTTTTCTGTCGAGGCTCTTAAGCTCGTTGTCATGGCCATGATCGTCTCCCGCCTGGACTATGGCAACAGACTTTTTGTAGGGATTCCGACGTATGAGCTCCGGCACCTCCAGCTCATTCAGAATCAGGCGGCCCGCCTGATATACCAACTCCCTAAGTATCATCGCGTCACTCCCCTTCTCAAATCCCTTCACTGGCTCCCCATTTTTCAACGCTCCCTTTTCAAATTGGGCTGTCTCACCTTCATGGCCCTTGCAGGCACTGCTCCCGAGTTTGTCAATTAAAAAATTTGGCCCTATCTCCCTAAGAGAAACCTTCGCTCCTCTACCCAAGTCCTTCTGGTTGTCCCTCGTTTCTAAAAGGAAAAAACACGGTGGCCTCCGGTTCTCTACCCTTTCCCCCACCTTCTGGAATGCCCTCCCCCTCTCTATCCGGACCATAACTAACTATATGGAGTTCCGGAAAGCCCTGAAAACATATCTTTTCTCTCTAGCTTTTCCTTCGCAATAACTGTCCTAGCTCTTCCTCCACTTTTATCCTTTTCCGCTTTAAATCTGATCATAGCGCCATGAAATCGCCAGGTGTTAGTGCGCTCTATAAATGTTTTTAACTTCAACTTCAACTTCAAGACCTTCAGCTATGGGAACACCATCAGCAACAAGAAGACCCTCATCCATGGGAAGATCTGCAGCATTGACCCTCAGCCACAGGAAGACCCTCATCCATGGAAAGACCCTCAGCTGCAAGAAGTCTATCAGCCATGGGAAGAACCTCAGCTGCAAGAAGTCCCTCAGCCACAGGAAGAGCCTCAGCCACTGGAAGACCCTCAGCAACAACCCTCAGCTACAGGAACATTAGTCACGGAAAGACCCTCAGCCATGGGAAGGCCCTCAGCCACGGGAAGACCCTCAGCAATGACCATCAGCCACAGGAAGACCATCAGCCACAGGAAGACCCTCAGCCATGGGAAGACCTTCAGCTGCAAGAATTCCCTCAGCCATGGGAAGACCCTCAGCCACGGGAAGACCCTCATCCACGGGAAAACCCTCAGCAACAAACTGCAGCCACAGGAATTTCCTTAGCCTTGGAAAGACCCTCAGCCACGGGAAGGCCCTCAGACATGGGAAGACCCTCAGCCACAGAAGACCCTCAGCCACGGGAAGCCCCCAGCCATGGTAAGAGCCTCTGCTGCAAGAATTTCCTCAGCTGCAGGAAGACCCTCAGCCACGGGAAGACCCTCATCCATGGGAAGACCCTCAGCTGCAGGAAGTCCCTCAGCCATGGGAAGACCCTAAGCTGCAAGAAGTCCCTCAGCCACAGGAAGAGCCACAGCCACTGGAAGACCCTCAGCAACAACCCTCAGCTACAGGAACATTCTTAGGGACGGAAAGACCCTCAGCCATGGGAAGACCTCAGCCACGGGAAGGCCCTCAGCTATGAGCATCAGCCACAGGAAGTCCCTCAGCCATGGGAAGACCTTCAGCTATGTGAACACCCTCAGCTGCAAGAAGACCCTCAGCCACAGGAATATCCTCAGCATCGACCCTCAGCCACAGGAAGACCCTCAGCCATGGGAAGGCTCTCAGCCACGGGAAGATCCTCAGAAATGACCCATAGCCAAAGGAAGACTCCCAGCCGCGGGAAGACCCTCAGCCACGGGAAGACCCTCAGCAACGAACCTCAGCAACAGGAAGACCATCTGACATGGGAAGACCCCCAGCCATGGGAATACCCTCAGCTGCAAGAAGTCCCTCAGCCCTGGGAAGACCCTCAGCCACGAGAAGATCCTCAGCAACAACCCTCAGTCACAGGAACATCCTGAGCCATGGAAAGACCATCAGCCATGGGAAGGTCAGCAGCCAAGAGAAGACCCTCAGCCACAGGAAGACCCTCAGCCACGGGAAGACCCTAAGCCACAGGAAGACACTCAGCCACAGGAAAACCCTCAGCAATGACCCTCAGCCACAGGAACATCCTTAGCAACTGAAAGACCCTCAGCCACGATCAAGACCCTCACCCACAAGAAGACCCTCAGCAATGGGAAGACCCTCAGCCACGGGAAGACCCTGAGCCACAGGAACACCCTCAGCAATGAACCGCAGCCACAGGAATATCTTTAGCCACAGAAAGACCCTCAGCCATGGGAAGGCCTTCAGCCACGGGAAGATGCCCAGCAACAACCCACAGCCACAGGAAGACCCTCAGCCACGGCAAGACCCTCAGCCATGGAAGGACCCTCAAATGCAAGAAGTCCTTCGGCCACAGGAGACTCTCAGCCACAGGAAGACCCTCATCCATGGGAAGACCCTCAGCCAGAGGAAGGTCCCCAGCCACGAACACCCTCAGCCACAGGAAAAACCTCAATTATGGGAAGAACCTCAGCTGCAAGTAGTCCCTCAGCCACGGGAAGGCCCTCAGCCACGAGAAGACCCTCAGAAATGACCCTCAGCCACAGGAAAACTCTCAGCCATGGGTAGACCCACAACTATGGGAAGACCATCAGCCATGGGAAGACCCTCAGCAATGACCCTCAGCCACAGGAAGACCCTCAGCCATGGGAAGATGCTCAGCAACAACCCACAGGAAGACCCTCAGCCACGGGAAGACCCTCAGCCATGGAAAGACCCTCAGATGCAAGAAGTTCTTCGGCCACAGGAGACCCTCAGCCACAGGAAGACCCTCATCCATGGAAAGACCCTCAGCCAGAGGAAGGTCCCCAGCCACGAAGACCCTCAGCCACAGGAAAAACCTCAATTATGGGAAGAACCTCAGCTACAAGTAGTCCCTCAGCCACAGGAAGGCCCTCAGCCACGAGAAGACCCTCAGAAATGACCCTCAGCCACAGGAAAACACTCAGCCATGGGTAGACCCACAACTATGGGAATACCATCAGCCATGGGAAGACCCTCAGCAATGACCCTCAGCCACAGGAAGACCCTCAGCCATGGGATGACCCTCAGCATCAAGAAGTCCCTCAGCCACAGGAAGACCCCCAGCCACGGGAAGGCACTCAGCCACAGGAAGACCCTCAGCAACGAGCCTCAGCCACAGGAAGACCCTCAGCCATGGGAAGACCCTCAGCCACGGGAAGACCTTCAGCCACAGGAAGGCCCTCAGCCACAGGAAGACTATCAGACACAGGAAGGCCCTCAGCCATGGGAAGGCCCTCAGCCATGGGAAGGCCCTCAGCCACTGGAAGACCCTCAGCCACAGGAAGACCCTCAGCAACGACCCTCAGCCGCAGGAACATCCTTAGCAACAGAAAGAATCTCAGCAGCCATCAAGAGCCACAGCCATGGGACCATCCGTAGCCATGGGAAGCCCCTCAGCCACAGGAAGACCCTCAGGAATTAACCTCAACCATAGGAACATCCTTATCCATGGAAAGACCCTCAGCCATGGGAAGGCCAGCAGCCACGAGAAGACCCTCAGCCACAGGAAGACACTCAGAAACGACCCTCAGCCACAGGAAGACCCTCAGCCATGGGAAGACCCTCAGCCATGGGAAGACCCTCAGCTGCAAGAAGTCCCTCAGCCACAGGAAGACCCTCAGCCACTGGAAGACCCTCAGCAACAACCCGCATCTACAGGAAAATCCTTAGTCACAGAAAGGCCCTCAGCCATGGGAAGGCCCTCAGCCACGGGTAAACCCTCAGCTTTGAGCCTCAGCCACAGAAAGACCCTCAGCCATGGGAAGACCTTCAGCTATGGGAACACCCTCAGCTACAAGAAGACCCTCATCCATGGGAAGATCTGCAGCATCGACCCTCAGCCACAGGAAGACTCTCAGCCACGGGAAGGCCCTTAGCCACGGGAAGATCCTTGGAAATGACCCTTAGCCACAGGAAGAGTCTCAGCCACGGGAAGACCCTCAGCAAGGGGAAGACTCACAGCCAAGGGAAGACTCTCAGCTACGACCCTCAGCCACAGGAAGACCATCAGACATGGGAAGACCATCAGCCATGGGAATACCTTCAGCTGCACGAAGTCCCACAGCCATGGGAAGACCCTCAGCCACGAGAAGACCCTCAGCAACAACCCTCAGCCACAGGAACATCCTGAGCCACAGAAAGACCCTCGGCCACGGGAAGATCCTCAGCTGCAAGAGGTATCAAAGCCACAGGAAGACCCTTAGCCATGGAAAGACCCTCAGCCATGGAAAGACCCTCAGCAAAAGAAGACCCTCAGCCACAGGAAGACCCTCAGCAATGGAAAGATCCTCAACTGCAAGAAGTCCTTCAGCCACAGGAAGGCCCTCAGCCACGGGAAGATCCTCAGAAAAGACCCTCAGCCACAGGAAGACTCTCAGCCACAGAAAGATCATCAGCTATGGGAAGACCCTCAGCCACGGGAAGAACCTCAGAAATGACTCTCAGCCATAGGAAGACCCTCAGCCAAGGGAAGACTCTCAGCCATGGGAAGACCCTCAGCTGCAAGTAATCCCTCAGCCACGGGAAGACCCTTAGCCACGGGAAGACTCTCAGCCACGGGACGGTCCTCGGCCACAGGAAGACCCTCAGCAAAGACCTTCAGTCACAGGCACATCCTTAGCCACGGAAAGACCCTCAGCAACAGGAAAGCCTTCAGCCTTGGGAAGACCCTCAGCCATGGGCAGACCCTCAGCAACAACCCTTAGACACAGGAACATCCTTAGCCACGGAAAGACCCTCAGCCACGGGAAGACCCTTAGCAGCGAGCCTCAGCCACAGGAAGATCCTTAGCCACGGGAAGACCGTCAGCTATGGGAAGACCCTCAGCCACAGGAAGACCCTCAGCAACGAACCTCAGCCTCAGGAAGGCCCTAACCCACGGAAAGACCATAAACCATGGAAACACCCTCAGCAATGACCTTCACCCATAGCAACATCCTTAGCCATGGAAAGAACCTCAGCCAACCGAGTACTTCTCAGCCAAAATACTCCTAGCCAGTAACAAACCCAAGGAGATTTTCTCTATTGTCCACAACCTTGCAGCTGCAGATTGAGTACAACCCAAACCGGTCCCCTCCCAATCCCTCTGCAACTCACTCAATTCTTACTTCATTGAGAACATAGCCGCCATCAGGCACAACATACCCCAGCCCTCCATTTCCTTCTTCCCCCCCGCCTGCCATTCCATCCGTCTTTCTCTACATGTTTTCTCTTATCTCAGAAGAGACTTTCCTTAGTCTTCTAAGGAAAGTTAAATCAGGGTCCCCCTTGGACTGCTGTCCTGCCCGCATACTTAAGGAGGTCTTCTTTAACTGTCCTGGATCCCCGCTTACCCTTCTTAACACATCCATTCAACAGGGTATTGTCCCGGCAGTTTTCGAATCAGCTATTATCACTCCCATTCTTAAAAAACCCGGGATTGACCCCTCCTCCCTCCCTAATTTTTGCCCCATCTCCTTACTCCCGTTCCTAGGAAAGACTCTTGAGAGCTGTTGTAATTCTATCTAGGACCCTAATTCGATATTTCTGATTTATGCCCTTGTGTGGTTATAATAAATAATATCCTCATAAAGGCATAGAAATCATATACAAATTAGTCGTAGCCCAGGCCGTCCACATTAAGCAAGACTACTCCCCCGGACCCTAGAGAGTACAACGAGTTCTCTAAACAAACCAAACCTCCAACAACCTGGGAAATCCCCCTGGCTTTTGTTTTGATTTGTCATAGACCTCCTGTGAACACTGCAAGAACGGCCAGTTCTTGGTGACATCTTTATTGACATCTTATGTCCCATCTTACGTCAAACCCGGCACCTTTCAGGTATAAATATACCAACGTTGCCTTAAGCAAACACACAGTGGTGGTTTTGGAGCAGAGCAGCTATCTACTTTCCCGAGAGCCCAGCTAATACGAGAGCCCATGGACGCTGCCCCTCCCTTTTGACGCACTGAGAGAGACGCTGTCTTTTCTCCTGCCGAGAAATCCAGCTATGGTGTTTCCAGATACCTTCGCGGGTTACGACAAGACGGGGTTTGCGTTGGGGAGTAGGAAGAAGTGGCGCTCTGCGTGGTATGATGCTGTAGTAGAGAGATGCGTGCAGTCCGCACACGGTGCGACAGGAGAGGGGAACACAAACCCTTCGGAAAGAAGCCCCTGAGTGTGATCTAGAGAATTCCAGATCAATTGTATTTGTGAAATGGTTCCTGTGCACACGCACAAATGTTAGACGGTCCGACTGTGCGGCCTTTATTGCCAACTCGTGTGAAGTGAGCATTGACAAAAGATAAGGCGTAAACATTCGTGTTTCTTGTAAAAAGTTTTTATAGGTTGAAAAGTGGACAGTACAGTGAGGGAGTAGCCAGCCGACACGTGTTTCGTCACACCGTGAAGGAGATGTGACTCATCAGGGCTATAAGTGTTAACAGGAAGGAACTGGCTACTCCCTCACTGTACTGTCCACTTTTCAACCTATAAAAGGGAACCATTTCACAAATAACTTTGCGGGTTACTGGGATATCGAGTCCTGAAAGAGAGATACCAGACCTCCTGCTTTCTACTACCAAGGTACGGAGCTGATTAAACCCTTAAAGAAAATTCTTGATTCAGATTCTTGGCAAAACAAACTTAACTTAAACTGCTACTTACTTACTCCTTCCCACGTATTAGGCTTAGGTCAGGTACACCGGGGTAGGCGTAGTTAGAAGCACCAGTTGAGCACGTTAGTCAATGTATATATGTATGTATAGATTTTATCAAATTTAAAGTATCTTATGGCTAAGAAACCATATCAATGCTTTTACAGTATTATTTCATAATACTCCTTTTACTGTACGCACTTTACTTTACTATAAGTATTGCAATTGTAGCAATTCATTTCTCTTGCATGAGAAAGAAGACTGCTCAATAAATTACACCTTTTATTGAAAACGCCTGTCTCTCTTTTCTCTGCACTTTGGTGAAACTAAGTACGCACGATTGACTGAGTGAAATAGCTGTCTATTGTTTTCACACGACTCTAGAGATACACTCTTATTCTGAGGGAGCAAAGTTGTCATGTTTTATGGTTGTCAGAAGCTAATCCCTTCTTGTCTATCCAGGGAGGTTAAACTCCTCCTCGCTTATTCGAGAAAGTTTCTAGTGACCTCTGAGCTAGCTGGCAAACCTTAAGTCTAATATAGTCAGTAGAGACCTAGTCGACCTCAGTCCTACGTCTACACTGCTGAATATATTATTCCAATGCGCAGAGCCTATTGGGAATATAGGAACTACACTACATGGCGCCCAACGTTTGGTAAGGCGATAAATCTAATGCAAGACGTTAGAGTAACTCATTCGTGTTTTTTCACACAGACCCTTTTTCCCGTAAGAACTCCAATAGATGTCTGGAGTGGGTAAAAGGTTAAAATCCACCGGAACTTAGTAGGAAGAGATTCCTATGTATCGTTTTCGGTTTAGTCAACGTTGAAGGATACAGTGTCCCAAAATATTGTGCACCTAATCTTTGTTTCCTTGAAACCTGATCTGCAACAAAAGACTTTCTGTCAGTAAAAATGCCGGAAAGCGAAGACGAAAGGGAGACAGCTAGAATAGCAGCTCAACTCCTAGAGGCAGATACAAGTCTCCAGCAAAATGACCCGGATGCTATACTGATTCCGGTCAACGTAAGAAAAACTATAACTCTTAAACTTATAGAAAACGGACTGACATCACGAGATGGTACAGTCATATTCGTGGTAGAGGCTCATGAATATCGGCAGACAGAGGTATTCTATTCATGGATAAATTTTCCAGCAGCAAACGCTGTAACACACGACTTCCACTATTACAAAATAGAGGAACCTCCGGATGAATACACTCCCTTCGAGGAGGTTGAAATCCCATTAAAATACCAAGAGCACCTGCTCTGGTTTAAAGGCGCCCTAAAACATAATAATCACATAATCAGGCTCGGTCCACTAGGTAGACCAGGAGCAACGTGGCCGGTTCTAGCCAGCTACACACCACATTCAGACATCGAAAAAATGTCAGACCGGGAACTTTTAGCCCAGCTAAAAGTACTAATTAAAATACATAGACAATTAGTCCAATATGTAATGGGGACTTCAACAGTCCAACCAGCTATTAACATTCAATAGCTGACCCCTCATCAGGGGAACACAAACAGAATTACACCACAGAACATACAATCATGTCTTGGTAAAACACCCGCAAAACGGGAACAAATTCCATTCTGGCTAGCACAAAAGATAACTCAAATAGAGGCAGTATTTCCGGATACTACCCCTAGTGAGAAACACAGAATTCTGACTATCTGCCTTCCAATGGGGATCGCACCGCATGTGGAGGATTGTGACACTTGGGGCACAGTCTTTGCCTCCATTTACACAAAACACATGGTGTTCCGTCCATGGCGGTAATACCAGATGTACTAAGACAAATTCAAAATGAATACGGTCCAGAACCTGCTTTAACTCTGGGTATGAAATTACTGAAAGACTTCAAGCAGGTCTCGGCTATATTATTAGCCAACATAAAAGGAGAAGCAGCATCCGTGGTGATCCGCCAGAAATTGAAAGAAACAGATATAGCAGAACAACCAATTGAGCTTGCCAGAATCCTAGAAAAATCCTATGAGGAACTAGGTAGAGATAGTTTGGGTGGGAAACCAGTAAAACCCCAACTAACTGAAAATCCTGAAAAGATATTTATTAAAAATAATCTAAACACTCCAAAAAAGAACTGGGATGGAAATAAACAATCCACTCCCAAAGAAAAAAGATTCCAGTCCAGAGGGTCTCCTCGGCGGAGAGAAAGATCTCCGGACCAAGGACACAAGTCTCCCCAGAGGGAGTCCTCTGAGAAAAGATACAACCTTAGAAATAGGGATAATTTGAAAAAACCTGATAGATATCAAGATATTGATACATGTCCCTCTCGATCTTTTCAGACTTCCTCGCAGAAATCGGAAAGAAGAGGACGGTCAGAACACAGAGAAGAGCACGTCAAGTCCAAAGACAAGGAACCTGCTCAAAGTAAAAAATTACAATTTCCAAGAAAGAAGGTAGCCAGTATTAAGATAATCAAACATGCCGAGGATACTGAGGACACAGCTGAAAAACGAAGAGTGGGCCCAGACAATGCTAGACAGCGCAGCAGAAGTGACAATAGCTCGCAAGATCCTGATGAATCATCAGGAGACAGTGGACACGAATGAATACATTCAGGTGGAAACTGCAGATATCAGAGTTAGCGAACCTCATAAAATATATACGAAATAACACTGCGTACAGAGGGAGATAAGACTAGGAAAGTAAGGAGTCTATTTTGGGACAACCTCTCAAAAGGCTATGGCATCCTTTTGGCTGAGAAAGACTGGCCACCAGAGTTTGTCAGGGAGTACCCGCATGGTGAAGAAATGATTATGCCTGCCTTCTCAGATCATATTTCGATTCATAATAAATATATATATGCGAGGAAGTGGGCAGTAGCCCAAGCACCTGCATTATATAAAAACCATGTAGGATGGGATGAGAACTCCCCTCCTCACAAAATCCAGTTAAAGTGTCAACCCACTGCACAAAGGCAGTACCCAATTAAGCAAGAAGCTAAAAAACAAGTCAGGGAGATCTTAGATCAACTTGAATACCAAGGGGTGATTGAAACATGCACCTCTCAGATGAACAATCCTTTGTTTCCTGTCTCCAAGCCAGACGATTCATATCGTCTAGTCTTGGACTACAGACACCTTAACTCATGTTGCAAAACATTTGCAGTGCAAAATTCACACAGTGCAGCAATAATGAATAACATTGTGCGCAAAAAATACAAAACAACATTAGACATCTCTAATGGATTCTTTTGTCAAAACATTGCACCTGAAAGCAGGTATTTGACCGCTTTCTCAATAATGGGGTCGCAGTGAAACTTTTGTCGACTCCCACAGGGATTCAAGAATAGCCCAGGATTATTCTCAGCAAGGGTAACAGAGTTACTACAAATGTATGATGATGAGGCATTATGTTATGTCGATGACATCTATCTCACAGATGATAACCTGGATACTCACTTGAAAAGAGTGAATACCATAATACTTGGGTTCGCAGCAGAAGGTTACAAATTCAACTTTAAAAAGTCACGAATTGCCCATCTAACTGTCCTGTTTTTAGGATATGAATTATCAAGTGAAGGCAAAAGCCTAACAGACAACTTCTTAGAGAAGTGTGCTGTACTTCAAGCACCAAAAACGCTGAAGAACTTACAATCAATACTAGGTTTCCTGAATTTCGGAATAACTTACATTCTAAATTATGCAGAGAGAGTTAAACCTCTCTATGAATTAATAAAACCTGATTTTAAACCAATCAATTGGACTCAAACACACACAGAAATTTTGAGATCATTGCAAACAGACATGTTAGCTAAAACAAAATTACAAACTCGTGACAACACACGCAACCTTGTAATCCGAGTCATCCCAGGAAGATGCGGATTCACGTACCTGACCTCTAATGAGGGAGAAACAGTACCAATAGCTTACAAATCACATTTGTACACACAAGCTGAAAAAACATTCAATCTTACAGAAAATATTGTAAACGCGGTCCAAACTGCTGTAGCAAAAGAAAGAGCCCTAGCCCAAGGCAGAAGAATAACTGTTTACACAGCAGAATCTGCCTTTGAGGCATTAAGAAGCCCAGTCAATCTACAAACAGTGGCATTAGATCCAAAATGGATCGAATGGGAAAATTCTATTGCTGCAGAAGACGTGAAATACTATTTTGGCCCGAACATGAAAAAACTAGAAAATCTAGTATACGAAAAAGAATATCCTCTGCCAATCGAAATTCGGCCTCTCGAACAGTACACTTGTGTAATCTACATGGACAGATTTGCACAACATTACGATGTAGAGAAAAAATCCTACAACGCAGCGTGCGCGATCGTTAAAGGTCGCTGGCGCTCTGGTAGATTCAGACCAATGATTACCAAAACTGAATCACTCAGAAACTGCTCAACTCAGCGAGCTGAAATAAGATCTTTGAAGATGGCGCTTGAAAATGCCGATCGTGAATTCCCAACACTAATAGTGTGCGATTCGATTTACTGCGTCAAGTCTTACAATAATGACATACATACCTGGATTCAAAACGATTACAAAGATAACACAGGTGCCACAATAATGCATAAAAAGCTTTGGGAACAGGTAGTTCTTTTACAGAAAGAACAACAAAAGACTCACGTGATACACGCACTGAGTCATCAGCGTGATGGCGTTCACACTGCAGGGAATTTATTGGCTGACACAGCCACAGCGGAAGCAACTAAACCGGCTTCCGTAGCCACAAAAAAGCGTTCAAAAAAATACATAGACGGGGAAACCATGCTGGCGGTTAAAACGTCTTTAAAAGGCGACTGTGCAGCACTACCCGTGAACTATCCACTCAATTATACATACATAATTGATGCAAACTCCGTTCCTATTGCTCGAATCCCTGGAGTGGGGGATAGAGTAATTCCAAACAAGAACAGGAGAATCTTCTTATTACAGGAAGCACATATGGGGTTGGGTCTGAGGCACCAAGAAATCCTGAAATCTTTGATGGACTTACAATCAGAATACTGGTGGCCGGGAATGAGCGTAGATATCCATTATTTTGCAAAAAATTGCGAGGACTGCAACAGAGATCGCAGCCGTGAACCGGTCCAGCCAGTAGCCCAGATACCTTTTCTGGACAGAGTAATGCTGTCTATACGCAATAATGCGCCCCATAAAATTTAAGACTAGATTCACTTAGAAATGTGACACCAACGCTCGGCTGACGCCAGAACTGTTATAAAAGATTTGCGAGTCCATATTGGCATATACGCAATCGGCATGCTACATTCTGACCAGGGTCCTGCTTTTAGCTCTCGAGCTTATAAGGAGGCCATGACCAGCATGGGCATTGCATTGCGGTACTCTTGTCCCTTCCATCCTGAGGGAAATGGGATTGTGGAAAGAAAAAAAAGGGACATAAAGCAATCTATAACCGCGAGGGTATTAGGTTCGGGTGCTGGGTGGGTCCAACATTTAACAAGTGTCCAACGTAGTCTTAATAATCTGCCAAGAAATTCTCTAAAAGATTTCAGTCTGTACGAACTATTGTTCGGTACTAGAATGCATATTCAGAACTTAGATAGTCAGACTTCAGTGGTAGAAGAAAAATGCTTTGATATCAAAGATCGTTTGGCTATTTTACAGGACTTAATCGAAACAAGAAAAGGCCTGAGCAACGTAAAGTTAAAACAGCAGCCAACAGCCACTGAAGATAAACCACCTGTCCCAGCAAGGCCTGTCTGGATTCCAAAGATTGGGGATCTGGTCAGAGATCAGTTGTACTACCGCCCCTTGCTGGTAAAAAGGAGAACCGAGTTGTATCCATCGACCTGGTAAAACCACAATCATGTGGTCAATAATAAGTAGTAGGCCCAGTGGGCTCCCAAGAAGTAGAGTGCCAAAATTTGCTACAATACAAGAGGTTCAAACTGAGAGACTAATCACATTTGATAAACCTGCAGTGAATAAAAAAGGACTATGCAATAATGCCATGGAACTTGTGCCTCTTGAAACCCAAATAATAACAGTTCGTCAAGAAACACCTGTCTACAACGATGTAGCCTCTGACTGTTCTAAAGAAATAAAGAAAAGTCCAAAAGCAAATGAAAATTCGGAAGCAATTGAAACAATTGACAGAACTGCATCTGGTTATTTCATCAACTTCGACGACTTCTCTGAAGATCCAAGCGAACCTGAAGAAACGCCAGTAACAAAAACTTTTAAAGACAAAGTAACTGAACTCTTTCATCAACTCAAAGAAACCTATCTGATTTCTCCATGGATTGAATTTTGGATTGTGTTAGGTGTATTTTTCCTCCTGCTTTGGCTGATCATGGTTCTTTTGTCGGGGAAATTCATTGAAGGAAAATACAGTCCAATGGACACAGCAAGCCAGAACATCAACTTGGTCCTAAAGCCACACAAGTCATCTCACATTGAGAAAAGAGAACTATCATCAGTAAATGTCACAGCCATTCCAATACCCGGTGGGGTAGCTTGGGACAAAACAGATTATGAAATCTATGGCCCGGTTGAACTCTTGAAATATCCACACCAGTTTAAGGTTTCATTAAGTGACTTTGTAAAACCAAGTACATTCTCTGATGATTGGGACTTTGAAAGTATTAATGATATGATGTCAGATTTAGTTATGTCAGCAAAATTTACAGAACATGATTACTTACAGGGTTCATCGAATTATGAACAAATGTACTGCTACAACCACTTTGCATACCATTATTTGCATAAATCTGCTCAACCTAGAAATGTTTTTGATTATAATCAATGGGAACATTGTGCAACTCCACCCAAAGGCAGTTGAAAAACATTTTATGAGAAATTCCCATACTTCTCAGGGCTTAACACAAGTGATGCAGAAACATTTTATTTCAAACTGTTAAATAAGACAGGGGTAAAAACAATGCTGACAAACACTAAATTAATCTATTCGGAAACATTTTATGATAAAATGTCTACATTTGGTTTTGATTTTTGGAAAGATAACATTGAAACAAAAACAATCTGGGGTACCAAAGATTGGCAGGTACAAGGTTTAGAAGCATTATTTAGAGCCTGCATGATCCCAGAACAAATTATATTTTTGAATGACACCATTCAACAGACAACCTGTCTTGGCCTAGCCAAAATTAAAGACTTAAACAAACCGTCTATTCCAAAGCCAACACCTGACAGTAATAGCACTACAGATGTTGAGATAGACATATCCCACATTTTAAACCAAAACAGAACACATCCTGATTGGAAGAAATGGTTGATCTGGCCCACAGGCACAAATAACTGTCAAGATAGATTCCTGAACACAATACAGGGGTTAAAACTGAACAGGCCAGACCCTAGATACTCCCAGAGACAACATCCAGGGATAGTAACAACATACAGTGTAGGGAAACTATGCCTTGAGTGGCTAGAAATATCCACACTGGCTGAAATTAGGCAACACTTGACTTTACTTAAAGACGGTGCTGACTTGCGTGATTTCTTAATGGGACCACGCAAACAGCGTCAAAAACGTTTCATAGCGGCCAGTATATACGCGGCATACAACGAAGCTTGGAAAGTAATGCAAATTAAAACAGCAGAAAAAATACGAGAAATTGTCGTATTCATTTGGAAAAATCACTTTCTGTTGTGGACAATGAGTTAATGACTCTGTCCTCCAGAATTTATTCACTGGACAGTATTGTATCATCTGCTATTGATATAATAGAGCAGGACTTACTAATGTTACAACACGGTCAGTCCCAATTACGTTCTATTGTACAGCTTGGCTGGACGTTGCAAAATATGCATTCAGTTTACGTGCCTTGGCGTTTAATCAACACAACGTCATTGTTTTCTATCTTTAACCTTACTGATAAACAAATCAGTTTGGCACAGAAAGGAGCAGACTACACGATTCTGAGCATTGAAAAACTTGAGAGATTGCCATTGAGAATGTCAGAAAGACCTGTCATTGAATGGATAATACACGGAATAATTACAATTCTGACAACAACTTTCCAATTTAAATACTGCCAGGAATATATAAAAGCGGGCCAGTATGAAAGGTTGGGTAAAGGATACATCAAGTCAACATGGAAATTGCCTTACACACACACATGTTATAGTGAAAAGAAACAGAATGTATTTCTTAGTGGTAACAATTGTAAATAATCACTAAGCGGTATACTTCTGTTCCAAGGTATTAATTTGCATGGGGCCTGTGAGCGGACTTCAAATAACCTTTCATGTCACCAGCACGGCACACCTGCAACACAAATAGAGCCGTTCTTTAGACAACTTTCGAACGGGATTTACATTCTAATAAACGATTACAGATGTTGTGGCATGGTGCCAGGGAAAGCTTAACTCGTAAGTGTTAGTTCCATGGTCACTTGCTGTATGCAAGTATTGTATCCAAAAAGCACTCCAGATACGGAGACGACAATTTGGCCTTCTTTGAATATCTCTTCTATTCGAATTGATACTTTAAGCAGAATGAAGTCTATTCTTTTACAGACAACTGTGCCTTTGACCTCGTCCAAAGAAACATATGACCTGCAAGTTGCAAGGACAACAGCAGAGATACATAGCCTTTTATCAACAAATTGCCCCGTAAATTTCGTAGAAATGCTAAGCCAAATCCTAAATATGCCCGATACCAGTGGCATCGCTCATGTATTTAAGACAATTTTTTTGGGACTGTTAACACCATTCGAAGCAGTTCTGGGCATCTTTCCTAATTTTGTCCACTCTGTCTTTGGCAGCCTACCTCTTCTTTTGGGACTCATTGTAGGTATTTTATTTTTGACCCTTCTGCTCCGATATGGCAAACCAAGTCACAGACAAAACTCCAGCAACGATGGAAAAAACGATCCTAGCTATACTCTATCGGGACCGCATAACTAAAGTCCTTGGATTAGCCCGGCTAAGAGATCTGAATATGACCTGGTTTCTTTCATTCAGACCTATCTGGCAAAATTGCATCCTACCTGTGCTTCGATGTATGCTATGTGGAGAAGAATGCGTGTTAGACACCTGTCTTACACTACAATCAGCAGTACCAATGGATATCGATACTTTGCTAAGTCCTGTAACGGCTCATGCATCGTGTTGTCCCCAGCGGTTACCGATTCTGATGACGGCATTCGTTGAGACTTCATCACTATGATTAGGTGGGAATGAAGTACGAGATGAGAGCAGCATCACCCAGGTACGACCTTCTGTGAGCATTGCTGATCCTGACATCGATGATAGCAATCATTCTCACGACTGCACTGTTGTGGCATTTTCGAACTTGGTTGAACTTTCACCTGAAGCTGTAGACAGTTTTTTTGCGCATCTGTCTGAAACGATGTTCTCCCCTGAACAGAGAGAATAACTTTTTAAACAACTAGCACACTGCGTTCCCTGAACTCTGAATTTGGCTTTCAGCTTTGATAAACGAAATCTACTAAAAACATTTGGAACTATTTTTCTCCCCTGAAAGCAAATTTTTTTTTTTTCAACTTCCAAAATATTTACCTTTTTCTGGCACACATACTCTGCTTAAAGTAGAACTATTCTTAAAGAACAGAGCTTCTATTTTTAGGAACCCTAGTGACAATATATCTTCTCAGCCTCTAGCACATTTACATCAATTGTATTTATATGTGATGGAACGGTCTCGACCTTCTTTTCTGTATTAAGAGCCGTTTCATGTGTCAATTTCGCAAATCATTCAGTTGATATATATATGCATCCTTTTTTAACTGAATGATTACACTGCTTAAAAGCGTACAGTACCAATTATTTAAATGTATTTCGCATACGCCATTTCAAATGCAAAAAATGTATTTTGGGGTGGGTTGGAATACACATGCACCTTAAAATGTTTACTATTGCTTAGTTTTAAGTAATGAGGGACATTAGATTGTGGAGTGGGTGTTGTAATTCTATCTAGGACCCTAATTCGATATTTATGATTTATGTCCTTGTGTGGTTATAATAAATAATATCCTCATAAAGGCATAGAAATCATATACAAATTAGTCGTAGCCCAGGCCGTCCACATTAAGCAAGGCTACTCCCCCGGACCCTAGAGAGTACAACGAGTTCTCTAAACAAACCAAACCTCCAGCCACCTGGGAAATCCCCCTGGCTTTTGTTTTGATTTGTCATAGACCTCCTGTGAACACTGCAAGAACGGCCAGTTCTTGGTGACATCTTTATTGACATCTTATGTCCCATCTTACGTCAAACCCGGCACCTTTCAGGTATAAATATACCAACGTTGCCTTAAGCAAACACACAGTGGTGGTTTTGGAGCAGAGCAGCTATCTACTTTCCCGAGAGCCCAGCTAATACGAGAGCCCATGGACGCTGCCCCTCCCTTTTGACGCACTGAGAGAGACGCTGTCTTTTCTCCTGCCGAGAAATCCAGCTATGGTGTTTCCAGATACCTTGGCGGGTTACGACAAGACGGGGTTTGCGTTGGGGAGTAGGAAGAAGTGGCGCTCTGCGTGGTATGATGCTGTAGTAGAGAGATGCGTGCAGTCCGCACACGGTGCGACAGGAGAGGGGAACACAAACCCTTCGGAAAGAAGCCCCTGAGTGTGATCTAGAGAATTCCAGATCAATTGTATTTGTGAAATGGTTCCTGTGCACACGCACAAATGTTAGACGGTCCGACTGTGCGGCCTTTATTGCCAACTCGTGTGAAGTGAGCATTGACAAAAGATAAGGCGTAAACATTCGTGTTTCTTGTAAAAAGTTTTTATAGGTTGAAAAGTGGACAGTACAGTGAGGGAGTAGCCAGCCGACACGTGTTTCGTCACACCGTGAAGGAGATGTGACTCATCAGGGCTATAAGTGTTAACAGGAAGGAACTGGCTACTCCCTCACTGTACTGTCCACTTTTCAACCTATAAAAGGGAACCATTTCACAAATAACTTTGCGGGTTACTGGGATATCGAGTCCTGAAAGAGAGATACCAGACCTCCTGCTTTCTACTACCAAGGTACGGAGCTGATTAAACCCTTAAAGAAAATTCTTGATTCAGATTCTTGGCAAAACAAACTTAACTTAAACTGCTACTTACTTACTCCTTCCCACGTATTAGGCTTAGGTCAGGTACACCGGGGTAGGCGTAGTTAGAAGCACCAGTTGAGCACGTTAGTCAATGTATATATGTATGTATAGATTTTATCCATTTTAAAGTATCTTATGGCTAAGAAACCATATCAATGCTTTTACAGTATTATTTCATAATACTCCTTTTACTGTACGCACTTTACTTTACTATAAGTATTGCAATTGTAGCAATTCATTTCTCTTGCATGAGAAAGAAGACTGCTCAATAAATTACACCTTTTATTGAAAACGCCTGTCTCTCTTTTCTCTGCACTTTGGTGAAACTAAGTACGCACGATTGACTGAGTGAAATAGCTGTCTATTGTTTTCACACGACTCTAGAGATACACTCTTATTCTGAGGGAGCAAAGTTGTCATGTTTTATGGTTGTCAGAAGCTAATCCCTTCTTGTCTATCCAGGGAGGTTAAACTCCTCCTCGCTTATTCGAGAAAGTTTCTAGTGACCTCTGAGCTAGCTGGCAAACCTTAAGTCTGATATAGTCAGTAGAGACCTAGTCGACCTCAGTCCTACGTCTACACTGCTGAATATATTATTCCAATGCGCAGAGCCTATTGGGAATATAGGAACTACACTACATGGCGCCCAACGTTTGGTAAGGCGATAAATCTAATGCAAGACGTTAGAGTAACTCATTCGTGTTTTTTCACACAGACCCTTTTTCCCGTAAGAACTCCAATAGACGTCTGGAGTGGGTAAAAGGTTAAAATCCACCGGAACTTAGTAGGAAGAGATTCCTATGTATCGTTTTCGGTTTAGTCAACGTTGAAGGATACAGTGTCCCAAAATATTGTGCACCTAATCTTTGTTTCCTTGAAACCTGATCTGCAACAAAAGACTTTCTGTCAGTAAAAATGCCGGAAAGCGAAGACGAAAGGGAGACAGCTAGAATAGCAGCTCAACTCCTAGAGGCAGATACAAGTCTCCAGCAAAATGACCCGGATGCTATACTGATTCCGGTCAACGTAAGAAAAACTATAACTCTTAAACTTATAGAAAACGGACTGACATCACGAGATGGTACAGTCATATTCGTGGTAGAGGCCCATGAATATCGGCAGACAGAGGTATTCTATTCATGGATAAATTTTCCAGCAGCAAACGCTGTAACACACGACTTCCACTATTACAAAATAGAGGAACCTCCGGATGAATACACTCCCTTCGAGGAGGTTGAAATCCCATTAAAATACCAAGAGCACCTGCTCTGGTTTAAAGGCGCCCTAAAACATAATAATCACATAATCAGGCTCGGTCCACTAGGTAGACCAGGAGCAACGTGGCCGGTTCTAGCCAGCTACACACCACATTCAGACATCGAAAAAATGTCAGACCGGGAACTTTTAGCCCAGCTAAAAGTACTAATTAAAATACATAGACAATTAGTCCAATATGTAATGGGGACTTCAACAGTCCAACCAGCTATTAACATTCAATAGCTGACCCCTCATCAGGGGAACACAAACAGAATTACACCACAGAACATACAATCATGTCTTGGTAAAACACCCGCAAAACGGGAACAAATTCCATTCTGGCTAGCACAAAAGATAACTCAAATAGAGGCAGTATTTCTGGATACTACCCCTAGTGAGAAACACAGAATTCTGACTATCTGCCTTCCAATGGGGATCGCACCGCATGTGGAGGATTGTGACACTTGGGGCACAGTCTTTGCCTCCATTTACACAAAACACATGGTGTTCCGTCCATGGCGGTAATACCAGATGTACTAAGACAAATTCAAAATGAATACGGTCCAGAACCTGCTTTAACTCTGGGTATGAAATTACTGAAAGACTTCAAGCAGGTCTCGGCTATATTATTAGCCAACATAAAAGGAGAAGCAGCATCCGTGGTGATCCGCCAGAAATTGAAAGAAACAGATATAGCAGAACAACCAATTGAGCTTGCCAGAATCCTAGAAAAATCCTATGAGGAACTAGGTAGAGATAGTTTGGGTGGGAAACCAGTAAAACCCCAACTAACTGAAAATCCTGAAAAGATATTTATTAAAAATAATCTAAACACTCCAAAAAAGAACTGGGATGGAAATAAACAATCCACTCCCAAAGAAAAAAGATTCCAGTCCAGAGGGTCTCCTCGGCGGAGAGAAAGATCTCCGGACCAAGGACACAAGTCTCCCCAGAGGGAGTCCTCTGAGAAAAGATACAACCTTAGAAATAGGGATAATTTGAAAAAACCTGATAGATATCAAGATATTGATACATGTCCCTCTCGATCTTTTCAGACTTCCTCGCAGAAATCGGAAAGAAGAGGACGGTCAGAACACAGAGAAGAGCACGTCAAGTCCAAAGACAAGGAACCTGCTCAAAGTAAAAAATTACAATTTCCAAGAAAGAAGGTAGCCAGTATTAAGATAATCAAACATGCCGAGGATACTGAGGACACAGCTGAAAAACGAAGAGTGGGCCCAGACAATGCTAGACAGCGCAGCAGAAGTGACAATAGCTCGCAAGATCCTGATGAATCATCAGGAGACAGTGGACACGAATGAATACATTCAGGTGGAAACTGCAGATATCAGAGTTAGCGAACCTCATAAAATATATACGAAATAACACTGCGTACAGAGGGAGATAAGACTAGGAAAGTAAGGAGTCTATTTTGGGACAACCTCTCAAAAGGCTATGGCATCCTTTTGGCTGAGAAAGACTGGCCACCAGAGTTTGTCAGGGAGTACCCGCATGGTGAAGAAATGATTATGCCTGCCTTCTCAGATCATATTTCGATTCATAATAAATATATATATGCGAGGAAGTGGGCAGTAGCCCAAGCACCTGCATTATATAAAAACCATGTAGGATGGGATGAGGACTCCCCTCCTCACAAAATCCAGTTAAAATGTCAACCCACTGCACAAAGGCAGTACCCAATTAAGCAAGAAGCTAAAAAACAAGTCAGGGAGATCTTAGATCAACTTGAATACCAAGGGGTGATTGAAACATGCACCTCTCAGATGAACAATCCTTTGTTTCCTGTCTCCAAGCCAGACGATTCATATCGTCTAGTCTTGGACTACAGACACCTTAACTCATGTTGCAAAACATTTGCAGTGCAAAATTCACACAGTGCAGCAATAATGAATAACATTGTGCGCAAAAAATACAAAACAACATTAGACATCTCTAATGGATTCTTTTGTCAAAACATTGCACCTGAAAGCAGGTATTTGACCGCTTTCTCAATAATGGGGTCGCAGGGAAACTTTTGTCGACTCCCACAGGGATTCAAGAATAGCCCAGGATTATTCTCAGCAAGGGTAACAGAGTTACTACAAATGTATGATGATGAGGCATTATGTTATGTCGATGACATCTATCTCACAGATGATAACCTGGATACTCACTTGAAAAGAGTGAATACCATAATACTTGGGTTCGCAGCAGAAGGTTACAAATTCAACTTTAAAAAGTCACGAATTGCCCATCTAACTGTCCTGTTTTTAGGATATGAATTATCAAGTGAAGGCAAAAGCCTAACAGACAACTTCTTAGAGAAGTGTGCTGTACTTCAAGCACCAAAAACGCTGAAGAATTTACAATCAATACTAGGTTTCCTGAATTTCGGAAGAACTTACATTCTAAATTATGCAGAGAGAGTTAAACCTCTCTATGAATTAATAAAACCTGATTTTAAACCAATCAATTGGACTCAAACACACACAGAAATTTTGAGATCATTGCAAACAGACATGTTAGCTAAAACAAAATTACAAACTCGTGACAACACACGCAACCTTGTAATCCGAGTCATCCCAGGAAGATGCGGATTCACGTACCTGACCTCTAATGAGGGAGAAACAGTACCAATAGCTTACAAATCACATTTGTACACACAAGCTGAAAAAACATTCAATCTTACAGAAAATATTGTAAACGCGGTCCAAACTGCTGTAGCAAAAGAAAGAGCCCTAGCCCAAGGCAGAAGAATAACTGTTTACACAGCAGAATCTGCCTTTGAGGCATTAAGAAGCCCAGTCAATCTACAAACAGTGGCATTAGATCCAAAATGGATCGAATGGGAAAATTATATTGCTGCAGAAGACGTGAAATACTATTTTGGCCCGAACATGAAAAAACTAGAAAATCTAGTATACGAAAAAGAATATCCTCTGCCAATCGAAATTCGGCCTCTCGAACAGTACACATGTGTAATCTACATGGACAGATTTGCACAACATTACGATGTAGAGAAAAAATCCTACAACGCAGCGTGCGCGATCGTTAAAGGTCGCTGGCGCTCTGGTAGATTCAGACCAATGATTACCAAAACTGAATCACTCAGAAACTGCTCAACTTAGCGAGCTGAAATAAGATCTTTGAAGATGGCGCTTGAAAATGCCGATCGTGAATTCCCAACACTAATAGTGTGCGATTCGATTTACTGCGTCAAGTCTTACAATAATGACATACATACCTGGATTCAAAACGATTACAAAGATAACACAGGTGCCACAATAAAGCATAAAAAGCTTTGGGAACAGGTAGTTCTTTTACAGAAAGAACAACAAAAGACTCACGTGATACACGCACTGAGTCATCAGCGTGATGGCGTTCACACTGCAGGGAATTTATTGGCTGACACAGCCACAGCGGAAGCAACTAAACCGGCTTCCGTAGCCACAAAAAAGCGTTCAAAAAAATACATAGACGGGGAAACCATGCTGGCGGTTAAAACGTCTTTAAAAGGCGACTGTGCAGCACTACCCGTGAACTATCCACTCAATTATACATACATAATTGATGCAAACTCCGTTCCTATTGCTCGAATCCCTGGAGTGGGGGATAGAGTAATTCCAAACACGAACAGGAGAATCTTCTTATTACAGGAAGCACATATGGGGTTGGGTCTGAGGCACCAAGAAATCCTGAAATCTTTGATGGACTTACAATCAGAATACTGGTGGCCGGGAATGAGCGTAGATATCCATTATTTTGCAAAAAATTGCGAGGACTGCAACAGAGATCGCAGCCGTGAACCGGTCCAGCCAGTAGCCCAGATACCTTTTCTGGACAGAGTAATGCTGTCTATACGCAATAATGCGCCCCATAAAATTTAAGACTAGATTCACTTAGAAATGTGACACCAACGCTCGGCTGACGCCAGAACTGTTATAAAAGATTTGCGAGTCCATATTGGCATATACGCAATCGGCATGCTACATTCTGACCAGGGTCCTGCTTTTAGCTCTCGAGCTTATAAGGAGGCCATGACCAGCATGGGCATTGCATTGCGGTACTCTTGTCCCTTCCATCCTGAGGGAAATGGGATTGTGGAAAGAAAAAAAAGGGACATAAAGCAATCTATAACCGCGAGGGTATTAGGTTCGGGTGCTGGGTGGGTCCAACATTTAACAAGTGTCCAACGTAGTCTTAATAATCTGCCAAGAAATTCTCTAAAAGATTTCAGTCCGTACGAACTATTGTTCGGTACTAGAATGCATATTCAGAACTTAGATAGTCAGACTTCAGTGGTAGAAGAAAAATGCTTTGATATCAAAGATCGTTTGGCTATTTTACAGGACTTAATCGAAACAAGAAAAGGCCTGAGCAACGTAAAGTTAAAACAGCAGCCAACAGCCACTGAAGATAAACCACCTGTCCCAGCAAGGCCTGTCTGGATTCCAAAGATTGGGGATCTGGTCAGAGATCAGTTGTACTACCGCCCCTTGCTGGTAAAAAGGAGAACCGAGTTGTATCCATCGACCTGGTAAAACCACAATCATGTGGTCAATAATAAGTAGTAGGCCCAGTGGGCTCCCAAGAAGTAGAGTGCCAAAATTTGCTACAATACAAGAGGTTCAAACTGAGAGACTAATCACATTTGATAAACCTGCAGTGAATAAAAAAGGACTATGCAATAATGCCATGGAACTTGTGCCTCTTGAAACCCAAATAATAACAGTTCGTCAAGAAACACCTGTCTACAACGATGTAGCCTCTGACTGTTCTAAAGAAATAAAGAAAAGTCCAAAAGCAAATGAAAATTCGGAAGCAATTGAAACAATTGACAGAACTGCATCTGGTTATTTCATCAACTTCGACGACTTCTCTGAAGATCCAAGCGAACCTGAAGAAACGCCAGTAACAAAAACTTTTAAAGACAAAGTAACTGAACTCTTTCATCAACTCAAAGAAACCTATCTGATTTCTCCATGGATTGAATTTTGGATTGTGTTAGGTGTATTTTTCCTCCTGCTTTGGCTGATCATGGTTCTTTTGTCGGGGAAATTCATTGAAGGAAAATACAGTCCAATGGACACAGCAAGCCAGAACATCAACTTGGTCCTAAAGCCACACAAGTCATCTCACATTGAGAAAAGAGAACTATCATCAGTAAATGTCACAGCCATTCCAATACCCGGTGGGGTAGCTTGGGACAAAACAGATTACGAAATCTATGGCCCGGTTGAACTCTTGAAATATCCACACCAGTTTAAGGTTTCATTAAGTGACTTTGTAAAACCAAGTACATTCTCTGATGATTGGGACTTTGAAAGTATTAATGATATGATGTCAGATTTAGTTATGTCAGCAAAATTTACAGAACATGATTACTTACAGGGTTCATCGAATTATGAACAAATGTACTGCTACAACCACTTTGCATACCATTATTTGCATAAATCTGCTCAACCTAGAAATGTTTTTGATTATAATCAATGGGAACATTGTGCAACTCCACCCAAAGGCAGTTGAAAAACATTTTATGAGAAATTCCCATACTTCTCAGGGCTTAACACAAGTGATGCAGAAACATTTTATTTCAAACTGTTAAATAAGACAGGGGTAAAAACAATGCTGACAAACACTAAATTAATCTATTCGGAAACATTTTATGATAAAATGTCTACATTTGGTTTTGATTTTTGGAAAGATAACATTGAAACAAAAACAATCTGGGGTACCAAAGATTGGCAGGTACAAGGTTTAGAAGCATTATTTAGAGCCTGCATGATCCCAGAACAAATTATATTTTTGAATGATACCATTCAACAGACAACCTGTCTTGGCCTAGCCAAAATTAAAGACTTAAACAAACCGTCTATTCCAAAGCCAACACCTGACAGTAATAGCACTACAGATGTTGAGATAGACGTATCCCACATTTTAAACCAAAACAGAACACATCCTGATTGGAAGAAATGGTTGATCTGGCCCACAGGCACAAATAACTGTCAAGATAGATTCCTGAACACAATACAGGGGTTAAAACTGAACAGGCCAGACCCTAGATACTCCCAGAGACAACATCCAGGGATAGTAACAACATACAGTGTAGGGAAACTATGCCTTGAGTGGCTAGAAATATCCACACTGGCTGAAATTAGGCAACACTTGACTTTACTTAAAGACGGTGCTGACTTGCGTGATTTCTTAATGGGACCACGCAAACAGCGTCAAAAACGTTTCATAGCGGCCAGTATATACGCGACATACAACGAAGCTTGGAAAGTAATGCAAATTAAAACAGCAGAAAAAATACGAGAAATTGTCGTATTCATTTGGAAAAATCACTTTCTGTTGTGGACAATGAGTTAATGACTCTGTCCTCCAGAATTTATTCACTGGACAGTATTGTATCATCTGCTATTGATATAATAGAGCAGGACTTACTAATGTTACAACACGGTCAGTCCCAATTACGTTCTATTGTACAGCTTGGCTGGACGTTGCAAAATATGCATTCAGTTTACGTGCCTTGGCGTTTAATCAACACAACGTCATTGTTTTCTATCTTTAACCTTACTGATAAACAAATCAGTTTGGCACAGAAAGGAGCAGACTACACGATTCTGAGCATTGAAAAACTTGAGAGATTGCCATTGACAATGTCAGAAAGACCTGTCATTGAATGGATAATACACGGAATAATTACAATTCCGATAACAACTTTCCAATTTAAATACTGCCAGGAATATATAAAAGCGGGCCAGTATGAAAGGTTGGGTAAAGGATACATCAAGTCAACATGGAAATTGCCTTACACACACACATGTTATAGTGAAAAGAAACAGAATGTATTTCTTAGTGGTAACAATTGTAAATAATCACTAAGCGGTGTACTTCTGTTCCAAGGTATTAATTTGCATGGGGCCTGTGAGCGGACTTCAAATAACCTTTCATGTCACCAGCACGGCACACCTGCAACACAAATAGAGCCGTTCTTTAGACAACTTTCGAACGGGAGTTACATTCTAATAAACGATTACAGATGTTGTGGCATGGTGCCAGGGAAAGCTTATCTCGTAAGTGTTAGTTCCATGGTCACTTGCTGTATGCAAGTATTGTATCCAAAAAGCACTCCAGATACGGAGACGACAATTTGGCCTTCTTTGAATATCTCTTCTATTCGAATTGATACTTTAAGCAGAATGAAGTCTATTCTTTTACAGACAACTGTGCCTTTGACCTCGTCCAAAGAAACATATGACCTGCAAGTTGCAAGGACAACAGCAGAGATACATAGCCTTTTATCAACAAATTGCCCCGTAAATTTCGTAGAAATGCTAAGCCAAATCCTAAATATGCCCGATACCAGTGGCATCGCTCATGTATTTAAGACAATTTTTTTGGGACTGTTAACACCATTCGAAGCAGTTCTGGGCATCTTTCCTAATTTTGTCCACTCTGTCTTTGGCAGCCTACCTCTTCTTTTGGGACTCATTGCAGGTATTTTATTTTTGACCCTTCTGCTCCGATATGGCAAACCAAGTCGCAGACAAAACTCCAGCAACGATGGAAAAAACGATCCTAGCTATACTCTATCGGGACCGCATAACTAAAGTCCTTGGATTAGCCCGGCTAAGAGATCTGAATATGACCTGGTTTCTTTCATTCAGACCTATCTGGCAAAATTGCATCCTACCTGTGCTTCGATGTATGCTATGTGGAGAAGAATGCGTGTTAGACACCTGTCTTACACTACAATCAGCAGTACCAATGGATATCGATACTTTGCTAAGTCCTGTAACGGCTCATGCATCGTGTTGTCCCCAGCGGTTACCGATTCTGATGACGGCATTCGTTGAGACTTCATCACTATGATTAGGTGGGAATGAAGTACGAGATGAGAGCAGCATCACCCAGGTACGACCTTCTGTGAGCATTGCTGATCCTGACATCGATGATAGCAATCATTCTCACGACTGCACTGTTGTGGCATTTTCGAACTTAGTTGAACTTTCACCTGAAGCTGTAGACAGTTTTTTTGCGCATCTGTCTGAAACGATGTTCTCCCCTGAACAGAGAGAATAACTTTTTAAACAACTAGCACACTGCGTTCCCTGAACTCTGAATTTGGCTTTCAGCTTTGATAAACGAAATCTACTAAAAACATTTGGAACTATTTTTCTCCCCTGAAAGCAAATTTTTTTTTTTTCAACTTCCAAAATATTTACCTTTTTCTGGCACACATACTCTGCTTAAAGTAGAACTATTCTTAAAGAACAGAGCTTCTATTTTTAGGAACCCTAGTGACAATATATTATCTCAGCCTCTAGCACATTTACATCAATTGTATTTATATGTGATGGAACGGTCTCGACCTTCTTTTCTGTATTAAGAGCCGTTTCATGTGTCAATTTCGCAAATCATTCAGTTGATATATATATGCATCCTTTTTTAACTGAATGATTACACTGCTTAAAAGCGTACAGTACCAATTATTTAAATGTATTTCGCATACGCCATTTCAAATGCAAAAAATGTATTTTGGGGTGGGTTGGAACACACATGCACCTTAAAATGTTTACTATTGCTTAGTTTTAAGTAATGAGGGACATTAGATTGTGGAGTGGGTGTTGTAATTCTATCTAGGACCCTAATTCGATATTTATGATTTATGCCCTTGTGTGGTTATAATAAATAATATCCTCATAAAGGCATAGAAATCATATACAAATTAGTCGTAGCCCAGGCCGTCCACATTAAGCAAGGCTACTCCCCCGGACCCTAGAGAGTACAACGAGTTCTCTAAACAAACCAAACCTCCAGCCACCTGTGAAATCCCCCTGGCTTTTGTTTTGACTTGTCATAGAATTCCTGTGAACACTGCAAGAACGGCCAGTTCTTGGTGACATCTTTATTGACGTCTTATGTCCCACCTTACGTCAAACCCGGCACCTTTCAGGTATAAATATACCAACGTTGCCATAAGCAAACACACGGTGTTGGTTTTGGAGCAGAGCAGCTATCTACTTGCCCGAGAGCCCAGCTGATGCGAGAGCCCACGGACGCTGCCCCTCCCTTTTGACGCACTGAGAGAGATGCTGTCTTTTCTCCTGCTGAGAAATCCAGCTCCGGTGTTTCCAGATACCTTTGCGGGTTACTGGGATATCGAGTCCTGAAAGAGAGATACCAGACCTCCTGCTTTCTACTACCAAGGTACGGAGCTGATTAAACCCTTAAAGAGAATTCTTGATTCAGATTCTTGGCAAAACAAACTTAACTTAAACTGCTACTTACTTACTTACTCCTTCCCACGTATTAGGCCTAGGTCAGGTACACCGGGGTAGGCGTAGTTAGAAGCACCAGTTGAGCACGTTAGTCAATGTATATATGTATGTATAGATTTTATCCATTTTAAAGTATCTTATGGCTAAGAAACCATATCAATGCTTTTACAGTATTATTTCATAATACTCCTTTTACTGTACGCACTTTACTTTACTATAAGTATTGCAATTGTAGCAATTCATTTCTCTTGCATGAGAAAGAAGACTGCTCAATAAATTACACCTTTTATTGAAAACGCCCGTCTCTCTTTTCTCTGCACTCTGGTGAAACTAAGTACGCACGATTGACGGAGTGAAATAGCTGTCTATTGTTTTCACACGACTAGAGATACACTCTTATTCTGAGGGAGCAAAGTTGTCATGTTTTATGGTTGTCAGAAGCTAATCCCTTCTTGTCTATCCAGGGAGGTTAAACTCCTCCTCGCTTATTCGAGAAAGTTTCTAGTGACCTCTGAGCTAGCTGGCAAACCATAAGTCTAATACAGTCAGTAGAGACCTAGTCGACCTCAGTCCTACGTCTTCACTGCTGAATATATTATTCCAATGCGCAGAGCCTATTGGGAATATAAGAACTACACTACAGAGCCACATCACCTCCTGCCTCTCGACCTTTATTCAGGACAATCACCTTCTAGCCTCCCACCAGGCCGGCTTCCGTCCAGTTCACTCGATGGAATCCGTGGTCCTCTCAGTCCTGGATGAGCTCAGGCAATGTGCGGACTCCAACTCCTCTCAGGCCTTGGTTCTCCTCGACCTGTCCGCCGCCTTCGACATGGTCGACCATTCTATCCTACTCGATCGTGTCGGAGGCGCCGGTATCCGGGGGTCCGCCCTGGCCTGGCTCACCTCCTTCCTAGGGGATCGGACACAGGCCGTCCACCTGGATGGCTTTTCGGCCTCTCCCTGCCCGGTCACTTGTGATGTTCCTCAGGGTTCTGCTCTTTCCCCTCTTCTTTTCAACCTTTATATCTACCCCCTTATCTTGGCCCTTCAAAACATGGAGGTGTCAGTCTACAACTACGCTGATGACCTCCAGATCATTTTCAATCTTTCCCCCTTCGACGATTCCAGGTCTAACCTCTGTTCTGTCCTCACCTTTATATTTGACTGGATGAATTCCAACCAGTTAAAATTAAATCCGGACAAAACTGAGCTGATACTTACCGGCAGCCTCCCTAGTCCTTGGTCTTCTGCATTCTGGGCCCTTGCCCTTGGTCCCCCTCCCTCCCCTTCAGCCAAAGCAAAAACCCAAGGGTATCCTAGTCAGCCAAGATCTGACTATGCGCACTCAGATCAGCGCCGTTGTCTCATTCTGCTTCCTATCCCTACGCATCATCCGCAAAATGTCCTGCTTCTTTTCTGTCGAGGCTCTTAAGCTCGTTGTCATGGCCATGATCGTCTCCCGCCTGGACTATGGCAACTGACTTTTTGTGGGGATTCCGGCGTATGAGCTCCGGCACCTCCAGCTCATTCAGAATCAGGCGGCCTGCCTGATATACCAGCTCCCTAAGTATCATCGCGTCACTCCCCTTCTCAAATCCCTTCACTGGCTCCCCATTTTTCAATGCTCCCTTTTCAAATTGGGCTGTCTCACCTTCATGGCCCTTGAAGGCACTGCTCCCGAGTTTGTCAATTCAAAAATTCGGCCCTATCTCCCTAAGAGAAACCTTCGCTCCTCTACCCAAGTCCTTCTGGTTGTCCCTCGTTTTAAAAGGAAAAAACACAGTGGCCTCCGGTTCTCTACCCTTGCCTTCATCTTCTGGAATGCCCTCCCCCTCTCTATCCGGGCCATAACTAACTATATGGAGTTCCGGAAAGCCCCTAAAACGTATCTTTTCTCTCTAGCTTTCCCTTCGCAATAACTGTCCTAGCTCTTCCTCCACTTTTATCCTTTTCCGCTTTAAATCTGTTCATAGCGCCATGAAATCGCCAGGTGTTAGTGCCCTCTATAAATGTTTTTAACTTCAACTTCAAGACCTTCAGCTATGGGAACACCCTCAGCTACAAGACGACCCTCATCCATGGGAAGATCGGCAGCATCGACCCTCAGCCACAGGAAGACCCTCAGCCACGGGAAGACCCTCATCCATGGGAAGACCCTCAGCTGCAGGAAGTCCCTCAGCCATGGGAAGACCCTCAGCTGCAAGAAATCCCTCAGCCACAGGAAGAGCCTCAGCCACTGGAAGACCCTCAGCAACAACCTTCAGACACAGGAACATTATTAGTCACGGAAAGACCCTCAGCCATGGGAAGGCCCTCAGCCACGGGAAGACCCTCAGCAATGACCATCAGCCACAGGAAGACCATCAGCCACAGGAAGACCCTCAGCCATGGGAAGACCCTCAGCTGCAAGAATTCCCTCAACCATGGGAAGACCCTCAGCCACGGGAAGACCCTCATCCATGGGAAAACCCTCAGCAACAAACTGCAGCCACAGGAATTTCTTTAGCCATGGAAAGACCCTCAGCCATGGGAAGGCCCTCAGACATGGGAAGACCCTCAGCCACAGAAGACCCTCAGCCACGTGAAGCCCCCAGCCATAAGAAGAGCCTCAGCTGCTAGAATTTCCTCAGCCGCAGGAAGACCCTCAGCCACGGGAAGTCCCTCATCCATGGGAAGACCCTCAGCTGCAGGAAGTCCCTCAGCCATGGGAAGACCCTAAGCTGCAAGAAGTCCCTCAGCCACAGGAAGAGCCTCAGCCACTGGAAGACCCTCAGCAACAACCCTCAGCTACAGGAACATTCTTAGTCACGGAAAGACCCTCATCCATGGGAAGCACTCAGCCACGGGAAGGCCCTCAGCTATGAGCATCAGTCACAGGAAGTCCCTCAGCCATGGGAAGACCTTCAGCTATGGGAACACCCTCAGCTGCAAGAAGACCCTCAGCCACGGCAATATCCTCAGCATCAACCCTCAGCCACAGGAAGACCCTCAGCCATGGGAAGACCCTCAGCAACGAACCTCAGCAACAGGAAGACCATCAGACATGGGAAGACCTCCAGCCATGGGAATACCCTCAGCTGCAAGAAGTCCCTCAGCCCTGGGAAGACCCTCAGCCACAAGAAGATCCTCAGCAACAACCCTCAGTCACAGGAATATCCTGAGCCATGGAAAGACCATCAGCCATGGGAAGGTCAGCAGCCAAGAGAAGACCCTCAGCCACAGGAAGACCCTCAGCCACGGGAAGACCCTCAGCCACAGGAAGACACTCAGCCACAGGAAAACCCTCAGCAATGACCCTCAGCCACAGGAACATCCTTAGCAACTGAACGACCCTCAGCCACGATCAAGGCCCTCACCCACAAGAAGACCCTCAGCCATGGGAAGACCCTCAGCCGCGGGAAGACCCTGAGCCACAGGAACACCCTCGGCAATGAACTGCAGCCACAAGAATATCTTTAGCCACAGAAAGACCCTGAGCCACAGGAAGGCCTTCAGCCACGGGAAGATGCCCAGCAACAACCCAAAGCCACAGGAAGACCTTCAGATGCAAGAAGTCCTTCGGCCACAGGAGACCCTCAGCCACTGGAAGACCCTCATCCATGGGAAGACCCTCAGCCAGAGGAAGGTCCCCAGCCACGAATACCCTCAGCCACAGGAAAAACCTCAATTATGGGAAGAACCTCAGCTGCAAGTAGTCCCTCAGCCATAGGAAGGCCCTCAGCCACGAGAAGACCCTCAGAAATGACCCTCAGCCACAGGAAAACTCTCAGCCATTGGGTAGACCCACAACTATGGGAAGACCATCAGCCATGGGAAGACCCTCAGCAATAACCCTCAGCCACAGGAAGACCCTCAGCCATGGGAAGACCCTCAGCCATGGGAAGACCCTCAGCTGCAAGAAGTCCCTCAGCCACAGGAAGACCCTCAGCCCCTGGAAGACCCTCAGCAACAACCCTCAGCTACAGGAAAATCCTTAGTCACAGAAAGACGCTCAGCCATGGGAAGGCCCTTAGCCACGGGAAGACCCTCAGCTATGAGCCTCAGCCACAGGAAGACCCTCAGCCATAGGAAGACCTTCAGCCACTGGAAGACCCTCAGCCACAGGAAGACCCTCAGCAATGACCCTCAGCAACAGAAAGAATCTCAGCAACCATCAAGAGCCACAGCCACGGGAACATCCTTAGCCATCGGAAGCCCCTCAGCCACAGGAAGACCCCCAGGAACGAACCTCAGCCACCGGAACATCCTTATCCATGGAAAGACCCTCAGCCATGGGAAGGCCAGCAGCCACGAGAAGACCCTCAGCCACAGGAAGACACTCAGAAATGACCCTCAGCCACAGGAAAACTCTCAGCCATGGGTAGACCCTCAACTATGGGAAGACCATCAGCCATGGGAAGACCCTCAGCAATGACCCTCAGCCACAGGAAGACCCTCAGCCATGGGAAGACCCTCAGCCATGGGAAGACCCTCAGCTGCAAGAAGTCCCTCAGCCACAGGAAGACCCTCAGCCACTGGAAGACCCTCAGCAACAACCCTCAGCTACAGGAAAATCCTTAGTCACAGAAAGACCCTCAGCCATGGGAAGGCCCTCAGCCACGGGAAGACCCTCAGCTATGAGCCGCAGCCACAGGAAGACCCTCAGCCATGGGAATGGGATGGGATGCCCAGCGCTGGTTTACTGACCAACTCAAGGCAGATAAGTTATCCCTCAGACAAGCTGAGCGCCGTTGGAGGCGAAATTATGATCCTGCACTTAAAATCACATTCACTGACTTATTAAAATCCTATAAAAAATCAATTATCCTGGCTAAATCTGTTTACTTTTCTCATAAAATCCTCTGTTCTGCATCTAAAACCAAGGAGATCTTCTCGATTGTTGCTGAACTCTCTCTCCCTGACCGCGTCACGGCTCAGCCCCAACCCTCGCAGGCTTTGTGTGACTTCCTTAACACATTTTTTATTGATAAGATCTGCACCATTAAAAATAACATCCCCCCCCCCTTCCCTCCCTCACGTTAGCACTCTTCCTCCGTCGAATTTGTGTAGCCTGCACGAATTCCCTCCCATTTCCTTAGATCAATTTTTTTCCCTCCTTCAGACAGTCAGTTCCGGCTCCCCCCATGACTGCTGCCCTCCCCTAATCTTAAGAGATGCTTTCATGGCTTGCCCAGGTCCTCCCCTTGATCTGCTCAATTGTTCCCTCGCCACCGGCTCTGTCCCTGATGCTTTTAAAAAAGCGGTGGTAGTACCCATTTTAAAAAAACCTGGATCTGATCCCACGGTCTTGGGAAACTTTCGTCCCATTTCTCTTCTTCCCTATTTGGGCAAGGTACTGGAGACCTACGTCACCCGCTGCCTTAGCGCATTCCTCGAGAAATCTCATTTTCTTGATAACCAGCAGGCAGGCTTCAGACCTGCCCATTCTACAGAGGCAGTGGTAGTGGCAGTGATGGACGCTCTTAGACAGGGGGTGGATAAGAACTTGAACCAGGCCCTGGTATTGCTAGATCTCTCGGCCGCCTTCGACACGGTCGATCACGACATCTTGATCGAACGTGTCAGAAATGCTGGCGTCCAGGGCCTTGCCCTGTCCTGGATCGGATCCTTTCTCCAACATCGTTCTCAATCAGTCCACCTGCCCTCCTTCTCTGCCCCCTCTGTTTCACTTTCCTGTGGTGTCCCCCAGGGCTCTGCCCTGTCCCCCCTCTTATTCAACTTATATATGCAGCCTCTCCTTGTCTCTCTTCGTCATTCCCCCGTTACTGTTTTCAACTATGCAGATGATCTTCAACTCATTTTCCCCATCGATTCCTCTCCCTCTTCTTGTTCCAATTTCCAAATCATAATGCTCACCATCTATGAGTGGATGAATTTCAGCCAGTTGAAACTAAATCCTAGCAAGACTGAGTTGGTATTGATCGAGGGACCTTCGAATTCCTGGAGTTCCAACTTTTGGCCTTCGGCCCTCGGCCCCTCCCCTCGCCCTGTTAATACTGTGAAAAGTCTTGGTGTTATCATCTCCCGCGACCTCTCAATGAGGCCCCAAATCAACGCGGTTACCTCGGCCTGTTTTTACCATCTTCGAAGAATTGGGAAAATCCGAAGATATCTTTCCCCGGAGGCTCTCATTCTAGTTATCATGGCCCTGGTTACCTCACGTATCGATTATGCCAACTGTCTATACGTGGGGATCCCCGCATACCACCTTCATCGGCTCCAACTGGTGCAAAACCAGGCTGCCAGACTAGTCTTCCAGCAGCCGAAATACCAACACGTTACACCTTTGTTGGAAAAACTCCACTGGCTCCCGGTAGTCAAGTCAAGTCAAGTCAAAAAATTTGTATAGCGCACTACATACCCAGAGGGTTTCAAGGCGCTTAGGAAGGGGAGGAGGATTATTTGTCAAATATCCACGTTTTAAGCTGCTTTCTGAACGCTAGGTGGTTCTGGGTGAGGCGAAGGTAAGCGGGAAGTGAGTTCCATGTTTTAGCAGCCAGGTATGAAAAGGATCTGCCTCCCATGGTGGTCTTGTTGATGCGAGGTACAGTGGCGAGGGCTTGGCTGGAAGAACGTAGATGGCGGGAGGGGGTGTAGAAGGACAGTCGAGAGTTGAGGCAATCTGGTCCGATGTCGTAGAGTGATTTGTGTGCGTGGGTAAGCAGTCGGAAAGTGATTCTCTTATTGACGGGTAGCCAGTGGAGGTCTTTAAGGTGACCAGAGATGTGTTCGTTGCGTGGGATGTCTAATATGAGCCTGGCTGAGGCGTTTTGGATTCGTTGGAGTTTCTTTTGGAGTTTAGCGGTGGTACCTGCGTAGAGGGTGTTTCCGTAGTCCAGTCGGCTCGTGACCAGAGCGTGGGTGACTGTTTTCCTTGTTTCGGTGGGGATCCAGCGAAATGTTTTTCTGAGCATGCGAAGAATGTTGAAGCAGGAAGAGGATACGGCGCTGACTTGTCTGTTCATTGAGAGTGAAGAATCCAGGATGACGCCAAGGTTCCGTGCGTGGTCTGTCGGGATGGGTGCTTTTCCGAGGGCTTCCGGCCACCAGGAGTCGTCCCAAGCAGAGGGGGATGTACCTAAGATGAGGACTTCTGTTTTGTCTGAGTTCAGTTTCAGACGGCTTTGTTTCATCCATTCGGCAACTTCTTTCATTCCTTCGTGTAGGTTAGTTTTGGCGGTGCTGGGGTCATTGGTGAGAGAAAGGATCAGTTGAGTGTCGTCCGCGTAAGAGATGATGTTGAGGTTGTGTTGGCGTGCGATGGCTGCGAGGGGGCTCATGTATACGTTGAATAGGGTGGGACTGAGTGAGGATCCTTGAGGTACGCCGCAGATGACTTCAGAGGCCTCGGACTTGAATGGAGGAAGGCGGACTCTCTGGGTTCTTCCGGTGAGGAACGAGGTGATCCATTCAAGTGCTTTTCCTTGAATTCCGATGTTATTGAGGCGTTGTAGAAGGGTGCTGTGGCAGACTGTATCGAATGCTGCAGAGAGGTCGAGGAGGATGAGGGCGACTGTGTCTCCATTGTCCAGTAGAGTTCGAATGTCGTCTGTTGCTGCGATGAGGGCGGTCTCAGTGCTGTGTTTTGCTCGGAAGCCAGATTGTGAGGGGTCGAGGGATTTGTTGGCTTCGAGGAAGGCGGCGAGCTGGTTGTTGACGGCTTTCTCGATGACTTTGGCCGGGAATGGAAGAAGCGAGATGGGGCGGTAATTTTTGAGTTCGGTGGGGTCCGCTGTTGGTTTTTTCAGAAGGGCGGTGAGTTCAGCGTGTTTCCAGTCTTCTGGGAAGGTGGCGGAGTTGAAGGAGCAGTTGATGACGTCTCGGAGGTGCGGTGCTATGACGGAGTCTGCTTTGTTGAAGATGTGGTGAGGACATGGGTCTGTGGGGGATCCTGAGTGGATGGAATTCATCAGGCGGATGGTGTCCTCAGTGGAGATAGGGTTCCAGGCGTTAAGGGTGTTCACGGGGGGAAGATGGTCAGCAGATGGTAGGGTGGGTTGGTATCCGGGTTGGTTGTCAAAGCTGTTGTGGATGTCTGCAATCTTGTTGTGGAAAAAAGAGGCTAGGGAGTCGCAGAGGGTTTGAGAGGGGGTGATGTCGTTGGAGTTGGCCGAGGGATTGGAAAATTCCTTGACGATGTTGAAAAGTTCCTTGCTGTTGTGGGCGTTGTTGTCAAGTCGATCCTTGAATGCTGTTTTCTTGGCTTTTCGGATCAGTTGGTGGTGAGTGCGGGTGGCGCTTTTGAAGGCGTCCTTGGTGCTGGTGGTTGGGTCTTTTTTCCAGGCCTTTTCAAGGGAACGGCAGAGTTTCTTGGACTTCTTGAGATCATCGTTGAACCATGAGGCCTTCTTGCTGCCAGGTTTACTTTGACGTTTTTTCAGTGGAGCTAAGGTGTCGGCGGTGTTGGATAACCATAGGGTGAGGTTGGCGGCGGCTTCGTTAGCGTTAGAAGAGAGGGCTGGGGAGTTTCGAAGGAGCGATGCGGAGATTTGGTCCGTGGTGATTTTGTTCCAGTTTCTTTGCAGGGTAGGTTGGAGGTGGATGTTGGGTTTTGGTTTGTTGTAGGTGAAGTGAACGCAGCTGTGGTCAGTCCAGAGGAGATCCGTAGTGTGGCTGAAAGAGACATGATTGCTGGAGGTGAAGATGGGGTCGAGTGTGTGACCTGCGATGTGGGTGGGGGAAGTGACTAGTTGTTTAAGTCCGAGGTAGGCGAGGTTGTCCAAGAGGGTGCTGGTGTTGCGGTCGTTGATCTTTTCAAGGTGAAAGTTGAGGTCTCCCAGAAGGATGTAGTCTTTGGAGGGGAGCGCGTGTGGGGTGATGAAGTCCGTGATGTCTTCACTGAATTTTGCGCGGGGTCCTGGTGGTCTGTAGAGGAGGGTGCCTCTGAGTGTGGTTTTGGGGTCGATGTGGATCTGGAAGTGGAGGTGTTCGGAGTTTGCGAGGTTGGCGTCAGAGCTGGTTGAGATGCGGATTGATTTCTTGTGGACGATAGCGATTCCTCCTCCTGTGTGGCTGGTACGGTCTTTGCGAGTGATCTTATAGTCTTCAGGGATGGCAATGGTGATGTCAGGTGCGGAGGAAGCATTCATCCATGTTTCCGTCAGGAAGGCGATGTCCGGAGAAATGGTGTCTAGTAGATTCCAAAGGTCAATGGCATGTCTGTGGACGGATCGGGTGTTGAGAAGGATGCATTGAAGGTGATTGGGGTCGGGGATCTGTGCTGTGGGCGTAGCGGAGATGTTGACAGTGCCGATGAATTTGCAGGAGTAGCAAGAGAAAGGTCCATGGGTGTGACCAGGAGCGGCTTGGACGCAGTTGGGGGCGCGACCGGGGTTAAGGGCTAGGAGAGTGGCGGCATCGTAAGTAATGCGGGAGGGGTGGGCAATGCGAGGACCAGGGGGTATGGCGCTGGGCGCGGTCCAGGCGCGGACGGGCGTAGACGGGCTTACCTTTGGCGCACCTTCGGCGTGTACGTAGCGCGTGGACGCTGCGCGTGGGGGCATCAGGCATAAATGAAGTGTGGAGGGGCGGAGCGTGGGAGGGGCAGCAGGGAGGCGGTAGTGTGGCTGAGGGGCGGGTCAAGGGTCCAGGGGAGAACAACAACAACAAAATGGAGGGTCCGAGGGAGGGCAGGCAGGGGCAACACAGACAATGAAAATGCAGCGAGTTAACAGCAAGCGCTATCAGAGCACAAGCGCTGGTGAAACAAACCCAAACACTGATGGTAAATGGAGCAGTAGTCAGGATAAAGCATGCACAGACAAGCCAACAGTGAAACCAAAAGCCTGAGCGAGGTCGCGCTGCGAGAGGCAGGTAATTAATTAATTAAAGCGCTATGCGAGTGAGGCGCTAGAATAATAGGCAGCGGCAGAACGATACCAGGGAGGCACAGAAAACGATATCAGCTGAGGCACAGGAGGAGCTTGGTGGAGCGACCGTCCGGAAGCAGGTCCAGGTGGTAGCGTACCGTTGCATTTTTAAAATGGGCTGCACTGTCTCCAAGACTTTGTCTACTCTAGTTCCTGCTTTCATTTCCCTCAGTCTCCACCCCCACGTTCCGTCGCGACTTTTAAGGTCATCTGCCCTAAACCTCCTCATCACCCCCAGGTTCAAATGCAAGAAACACGGCGGCTCCAGTTTCTCTTTTCTTGCCCCTTCCACTTGGAACTCTTTTCCTCTCCCTATCCGCCTCACCCCGGACTACACCTCCTTCCGCAAACTTCTGAAAACCCACCTCTTTCGCCTTGCCTATGACTAATCGTTCACTCCTGTGCCCTCCCCCCGCTGGTCTGTCCTGAGCGCCATGAAACCAATTGGTGAACGTGCGCGTTATAAACATTTTTAACATAACAAGACCTTCAGCTATGGGAATACCCTGAGCTACAAGAAGACCCTCATCCATGGGAAGATCTGCAGCATCGACCCTCAGCCACAGGAAGACTCTCAGCCACGGGAAGACCCTCAGCAAGGGGAAGACCCTCAGCCAATGGAAGACCCTCAGCTATGACCCTCAGCCACAGGAAGACCATCCGACATGGGAAGACCGTCAGCCATGGGAATACCTTCAGCTGCAAGAAGTCCCACAGCCATGGGAAGACCCTCAGCCACGAGAAGACCCTCAGCAACAACCCTCAGCCACAGGAACATCCTGAGCCATGGAAAGTCCCTCAGCCACGGGAAGACCCTCAGCAACGGCCCGACACCACAGAAACATCCTTAGCCACAGAAAGACCCTCGGCCACGGGAAGATCCTCAGCTGCAAGAGGTATCAAAGCCACAGGAAGACCCTTAGCCATGGAAAGACCCTCAGCCATGGAATGACCCTCAGCAACAAGAAGACCCTCAGCCACAGGAAGACCCTCAGCAATGGAAAGATCCTCAACTGCAAGAAGTCCTTCAGCCACAGGAAGGCCCTCAGCCACGGGAAGATCCTCAGAAAAGACCCCCAGCCACAGGAAGACTCTCAGCCACAGAAAGATCATCAGCAATGGGAAGACCCTCAGCCACAGGAAGAACCTCAGCAATGACTCTCAGCCACAGGAAGACCCTCAGCCATGGGAAGACCCTCAGCTGCAAGTAATCCCTCAGCCACGGGAAGACCCTCAGCCATGGGAAGACACTCAGCCACAGGAAAACCCTCAGCAATGACCCTCAGCCACAGGAACATCCTTAGCAACTGAACGACCCTCAGCCACGATCAAGACCCTCATCCACAAGAAGACCCTCAGCCATGGGAAGACCCTCAGCCACGGGAAGACCCTGAGCCACAGGAACACCCTGAGCAATGAACTGCAGCCACAAGAATATCTTTAGCCACAAAAAGACCCTGAGCCACAGGAAGGCCTTCAACCACGGGAAGATGCTCAGCAACAACACACAGCCACAGGAAGACCCTCAGCCATGGAAAGACCCTCAGATGCAAGAAGTCCTTCGGCCACAGGAGACTCTCAGCCACAGGAAGACCCTCATCCATGGGAAGACCCTCAGCCAGAGGAAGGTCCACAGCCACGAATACCCTCAGCCACAGGAAAAACCTCAATTATGGGAAGAACCTCAGCTGCAAGTAGTCCCTCAGCCATGGGAAAGCCCTCAGCCACGAGAAGACCCTCAGAAATGACCCTCAGCCACTGGAAAACTCTCAGCCATGGGTAGACCCACAACTATGGGAAGTCCATCAGCCATGGGAAGACCCTCAGCAATGACCCTCAGCCACAGGAAGACCCTCAGCCATGGGAAGATGCTCAGCAACAACCCACAGCCACAGGAAGACCCTCAGCCACGGGAAGACCCTCAGCCATGGAAAGACCCTCAGATGCAAGAAGTCCTTCGGCCACAGGAGACCCTCAGCCACAGGAAGACCCTCATCCATGGAAAGACCCTCAGCCAGAGGAAGGTCCCCAGCCATGAAGACCCTCAGCCACAGGAAAAACCTAAATTAAGGGAAGAACCTTGCTGCAAGTAGTCCCTCAGCCACAGGAAGGCCTCAGCCACGAGAAAACCCTCAGAAATGACACTCAGCCACAGGAAAACTCTCAGCCATGGGTAGACCCTCAACTATGGGAAGACCATCAGCCATGGGAAGACCCTCAGCAATGACCCTCAGCCACAGGAAGACCCTCAGCCATGGGAAGACCCTCAGCCATGGGAAGACCCTCAGCGGCAAGAAGTCCCTCAGCCACAGCAAGACCCTAAGCCACTGGAAGACCCCCAGCAACAACCCTCAGCTACAGGAACATCCTTAGTCATGGAAATACCTTTGCCATGGGAAGGCCTTCAGCCAAGGGAAGACCCTCAGCTATGAGCCTCAGCCACAGGAAGACCCTCAACCATGGGAAGACCTTCAGCTATGGGAACACCCTCAGCTGCAAGAAGACCCTCAGCCACGGAAAGATCCGCAGCATCAACTCTCAGCCACAGGAAGACCCTCAGCCACTGGAAGGCCCTCAGCCACAGGAAGACTCTCAGCCACAGGAAGACCCTCAGCTCGGTGAAGACCCTCAGCAAGGGAAAGACCCTCAGAAATGACCCTCAGCCACAGGAAAACTCTCAGCCATGGGTAGACCCACAACTATGGAAAGACCATCAGCCATGGGAAGACCCTCAGCAATGACCCTCAGCCACAGGAAGACCCTCAGCCATGGGAAGATGCTCAGCAACAACCCACAGCCACAGGAAGACCCTCAGCCACAGGAAGACCCTCCGCCATGGAATGACCCTCAGATGCAAGAAGACCTTCAGCCACAGGAGACCCTCAGCCACAGGAAGACCCTCATCCATGGAAAGACCCTCAGCCACAGGAAGGTCCCCAGCCACGAAGACCCTCAGCCACAGGAAAAACCTCAATTATGGGAAGAACCTCGCTGCAAGTAGTCCCTCAGCCACAGGAAGGCCCTCCGCCATGAGAAGACCCTCAGAAATTACCCTCAGCCACAGGAAAACTCTCAGCCATGGGTAAACCCTCAACTATGGGAAGACCATCAGCCATGGGAAGACCCTCAGCAATGACCCTCAGCCACTGGAAGACCCTCAGCCATGGGAAGACCCTCAGCGGCAAGAAGTCCCTCAGCCACAGCAAGACTCTCAACCACTGGAAGACCCCCAGCAACAACCCTCAGCTACAGGAACATCCTTAGTCATGGAAAGACCTTTGCCATGGGAAGGCCTTCAGCCAAGGGAAGACCCTCTGCTATGAGCCTCAGCCACAGGAAGACCCTCAACCATGGGAAGACCTTCACTTATGGGAACCGCAGCATCAACTCTCAGCCACAGGAAGACCCTCAGCCACTGGAAGGCCCTCAGCCACAGGAAGATCCTCGGAAATTACCCTCAGCCACAGGAAGACTCTCAGCCACAGGAAGACCCTCAGCTTGGTGAAGACCCTCAGCAAGGGAAAGACCCTCAGCAATGCCTCTCGGCCACAGGAAGACCATCAGACATGGGAAGACCCTCAGCCATGGGAATACTTTCAACTGCAAGAAGTCCCTCAGCCACAGCAAGACCCTCAGCCACTGGAAGACCCCCAGCAACAACCCTCAGCTACAGGAACATCCTTAGTCATGGAAAGACCTTTGCCATGGGAAGGCCTTCAGCCAAGGGAAGACCCTCAGCTATGAGCCTCAGCCACAGGAAGACCCTCAACCATGGGAAGACCTTCACTTATGGGAACCGCAGCATCAACTCTCAGCCACAGGAAGACCCTCAGCCACTGGAAGGCCCTCAGCCACAGGAAGATCCTCGGAAATTACCCTCAGCCACAGGAAGACTCTCAGCCACAGGAAGACCCTCAGCTTGGTGAAGACCCTCAGCAAGGGAAAGACCCTCAGCAATGCCTCTCGGCCACAGGAAGACCATCAGACATGGGAAGACCCTCAGCCATGGGAATACTTTCAACTGCAAGAAGTCCCTCGACCATGGGAAGACCCTCAGCCACGAGAAGACCCTCAGCAACAACCCTCAGTCACAAGAACATCCTGAGCCAAGGGAAGACCCTCAGCAACGGGTCTCAGCCACGAGAAGACCCTCAGCGACAGGAAGACGTTCAGCTGCAAGAAGTCCCTCAGCCATGGGAAGACTCCCAGCCTCAGGAAAGCCCTCAGCCACGGGAAAACCCTCAGCCACGGGAAGACCCTCAGCCATGGTAAGACCCTCAACTTCAAGAAGTCCCTCAGCCACTGGAAAGCCCTCAGCTATGGGAACACCCTCTGAAATGACCCTCAGCCACAGGAAGACTCTCAGCCACGGGAAGACCCTCAGCTATGGGAAGACCCTCAGCAATGACCCTCAGCCACAGGAAGACCATCAGCCACAGGAAGACCCTCAGCCATGGGAAGACCCTTAGCTGCAAGAATTCCCTCAGCCATGGGAAGACCCTCAGCCATGGGAGGACCCTCAGCATCAACACTCAGCCACAGGAACATCCTGAGCCACGGAAAGACCCTCAGCCATGGGAAGGCCCTCAGCCAAGGGAAGACCCTCAGCAACGAGTTTCATCCACGGGAAGACCCTCAGCTGCAAGAAGTCCCTCAGCCATGGGAAAACCCTCAGCAGCAAGAAGTCCCTCAGCCATCGGAAAGCCCTCAGCTATAGGAAGACCTTCTGAAATGACCCTCAGCTACAGGAAGACCCTCACCAATGACCCGCAGCCACTGGCAAACTCTCAGCCACAAGAAGACCCTCAGCCACAAGAAGACCCTCAGCCACAAGAAGACCCTCAGCCATGGAAAGACCCTCAGCCATGGGAAGAACCTCAGCCGCGGGAAAACCCTCAGCAACAAACTGCAGCCACAGGAATATCTTTAGCCATGGAAAGACTCTCAGCCACAGGAAGGCCCTCAGCCACGGGAAGACACTCAGCAACAACCCTCAGCCACAGGAAGATCCTCAGCCACGGGAAGACCCTCAGCCATGGGAAGACCCTCAGCTGCAAGAATTTCCTTAGCCGCAGGAAGACCCTCAGCCACGGAAAGACCCTCTTCCATGGGAAGACCCTCAGCCATGGGAAGAACCTCAGCCATGGGAAGACCCTCAGCTGCAAGAAGTCCCTCAGCCACAGGAAGACCCTCAGCCACTGGAAGATCCTCAGCAACAACCCTCAGCTACAGGAACATCCTTAGTCACGGAAAGACCCTCAGCCAAGGGAAGGCCTCAGTCACGGAAAGACCCTCGTATATGAGCATCAGCCACAGGAAGTCCCTCGGCCATGGGAAGACCTTCAGCTATGGGAACACCCTCAGCTACAAGAAGACCCTCATCCATGGTAAGATCTGCAGCATTGACCCTCAGCCGCTGGAAGACTCTCAGCCACGGGAAGGCCCTTAGCCACGGGAAGATCCTTGGAAATGACCCTTAGCCACAGGAAGAGTCTCAGCCACAGGAAGACCCTCAGCAAGGGGAAGACCCTCAGCCAAGGGAAGACTCTCAGCTATGACCCTCAGCCACAGGAAGACCATCAGACTCAGCTGCAAGAAGACCCCCAGCAATATCCTCAGCATCGAACCTCAGCCACAGGAAGTCCCTCAGCCACGGGAATGCCCTCAGCCACAGGAAGATCCTCGGAAATGACCCTTAGCCAAAGGAAGAATCTCAGCCATGGGAAGACCCTCAGCCATGGAAGACCCTCAGCAACGACCCTCAGCACAGGAAGAACATCAGACATGGGAAGACCCTCAGCCATGGGAATACTCTCAGCTGCAAGAAGTCTCTCAGCCATGGGAAGACCCTCAGCCACGAGAAGACCCTCAGCAACAACCCTCAGCCACAGGAACATCCTGAGCCATGGAAAGACCTGCAGCCACGGGAAGGCCCTCAGCCAAGGGCAGACCCTCAGCAATGAGTCTCAGCCATGAGAAGACCCTCAGCCACAGGAAGACCCTCAGCTGCAAGAAGTCCCTCAGCCACGGGACGACTCTCAGCCACAGGAAGGCCCTCAGCCATGTGAAAACCCTCAGCCACGGGAAGACCCTCTGAAAGACCCTCAGCCATTGGAAGACTCAGCCACGAGAAGACCCTCAGCGATGTGAAAACCCTCAGCCATGGGAAGACCCTCAGCCATGGTAAGACCCTCAGCTGCATGAAGTCCATCAGCCACTGGAAAGCCCTCAGCCACGGGAAGTCCCTCTGAAATGACCCTCAGCCACAGGAAGACTCTCAGCCACGGGAAGACCCTCAGCTACGGGAAGACCCTCAGCAATGACCCTCAGCCACAGGAAGACTCTCAGCCATGGTAAGACCCTCAGCTGCAAGAAGTCCCTCAGCCATGGTAAGACCCTCAGCCATGGGAAGACCCTCAGCAACAACCCACAGCCACAGAAACATCCTGAGCCATGGAAAGACCCCCAGCCACGGGAAGGCCTTCAGCCAAGGGAAGACCCTCAGCAACGAGTTTCAGCCATGAGAAGACCCTCAGCCACGGGAAGACCCTCAGCTGCAAGAAGTCCCTCAGCCACGGGAAGACTCTCGGCCACAGGAAGGCCCTCAGCCATGTGAAAACCCTCAGCCACGGGAAGACCATCAGCCATGGCAAGACCCTCAGCTGCAAGAATTCCCTCAGCCACTGGAAAGCCCTCATCCACGGTAGGACCCTCTGAAATGACCTTCAGCCACAGGAAGACTCTCAGCCAAGGGAAGACCCTCAGCTATGGGAGGACCCTCAGCCACAGGAAGAGCATCAGCCACTGGAAGACCCTCAGCAACAACCCTCAGCTACAGGAACATCCTTAGCCACAGAAAGACCATCAGCCATGGGAAGGCCCTCTGCCACAGGAAGACCCTCAGCCACTGGAAGATCCTCAGCAACAACCCTCAGCTACAGGAACATCCTTAGTCATGGAAAGACCCTCAGCCATGGGAAGGCCACAGCCAGGGGAAGACCCTCACCTATGAGCATCAGCCACAGGAAGTCCCTCAGCCATGGGAAGGCCTTCAGCTATGGGAACACCCTTAGCTGCAAGAAGACCCTCAGCCACGGGAATATCCTCAGCATCGACCCTCAGCCACAGGAAGACCCTCAGCCATGAGAAGGATCTCAGCCACGGGAAGATCCTCGGAAATGACCCTTAGCCAAAGGAAGACTCTCAGCCACGGAAGGACCCTCAGCCATGGGAAGACCCTCAGCAACGACCCTCAGCCACAGGAAGACCATCAGACATGGGAAGACCCTCAGCCATGGGAATACCCTCAGCTGCAAGAAGTCCCTCAGCCATGGAAAGACCCTCAGCCACGGGAAGGCCCTCAGCCAAGGGAAGACCCTCAGCAACAAGTCTCAGCCACGAGAAGACCCTCAGCCACAGGAATACCCTGAGCTGCAATAAGTCCCTCAGCCACAGGAAGACTCTTAGCCACGGGAAGACCCTCAGCCATGGTACGACCCTCAGCTGCAAGAAGTCCCTCAGTCACTGGAAAGCCCTCAGCCACGGGAAGACCCTCTGAAATGACCCTCAGCCACAGGAAGACCATCAGCCACAGGAAGACCCTCAGCCATGGGAAGACCCTTAGCTGCAAGAATTCCCTCAGCCATGGGAAGACCCTCAGCCACGGGAAGACCCTCAGCCATGGGAAAACCCTCAGCAACAAACTGCAGCCACAGGAATATCTTTAGCCATGGAAAGACTCTCAGCCACGGGATGGCCATCAGCCACAGGAAGACTCTCAGCCATGGTAAGACCCTCAGCTGCAAGAAGTCCCTCAGCCATGGGAAGACCCTCAGCCATGGGAAGACCCTCAGCAACAACCCACAGCCACAGAAACATCCTGAGCCATGGAAAGACCCCCAGCCACGGGAAGGCCTTCAGCCAAGGGAAGACCCTCAGCAACGAGTTTCAGCCATGAGAAGACCCTCAGCCACGGGAAGACCCTCAGCTGCAAGAAGTCCCTCAGCCACGGGAAGACTCTCAGCCACAGGAAGGCCCTCAGCCATGTGAAAACCCTCAGCCACTGGAAGGCCCTCAGCCACAGGAAGACTCTCAGCCACAGGAAGACCCTCAGCTCGGTGAAGACCCTCAGCAAGGGAAAGACCCTCAGAAATGACCCTCAGCCACAGGAAAACTCTCAGCCATGGGTAGACCCACAACTATGGGAAGACCATCAGCCATGGGAAGACCCTCAGCAATGACCCTCAGCCACAGGAAGACCCTCAGCCATGGGAAGATGCTCAGCAACAACCCACAGCCACAGGAAGACCCTCAGCCACAGGAAGACCCTCCGCCATGGAATGACCCTCAGATGCAAGAAGACCTTCAGCCACAGGAGACCCTCAGCCACAGGAAGACCCTCATCCATGGAAAGACCCTCAGCCACAGGAAGGTCCCCAGCCACGAAGACCCTCAGCCACAGGAAAAACCTCAATTATGGGAAGAACCTCGCTGCAAGTAGTCCCTCAGCCACAGGAAGGCCCTCCGCCATGAGAAGACCCTCAGAAATTACCCTCAGCCACAGGAAAACTCTCAGCCATGGGTAAACCCTCAACTATGGGAAGACCATCAGCCATGGGAAGACCCTCAGCAATGACCCTCAGCCACTTGAAGACCCTCAGCCATGGGAAGACCCTCAGCGGCAAGAAGTCCCTCAGCCACAGCAAGACTCTCAACCACTGGAAGACCCCCAGCAACAACCCTCAGCTACAGGAACATCCTTAGTCATGGAAAGACCTTTGCCATGGGAAGGCCTTCAGCCAAGGGAAGACCCTCTGCTATGAGCCTCAGCCACAGGAAGACCCTCAACCATGGGAAGACCTTCACTTATGGGAACCGCAGCATCAACTCTCAGCCACAGGAAGACCCTCAGCCACTGGAAGGCCCTCAGCCACAGGAAGATCCTCGGAAATTACCCTCAGCCACAGGAAGACTCTCAGCCACAGGAAGACCCTCAGCTTGGTGAAGACCCTCAGCAAGGGAAAGACCCTCAGCAATGCCTCTCGGCCACAGGAAGACCATCAGACATGGGAAGACCCTCAGCCATGGGAATACTTTCAACTGCAAGAAGTCCCTCAGCCACAGCAAGACCCTCAGCCACTGGAAGACCCCCAGCAACAACCCTCAGCTACAGGAACATCCTTAGTCATGGAAAGACCTTTGCCATGGGAAGGCCTTCAGCCAAGGGAAGACCCTCAGCTATGAGCCTCAGCCACAGGAAGACCCTCAACCATGGGAAGACCTTCACTTATGGGAACCGCAGCATCAACTCTCAGCCACAGGAAGACCCTCAGCCACTGGAAGGCCCTCAGCCACAGGAAGATCCTCGGAAATTACCCTCAGCCACAGGAAGACTCTCAGCCACAGGAAGACCCTCAGCTTGGTGAAGACCCTCAGCAAGGGAAAGACCCTCAGCAATGCCTCTCGGCCACAGGAAGACCATCAGACATGGGAAGACCCTCAGCCATGGGAATACTTTCAACTGCAAGAAGTCCCTCGACCATGGGAAGACCCTCAGCCACGAGAAGACCCTCAGCAACAACCCTCAGTCACAAGAACATCCTGAGCCAAGGGAAGACCCTCAGCAACGGGTCTCAGCCACGAGAAGACCCTCAGCGACAGGAAGACGTTCAGCTGCAAGAAGTCCCTCAGCCTCAGGAAAGCCCTCAGCCACGGGAAAACCCTCAGCCACGGGAAGACCCTCAGCCATGGTAAGACCCTCAACTTCAAGAAGTCCCTCAGCCACTGGAAAGCCCTCAGCTATGGGAACACCCTCTGAAATGACCCTCAGCCACAGGAAGACTCTCAGCCACGGGAAGACCCTCAGCTACGGGAAGACCCTCAGCAATGACCCTCAGCCACAGGAAGACCATCAGCCACAGGAAGACCCTCAGCCATGGGAAGACCCTTAGCTGCAAGAATTCCCTCAGCCATGGGAAGACCCTCAGCCATGGGAGGACCCTCAGCATCAACACTCAGCCACAGGAACATCCTGAGCCACGGAAAGACCCTCAGCCATGGGAAGGCCCTCAGCCAAGGGAAGACCCTCAGCAACGAGTTTCATCCACCCTCAGACCCCTCATTCACTGTACATGGATACATGCATGCAATATCCATCAGACCCCTCATTCACTGTACATGGATACATGCATGCAATATCCCTCAGACCCCTCATTCACTGTACAAAGATACATGTATGCAATATCCATCAGACTCCTCATTCACTGTACATTGATACATGCATGCAATACCCATCAGACCCCTCATTCACTGTACATGGATACATGCATGCAATACCCATCAGACCCCTCATTAACTGTACATGGATACATGCATGCAATATCCATCAGACCCCTCATTCACTGTACATTGATACATGCATGCAATACCCATCAGACCCCTCATTCACTGTACATGGATACATGTATGCAATACCCATCAGACCCCTCATTCACTGTACATGGATACATGCATGCAATATCCCTCAGACCCCTCATTCACTGTACATGGATACATGCATGCAATATCCCTCAGACCCCTCATTCACTGTACATGGATACATGCATGCAATATCCATCAGACCCCTCATTCACTGTACATGGATACATGCATGCAATATCCATCAGACCCCTCATTCACTGTGCATGGATACATGCATGCAATATCCCTCAGACCCCTCATTCACTGTACATGGATACAAGCATGCAATATCCCTCAGACCCCTCCCTTTCACTGTACATGGATACATGTATGCAATATCCCTCAGACCCCTCATTCACTGTACATGGATACATGCATGCAATATCCATCAGACCCCTCATTCACTGTACATGGATCCATGTATGCAATATCCATCAGACCCCTCATTCACTGTATATGGATACATGCATGCAATATCCCTCAGACCCCTCATTCACTGTATATGGATACATGCATGCAATATCCCTCAGACCCCTCATTCACTGTACATGGATACATGTATGCAATATCTATCAGACTCCTCATTCACTGTACATGGATACATGCATGCAATTTCCATCAGACCCCTCATTCACTGTACATGGATACATGTATGCAATATCAATCAGACCCCTCATTCACTGTACATAGATACATGTATGCAATATCTATCCGAGCCATCATTCACTGAACATGGATACATGCATGCAATATCCCTCAGACCCCTCATTCACTGTACATGGATACATGCATGCAATATCCCTCAGAACCCTCATTCACAGTACATGGATACATGCATGCAATACCCATCAGACCCCTCATTCACTGTACATGGATACATGTATGCAATATCCATCAGACCCCTCATTCACAGTACATGGATACATGCATGCAATATCCATCAGACCCCTCATTCACTGTACATGGATACATGCATGCAATATCCCTCAGAACCCTCATTCACAGTACATGGATACATGTATGGAATATCCCTCAGACCCCTCATTCACTGTACATGGATACATGCATGCAATATCCCTCAGACCCCTCATTCACTGTACATGGATACATGCATGCAATATCCCTCAGACCCCTCATTCAATGTACATGGATACATGCATGCAATATCCCTCAGACCCCTCATTCACTGTACATAGATACATGCATGCAATATCCCTCAGACCCCTCATTCACTGTACATGGATACATGCATGCAATATCCATCAGACCCCTCATTCACTGTACATGGATACATGCATGCAATATCCCTCAGACCCCTCATTCACTGTACATAGATACATGTATGCAATATCCATCAGACTCCTCATTCACTGTACATTGATACATGCATGCAATACCCATCAGACCCCTCATTCACTGTACATGGATACATGCATGCAATACCCATCAGACCCCTCATTAACTGTACATGGATACATGCATGCAATATCCATCAGACCCCTCATTCACTGTACATTGATACATGCATGCAATACCCATCAGACCCCTCATTCACTGTACATGGATACATGTATGCAATACCCATCAGACCCCTCATTCACTGTACATGGATACATGCATGCAATATCCCTCAGACCCCTCATTCACTGTACATGGATACATGCATGCAATATCCCTCAGACCCCTCATTCACTGTACATGGATACATGCATGCAATATCCATCAGACTCCTCATTCACTGTACATGGATACATGTATGCAATATCCTTCAGACCCCTCATTCACTGTACATGGATACATGCATGCAATGACCATCAGACCCCCTCATTCACTGTACATGGATACATGCATGCAATATCCCTCAGACCCCTCATTCACTGTACATGGATACATGCATGCAATATTCATCAGACCCCTCATTCACTGTGCATGGATACATGCATGCAATATCCCTCAGACCCCTCATTCACTGTACATGGATACATGCATGCAATATCCATCAGACCCCTCATTCACTGTACATGGATACATGCATGCAATATCCCTCAGACCCCTCATTCACTGTACAAAGATACATGTATGCAATATCCATCAGACTCCTCATTCACTGTACATTGATACATGCATGCAATACCCATCAGACCCCTCATTCACTGTACATGGATACATGCATGCAATACCCATCAGACCCCTCATTAACTGTACATGGATACATGCATGCAATATCCATCAGACCCCTCATTCACTGTACATTGATACATGCATGCAATACCCATCAGACCCCTCATTCACTGTACATGGATACATGTATGCAATACCCATCAGACCCCTCATTCACTGTACATGGATACATGCATGCAATATCCCTCAGACCCCTCATTCACTGTACATGGATACATGCATGCAATATCCCTCAGACCCCTCATTCACTGTACATGGATACATGCATGCAATATCCATCAGACTCCTCATTCACTGTACATGGATACATGTATGCAATATCCATCAGACCCCTCATTCACTGTACATGGATACATGCATGCAATGACCATCAGACCCCTCATTCACTGTACATGGATACATGCATGCAATATCCCTCAGACCCCTCATTCACTGTACATGGATACATGCATGCAATATCCATCAGACCCCTCATTCACTGTGCATGGATACATGCATGCAATATCCCTCAGACCCCTCATTCACTGTACATGGATACATGCATGCAATATCCCTCAGACCCCTCCCTTTCACTGTACATGGATACATGTATGCAATATCCATCAGACCCCTCATTCACTGTATATGGATACATGCATGCAATATCCATCAGACCCCTCATTCACTGTGCATGGATACATGCATGCAATATCCCTCAGACCCCTCATTCACTGTACATGGATACATGTATGCAATATCTATCAGACTCCTCATTCACTGTACATGGATACATGCATGCAATATCCATCAGACCCCTCATTCACTGTACATGGATACATGCATGCAATATCCATCAGACCCCTCATTCACTGTGCATGGATACATGCCTGCAATATCCCTCAGACCCCTTATTCACTGTACATGGATACATGCATGCAATATCCCTCAGACCCCTCATTCACTGTACATGGATATATGTATGCAATATCCATCAGACCCCTCATTCACTGTACATGGATACATGCATGCAATATCCCTCAGACCCCTCATTCACTGTACATAGATACATGCATGCAATATCCCACAGACCCCATTATTCACTGTACATGGATGCATGCATGCAATATCCATCAGACCCCTCATTCACTGTACATGGATACATGCATGCAATATCCGTCAGACCCCTCATTCACTGTACATGGATACATGTATGCAATATCCCTCAGACCCCTCATTCACTGTACATGGATACATACATGCAATATCCATCAGACCCCTCCCTTTCACTGTACATGGATACATGTATGCAATATCCCTCAGACCCCTCATTCACTGTACATGGATACATGCATGCAATATCCATCAGACCCCTCATTCACTGGACATGGATACATGTATGCAATATCCTTCAGACACCTCATTCACTGTACATGGATACATGCATGCAATATCCATCAGACCCTCATTCACTGTACATGGATACATGGATGCAATATCCCTCAGACCCCTCATTCACTGTACATGGATACATGCATGCAATATCCATCAGACCCCTCATTCACTGTACATGGATACATGCATGCAATATCCCCAATATCCCTCAGACCCCTCTTTCACTGTACATGGATACATGCATGCAATATCCATCAGACCCCTCATTCACTGTACATGGATACATGCATGCAATATCCCTCAGACCCCTCATTCACTGTACATGGATACATGCATGCAATATCCATCAGACCCCTCATTCACTGTGCATGGATACATGCATGCAATATCCCTCAGACCCCTCATTCACTGTACATGGATACATGCATGCAATATCCATCAGACCCCTCATTCACTGTGCATGGATACATGCATGCATATCCCTCAGACCCCTCATTCACTGTACATGGATACATGCATGCAATATCCCTCAGACCCCTCCCTTTCACTGTACATGGATACATGTATGCAATATCCATCAGACCCCTCATTCACTGTATATGGATACATGCATGCAATATCCATCAGACCCCTCATTCACTGTGCATGGATACATGCATGCAATATCCCTCAGACCCCTCATTCACTGTACATGAATACATGTATGCAATATCTATCAGACTCCTCATTCACTGTACATGGATACATGCATGCAATTTCCATCAGACCCCTCATTCACTGTACATGGATACATGTATGCAATATCAATCAGACCCCTCATTCACTGTACATGGATACATGCATGCAATATCAATCAGACCCCTCATTCACTGTGCATGGATACATGCCTGCAATATCCCTCAGACCCCTTATTCACTGTACATGGATACATGCATGCAATATCCCTCAGACCCCTCATTCACTGTACATGGATATATGTATGCAATATCCATCAGACCCCTCATTCACTGTACATGGATACATGCATGCAATATCCCTCAGACCCCTCATTCACTGTACATAGATACATGTATGCAATATCCATCAGACCCCTCATTCACTGTACATGGATACATGCATGCAATATCCCTCAGACCCCTCATTCACTGTACATGGATACATGCATGCAATATCCCTCAGACCCCTCATTCAATGTACATGGATACATGCATGCAATATCCCTCAGACCCCTCATTCACTGTACATAGATACATGCATGCAATATCCCTCAGACCCCTCATTCACTGTACATGGATACATGCATGCAATATCCATCAGACCCCTCATTCACTGTACATGGATACATGCATGCAATATCCCTCAGACCCCTCATTCACTGTACATAGATACATGTATGCAATATCCATCAGACTCCTCATTCACTGTACATTGATACATGCATGCAATACCCATCAGACCCCTCATTCACTGTACATGGATACATGCATGCAATACCCAACAGACCCCTCATTAACTGTACATGGATACATGCATGCAATATCCATCAGACCCCTCATTCACTGTACATTGATACATGCATGCAATACCCATCAGACACCTCATTCACTGTACATGGATACATGTATGCAATACCCATCAGACCCCTCATTCACTGTACATGGATACATGCATGCAATATCCCTCAGACCCCTCATTCACTGTACATGGATACATGCATGCAATATCCCTCAGACCCCTCATTCACTGTACATGGATACATGCATGCAATATCCATCAGACTCCTCATTCACTGTACATGGATACATGTATGCAATATCCATCAGACCCCTCATTCACTGTACATGGATACATGCATGCAATGTCCATCAGACCCCTCATTCACTGTACATGGATACATGCATGCAATATCCCTCAGACCCCTCATTCACTGTACATGGATACATGCATGCAATATCCATCAGACCCCTCATTCACTGTGCGTGGATACATGCATGCAATATCCCTCAGACCCCTCATTCACTGTACATGGATACATGCATGCAATATCCCTCAGACCCCTCCCTTTCACTGTACATGGATACATGTATGCAATATCCATCAGACCCCTCATTCACTGTATATGGATACATGCATGCAATATCCATCAGACCCCTCATTCACTGTGCATGGATACATGCATGCAATATCCCTCAGACCCCTCATTCACTGTACATGGATACATGTATGCAATATCTATCAGACTCCTCATTCACTGTACATGGATACATGCATGCAATATCCATCAGACCCCTCATTCACTGTATATGGATACATGCATGCAATATCCATCAGACCCCTCATTCACTGTGCATGGATACATGCCTGCAATATCCCTCAGACCCCTTATTCACTGTACATGGATACATGCATGCAATATCCCTCAGACCCCTCATTCACTGTACATGGATATATGTATGCAATATCCATCAGACCCCTCATTCACTGTACATGGATACATGCATGCAATATCCCTCAGACCCCTCATTCACTGTACATAGATACATGCATGCAATATCCCACAGACCCCTCATTCACTGTACATGGATACATGCATGCAATATCCATCAGACCCCTCATTCACTGTACATGGATACATGCATGCAATATCCGTCAGACCCCTCATTCACTGTACATGGATACATGTATGCAATATCCCTCAGACCCCTCATTCACTGTACATGGATACATGCATGCAATATCCATCAGACCCCTCCCTTTCACTGTACATGGATACATGTATGCAATATCCCTCAGACCCCTCATTCACTGTACATGGATACATGCATGCAATATCCATCAGACCCCTCATTCACTGTACATGGATACATGTATGCAATATCCTTCAGACACCTCATTCACTGTACATGGATACATGCATGCAATATCCATCAGACCCTCATTCACTGTACATGGATACATGGATGCAATATCCCTCAGACCCCTCATTCACTGTACATGGATACATGCATGCAATATCCATCAGACCCCTCCTTCACTGTACATGGATACATGCATGCAATATCCCCAATATCCCTCAGACCCCTCTTTCACTGTACATGGATACATGCATGCAATATCCATCAGACCCCTCATTCACTGTACATGGATACATGCATGCAATAACCCTCAGACCCCTCATTCACTGTACATGGATACATGCATGCAATATCCATCAGACCCCTCATTCACTGTGCATGGATACATGCATGCAATATCCCTCAGACCCCTCATTCACTGTACATGGATACAAGCATGCAATATCCCTCAGACCCCTCCCTTTCACTGTACATGGATACATGTGTGCAATATCCATCAGACCCCTCATTCACTGTGCATGGATACATGCATGCAATGTCCCTCAGACCCCTCATTCACTGTACATGGATATATGCATGCAATATCCATCAGACCCCTCATTCACTGTGCATGGATACATGCATGCAATATCCCTCAGACCCCTCATTCACTGTACATGGATACAAGCATGCAATATCCCTCAGACCCCTCCCTTTCACTGTACATGGATACATGCATGCAATATCCATCAGACCCCTCATTCACTGTGCATGGATACATGCATGCAATATCCCTCAGACCCATCATTCACTGTACATGGATACATGTATGCAATATCTATCAGACTCCTCATTCACTGTACATGGATACATGCATGCAATATACATCAGACCCCTCATTCACTGTACATGGATACATGTATGCAATATCCATCACACCCCTCATTCACTGTACATGGATACATGCATGCAATATCCATCAGACCCCTCATTCACTGTGCATGGATACATGCCTGCAATATCCCTCAGACCCCTTATTCACTGTACATGGATACATGCATGCAATATCCCTCAGACCCCTCATTCACTGTACATGGATATATGTATGCAATATCCATCAGACCCCTCATTCACTGTACATGGATACATGCATGCAATATCCCTCAGACCTCTCATTCCCTGTACATGGATACATGCATGCAATATCCCTCAGACCCCTCATTCACTGTACATGGATACATGCATGCAATATCCATCAGACCCCTCATTCACTTTACATGGATGCATGTCTGCAATATCCATCAGACCCCTCATTCACAGTACATGGATACATGTATGCAATATCCATCAGACCCCTCCCTTTCACTGTACATGGACACATGTATGCAATATCCATCAGACCCCTCCCTTTCACTGTATATGGATACATGTATGCAATATCCCTCAGACCCCTCATTCACTGTACATGGATACAGGCATGCAATATCCATCAGACCCCTCATTCACTGTACATGGATACATGTATGCAATATCCTTCAGACCCCTCATTCACTGTACATGGATACATGCATGCAATATCCATCAGACCCTCATTCACTGTACATGGATACATGGATGCAATATCCCTCAGACCCCTCATTCACTGTACATGGATACATGCATGAAATATCCATCAGACCCCTCATTCACTGTACATGGATACATGCATGCAATATTCCCAATATCCCTCAGACCCCTCTTTCACTGTACATGGATACATGCATGCAATATCCCTCAGACCCCTCATTCACTGTACATGGATACATGCATGCAATATTCCTCAGACCCCTCATTCACTGTACATGGATACATGCATGCAATATACATCAGACCCCTCATTCACTGTACATGGATACATGTATGCAATATCCATCAGACCCCTCATTCACTGTACATGGATACATGCATGCAATATCCCACAGACCCCTCATTCACTGTACATGGATACATGCATGCAATATCCCTCAGACCCCTCATTCACTGTACATGGATACATGCATGCAATATCCCTCAGACCCCTCATTCACTGTACATGGATACATGTATGCAATATCCATCAGAACCTCCATTCACTGTACATGGATAGATGCATGCAATAACCATCAGACCCTCCATTCACTGTACATGGATAAATGCATGCAATATCCATCAGACCCCTCATTCACTGTACATGGATACATGCATGCAATATCCATCAGACTCCTCATTCACTGTACATGGATACATGCATGCAATATCCATCAGACCCCTCATTCACTGTACATGGATACATGCATGCAATATCCATCAGACTCCTCATTCACTGTACATGGATACATGTATGCAATATCCCTCAGACCCCTCATTCACTGTACATGGATACATGCATGCAATATCCATCAGACCCCTCATTCACTGTACATGGATACATGCATGCAATATCCATCAGACTCCTCATTCACTGTACATGGATACATGCATGCAATATCCATCAGACTCCTCATTCACTGTACATGGATACATGCATGCAATATCCAACAAACTCCTCATTCACTGTACATGGATACATGCATGCAATATCCATCAGACCCCTCATTCACTGTACATGGATACATGCATGCAATATCCAACAGACTCCTCATTCACTGTACATGGAAACATGCATGCAATATCCCTCAGACCCCTCATTCACTGTTCATGGATACATGTATGCAATATCCATCAGACTCCTCATTCACTGTACATGGATACATGCATGCAATATCCATCAGACTCCTCATTCACTGTACATGGATACATGCATGCAATATCTATCAGACCCCTCATTCACTGTACATGGATACATGTATGCATTATCCATCAGACCCCTCATTCACTGTGTATGGATACATGCCTGCAATATCCATCAGACCCCTCATTCACTGTACATGGATACATGCATGCAATATCCCTCAGACCCCTCATTCACTGTACATGGATACATGCATGCAATATCCCTCAGACCCCTCCCTTTCACTGTACATTGATACATGCATGCAATATCCGTCAGACCCCTACCTTTCACTGTACATGGATACATGCATGCAATATCCCTCAGACCCCTCCCTTTCACTGTACATGGATACATGCATGCAATATACATCAGACCCCTCCCTTTCACTGTACATGGATACATGTATGCAATATCCATCAAACCCCTCATTCACTGTATATGGATACATGCATGCAATATACATCAGACCCCTCATTCACTGTGCATGGATACATGCATGCAATATCCCTCAGACCCCTCATTCACTGTACATGGATACATGCATGCAATATCCTTCAGACCCCACATTCACTGTACATGGATACATGCATGCAATATCCCTCAGACCCCCATTCACTTTACATGGATGCATGTATGCAATATCCATCAGACCCCTCATTCACAGTACATGGATACATGCCTGCAATATCCATCAGACCCCTCATTCACTGTACATGGATACATGCATGCAATATCCATCAGACCCCTCATTCACTGTACATGGATACATGCATGCAATATCCCTCAGACCCCTCATTCACTGTACATGGATACATGCATGCAATATCCATCAGACCCCTCATTCACTTTACATGGATACATGTCTGCAATATCCATCAGACCCCGCATTCACAGTACATGGATACATGTATGCAATATCCATCAGACCCCTCCCTTTCACTGTACATGGACACATGTATGCAATATCCCTCAGACCCTTCATTCACTGTACATGGATACATGCATGCAATATCCATCAGACCCTCATTCACTGTACATGGATACATGCATGGAATATCCATCAGACCCCTCATTCACTTTACATGGATACATGTATGCAATATCCCTCAGGCCCTTCATTCACTGTACATGGATACATGCATGGATTATCCCTCAGACCCCTCATTCACTGTACATGGATACATGCATGCAATATCCATCAGACCCCTCATTCACTGTACATGGATACATGCATGCAATATCCATCAGACCCCTCATTCACTGCACATGGATACATGTATGCAATATCCATCAGACCCCTCATTCACTGTATATGGATACATGTATGCAATATTCATCAGACCCCTCATTCACTGTACATGGATACATGTATGCAATATCCCTCAGACCCCTCATTCACTGTACATGGATACATGTAAGCAATATCCCTCAGACCCCTACCTTTCACTGTACATGGATACATGTATGCAAAATCCATCAGACCCCGCCTTCACTGTACATGGATACATGCATGCAATGTCCATCAGACCCCTCATTCACTGTACATGGATACAGCATGCAATATCCCTCAGACCCCTCCCTTTCACTGTACATGGATACATGTATGCAATATCCATCAGACCCCTCATTCACTGTACATGGATACATGTATGCAATATCCGTCAGACCCCTACCTTTCACTGTACATGGATATATGCATGCAATATCCATCAGACCCGTCATTCACTGTACATGGATACATGTATGCAATATCCCTCAGACCCCTCATTCACTGTACATGGATACATGCATGCAATAGCCCTCAGACCCCTCATTCACTGTACATGGATACAGGCATGCAATAGCCCTCAGACCCCTCATTCACTGTACATGGATACATGCATGCAATATCCATCAGACCCCTCATTCACTGTACATGGATACATGCATGCAATATCCCTCAGACCCCTCATTCACTGTACATGGATACATGCATGCAATATCCCTCGGACCCCTCCCTTTCACTGTACATGGATACATGCATGCAATATCCCTCAGACCCCTCATTCACTTACATAGATACATGTATGCAATATCCATCAGACTCCTCATTCACTGTACATTGATACATGCATGCAATACCCATCAGACCCCTCATTCACTGTACATGGATACATGCATGCAATACCCATCAGACCCCTCATTCACTGTACATGGATACATGCATGCAATATCCATCAGACCCCTCATTCACTGTACATTGATACATGCATGCAATACCCATCAGACCCCTCATTCACTGTACATGGATACATGCATGCAATACCCATCAGACCCCTCATTCACTGTACATGGATACATGCATGCAATATCCCTCAGACCCCTCATTTACTGTACATGGATACATGCATGCAATATCCCTCAGACCCCTCATTCACTGTACATGGATACATGCATGCAATATCCATCAGACCCCTCATTCACTGTACATGGATACATGTAGGCAATATCCATCAGACCCCTCATTCACAGTACATGGATACATGTATGCAATATCCATCAGACCCCTCATTCACTGTTCATGGATACATGCATGCAATATCCATTAGACCCCTCATTCACTTTACATGGATACATGTATGCAATATCCATCAGACCCCTCATTCACTGTTCATGGATACATGCATGCAATATCCATCAGACCCCTCATTCACTGTACATGGATACATGTAGGCAATATCCATCAGACCCCTCATTCACAGTACATGGATACATGTATGCAATATCCATCAGACCCCTCATTCACTGTTCATGGATACATGCATGCGATATCCATTAGACCCCTCATTCACTTTACATGGATACATGTATGCAATATCCATCAGACCCCTCATTCACTGTTCATGGATACATGCATGCAATATCCATCAGACCCCTCATTCACTGTACATGGATACATGTATGCAATATCCATCAGACCCCCTCATTCACAGTACATGGATACTTGCATGCAATATCCATCAGACCCCTCATTCACTGTTCATGGATACATGCATGCAATATCCATCCGACCCCTCATTCACAGTACATGGATACATGCATGCAATATCCATCAGACCCCTCATTCACTGTTCATGGATACATGCATGCAATATCCATCAGACCCCTCATTCACTGTTCATGGATACATGCATGCAATATCCATAAGACCCCTCATTCACTGTACATGGATACATATATGCAATATCCATCAGACCCCTCATCCACAGTACATGGATACATGCATGCAATATCCATCAGACCCCTCATTCACTGTACATGGATACATGCATGCAATATCCATCAGACCCCTCATTCACTGTACATGGATACATGCATGCAATATCCATCAGACCCCTCATTCACTGTACATGGATACATGCATGCAATATCCATCAGACTCCTCATTCACTGTACATGGATACATGCATGCAATATCTATCAGACCCCTCCCTTTCACTGTACATGGATACATGCATGCAATATCCATCAGACCCCTCATTCACTCTACATGGATTCATGTATGCAATATCCATCAGACCCCTCATTCACTGTACATGGATACATGCATGCAATATCCATCAGACCCCTCATTCACTGTACATGGATACATGCATGCAATATCCATCAGACCCCTCATTCACAGTACATGGATACATGCATGCAATATCCCTCAGACCCCTCATTCACTGTACATGGATACATGCATGCAATATCCATCAGACCCCTCATTCACTGTACATGGATACATGTATGCAATATCCCTCAGACCCCTCATTCACTGTACATGGATACATGCATGCAATATCCATCAGACCACTCATTCACTCTACATGGATACATGTATGCAATATCTATCAGACCCCTCCCTTTCACTGTACATGGATACATGCATGCAATATCCCTCAGACCCCTCATTCACTCTACATGGATACATGTATGCAATATCCATCAGACCCCTCATTCACTGTACATGGATACATGCATGCAATATCCATCAGACCCCTCATTCACTGTACATGGATACATGCATGCAATATCCGTCAGACCCCTCATTCACTGTACATGGATACATGCATGCAATATCCCTCAGACCCCTCATTCACTGTATATGGATACATGCATGCAATATCCATCAGACCCCTCATTCACAGTACATGGATACATGCATGCAATATCCATCAGACCCCTCATTCACTGTACATGGATACATGCATGCAATATCCATCAGACCCCTCATTCACTGTACATGGATACATGCATGCAATATCCATCAGACCCCTCATTCACAGTACATGGATACATGCATGCAATATCCATCAGACCCCTCATTCACTGTACATGGATACATGCATACAATATCCATCAGACCCCTCATTCACTGTACATGGATACATGCATGCAATATCCATCAGACCCCTCATTCACTGTACATGGATACATGCATGCAATATCGCTCAGACCCCTCATTCACTGTTCATGGATACATGCATGCAATATCCATCAGACCACTCATTCACTGTACATGGATACATGCATTCAATATCCATCAGACCACTCATTCACTGTACATGGATACATGCATGCAATATCCATCAGACCACTCATTCACTGTACATGGATACATGCATGCAATATCCATCAGACCCCTCATTCACTGTACATGGATACATGCATGCAATACCCATCAGACCCCTCATTCACTGTACATGGATACATGTATGCAATATCCATCAGACTCCTCATTCACTGTACATGGATACATGCATGCAATATCCCTCATACCCCTCATTCACTTTACATGGATACATGTATGCAATATCCATCAGACCCCTCATTCACTGTACATGGATACATGTATGCAATATCCATCAGACCCCTCATTCACTGTACATGGATACATGCATGCAATATCCATCAGACCCCTCATTCACTGTACATGGATACATGCATGCAATATCCATCAGACCCCTCATTCACTGTACATGGATACATGCATGCAATATCCATCAGACCCCTCATTTACTGTACATGGATACATGCATGCAATATCCCTCAGACCCCTCATTCACTGTACATGGATACATGCATGCAATATCCATCAGACCCCTCATTCACTGTACATGGATACATGTATGCAATATCCATCAGACCCCTCATTCACAGTACATGGATTCATGTATGCAATATCCATCAGATCCCTCATTCACTGTTCATGGATACATGCATGCAATATCCATTAGACCCCTCATTCACTGTACATGGATACATGTATGCAATATCCATCAGACCCCTCATTCACTGTTCATGGATACATGCATGCAATATCCATCAGACCCCTCATTCACTGTACATGGATACATGTATGCAATATCCATCAGACCCCTCATTCACAGTACATAGATACATGCATGCAATATCCATCAGACCCCTCATTCACTGTTCATGGATACATGCATGCAATATCCATCAGACCCCTCATTGACTGTACATGGATACATGCATGCAATATCCATCAGACCACTCATTCACTGTACATGGATACATGTATGCAATATCCATCAGACCCCTCATTCACTGTTCATGGATACATGCATGCAATATCCATCAGACCCCTCATTCACTGTACATGGATACATGCATGCAATATCCTTCAGACCCCACATTCACTGTACATGGATACATGCATGCAATATCCATCAGACCCCTCATTCACTGTTCATGGATACATGCATGCAATATCCATCAGACCCCTCATTCACAGTACATGGATACATGCATGCAATATCCATCAGACCCCTCATTCACCGTTCATGGATACATGCATGCAATATCCATCAGACCCCTCATTCACTGCTCATGGATACATGCATGCAATATCCATCAGACCCCTCATTCACTGTACATGGATACATGTATGCAATATCCATCAGACCCCTCATCCACAGTACATGGATACATGCATGCAATATCCATCAGACCCCTCATTCACTGTACATGGATACATGCATGCAATATCCATCAGACCCCTCATTCAAGGTACATGGATACATGCATGCAATATCCATCAGACCCCTCATTCACTGTACATGGATACATGCATGCAATATCCATCAGACTCCTCATTGACTGTACATGGATACATGCATGCAATATCTATCAGACCCCTCCCTTTCACTGTACATGGATACATGCATGCAATATCCATCAGACCCCTCATTCACTCTACATGGATACATGTATGCAATATCCATCAGACCCCTCATTCACTGTACATGGATACATGCATGCAATATCCATCAGACCCCTCATTCACTGTACATGGATACATGCATGCAATATCCATCAGACCCCTCATTCACAGTACATGGATACATGCATGCAATATCCCTCAGACCCCTCATTCACTGTACATGGATACATGCATGAAATATCCATCAGACCCCTCTTCACTGTACATGGATACATGTATGCATATCCCTCAGACCCCTCATTCACTGTACATGGATACATGCATGCAATATCCATCAGACCACTCATTCACTCTACATGGATACATGTATGCAATATCTATCAGACCCCTCCCTTTCACTGTACATGGATACATGCATGCAATATCCCTCAGACCCCTCATTCACTCTACATGGATACATGTATGCAATATCCATCAGACCCCTCATTCACTGTACATGGATACATGCATGCAATATCCATCAGACCCCTCATTCACTGTACATGGATACATGCATGCAATATCCGTCAGACCCCTCATTCACTGTACATGGATACATGCATGCAATATCCCTCAGACCCCTCATTCACTGTACATGGATACATGCATGCAATATCCCTCAGACCCCTCATTCACTGTACATGGATACATGCATGCAATATCAATCAGACCCCTCATTCACAGTACATGGATGCATGCATGCAATATCCATCAGACCCCTCATTCACTGTACATGGATACATGCATGCAATATCCATCAGACCCCTCATTCACTGTACATGGATACATGCATGCCATATCCATCAGACCCCTCATTCACAGTACATGGATACATGCATGCAATATCCATCAGACCCCTCATTCACTGTACATGGATACATGCATGCAATATCCATCAGACCCCTCATTCACTGTACATGGATACATGCATGCAATATCCATCAGACCCCTCATTCACTGTATATGGATACATGCATGCAATATCCATCAGACCCCTCATTCACTATTCATGGATACATACATGCAATATCCATCAGACCACTCATTCACTGTACATGGATACATGCATGCAATATCCATCAGACCACTCATTCACTGTACATGGATACATGCATGCAATATCCATCAGACCCCTCATTCACTGTACATGGATACATGCATGCAATACCCATCAGACCCCTCATTCACTGTACATGTATACATGTATGCAATATCCATCAGACTCCTCATTCACTGTACATGGATACATGCATGCAATATCCCTCAGACCCCTAATTCACTTTACATGGATACATGTATGCAATATCCATCAGACCCCTCATTCACTGTACATGGATACATGTATGCAATATCCATCAGATCCCTCATTCACTGTACATGGATACATGCATGCAATACCAATCATACCCCTCATTCACTGTACATGGATACATGCATGCAATATCCGTCAGACCCCTCATTCACTGTACATGGATACATGCATGCAATATCCATCAGACCCCTCATTCACTGTACATGGATACATGCATGCAATATCCATCAGACCCCTCATTCACTGTACATGGATACATGTATGCAATATCCATCAGACCCCTCATTCACTGTACATGGATACATGCATGCAATATCCATCAGACCCCTCATTCACTGTACATGGATACATGCATGCAATATCCATCAGACCCCTCATTCACAGTACATGGATACATGCATGCAACACCCATCAGACTCCTCATTCACTGTACATTGATACATGCATGCAATATCCATCCGACTCCTCATTCACTGTACATGGATACATGCATGCAACATCCATCAGACTCCTCATTCACTGTACATTGATACATGCATGCAATATCCATCCGACTCCTCATTCACTGTACATGGATACATGTATGCAATATCCCTCAGACCCTTCATTCACTGTACATGGATACATGCATGCAATATCCATCAGACCCCTCATTCACTGTACATGGATACATGCATGCAATACCCATCAGACCCCTCATTCACTGTACATTGATACATGCATGCAATATCCATCAGACTCCTCATTCACTGTACATGGATACATGTATGCAATATCCTTCAGACCCCTCATTCACTGTACATGGATACATGCATTCAATATCCATCAGACCCTCATTCACTGTACATGGATACATGGATGCAATATCCCTCAGACCCCTCATTCACTGTACATGGATACATGCATGCAATATCTATCCGAGCCATCATTCACTGAACATGGATACATGCATGCAATATCCACCAGACCCCTCATTCACTGTACAAGGATACATGCATGCAATATCCCTCAGACCCCTCATTCACTGTTCATGGATACATGCATGCAATACCCATCAGACCCCTCATTCACTGTACATGGATACATGCATGCAATATCCATCAGACCCCTCATTCACTGTACATGGATACATGTATGCAATATCCATCAGACCCCTCATTCACTGTACATGGATACATGCATGCAATATCCCTCAGACCCCTCATTTACTGTACATGGATACATGCATGCAATATCCCTCAGACCCCTCATTTACTGTACATGGATACATGCATGCAATATCCATCAGACCCCTCATTCACTGTACATGGATACATGCATGCAATACCCATCAGACCCCTCATTCACTGTACATGGATACATGCATGCAATATCCATCAGACCCCTCATTCACTGTACATGGATCCATGCATGCAATATCCCTCAGACCCCTCATTTACTGTACATGGATACATGTATGCAATAGCCCTCAGACCCCTCATTCACTGTACATGGATACATGTATGCAATATCTATCAGACCCCTCATTCACTGTACATGGATACATGCATGCAATATCCCTCAGACCCCTCATTCACTGTACATGGATACATGCATGCAATATCCCTCAGACCCCTCATTCACTGTACATGGATACATGCATGCAATACCCATCAGACCCCTCATTCACTGTACATGGATACATGCATGCAATATCCATCAGACCCCTCATTCACTGTACATGGATACATGCATGCAATATCCCTCAGACCCCTCATTCACTGTACATGGATACATGTATGCAATAGCCCTCAGACCCCTCATTCACTGTACATGGATACATGTATGCAATATCCATCAGACCCCTCATTCACTGTACATGGATACATGCATGCAATATCCCTCAGACCCCTCATTCACTGTACATGGATACATGCATGCAATATCCCTCAGACCCCTCATTCACTGTACATGGATACATGCATGCAATATCCCTCAGACCCCTCATTCACTGTACATGGATACATGCATGCAATACCCATCAGACCCCTCATTCACTGTACATGGATACATGCATGCAATATCCATCAGACCCCTCATTCACTGTACATGGATACATGTATGCAATAGCCCTCAGACTCCTCATTCACTGTACATGGATACATACATGCAATATCCCTCAGACCCCTCCCTTTCACTGTACATGGATACATGCCTGCAATATCCCTCAGACCCCTCATTCACTGTACATGGATACATGGATGCAATATCCATCAGACCCCTCATTCACTGTACATGGATACATGCATGCAATATCCATCAGACCCCTCATTCACTGTACATGGATACATGCATGCAATATCCCTCAGACCCCTCATTCACTGTACATGGATACATGCATGCAATATCCCTCAGACCCCTCATTCACTGTACATGGATACATGCATGCAATATCCCTCAGACCCCTCATTCACTGTACATGGATACATGCATGCAATATCCATCAGACCCCTCATTCACTGTACATGGATACATGTATGCAATATCCATCAGACCCCTCATTCACTGTACATGGATACATGTATGCATTATCCATCAGACCTCTCATTCACTGTACATGGATACATGCATGCAATATCCATCAGACCCCTCATTCACTGTACATGGATACATGTATGCAATATCCATCAGACCCATCATTCACTGTACATGGATACATGTATGCATTATCCATCAGACCTCTCATTCACTGTACATGGATACATGCATGCAATATCCATCAGACCCCTCATTGACTGTACATGGATACATGCAAGCAATATCCATCAGACCACTCATTCACTGTACATGGATACATGTATGCAATATCCATCAGACCCCTCATTCACTGTTCATGGATACATGCATGCAATATCCATCAGACCCCTCATTCACTGTACATGGATACATGCATGCAATATCCTTCAGACCCCACATTCACTGTACATGGATACATGCATGCAATATCCATCAGACCCCTCATTCACTGTTCATGGATACATGCATGCAATATCCATCAGACCCCTCATTCACAGTACATGGATACATGCATGCAATATCCATCAGACCCCTCATTCACCGTTCATGGATACATGCATGCAATATCCATCAGACCCCTCATTCAGTGCTCATGGATACATGCATGCAATATCCATCAGACCCCTCATTCACTGTACATGGATACATGTATGCAATATCCCTCAGACCCCTCATCCACAGTACATGGATACATGCATGCAATATCCATCAGACCCCTCATTCACTGTACATGGATACATGCATGCAATATCCATCAGACCCCTCATTCACTGTACATGGATACATGCATGCAATATCCATCAGACCCCTCATTCACTGTACATGGATACATGCATGCAATATCCATCAGACTCCTCATTGACTGTACATGGATACATGCATGCAATATCTATCAGACCCCTCCCTTTCACTGTACATGGATACATGCATGCAATATCCATCAGACCCCTCATTCACTCTACATGGATACATGTATGCAATATCCATCAGACCCCTCATTCACTGTACATGGATACATGCATGCAATATCCATCAGACCCCTCATTCACTGTACATGGATACATGCATGCAATATCCATCAGACCCCTCATTCACAGTACATGGATACATGCATGCAATATCCCTCAGACCCCTCATTCACTGTACATGGATACATGCATGCAATATCCCTCAGACCCCTCCCTTTCACTGTACATGGATACATGCCTGCAATATCCCTCAGACCCCTCATTCACTGTACATGGATACATGGATGCAATATCCATCAGACCCCTCATTCACTGTACATGGATACATGCATGCAATATCCATCAGACCCCTCATTCACTGTACATGGATACATGCATGCAATATCCCTCAGACCCCTCATTCACTGTACATGGATACATGCATGCAATATCCCTCAGACCCCTCATTCACTGTACATGGATACATGCATGCAATATCCATCAGACCCCTCATTCACTGTACATGGATACATGTATGCAATATCCATCAGACCCCTCATTCACTGTACATGGATACATGTATGCATTATCCATCAGACCTCTCATTCACTGTACATGGATACATGCATGCAATATCCATCAGACCCCTCATTCACTGTACATGGATACATGTATGCAATATCCATCAGACCCCTCATTCACTGTACATGGATACATGTATGCATTATCCATCAGACCTCTCATTCACTGTACATGGATACATGCATGCAATATCCATCAGACCCCTCATTGACTGTACATGGATACATGCATGCAATATCCATCAGACCACTCATTCACTGTACATGGATACATGTATGCAATATCCATCAGACCCCTCATTCACTGTTCATGGATACATGCATGCAATATCCATCAGACCCCTCATTCACTGTACATGGATACATGCATGCAATATCCTTCAGACCCCACATTCACTGTACATGGATACATGCATGCAATATCCATCAGACCCCTCATTCACTGTTCATGGATACATGCATGCAATATCCATCAGACCCCTCATTCACAGTACATGGATACATGCATGCAATATCCATCAGACCCCTCATTCACCGTTCATGGATACATGCATGCAATATCCATCAGACCCCTCATTCACTGCTCATGGATACATGCATGCAATATCCATCAGACCCCTCATTCACTGTACATGGATACATGTATGCAATATCCCTCAGACCCCTCATCCACAGTACATGGATACATGCATGCAATATCCATCAGACCCCTCATTCACTGTACATGGATACATGCATGCAATATCCATCAGACCCCTCATTCACTGTACATGGATACATGCATGCAATATCCATCAGACCCCTCATTCACTGTACATGGATACATGCATGCAATATCCATCAGACTCCTCATTGACTGTACATGGATACATGCATGCAATATCTATCAGACCCCTCCCTTTCACTGTACATGGATACATGCATGCAATATCCATCAGACCCCTCATTCACTCTACATGGATACATGTATGCAATATCCATCAGACCCCTCATTCACTGTACATGGATACATGCATGCAATATCCATCAGACCCCTCATTCACTGTACATGGATACATGCATGCAATATCCATCAGACCCCTCATTCACAGTACATGGATACATGCATGCAATATCCCTCAGACCCCTCATTCACTGTACATGGATACATGCATGAAATATCCATCAGACCCCTCATTCACTGTACATGGATACATGTATGCAATATCCCTCAGACCCCTCATTCACTGTACATGGATACATGCATGCAATATCCATCAGACCACTCATTCACTCTACATGGATACATGTATGCAATATCTATCAGACCCCTCCCTTTAACTGTACATGGATACATGCATGCAATATCCCTCAGACCCCTCATTCACTCTACATGGATACATGTATGCAATATCCATCAGACCCCTCATTCACTGTACATGGATACATGCATGCAATATCCATCAGACCCCTCATTCACTGTACATGGATACATGCATGCAATATCCGTCAGACCCCTCATTCACTGTACATGGATACATGCATGCAATATCCCTCAGACCCCTCATTCACTGTACATGGATACATGCATGCAATATCCCTCAGACCCCTCATTCACAGTACATGGATACATGCATGCAATATCCATCAGACCCCTCATTCACAGTACATGGATACATGCATGCAATATCCATCAGACCCCTCATTCACTGTACATGGATACATGCATGCAATATCCATCAGACCCCTCATTCACTGTACATGGATACATGCATGCCATATCCATCAGACCCCTCATTCACAGTACATGGATACATGCATGCAATATCCATCAGACCCCTCATTCACTGTATATGGATACATGCATGCAATATCCATCAGACCCCTCATTCACTGTACATGGATACATGCATGCAATATCCATCAGACCCCTCATTCACTGTACATGGATACATGCATGCAATATCCCTCAGACCCCTCATTCACTATTCATGGATACATACATGCAATATCCATCAGACCACTCATTCACTGTACATGGATACATGCATGCAATATCCATCAGACCACTCATTCACTGTACATGGATACATGCATGCAATATCCATCAGACCCCTCATTCACTGTACATGGATACATGCATGCAATACCCATCAGACCCCTCATTCACTGTACATGTATACATGTATGCAATATCCATCAGACTCCTCATTCACTGTACATGGATACATGCATGAAATATCCCTCAGACCCCTAATTCACTTTACATGGATACATGTATGCAATATCCATCAGACCCCTCATTCACTGTACATGGATACATGTATGCAATATCCATCAGATCCCTCATTCACTGTACATGGATACATGCAAGCAATACCAATCATACCCCTCATTCACTGTACATGGATACATGCATGCAATATCCGTCAGACCCCTCATTCACTGTACATGGATACATGCATGCAATATCCATCAGACCCCTCATTCACTGTACATGGATACATGCATGCAATATCCATCAGACCCCTCATTCACTGTACATGGATACATGTATGCAATATCCATCAGACCCCTCATTCACTGTACATGGATACATGCATGCAATACCCATCAGACCCCTCATTCACTGTACATGGATACATGCATGCAATATCCATCAGACTCCTCATTCACTGTACATTGATACATGCATGCAATATCCATCCGACTCCTCATTCACTGTACATGGATACATGTATGCAATATCCCTCAGACCCTTCATTCACTGTACATGGATACATGCATGCAATATCCATCAGACCCCTCATTCACTGTACATGGATACATGCATGCAATACCCATCAGACCCCTCATTCACTGTACATTGATACATGCATGCAATATCCATCAGACTCCTCATTCACTGTACATGGATACATGTATGCAATATCCTTCAGACCCCTCATTCACTGTACATGGATACATGCATTCAATATCCATCAGACCCTCATTCACTGTACATGGATACATGGATGCAATGTCCCTCAGACCCCTCATTCACTGTACATGGATACATGCATGCAATATCTATCCGAGCCATCATTCACTGAACATGGATACATGCATGCAATATCCACCAGACCCCTCATTCAGTGTACAAGGATACATGCATGCAATATCCCTCAGACCCCTCATTCACTGTACATGGATACATGCATGCAATACCCATCAGACCCCTCATTCACTGTACATGGATACATGCATGCAATATCCATCAGACCCCTCATTCACTGTACATGGATACATGTATGCAATATCCATCAGACCCCTCATTCACTGTACATGGATACATGCATGCAATATCCCTCAGACCCCTCATTTACTGTACATGGATACATGCATGCAATACCCATCAGACCCCTCATTCACTGTACATGGATACATGCATGCAATATCCATCAGACCCCTCATTCACTGTACATGGATCCATGCATGCAATATCCCTCAGACCCCTCATTTACTGTACATGGATACATGTATGCAATAGCCCTCAGACCCCTCATTCACTGTACATGGATACATGTATGCAATATCCATCAGACCCCTCATTCACTGTACATGGATACATGCATGCAATATCCCTCAGACCCCTCATTCACTGTACATGGATACATGCATGCAATATCCCTCAGACCCCTCATTCACTGTACATGGATACATGCATCCAATACCCATCAGACCCCTCATTCACTGTACATGGATACATGCATGCAATATCCATCAGACCCCTCATTCACTGTACATGGATACATGCATGCAATATCCCTCAGACCCCTCATTCACTGTACATGGATACATGTATGCAATAGCCCTCAGACCCCTCATTCACTGTACATGGATACATGTATGCAATATCCATCAGACCCCTCATTCACTGTACATGGATCCATGCATGCAATATCCCTCAGACCCCTCATTCACTGTACATGGATACATGCATGCAATATCCCTCAGACCCCTCATTCACTGTACATAGATACATGCATGCAATATCCCTCAGACCCCTCATTCACTGTACATGGATACATGCATGCAATATCCCTCAGACCCCTCATTCACTGTACATGGATACATGCATGCAATACCCATCAGACCCCTCATTCACTGTACATGGATACATGCATGCAATATCCATCAGACCCCTCATTCACTGTACATGGATACATGTATGCAATAGCCCTCAGACTCGTCATTCACTGTACATGGATACATGCATGCAATATCCCTCAGACCCCTCCCTTTCACTGTACATGGATACATGCCTGCAATATCCCTCAGACCCCTCATTCACTGTACATGGATACATGGATGCAATATCCATCAGACCCCTCATTCACTGTACATGGATACATGCATGCAATATCCATCAGACCCCTCATTCACTGTACATGGATACATGCATGCAATATCCCTCAGACCCCTCATTCACTGTACATGGATACATGCATGCAATATCCCTCAGACCCCTCATTCACTGTACATGGATACATGCATGCAATATCCATCAGACCCCTCATTCACAGTACATGGATACATGCATGCAATATCCATCAGACCCCTCATTCACTGTACATAGATACATGCATGCAATATCCCTCAGACCCCTCATTCACTGTACATGGATACATGCATGCAATACCCATCAGACCCCTCATTCACTGTACATGGATCCATGTATGCAATATCCATCAGACCCCTCATTCACAGTACATGGATATATGCATGCAATATCCATCAGACCCCTCATTCACTGTACATGGATACATGCATGCAATATCCATCAGACCCCTCATTCACTGTACATGGATACATGTATGCAATATCCATCAGACCCCTCATTCACAGTGCATGGATACATGCATGCAATATCCGTCAGACCCCTCATTCACTGTACATGGATACATGCATGCAATATCCCTCTGAACCCTCATTCACAGTATATGGATACATGCATGCAATATCCATCAGACCCCTCATTCACTGTACATGGATACATGTATGCAATATCCATCAGACCCCTCATACACTGTACATGGATACATGTATGCAATATCCATCAGACCCCTCATTCACAGTACATGGATAAATGTATGCAATATCCATCAGACCCCTCATTCACAGTACATGGATACATGTATGCAATATCCATCAGACCCCTCATTCACTGTACATGGATACATGTATGCAATATCCATCAGACCCCTCATTCACTGTACATGGATACATGCATGCAATATCCATCAGACCCCTCATTCACTGTACATGGATACATGTATGCAATATCCATCAGACCCCTCATACACTGTACATGGATGCATGCATGCAATATCCATCAGACCCCTCATTCACTGTACATGGATACATGTATGCAATATCCATCAGACCCCTCATTCACTGTACATGGATACATGCATGCAATATCCATCAGACCCCTCATTCACTGTACATGGATACAGGCATGCAATATCCATCAGACCCCTCATTCACTGTACATGGATACATGCATGCAATATCCGTCAGACCCCTCATTCACTGTACATGGATACATGCATGCAATATCCCTCAGACCCCTCATTCACTGTACATGGATACATGCATGCAATATCCATCAGACCCCTCATTCACTGTACATGGATACATGCATGCAATATCCATCAGACCCCTCATTCACTGTACATGGATACATGCATGCAATATCCATCAGACCCCTCATTCACTGTGCATGGATACATGCATGCAATATCCATCAGACCCCTCATTCACTGTACATAGATACATGCATGCAATATCCATCAGACCCCTCATTCACTGTACATGGATACATGCATGCAATACACATCAGACCCCTCATTCACTGTACATGGATACATGTATGTAATATCCATCAGACCCGTCATTCACAGTACATGGATACATGCATGCAATATCCATCAGACCCCTCATTCACTGTACATGGATACGTGTATGCAATATCCATCAGACCCCTCATTCATTGTACATGGATACATGTATGCAATATCCATCAGACCCCTCATTCACAGTACATGGATACATGCATGCAATATCCATCAGACCCCTCATTCACTGTACATGGATACATGTATGCAATATCCATCAGACCCCTCATTCATTGTACATGGATACATGTATGCAATATCCATCAGACCCCTCATTCACTGTACATGGATACATGCATGCAATATCCATCAGACCCCTCATTCACTGTACATGGATACATGCATGCAATATCCATCAGACCCCTCATTCACTGTGCATGGATACATGCTTGCAATATCCATCAGACCCCTCATTCACTGTACATGGATACATGCATGCAATATCCATCAGACCCCTCATTCACTGTACATGGATACATGCATGCAATACCCATCAGACCCCTCATTCACTGTACATGGATACATGTATGCAATATCCATCAGACCCCTCATTCACAGTACATGGATACATGCATGCAATATCCATCAGACCCCTCATTCACTGTACATGGATACATGTATCCAATATCCATCAGACCCCTCATTCAGTGTACATGGATACATGCATGCAATATCCATCAGACCCCTCATTCACTGTACATGGATACATGTATGCAATATCCATCAGACCCCTCATACACTGTACATGGATACATGTATGCAATATCCATCAGACCCCTCCCTTTCACTGTACATGGATACATGTATGCAATGTCCATCAGACCCCTCATTCACTGTACATGGATACATGCATGCAATATCCATCAGACCCCTCATTCACTCTACATGGATACATGCATGCAATATCCATCAGACCCCTCATTCACTGTACATGGATACATGCATGCAATATCCATCAGACCCCTCATTCACTGTACATGGATACATGCATGCAATATCCATCAGACCCCTCATTCACTGTACATGGATACATGCATGCAATATCTATCAGACCCCTCCCTTTCACTGTACATGGATACATGCATGCAATATCCCTCAGACCCCTCATTCACTGCACATGGATACATGTGTGCAATATCCATCAGACCCCTCATTCACAGTACATGGATACATGCATGCAATATCCATCAGACCCCTCATTCACTGTACATGGATACATGCATGCAATATCCATCAGACCCCTCATTCACTGTACATGGATAAATGTATGCAATATCCATCAGACCCCTCATTCACAGTGCATGGATACATGCATGCAATATCCGTCAGACCCCTCATTCACTGTACATGGATACATGCATGCAATATCCCTCAGAATCCTCATTCACAGTACATGGATACATGCATGCAATATCCATCAGACCCCTCATTCACTGTACATGGATACATGTATGCAATATCCATCAGACCCCTCATACACTGTACATGGATACATGTATGCAATATCCATCAGACCCCTCATTCACAGTACATGGATACATGTATGCAATATCCATCAGACCCCTCATTCACAGTACATGGATACATGTATGCAATATCCATCAGACCCCTCATTCACTGTACATGGATACATGTATGCAATATCCATCAGACCCCTCATTCACTGTACATGGATACATGCATGCAATATCCATCAGACCCCTCATTCACTGTACATGGATACATGTATGCAATATCCATCAGACCCCTCATACACTGTACATGGATGCATGCATGCAATATCCATCAGACCCCTCATTCACTGTACATGGATACATGTATGCAATATCCATCAGACCCCTCATTCACTGTACATGGATACATGCATGCAATATCCATCAGACCCCTCATTCACTGTACATGGATACATGCATGCAATATCCATCAGACCCCTCATTCACTGTACATGGATACATGCATGCAATATCCGTCAGACCCCTCATTCACTGTACATGGATACATGCATGCAATATCCCTCAGACCCCTCATTCACTGTACATGGATACATGCATGCAATATCCCTCAGACCCCTCATTCACTGTACATGGATACATGCATGCAATATCCATCAGACCCCTCATTCACTGTACATGGATACATGCATGCAATATCCATCAGACCCCTCATTCACTGTACATGGATACATGCATGCAATATCCATCAGACCCCTCATTCACTGTGCATGGATACATGCATGCAATATCCATCAGACCCCTCATTCACTGTACATGGATACATGCATGCAATATCCATCAGACCCCTCATTCACTGTACACGTCTACATGCATGCAATACACATCAGACCCCTCATTCACTGTACATGGATACATATATGTAATATCCATCAGACCCGTCATTCACAGTACATGGATACATGCATGCAATATCCATCAGACCCCTCATTCACTGTACATGGATACGTGTATGCAATATCCATCAGACCCCTCATTCATTGTACATGGATACATGTATGCAATATCCATCAGACCCCTCATTCACAGTACATGGATACATGCATGCAATATCCATCAGACCCCTCATTCACTGTACATGGATACATGTATGCAATATCCATCAGACCCCTCATTCATTGTACATGGATACATGTATGCAATATCCATCAGACCCCTCATTCACTGTACATGGATACATGCATGCAATATCCATCAGACCCCTCATTCACTGTACATGGATACATGCATGCAATATCCATCAGACCCCTCATTCACTGTGCATGGATACATGCTTGCAATATCCATCAGACCCCTCATTCACTGTACATGGATACATGCATGCAATATCCATCAGACCCCTCATTCACTGTACATGGATACATGCATGCAATACCCATCAGACCCCTCATTCACTGTACATGGATACATGTATGCAATATCCATCAGACCCCTCATTCACAGTACATGGATACATGCATGCAATATCCATCAGACCCCTCATTCACTGTACATGGATACATGCATGCAATATCCCTCAGAACCCTCATTCACAGTACATGGATACATGCATGCAATATCCATCAGACCCCTCATTCACTGTACATGGATACATGTATGCAATATCCATCAGACCCCTCATACACTGTACATGGATACATGTATGCAATATCCATCAGACCCCTCATTCACAGTACATGGATACATGTATGCAATATCCATCAGACCCCTCATTCACTATACATGGATACATGCATGCAATATCCCTCAGACCCCTCATTCACTGTACATGGATACATGTATGCAATATCCATCAGACCCCTCATTCACAGTACATGGATACATGTATGCAATATCCATCAGACCCCTCATTCACAGTACATGGATACATGTATGCAATATCTATCAGACCCCTCATTCACTGTATATGGATACATGCATGCAATATCCATCAGACCCCTCATTCACTGTACATGGATACATGTATGCAATATCCATCAGACCCCTCATACACTGTACATGGATACATGCATGCAATATCCATCAGACCCCTCATTCACTGTACATGGATACATGTATCCAATATCCATCAGACCCCTCATTCAGTGTACATGGATACATGCATGCAATATCCATCAGACCCCTCATTCACTGTACATGGATACATGTATGCAATATCCATCAGACCCCTCATACACTGTACATGGATACATGTATGCAATATCCATCAGACCCCTCCCTTTCACTGTACATGGATACATGTATGCAATATCCATCAGACCCCTCATTCACTGTACATGGATACATGCATGCAATATCCATCAGACCCCTCATTCACTCTACATGGATACATGCATGCAATATCCATCAGACCCCTCATTCACTGTACATGGATACATGCATGCAATATCCATCAGACCCCTCATTCACTGTACATGGATACATGCATGCAATATCCATCAGACCCCTCATTCACTGTACATGGATACATGCATGCAATATCTATCAGACCCCTCCCTTTCACTGTACATGGATACATGCATGCAATATCCCTCAGACCCCTCATTCACTGCACATGGATACATATGTGCAATATCCATCAGACTCCACATTCACTGTACATGGATACATGTATGCAATATCCATCAGACCCCTCATTCACTGTACATGGATACATGTATGCAATATCCATCAGACCCCTCATTCACTGTACATGGATACATGCATGCAATATCCATCAGACCCCTCATTCACTGTACATGGATACATGTATGCAATATCCATCAGACCCCTCATTCACAGTACATGGATACATGCATGCAATATCCATCAGACCCCTCATTCACTGTACATGGATACATGCATTCAATATCCATCAGACCCTCATTCACTGTACATGGATACATGGATGCAATATCCCTCAGACCCCTCATTCACTGTACATTGATACATGCATGCAATATCCATCAGACTCCTCATTCACTGTACATGGATACATGTATGCAATATCCTTCAGACCCCTCATTCACTGTACATGGATACATGCATTCAATATCCATCAGACCCTCATTCACTGTACATGGATACATGGATGCAATATCCCTCAGACCCCTCATTCACTGTACATGGATACATGCATGCAATATCTATCCGAGCCATCATTCACTGAACATGGATACATGCATGCAATATCCACCAGACCCCTCATTCACTGTACAAGGATACATGCATGCAATATCCCTCAGACCCCTCATTCACTGTACATGGATACATGCATGCAATACCCATCAGACCCCTCATTCACTGTACATGGATACATGCATGCAATATCCATCAGACCCCTCATTCACTGTACATGGATACATGTATGCAATATCCATCAGACCCCTCATTCACTGTACATGGATACATGCATGCAATATCCCTCAGACCCCTCATTTACTGTACATGGATACATGCATGCAATATCCCTCAGACCCCTCATTTACTGTACATGGATACATGCATGCAATATCCATCAGACCCCTCATTCACTGTACATGGATACATGCATGCAATACCCATCAGACCCCTCATTCACTGTACATGGATACATGCATGCAATATCCATCAGACCCCTCATTCACTGTACATGGATCCATGCATGCAATATCCCTCAGACCCCTCATTTACTGTACATGGATACATGTATGCAATAGCCCTCAGACCCCTCATTCACTGTACATGGATACATGTATGCAATATCTATCAGACCCCTCATTCACTGTACATGGATACATGCATGCAATATCCCTCAGACCCCTCATTCACTGTACATGGATACATGCATGCAATATCCCTCAGACCCCTCATTCACTGTACATGGATACATGCATGCAATACCCATCAGACCCCTCATTCACTGTACATGGATACATGCATGCAATATCCATCAGACCCCTCATTCACTGTACATGGATACATGCATGCAATATCCCTCAGACCCCTCATTCACTGTACATGGATACATGTATGCAATAGCCCTCAGACCCCTCATTCACTGTACATGGATACATGTATGCAATATCCATCAGACCCCTCATTCACTGTACATGGATACATGCATGCAATATCCCTCAGACCCCTCATTCACTGTACATGGATACATGCATGCAATATCCCTCAGACCCCTCATTCACTGTACATGGATACATGCATGCAATATCCCTCAGACCCCTCATTCACTGTACATGGATACATGCATGCAATACCCATCAGACCCCTCATTCACTGTACATGGATACATGCATGCAATATCCATCAGACCCCTCATTCACTGTACATGGATACATGTATGCAATAGCCCTCAGACTCCTCATTCACTGTACATGGATACATACATGCAATATCCCTCAGACCCCTCCCTTTCACTGTACATGGATACATGCCTGCAATATCCCTCAGACCCCTCATTCACTGTACATGGATACATGGATGCAATATCCATCAGACCCCTCATTCACTGTACATGGATACATGCATGCAATATCCATCAGACCCCTCATTCACTGTACATGGATACATGCATGCAATATCCCTCAGACCCCTCATTCACTGTACATGGATACATGCATGCAATATCCCTCAGACCCCTCATTCACTGTACATGGATACATGCATGCAATATCCCTCAGACCCCTCATTCACTGTACATGGATACATGCATGCAATATCCATCAGACCCCTCATTCACTGTACATGGATACATGTATGCAATATCCATCAGACCCCTCATTCACTGTACATGGATACATGTATGCATTATCCATCAGACCTCTCATTCACTGTACATGGATACATGCATGCAATATCCATCAGACCCCTCATTCACTGTACATGGATACATGTATGCAATATCCATCAGACCCATCATTCACTGTACATGGATACATGTATGCATTATCCATCAGACCTCTCATTCACTGTACATGGATACATGCATGCAATATCCATCAGACCCCTCATTGACTGTACATGGATACATGCAAGCAATATCCATCAGACCACTCATTCACTGTACATGGATACATGTATGCAATATCCATCAGACCCCTCATTCACTGTTCATGGATACATGCATGCAATATCCATCAGACCCCTCATTCACTGTACATGGATACATGCATGCAATATCCTTCAGACCCCACATTCACTGTACATGGATACATGCATGCAATATCCATCAGACCCCTCATTCACTGTTCATGGATACATGCATGCAATATCCATCAGACCCCTCATTCACAGTACATGGATACATGCATGCAATATCCATCAGACCCCTCATTCACCGTTCATGGATACATGCATGCAATATCCATCAGACCCCTCATTCACTGCTCATGGATACATGCATGCAATATCCATCAGACCCCTCATTCACTGTACATGGATACATGTATGCAATATCCCTCAGACCCCTCATCCACAGTACATGGATACATGCATGCAATATCCATCAGACCCCTCATTCACTGTACATGGATACATGCATGCAATATCCATCAGACCCCTCATTCACTGTACATGGATACATGCATGCAATATCCATCAGACCCCTCATTCACTGTACATGGATACATGCATGCAATATCCATCAGACTCCTCATTGACTGTACATGGATACATGCATGCAATATCTATCAGACCCCTCCCTTTCACTGTACATGGATACATGCATGCAATATCCATCAGACCCCTCATTCACTCTACATGGATACATGTATGCAATATCCATCAGACCCCTCATTCACTGTACATGGATACATGCATGCAATATCCATCAGACCCCTCATTCACTGTACATGGATACATGCATGCAATATCCATCAGACCCCTCATTCACAGTACATGGATACATGCATGCAATATCCCTCAGACCCCTCATTCACTGTACATGGATACATGCATGCAATATCCCTCAGACCCCTCCCTTTCACTGTACATGGATACATGCCTGCAATATCCCTCAGACCCCTCATTCACTGTACATGGATACATGGATGCAATATCCATCAGACCCCTCATTCACTGTACATGGATACATGCATGCAATATCCATCAGACCCCTTATTCACTGTACATGGATACATGCATGCAATATCCCTCAGACCCCTCATTCACTGTACATGGATACATGCATGCAATATCCCTCAGACCCCTCATTCACTGTACATGGATACATGCATGCAATATCCATCAGACCCCTCATTCACTGTACATGGATACATGTATGCAATATCCATCAGACCCCTCATTCACTGTACATGGATACATGTATGCATTATCCATCAGACCTCTCATTCACTGTACATGGATACATGCATGCAATATCCATCAGACCCCTCATTCACTGTACATGGATACATGTATGCAATATCCATCAGACCCCTCATTCACTGTACATGGATACATGTATGCATTATCCATCAGACCTCTCATTCACTGTACATGGATACATGCATGCAATATCCATCAGACCCCTCATTGACTGTACATGGATACATGCATGCAATATCCATCAGACCACTCATTCACTGTACATGGATACATGTATGCAATATCCATCAGACCCCTCATTCACTGTTCATGGATACATGCATGCAATATCCATCAGACCCCTCATTCACTGTACATGGATACATGCATGCAATATCCTTCAGACCCCACATTCACTGTACATGGATACATGCATGCAATATCCATCAGACCCCTCATTCACTGTTCATGGATACATGCATGCAATATCCATCAGACCCCTCATTCACAGTACATGGATACATGCATGCAATATCCATCAGACCCCTCATTCACCGTTCATGGATACATGCATGCAATATCCATCAGACCCCTCATTCACTGCTCATGGATACATGCATGCAATATCCATCAGACCCCTCATTCACTGTACATGGATACATGTATGCAATATCCCTCAGACCCCTCATCCACAGTACATGGATACATGCATGCAATATCCATCAGACCCCTCATTCACTGTACATGGATACATGCATGCAATATCCATCAGACCCCTCATTCACTGTACATGGATACATGCATGCAATATCCATCAGACCCCTCATTCACTGTACATGGATACATGCATGCAATATCCATCAGACTCCTCATTGACTGTACATGGATACATGCATGCAATATCTATCAGACCCCTCCCTTTCACTGTACATGGATAAATGCATGCAATATCCATCAGACCCCTCATTCACTCTACATGGATACATGTATGCAATATCCATCAGACCCCTCATTCACTGTACATGGATACATGCATGCAATATCCATCAGACCCCTCATTCACTGTACATGGATACATGCATGCAATATCCATCAGACCCCTCATTCACAGTACATGGATACATGCATGCAATATCCCTCAGACCCCTCATTCACTGTACATGGATACATGCATGAAATATCCATCAGACCCCTCATTCACTGTACATGGATACATGTATGCAATATCCCTCAGACCCCTCATTCACTGTACATGGATACATGCATGCAATATCCATCAGACCACTCATTCACTCTACATGGATACATGTATGCAATATCTATCAGACCCCTCCCTTTAACTGTACATGGATACATGCATGCAATATCCCTCAGACCCCTCATTCACTCTACATGGATACATGTATGCAATATCCATCAGACCCCTCATTCACTGTACATGGATACATGCATGCAATATCCATCAGACCCCTCATTCACTGTACATGGATACATGCATGCAATATCCGTCAGACCCCTCATTCACTGTACATGGATACATGCATGCAATATCCCTCAGACCCCTCATTCACTGTACATGGATACATGCATGCAATATCCCTCAGACCCCTCATTCACAGTACATGGATACATGCATGCAATATCCATCAGACCCCTCATTCACAGTACATGGATACATGCATGCAATATCCATCAGACCCCTCATTCACTGTACATGGATACATGCATGCAATATCCATCAGACCCCTCATTCACTGTACATGGATACATGCATGCCATATCCATCAGACCCCTCATTCACAGTACATGGATACATGCATGCAATATCCATCAGACCCCTCATTCACTGTATATGGATACATGCATGCAATATCCATCAGACCCCTCATTCACTGTACATGGATACATGCATGCAATATCCATCAGACCCCTCATTCACTGTACATGGATACATGCATGCAATATCCCTCAGACCCCTCATTCACTATTCATGGATACATACATGCAATATCCATCAGACCACTCATTCACTGTACATGGATACATGCATGCAATATCCATCAGACCACTCATTCACTGTACATGGATACATGCATGCAATATCCATCAGACCCCTCATTCACTGTACATGGATACATGCATGCAATACCCATCAGACCCCTCATTCACTGTACATGTATACATGTATGCAATATCCATCAGACTCCTCATTCACTGTACATGGATACATGCATGAAATATCCCTCAGACCCCTAATTCACTTTACATGGATACATGTATGCAATATCCATCAGACCCCTCATTCACTGTACATGGATACATGTATGCAATATCCATCAGATCCCTCATTCACTGTACATGGATACATGCAAGCAATACCAATCATACCCCTCATTCACTGTACATGGATACATGCATGCAATATCCGTCAGACCCCTCATTCACTGTACATGGATACATGCATGCAATATCCATCAGACCCCTCATTCACTGTACATGGATACATGCATGCAATATCCATCAGACCCCTCATTCACTGTACATGGATACATGTATGCAATATCCATCAGACCCCTCATTCACTGTACATGGATACATGCATGCAATACCCATCAGACCCCTCATTCACTGTACATGGATACATGCATGCAATATCCATCAGACTCCTCATTCACTGTACATTGATACATGCATGCAATATCCATCCGACTCCTCATTCACTGTACATGGATACATGTATGCAATATCCCTCAGACCCTTCATTCACTGTACATGGATACATGCATGCAATATCCATCAGACCCCTCATTCACTGTACATGGATACATGCATGCAATACCCATCAGACCCCTCATTCACTGTACATTGATACATGCATGCAATATCCATCAGACTCCTCATTCACTGTACATGGATACATGTATGCAATATCCTTCAGACCCCTCATTCACTGTACATGGATACATGCATTCAATATCCATCAGACCCTCATTCACTGTACATGGATACATGGATGCAATGTCCCTCAGACCCCTCATTCACTGTACATGGATACATGCATGCAATATCTATCCGAGCCATCATTCACTGAACATGGATACATGCATGCAATATCCACCAGACCCCTCATTCAGTGTACAAGGATACATGCATGCAATATCCCTCAGACCCCTCATTCACTGTACATGGATACATGCATGCAATACCCATCAGACCCCTCATTCACTGTACATGGATACATGCATGCAATATCCATCAGACCCCTCATTCACTGTACATGGATACATGTATGCAATATCCATCAGACCCCTCATTCACTGTACATGGATACATGCATGCAATATCCCTCAGACCCCTCATTTACTGTACATGGATACATGCATGCAATACCCATCAGACCCCTCATTCACTGTACATGGATACATGCATGCAATATCCATCAGACCCCTCATTCACTGTACATGGATCCATGCATGCAATATCCCTCAGACCCCTCATTTACTGTACATGGATACATGTATGCAATAGCCCTCAGACCCCTCATTCACTGTACATGGATACATGTATGCAATATCCATCAGACCCCTCATTCACTGTACATGGATACATGCATGCAATATCCCTCAGACCCCTCATTCACTGTACATGGATACATGCATGCAATATCCCTCAGACCCCTCATTCACTGTACATGGATACATGCATCCAATACCCATCAGACCCCTCATTCACTGTACATGGATACATGCATGCAATATCCATCAGACCCCTCATTCACTGTACATGGATACATGCATGCAATATCCCTCAGACCCCTCATTCACTGTACATGGATACATGTATGCAATAGCCCTCAGACCCCTCATTCACTGTACATGGATACATGTATGCAATATCCATCAGACCCCTCATTCACTGTACATGGATACATGCATGCAATATCCCTCAGACCCCTCATTCACTGTACATGGATACATGCATGCAATATCCCTCAGACCCCTCATTCACTGTACATGGATACATGCATGCAATATCCCTCAGACCCCTCATTCACTGTACATGGATACATGCATGCAATATCCCTCAGACCCCTCATTCACTGTACATGGATACATGCATGCAATACCCATCAGACCCCTCATTCACTGTACATGGATACATGCATGCAATATCCATCAGACCCCTCATTCACTGTACATGGATACATGTATGCAATAGCCCTCAGACTCGTCATTCACTGTACATGGATACATGCATGCAATATCCCTCAGACCCCTCCCTTTCACTGTACATGGATACATGCCTGCAATATCCCTCAGACCCCTCATTCACTGTACATGGATACATGGATGCAATATCCATCAGACCCCTCATTCACTGTACATGGATACATGCATGCAATATCCATCAGACCCCTCATTCACTGTACATGGATACATGCATGCAATATCCCTCAGACCCCTCATTCACTGTACATGGATACATGCATGCAATATCCCTCAGACCCCTCATTCACTGTACATGGATACATGCATGCAATATCCATCAGACCCCTCATTCACAGTACATGGATACATGCATGCAATATCCATCAGACCCCTCATTCACTGTACATAGATACATGCATGCAATATCCCTCAGACCCCTCATTCACTGTACATGGATACATGCATGCAATACCCATCAGACCCCTCATTCACTGTACATGGATCCATGTATGCAATATCCATCAGACCCCTCATTCACAGTACATGGATACATGCATGCAATATCCATCAGACCCCTCATTCACTGTACATGGATACATGCATGCAATATCCATCAGACCCCTCATTCACTGTACATGGATACATGTATGCAATATCCATCAGACCCCTCATTCACAGTGCATGGATACATGCATGCAATATCCGTCAGACCCCTCATTCACTGTACATGGATACATGCATGCAATATCCCTCTGAACCCTCATTCACAGTATATGGATACATGCATGCAATATCCATCAGACCCCTCATTCACTGTACATGGATACATGTATGCAATATCCATCAGACCCCTCATACACTGTACATGGATACATGTATGCAATATCCATCAGACCCCTCATTCACAGTACATGGATAAATGTATGCAATATCCATCAGACCCCTCATTCACAGTACATGGATACATGTATGCAATATCCATCAGACCCCTCATTCACTGTACATGGATACATGTATGCAATATCCATCAGACCCCTCATTCACTGTACATGGATACATGCATGCAATATCCATCAGACCCCTCATTCACTGTACATGGATACATGTATGCAATATCCATCAGACCCCTCATACACTGTACATGGATGCATGCATGCAATATCCATCAGACCCCTCATTCACTGTACATGGATACATGTATGCAATATCCATCAGACCCCTCATTCACTGTACATGGATACATGCATGCAATATCCATCAGACCCCTCATTCACTGTACATGGATACATGCATGCAATATCCATCAGACCCCTCATTCACTGTACATGGATACATGCATGCAATATCCGTCAGACCCCTCATTCACTGTACATGGATACATGCATGCAATATCCCTCAGACCCCTCATTCACTGTACATGGATACATGCATGCAATATCCATCAGACCCCTCATTCACTGTACATGGATACATGCATGCAATATCCATCAGACCCCTCATTCACTGTACATGGATACATGCATGCAATATCCATCAGACCCCTCATTCACTGTGCATGGATACATGCATGCAATATCCATCAGACCCCTCATTCACTGTACATGGATACATGCATGCAATATCCATCAGACCCCTCATTCACTGTACATGGATACATGCATGCAATACACATCAGACCCCTCATTCACTGTACATGGATACATGTATGTAATATCCATCAGACCCGTCATTCACAGTACATGGATACATGCATGCAATATCCATCAGACCCCTCATTCACTGTACATGGATACGTGTATGCAATATCCATCAGACCCCTCATTCATTGTACATGGATACATGTATGCAATATCCATCAGACCCCTCATTCACAGTACATGGATACATGCATGCAATATCCATCAGACCCCTCATTCACTGTACATGGATACATGTATGCAATATCCATCAGACCCCTCATTCATTGTACATGGATACATGTATGCAATATCCATCAGACCCCTCATTCACTGTACATGGATACATGCATGCAATATCCATCAGACCCCTCATTCACTGTACATGGATACATGCATGCAATATCCATCAGACCCCTCATTCACTGTGCATGGATACATGCTTGCAATATCCATCAGACCCCTCATTCACTGTACATGGATACATGCATGCAATATCCATCAGACCCCTCATTCACTGTACATGGATACATGCATGCAATACCCATCAGACCCCTCATTCACTGTACATGGATACATGTATGCAATATCCATCAGACCCCTCATTCACAGTACATGGATACATGCATGCAATATCCATCAGACCCCTCATTCACTGTACATGGATACATGTATCCAATATCCATCAGACCCCTCATTCAGTGTACATGGATACATGCATGCAATATCCATCAGACCCCTCATTCACTGTACATGGATACATGTATGCAATATCCATCAGACCCCTCATACACTGTACATGGATACATGTATGCAATATCCATCAGACCCCTCCCTTTCACTGTACATGGATACATGTATGCAATGTCCATCAGACCCCTCATTCACTGTACATGGATACATGCATGCAATATCCATCAGACCCCTCATTCACTCTACATGGATACATGCATGCAATATCCATCAGACCCCTCATTCACTGTACATGGATACATGCATGCAATATCCATCAGACCCCTCATTCACTGTACATGGATACATGCATGCAATATCCATCAGACCCCTCATTCACTGTACATGGATACATGCATGCAATATCTATCAGACCCCTCCCTTTCACTGTACATGGATACATGCATGCAATATCCCTCAGACCCCTCATTCACTGCACATGGATACATGTGTGCAATATCCATCAGACCCCTCATTCACAGTACATGGATACATGCATGCAATATCCATCAGACCCCTCATTCACTGTACATGGATACATGCATGCAATATCCATCAGACCCCTCATTCACTGTACATGGATAAATGTATGCAATATCCATCAGACCCCTCATTCACAGTGCATGGATACATGCATGCAATATCCGTCAGACCCCTCATTCACTGTACATGGATACATGCATGCAATATCCCTCAGAACCCTCATTCACAGTACATGGATACATGCATGCAATATCCATCAGACCCCTCATTCACTGTACATGGATACATGTATGCAATATCCATCAGACCCCTCATACACTGTACATGGATACATGTATGCAATATCCATCAGACCCCTCATTCACAGTACATGGATACATGTATGCAATATCCATCAGACCCCTCATTCACAGTACATGGATACATGTATGCAATATCCATCAGACCCCTCATTCACTGTACATGGATACATGTATGCAATATCCATCAGACCCCTCATTCACTGTACATGGATACATGCATGCAATATCCATCAGACCCCTCATTCACTGTACATGGATACATGTATGCAATATCCATCAGACCCCTCATACACTGTACATGGATGCATGCATGCAATATCCATCAGACCCCTCATTCACTGTACATGGATACATGTATGCAATATCCATCAGACCCCTCATTCACTGTACATGGATACATGCATGCAATATCCATCAGACCCCTCATTCACTGTACATGGATACATGCATGCAATATCCATCAGACCCCTCATTCACTGTACATGGATACATGCATGCAATATCCGTCAGACCCCTCATTCACTGTACATGGATACATGCATGCAATATCCCTCAGACCCCTCATTCACTGTACATGGATACATGCATGCAATATCCCTCAGACCCCTCATTCACTGTACATGGATACATGCATGCAATATCCATCAGACCCCTCATTCACTGTACATGGATACATGCATGCAATATCCATCAGACCCCTCATTCACTGTACATGGATACATGCATGCAATATCCATCAGACCCCTCATTCACTGTGCATGGATACATGCATGCAATATCCATCAGACCCCTCATTCACTGTACATGGATACATGCATGCAATATCCATCAGACCCCTCATTCACTGTACACGTCTACATGCATGCAATACACATCAGACCCCTCATTCACTGTACATGGATACATATATGTAATATCCATCAGACCCGTCATTCACAGTACATGGATACATGCATGCAATATCCATCAGACCCCTCATTCACTGTACATGGATACGTGTATGCAATATCCATCAGACCCCTCATTCATTGTACATGGATACATGTATGCAATATCCATCAGACCCCTCATTCACAGTACATGGATACATGCATGCAATATCCATCAGACCCCTCATTCACTGTACATGGATACATGTATGCAATATCCATCAGACCCCTCATTCATTGTACATGGATACATGTATGCAATATCCATCAGACCCCTCATTCACTGTACATGGATACATGCATGCAATATCCATCAGACCCCTCATTCACTGTACATGGATACATGCATGCAATATCCATCAGACCCCTCATTCACTGTGCATGGATACATGCTTGCAATATCCATCAGACCCCTCATTCACTGTACATGGATACATGCATGCAATATCCATCAGACCCCTCATTCACTGTACATGGATACATGCATGCAATACCCATCAGACCCCTCATTCACTGTACATGGATACATGTATGCAATATCCATCAGACCCCTCATTCACAGTACATGGATACATGCATGCAATATCCATCAGACCCCTCATTCACTGTACATGGATACATGCATGCAATATCCCTCAGAACCCTCATTCACAGTACATGGATACATGCATGCAATATCCATCAGACCCCTCATTCACTGTACATGGATACATGTATGCAATATCCATCAGACCCCTCATACACTGTACATGGATACATGTATGCAATATCCATCAGACCCCTCATTCACAGTACATGGATACATGTATGCAATATCCATCAGACCCCTCATTCACTATACATGGATACATGCATGCAATATCCCTCAGACCCCTCATTCACTGTACATGGATACATGTATGCAATATCCATCAGACCCCTCATTCACAGTACATGGATACATGTATGCAATATCCATCAGACCCCTCATTCACAGTACATGGATACATGTATGCAATATCTATCAGACCCCTCATTCACTGTATATGGATACATGCATGCAATATCCATCAGACCCCTCATTCACTGTACATGGATACATGTATGCAATATCCATCAGACCCCTCATACACTGTACATGGATACATGCATGCAATATCCATCAGACCCCTCATTCACTGTACATGGATACATGTATCCAATATCCATCAGACCCCTCATTCAGTGTACATGGATACATGCATGCAATATCCATCAGACCCCTCATTCACTGTACATGGATACATGTATGCAATATCCATCAGACCCCTCATACACTGTACATGGATACATGTATGCAATATCCATCAGACCCCTCCCTTTCACTGTACATGGATACATGTATGCAATATCCATCAGACCCCTCATTCACTGTACATGGATACATGCATGCAATATCCATCAGACCCCTCATTCACTCTACATGGATACATGCATGCAATATCCATCAGACCCCTCATTCACTGTACATGGATACATGCATGCAATATCCATCAGACCCCTCATTCACTGTACATGGATACATGCATGCAATATCCATCAGACCCCTCATTCACTGTACATGGATACATGCATGCAATATCTATCAGACCCCTCCCTTTCACTGTACATGGATACATGCATGCAATATCCCTCAGACCCCTCATTCACTGCACATGGATACATGTGTGCAATATCCATCAGACTCCACATTCACTGTACATGGATACATGTATGCAATATCCATCAGACCCCTCATTCACTGTACATGGATACATGTATGCAATATCCATCAGACCCCTCATTCACTGTACATGGATACATGCATGCAATATCCATCAGACCCCTCATTCACTGTACATGGATACATGTATGCAATATCCATCAGACCCCTCATTCACAGTACATGGATACATGCATGCAATATCCATCAGACCCCTCATTCACTGTACATAGATACATGCATGCAATATCCCTCAGACCCCTCATTCACTGTACATGGATACATGCATGCAATACCCATCAGACCCCTCATTCACTGTACATGGATACATGTATGCAATATCCATCAGACCCCTCATTCACAGTACATGGATACATGCATGCAATATCCATCAGACCCCTCATTCACTGTACATGGATACATGCATGCAATATCCCTCAGAACCCTCATTCACAGTACATGGGTACATGCATGCAATATCCATCAGACCCCTCATTCACTGTACATGGATACATGTATGCAATATCCATCAGACCCCTCATACACTGTACATGGATACATGTATGCAATATCCATCAGACCCCTCATTCACAGTACATGGATACATGTATGCAATATCCATCAGACCCCTCATTCACTGTACATGGATACATGCATGCAATATCCCTCAGAACCCTCATTCACTGTACATGGATACATGTATGCAATATCCATCAGACCCCTCATTCACAGTACATGGATACATGTATGCAATATCCATCAGACCCCTCATTCACTGTACATGGATACATGTATGCAATATCCATCAGACCCCTCATTCACTGTACATGGATACATGCATGCAATATCCATCAGACCCCTCATTCACTGTACATGGATACATGTATGCAATATCCATCAGACCCCTCATACACTGTACATGGATACATGCATGCAATATCCATCAGACCCCTCATTCACTGTACATGGATACATGTATGCAATATCCATCAGACCCCTCATTCACTGTACATGGATACATGCATGCAATATCCATCAGACCCCTCATTCACTGTACATGGATACATGTATGCAATATCCATCAGACCCCTCATACACTGTACATGGATACATGTATGCAATATCCATCAGACCCCTCCCTTTCACTGTACATGGATACATGTATGCAATATCCATCAGACCCCTCATTCACTGTACATGAATACATGCATGCAATATCCTTCAGACCCCTCATTCACTCTACATGGATACATGCATGCAATATCCATCAAACCCCTCATTCACTGTACATGGATACATGCATGCAATATCCATCAGACCCCTCATTCACTGTAAATGGATACATGCATGCAATATCCATCAGACTCCACATTCACTGTACATGGATACATGTATGCAATATCCATCAGACCCCTCATACACTGTACATGGATACATGTATGCAATATCCATCAGACCCCTCATACACTGTACATGGATACATGTATGCAATATCCCTCAGACCCCTCATTCACTGTACATGGATACATGCATGCAATATCCATCAGACCCCTCATTCACTGTACATGGATACATGTATGCAATATCCATCAGACCCCTCATTTACTGTACATGGATACATGCATGCAATATCCATCAGACCCCTCATTCACTGTACATGGATACATGTATGCAATATCCATCAGACCCCTCATTTACTGTACATGGATACATGCATGCAATATCCATCAGACCCCTCATTCACTGTACATGGATACATGCATGCAATATCCATCAGACCCCTCATTCACTGTACATGGATACATGTATGCAATATCCATTAGACCCCTCATTTACTGTACATGGATACATGCATGCAATATCCATCAGACCCCTCATTCACTGTACATGGATACATTCATGCAATATCCATCAGACCCCTCATTCACTGTACATGGATACATGTATGCAATATCCATCAGACCCCTCATTCACTGTACATGGATACATGTATGCAATATCCATCAGACCCCTCATTTACTGTACATGGATACATGCATGCAATATCCATCAGACCCCTCATTTACTGTACATGGATACATGCATGCAATATCCATCAGACCCCTCATTTACGGTACATGGATACATGCATGCAATATCCATCAGACCCCTCATTCACTGTACATGGATACATGGATGCAATATCCCTCAGAGCCCTCTTTCACTGTACATGGATACATGCATGCAATATCCATCAGACCCCTCATTCACTGTACATGGATACATGCATGCAATATCCATCAGACCCCTCATTCACTGTACATGGATACATGCATGCAATATCCATCAGACCCCTCATTCACTGTTCATGGATACATGCATGCAATATCCATCAGACCCCTCATTCACTGTACATGGATACATGCATGCAATATCCATCAGACCCCTCATTCACTGTACATGGATACATGCATGCAATAATGCAATATCCATCAGACCCCTCATTCACTGTACGTGGATACATGTATCCAATATCTATCAGACCCCTCATTCAGTGTACATGGATACATGCATGCAATATCCATCAGACCCCTCATTCACTGTACATGGATACATGCATGCAATATCCATCAGACCCCTCATACACTGTACATGGATACATGCATGCAATATCCATCAGACCCCTCATTCACTGTACATGGATACATGTATCCAATATCCATCAGACCCCTCATTCAGTGTACATGGATACATGCATGCAATATCCATCAGACCCCTCATTCACTGTACATGGATACATGTATGCAATATCCATCAGACCCCTCATACACTGTACATGGATACATGTATGCAATATCCATCAGACCCCTCCCTTTCACTGTACATGGATACATGTATGCAATATCCATCAGACCCCTCATTCACTGTACATGGATACATGCATGCAATATCCATCAGACCCCTCATTCACTCTACATGGATACATGCATGCAATATCCATCAGACCCCTCATTCACTGTACATGGATACATGCATGCAATATCCATCAGACCCCTCATTCACTGTACATGGATACATGCATGCAATATCCATCAGACCCCTCATTCACTGTACATGGATACATGCATGCAATATCTATCAGACCCCTCCCTTTCACTGTACATGGATACATGCATGCAATATCCCTCAGACCCCTCATTCACTGCACATGGATACATGTGTGCAATATCCATCAGACTCCACATTCACTGTACATGGATACATGTATGCAATATCCATCAGACCCCTCATTCACTGTACATGGGTACATGTATGCAATATCCATCAGACCCCTCATTCACTGTACATGGATACATGCATGCAATATCCATCAGACCCCTCATTCACTGTACATGGATACATGTATGCAATATCCATCAGACCCCTCATTCACAGTACATGGATACATGCATGCAATATCCATCAGACCCCTCATTCACTGTACATAGATACATGCATGCAATATCCCTCAGACCCCTCATTCACTGTACATGGATACATGCATGCAATACCCATCAGACCCCTCATTCACTGTACATGGATACATGTATGCAATATCCATCAGACCCCTCATTCACAGTACATGGATACATGCATGCAATATCCATCAGACCCCCCATTCACTGTACATGGATACATGCATGCAATATCCCTCAGAACCCTCATTCACAGTACATGGATACATGTATGCAATATCCCTCAGACCCCTCATTCACTGTACATGGATACATGCATGCAATATCCATCAGACCCCTCATTCACTGTACATGGATACATGTATGCAATATCCATCAGACCCCTCATTTACTGTACATGGATACATGCATGCAATATCCATCAGACCCCTCATTCACTGTACATGGATACATGTATGCAATATCCATCAGACCCCTCATTTACTGTACATGGATACATGCATGCAATATCCATCAGACCCCTCATTCACTGTACATGGATACATGCATGCAATATCCATCAGACCCCTCATTCACTGTACATGGATACATGTATGCAATATCCATTAGACCCCTCATTTACTGTACATGGATACATGCATGCAATATCCATCAGACCCCTCATTCACTGTACATGGATACATTCATGCAATATCCATCAGACCCCTCATTCACTGTACATGGATACATGTATGCAATATCCATCAGACCTCTCATTCACTGTACATGGATACATGTATGCAATATCCATCAGACCCCTCATTTACTGTACATGGATACATGCATGCAATATCCATCAGACCCCTCATTTACTGTACATGGATACATGCATGCAATATCCATCAGACCCCTCATTTACGGTACATGGATACATGCATGCAATATCCATCAGACCCCTCATTCACTGTACATGGATACATGGATGCAATATCCCTCAGAGCCCTCTTTCACTGTACATGGATACATGCATGCAATATCCATCAGACCCCTCATTCACTGTACATGGATACATGCATGCAATATCCATCAGACCCCTCATTCACTGTACATGGATACATGCATGCAATATCCATCAGACCCCTCATTCACTGTTCATGGATACATGCATGCAATATCCATCAGACCCCTCATTCACTGTACATGGATACATGCATGCAATATCCATCAGACCCCTCATTCACTGTACATGGATACATGCATGCAATAATGCAATATCCATCAGACCCCTCATTCACTGTACGTGGATACATGTATCCAATATCTATCAGACCCCTCATTCAGTGTACATGGATACATGCATGCAATATCCATCAGACCCCTCATTCACTGTACATGGATACATGCATGCAATATCCATCAGACCCCTCATACACTGTACATGGATACATGCATGCAATATCCATCAGACCCCTCATTCACTGTACATGGATACATGTATCCAATATCCATCAGACCCCTCATTCAGTGTACATGGATACATGCATGCAATATCCATCAGACCCCTCATTCACTGTACATGGATACATGTATGCAATATCCATCAGACCCCTCATACACTGTACATGGATACATGTATGCAATATCCATCAGACCCCTCCCTTTCACTGTACATGGATACATGTATGCAATATCCATCAGACCCCTCATTCACTGTACATGGATACATGCATGCAATATCCATCAGACCCCTCATTCACTCTACATGGATACATGCATGCAATATCCATCAGACCCCTCATTCACTGTACATGGATACATGCATGCAATATCCATCAGACCCCTCATTCACTGTACATGGATACATGCATGCAATATCCATCAGACCCCTCATTCACTGTACATGGATACATGCATGCAATATCTATCAGACCCCTCCCTTTCACTGTACATGGATACATGCATGCAATATCCCTCAGACCCCTCATTCACTGCACATGGATACATGTGTGCAATATCCATCAGACTCCACATTCACTGTACATGGATACATGTATGCAATATCCATCAGACCCCTCATTCACTGTACATGGGTACATGTATGCAATATCCATCAGACCCCTCATTCACTGTACATGGATACATGCATGCAATATCCATCAGACCCCTCATTCACTGTACATGGATACATGTATGCAATATCCATCAGACCCCTCATTCACAGTACATGGATACATGCATGCAATATCCATCAGACCCCTCATTCACTGTACATAGATACATGCATGCAATATCCCTCAGACCCCTCATTCACTGTACATGGATACATGCATGCAATACCCATCAGACCCCTCATTCACTGTACATGGATACATGTATGCAATATCCATCAGACCCCTCATTCACAGTACATGGATACATGCATGCAATATCCATCAGACCCCCCATTCACTGTACATGGATACATGCATGCAATATCCCTCAGAACCCTCATTCACAGTACATGGATACATGCATGCAATATCCATCAGACCCCTCTTTTACTGTACATGGATACATGTATGCAATATCCATCAGACCCCTCATACACTGTACATGGATACATGTATGCAATATCCATCAGACCCCTCATTCACAGTACATGGATACATGTATGCAATATCCATCAGACCCCTCATTCACTGTACATGGATACATGCATGCAATATCCCTCAGACCCCTAATTCACTGTACATGGATACATGTATGCAATATCCATCAGACCCCTCATTCACAGTACATGGATACATGTATGCAATATCCATCAGACCCCTCATTCACTGTCAATGGATACATGTATGCAATATCCATCAGACCCCTCATTCACTGTACATGGATACATGCATGCAATATCCATCAGACCCCTCATTCACTGTACATGGATACATGTATGCAATATCCATCAGACCCCTCATACACTGTACATGGATACATGCATGCAATATCCATCAGACCCCTCATTCACTGTACATGGATACATGTATGCAATATCCATCAGACCCCTCATTCACTGTACATGGATACATGCATGCAATATCCATCAGACCCCTCATTCACTGTACATGGATACATGTATGCAATATCCATCAGACCCCTCATACACTGTACATGGATACATGTATGCAATATCCATCAGACCCCTCCCTTTCACTGTACATGGATACATGTATGCAATATCCATCAGACCCCTCATTCACTGTACATGGATACATGCATGCAATATCCTTCAGACCCCTCATTCACTCTACATGGATACATGCATGCAATATCCATTAGACCCCTCATTCACTGTACATGAATACATGCATGCAATATCCATCAGACCCCTCATTCACTGTACATGGATACATGCATGCAATATCCATCAGACTCCACATTCACTGTACATGGATACATGTATGCAACATCCATCAGACCCCTCATACACTGTACATGGATACATGTATGCAATATCCATCAGACCCCTCATACACTGTACATGGATACATGTATGCAATATCCCTCAGACCCCTCATTCACTGTACATGGATACATGCATGCAATATCCATCAGACCCCTCATTCACTGTACATGGATACATGTATGCAATATCCATCAGACCCCTCATTCACTGTACATGGGTACATGTATGCAATATCCATCAGACCCCTCATTCACTGTACATGGATACATGCATGCAATATCCATCAGACCCCTCATTCACTGTACATGGATACATGTATGCAATATCCATCAGACCCCTCATTCACAGTACATGGATACATGCATGCAATATCCATCAGACCCCTCATTCACTGTACATAGATACATGCATGCAATATCCCTCAGACCCCTCATTCACTGTACATGGATACATGCATGCAATACCCATCAGACCCCTCATTCACTGTACATGGATACATGTATGCAATATCCATCAGACCCCTCATTCACAGTACATGGATACATGCATGCAATATCCATCAGACCCCCCATTCACTGTACATGGATACATGCATGCAATATCCCTCAGAACCCTCATTCACAGTACATGGATACATGCATGCAATATCCATCAGACCCCTCATTCACTGTACATGGATACATGTATGCAATATCCATCAGACCCCTCATACACTGTACATGGATACATGTATGCAATATCCATCAGACCCCTCATTCACAGTACATGGATACATATATGCAATATCCATCAGACCCCTCATTCACTGTACATGGATACATGCATGCAATATCCCTCAGACCCCTCATTCACTGTACATGGATACATGTATGCAATATCCATCAGACCCCTCATTCACAGTACATGGATACATGTATGCAATATCCATCAGACCCCTCATTCACTGTCAATGGATACATGTATGCAATATCCATCAGACCCCTCATTCACTGTACATGGATACATGCATGCAATATCCATCAGACCCCTCATTCACTGTACATGGATACATGTATGCAATATCCATCAGACCCCTCATACACTGTACATGGATACATGCATGCAATATCCATCAGACCCCTCATTCACTGTACATGGATACATGTATGCAATATCCATCAGACCCCTCATTCACTGTACATGGATACATGCATGCAATATCCATCAGACCCCTCATTCACTGTACATGGATACATGTATGCAATATCCATCAGACCCCTCATACACTGTACATGGATACATGTATGCAATATCCATCAGACCCCTCCCTTTCACTGTACATGGATACATGTATGCAATATCCATCAGACCCCTCATTCACTGTACATGGATACATGCATGCAATATCCTTCAGACCCCTCATTCACTCTACATGGATACATGCATGCAATATCCATTAGACCCCTCATTCACTGTACATGAATACATGCATGCAATATCCATCAGACCCCTCATTCACTGTACATGGATAAATGCATGCAATATCCATCAGACTCCACATTCACTGTACATGGATACATGTATGCAATATCCATCAGACCCCTCATACACTGTACATGGATACATGTATGCAATATCCATCAGACCCCTCATACACTGTACATGGATACATGTATGCAATATCCCTCAGACCCCTCATTCACTGTACATGGATACATGCATGCAATATCCATCAGACCCCTCATTCACTGTACATGGATACATGTATGCAATATCCATCAGACCCCTCATTTACTGTACATGGATACATGCATGCAATATCCATCAGACCCCTCATTCACTGTACATGGATACATGTATGCAATATCCATCAGACCCCTCATTTACTGTACATGGATACATGCATGCAATATCCATCAGACCCCTCATTCACTGTACATGGATACATGCATGCAATATCCATCAGACCCCTCATTCACTGTACATGGATACATGTATGCAATATCCATTAGACCCCTCATTTACTGTACATGGATACATGCATGCAATATCCATCAGACCCCTCATTCACTGTACATGGATACATGCATGCAATATCCATCAGACCCCTCATTCACTGTACATGGATACATGTATGCAATATCCATCAGACCCCTCATTCACTGTACATGGATACATGTATGCAATATCCATCAGACCCCTCATTTACTGTACATGGATACATGCATGCAATATCCATCAGACCCCTCATTCACTGTACATGGATACATGCATGCAATATCCATCAGACCCCTCATTTACTGTACATGGATACATGCATGCAATATCCATCAGACCCCTCATTCACTGTACATGGATACATGGATGCAATATCCCTCAGACCCCTCATTCACTGTACATGGATACATGCATGCAATATCCATCAGACCCCTCATTCACTGTACATGGATACATGCATGCAATATCCATCAGACCCCTCATTCACTGTACATGGATACATGCATGCAATATCCATCAGACCCCTCATTCACTGTTCATGGATACATGCATGCAATATCCATCAGACCCCTCATTCACTGTACATGGATACATGCATGCAATATCCATCAGACCCCTCATTCACTGTACATGGATACATGCATGCAATAATGCAATATCCATCAGACCCCTCATTCACTGTACGTGGATACATGTATGCAATATCCATCAGACCCCTCATTCACTGTACATGGATACATGTATGCAATATCCATCAGACCCCTCATACACTGTACATGGATACATGTATGCAATATCCATCAGACCCCTCATTCACAGTACATGGATACATGTATGCAATATCCATCAGACCCCTCATTCACTGTACATGGATACTTGCATGCAATATCCCTCAGACCCCTCATTCACTGTACATGGATACATGTATGCAATATCCATCAGACCCCTCATTCACTGTACATGGATACATGTATGCAATATCCATCAGACCCCTCATTCACTGTACATGGATACATGTATGCAATATCCATTAGACCCCTCATTCACTGTACATGGATACATGCATTCAATATCCATCAGACCCCTCATTCACTGTACATGGATACATGTATGCAATATCCATCAGACCCCTCATACACTGTACATGGATACATGCATGCAATATCCATCAGACCCCTCATTCACTGTACATGGATACATGTATGCAATATCCATCAGACCCCTCATTCACTGTACATGGATACATGCATGCAATATCCATCAGATCCCTCATTCACTGTACATGGATACATGTATGCAATATCCATCAGACCCCTCATACACTGTACATGGATACATGTATGCAATATCCATCAGACCCCTCCCTTTCACTGTACATGGATACATGTATGCAATATCCATCAGACCCCTCATTCACTGTACATGGATACATGCATGCAATATCCATCAGACCCCTCATTCACTCTACATGGATACATGCATGCAATATCCATCAGACCCCTCATTCACTCTACATGGATACATGCATGCAATATCCATCAGACCCCTCATTCACTGTACATGGATACATGCATGCAATATCCATCAGACTCCACATTCACTGTACATGGATACATGTATGCAATATCCATCAGACCCCTCATACACTGTACATGGATACATGTATGCAATATCCATCAGACCCCTCATACACTGTACATGGATACATGTATGCAATATCCCTCAGACCCCTCATTCACTGTACATGGATACATGCATGCAATATCCATCAGACCCCTCATTCACTGTACATGGATACATGTATGCAATATCCATCAGACCCCTCATTCACTGTACATGGATACATGCATGCAATATCCATCAGACCCCTCATTGACTGTACATGGATACATGCATGCAATATCCCTCAGACCCCTCATTCATTGTGCATGGATGCATGTATGCAATATCCATCAGACCTCTCATTCACTGTACATGGATACATGTATGCATTATCCATCAGACCTCTCATTCACTGTACATGGATACATGTATGCATTATCCATCAGACCTCTCATTCACTGTACATGGATACATGTATGCAATATCCATCAGACCCCTCATTCACTGTACATGGATACATGCATGCAATATCCTTCAGACCCCTCATTCACTCTACATGGATACATGCATGCAATATCCCTCAGACCCCTCATTCACTGTATATGGATACATGCATGCAATATCCCTCAGACCCCTCATTCACTGTACATGGATACATGTATGCAATATCCATCAGACCCCTCATACACTGTACATGGATACATGTATGCAATATCCCTCAGACCCCTCATTCACTGTACATGGATACATGCATGCAATATCCATCAGACCCCTCATTCACTGTACATGGATACATGTATGCAATATCCATCAGACCCCTCATTCACTGTACATGGATACATGCATGCAATATCCATCAGACCCCTCATTGACTGTACATGGATACATGCATGCAATATCCCTCAGACCCCTCATTCACTGTGCATGGATGCATGTATGCAATATCCATCAGACCTCTCATTCACTGTACATGGATACATGTATGCATTATCCATCAGACCTCTCATTCACTGTACATGGATACATGTATGCATTATCCATCAGACCTCTCATTCACTGTACATGGATACATGTATGCAATATCCATCAGACCCCTCATACACTGTACATGGATACATGTATGCAATATCCATCAGACCCCTCATTCACTGTACATGGATACATGCATGCAATATCCATCAGACCCCTCATTCACTGTACATGGATACATGCATGCAATACCCATCAGACCCATCATTCACTGTACATGGATACATGCATGCAATATCCATCAGACCCCTCATTCACTGTACATGGATACATGCATGCAATATCCATCAGACCCCTCATTCACTGTACATGGATACATGCATGCAATATCTATCAGACCCCTCCCTTTCACTGTACATGGATACATGCATGCAATATCCATCAGACCCCTCATTGACTGTACATGGATACATGCATGCAATATCCCTCAGACCCCTCATTCATTGTGCATGGATGCATGTATGCAATATCCATCAGACCTCTCATTCACTGTACATGGATACATGTATGCATTATCCATCAGACCTCTCATTCACTGTACATGGATACATGTATGCATTATCCATCAGACCTCTCATTCACTGTACATGGATACATGTATGCAATATCCATCAGACCCCTCATTCACTGTACATGGATACATGCATGCAATATCCTTCAGACCCCTCATTCACTCTACATGGATACATGCATGCAATATCCCTCAGACCCCTCATTCACTGTATATGGATACATGCATGCAATATCCCTCAGACCCCTCATTCACTGTACATGGATACATGTATGCAATATCCATCAGACCCCTCATACACTGTACATGGATACATGTATGCAATATCCCTCAGACCCCTCATTCACTGTACATGGATACATGCATGCAATATCCATCAGACCCCTCATTCACTGTACATGGATACATGTATGCAATATCCATCAGACCCCTCATTCACTGTGCATGGATACATGCATGCAATATCCATCAGACCCCTCATTGACTGTACATGGATACATGCATGCAATATCCCTCAGACCCCTCATTCACTGTGCATGGATGCATGTATGCAATATCCATCAGACCTCTCATTCACTGTACATGGATACATGTATGCATTATCCATCAGACCTCTCATTCACTGTACATGGATACATGTATGCATTATCCATCAGACCTCTCATTCACTGTACATGGATACATGTATGCAATATCCATCAGACCCCTCATACACTGTACATGGATACATGTATGCAATATCCATCAGACCCCTCATTCACTGTACATGGATACATGCATGCAATATCCATCAGACCCCTCATTCACTGTACATGGATACATGCATGCAATATCCATCAGACCCCTCATTCACTGTACATGGATACATGCATGCAATATCCACCAGACCCCTCATTCACTGTACATGGATACATGCATGCAATATCCATCAGACCCCTCATTCACTGTACATGGATACATGCATGCAATATCCCTCAGACCCCTCATTCACTGTACATGGATACATGCATGCAATATCCCTCAGACCCCTCATTCAGTGTACATGGATACATGCATGCAATATCCATCAGACCCCTCATTCACTGTACATGGATACATGTATGCAATATCCATCAGACCCCTCATTCACTGTACATGGATACATGCATGCAATATCCATCAGACCCCTCATTGACTGTACATGGATACATGCATGCAATATCCCTCAGACCCCTCATTCACTGTGCATGGATGCATGCATGCAATATCCATCAGACCTCTCATTCACTGTACATGGATACATGTATGCATTATCCATCAGACCTCTCATTCACTGTACATGGATACATGTATGCATTATCCATCAGACCTCTCATTCACTGTACATGGATACATGTATGCAATATCCATCAGACCCCTCATACACTGTACATGGATACATGTATGCAATATCCATCAGACCCCTCATTCACTGTACATGGATACATGCATGCAATATCCATCAGACCCCTCATTCACTGTACATGGATACATGCATGCAATATCCATCAGACCCCTCATTCACTGTACATGGATACATGCATGCAATATCCACCAGACCCCTCATTCACTGTACATGGATACATGCATGCAATATCCATCAGACCCCTCATTCACTGTACATGGATACATGTATGCAATATCCCTCAGACCCCTCATTCACTGTACATGGATACATGTATGCAATATCCATCAGACCCCTCATTCACTGTACATGGATACATGTATGCAATATCCATCAGACCCCTCATTCACTGCACATGGATACATGTATGCAATATCCCTCAGACCCCTCATTCACTGTACATGGATACATGCATGCAATATCCCTCAGACCCCTCATTCACTGTACATGGATACATGTATGCAATATCTATCAGACCCCTCATTTACTGTACATGGATACATGCATGCAATATCCCTCAGACCCCTCATTCACTGTACATGGATACATGTATGCAATATCCATCAGACCCCTCATTCACTGTACATGGATACATGTATGCAATATCCATCAGACCCCTCATTCACTGCACATGGATACATGTATGCAATATCCCTCAGACCCCTCATTCACTGTACATGGATACATGCATGCAATATCCCTCAGACCCCTCATTCACTGTACATGGATACATGTATGCAATATCCATCAGACCCCTCATTCACAGTACATGGATACATGTATGCAATATCCATCAGACCCCTCATTTACTGTACATGGATACATGCATGCAATATCCATCAGACCGCTCATTCACTGTACATGGATACATGTATGCAATATCCATCAGACCCCTCATTCACTTCAATTGTGTATCTTATTCCTGCCTCAGGTGCCTTGAGGGTTCCAAGCTCCTTTCAGGTGACTGAGCCCTGGGTTTCTGTGAAATCACCTCTCCAACTATCTGCCTTCCTTCACTGACCATCTAACACATAAAAGTACTCCTAACGTGGCTGTTAGGCTGAAGCCCTCTTATGTTATTTGTTTTCTGTTCCAAGTAGAGTGTAACAAAGGTATTCGTTGTATTGTAATCACTTAGATGCCCAACGATGAAAGCTGGACTTTGTAAATAATAAATCAAATGAAGCGCCCAGGGCAGCGGCCTCTCAAGCCATGGGGCATGGGTACAGAAGGCGGCCAGTTGCCACTTACAGAACCACTGTGTAAGGTCCACTGGAGTGTTCAGCGGTCTGTGAGGCCGTGGGGGTGGGTACTGACGACAGTCAGAGGTCTGTGGGGCTGTTAGTGAGAAGGCACAGAGGGCAGCCAGAGGACACACCCAGAGCCACTATCTATGGTCTACTGGAGTGTTCAGCAGTCCGTGGGGCTGTGGGGGGTGGGCATAGTGTGTGGGACATTACACGGCTGGTTCTGCCGCCACAGGACAAAGGATCCACCCTGCACCAGAGTGCGATGCGGGATGTACAAAAGGTTGAAATGTGCAAACTTTTTGTTCATTAACTTATCAATATATGAAAATGTATTTCTATCGCACAAAACAGCTGCAGCAAAAGAGAGCATCTTGGCGCTAGGCAGAGAATGAATAATGACAAGGAAAACACAGTCAACCCTTCTAGCTATCTACATTCCATTGAAAGGCAGGTTTTGAGGTTATCCTTGAAGACTGGCTCTATTTCAAGACAGCGAGGCTGGCCCCGCAAAGAGTTTTATAGCCTAGCTGCCTGGAAAGAGAAAGAACTACCCCATATCCACTCCTGAGTATTGTAGGAATATTAAGTACTATTCTTAGAATATTAATGCACTCTTTGTACCGTCGGATTGGTTGTCCCAAATACAGGACATTTGCATAATCCAGCCTAGAAGTTGCTAGGGAATGTACAATACATTTCTGTGTTTCAACTGGAAGAAATTGTAGAATCTTTCTTAAGACCTTTAATGAGGGAAAGCCAACTGCAACAGCAGCTTGCACCTGTGGTTGGAAGAATAGTTCTGCTTCTAGCTTAACCCCCAGATTTCTGGCTACTGAGGTTAGCATCAGGGCAACCATCAACACTACAGGCCAGATTCTTTGAATATTCAGAGGGGATACGTTTAAAAATATTAAATATCCGATTTGCCTGAATTTTACTGAAGGCAACTACTTTGCATCAATCCTGCAACTGCCGACAGACATCCCTGAAAACTTTCAGTAGTAGCTCCATCTAGTTGTTGAAGTGCCAGCATCAGCTGGGTGTCATCTGCATAAGATATTATATTGAAACCCTGGCAGCACAACTGCACTCAAGGGTGCCATATATATATTATACAGTATAGGGCTGAGCGCTGACCCTAAGGGTGGGTGTAGTTGACGGAGTACCATTAAACAGAATTCTGCAGAATTGATCAAGAACTCAGTGAAAATCCACTATTCAACTCCATTCCGTCTCACGACGATAAATAACACAGAATCCTCACATGCCCGTGGTTAAATAACAAGTAACTCTGTTATTACATGCTAAAATGCATATAATCAGCTCACACTCAAGGAGCAGCCTCTCCCGGCTCAGCTGAGAGCTAATACTATAATACTCACTAAACTCTAGAATCTTGTCCCATAATGCTTTGCTGGGCCTTTGGTTGGCACTGTATTTTTCCCCATAACTGTGCTTGGGGGATGGAGGATGGGACCACCACTGAATCCTTCAGCATGATGTACTCTTTGTGTTCAAGGCATCTGCTTGGTCCTCCCCCTAGGTGACGGGGGACCCCAAAATCATCACTTCTTTCATTGCCTGATGTTTTTCAAAGTTCACTTTTGTGAATTTGTTCTATGCTTTTTTTTCAGCATGTAAAGGTAAAGTTGATTTACCAAAGGGATGTGGGTACAGTAGGTAACTCCATTATGTAGCGGAGTGTGAATTCTTGCATGAACTTTGTGTTTTCAATGAAATACGTCGGAACCAAATCTCTGGTAGCTGAGTGTAGTTCATTGCCCAGGGTTAGCTGACACCTGTGGAACAGCACATCCTATATCTCTGAAACGCGACTAAAAGGTGGTAAATACACTGCTTGTTTTCTGTTTGACAGCAAAGAACTAATCCTTTGTAATGGGGTTTCTGAAATACCTTTAAACAAAAGAGAGGGGTCCTACTCTGCCAAAGGGACTGGACACCAAATAGACACAATGTCTAAAAATATTTATCCCTTTGGGAAACAATGATAGCACACCAGATCTTCAATATTCACTCAGACATCAAGAGCCTCTCACACTGGCCAATCAATCAAATATGTCAAAGTTTAGTTATTAATTCTTCACAATGAATTTCATAATTAATGTGCACTTTGTTTTTAATTAGAACAAAAACCTTATTAGTAGTTTGAGTTATTACATATGTACTTTGAATGTATTGGACTGATATTGTTTTTATATGTTAGAGTGGATTGCTCTATTTAAAAAAAAAAAAAAAATAGAACAACTAGAGAGGGAGGGACACTCTCAGTCCCCCGGGTAATTATGTCAAACAACAAAGGAGTGTCGTCAGAAGAGAATATAGTTAAGCACAGTTTTTTTAGAAGAGTGGAATCAACCTAAAAGTTCACAATGGAGGTCATTTAGGGATTTTTCTAGAAGCCCTCACTCACCACCCTGGGTGGTGACATGCTTCACCATCGGGCCCACCTGGAGAAGCCGAATGCTTCCCTGGTGTGCTACAACGCCAGGTTACTGCGGAGCTGGTTTTTCGTGACAATTGTGTGAAAAAATAAGTGGATTAAAAAATGCCAAAAAGCTGTACCTAACAAAAACTTTATTCTGTGGTCAGCCAGGCATTGGTTAAAATATATGTGTCGGGAAACTTTCCAACTAATGTGTTGGGTATTTCCACTTAGAGTGGGGTCGACATGTTTCTGCCCATTTATGTGTAGATTTTACAGAGCTCTCATCAGGACCATGTAGCAGTGTACCTCGGTGGTGTAGGCACGCTAAGGCCCACCCTTACCAGAGGACGTGAATTTAAAATTCTGTGTAAAATGGGTGCAAAAAGAACAAACCAGAATAAGTGGGTGTTCCTTCAGAATTTGAGGAACCTGTGGTTTGTTATTTAAAAGATCCACACCTCATGAGTCTCGGGAGGGGGGTGGTGGCGACAATGGCACACCGTCCGCAACGCCAAACACCCACTCGGCACATAGCGACTCCCTCTACCGGACCCCGTGCTCTCTTTTATCCATTGTCTAATTGTTTTGTGATGAATTTGTGAAGAATTAATAGATAAACATTGACACATTTGATTGATTGGCCAGTGTGAGAGGCTCCTGATGTTTGAGTGAATAGTAAAGATCTGGTGTGCTATCATTGCTTCCCAAAAGGATCAATATTTTTAGACATTGTTTCTGAAATACATGTATTCTCCGCTCTCTAAAGCAAAATGTCATGAGACACTGTATCGAAAGCTGCCGATAAATCAAGGAGAATGACCACTGATTCTTTTGCACTATCGACGTTATTTTTAATACACTCTGTAGCCCCCCCAGTGCTGTTTCGGTGCTGAAGCCTGAAAGCCAGACTGAGGATGTTATTTGGGTGGGCAGTAAACTAGTGCACCTGATATATAATCATTGTCAGTGATCTGCATTGGGAGGACCAGTCCTTCAGTAAGTTTCACGCCTTCTACAGAGCATTGCATCTCTGAATTATGAATTATGGCAATCCCCCCATGCCATATTCCCTTCCAGATGTAGAATAGTGCAATGCCTCAGCAATGGCCAAGCTCTTATTAAGCCAGGTTGCTGTAAGAAATACTATGTCCCAGATGTTGTACTTTAAGAGGTTCGATATTTCCCACTTATGTTTTGGTAATGATATTACATTTAATTAATATGCATTTACCTTACTTCCTACTCTCTGTTTATCGTGATCACCTACTAACCTTACTGCCACTTTTGAATCAAGTTCGTTGATTAAAGCTGCGCCATGTAAACCGCTTTCCACCACCCTTTCTGTAATTAAATATTTTAATTGGCGCGCTATTTAGTGCCACTTGCCGAATTTAGAGCCATTAGTTCATCCTTACTATACCTCAGTCTAGACTCATCCTCTCAATCAATAAATCAATGAATGAAACAATCAATCAATCAACCGATCAGACATGACCGAGAGGGTATACTGATGCTGAGGTTCTTGCTGCAGGGGCTCAGGCAAAAAAGTAGGTCTTGAGTCCTTTCCTGAATTCAGGCATCGAGGGTGAGGTGTGTTGGTGAAGAGGGGGTCGTTCCAGACCCTTGCCGCGAGGTAGGAGAATGAACGACCCCCATTGTGGCTCTAACGTATGCGAGGTATGTGTGCGAGGTGAAGAGAGACAGAGTGTAGGTGTCTAGAGGGTTGGTGGAAGTTCAGGTGGTGGTTGATGCGTGCTGGTCCTTGATTGTGCAGAGCTCGGTATGTGTGGATCAGTATCTTGAAGTCACTTCTCTTCTGAATGGGGGGCCAGTGGAGATTCCTGAGATGGGGGTGATGTGGGTTCACTTGTTGAGTTCAAGGAGGAGTCTGGCAACAGAATTCTGTATGGTCTGTAGTCTTTGCAGGAGGTGCAAGGTGATTCGTTCGTAGAGTGTGTTTCTGCCAGTTCAACCAGCTGGTGACAAGGGCTTTGGTGATGGTTCCTCTGGTGTTGACCGGGAGACATTTGAAGATCTTGCTGAGCATGTGAAGATTGAGAAAGAAGGCAGAGGAGACTGAGTTGATCTGGTTTTTCATAGTGAACTTGCTGTCCAGGATGATGCAGAGGTTGCACGCATGGTCTGTTGACGTGGGTGAGGGTCCTAGTTCAGAAGGCCACCAGGAGTCGTTCCATGGGGAGGTGTTGTTCCTGAACATCAGCACTTCTATTTTTTTCTGTGTTGAGTTTCAGGCTTTTCTTTTTTATCCAATTGGTGATGCTCGTCATACACCTGTGGAAGTTGACTCTCATGGAGGCAGGTTCTTCAGAAAGCGAGAGGATGAGCCGGATGTTGTTGGTGTTGGAAATCATTTTTAGTCCATGTGTTCTGGCGATGTCGTCCAGGGTGGTTATGTAGATGTTGAACTGGGTGGGGCTGAGGGGTAATCCTTGAGGGACACCACAGATGATGCTCTTGTGTTTGGAGGTTTAGGAAGGTAGGTGGATTCTCTGGGTTCTTCCGGTGATGAAGGAGTCAATCCATCTAAGAGTGTGTTCTTGAATTCTAATGTGTTGGAGTTTCTTGATAAGGGTATTGTGTGGTATGGTTTTGAATGCTGCTGAGAGGTGGATAAGGATTAGGACCACAAGGGGAGCTCTGATGTAATCAGTGATAGAGATGAAGGCAGTTTTAGTGCTGTGGTTGGTAGGAATCCAGAGTGGGAGATGTCCAGAAGGGTGTTGTTCTCCAGGTGTTCTATGAGGTGATGGCTTTTTGAGGACCTTGGCGGGCAAGAGGAGCAGAGAGATGGGGCAGAAGTTGTTGAGTTTGCTGAAGTTGGAAGATGGTTTCTTGAGAAGAGGTTTGACTTCAGCGTCTGTCCATTCATCAGGGAAGGTGGCTGTAGTAAGTTCTTTCAAATGAACAGATGCCCAAGAATGGATGGAAGTGCTGAGAATGAAGGTGAGCTTGTTGCTTATAGACTTGCTCCCAAGGCTGAAGATGTCATGGTAGTGTTTTGAGTGGTGTGCCGGTGCCATGTGGTTAGCAGGTGGTCGGGGTTAGCACCAGCCGGTGCAGTGAGGCTGAGGAGGTTGGTGGTGGTGGGTTGGGGCTCAAAGTTTTTATAGATGTCGGAGATCTTGTTGTGGAAGAAGTTTCCCAGGGTGTCGCAGAGTTCCTGGCAGTGAGTGGTGATGTTTTCGGATGCTGAAGGGTTGGAGTGCTTCCTGATGATGTTGAATAGTTCTATATTGTGGTTGGCACTGCCCTCAATGCTGTTGGCAAGGGAGCTCCTTTTTGTTATTTTTAGTGGTTGGTGGTATTGGTTGAGCGATGTTTTGTAGAATGTTTGGTCTGTAGTGTCCTTACTGATACACCACCTTCTTTCAAGTTTCTTGCAGTTTTGTTTTGCAGTTCTTAGGTTTGAGGTGTACCAGAAGGCTTATTTGGAGGGTATCTTAGGTTTTGTGGGCTTGATATGGGTGACTCTGTCTGCACAATCGGTAATCCAGGTGGAGAAGTTCTTGACAGCCTGTTCTAGGTTAATTGAGGTCTCCAGGCGGGAGGAGTTGAGGGCGTTGGTCGATTGGTTCTTTGATACTTTGATCCAGCTGCATTGAGAAGTACCGGGCAGTTTGGTGGAGGTGACTTGGTGATGGTGCAGTGAACAATGGCATGGTCTGTCCAAGGGAGTTTGGTGATGTGGCTGTACTTGACTCTGTCACTGGTCTTGTGTAAATGGGGTTGAGTGTGTGTCCTGCGATGTACATGGGATTGGTGACATGAGTGAGGTCAAGGTTGTTCATGCTTTCAATGAGGTTGGCGGCGTTGGTGTTGTCTGGGTATTCGAAGTCGAAATTGACGTCTCCGAGGAAGATGTAGTGTTTGGAGTCAATGGCGAGGAGGGCAATGAAAAATGGTATAGCGTCGCAGAAGCTGGGGTGAGTGTGCTCCTGATAGGGCTTTTGCTGTTGGTGTGGAGTTGGAAGTCAAGATCTGTGTCTGTTGTGCAGTGGATAGTTTCTTGTGGATGATGGCATTTCCACCTCTATGCTTGTTGATACTGTGATGTATTCCTATAGGTTCTGTATCGATCCCCCTATTCCTGACCCTATTCTGGTTAACAAGTTAACTAGCAGCCATCCCATGATGCAGAAAACCCCCATGATGCAGAAACCGTTATCTGATTAAGCCACACTACGGCACAGGAACGTGTTATCTGATTAGGTCATAACGCTTGCCATCTAATTAGACAAGCGATATTCCTCCAGCCCCTGATAAGGCATACGGAGTTCTCAAAACAAATCAAACCTATGACAACCTGGGAAAAACCCTGCGGCCATTGTTTTGATTTCATCGAGAACTTCAGCAAAAGAATGTGCTAACGACCAAGTCGTATGACATCCTTATTGACGTATCTATGTCCATCCTTACGTCAATCTCGGCACCTTAAAGGTATAAATATTACCGATATTGCCCTATGCAAACACACGCGGTGGTGACGAGATCGGAGCAGCCAGACTTGCCGAAGCCCAGAGCAGAGTAGACCCCGCTGGCGCAGCCCCGCCTTCCTGACGCGCTGAGAACGAGACGCTGCTTTCTCCTGCCGAGAAATCCAGCTCCGGCGCTTCCGGGTAGCCCTCGCAGGCAGCCTGGAATATCGAGACCAGAGACGAGAGATACCATCCCCCATTCATCCTAAATTCCAGGTACAGAACTGAATAACCTCTCGCAGAGAATTCTTTAGTCAGTCACTTGGCAAAAACAAACTTAACTTAAACTGCTACTTTCTATCCCCGCCCACGTATTAGGCTTAGGTCAGGTACACTGGGGTAGGCGTAGTTAGAAACACCAGTTGAGTATGTTTAGTCAAATGTATATGTGTATGTATCTATTTTATTCATTTTAAACCTTCATATGGCTTAGAAACCATATCAATGTTTTTACAGTATTATTATATACTTCTGCTTTTAATGTATGCACTTTACTTAACCATAAGTATTGCAATAATATCGATCCATTTCTCTTGTATGAGAAAAGAGACTGATCAATAAATACCATCTTTTATTGAACACGCCCGTCTCTTCCTTTTCTCTACAATCTGGTGAGACTAAGAATGCACGTACTGACTGAGTAAAATAAGTCGTCTTTTGTTTTCACACGACTCTAGAGATACACTCTTGATTAGGGGAGAGAAAAGTTGTCATGTTCTATGGTTGTCAGAAACTAAATCCCTTCTTGTCTATCCAGGGAGGTTCAACTCCTCCTTGCCTATTCGAGAAAGTTTCTAGTGAACTCTGAGCTAGCTGGCAAACCCAAAACTTTAAGTCTAATATCGACAGTAGAAGACCTAGTTAACGTCTGGTCAAGGCCTATACTATTGAAGGTATTATTCCAATGCGCAGAGCCTATTGGGATAATAGGAACTACACTACATGGCGCCCAACGCGTTTGGATAGGCGATAAAACTAACGCAAGACATTTAGAGTAACTCAGTCGTGCTTTTTCACTCAGACCCCTTTTTCCCATAATACTCCAAAGACGTCTGGAGTGGGTGAAAGGTCATATCCGCCAGACCTCGCAGGAGGAAACTCCTATGTATGGTTCTTGGTTTAGTCAACGTTGAAGGATACACTGTTCCAAAATATTGTGCATCTAATCTTTGTTTCCATAAGAAACCTGATCTGCAAACAAAAGAAATAACCTTCCTGTCGGTAAAATGGTAGACAGTGATGAAGAAAGAGAGACAGCTAGAATAACAGCTGAACTCGCAGCAGCTGATACTGCTATGCAAGACGCAGACCCGGGTATAATAATCATCCCGGTCAACACAAGAAAATCTATAACTTTAAAACTTATAGAAAATGGACTGACACCTAGAGGTGGCACAGTCATATTCGTAATTGAGGCACACGAATATCGGCAGACAGAGGTATTCTACACATGGATAAACTTTCCAGCAGCAAATGCTGTAACAAAGTACTTCCACTATTACAAAACAGAGGAACCTCCTGATGCGTACACTCCTTTCGAGGAGGTGGAAGTACCACTTAAATTTCAAGAGCACCTGCTCTTATTTAATGGCGCCCTAAAACATAATAATCACATCACCAGGCTCGGTCCTTTAGGTAGACCAGGAGCAACGTGGCCGGTCCTAGCCGGATACACACCACATCCAGACATTGAAAGAATGCCTGCACCAGAGCTTTTAACACAGCTAAAACAATTAATAAAATTACATAGACAATTAGTCCAATATGTGATGCGGACTTCAACAATCCAACCAGCAATTAAAATTCCACAGCTGACCCCTCACCAGGGGAACACAAATACAATTACACCACAGAACATACAGTCCTGCCTAGGTAAAGTACCGGCTAAACGGGAACAAATACCATTCTGGCTAGCACAGAAAATCACCCAAATAGAGGCGGTGTTTCCAGACACCACCCCGTTAGAAAAACACAGGATTCTGACTATCTGTCTTCCAATGGGAATCGCACCACACGTGGAGGACTGTGACACTTGGGGTACAGTCTTTGCTTCCATTTACACAAAAACGCATGGCGTTCCATCCATCTCGGTAATACCAGATGTGCTAAAACAAATTCAAGACGAATATGGTCCAGAACCCGCTTTAACTCTTGGTATGAAATTACTAAAAGACTTCAAGCAGGTCTCGGCTATATTATTAGCCAACATAAAGGGAGAAGCAGCAAACGTGGCGATCCGCCAGAGGTTAAAAGAGACAGATATAGCAGACAAACCAGCTGAAATTGCCAGAATCATAGAAAAATCCTATGAGGAACTAGGTAGAGATAGTTTAGGTGGAATACCAGTAAAACCACAACTGATTGAAAGTCCTGAAAAAATATTTTTTAATAATAATTCAACATCACAAAAAAAGAGCTGGGATGGAAACAAACAATCCAATCCTAAAGAAAAGAAATTCCAGTCCAGAGGAAGGTCACCTCGGCGGAGAGAAAAATCTCCGAATCAAAGACACAGGTCACCCCAAAGTGACCCCTCTGGGAAAAGATATAACCTTAGAAATAGGGATAATATAAAGAAGCCTGATAGATATCAAGACATTGATACACGTCCCTCTCAATCTTTTCAGACTTCCTTGCAGAAATCGGAAAGAAGAGGACGATCAGAACAAAGAGAAGAGCACGCCAAGTCCAAAGACAAGGAACCTGCTCATCTAAAAAAGAAATTACAATTTCCAAAAAAGAAGGTAGCCAGTATTAAAATAGTTAACAATGCCGAGAATACTGAGGACACAACTGAAAAACGGAGAATGGGCTCAGACAATGCTAGACAGCGCAGCAGAAGTGAGCATAGCTCGCAAAGTCCTTATGAATCATCTGGAGACAGTGGACACGAATGAATATCTTCAAGTGGAAACTGCAGACACCAGAGTTAGCAAACCTCACAAAATATATGAAATAACTTTACGTATAGAAGGGGATAAGACTAGAAAAATAAGGGGACTATTTTGGGATAATCTCTCCAAGGGCTATGACATCCTTCTAGCTGAAAAAGACTGGCCACCAGAGTTTGTCAGGGATTGCCCTCATGGCGAAGAAATAATTATGCCTGCCTTCTCAAATCATATCCCAATTCATAAAAAATACACACTTGCTAGAAAGTGGGCAGTAGCTCACAAAATATATGAAATAACTTTACGTATTGAAGGGGATAAGACTAGAAAAATAAGGGGACTATTTTGGGATAATCTCTCCAAGGGCTATGACATCCTTCTAGCTGAAAAAGACTGGCCACCAGAGTTTGTCAGGGATTGCCCTCATGGCGAAGAAATAATTATGCCTGCCTTCTCAAATCATATCCCAATTCATAAAAAATACACACTTGCTAGAAAGTGGGCAGCAGCTCAAGCTCCTGCTTTATATAAAAATCATGGAGGATGGGATGAGGACTCTCCTCCTCACAAAATCCAGTTAAAATCACAACCTACTGCACAAAGGCAGTACCCAATTAAGCAAGAAGCTAAAAAAACAGGTAAAAGAAATCCTAGATCAATTAGAATACCAGGGGGTGATTGAAACTTGCACCTCACAAATGAACAACCCTTTGTTTCCGGTCTCCAAACCAGACAATTCATATCGTCTAGTTTTGGATTACCGACACCTTAACTCATGTTGCAAAACTTTTGCAGTGCAAAACTCGCATAGTGCTGCACTAATGAATAACATAGTGCGCAAAAAATACAAAACAACATTAGACATCTCTAATGGATTCTTTTGTCAAAACATAGCACCAGAGAGCAGATATTTGTCTGCGTTCTCAATAAATGGCACTCAAAAACAATTCTGTCGGTTAGCCCAGGGGTACAAGAACAGTCCAGGGGTATTCTCAGCAAGAGTAACAGAATTACTACAAACATATGATGACGAAGCATTATCTTATGTCGACGACATATACCTAACAGATGATGACTTGGATACTCACTTGAAGAGAGTGAATACCATAATACTTGGGTTCGCAGCAGAGGGTTACAAATTCAACTTTAAAAAATCCAGAATTGCCCATCTGACAGTCCTGTTCTTAGGATATGAATTATCAAGTGAAGGCAAAAGCCTGGCTGACAATTTCCTAGAGAAGTGTGCCGTACTCCAAGCACCTAGAACACTAAAAAACCTACAGTCAATTCTAGGCTTCCTAAATGTCGGAAGAACATACATTGCAAATTACGCAGAAAGGGTCAAACCCCTTTATGATCTAATAAAACCAGATTTTAAAAGAACCAATTGGACTCAAATACACACAGAAATTCTGAGATCCTTACAAACAGACATGTTAATTAAAACAAAATTAGAAACAAGTGATAACACACGCAATCTTGTGATTCAAGTCATCCCCGGAAGATGCGGATTCACATACCTGACCTCTAATGAGGGAGAAAAGGTACCAATTGCATTCAAATCACACTTATACAAAGAAGCTGAAAAGAAGTTCAGTATTAAAGAAAACATTGTTCATGCAGTTCAAACCGCAATAGCTAGAGAAAAAGATAAAGCTGACGGTAGACATATCACGGTCAGAACAGCAGAACCAGCCTTTGAGGCATTAATTTATTTATTTACGTAATTTTTATAGCGCAACAAATACCCGGAGGTGTCTCGGCGCTGTGGAGCAACTAGAGTCAGCCATCCTCTCACTGGTTAAACAGCCATGTTTTCAAGAGCCTGCGAAAACTCATCAGGTTCGGGGCGGCTTTAATGGCAAGTGGCAGGAGATTCCAAAGTTTTGGGGTGGCCACAAGAAAGCGCCTGTCTCCCCAAGTGACCTTTCTTGTACGTGGCACAGGGAGGAGACTGGTATTGGCCGATCGTAATTGCCTTCTGGGGGTATACAGCTGAAAGGCTTCAGTCAGGAACCTGGGTCCTATGCCATGTACAGCCTTATATGCAATACAGAGGGCCTTGAATTTAACACGGCTCTCAACTCTCAGCCAGTGGAGCTGACAAATGCCAAGAGTGGTGGATTTGCGGCGAGGGATGTTAAGAAGAATCCTGGCAGCCGCATTCTGAATGGATTGCAGCTTCGTTATGACACGCTTCTGGGTATGAAGAAAGAGAGCGTTCCCATAATCTATTTTAGAGAAGACTAAGGTGGAAACCAGAGTCTTCCCAGCTGAAGAAGGGAGATAAGGTAGCAGCTTCTTGATTTTTTTCAGGATAAAAAATGACGACGACACGACCTTGTTAGTGTGGAGGTCAAACGCCAACTTGCTGTCAAAAATCACTCCCAAATTTCTGGCTTTTTCCACTGGGACAGGTGGATGGCCAAGCTTTTCCGGCCACCAACCAGGGGACCATTCAGGGGAGAGTCTTCCGAAGGTCATAACCTCGGTCTTGTCCGAGTTGAGCCTAAGACAGTTCGAGGCCATCCAGGTACTGACCTCAAGCATGGCTTTCTGGAAGTTGGCCGCTACAGTAAGGCCGTCCTTGTGGATACCCAGAACTAGCTGGGTATCATCTGCATACGATGTAAGCTGTACCCCATAGGCCTTTATTACCCTTGCTAAGTCCGCTACATAGATATTGAAAAGCATAGGACTTAGCGAGGAGCCTTGTGGGACTCCACAAGGGAGTGCAGAGATAGGAGAATAGAAATCTCCCAGCCTTACTGTCTGGGTACGGTTTGCCAGGAAAGATGAAATAAGATCCTTGGCCAGACCGTTTATCCACAGAGCTGTGACACGGTCGACTAGAGTGACATTAACAACACCATGTAATTTACCAACAACAACATTGAATCCGGAATGGATACAATGGGTGAATTCAATTACAACGGACAAAGTATACTACTATTTTGATCCAGAATTAAAAGAATTAAAAAATCTAGAATATGAAAGAACATTCCCTCTGCCAATCGACATTCTGCCCTTACGACAGTACGCCTGTGTAATCTATACTGACGGACATGCTCAACCCTCCGTTTGGGGAGAACAAGCATACAACCCCACATGTGAGATTACAAAAGAAGTGTGGAGCGGAGGTAAACTAAGACCTCTATTAACAAAAACACACTCAGTAGAAACTAATTCAGAACAACAGACTGAAATATTAGCATTGAAAATGGTGCTAGATAATGCGGATCGCGAATTCCCGACACTTATAGTGTCCGATTCATATTACTGCGTCAAATCATATAACAACGATTTGCAGACATGGATTCAAAACAGGTGCAACAATAAAGCAAAAAATGCTTTGGGAACAAATAGTTCTGCTACAAAAAGAACCACCAAAGACTCACGTGACACACTCACTGAGTCATCAGCGTGATGGCGTTCACGTTGCAGGGAATTCATTGGCTGAGACAGCCATAGCGGTAGCAACTAAATCGGCTTCCGTAGCTAGAAAAAAGCGTACAGTAAAATACATTGACGGTGAAACAGTGCTGGCGGTGAAAACGTCATCAAAAGGCTACTGCTCAGCGCTACCGATCAACTATCCACTCAATTATACATACATAATCGATGCAAACTCCGTCCCTTTTGCTCGAATCCCTGGAGTGGGGGATAGAGTAATTCCAAACATGGAGAGGAGAACTTTGTTAATTGCAGACGCACATATGGGCGAGGGTCTCAGACACCTCAAACTAAAAGATTCTCTGGAAGAACTACAATCAGTGTACTGGTGGCCAGGCATGAGCCTGCATCATCACATTTTTGTAAAAAAAATGCCCGGACTGCAACAGAGATCGCAGTGGCGGGAGAAACGGTATACTACCGTGGCGTTTCACTCCAGAAAAAATCAACAGTAAAAAGCAAAGCGTCCGATTAACATATACAGGCTAGTTTCCACTTATAATGTAGATCCTCAGCACTCGGCTGATGTCTGGACTGTTATACAAAGATTAGCGAGTCTAAATGGCATATACGCTAGGAACATGCTACGTTTGACCAATGTTTTCACATTAGCCCACAAGCCTGTGGGGAAACATGGCCAAATGAGCATAGCACAGCGGGATTCTTCTCACTTCCTTCCTGAGGGATACGGGATGGTGTAAAGAAAAAACCAAGGCAGAAAGCAATCTATAACGGAAAGGGTACTAGGTTCGGGAGCTGGGTGGGTCAAACATCTAATAAGTGTCCAACGTAGTCTAAATAACCTGCCAAGAAATTCTCTGAAGGGATTCAGTCCGTACGAATTATTATTTGGAACTAGGATGTTAGTCTTAGATCTCGACAGTCAGACTTCAGTGGTGAAGGAAAAAAGCTTTGATATCAAAGACCGTTTGGCTATTTTACAGGACTTAAACGAAACAAGAAAAGACCTGAGCAACATAAAGTTGAAACAACAGCCAACAACCACTGAAGAACCACCACCTGTCCCAGCAAGACCTGTCTGGATTCCAAAAGTCGGGGATCTAGTCAGAGAAAAGATCGCGGTAAAGAAGGAATTTGGGCCTTCTTACAGAAAAGCAGTTCCTGTCTTGTCTATCAACGGGACAAGATCAGTTGTACTACCGCCGCTTGCTGGTAAAAAGGAGAACCGAGTTGTATCCATCGACCTGGTAAAACCACAATCATGTGGCCGATAACAAATAGTAGGCCAAGTGGACTCCCAATAAGTAGCAGAACACCAAGGTTTGCTACCAATACAGAGGTCCTAACTAAGAGGCTAATCACATTCGAAATGCCTACAGAAGAACAACAAGGACTATGCAACAATGCAATGGAACTTAAACCTCTGAAAACCCAAATAAAAACATTTAGCAGAGACACACCAATCTACAATGAAGTAACAAACGAATATGCAAAAATCAGTAATCCTGAAGCAATTGGAACAATTGACAGAACTGCATCCGGCTACTTCATAAACTTCGATGATTCCTCTGAAGGCTTCAGTGAATCAAAAACACAGCCATCAACAAAAACCTTTAAAGATAAAGCTAAAGAACTTTTTAAACAACTGAAAGAAACATATCTGATTTCTCCATGGATCGAATTTTGGGTGGGTTTTGGTGCATTTATCCTCATACTTTGGCTCATCATGGTACTAACTTTGGGACGCTTCATTGAGGGAAAATATGCTAAAATGGACACAGCAAGTCAGAAAATCAACTTGATCCTCAAACCACACACATCTTCACACGTCGAGAAAAGAGAACTTTCTTCAGTCAACTTCACAGCCAATCATATACCGGGTGGGGTAGCATGGGACAACACTGACTACGAAATCTATGGTCCGGTTGAAATCCTGAAATATCCACACCAAATCAAGATCTCATTGAGTGACTTTGTAAAACCAAGCTCATTTGCTGATGATTGGGACTTTGAAAGTATAAATAATATGATGTCTGACCTAGTGATGTCTGCTAAATTTACCAAACATGATTATTTGCAGGGTTCAACTAATTATGATAGTATGTACTGTTATAACCACTATGGTAACCATTTTTTACATAGATCTGCACAACCTAGAAATGTTTTAAATTATAATCAATGGGAACATTGTGCAACCCCTCCAAAAGGAAGCTCAAGAACCTTTTATGACAAATATTCATACTTTTCAGGTTTTAACACAAGTAATGCTGAAACATTTTATTTCAAATTGTCAAATAAGACAGGGACAAAGACCATGATAACAAACACGAAATTGATATATTCAGACTCATTTTTTGAACAAATGAATACTTTTGGTTTTGATTATTGGGACAAAAATGTTGAAGTAAAAAGTGTTTGGGGTACAAAAGAATGGCAAGTACAAGGTATAGAATCTTTGTTTAGAGCCTGCATGATCCCAGAACAAATTATATTTTTAAATGACACTGTTCAACAAACTACCTGTCTTGGCCTAGCCAAAATCAAAGACTTAAATAAACCGTCTATTCCAAAGCCAACAATGAACAGCAATAGCTCTACAGATGAAGAGATAGACGTAAACTATGTATTAAACCAAAACAGAACACATCCTGATTGGAAACAGTGGTTGATCTGGCCCACAGATACTAATAACTGTCAAGACAGATTCCTGAACAAAACACAGGGGTTCAAATTGACCAGGCCAGACCCTAGATATTCCCAAAGACAACACCCAGGGATAATAACCACCTACAGTGTGGGCAAATTATGCCTTCAATGGCTACAAACTTCCACACTGGCAGAAATTAAGCAACACCTAACTTTACTTACTGATGGTGCTGACTTGCGTGATTTCATTATGGGACCGCGCAAACAGCGTCAAAAACGTTTCATAGCAGCCTCTGTATATGCAGCATACAACGAGGCCTGGAAGGTGACTCAAATTGAAACAGCAGAAAGTATACGGGAAATTGACCGTATTAATTTGGAAAAATCACTTTCTGTAGTGGACAATGGGTTAATGACTCTGTCCTCCAGAATTTTTTCTCTGGACAGCATTGTGTCTTCAGCAATCGACATAATATCGCAAGACTTACTGTTGTTACAACACGGTCAGTCTCAATTGCGTTCTATTGTACAACTTGGCTGGACGTTACAAAATATGCGTTCAGGCTATGTGCCTTGGCGTTTAATCAACACAACGTCACTATTCAATATCTTTAACCTTACTGATAAACAAATCAGTATGGCACAGAAGGGTGCTGATTATACAATCCTGAGCATTGAGAAACTCGAAAGATTACCAGTGACAATGTCAGAACGACCTGTCAGTGAATGGATAATACATGGCATCATTAATATTCCAATATCAACCTTCAGGTTTCAATACTGCCAAAAATATATACAGGCTGGCATATACGGAAAATTGGGAAAAGGGTACATTAAGACAACATGGAACTTGCCCTATTCACATGCATGTGTCATTAATAAAGGACAGAAAGTGTTTCTTAGTGACAATAATTGTGCAATGTCACTGAGCGGTACACTTCTGTGTAATGGAATTAGTTTGCATGGAGCCTGTGAAGGGAACTCAAATAACCTTTCATGTCACCAGCTAGGCGCACCTGCAACAGAGATAGAACCATTCTTTCAAAGACTCTATAATGGGAGTTACATTCTAATTGTAGATCGCAGATGTTGTAGTCTTATGCCCGGGACTCCTTATCTCGTAACTACGACTGCGAAGGTCAAGTGCTGTGGACACTCATTGTTCCCCAGCTCCTTTCCAGACAGGGAGGCAAGGGCATGGCCCAACTTGAAAATTACTTCTATTCGAATAGATACTTTAAGCAGAATGAAAACAGTGCTTCTTCAGACGCCGACCAGGCTCACGTCATCAAAAGAAACGTATGATCTCCAAGTCGCAAGGACGACTGCAGAGATTCACTCATTGTTATCAACTAATTCCCCCATACATTTCGCAGAAATCCTGAATGAAATCTTAAATATTTCTGATACCAGTGGAGTCTCAAAGGTATTTAAGACAGTATTTTCGATGGCATTAACACCATTCAAAGCCATACTGGGTATTTTTCCAGATTTAGTCCATTCGATTTTTGGCGGACTTCCCCTCATTTTGGGACTAATTGCAGGAATCCTATTCTTGGTCCTAATATTTCGTTATGGCAAACCGTGTCACAGACAAAACACCTGCGACAAGGGAAGAAACAATCCGAGCCATTGGATACCGGGACCGGATATCAAAAATCCTGGGACTATCCCGGCTTAGAGACCTGAACATGACTTGGTTTCTATCATTTCGACCAATGTGGCATCGATGTGTTTTACCTGTATTAAGGTGCTTGCAATGCGGAGAAGAATGCGTGTTAGACACCTGTCTGACGCTACAATCGGATGCGCCAATGGATGCAGAAACATTGTTGAGTTCAATAAAGGCTCATGCTTTGTGCTGCCCTCAAAGGCTACCAATCCTTATGACGGCATTCGTGGAAGCTTCACCACTACGATTAAGGGGTAGTGAAGTTCAAGATGAAAGCAGCATCGAACAGGTACGACTTTCTGTCAGCAATACTAATCAAAACGTCAATGGAGACAATCATGCGCACGAATGCATGGTTACACCTTTTTCCGAGTTAGTGGAACTCTCCCAGGAAGCTGTTGACAGCTTTTTTGACAGTCTAAATGATATGATGTTCTCACCAGAGCAGAAATAGAGACTTTTGAGCAAGCTAGCACACGGCGTTCCCTGAATTTGGCCTTCAACTAGAATAGCAAAATACCATGAACAATTTTCCCTCCAGTTCACGGACAGCGATTTTTTCAGCAGCCCCAAAATATTTTTAAAATTTTTCGGGACACTTATCTTCTGCTTAAAGTAAGAACTATTCTTAGAGAACTAAAATTTCTAATTTTAGATACTTTATAGACATTAGCTGCCCGCTGGTATGTTCATAATTATTCTTATTCTGTGATGAAATGGTCTCGAACCTTTTTCTGTATTAAGAGCCATTTCATGTGTAAATTCTCATATACAAATTAGTGATAATGTATAGATATGAGTGATTACTTTAGCATTATTCTACAGCTTGAGTGCATATAATACATGTGACTGCCTTTTTCCGTATATTAGATAATTTCAAAATGCATTTATGTATTTTGGGGTGGTAAGGTATACACGATACTCTACAGTATGTTTTACTATGCCTAGATTCGTAAATATGTCCATAGTTAGCGTGGAGTGGGTGTGATGTATTCCTATAGGTTCTGTATCGATCCCCCTATTCCTGACCCTATTCTGGTTAACAAGTTAACTAGCAGCCATCCCATGATGCAGAAAACCCCCATGATGCAGAAACCGTTATCTGATTAAGCCACACTACGGCACAGGAACGTGTTATCTGATTAGGTCATAACGCTTGCCATCTAATTAGACAAGCGATATTCCTCCAGCCCCTGATAAGGCATACGGAGTTCTCAAAACAAATCAAACCTATGACAACCTGGGAAAAACCCTGCGGCCATTGTTTTGATTTCATCGAGAACTTCAGCAAAAGAATGTGCTAACGACCAAGTCGTATGACATCCTTATTGACGTATCTATGTCCATCCTTACGTCAATCTCGGCACCTTAAAGGTATAAATATTACCGATATTGCCCTATGCAAACACACGCGGTGGTGACGAGATCGGAGCAGCCAGACTTGCCGAAGCCCAGAGCAGAGCAGACCCCGCTGGCGCAGCCCCGCCTTCCTGACGCGCTGAGAACGAGACGCTGCTTTCTCCTGCCGAGAAATCCAGCTCCGGCGCTTCCGGGTAGCCCTCGCAGGCAGCCTGGAATATCGAGACCAGAGACGAGAGATACCATCCCCCATTCATCCTAAATTCCAGGTACAGAACTGAATAACCCCTCGCAGAGAATTCTTTAGTCAGTCACTTGGCAAAAACAAACTTAACTTAAACTGCTACTTTCTATCCCCGCCCACGTATTAGGCTTAGGTCAGGTACACTGGGGTAGGCGTAGTTAGAAACACCAGTTGAGTACGTTTAGTCAAATGTATATGTGTATGTATCTATTTTATTCATTTTAAACCTTCATATGGCTTAGAAACCATATCAATGTTTTTACAGTATTATTTTATACTTCTGCTTTTAATGTATGCACTTTACTTAACCATAAGTATTGCAATAATATCGATCCATTTCTCTTGTATGAGAAAAGAGACTGATCAATAAATACCATCTTTTATTGAACACGCCCGTCTCTTCCTTTTCTCTACAATCTGGTGAGACTAAGAATGCACGTACTGACTGAGTAAAATAAGTCGTCTTTTGTTTTCACACGACTCTAGAGATACACTCTTGGTTAGGGGAGAGAAAAGTTGTCATGTTCTATGGTTGTCAGAAACTAAATCCCTTCTTGTCTATCCAGGGAGGTTCAGCTCCTCCTTGCCTATTCGAGAAAGTTTCTAGTGAACTCTGAGCTAGCTGGCAAACCCAAAACTTTAAGTCTAATATCGACAGTAGAAGACCTAGTTAACGTCTGGTCTAGGCCTATACTATTGAAGGTATTATTCCAATGCGCAGAGCCTATTGGGATAATAGGAGCTACACTACAATACTGTCTCAGTGTGTTATCTTGTAGACATCGGGCACCGATGCGTGGTTGAGCCATGTCTCAGTGAGGAAGATGACATCCAGGGTAAGGGAGAATATGATGTCCCAGATCTCAGTGGCATGTTTGCAGAGAGATCTTCTATTGAGCAGGAGGCAGTGGAGATGATCTGGGGTGGTGGTGGTCAGTGGGGTAGTAGTTGCTGTATGAGCGGGTGCTCCGGTGTTGCACATGAAGGAGCAATGTCAGCAGGCGGAAGGTTCTACCGTAGATTGAAAGGAGTTGAGGCACCTGTTGTTGTTACTGGCTGCACGTAGGCTGCATGGCCATACTGTAATTTCCATCAAGTAAGTCCTGGGAGGAAAGAGGGGTGCCTGGAGGTAAGGAAAGGAGGGAAAGGAGTGGTGAAGTGTTGAAAACTGAGTGGCAGTGGGGGGAGCGGGGAAAGAGTATCAGAAACAACAGAAAAGACAGGAGAAACATCATAGGGGGTCCAGGGACATATTAAGGATTTTGGGGGCCCTGGGCAAATGTATTTTGGGGGCCCCGGGTCAAATCCGCTCTTTCATTCCCTTTTTGGTCAAGTGACTGATAGTTCACAGGTCTAAATTCTAAATATGTTTACATCTAATATTCAGGGATTGTGACATGTGTTTTCAATATTGTAATACAGCAGCAAATAATCTGTGTGGGACTTTCCCATTTCTAATAAGTGGTTTGACCTAAAAGAAACTTTTTTATGGATGCTGCATGAAACATAAACACGCCATCTCTCTTCAAAATGTGTATAATAGACACACATCAGCCACGCTAAAAATATATTGAAGGAAAACAGTGTTTCTGTTTCAGAATTATTCAAGGTCAACTAAGCAAGACGCTTCAGAACAGAGCCAGCTCTATCAGGGGGCCCCCTGACAGGCAGGGGCCCTGGCCCGGAGCCTACTTTGCCAATGCCTTTAAACATCTCTGAGGGGATCTGACAAGTAAAAAATTAAGACGTTTAACAAAGAGTACTGTAGGGAAATAAATGGAATATAAAGCTTACTGGCTACATCAATGGAATTAGAACATTGGAATGTTGGGAGCTCCACTGATACCAATGGAGTGCTCCGGGCTTATAATGGCTGGTATAAGCCCAAAGCTGCAACATTCCAATGTTTCTTAGTTCACGGCTCTGGCTGTGAACAAAGGCTTCAGGGAGCCTGAGGGGATTCCAATCCCCTCACGCTCCCATAAGGCTTTGTTCTTTTTTGTTAGAACATTCTGCCCTCTAGTGGCAGAATGTTCTAATAGTCTTATAGCCCTTCAAAGCTGGGCTATACCTGCTTGTTAAATGGGCCTTTAACGCTTGAGAGGGCCTTTAATATAGCCTTATAGCCCGCCGTAGAGGCATTGGAATGTTGGTGCTCCAGGCTTACACCAGCCATTATAAGCCCGGAGCACTCCATTGTTTTCAATGGAGCTACCAACATTCCAATGTTCTAATAGCCGGTATAGCCCTCTACGGCGGGCTATAAGGCTATATTATAGAGTGCAGGCTGGATAAAATGTTAATGGCTACTAGGATACAACATAACAGCTAAAGGCTATGCAGGCAGTTTAATAGTAGTTGTGGTGACACAGAGAAAATGCAAAGAAAACAGGCAGCTGGAGGCAAAGCAACACACAGCAGAGGGGGAGCTAACACGAGGACCTGCTCAATGGGGTCACGCTGAGGACTCCATTAAGTATGTTCTAAGAGGAGGGAGGACCGCTCAGAGGTGGGAAGCAGGAGGCAAAGAAGCAGCAAAAAACAGAGGAAATCGAGCAGCGGTGGGTGGCGTGGCGGAAGAGTATCAAAAGTAGCAGAAATAACAAAATACAAAACAAACAGGAGCAACGGCAAAGAGGGGCTGATCATACAAAAAATAACAAGTTTAACAAAGATTAATGAAATTATAGAGTGCAGGCTGGATGCAATGTTAATGGCTACTAGTATACAACATAACAGCTAAAGGCAATGCAAGCAATCGATTCAGGGTAGGGTATCGCAGTGAAAATGCAAACAAAACTGGCCGCTGGAGGCGAAGCGACATACAGCAGAGGGGGAGCTGGTACGAGGACCCAAATGGGAGGGGTAGCTGGCTCTAGTCATGTTCTGGTTGCAGACGGTTGCAGACGGGTGCAGACGGGCTTGCTATTAGTGCGCCAGCACGTCCGTGCCAAGGAGTTCCTTTTATGGTTGAAGAAGTTCCACTAACCGCACCCCAACAACTAGAGCATGTACTGCTGTAGTTGACTGCCATGTACTGATACAGTTAATGCAGGTGCATTAACCTCTTTAGCTGAAAATGGCGGCCCTGCAAACAACCTTTTAAGGTTTTTATTTTTCTTCCGTATTCGATTTTGTTTTCTGGCAGTGGGTACATATTTTTACTTATTTACTTAGAAGTATTTAATAACCTATATATTTTATAATTAAATAACAAATATGTATTATTCTATATATTTATATAATAGTTTCTTTCAAAGGGTGATGCAATACCAGTGGTTGGGCATCAGTAGTGCTGGACATGCTACAAAAGTGTAAGTTACAACAAACGTGTTCGTTATTACAAAATTGCAGTTTGTGAATATCACAAAGTAGGTAACCTGCTCAAAGTTGTAAACTTACTCAAAAGTATAAGTTAACTTTGCAAATCAGGCCTGCATTGTAAGAGGGACTCTCTGCCCAGGTGAAGAGAGGTGTTGTAGCCGAAGAAGTGGTTTATGGCAAAGATGCACGGCAACAAGACATCTTTACTCTCAATATATTTATAGGGCTAATGTCACCAGAATAGCAACTTATACATATGCAAATACTGGCCGATTAAAGTTTTCTAGAATTGTAGCCACTTTGCTGGCCTAGAATGATGTCACAGTCTCTTTCACTCTTCCTGTTTATTTCTGTCTCTCATTCTGCCACTGGTTCTTTTTGCAGTTTCTTCTTCTCTCTTCTTTATTTGTTTCTCTTGTTAACCTTTTTTCTATTCTTTCCCTCCCACCTTCTACCTATGGACAATACAGCCAGGATTAGGGCTGATCTACAAAAGTATTTATGAATAATGGAATGTATAATGGAATAATACTAAAGAAGTAATATTTCACATACTTTATTTTTCCGTCACTTTTTTCACTCTTGCTCTCACTCCCTTCCACTTCCCCCTCTATCTTTCCATATCTTGATCTACCTGTATCCCTCTTTCTCTTGCTTCCTCTATTTCACCCCTTTCTTTCTCTCTATCTGCATTTCATTCTCCCTTCTCCCTCCCTGTCTGCCCTTTCTCTGGCTCTGTGTCATTCATGCTCGGCTAGTCTTTCTCTCAGCTCTTTGTCTCCTTCTCTGTCTCTCTCTCTCTGTCTCTCTCTCTCTATTCAGCTTCCCCCTCTGGCTTTCTTGCTTTCACTTTTCATTGACTGTCTTACCTTTTCTTTGTATCTCTCTCTGCCTGTAGCCCTCTTTCTTCTGAGTCCTCTTATTTCACCTTCTCTTTCTTTGTCTTACCTTCTCTCTCTCTCTCTCTCTTTCTTCTGAGTTGCCTATTTCATCTCTCTTTCTCCCACCTTCTCTCTCTCTCTGTCTCTCCCTCTTATAATCAGTTTTTTCCTTTTTGCCCCCCTACAGCAGTGACCCAGTGTGACCAACATAACAAACAAGGAGGACCCGGTGGACAGGACCACACCTGTGTTAGACACAAGTCTGGAACTGAAGATTCCTCTTCCTCGATGGGTAGGATGCTCTACCTGAGAAAGACACTATGCCTCCGCGCAGGTAAGTGGACTTTATTTTAAAGTTTAAAGCTTGTTTGTTGATTTATAAAATATAGTACCAGATATTAAACTTTAAGCACCTTCACGGGAGTGTTGTTAGTTGTTAAATATATTTTTTCTTGCAAGGTCTCCTGCCATTTATATATAAAAATATCCATTGAAATGAGAGGAATGTCAAGAACAAAGGGGCATATTACCAACAACTAGCGATAATTTTTGTCTCTAACTTGTTTAGAGACAAAAATTATCGCCGCACATCGGCGATTTTTATCGCAGATAAACCTTGCTATTAGCAAGGTTTATCGCAAATGCGATAAAAACGGCCGCAATGCATGAATATCGCTGAAAAGTCAGCGATATTCATGCATTATCGAGCAAATGCTCTTAGCCATGTTATCCACCTCCCATTGGATAACATGGTGAAGAACTGCTCAGGTGTTAGCTTTTGGAGATATTCGCGCTTAGCGCGAATATCTCCAAAAGTTGGTAATAGGAGATAGCGATGTTAGCGACTGTTTCCAGTCGCTAACATCTTGGCACGCCCACTTTGCATGTCATTAGTGATAAATATCACTGACATGCAAAGCGGGGTCCAAGATGGTCGCTATCTCCTATTAGCTGTCGCTAACTGGTGTTAGCGACAGCTAGGTAATAGGGAGATAATTTTATCTCCGCTTTCTTGGCTTTTAAAGCCAAAAAAGCGGAGATAAACCCCCTTGATAATATGCCCCAAAGATCTTTGAGAAATGTGAGCTAGATGGCAAAGAAAAAATGTAATAAAGAAATGAAAATATTCCAACTGATTGGAAAACAAATAACATGACATAACAGAAACCACGAATATCTAATGGTGGAAAACTGTTAACCCCTGACTCAGAGATGTCCAATGTAGGTCCAAGAGAGTTGGATTCATACCTTAGGATAACTACTTGAGATACATTTACATACACTCAAACCCTTATACCATAGGATAACTACATGAGATACCTTTACTTGCACTCAAACCCTTATACCATAGGATAACTACTTGAGATACATTTACATACACTCAAACCCTTATACCATAGGATAACTACTTGAGATACATTTACATACACTCAAACCATTATACCATAGGATAACTACATGAGATACCTTTAAATACACTCAAACCCTTATACCATAGGATAACTACTTGAGATACATTTACATACACTCACACCATTATACCATAGGATAACTACTTGAGATACATTTACATACACTCAAACCCTTATACCTTAGGATAACTACTTGAGATACCTTTACTTGCACTCAAACCCTTATACCATAGGATAACTACTTGAGATACATTTACATACACTCAAACCCTTATACCTTAGGATAACTACTTGAGATACATTTACATACACTCAAACCATTATACCATAGGATAACTACATGAGATACCTTTAAATACACTCAAACCCTTATACCATAGGATAACTACTTGAGATACATTTACATACACTCACACCATTATACCATAGGATAACTACATGAGATACCTTTACATACACTCAAACCCTTATACCTTAGGATAACTACTTGAGATACATTTACATACACTCAAACCATTATACCATAGGATAACTACATGAGATACCTTTAAATACACTCAAACCCTTATACCATAGGATAACTACTTGAGATACATTTACATACACTCACACCATTATACCATAGGATAACTACTTGAGATACATTTACATACACTCAAACCCTTATACCTTAGGATAACTACTTGAGATACCTTTACTTGCACTCAAACCCTTATACCATAGGATAACTACTTGAGATACATTTACATACACTCAAACCTTTATACCTTAGGATAACTACTTGAGATACATTTACATACACTCAAACCATTATACCATAGGATAACTACATGAGATACCTTTAAATACACTCAAACCCTTATACCATAGGATAACTACTTGAGATACATTTACATACACTCACACCATTATACCATAGGATAACTACTTGAGATACATTTACATACACTCAAACCCTTATACCTTAGGATAACTACTTGAGATACATTTACATACACTCAAACCATTATACCATAGGATAACTACATGAGATACCTTTAAATACACTCAAACCCTTATACCATAGGATAACTACTTGAGATACATTTACATACACTCAAACCCTTATACCATAGGATAACTACTTGAGAGACATTTACATACACTCAAACCCTTATACCATAGGATAACTACTTGAGATACATTTACATACACTCACACCATTATACCATAGGATAACTACTTGAGATACATTTACATACACTCAAACCATTATACCTTAGGATAACTACATGAGAGACATTTACATACACTCAAACCATTATACCATAGGATAACTACTTGAGAGACATTTACATACACTCAAACCATTATACCATAGGATAACTACTTGAGATACATTTACATACACTCAAACCATTATACCATAGGATAACTACTTGAGATACATTTACATACACTCACACCATTATACCATAGGATAACTACTTGAGATACATTTACATACACTCACACCATTATACCATAGGATAACTACTTGAGATACATTTACATACACTCACACCATTATACCATAGGATAACTACTTGAGATACATTTACATACACTCAAACCATTATACCTTAGGATAACTACATGAGATACCTTTAAATACACTCAAACCATTATACCATAGGATAACTACTTGAGATACATTTACATACACTCACACCATTATACCATAGGATAACTACTTGAGAGACATTTACATACACTCAAACCCTTATACCATAGGATAACTACTTGAGATACATGTACATACACTCACACCATTATACCATAGGATAACTACTTGAGATACATTTACATACACTCACACCATTATACCATAGGATAACTACTTGAGATACATTTACATACACTCACACCATTATACCATAGGATAACTACTTGAGAGACATTTACATACACTCAAACCCTTATACCATAGGATAACTACTTGAGATACATTTACATACACTCACACCATTATACCATAGGATAACTACTTGAGAGACATTTACATACACTCAAACCCTTATACCATAGGATAACTACTTGAGATACATTTACATACACTCACACCATTATACCATAGGATAACTACTTGAGATACATTTACATACACTCAAACCATTATACCATAGGATAACTACTTGAGATACATTTACATACACTCACACCATTATACCATAGGATAACTACTTGAGATACATTTACATACACTCACACCATTATACCATAGGATAACTACTTGAGAGACATTTACATACACTCAAACCCTTATACCATAGGATAACTACTTGAGAGACATTTACATACACTCAAACCCTTATACCATAGGATAACAACTTGAGATACATTTACATACACTCAAACCATTATACCATAGGATAACTACTTGAGATACATTTACATACACTCACACCATTATACCATAGGATAACTACTTGAGATACATTTACATACACTCACACCATTATACCATAGGATAACTACTTGAGAGACATTTACATACACTCAAACCCTTATACCATAGGATAACTACTTGAGAGACATTTACATACACTCAAACCCTTATACCATAGGATAACTACTTGAGATACATTTACATACACTCAAACCATTATACCATAGGATAACTACTTGAGATACATTTACATACACTCACCCCATTATACCATAGGATAACTACTTGAGATACATTTACATACACTCACACCATTATACCATAGGATAACTACTTGAGAGACATTTACATACACTCAAACCATTATACCATAGGATAACTACTTGAGATACATTTACATACACTCACACCATTATACCATAGGATAACTACTTGAGATACATTTACATACACTCACACCATTATACCATAGGATAACTACTTGAGAGACATTTACATACACTCACACCATTATACCATAGGATAACTACTTGAGATACATTTACATACACTCACACCATTATACCATAGGATAACTACTTGAGAGACATTTACATACACTCAAACCATTATACCATAGGATAACTACTTGAGAGACATTTACATACACTCAAACCCTTATACCATAGGATAACTACTTGAGAGACATTTACATACACTCAAACCCTTATACCATAGGATAACTACTTGAGATACATTTACATACACTCAAACCATTATACCATAGGATAACTACTTGAGATACATTTACATACACTCACACCATTATACCATAGGATAACTACTTGAGATACATTTACATACACTCACACCATTATACCATAGGATAACTACTTGAGAGACATTTACATACACTCAAACCATTATACCATAGAATAACTACTTGAGAGACATTTACATACACTCAAACCCTTATACCATAGGATAACTACTTGAGATACATTTACATACACTCACACCATTATACCATAGGATAACTACTTGAGATACATTTACATACACTCAAACCATTATACCATAGGATAACTACTTGAGAGACATTTACATACACTCAAACCCTTATACCATAGGATAACTACTTGAGAGACATTTACATACACTCACACCATTATACCTTAGGATAACTACATGAGAGACATTTACATACACTCAAACCATTATACCATAGGATAACTACATGAGATACCTTTACATGCACTCAAACCCTTATACCTTAGGATAACTACATGAGATACCTTTAAATACACTCAAACCCTTATACCATAGCATAACTACATGAGATACCTTTAAATACACTCAAACCCTTATACCATAGCATAACTACATGAGATACCTTTAAATACACTCAAACCCTTATACCATAGGATAACTACATGAGATACCTTTAAATACACTCAAACCCTTATACCATAGCATAACTACATGAGATACCTTTACATGCACTCACACCATTATACCATAGCATAACTACATGAGATACCTTTAAATACACTCAAACCCTTATACCATAGCATAACTACATGAGATACCTTTACATGCACTCAAACCATTATACCTTAGGATAACTACCTAAGATAACTTTACATACACTCAACCCACTATACCATAGAATAACTACCTAAGGTAACTTTACATACACTCAAACCATTATACCATGCGACCTACATGAGAAACTTTTACATACACTCAAACCATTATACCATCGGATAACAATATGAGATACCTTAACATACCATCACACCATTATATCATAGAATAACTACTTGGGATACCTTTACATGCACTCTAACCATTATACCAAAGGATACCTACATGAGATACCTTTACACACAGTCACACCATTATATCATGGGATAACTACATGAAATGCATTTACATTAGGGGTGGGCAAATTATTCTGTTCTACCCGCGTCATTGTCAGAATTTTGGCCCGTCCAGGTTTGTCTTTAACGCAGAGTTCTGTCCAAATTCCGGCAATCGCCGCATGGCAGACCTTTCCTCCATCGAAGCTCCATAATATGAGAGCTGGCGAGAGTGAGTGAGATGTGTCATCCCCTAGTGCAATTTTCTAATGTGATTGATTGCTGGTGTTTGCGAGCCGTGGTAAATTATAGTGCGAGCTGCATATTTTCCACCAATTGGCAGAATTCTGCAGAATGTTGTGGAGTTTTCTGTAACTCTGTGAGTTCTGCCCACCCCTAATTTGCATACACCGAAACGAAGACCTAGTGGGGATGCAGCTGGGATTCAAGGTATTGGGTGTGGGAGTTTGTAGTGCCACATCGCAGGCTTATTTTCAAGCCTTCACTTTGTGTTTTTTGCTTCACTTTGGTTTCAGCATGATGTATTTGAGATTGCAGCTCCTTCTAGTGGCTTCTTCACTGTGCAGGTTTCTACTAATTTTCAACTGAAATATTAATTCCGCAGCTTAATAGCAATGTTTACAGGTGTCTAGAAATACTCCGCCGACTCACGGAAATCCATGGAATTTGGTGGAGTATTTCTACAACTCAACGTGAAGTGACACTCCGCTCACACTTACTCCACAACGATGTTCAGCAATAATATTAAAGTGCACCTTCCACTGGATTGTGTGGTGCTTTTTCATATGGGTCTTATAGCCTTGAGTACCACATTGTGTACCAGGCTTACCTCGACGAACACTTGTGCTGCAAATGCTGCATGCTGCAATGTTATCCCCCTCTTTGCTACCCATAAATAAGTCCCAAACTGGGGGCAGTACTTTTTTACCGGGCCAGTGTCAGAAGAAGAACTGGAGACAGGTGGGGATGACTTCAATTCCCTTTTTGTTTCATTTGAGGTAGGGGTAGGTGCATGTGCTACCTGTGCCATATCCCTCGGAGCAGGTTGAATAGCAATTTCAGACTCGTCTGTGCCACCTTCCACCATGACTACCCTGTCGTCATCATGCTCCTCATCATCGCCTTTCATAAGTCTAAGGGGCAGATTTATGTTGGGAATGCGCCACGTTTGCGTCATGCAACTGCGGCGTAAACGTGGCACATCCCTACGACCCATTTACAATGTGATGCATCTAGGCAGATGCATCACGTTGTAAAGCCCTGCGCCACTTGTGGGCATTCCGGCGCAGGGGGGGGCATTCCGGGGCAGGTGCGCATCGCAAAAGTGGCTGAGTGAACTCTATAAGATTTCACTCAGTCACTTTCAGGCCAATGCTGAGTCAAAACCCTGCGCCTGCTTGAAGCAGGCGTAGGTTTTGATGCAGCATTGTAAAGATGGGGCACCCCCGAGCCTTGCTGGAGCTGTGTCGCGCATGCGACGCAACTCCAGCAATGCGCCACCTTTACGGCACAGATGTGTCACGCATCTGTGCCGTTTTTGCCCCATGGTGCGCCGCATTGTAAATGCGGCGCACCATGGGTGGCGGAGCAGTGGCGCAAAATAACTGGCGCATCCCCAGGGTTGCGCCAGTTATCATAAATCTGCCCCTTAGTCTTTTGGGAGCTTTTCTTTTTCCTTACCTCGCCTGTTACCTCCTAGACTCTGCCAGGGTCAACTCCATGTCCCTATCTTCATCATCAGAAGTGTTGCTTGGAGATGGTGAAGTAGTACCCTTCCTTTTAATTGCTGGAGATCTGTGAGCCAATGATTCTAAAGGAGGAGGTTCAACTTCTTGCTGGAAAGGAAGCTCAACCTCCTGTTCTGCTCCAACATCAAGCAAATGTTTTATTGCTGGTTGTGGTTGTGGCTGCCGTCCCGTTTGCTGTGTCTCCTGAAACAATTGTGTACTCCTTTGTGAAAGTGACAAATCCAATTCAACGCCACTTCTCTTCGGCATCAACATGATTGAATTGGCAGCCTCACTGATAGACATGGTCCTCGGCTTAAGATGGGGAGGTGGTGCTGTTGATGCAGGAGTGCTGCTCTCAACTTGCTCGCCGGAGACCGGTGTGGTAGGAACAACTTTGCCAAAATAGGTTCTGGTTGGGACGCCAGTGGTGGAAGTCTGCCACTTTCTTAGCAGCACCTGTCTTTGGGGCCATCTTGAACCTGTCAGTTGGCAAAGGCACTTAGCTTCACAACAAGCTGAAGAGATGACCGTGTTGCATAGTCAGTCACGTGCCACGTCGTGCACGGGACTTCTGTCTGGCAGTACTGTAGGTGATGTCTCTTCTCTTGTGCACCTAGAAGCAAACAAGCAAAAAGAACATCAGTGAAACGTGGCATTATTGCAGTTCAAGTAGTAATACAAACAAACAATATAATTTAGTGTGGTTACTTAAGTTATTTTAAATATCTAACAAAACAGTCTATCTATCTGTTCATAAAACCAAACCAACATACACTTTCAAGGTGTACAGTACACTCAGGAAGGATCAGAAAGAGCGACAAAAACCACATACAGATGTAACTGTTTGCTTTATGTGCATCACGTTGGGATGTACACTCAGGGAGGTGCAGGTGACAATGGAATAATCTGTAGACACTGAATGCTGTTGTGCAGTGCACCTATAGCAGACATGGGGTTGATGCCAAATGTTAGAAAATCTAAATTTGAAAAACAATTAAATAAATAAACGTAATATTCTGTTTTAAAAATTAATTTTTTATAAATTACAGTTAAAAATGTAACATCATTTTTTGATTAAAGCAATAAAACTAAAAAAAGACAATTAGAAAACATATAATTAAAAAAATCTAAATAGAAAATTATAAATAAGTGCACCAATGAAGAGTACTAGGCCTGCTGGCTGGAAGGCCCATTGACAGACTAGGCCACATAGTGAATTAAATCAATATTGAATTTTTTTTTAAAACATGAAGAAAATGTAGTGAATTGTGCAACATTTTTCTTCAATAAAACAAGAAAAATGACTTGCAAAAAAATTACTAGGCCTCTACTGCAACTGCAGCCATCCACCACAATTAATTAAAAAAATCGATTAAAAGTACAAATACATTCAGGTGCATGCCCCTAGTCAAACAAACAGCACCCTTATACACCGGTTTTTCAACTTACTTGTGAAATTTCAAATACAAAGTCCTTAAATCCAATGGGACATATATGAAATAGACGAGGACACGGACGTGGCGAGTCGCAGCCATCCCTCGCTGCTTCATTCAGCGCCAGGTTCAAACGAGGCATGCCCTACTGAACCCTGTTGGAATTTACGCCGTCACAAAGTGGATACCCGCACCCAACACGCAGAATACCCATTGTAGCCCGGTTCGTACTTGATGCTATTTTGCTTTCCCAGGTCTTCTAGTGATTCGTGTCCTCTGAATCCTACCAGCACCGTTTACCAATCACAACCAGGTCCTGAAGATGATCCTAACCAATGAGGATCGAAACGTCGTTGACCGTTCAGCGCAATAGATGGCGCATCCCCCAATGTGGCTCATCTAAATTAATCCACCAAACCTGCTACAAACTTTTGCATTGTAATTCATTTGGAGCTACATTGTTTTCGTTATTCACTGTATATATTTAAGCACCTCTACACCATGCGCTGTACATGCTGATCACAAACGACACTTGAGTCGCCACTTCTTGTGTCACTTGCACACGCCGAGCACCAAGTCTAATTCGGGTTGTTTTGTTATTTATTTACGAACAGTGCTGCTACAACTGTATTTCTCCATTTTCTTTCAAATATGTGATGACATGAGCACTTTTAAAAAAATGTATTGAGTCTCCTTGTTTCTGTCCACGTACTGCTTTTTGCATACATGTTTAATCGCCTTCTTAGTATTTTATTTTATTTTTTCGATTTAATATAGCGCGTTATAACCCGGGGGTCTCTAAGCGCTTTGTCAGATACGCACAGCAGACATTCAACAGGGCCATCCGAAAGTTTACAGCCCCATCCAGGCTTGTTGGAAGAGCACAGTTTTTAATTTCTTCCGGAAGCACAGCAGATTAGTTTCCTTCCGTAATTCCACCGGTAGCTTGTTCCAGGCTGTTGGAAGGGTACTAGAGATAGCGCGGCCGCCAACAGTGGCCAGCCTAAAACGTGATTGGGTGAGGAGAGTAGCTTCCGACGATCTTAACCTCCTGCCCGGCCTGTAGGAAGTCAGGCGGGCCTTCAGATATCCTGGTGCCTTTCCGTATAGGGACTTGTGTGCAATACAGAGCCCTTTAAACAGAACCCTCTGCTTCACTGGCAGCCAGTGCAGCTCCCGCATAAGAGGAGATGCATGCGTGTTCCTCGGTTTCTTGAAAATGAGCCTTGCAGCGTCATTCATTACAACTTGTAACTTATCCAGAAGTTTTTGAGGCAGGCCAATATATAGCGAGTTGCCATAATCTAGCCTCGCTAAGATCATAGCTGAGACCGCGCGCTTCAAGGTTGAGAAGGACAATAGTGAGGAAATTTTTCTTAGCTGTCGGAGAAGGCCAACACAAGTTCCCACCACCACCGTAACTTGTCTCTGCATGGATAGCTTGCCGTCCACATGGGTGCCCAGGCTTTTTACTATCGCCGCTGGTTTTGGGGGAGTCCCTAATTCTCTTGGCCAGAAGCCATCATTCCAAGGGTTGCCAGCAATAGTGATTGGCAGCACCTCGGTCTTATCAGGGTTGATTTTTAGCGAATTCTTAGACATCCAATTAGCTGTGTGTCTAAGGATATTTTGTAATCTCGCAAACGCCTCTGGCTCGTCTTCCATTTGGATAAAAATTTGAGTGTCGTCAGCGTAGTTATAAACCTGGCAGTCCATCTGATTGAGCAGTGAAATCAGAGGCTGTAAATAAATGTTAAATAAAAGGGGTGAAAGGGCGGACCCCTGCGGCACTCCACAGGTAATCGGGGTTGTAGTGGAGACCAAGCCACCTAGCTGTACTCTCTGCGTCCTCCCTTGCAAAAAGGAAGCAAGCCAGGCATGCGCTGTGCCCTGTATGCCGAAATACCTCAACCGCGACAGAAGTTGCTTATGACAAACGGTATCAAATGCCGCGGAGAGGTCTAACAGCACCAGGGCACCTGGGATTTTTCTGTCTGCTCTGTTCCTCAGCTCATCCAAAATGGAGAGCATCACTAGCTCCGTGCTATGATTAGCACGAAACCCCGCCTGGTTCGGTTCCAACAAGGCATTCCTCTCCAGATGGTCCACAAGATCAGATAGTTCATGTTGCTCAGCTATTTTGGCCAGGAATGGTATTTGAGAAATTGGCCTAAAATTTTTCAGGCAATTCACATCGGCCCCCGTTTTTTTTAATAATGGAATCAACCGAGCTTCCTTAAAGGCCATCGGAACTTGCCCTAGTTGTAGCGATACGTTAAGGAGAGTCAAGACCTCTTCCTCTATACCCGGCATTGCCAGTTTGAACACTTCTGGTGGACATGGGTCAGCCTGGGAGCCCGACTTAACCCGCCCCATAAGCAATGTCAACCTGTCCTTCGTAATCAAGGGTAGGGTAGTGAGTGGAATATCCACTGGCTTCTTAGCTGGGGTAGGCTGTGGGGGGCAATCAACCGTGGGGGTGAGAGCGATTTCTGATATGAGGTCTGTGATCTTACTGGAAAAGAAATCTTGACATTTTTGACAGTCCGCTTGCGTGAACTCCGGACTCTGCTCCTTAGTTTTCCTGAGTTCCGTTATGACTCTAAAGATTTCTTTTTGAGGATCCTTAGCTGTAGCAATCCTCTCCTCAAAAAATTCAGCCTTCCTAGCTGTAATCGCCTTTTTATAGCTCGCTAGTTCCTGTATATAAGAACTCCGGGCATTTAGGTCGTAGGTTTTGCGCCAAGCTCTCTCTACTTTACGTAAGGCCCTCTTCTTCTCCCTAAGAGATTCATTATACCAGGGGGCCCCGGATCCTCTATCCACTAGATTCATCCTTCGAGCTGGCGCCACATGGTCGGTGGCCTTTCTAAGTCTATCGGTAAATGCCTCAAGAATGGCATCCGGATTATCTTCCGGAAAATTATAAGGCGGATTGGCTAAGAGATGAGCTACCATTTTGCTTCCATCGATATTTTTCCACTTTCTTACCTCCCTCCATCCTTTTGCGGGCTTCACTTTCTGTATGTCCAACAAGATGTCACCTCTCACTAAATGATGGTCCGACCATGCGCATGGCGGACCAACTGTATGTCCCTGCACCGGAATTGAGGTCCAAACCAGGTCAAGAGTATGACCTAGTAACACCAGTTGGGATACTGTTTGTTTATTCTGATTACCAACCCTAATCCCAACGTGGTTGATGGGTCATACTCCTGTAGTATTTTACAGGAGAGGGACAAAGCACTGAAAAGACTCTCGGGCACTTCCTTCCTGTTTGAACAAAAAGTTGTGAAAAGTTAAGAAAAGGGTTCTTGCACAAAAAAACAACTCCAAATGCCAGTTGAAAAAGAAAATCCACTCCAAAAGCCTCTCAGGTGCATCTCCAGTAGAAAAGCTGCTCAACTGCTCCATTTGCAATCGTGATTGGCACGAGATTGGCATCGTTGCAGCCAGAAGCCCTGCTAGTGGGCGAGGAATCTTGGGGAAGCTCGCTAGTGGTGGAAGAAGTCTTGTGCTCACTTGCCCAGGCAGCCGAATACTTTTACTCTTGGCACATGCGGTGGAGTGGCAAAACAAATGTCAAGGGCTCGAACGGAGCGTGGAGTGCCCGAATTCTGCCAACTCTGTGAGCGGAGTGAAGTTTACTGACCAGGCCTACTTAATACTCCTCCTACTAGGTGACCTGTAGCCGATAGACCTCTTCCCAGGCTCTGAGGGTAATGTGGTAATCCTCTTTCTTGGTTTGTCTGCTCAGCTTCAGCCCTCAGTGTTTACATGTGCTTCTCAGCTCTGCCATGCTAACACTCTGCACATTATCCAAGTCCATATCCATGTTTCACAAGACTCAAGGTGAAAACATTGAGTACAAGAATGAATTTAGAAAAAATAAAAAATGACGTAATAAAAAACAAAAACCAATCTTTGCTGTCAATTTAGAAAGCATTTTTAATTTCAACATAAATCACCGTGTGCTACTGCAAAACACAAGTCCAGGATCCCACCGCTAAATCTCAATGTAAGAAAGTGGATTATAATTTAGATTGGACAGTATTTCACCTTCAGGAATAATAACACTAACCTGGCTGAGTGAACCTTAAATTCACTAAATTAATCTGTGCTCAACCCCCTGGTAGCTACTGAACAGCACAGACAGACTTAACTTAGGGAATGTCTGAATTATTTAAGCAGAACCAAAATAGTAATAAAGGCAAAACACTAATTAATTGAAATCCCAAACTAAATCAGAATAATGGGATCATTTTATGATCAAAATGACAAAAATCCAATAAGAGGACCTGCACCTATGAACATTTCAAATTGTAAGTAAAAATAGCACCAAAAAGCACAAAGGTTCAATGATAGTCTATGGAAGCGGTAGACCGAGACCTAGGCATGATTTCAGGCTGACAGCAATGGAGCGTGTGTCAAATACACTGTGTAAGTTCATCCCGGTCAAAGATTTTAACCTCAGACATATTCATTTTTAGGGATCTCAAAATACTGCAACGGAGTAAGCCTGAAGCTGTATCTAATGAAGGTGCATCAAAATTTGGACCCCTGTGAAACCTGGCATCTTGCAGTGTGGTTTTTTGCTGGCTTTAGGACTTTGTGCACTTTTTTTTACTGCCGACCAGTGATAAATTGCATGTGCTCTGTGTCTAAAATAAAATGGGATTTGTTTTCTCCATGCTTGATATATTTGATTTCCTGATAAGTCCTTAGTACAGAGTACTTCATGGGTCCAGGACCTGTAAATCAAATGCTACTAATTGGCCTGCAGCACTGATAGTGCCACCCACATGAGTAGCCCTTCAACTATGTCTCAGGCTTGCCACTGCCTGTCTGTGCAGTTTTAAACTGCCATTTCGACCTGACACGATAACCTACTTGCCAGGCTTAAACCCTCCTTTTTATTACACATAGGTCACCCCTAGAGTAGGCCCTGGACAGCCCAGGTATAGTGTACTTAAAAGGTAGGACATACACTTTTTAAGTTTAACATGTTCTTCTAGTGAAATACTCCTAAATGTGTTTGTTCACTACTGCAAGGGCTCTCTTTCCTGTAGCTTAACACGGGGGCTGCCCTGTAACATTTTAAAAGTGCAACTTTCGGTTGGGAAAAGATAGGAAAAGTAAGTTTAGTATCTCAGAATTCACAATCTAAAAACACATCTTTTAGTGAAGTTGGTTTTTAAATTACATTTTCACTTTTAGAAAGTTTGCATTTTCTTACTTTAATCATGCTGTGCCTTCTGCCTGTCTCTGGAATACATGCCTGGATTGGGTGATAGGTGGACTTTGTGCATTCACTCTAAACAGTCACACATAAAAAGGTGCTAAGGTGTGGCTCTCACATCTTGATGACCCATTGCTCGGCTGATGAGTCTTCTTAGCTAGTGTGAAATGAAGGAGCTGTCAAAGACCTCACCCACATTTTGCTACCAGCACCAGAGCTCATTTGCTGTGACTCCTGCTTTGCCACGTGGTGCCAAATCCAGCCCTGGGCACATGGTAGTGAGTGTTTGAAGCTACAACCCAAGAAACCAATGCATTAACACCGTTGCTTGAATTGAAACCCATGCATTTCTCTGCGATATAGACGCACCGCTACTGCCTGCATCAAAGGACACTGCTCGCCGATTGTGCGAAGCAAGGATCACGACTTACAACACAGTCCCAATTTTTCTGATGCAGTGTCTTCACATCACTGCTGCTGCATAAGTCTCAGACAACGCATCGCCAATGTCTGTGACCCACCATCCCCAGACTCTGACGCATTCCTGGTCCTGCGCGGCTTTGGGCCAATGCATTGCTTGTGTGCTGCTCGCATCGTCTTCAGTCCAGCGGTTCGACATCGACACATCGGCCTGACGCACATCGCTTCTTGTCATCGACGCATCTATGTTGTGGCCCAACTTTGGAAATGACCCGTCACCTTCGCCAGCGATGCATCCCCTTATTTCCTCAACGCTTTGTCCCCTAGCTGTGACGTAACAAAGGTACTGTTAGTGGGTCTGCGTGAATCCTGGATCCGGCACACGCTCCATCGCGGTCTAACTGAACTTTGGATTTGCCCCGGTCAAGCACCACCAGATATCCCCAATTGGAGCAATTGATTTCTAAGCACTGCATTTTTGTTTAATGTTTCAAAATTCAAAACTTGACTTGTGTATGTTGGATTTTTTTCATTTTGATCTTGTTTTTCTCAGGTAAAAATTAGCTATTTTTCTAAACTGGTGTGGAGACCTTTTTATGGTGATTTCACTGTATTACTGTGTGTGCACAAATACTTTACTCATTCCCTCTTTAGTTTAGCCAGACTGCTCTGTGCTAAGCTAACAGAGGGTGAGCACAAATAAACGTTTTGGGCCCGATTCACAAAGGTAAACTGAGATGAAATTCTAACTTTATGACTTTCGGTATTCACAAAGGGCATTTACAGGTAGAAAAGTTAGACTCTTGTCCCAATTAAACGTAAGTTGTTTTCTTAAGATTAATTGAGACCAAAACTGAGACAAAAGTCTAACTTTACTATTCGTAAATGCCCTTTGTGAATACCGAAAGTCGTAAAGTTAGACTTTCATCTCAGTTTACCTTTGTGAATCAGGTGCTTAGTGTGTACTAGACTTTCCCTGACTAGGATTTTGGTTCCTGCTTAGACAGGATGTATACCCCTCTGTCAAACTGAAAACCAATTTCTAACATTGGTGATCAGCGGTGAAAATTAGGACTTGCATTTGTGCATTTCATATAGTGCTTGGTATACACTACTTCAGTATGTCAGACAATTACACCCCAATATACCCCAATATACCTTTTGCCTTTTCTCTCTGAAAACTTTTTGAGTTTTGCAATAGGCATATTTCTATCTGTAGTGACAACAGCTACAGGAGTGGAGTTTGAGTAGGAGAAGTTGGAACCCTACATTGACCCAGCTCAAACATTTCTGCAGGGATTTGAAGTGTTCTTTTAAAGACTTTACTAAAAAAAAAAAGGGGAGCTGCAAAAGGCAATGAGGGATGCAGCTGTGCACCCCAAGAAGGGAGATGAAGTGGATGATGAGCAACAAAGTCTGCATCTGGATTTGCTGGAGACTCCAGGACAACCTCTGGAAAGAGAGCCCCCTCCAGAGCAGTCAGCAGTGTTTCCTCTGAAGGCCTGACCCCAGAGGAGCTGGAGGACAGGCGGGAAGAAAGTAAGTAGAACTAGGAGCTAAAACTCAAATTGGATGTGGAGAAAAAGAACCTTATAGCAAGTTAAAAAGACATTTGTTTATTTGCTCAACATGCCACCCCAGATTGGATCCAACCCTTGACCCTTCTCCCCATGGGAACAGTCAGGCTTGAACTGCCAGGCCAGGTCCTCACTGGACTGGAAAACAAGCATCCTAGCACCGGTTTTGGGGTGAGCTTAAATCCAGTGGCATAGTGAACAATGGACCCATGTCTGAGCATACCATTCCCACTAAGGGCGACTTATAGCAACACAAAAAGATGATGGGCAGAATGCTGAACATTGTCAAACATTAACCCCCAGTCACAGATCTGGGTTAAATCCATAATTTGTTTTCTCATCATGCCACCTCAGAAAACTAAACTGGCCATGGAGGAAAAGAAAATGATTTTAACTCAGGAGCTGAGCTTGAGAGAGCTGGATTTGAAAGCCAAGAGGGCTGAGGCCTGCACAAATGAAGGGCAGCATATCCTCAGTGTCCTCTTATAAGAGAGTACACATACCCAAGGGTCTGGTGCCTGATTATGGAGTGGGAGATGACATAGATTGGTAGTTTGAGGCCTGTGGGATTCCTTTGCAGATGTACAAGATCCATGAGAGGGATCGGGAGGCAAGTTTGTGGAAGGATATCCCAACTGAAGGGAGGGATACCTTACCGGCCATAGAAGGGTGTAAAGGATAAGGTATCCTGCCATGGAGGAGACGCTTATGAGGAAATATGGTTTGACCCAGAGAAGTACAGGAAGAAGTTTAGGGAAAGTGTGAAACTTTCTCCAAGGCCTAGGTGGATTTTGTTGAATATTTTTGCAAGGCACTGGATGTTTAATTAAAGGGCAGTGAGATTATCTGGGGCTTTACAAATGATTGCGCATGTTTAGTCTTTGCTTTACAGGCTAGGGAGGCGGACTGCAGGATCAGCACAAAGGTCCACAAGAAGGTATATAGGGGAGATCCAGCCACGGGTGTGCAGGGTCACCATCAGATGAAGGAGTGGGGGACAAAAACAAAAGTAAGGTGTTCTATAAAGGGCGCTAAACTAGTTCCCTTAGTCAGGGTTCCCAACCCCCTACAGAAAAGAAGAAATTGTCCCCTACTAGCAAGCCAGTGTTTTGAATGTAATCAGGAAGGGCACGTCAAGGAATATCCCAAGGGTCCTAAGCAGACACAGACCTCCAGGTGGGCAGTCACTGGGGTGGCTAGTGTAGCGCTTGGGGAGAAGTGGGTTCCAGCCAATGGTGGGGAAACAGCTGAGGTTACCCTAGTGTCCCAGGGTGACAGTGAAATGGTACAGAGAACCCTCATGCATGACAAGATTAGGAAGTATAGGCAATAGGTCACCATAAATGGGAAAAGGGTGGAGGCTCTAAGAAGCACAGGAGCCAGCATGACGACTTTCCGGTGTCATCTGGTGTCTTCAGTGCAGGTAGTTCCTAATGTGCTCCACCAAGTTGTTGCTGTAGAAAACCATGAGTGTTACAGCAAACAAACTATGGACGTAATGCTGAAAAATCAAACATTCTCCCCCAGTCAAAAGATCTTGGTTAAATCCATTGTTCTTTTGCTCACTACACCACCCCAGTTTGTACCCAGACATAGGCAAATCAGTCTTGATGCTGTGCCTCATGGGAACAGTCCAGACCGAACCTTCATAAGCCAGGCTAGCTTTAATCCAGTGGCACAGTGAGCAAGGGACCCATATCTGGGCACACCCATCCCACTTAGGGTGTAAAGTGTTACAGCAAACAAATGATGGACAGAATGCGGACAAATAAAACATTCTCCCCCAGTCAAAAGATCTGGGTTAAATCCATTCTTTTTGCATTTGTCACCCCGAGTGGGTCGGGTATGCCCAGACGTGGGTCCCATGCTCTCCATGCCTCTGGAGTCAAGCTATCCTGGCTGATGAGGGCTAAAAGCCAGAAACCCGACCTAGGATTCTTGTTTCCAGTCCAGGGAGGACCAGGCTTGGAAGTTCGGGCTGGACTGGTCCCATTGTGCACAGGATCAAGACTGATTTGCATATGGCTGGGTCCAAACTGGAATGGCATGGTGAGCAAACAAATGATAGATTTAGGCCAAGATCTATGTACTGGGGTGAATGTATGACATTGTTCTGTGTTCTGTCCACCAATTGTTCTTTTTGCAGTAGAAAACCATGAGAGTCAATGTTTGGTGGCTCAGGTTCCCTTTGAATGGGGGGGGGGGGTCTCAGGTTCTCTGCAAACCTGCTGGTCTGGTCCATTTGAGGTAAAGGAGTACAAGAGTGAAGTCACCTACCTGATGTACTTGCAGACTCCTAGAACCCTGTAAGTGTCCAGCACATGAACTGCCTATAGCCACAATTTCAGATATGCTCTTGGTAGCTGACGATGGGTTGGAAGAGGAGAGTGAACTTCTCCTTGACCTCTTACCTTCCAAAGAGCAGGATGGGTTAGTAAAGGGTGTGAACCTCACCCTTACTTTGACCCTAGATTAACAGAGAGACTGTCACCAGTTTCTGGGACAATTTGCATCTCTGTTCTCACTCACCCCAGGAGTCACCCATTAGTGCACTCATGATGTGGATAGTGGGAATAGCCTACCTGTGAAGAACTAAACTTACAGGTTGTCTAATAGAGTGAGGGCCAGTACCAAAGAGAAAGCCCCTAAGATGTTGGCGTTAGAGGTTATTGAGCTCTCAGACAGTCCTTGGTCCGGCCCTTTGGTTGTGGTCCCCAAGGCTGTTCAGCTTGTTGTCACACTCAAACTATGGTTCTGTGTGGACTACCGTGCAATAACGAAGACTGACACACACCCTATCCTCAGTGCTGATGAGCTCATCGACCAGCGTGGCGCTGATAAGTTCCTCAAAATGTTTGATTTAACCTCTGGGTACAGGCATATTTCCTTCAGCCATGGGGTACGAGAGAGATTACTGTTCTCAGAAAGGTAATAGCAGTTCTATGTCATGCCTTTTGGTTTGATGAATGCCCCTGACACCGTCCAGAGGTTTGCAACCAGATCTTGGCTGGGTTGGAGAACTCCAGTGCTGAGTACATTGATGACATTGCAGTGTCAGCTTCAGTTGGGAGGACCATTTGTACCACCTCCAGGAAGTGCTGAGGGCACTGCAGAGTTACAGAGCTCACTATCAAGGCCAGTAAGTAAATAAGTAAATGTTATTCAGCCCCAGGATACCCATGGATGAATGTGCATTTTATAAATACAGATGTTGTCTTATTTTATGTTGTGTAATCTTATGTTATGTTATATTATGTTATGTTATAAGTGTCAGCTAGAGCAAGGTTCTGTGACTTACTTGAGCCAGCAAGTAGGGGCGGCAAGGTGAAGTCCCTACAATCACAAATAGACCCCATTCTGGCTTGGACGGCCCCCATGTCCCAGACCCCCAAGACCCAGACATATGTGAGAGCCTTTTTAGCCCTAACTGGCTATTACGGGAAATTTGTCAAAGGGGATGGCACCGTTATTGCCGCCTTGACAGAGCCGACTTCCAAGAAGCAGCCACGTCAGGTGATCTGGACAGAGGTGTGCCAGACCGCTTTTGATATCCTGAATGAGGCAATGTGCACGGCCCCCATGCTAAAGGACCCTGACTTTCCCCACAAATGTGTGGAGCATGGCATGGGGGCCATGCTTTCACAGCTAAATGAAGAGGGCCTAGATCAATCTGTAGCTTTCATTAGTAGGAGGTTACTTCCCAGGGAATAAAGGTGGAGCGCAACAGAAAGGGAAGACCCTACCTGTTTGGGGCTCACTTCCGGTTTCAGACAGACTACAGGCTCCTCAGATAGTTAATACAGACGAGGGGTGAGAATTCTAAACAGTTGAGGTGGTCTATCTCCCTACAGGGAATAGACATTATGGTGGACATCGTCGTGGAACAGAACATAACAATTTAATTTAATTTAAAATTTAATTTAAGTGTGGGTTTATATAGCGCTAGGAATCGACTCCCGGAGTTGTATCTCCACGCTTCGACCACTGGGGAACCCATCCTGGCTCACCCATCCTGGCTCACCCTGAGAGATGGTCCCTGATGGGTATCTCTAAGGTGCGACCAAGCATCCCCGGCGGTCTGGGGGGGCCGTTGTGAAGATGAGACAAGCTGATGCCCAGAGTTTGCCGAGTGTGGTTTCTGACTAGAGTAGGCACCGAGGCGAGAATTATCGAGTCCGCTGACCCTGGTCCACGACCCTGCCGCGTCGGGAATCGAACCCTGGTCCCGGGCCGTTCTTTTGCTTACGGGTCTGCCGCCTCTAACCAGTGAGCCACACTTCTCCACCAATGCTGAAGGTGTTTCCAGGTTCTTTCGCCTTTGTGAAGATAACTCCTTAGGGGTTGGGTAGCGCTCCCCACTTTCTGCTGGGGAGACATGTGTTAGATATGGCATTCTTTGGCATGATTCCCACTGACTTTTTATCTCCTGTTTTTGTCTGTGTGCTGAACTTAGTTTTTACTGGCTTAAGGACTGCTGGCCAGTGCTAAAGTGCATGTGCTCTGTGTCTAAAATGTAATGGCATTTGGTTTCTCAATGATTGGCATATTTCATTTAGTGAAAAGTTCCTAGTGCAGTGCATTACATGTGCCCAGAACTGTAAGTCAAATGCTACTAGTGAGCCTGCAGCACTGATTGTGCCACCCAAATGAGTTTTAAACTGCCATTTTGACCCAACAAGATAACCTACTTGTCAGGCCTGCCCTAAACCCTCTTTTTACTGGATATAGATTACCACCTAGAGTAGGCCATGTTCAGGCCACGGGCAGGCTGGAGTGTAGAACATGTTTTTTTTTACGTTTTACATGTCCAACTGGTGAAATGCTGCTAAATTGTTTTTTCACTACTGCAAGGCTTATCTATCCCATAGGTTAACTTTGTAGCTGCCTTATAACATTTTACAAGTGTAACTTTCAAATGGGAAAAGAAGGTGTGGTAAGTTTGGTGTCTTTGAACTCACAATTTAAAAACACATCTTTTAGTGAGTTGGTTTTAAATTGCAGATCTGAAAAAGCCACTTTTAGAAAGCTAGCATTTTCTTTAACCATTCTATATATTTTGCCTTTCTCTGGAATGCACGTCTGGCTTGGGTGACAGTTGGGCTTTTGGTATGGTCTCCTATTTCTGAAGTCTGAGGGATATCAAAGACTCTACCTGCATCTTGCTGCCAGCACCTGGGCTTCTCTGATGTGTGTCCTGCTCTGCCAGGTGGTGCCAAATCCAGTCCTGGGCTCTTGGAAGTAAGCACTTTGAAGGACTGGACTTTTAACAGAACCAGCGGTGCCAGGGAACAACACCTATAACCTTCATGGGATACCTGTTTCGGCGCACAACTACAGAGACACGGGACACTTCCTTCGGCGTCAAAGATCAGCGTTTATTTACTGCAGGGAAACAAGAGTCATTAGAAGTACATCGGCATGTAGGTTCTGCGAGTCTGCTTCAAATTGCATTTGTAGGTCGCTCTCTTTATACAAAATGTTGCCATTGCACAACATGTGAACAAAAGGTTACAATCCAGTTCCCACAGTAAACTTCAAAAGGGTCGCTTTCATGTTTTCAGAATCCCGGAACATAATTACAATAGCAGTACCGGTTCCCAACTGTAAAAGCACATCTTCCCACCATTAGGCATACCCATTAGAGTTGTAAATGGCCAAGAAGAAGAGACAAGAGCAGCTGCAAGGAAGTCAGACACGAGTAGAGAAAAGAGTGTGGGGGTAAAATCGGAAGCATGATCGTAGGATCAAAGAGTTGGATCCCATCGCCTGCACGGCTGTCACAATAGGCCGGCAAGACCAGATTACCCTCAAAGTGAGCCATCTGCCTTCGCTGTGTCATTCCTCCGGCCATAAAGACGCATGAAAGGAATATGCGTCTTCCGCAAGGTTTGGGAACTAGAGGGTCAGGGGGCGAACAGTTACCTGCTCGCTGACTACGTGAGGGCAAGAAACAAAATGGATGCCGTATCTAAAATGGAACCCGAGGGTTCAGATGAAGAACACGTAATATTAGGCGAACCCTACCAGGTAGTGTAGCGAAAATGCGTACACTTACCGAACTCACCCTTTACGGTTCATAGATATCAAACTCGTCCATATTCGGTAATGCCCAGAACGTCGTAATAATTTTTACGGAACCTCAGACGGTCCTTTTGCCCTCATGTAGGCAAGCACTAGTCGGAATCATAATCGATTTCGATATTCATCAGATCATTTAGATGTTGCTGATACATTATTCTATCCATCAATGCCTCTTTGGTGACAACTGGCTGTCTTATACACGTTGTGGCACAGAGACCACATAAGGCAGGACCACATTGCACACAAAGACAACACGTGAACAGAAACGTCACAACAACCCCTATGATCATCAGAATTTTCCAACCCCAAGTCGACATCAGGCCCCAAAACCATCCTAGAAGCGTCCAATTTCCTTCGTCCACGTGTATGGACTCCGAAATTTTGTGCAACTTAGAGATGGCCTGATAAACCGTTGGAGCGTTATCAGGTATGAATATGCAGCAGCTCGAATGGATGACCTTACAAACACCACCTCTATCTGCTAGAACCACGTCTAGAACCATACGGTTCTGTAACGTCATCAGTCTATCCGCCTGAAGCTCGGCTGTCAGATTACCAAGGGCACTTGCAGTTATGTTGGCAGTTGATTCTACTACACGAGTTAACTGCCTCAGATTCCTGCTATTTACCATAGGGCCCCAGAACGGTAGGAAACCCTTAAAGAAGTCTCCTGCTTCTTGACCAGCAGTATCTTCTTCATTGACAACACCTCTCACAACTCTAGTTCGGTGATAATCTGAGGCCACAGTGAAAGTCGGGGGCAAAAGATTTGCAATATAGCAGGTACCCGAGAAGTCATGAGGTAACCATGTATAGGCTCGATCATAACATACAAAATATGTACCCTTGGCAGTTAGGAAGACAGGGGATGAGAGCGTTGGTAAGACATATGTCTCAGTACACGCACTCTCCCCAAACTGAGCTCTCGGATTTCGACCAAGTCCTTTCAGGCAGAAATTACCAAGGTGAGGTACAATCCATATCGGTGATGAGCTTTTAAGCTGCCTATCACCCACTGATACACTATACTCAGCCTTACTTAGTTCCTTATATGCTCGCACCTCTTCCTCTGGGATAAGCGATGCGTCAAAAATATCTCTATCTAAGTCAGCAATAGCTCTTGCCAGAGTCTTGTGGTACGGGCCAGGACCAAAGTTTGCTGAGCGTGGTTCTCGATGGGGGTAGGAATCTAGTGCGCTACGGAACATAGTTTGTAATGCTCTAGCTGACCCTTGGGCACTATAAGGCAGAACTAAGTACGGAATACCCTTATCCATGGTATGTGGCATTAACCCACACACCCAACAATTGGTAGTGTTCACCACTAACTGATGCTGATGCAAGAGTTGAATAAAGGAGTTGTTTCTGAATTCCGCACGTCTGGCTTGTTCGTGTTGAGGCAGAAAATGAAAGGAATGTGGAGAGACAGTTGAAACGAAATGTAGATCATGAGATGGAAGAGTAGGTATAGTAGAAGGCAGTAAGAATTGGGACCCATAATATACTCCCCCCACCAGTAACATAGATACAGTCAGGAACAATATTGAAAACCTGTAGAAAAAAACATTTTGTACGAAACATTTTACCTAATGCAGATCTTTGCGCCAACATTCTCTCTCTTTTCGACAGCTCAGACAATGACGATTCCATCCCCTAACGACCGTCCGCGACGTTCTTGACGCACTTCATTCTGAGTAGCTATTATCAATTCCCAGGAGTTCCCAGAAATCGACAAAAGAAACCGACCTAGTGTCGATAGCTGCTAAACAGAAGGAAGTACCCGCACGGCCCCACGGCCAACCTGGATGATAGGTTCTAGCTAAAATTGAACATTCAATTATAACATTCTTGGCTGTACGAAAAGGGAAAAAAATACACAATATACAATGTCCACTATATTCAGGGCAAGTGTGAAAACCTAAAAACAAAAATCTTTTTATTTAGTCTCTTGTGCGTGGACGAAGAAAGTATCGGCTGCTCCCAGGGCGAGTTTGATCTTCAAATAGTGGATTGGATGGCAAACGAGTGGTCAATTGTTCAGATGATTGTTCAGTACTCGAATTTTCCAAGGTTGACGGAGAGGGAATTGTTTGAGGGGGATCAACAAGGGTGTCAGATACAAGCTGAGCTTCGCTGAATGGGACAAAACGTTGTGGAGTGTCGGTTTCAGATGAAGAAAGACCTCTTCTCATCCAGGTGTCCGACGGCAAAGGAAGCGGGACTTTTTTGGTGTGGGTAGCATGTACCCAGTTCTTCCGGCCTTCCAGCCGAACTGCCGTCCTCGTTGCTAGCTGCACCTGGAATGGTCCCACAAATCTCGGCTCAAGGTTCTGTTTTCGTCCGAAATTTCGGACAAGAATCCAATCCCCGGGTTGGAGCCGATGACCAGGACCCTCTGTTCGTGACGGCAGAGCCTCAAAGACCTGTTGATGAATCAAACTCAATTTAGCAGTCAGATCATGAAGATAATCAATCAACATTGGATATTCGATTCTATCAAACTCTTTAGGCCTTGGGACTCCCCATATATTGGCAGGGCGGCCAAATACAATCTCATATGGGCTAAGCCCAACTCGTGAGTGTACAGTTGCCCTGGTCGATAGGTGAGCTAGTGGCAAAGCGTCGGGCCATGATAGACCAGTTGTCGCCTGAATTTTAGCCAATTTTAGTTTTAGGGTGCCATTGTATCCTTCCACCAAGCCTGCTGATTGTGGATGATTTGCACTATGGAACTTCTGATTGATGCTGAGGCCACGACATACACTCTTCATCACACTTCCCACAAACTCACTTCCGTTGTCCGACCATACAACCCGAGGCATTCCATAGCGGGGAAAATACTCTTTGAGCAAAATTTTTGCCGTGGATAGAGCAGTATTATCCTTAAGGGGGTAAGCCTCAATCCATCTGGAGAATGCACACACCACAACTAACACGAATTTCAAATTGTTACATCTTTCCATGTGGATGAAGTCCAACTGGATAACTTCGAAAGGGTAAGTAGGAGGGGCAAAATGGCCAGGTGGAGTGGGAGTGCCCTTACCAGGACTGTGCATCAAACACACCATACAATTCTTAACCACTCTCTCTGCACGCTTAGTAATCCCATCATTCTTCCATACATGAGACAACAACTTGCATATGCCTTTCGTGCTTATGTGTGCCGTACCATGAGCCATTGTAACGACAGCGAGCACATACGCATCCGGTAACATCCATCTCTGCTTCTCTGACAAATCAACCCAACATCCGTTCTCATCCAGCCTTCCCATGCTCTCTTTCCATTTAGTCTTTTCCGTCTCAGTGGCTTCATTCTGTATTCCCTTCACACTCTCAATCGTGTCTTCACACATACTAGTCTCCGTTGGCCATCTCACTGAACTCGTAACATACATTCGGTTCGTCAAATCTTTTGCTGTCTCTTTAGCCGTCTCATCCGCAAACGCATTACCACGACCCACATCATCCGTCACTTTCTGATGTGCACTACATTTGATTACGGCCAGCTGTTTAGGCAATGTGAGTGCATCTAAAAGGTCATTCACAAGCTGTCCATGCTGAATCTTCGTGCCATGCGACGTAAGGAACCCTCTTTCTCTCCACAATCGCCCAAAACTATGCGCCACACCAAACGCGTACTGGCTATCTGTAAACACATTCACCCGTTTATCCTTAGACAACACACAAGCTCTTGTCAATGCGATCAACTCAGCAGCCTGAGCCGAATTCTGACTCAATCTTGCGCTTCCCACAATCGTACTTAATGTTACTATCGCATACGCAGTCGTCACATCACCATTCGGTAACTTAAAACAGGAACCATCCACATACAAAGTACCATCGGTGTCTGCCAATGGAGTATCCTTTAGGTCAACACGACCCTTGGTTTCCTCTTCAGTTCTGAGATAACAGTCATGTAGTGCTTCACCACTTGGCTCCGTGTCGATCGGCAGCAATGTTGCTGGATTCAACACATTACATCGTTTTATCCGTATATGACTGGCCAGTAACGTCAACTCATATCCAGACAATCTTGCGCTCGTCAGATGTTGAGTTTTCGTTCGATTTAAAAGAGTGTCAACTGCATGTGGAACCATCACCGTAAGCATATTATCCATGACCAGACCTGCGGACTGTCGAATGGACGCCGCAGCTGCCGCTGTTGCTCTTAAACAACTCGGCAAGGCTCTAGCCACTGGGTCTAAAGTCGAGGAAAAATATGCACATGGACGTTGTTTGCCGCCAAACGGTTGTGTCAAAACACTCAATGCACAGCCATCTCTCTTGTGAACGTATAGTGTAAACGGCTTACTGTAATCAGGGGTACCCAACACAGGAGCCGAACACAACGCATCACGCAATTCAGAAAAACCTTTCTGACACTCTTCAGTCCAAGGCAAAGGAGATGAAACATCCTTGCACGTAAGGGCTATCAATGGTTTCGCCAACAATGAAAAATTTGGAATCCATTGTCTGCAGTAGGACGTAATACCTAAAAAGGCACGTACATCTCTCTGGGTTTTTGGCACAGTCATTCGGGAAATCGCTGCGATTCTCTCTGGGGTCAACCTTCTCCCTTCTTTTGACAATAAGTGACCTAAGTAGGTAACTTCTTGGCAGCAATATTGTAGCTTAGAAGGTGATACTTTGTGATGTAAATCATGTAGATAATGCAATAATGATACTGTAGCCGTTTTGCAAATAGCTTCTGTATCAGCCGCCACTAGTAGGTCGTCAACATATTGAATCAAAGCCGCACCCGTTGGTAACACAAAGGCATCAAGCTGACTCTTAAGTGCTTGACTGTATATTGACGGACTCTCACAGTAGCCTTGTGGAGCGCGTTTTAGCCTAAAACTGCGACCACCTAATGAAAATCCGAATAGTTCTCTGCTTTCCTCAGCAATCGGGATACTAAAGAAAGCATTCTTTAGATCGATCACCGTGAACCAGGAGGCAGAGGCCGGAATCATTGTTAGTAAGGCCGTGATATCAGGGACCACGGGAAATTGAGGAATCACTATTTTATTGACCTCTCTCAAATCTATTACAAAGCGATACACAGGAGGTTTGGATGGATCAGTTCGTTTCAAAATAGGCAATACAGGGCTATTACACACGTTTCCACGAGTTTCTTCAACAACACCTTTCCCAATGAGATCATGAACGATCGCTAACAGCGCTCGCTCACCATCAAGAGAGATACGATATTGAGGTAAACGTGGTAATCGCACATTTGGTTTCAATTGAATCACATAAGGTGGAATGTTCAGTAGGCCCACATCATTGGGCCCTGTGGCCCATAGAGACGCAGGAAGGGAATTCAATTCCGGTGGGAATTTATCGATCGACAAGTACATAGGAGAGATCACTCTCCGACCTAATGTGAGCTCCACTCCTTCGGGAGAGCAATACAAAGTCGCATATAGTCGTTTCAACAAATCCAGACCCAAAAGATTCTCACCACAGCCGGTAGACAGAATCAGTGGAGCCTCCAGCTCACGAGGGCCAATCGTAAGGGGCAAAGGGCTAGAGACAGGATTACTAACAGGGGCGCCAGAGAATCCAACGGAAACGTTCGTTAAGCCAGACAAAGGTGCGCCAGGGAGTTTCGAATGCATGATGGAACTTTTCGTCGCACCAGTGTCTAACAGAAAAGGCTCAACTACGCCCTATGTAGCCACTGCAACGTAAGGCCCACTCTGATCAACCGGAACTGATACTACTCCCTCTCTTTGTCGGTGGCTGTCCTAGTAATGGTCGTTTGCAACAGTCTCATGTTCTATGTAGTAATCGTCCACATTATATTGTGCAGATCGAACTGATCCCGCATTTCGCTGGTCAAAACAATTATTCGTATCTGATTGATTTTGAAGACGATCACTCTGATTTTGGGGTGCACCACGACCTCTACCTCGTGGTGCCTGTTGAGGACCACCACCACGGTTTCCTCGTACCGACACACCATTTAGACGGTCCCGTAACGCAGGACAATCATATTTTATGTGTCCCTCTCTTCTACAATATGCGCACTGATTATACCCAAGTGAAAACCTATAGTCAGAGTTGTCAGAGCGCGACTGCATCCTATTGGGCTGTGCTCGCGGTCGATACTGCTGTTGTGAATCATTTTGGTTTAATCGTGGAGGATATGCTTGCTGCAACAAAACCTTCGTTTTGAGCTCCTTTGTTTTCTTATCTGCACGATCACTTTCTTCCTTTTCCCTATTCTCATAGTATTGAGCCGTTGCTAATATCTGTGCAGTTGTAGAAACCGCCCATGCACTTTCTGAATTCTTCAATTTGTTGCTTAGCTCAGGCAACAAATTCGACACGAAATTATCGACAAATAACCGCTGACCTCCCTCAGCGCCCATGTCCTGACCGCTGTGGTCGACAAACGCTTCCTCAAACCTCGTGAAGAAATCCGAGACACTCTCGTCTTTCTTTTGTTTACAGGCTGATAACTTATCCCAATTCACCCTCATCGCTGGCATGAGAGTTTTCATGAGCGTAATTATTTTCTGCGGTAAATCCAAGATCAACTGCTCTGGCTTAGCCCCACCGACTTGTAATGCATCAGCCGCTATCAGTGCAGCCCAATCACCACCTAACTCATTTGTGTGGTTTGCTTGGCGGATTTTCGCCCAAACTGGTTGTGGTACGACATTACCAAATAACATGTCGATATCGGCAAGGTTCATAACAGAAGCTTCCACCAATTGGGATAGTTCCTTATAATAACCAGCCGGATTCTTACGCGGATCAGGCAAGGATTGCTTCACTTGCAAAACTTCCGATCGTTTCCATGGGAGGTGTATCCACACTCTTCGAAAATGCGGTAAAACCGCAGGGTTAGCTTGCGGATCACCAGGAACCCAAAGTGGCGGAACCTCTCGCATAGGGTACTGACCAGGAGCCGCTTTCCAATTCTCAGTGGCATCATCAAACGACACTCGAGAATGCACTGTGGATCTGAGTGCTAACAAACGTTCCACGGCACGTCGTACATCACCCCCGACAATCATACCATTCGAAAAGTGACTCTGGAGTTCAGTCATATCGGGCGGTACGTTATCTAGATCATCGTTATACCATTCCTCCCTCAAAAAGTTACACATTTCTTCAAACATGAATCTCTGCGTAGGCTCATTAAACTGAGAAAACGTGTCGAAGACCACACGTGGAGTGTAGTTAGCAGGGTGTCTTATCCATCTATGTGCCATAGTCACTAATGTCGCTCTCTCCCTTCCGCTAGGGATCTGGCTCCGTCTCTGTGGAGTTTCGGAAAAACCAGACGGGAATAACTGACCAGAAAGCGGTGAATAGAGGGTAGCAACAGTGTTAGGGATACGATTACGAACAGAAGGGGAAGAAGAAAGAAGAGCAGGAGCAACAATATTAGAAGCGAAGGAAGGCATAGTAGAAACAGACAGAGTAGTCGGGGTAACAGGAATAACGGTTTGAGGAGGTATAGTTACAGGAGCAGTAGGAACGAGGACAGGTGGTTGGACAAACGTAGGGTTAACAACGGGCTGACCCGCAGCCGCCGGAACAACAGGAGGAACTACAGGAGGAGCTACAGGAGCCGTAGCACCCTGTGCATAAGGAGGTGGCGATTTCATCAAATACGCTAACAGGGAATCCTCCTTCGAATCTTCTTCTTTCTTATCTAGACTAGTCGGTAAAACCGGATAACATTTATCTATACTCATATGATGTAATCTAGTGGAAACTTCGTTTTCCTTTTCTTCTTTTTCTTGTTTACATTCCCGCACAGTTTGCATTATCGGAACAAACCCTTCTCTTTGATCTTTTTTTAAGCTTTTTGATTTCTTTCTGCTTGGCCTCTTTACGCCACAGCCGAAAAGAATCAAACATAGCTGGCCTAGCTTTCTTTTGGAATAATTTAGCTTCGAGATTATCTAAAATCGTAAGTTCAAAACTGCCATGTGGTGGCCAACTAAGGACACCGTCTTTTCTCGTGTAGCGGACCCAGTATTCATTATATATAATCGGACCCACCCCATGTCGACTATAGAGCTCATGGATCGGAGTTCCAACTGGAGGTATCGGACACGAGTCCTCCAACCGGGAATCCATTGCGCAACATTTGAAGATATCAAACAAACCACTATGGCTAGGCATCGTGCACACTAACCTAGTATCAAACTTCAAGGGTTACCAAAGCGCTAAATCTTGGTGTAAGACAAAACCCTCGGTTTTTGGCAATTGCAACTGTCAAATAAAATACTAAGAACCACAACTAAGAACCACAAATGCAATGGAACCATGCAATACAACAAAGCCTTAAGGCTACCACAAAGCTCAGTGAGCTGCAACAACAAAGCCTGAAAAGGCTACAACAAAGCTCAGTGAGCTAATACAACAAAGCCTGAAAAGGCTACAACAAAGCTTTAGGAAGCTAGAACAACCACTAAGGACTGGGAGCGACCCACAAATACTTAACTCAGAACTTCAATGGCGTCACCAGGAAGGCCCGTCTATCGTCTCGCTTGTACGTAAGATCTGCGCCGGGAGTCGAAGACAGGTCGACAGTCAGGGCATCGGTCCGTCGCAGCCGTCAGGAGGCGGGAATCTTCGCAGGGAAAATCTTCGGGCCACTTATTTCGACAACAGGATCGATGAAGCGGGGTGCACCTTCCCTCGGAGATTTCACACGAAGTTCCTCACGATCGTCAGGCTTTGGACCGGTACCGCTGATGTCGCCCCACGTTGGGCGCCAACTGAAGGACTGGACTTTTAACAGAACCAGCGGTGCCAGGGAACAACACCTATAACCTTCATGGGATACCTGTTTCGGCGCACAACTACAGAGACACGGGACACTTCCTTCGGCGTCAAAGGTCAGCGTTTATTTACTGCAGGGAAACAAGAGTCATTAGAAGTACATCGGCATGTAGGTTCTGCGAGTCTGCTTCAAATTGCATATGTAGGTCGCTCTCTTTATACAAAATGTTGCCATTGCACAACATGTGAACAAAAGGTTACAATCCAGTTCCCACAGTAAACTTCAAAAGGGTCGCTTTCATGTTTTCAGAATCCCGGAACATGATTACAATAGCAGTACCGGTTCCCAACTGTAAAAGCACATCTTCCCACCATTAGGCATACCCATTAGAGTTGTAAATGGCCAAGAAGAAGAGACAAGAGCAGCTGCAAGGAAGTCAGACACGAGTAGAGAAAAGAGTGTGGGGGTAAAATCGGAAGCATGATCGTAGGATCAAAGAGTTGGATCCCATCGCCTGCACGGCTGTCACAATAGGCCGGCAAGACCAGATTACCCTCAAGCTGAGCCATCTGCCTTCGCTGTGTCATTCCTCCGGCCATAAAGACGCATGAAAGGAATATGCGTCTTCCGCAAGGTTTGGGAACTAGAGGGTCAGGGGGCGAACAGTTACCTGCTCGCTGACTACGTGAGGGCAAGAAACAAAATGGATGCCGTATCTAAAATGGAACCCGAGGGTTCAGATGAAGAACACGTAATATTAGGCGAACCCTACCAGGTAGTGTAGCGAAAATGCGTACACTTACCGAACTCACCCTTTACGGTTCATAGATATCAAACTCGTCCATATTCGGTAATGCCCAGAACGTCGTAATAATTTTTACGGAACCTCAACTTGGTGCTCTAATCTGAAAAACAAATGCATCAACACCAATGCGTTGAGCGGAACCAGCGCATATCGATGCATCACTGCTGCCAATGCGGAAGCCGTGGTCACCGTTCACTGACTGCAACAAAATGATCATGACTTACAATACAGCCCGACTCAGCCTATGCAGTGCCTCTGCATCACCACTGCTGCATGAATCTCGTAAACCACATTGCTGATATCTGTGACGCACCATCCCTGGACGTCAGTGCTTTCCTGGACCTGTGCTGCTTCGCGCAAATGCATTGCTATGTACTCTACACATCGCCTACAGCCCAGCTGGTCGACATCGACGCATTAGCCCAACGTACATCGTTACTTGACATCAACGCATCTGCGACTTTGCCCGACTTTGGAAAAACGCATTGCCTTCGACAGCAACGCATCCCCACCCTAGCTCAGCACATTGTCCCCTAGTTTCGACACAATTAAGTTACTGTCAGAGCATCTGCGTGACTCCTGGATCCTGTCAAGATCTGACTGAACTTTTGGATTTTGATGAGATTGATGAGATTGCCCCATTTGGATACAGAGTATATCAGCTTAGTGTTAGTGAGCATATTTTTCTTTGCAGGTGTTTGTGCAAGTATATAGTGATAAAAGAGGCGTGGTCTAAAGTCTTAAACAAGAAAAAAGGAAAACATCTGTGCAAACGTTGATGAACTACCTTTCGGTGGTGTTGGGCAATGTTCCTATTGATGGTGAGTGAAAACATTATGTGGTATATTTCCTTTGTGCAAAAAAAGATTGACCATAGTGTTGGTAACAAAACATTGTGTCAAAATTAGATTTCAAAAACAACAAGGAGCACAGAGGGAAAAATACGGACATAGGTCGCCCTTCACTCAAAAAGTCATTTATACACCAAAGACCTTGTCCCCAAAATGCACTATTTTAGGGTCTTATTAGACCGACGTACCACACGTTGCACCAAAATTACAACTAGCTCCCCTCTTTAAAATCCATGGGGTAGGGCGTACATCAGAACCGTGCCAAATTTAAAATCAACCACAGTCCCTTAATTCAACAGTTGTGAAACATAAAACACACACACTTTTGTGTCTATGTGAAAAAAATTGTGTGAAAGCAAGATGGCACCTCACGGGCGCACCACCATCGGGGAACCTGGTAGGCACTCACCAGGGTTGCACTGTTCTCGTCATCGGTACCTTCAAGCCTTAAATGAAAAGTGTCCTAATAAAACATACAAGTGTTTGTGAAAAAGTGCAGTGGAGACACAGTGTACTACACAGACAATAGTTTAGGCTAGATTGGAGCTATATAGCCAATAAGTGTACCAGAGATTGGCTTATTCTTATTATAAGCACAGCACAGAGACTAAGCGAAGAACTTTTGAAAGAAATTTTAGAACTAGAAGAGAGCATCAGTCGTGATAACACCTTCACGAACACTAAAGAGCAGTTAAGTAAAATCCAGGAGTACCTCAGTGAGTACAAAAACTATATGGTAAATCAAAGGTTCAAGGGACTCCAACGTAATCTGCAAAGATACACAAACAACTTAACCAAGGGGGTCAACGTAGAGGGTGAGGAGGTAGACAGCAACAAAGGCGTACCCTCGCAAACTGGACTTTTGACAATACGTCAAGCGAAGAAGAACAAGAAGGGCCTCAGGTTGTGGTATCGGGTTTGTCAGGTCTACATACTCTGCAAAACACTCTCGAACACCATAGAATAGAAGTTGGCACGGAAACTGGAAATGCAAAAGACAAGTTTATTAAGACCCCATGGGGTGGTGGTACATTCCTACAGCACCCTTCGGTAATGCAAGAAGTATCACACCGGACATCGGTGCCTGACCTCTTTTATACAGTTTAACAGCAATAAAAAGGGTAGGCGGTATACTTTTGAAACAGTTTAAGTACATATAAGGGCTTTTTTGGAACACAGCCAACATGTGGGAGGAGTTTAGTACCACTGGTCAGTTTTGGAGAACATTCCTAAGAGGTGACCACTCATTAATCTAAATGTTCGAGTACGCATGTGTGAGCTTGACCAGTGCTAAAAATAGCCTGTTGCCGGGCAAGGTAAGTGGTCATTGGTACAGAGAAAGGACAAAAGGGCATGCTGACCACGAGGCTGCATGTTCATAGAAAATGGAAGCCAGGAAATACAAAATGGCCTCCGCAAACATGGTCAAGTTAACAGTGAAAATTCGTGTAGCTGAGCTAAATGCTAACCTAGTCACTGCCAAATTACGACAGACGGCCCTTTTAGCATTTAGCTGAAGCTACCTCATAACGGAAGTAATCAGGATATTCATCATCAATATTAATCAACATTATATTTGTTATTTCTTTGCTAATCATTTGCTCATTTTTGGCAATAGCTCGTTTGGACGGAATGCAGGCTGTAATACATACAGAACACAAGGTAGGGCCACATTGAATACATAAACAAAGGAAGAAAAGTATTCCAATGATCATACACAGGATAGTCAATAATTTCCAACCCCAGGTACTAAGCAAAGTCCAGAACCAGTTAGAGAATGTCCATGTACCATTTTCAGGATGAATTTCAGCAGCAATTTTGTGCAATTTAGAAATGGCATCATATACAGAAGGTGAATTATCAGGGACGTCCACACAGCAACTACTACCGATAATGCGGCATGCACCCCCACGATCAGCTAATACTACGTCCAGAACCATTCGGTTCTGAAGAGTTACAATCCTCGTAATTTGGAGTTCCTCAGTCAAGTTCCCTAATGCAGAAGCAGTTTCATTAGCAACAGCTTCCACAGCACGTGTTAGCCGTCTTATTTTCCTGCTATTTAAGGCAGCACCAACAAAGGAAAACAGGCCTAAATTAAAATCTACATATTGCTGCAAGGAGGTGTCAGTCTGATCAATATTCTCAATCTCTAATGTTCTCTTAACCCTATTTAATATAAAATCGTGATATAGTACAAAGTCATTATGATACATAGGCGGTGCAATAAATACAGGGGGTAGCACAAAAGATATGTAACAAGTTCCTAACCACCCGATGGGAAGACGGTATCCTTTATTTCCACAAATAAAGTAAGCATTTTGTGAGGCTACAAAGGCAATACTATTTGGTGTGTCAAATGTGAGAGTAATATTACATTCGCTCTTCCCTACCGGAATAGTACCTTTATTCCATACGCATAAGTCAGCTTTGGTATCAATAACTGTAATCACATATAAACTGGACATATTTGCAATTCTTTGATTAGTGAAAATACGAGGCATAGATACATTGTCCGGTCGATATTCTTCCCATTCAAATTTAGTTCCTTCTGCCTGCGGGTAACCATCTCTATCATTATAACAAACTTTATTAAGTCGAAAAAGTAGTCCACCTTTTGTTGGCCATCTCAAGGTAAAGAGAAGAGTATACCAAGCATTACAAGAACCATTATGAGAGAACGGAAGAGGAATAAGTGGAGTTCCTCCTTTCTTCTGATGTCCAGGCAACATTCCACATACCCAACAGTTCAAAGTGTTCGTCATATTATGGGTATGATGTAGAATTTGAATGAAGCTGTTATTTAAATAAGTCTGTCTATGTCTCTCTTCATGATAAGGCAGAGTGAAATGAAAATGTTCAGATGGGATTGGAGTGGTAGGCAGTAAATATTCTCGTGCAGGAAGCAATCGTTCTATGATCCAAGCTATTACTGCTATTACCACTATGGTCATAACAAAAAGCACTGCACCCAGAATTCTTCTGTTTCTCGTCGTAGTAGGTGCCATAGTTCAAAAACCAAATTTTTTCAAAACAAAGCTAAAAAATATAAATGAGTGCTGAGCTCCGAGGTAGCCGCTGGTTTCTTCTCCGAGATTCAAGACAGGTGTCGCTACACTAGACAGAACTGATCCTCCCCCTTGATATTCTCGGCTTCCGTTTTCACAAACCTCAGAACGGTAACTCAACCAGTCTCGCACAAAACAACTATTTTCTTGGCCGTAGGTTATATTTCGCTCCACCAGAAACAGTGTGGTCCGGGAAGGCTCCCTCCGATTAGTTAGGCGTAGTAGCTGGGCTCTTCTCTGCATCCAGGATGTCTCGATAATCAGACAGCACCGCAGGATTCACCAAGTCCGGAGAGACACGACGACAGTGAGTGGAATGCACCCACCGTTTCTTGTTCGTGACTCGCCGAGTTGCCAGCAATACTTGTTCAGGGCCATGCCACCTCTGCTCCAAACTGCTGGTTCTCTCGAACGCTCGGACCATCACATGATCCCCCGGACGAAGATCGTGAGCCTCTCCAATGGAATTATCGGGGAGCGCTTCTCGAACCTGTTGATGAATAGAGAGTAAATCATTTGTTAATCGTGCCAAATAATCGTTCATCATTATACAAGGCACATCATGTATTAAGCGAGGCTTAGGGACTCCCCAGATATTCATAGGCCTTCCAAACACCACTTCATAAGGCTTGAGGCCAGATCGGGAATGTGGCACTGATCTAATAGACAGTAATGCCAAGGGCTAGGCATCCGGCCATTTCAAAGACGTGGATGCCACGATCTTTGCTAGCTTCAGCTTCAGAGTTGCATTATACCTCTCTACCAAACCTGCTGACTGCGGGTGGAATACAGCGTGGAACTTTTGTTTAATTCCCAATCCTTTTAGGACATACTGCACTATTTTCCCAACAAAATGAGGACCATTGTCATTCCACAAAAATTTACAAACACCAAAGCGCGGGAAGTACTCTTTGAGTAACACCTTAGCTGTTGTCAATGCTGTATTATCCTTCGTGGGGTAGGCCTCGATCCATTTACTGAAGGCACACACCACCACTAAGACATACTTGAGATTGTTACAGCGCTCAAGCTGGATGTAATCCATTTGCAGTACTTCGAATGGTGCAGTAGGTGGAACGAACCCTCCTTTAGGAGTATAAGTCCCTTTTGCAGGATTGTACTGTAAGCATATCAGACAGGTCTGTACCACTCTCTTAGCCGTGCTGGCAATCTCAGGATGCTCCCAAACTCACGTAAGCAATTTAGTAATTGCAAGAGCTCCAACATGTGCCAGCCCATGTGTCATTTGAACCATTGCTTGCAAATAAGCACCAGGCAATTTCCATCTCTCCATATCTTTGCTACGCCAACAACCCTCATCATCCAACACTCCCTCTGTTGCCCAGGTTGCAAGTTCTGCTTCAGATGCTGATTTCTGAATGTCTAATATTTCCTCTCTAGCATCATGCCATCGCTCAGCCTGTGATTTCACCACACACATAGGAGAGACATTCTGTAATATTGCAGTCTCTCTCGCTATGCTATCTGAAAAAGCGTTTCCTTGCCCTATTTTGTCCGTCACCTTCTTATGTGCACTACATTTGATTATCGCTACTTTCTTTGGACATAATAGTGCATTCAGGAGATCACGTACTAATTCTCCATGCATAATATGCACTCCATGCGAGGTCAGAAACCCTCGTTCCTTCCAGAGTAGGCCGAAATCGTGCACTACTCCAAAAGCGTAATGACTATCAGTGTAGATATTCACACATAATCCAGTACTTAACTCACATGCTTTCGTTAAGGCTATCAATTCAGCCGCTTGGGCCGATTTTTGCGGTATTCGTGCTGTTTCTACCACTGTCTTAAGTGTCGTGATCGCATAAGCTGCGCAAGTCGTACCATCTGGCAACTTTAAACACGACCCATCGACCCACAGTTCCCCATCTACATCTGGAAGTGGCGTATCCTGTAAGTCGATACGACCCTTTGTTTGTTCTTCAGTCAGAAAAACACAATCATGGTGTTCTTCCTTCTGGGTCTCAGCAACAGGATATGGCAGTAAAGTAGCAGGGTTCAGAGTGGCGCACCTCTTCAGTGTAATATGTGGCGCCAACAGCGTTAGCTCGTATCCTGTTAAACGAGCACTAGTTAGGTGCTGTGTTTTCATTCGGTTCAGTAAAGCATCACCCGCATGGGGAACTAACACCAACAATTTGTGGGACAAAACTATTCCCTCACTCTGTCGTATAACCACTGCTGTTGCTGCGACTGCTCGAAAGCACCCAGGCAGTCCTCGAGCCACAGGGTCGAGTACTGCTGAGAAGTACGCACAAGGACTCTGTTTGTCTCAGTGTGTCTGCACTAAAACTGACAATGCACACCCATCCTTCTCGTGGACATATAATGTAAAGATCTTTGTGTAATCCGGTGTACCTAACACTGGTGCAGAACAAAGTTCTTACCTAAATTGTTCAAAAGCATTCTGACATTCATCTGTCCATTCAATGGGAATCGGTGTAGTTTTGGACAACAATGCTAACAAAGGCTTTATAATGTGTGAAAATCCTAATATCCACTGTCTACAAAAGGACGTCAAACCTATGAAAGCACAAACATCTTTCTGAGTGCAAGGGACTGGTGTATCTAAAATTGCTTGTATTCGATCTGATGTCAATGCACGTCCCTCCTTAGACAAAAGATGACCGAGGTAGGTCACCTTTTGTCTACAATATTGCAACTTCTTCCTCGAAACTTTGTGATTATTCTTGGCAAGAAAAGAAAGCAGGGAAAGAGTACTCTCCTCATATTGTTCCTGCGTGTCTGCTGCTAATAAAATGTCATCAACATATTGAATAAGAACCACCCCAGACTGTAAGTTGAAAGAATCAAGCTGTCTCTTTAAAGCCCGGCTATAAATGCTAGGGCTTTCAGTGTAGCCTTGAGGAACCCGACAAAATCTATAAGATTTGTTATTTAGTGTGAAGCCGAACAAATATCGGCTATCGGGATGAATGGGAATCGAGAAGAAAGCATTCTTCAAATCGATAACAGTGAATGTAGTGGCTGTAGGTGGAATCAAAGTAAGTAAGGTGGTAATGTCAGACACCACCGGATACTGGGGTACTACTATCTTATTAATTTCCCTCAAATCAATAATAAAACGATAGATTTTAGTGTCTGTATCTTTCTTTAGGATCGGAAGAATTGGGCTGTTACAAACATTATAGGGGACTTCCTCCACCACCCCTGCCATAATCAAGTCATTTACGATATGTGTCAAGGCAACTTCACCATCTCTGGAAATTTTATACTGTGGTACGCGAGGCAAAGACACTCCCTCCTTTACAGTAATACGTACGGGAGGGATAATCATCAGTCCCACATCAGTATCGGAAGTAGCCCACAAAGTATTTGGAAGAGAGGCTAACGCATCGACCTCCTGCATGAGGCACAATCTCTCAACCCCTGGATAGTTCTCATTTAAAATAACCCGTACCCCTTCAGGGGCACAGCGTATAGTTGCTCGAAAATGTTTAAGCATATCGAGTCCCACAATATTATCTGGTGTATTCAGAGATAACAAAAACGGGCATGGGGCAGTAAACTTATCAATGTGAAATGTAAGGGGTTGAGACAATGGGCTAAGAGAAGGTGTTCCATCGAACCCTATTGATGTAATCGTTTCGTCAGACAGGGGAGCCCTTGGAACCAAGTGTTTGGACAGAGTGCTACGAGTAGCTCCTGTATCAACCAGAAACTGATCAGTAGAACCCAAAATATGCGCTGATATATATGGACCCCTTTGATCTACTGGTACTTCAACTGATTCCACACCCCATCCTACGCAATCCTATGCATATGTATTATCCTGAGGCTCAAAAGACTCTCCTTCAGCTATCTGATACTGATTCCGTCGATCAAAAGTATTATGATCAGCCTGACCACGGCCCCTCGCTTCAAACCTACCACGATCATTTGCTCCACCCCTCAACCCTGAATAACTATTCCGAGACCTTCCACTTCCTCTACCACGCTGATTACGCTGTTCTCGAAGCACCGGACAATCCGAAGCCCAATGTCCAAACTGTTTGCAGTATGCACACTGATCCTCAAAAATATCGGAACGAGCAGAAGACGTACCATACGATCCACGTCTACCCCTATCATTCCCTCTCGGCTGCGTAGCGTAAACCTGAGCCAACATCACCTTCGTCTTCAAATCTTTTGCTTTCTTATCACTACTTTCCTTAGCCTCCAATTCCTGTCGTTCATAAAACTGAGCCATAGTCAATAAAGAAGCAGGGGTTGCCGAGGTCCATGAACTTTCACTAGTCTTTAAACGTTTTGCAATCTCCGGTAGGAGATTAGCCACGTACTTATCAACGAACAAATGCCTGCCCGTATCCTCTGTTAATAATTGACCACTGTAATCATGAAACGCTTTCTCGAAACGTGAAAAAAAGTCAGAGACCGATTCATCCGGCTTCTGTTTACAAGAAGCCAACATTGTTCAATCAATTTTCTTAGGGGGAACAAGCGTTTTTTATTTATTCAAAATAGCCTCCGGGAGGTCTAAAATCAATTGGCATGGCTTACACGCGGGCTCCCTATCCAAATCAGCTCGAGCTAAGTCCTTCCTATCTGCACCCAAAACCGCTCGATCATCAAACTTACGAATCGCTCTCCACATATCAGGAGGCAATATTAACCCAAAGAAAAGATAAATATCAACTAATGTCATAACACACGAAGAAATAGCACCTTCCACTTCTTCATAGAAAGCTGCTGGTTCTTTACGGGGGTCAGGCAAAGCATTCTTAAGAGCCATAACATCTGTTCTTTTCCAAGGCGTATAAACCCAATTATATATAAAATAACCCTTTGCATCCGCAAACAATTTATTATCATCTGTACCTTGGCCTTTAGGAGGAACATACAGAGGCGCAGCTTCTCGCATAGGCATAATATGGACTGTAGCACTCTTATCTGTTTCAAAGATAGGACACTCTTTGGATACTTCCGTCGATCCAGACGCAGGCGAACCCGATGCCTTTTTCAACGCCCGTAGTTGTAACATCTCATCCCGTAGCTGAACCAACCGCTGGAAAAACCCATCCGCATCTGTAAGAACAAAAATACCTTTATGTAAATTATCACGACCAACTGATATATCCTTAGGTTCCAACTCAGGTGAATATTTTCTAAACCGTTCAACTACTTCCTCTCCAAAATGATCCAGAAAATACAATCGTTCTTTTTCAGACCACTTACGCATAAAACCATCAATCTCTGAAACAGTTATAGAATTAATATTAAGTTTACGAGCAAACCCGCGTAATTCCGCAGCCCGATCAACACTTAGCCTGGTGCGACTATCTCTCTGATCATCCTCGCCCGAGTCCTCATCAGGGGCCGTAGGCAGAACATACGGAGGCGGGCAACGATCTAGCAATGAAAAATCATCTGATTCATTAGTAAGGACAGGATAAAGAGGACGTCGAATAGGAAACTGACCATTAACCTGCAAATTACGTTCTTGAGTCTCCCTCTCTTTCTGTTCCTGCAATTCTTTTTCCTGCAACTGTAAAGCTTTGTCACGAGCAGCCTTTCGCTGCTCTTTGTCTGCCAAGGCTTGTTCACGCTTCATTCGTTCACGCACCGCTTTCTCCCATATACGCACACAATCAAACATATCCTGTCTAGACCTGCGCTGAAACAAACACTGCTCCACATATTGAACCTTTCGTAAATCAAACGACCCATGTAGTGGCCATTGTAATTCATGATCGGTTTTCGTGTATTTGTGCCACAATGTACTATACATAATAGGGGGAAGGCCAAATTTTATGTACATTTCACGATTAGGTGTCCCCTCTGGGGGAGCCGGCTGAGATTCATTTAATCGATAACTGGTACCGTTTCCAAAACAGCACAGTCCTCGGAGTGTGCTTAAAACAGGCATGTCAAAATATCACGAAAACGCGATATTACAAAAATGGCACTTAATATGTTTTACACATGGTGTGCCGTTCAAACAAATACAAAATCAGAGAAATATCTCTACATACCTGCCTATGTGAGGTGCACTCCACATATAACTCAAATCATAGGTCCAAATGTTAGCTAACTCAAACAAATCCAAAAAGCCACAGTAAGTGTCAGTAGACTACCTCACCAATCACAAGCTTACCAAATATTCTCAAACGTCGAGGTTCCAACTGCTAAATTCCTTAACTGAATCAGCCAAACGGGCACTGCACGACAACCCAACCGATCAGGATCTCAGTCGAGCACCGGCGCCACCTGGAAGGTCAGATCGGAAGGAAAGGAAAAAACCATCGTGGGTGCCAAGACTCGGGTCACTCAATGGCAGCGTACGCGTCCAGGGCGAGTTTCCAATCCTTCGTCGTGACCACTCCTTCGGGCATCCGAGTCACCGATGAGTCCCTTCGTGGTCGCCAATTTGTGGTATCGGGTTTGTCAGGTCTACATACTCTGCAAAACACTCTTGAACACCATAGAATAGAAGTCGGCACGGAAACTGGAAATGCAAAAGACAAGTTTATTAAGTCCCCATGGGGTGGTGGTACATTCCTACAGCACCCTTCGGTAATGCAAGAAGTATCACACCGGACATCGGTGCGTGACCTCTTTTATACAGTTTAACAGCAATAAAAAGGGTAGGCGGTATACTTTTGAAACAGTTTAAGTACATATAAGGGCATTTTTGGAACACAGCCAACATGTGGGAGGAATTTAGTACCACTGGTCAGTTTTGGAGAACATTCCTAAGAGGTGACCGCTCATTAATCTAAATGTTCGAGTACGCATGCGTGAGCTTGACCAGTGCTAAAAATAGCCTGTTGCTGGGTGTTGGAAATGGGGGTTGCCCAAATCTCCAAGGGGGTAGCATGGCATCAAGCGGGCAGGCCAAACTTCGAGGACATGTGAAGCATTCACGCAGTACCCACAATCAACACACCAGGCACACCACAAAAGAGGCAGGACACCAGTTTGAGTTGGAAAAAGATACGTCGTTTAGTAGGGTTTCCAACCTGCAAGGCAAAAGAATGCAAAACAGTAGTGTCAAACAAGGCGCCCAATGGCGCCAGAACCAAGTGAATAAAGGGGGGAAATTATGTACATAGGAAGTAGTCCATGCTGAAAGAGAAAAAGGATGGAATCGAAAATGTCATTAGTTCTGGAGCCCAATCTGGCGGGGCCAACTCAGACTCTCATCCTACAGGGAAGGCTGTAAATGTGAAAGTTCTACATTAGCATAGTTAACCATCATGCACATTAACACCAACCCAACCCCTGTTAGGGAAAGAAAACATTAGGGCATCACGGCATAACATGGACAGGAACACCTGCAATAAATCAGCCTGTCTGGCCCATCAATCTGGTACATAAACAAGGGCCTGGAATAACATCAGGCCAACCTATTGAACAACCTAGGCGGAACATACATTGCCCAGCATAGATATCAGGTAGGGGCCCTACTTCTGGACCAGGAGCACCTGTACGAAAACAGCAAGGCTTCCTCTACCATAAACCCTGGAGAATCAACATCAGGGTGTACACAACAGCCCACCCTTATTAAGCCCCCTGACGTCCCAATCCCAGGTAGGGGACGCAGTACGCTAGGCACTCAGCTTGAGCTTACGGCTCAATCCTTACTAGGGAGAACAGGCAGATAGCAATCACCTAACCACTAGGCCCGTATTACCTTTAACCTAATGGGGCCAGCCTCTGGGCCTAAGATCCTCAACCTAGGGCAAACCCTCCTCGGGGCCTACATATATAGGTGAGACACTTCAGGGAAAATTAGGCAACAGGCAAAAAGGCGCATTTCAATGAACCCCTCGCTGGGCTGGGCATGTCAAACCTTTTCCTGGGGCCCACGACAACATTCTACCTCCCTCCCTGAGACTGTTAGGGTGCACAGGGGCTTCTATAGGCAGTTCAGGTATCCCGGGACTCTGCAGCAACAGTCACTAGCAGCCTTTACTTGGCTTCTGGGCACTTAGGCTCCACCTAGTCAACAGAGGCAGAGGAGGGGCGAACACCGACCTTGTGTTCCGTTGCCCTCTCCACCCCCACACTGTATATTGTTGCCCACACTCACCGGGCTGTCCAGGACCTCCTTTGCGGTGGTGGCAGGCACCGGCAATGTGCTTCGATGCCCCTGCTGTACAGTGCTCTCAATTGCAGGGCTTCCCTGACCAACCGGGAGCCCTGCGAGACCTTCTCGTGACTTCCGCCTCTCCCAGGCCCCTCTGATCCTGTGGAGACCCGGGCTGCAAGGCAGAGGGGGCAGGCACCGACAATGTGCCTCGAGGCCCCCTGGCATAGCACACGCAAAGGGAACTTTTCTCCCCTCTGGGGGAGTCACCCGACTCCTCCTCCTCACCGGAGGTCTGGGCGGCTCAATCGGGGCTCCTCAGGTCCTCACGGGAGCCTCGCAGCGGCTCTCCTCCGGGCGCCTCAGGTCGGGAGGTGGGGCTGGCACCAACAGTGTGCCCCGGCCCCGCCTACCTCACCAGACCCTCTCCCTCGGGGCACAGACCGGCGGGGTGGCCTCCCGCTCCGGTCGCTTCACTCGGGGCTCCTTCGTTGGCACGGGAGCCCTGCAACGAAACTTCACCCGGGTCCCTCTCCTACCTCACGGGGACCCGGGGCTTCGAATCCCCTTCTCCTGGCCTTCCCAGCCGTCAGCCAATCCCTGTGCGGCCTTCGAAGGTCACGGCCGCGCAGGCCAATCAGTGCGCGGCGGGGGCGGGCCGATGACGCGGCCGGGCCCCCGTCATGTGATGAGGGAACCTGACGGCCTCAGGGCCTAGCGCGGCCCTCCCTGCACTTCGGCGGCCCTCTCCTGGCACCGGGGGCCGCCGCGACGCTGTCCACAGCGGTGGGGGGTCCCTTGGCGGCGCTTTGACAATGGCAACAATAAGGGGTAGGCTCCCTTTTAATTACTCCTTAAGATAGCGGCAAAAGCGCGCTTCCACAACCGGCGCTATTTACAAGCTACCACAGTCTCCTCAGGAAATAGCGAAAATGGCGCTATTTACAAGCTGCCACAGTCTCTTCAGGAAATAGCGAAAATGGCGCTATTTACAAGCTGCCACAGTCTCTTCAGGACTCAGCGAAAATGGCGCTATGTACAAGCTACCACAGTCTCCTTTCTCAGTCCTCTCAGTCCTCAGGGCCAACAGCACTTTGGGGGCCACACCAATCATAGGGCAAAGTCCCTTGGGGGCACCATCCTCCCCAGGCAGCTCCACAGGCAGTAACAGTCTTTGGACTCCCAGGGTTTACGCAGCACAGCACCTGGCAGCACACCTCACAGAGGAGGGTGAACAGTCCCACAGTCCTCCTCAGGGGCACACTCCTCACCTCCTGGGCGCTTCTTCACGCAGTACTGGCGGGGTACCCGGTCCAAACAGCATCAGTGACCTGGGTAGGGGCCCTTCCTTGTCAGGGGCCCTTGGGGACAGCAGCAGGGGGGGTTTATAGGGGTGCAGGGCCCAGCTCACAGGCCCATGTGGCAGTAGCACCTCGCAGCAGGTCCCCTCCCTTCTTTGTCCCAGCGCTGACTGACTCTCTGGTGACACTTCTCCCTATTTATACCCTCCTCCCAGGCAGTGCCAGGACCTTCTAAAATGTTGGCACATCTAGCCTAAACTGGTTCTAGGGGAGGGGGTGAGCACCCTGGGTGCCAGGCTTTCCCTCCAAAAACTAGGGGTAGCTGGGTAATATTATCTACACCGCTGACCTATGGCAGTCCAGTGTCAAAACCCAGGGCCATGGCATCCATTTTAAATACAATACATTTCAATCAGGTGCAGTTTTAAAATGGGGGATTTTACAAGTGCTCATATTATTACATGTAAGTACATTTACACAAAGGTGTCTCACACCACTCATGGCCTATACAGGTTTAACCCCATGGGGGAGACAGTCTAGATAAGGGGGTCAAAAGCGAAAAAATGTGGGGGGAAAAGGCCAAGTCCAACACTGGGCAAGGTAAATGGTCATTGGTACAGAGAAAGGACAAAAGGGCATGCTGACCACGAGGCTGCATGTTTATAGAAAATGGAAGCCAGGAAATACAAAATGGCCTCCGCAAACATGGTCAAGTTAACAGTGAAAATTTGTGTAGCTGAGCTAAATGCTAACCTAGTCACTGCCAAATTACGACAAGGTTAACAGAGTAAGATTTAACCCACAAGCGCAGAATAACGCAGATCTTGGAGTTCTCCTCCGCTCTTTTTTTAGGACAGGGACAGGGGACCAACAGGGGGACAGGCCAAACAGGAAGAGGAAGAGGACGGGGCAATCATCCACCCCCCCCAATTGCAGACTTACTCCCCACGACTGACCCGGAGCAGGGGGAGACAACAGCTGTAAATAGCATTGTTGTCAATCTCTCTGACTACAACCTGTCCAACTCTGAAAACAAGGTGCTAAATAAGGGACTCTGCTTCGTTCCGACGCCGACCCATGACTCATTTAAATGTAGAGTCGAGTTCTATGAAACCGTTTGAAAAATTAAACTTAAAAAGTTTTTTTCCAACCAACCCCAAGATGACAGATGTTTATTTAATACAAATTTTAAAAAACCCTCATCGTTCGTTCTGCCCTCCTAGTGGGGCCATAGGTCCAGAGATAGCTGTGTTTGAATCTAAAGTCCTTTTGGACATTGAGAACTTAGAATCTAAGAATAGAAATTTGAGCTACAAGAATATGTCTAAACTTGATTGGGATGCTGTGAAAAGCCTGCAAAATAACTCCTACCTGACTATAAAGAGCGCCGACAAGGGCAGGGCGATAGTCGTGCCTAATACCTGCGACTATGAAGCTGAAGTCCATCGGCTACTCGATGTTCGTGCCAACTACCAACCACTTAAAAAAGATCCCACACCTGAATTACTAAAGATCAAAAAGGACATGGTCGGTGAGGCCAAAGAAATAAGGTGGATAACATCTAAGGAGGCGTAGTTCCTGGTGAACAATAATCCCAGGACCCCCGCCTTCTATATCTTACCCAAGATACATAAGCCCACCCGGCCACCCCCAGGTCGGCCTATTGTATCTGGGATTCAATCAGTCCTAGAGCCTTTATCCCAGTTCGCTGATTTTTTCTTACGTGAATCGATGATTACCGAAAAATCGTTTGTGAAGGATACAATTCATATCCTGAATATAGTGGGGGATATGACATTTGACCCTTCAAATGAAATATTAGTCACCATTGACATTGAATCCTTATATTCCTGTATCCGCCAAGATGCTGCGCTGGTGGCAGCAGTGCGAGCACTTGCCGGACAGGAATGGTTTTATGATGTCCCACAAACTTTCATTCTACAGTGTATTGAACTTGCTTTAACAAGAAACTTCTTCAGCTATAAGGACAAGCTGTTTTTACAGACCACAGGAACATCTATGGGTGCTACTAAGGCACCAAGCTTAGCTTGTATCTATGTGGGCCAGTTCGAGGAGCACGTCATCTACCCTTTCACCAATCCCTTCAAGGGGCATTTGCGCCTTTGGAGGAGATATATTGATGACGTGTTCTGCGTCTGGTCCGGGGAAAACCCCATTCTGTTGGAATTCCTGAACTGACTGAATGGGCAGGACCAGAGCCTTCGGTTCACATGGTCCTATAGCCAGACTTCAGCGGTCTATTTAGACTTGGATATTGAAGCAAGTAAAGGAGGTCTTAGGTCCTGTGTCCATCAAAAACCCACCGACAGGAACTCCCTGCTCTCGTATGAATCTTACCATCCACGTGAACTCAGGGACAACCTGTCGGTGGGACAGTTCCTCCGATATCGCAGGAATTGCTCAACCACATCTGCATATAATGAGCAGGCGCAGTTTTTGAGCAAAACGCTACAAGATAGGAGTACTCTGCTGGAGGTAAATCCTAAAAAGAGGACGAGTGTATTCCGGTGGTAATGACATACGATCCCTTGGCCACCAAGATCAGGCAGTCGATCAGGAAGCATTGGTCTTTACTGTCTAATAAAGACTTTAAGATGCAGCCCCCAAGATTCGCCTTCAAAAGATCGTGTAACCTTAAATATAAGTTGGTACACACACGGGTGTGGCCAGCTAAAGACCTGAAAAGTAATACCATTCCAAAAGGACATTTCCCGTGTGGAACATGTTCGGTCTGCCCCCTTACAACAAAAACATCAAGTGTAACATTACAATCAGTAAAGGGGTGGTTTTTGAGACAGTTCAGCAACTGTAATACCTCAGATGTGGTTTACAGGTTGCAATGTGAATGCGGTCTACAATACATAGGCTTAACAACACGCAAGATAAAAACACGCATCCAGGAACACCTGATTACCATAAGAGCAGGCAAACTAACCACTAAACTTGTTCAACATTGCCATACAAACAAGCACACCTCTACCTGGGTGGTTCTCGAAAGAGTAACAGGAGATCTCCAGACACTAGAAAGACTGCTCATATCAAAAGAGGCCCAATGGATTTATCAAGAGGGAAGTGAACAGAGAGGGCTCAATGAATTGTTGGAATGGAACAAGGTGCGTTGATGAAACTTGTCCTTGCAGACAAAAAGGATTAATGCCGAAATCCGTGAATGTATAGTTGTGAGGGTGTACACAATGATGATACCTTGAAATATAGGTTTCCCTAACAACAGCAAAGTGAGAGTATGTGGATATTCCGAATTAAGAAAAAAAAAACATAAATGGTCTAAGTCCCTCTGATAGGAAAATGTGATATCCTTTAACGAGACTATCCTTAGCCTACATGTAGAGGCAAATATGGTGAGACTTCTCACAATTAAAAATAGAGCTAAGGTACTCTGCTAACTCAGTTTTTGGAATTCATTCTTTGGAAATGAGTACTGGAAGTTTGTTGTTGACTAATCTAATTGAGCACAGTAAAGTTTATTTATAACTATACAAACATATGACTACGATCCAAGAATGTTAATAACGTTTTTTCCTAAAAAAAGCTCTTTTTTGCGACTTTTCGCGAGATTACACCAATACGAGATCGGCCATTAAACATTATAGGGGTTTTCCCAATCTAAGATGGCGGTGCTGTTTTCTCTCGAGACACGAGACGCCAATCAAGGCGAGAATTCAGTGACGTTAGCATGTAAATAACCAGTAGAGCCACCACGAACATACAGGTCGAGGTAATGCCGACAGGTGCTCCGTTTACCGGTAAGGCAAAGGCAGAGGGTTGTAAAACGGAATGCCAGCGAGATACCAGAAGAAATTTTTGCAAAATAGAGAGTGGACTCTTTTTATAAAAAACGGTGCAGAGAGTGAATAACGATTATTCCGAGTTTAGTGCAAACGGGGAATGGCAGCGATTCATTAGTAGTAACCTTCTAAAAAGAGAGTGAACAACTTGTACGATAAGCTATGGAGGGTAAACTATGAACATTTCTAATCTAGTATAATTTGGAAAACATTTCTAGTCTAGTGTGAATATGAAAACCTGTATACTGTCTCTTGCAGCTAAACTACGGAGGGAGCTTGGAGACAACTTACAAGAGGAGTTGACCTCTACGTTTTTAACTCTAGATCTCTCGGCCAGTAGGAGTCACAATGGCTGATTGAGGGTAAACAAACATTATAACATATGGTGTTTCTGTGCACTATTGGCTGGCTCTATGAAGTACAGGACATGTTAAAAAGTTTTCCATGTTATATGTTTTAAACAGTTGTGAAGATTGGAGTGTCTAATGCAGTGGCGTAAAACTAGTGCCCTGAAGAAATTGCCACGAGTTCATATGGCAATGAAACATGTCGGCAAGTTGAGTTTGGCTTGATAGGTAATAGCCACACTCACTTTTTTAAAGTATACAATCAGCACGAAAGGAACAGAATAAAATTGTCATATTCGTGTTGTTTGTAAATTCAACTTTTATGTTGTGTTACATCACTGTGTATTGTCTGTGTAGTACACTGTGTCTCCACTGCACTTTTTCACAAACACTTGTATGTTTTATTAGGACACTTTTCATTTAAGGCTTGATGATACCGATGATGAGAACAGGGCAACCCTGGTGAGTACCTACCAGGTTCCCCGATGGTGGTGCGCCCGTGAGGTGCCATCTCGCTTTCACACAATTTTTTTCACATAGACACAAAAGTGTGTGTGTTTTATGTTTCACAACTGTTGAATTAAGGGACTGTGGTTGATTTTAAATTTGGCACGGTTCTGATGTACCCCCCTACCCCATGAATTTCAAAGAGGGGAGCTAGTTGTAATTTTGGTGCAACGTGTGGTACGTCGGTCTAACAGGGCCTTAAAATAGTGCCTTTTGGGGACTAGGTCTTTGGTGTATAAATGTCAAAATTAGATGTACCATCATACAATTCATCATTTCAAAATGCAGCAGATTGTTCTAAATCTGACATCATACTACACACATACTAGAGGTGATGAAATCATTTAAAGAGATTTCAAATGAATGTGGGATTCTTAAAAGTTCAGTAGGACCATAAACATCGTAGGAAACCCTATCCCATACTATTCCCTCAGGAACTGGAACCACTGTAATTGTAATCCAGAGTTGTGGCCAGGGAAAAACAAAGTGAGTCTTTTTCAGCCAAAGGTAGAAATCACAAATTTGTTGTTTAGGGGAACAGGCGATCGTGGTAACTCAGGTTTGCTTGGATCCGATGAGAAGTCATCAAAGTTGATGAAGTAACAGACATCATCCGATCTATCTTTGGTAGCTCAGGAGGTTTTGTAGAACTGGCAGATGACTCGTTTTGAGACATATTTATACAGATGTCAGTATTAGGCCTAATTGAGATCTGTGTGTCATTTGTAATATGATGTAGTTCAATCTCAACAGGTACAAGTTGCATTCTGTTGTTGGTAACGCCTTTATTTCGGAGAGTGGAGTCTTCAAACGTTGTTAGTCTTTCCATCTGAAATTCCTGCATGGTGGCTACCCAGGAGCCCACGTGGCCTACTGTGGAGAATCGGTCACATAGTGTGATTTGATTGAATCAATTGAGACAAATCTCTAGTCTTTGCAGCTGGCTAGGGGCGGAAGAAGTGCTGTTCTTGTTCTTTCAACAGCCAGGATACGTACAACCTCTCTGTACGGTGGCCCAAATTCTTTTTTGTCAACAATCTTTTCTCTGACCAGGTCCCACACTTTAGGGACCCAGATACGTCTTGCGGGTACAACTTTCACTTGTTCAGGGGCAGTGCATTTTACTTGGACGCTGCTTTGTACAGCCCAGAATTCGCTGAGTACCTGTAAAACAGCCAAACGATCATTGATGTCAAATGTTTTTACATCTGCCAATGTGCTGCCACTATCGAGGTCAGGTACCCACATTCTTATCCTGAACAGGACTTTGCATGGAGTACAGCCTCCTAGGGATTTTCTTGGCATGTTGTTAAGTGCCCTCTGGGCCCCATATAAGTGATTAAACCAACTGCCACCCATTCCTAATACCCTAGCTGTTAAGGATTTCTTTAAGTCCCGGGTCTTCCTTTCCAAGATCGAATTTCCCTCAGGATGATATGGGGAGGAGTACTGCAAGGCCACACCCATACTTCCCACGGTAAGAATGTAGCGTGCCAATTGAATATGTCCCTATAAAGACTCACAAATCCTTTATAACAGCTTGAGCGGATCCTACACAAGACAGGAGGTGCCTTGCAGTATGACCCGGTAACCTGCTGCCGGATAATAGCGGTATGTGCCATGCTTCACATCATTGCCACAAGAAGGAGGATTGCAATAGAGGTGGACGGGGATGAAGACTTTCGTGCACAGCAACCCCCCCAACACCAACAGGTACATGTGCCTAACACAGCTGAAGGTCAAAGGAGGCGGAAATACATCATACAACACCATTTCAGAGACAGGTAAGAATGAACCATCACAACATAATCTGGTGTGCAAATGTTTAATTCACATGAGCACATGCCAGGTGAATATCAATGATACGTCTACATGATACAGAATCAAAACATAGGTGAGGATACATGTCTGTTGTCATCACGGGAGTATCTAGTAGTAGTGTAGGTGGCTCATGGTTACATCACCATGGCCAAGGACCCTATGGAACATGGCTATTTGCGCCTCCCACGTACCCCCAGCCTCCTGTCGCATGACTCCTCCACATCCCCACGATGTCCGTCAGTGGCTGTGGAGCTGCGCGAACTGCGCCTCTTCTTGTTGCCCTCCGGCACAGAGACGCCGCTTACCCTTAATGCAGCCTAACTCCACTCCTCCACTCCCAAACAGCTGGCACTAAAAGTCCCAGACTGCAGATGCTCTATTGCAGTGGTCACTTGGCCCAAGGCCTTTGCCACATCTCCAGAGTAATGACCCAGGTCGACCTGCAGGGGCACAGATCTCCCTGACAGTACAGCTGTGCTGTTGCAGAGCTTCGTGATGGCCCTAAATGAGGCATTGGAACGGAGCAAGTTCTGGCATTGCCTCCTGCGCTCGCTCTGTTGCCCTGCTATGACGGCATGTGTGAGCTCCTGTAGGCACAGTTTTATGTCTCTGTTACCCTCAGCAACGGCTGTGGTCATTTCACGCACAGCGTCCGTCATCGTGGCCATTTTGTTTGCCAATTTTGCCATGTTGATGTTAATGGCACCCATGTGTCTCCCCTGCAGGCGCTGAACACGCAGCATCCGTGACTCAACCACACTGTAGCCGTGTGTTGGCTCCTCAGATCTCTCAGCAGCTCTTCCCAGGGGCCAGCCCCGCTGTCAGACTCGGACACGTGCTGGTGTTTGAGCTGTCAGAGTGACAACTGACTGCTGTGGAACATTTGTGGCTGCTGGCCTCTGCTCCATCGCCATCACCTGCAGGGAGGGGACATTTGCCCTGCGGCTTGGTGTTGTTGTCTGCGGTGGTGGTGGTGGTGGTGTTGTCCGCGGTGGTGGTGATGGTGGTGATGGTGTTGGTGGTGTTGGTGGTGTCATGGGATGACGTCCCTGCGGAGTCTCTGCATCGGTCCCTGCCGGGGTTTCAGAGATTATGAGGCATTCACTGTCATCTGAATCCAGGGGTGATGCATCTGTTTGTGAAACAGTGCATTGTCATTATTTTGTCTGAATGTATATGTGTTGCATACTTTCAACTACATAAATGACATATTTGGACTGACTATTGGCCCTCTGCTGCTGGTCTCATTTCATTTACATTGGGGATCATACATGCAAACTTTGATGATATGACTAAAACTCCCATGATGAAACATTTTGGTGAGGGTAAATGCATTAGGCACTACTACATGTGCACTGTGATTGGCCTGGGGGAATGGGCAGGGGTAGATAACACACTGTGTAACTGCACTGGCATGCATCTTACCTTGTTCTCCTGCCGCAGCGCCGGAAGTGTCCAATTGGGTGACCCCCACAACTGCTTCAGGCTCAATGGTACCCTCAGCGAGGTCCTCAAGGGCTGTGTTGGGTGTGACGTTGGATGTCCCCCCTCCTTTGCCAGCTGCATCCTTGACCCTTTCTGCAACCTCTCCTTCGCCCTTTTCCTGAGGTCATAACACCTCTTTTTTAGGTTGTCTATTCTGCAGTGGGTGACTCCTACAGCATTTACCCTCTCCTTAATGCGCAGCCAGATCTTGCGCTTCTTTGCCTCAGGCACCTTTAGGGACAGCTTGCCAAACAGCCTGTCATGTTTGCTGCTCACCCCCTCGATCAGAAGTTCAAGTTCTTTGTCTGAAAACTTCCTTTTCCTCTTTCTGCGCGTGTCCTTGTTTTAGGGTGCATCCTTCTCCATCGCTGTTTCTCTCCTCAGCTCCTGTGCTCTGCCTCCTCCTATGAGCTCCTCTGGGCACTGAATGAAGCATGGGCTGGGAGACTTCCTGGTTGTGATGTCATCAACCTGCTTCCAACGCGACCTTTTTTTTGCGAATTCGATAATACCGAAATCGCAAATACCGATTCGTTATTTGCTAATTCCGTATTTGCTATTCTTTATTTTGGACTCACGCTAACATGGTTTCGGTATATTTTGCCGCTTTTTAGCGATTCGGTATTGAATACCGAATCTGTTGATGCATCGCGGAATGCGAGTCCTTATTTGCGATTCCTTATTTTTCACAAATAAGGACTCGTTTTACCGAATTTTGATGCATATGCCCACTTGTGCTTTATTGTGCAACTTTTGAAATCTCTAAAGTAACCCTGGCCGTAGTTTGCGTAGTAGCACTACACGTAGTACATGTAGTCATAGTCTGCATAGCGTAGCTCACGACACTGTGTACTTATCTGCACTGTGAAAAAATTACAAAATAATTGCAAATGGCATCTTGCACAGTGCCAGTTATGATAAAATAAGTATCTCTATTTTTATATGCTAAAAAGCATATAGTATTTTCACAAAAGTGAAACAAAAAAATTAGCAAGCACTGAGAGATGTGATGATTTTGCAATCCTCCCTAACCTAGGGGGAATACAAAACAGATGGCTTGAAAACAAAAAAGCACATCTTATTGAACGATTTGATGGTGATCCCATCCTCTTAGGACCACCCCAAGTACAGTTATTAGCAAAAAAACATTCCCAACCAAAGGCCCTGCAAAGCATTATGGGATCAGATTAACAGTGGGTAGTGAATATTATATAGTTTCCAATATCAAAATAATTCTACAAAGAGCTGCAGTTCAACTGGTGGTTACTAGATGACCCTCGCGAGTCAAATGCAAATACTTGATGAATGGGTTTCAATGGTTTTGCATTTGACTCGTGAGGGACATCTAGCAACGACGAGTGGAACTGCAGCTTGATGTAAGAATAATTTCAATGCTTTGCATTTGACTCGTGAGGGACATCTAGTAACGACTAGGTGAACTGCAGCTCTTTGTAGAATTATTTTGATATTGGATACTATAATATTCACTACCTACTGCTAATCTCGTCCCATAATGCTTTGCAGGGCCTTTGGTTGGGATTGTTTTTTGCAAATAACTCTGCTTGGGGTGGTCCTAAGAGGATGGGACCACCACTGAAGTTCAACAAAATATGCTTTGGGTTCAAGGCATCAGCTTGGTCCTGCCCCTGGGTTAGGGGGGACCCCAAAATCATCAGCTCTCTCATTGCCTAATGTTTTCATTGAAAAAGTTAACTTTTGTGAATTAGTTATATGCTTTTAAGCATGTAAAATTGCTTTTTCAAAGTATCTGAGGATGTTGTTGATTTAGCTGCTATTCTATGTGATTAAGCACAGTTTTTGTACTGTACTATGTGCAATTTGTGAAGTGCGAATTAATGTTGCATGCTCCGTTATTATGCTCAGTGTTACTCTGAAGCCATTCGCGCCCCAATATGAAGATATTCATTGTATGACTGAACACAGTAAAATAAATCGCACACAATGTTTGTGGAGAATTCCCGATCTGTATTTTGTAGTGCCAGTATCAGGGCTTTTAGTTCTGTCAGCTGTGCTGTGTAATCTCCCAGGGACAGTGTCTGCATAATACTAGGATGGAACTTTCCGTCCCACATATGTCCCTTCACAATTGCACATTCTGCACTGTATTGCTGTTTACTTCCTACGGCAGGCTGAGCAGATCCATCAGTATAAATGATCCATTCACACTGAATGAGATGCAGAACTGTATTCGGGAGGGGATATTCTTTTTTGTACTGCAGAAATGCTTGTGTTTTCAGTGTAGGATCATATCTGTAACCTACATCTGTTGCAATAAGAGAATTAGCCCATTGTATCCATCGTGGATGCACCGCTTTTGCATTTAAAATGCTTGCTTTGGTAACACCCTCTAAGGTTGGTACTGGAGTCATCATAATTATACATTTCCCTTGTGCTAGTGCTCTGTCTCTCACTGCACCAGTTTAAACCGCAGTATAGCAGATGATGTGCATTCGGTAAAAGTGCAGTATGGATGCTGGTGTGTATTTGGTAACAGCGCAGTATGGATACTGGTGTGTATTTGGTAACAGTGCCGTATGGATGTTGGTTTGTATTTGGTAACAGCGCAGTATGGATGCTGGTGTGTATTTGGTAACATCGCAGTGTGGATACTGGTGTGTATTTGGTAACAGCAAAGTGTGGATGCTGGTTTGTAGTTGGTAACAGTGCATAACAGTGCAGTACGGATGCTGGCGTGTATTTGGGAGCAGTGCAGGATGGATGCTTGTGTGTATTTGGTAACAGTGCAGTATGGATGCTGGTGTGTATTTGGTAACAGTGCAGTATGGATGCTGGTGTGTAGTTGGTAACAACACAATGTGGATGCTGGCATGTATTTGTAATAGCGCAGTACGGATGCTGGTGTATATTTGGTAACAGTGCTGTATGGATGCTGGAGTGTATTTGGTAACAGTGCAGTATGGATGCTGGTATGTCTTTGGTAACAGTGCAGTATGCATGCTGGTGTGTATTTGGTAACAGTGCAGTATGAATGCTGGTGTGCATTTGGTAACAGTGCAGTATGGATGCTGGAGTGTATTTGGTAACAGTGCAGTATGGATGCTGGTATGTCTTTGGTAACAGTGCAGTATGGATGCTTGTGTGTATTTGGTAACAGTGCAGTATGGATGCTGGTGTGTAATTGGTAACAGCGCAGTACGGACGCTGGTGTGTATTTGGTAATAGCGCAGTACGGATGCTGGTGTGCATTTGGTAACAGTGCAGTATGGATGCTGGCGTGTATTTGGTAACAGTGCAGTATGGATGCTTGTGTGTAGTTGGTAACAACGCAATGTGGATGCTGGCATGTATTTGGTAACAGTGCAGTATGGATGCTGGTGTGTATTTGGTAACAGTGCAGTATGGATGCTGGAGTGTATTTGGTAACAGTACAGAATGGATGCTTGTATGTCTTTGGTAACAGTGCAGTATGGATGCTGGTGTGTATTTGGTAACAGTGCAGTATGGATGCTGGAGTGTATTTGGTAACAGTGCAGTATGGATGCAGGTGTGTATTTGGTAACAGTGCAGTATGGATACAGGTGTGTATTTGATAACAGTGCAGAATGGATGCTGGTGCGTATTTGGTGACAGCTCAGTATGGATGCTGGTGTTTATTTATTCTACTCAAGCACCCAGGGTTTTTTTGATTCTTGATATTTTAAACATGCACTGTATGCACTTTTTAAATCTGAAAGGATGGGAAGAGAATCAACAAAATCAACTGTTGCAAAATATATGGGAAATTAACTGTGCAGGCATCCACTCCCGCCCTACCTTACTCTACCTATGACCAACTGGGAGAGATCACTTTTGTTTCGTTTAAGAGCGGGCTCAGTGGAATTTTTGTTGTCTTTCCCTTTGGGCTATCGACATAGCACTAACTTTAACCCATGCCCGTGTGATGGTGTCGGTACACAGAACGATTTGCACTTCCTATTCTTCTGTAACTTTTATTTAAGATATATAAAATGGTTTTTAACTCCATATTTTAGGAAATATAGACCCCTTTTGCTGGAGAAGTCTTATTTGATGTTGGTTTCCCTGGATTGAGATGAACTAATTTTTCGCACTAGCACTTTACTGAGACTGATAACGCGAGTGCGTAAAATGATGGAAAATCCTTGAAATTGGCCTCATTAGAACTGTATTGTACTGAATTATATTTTTTAATCTTGACATTTTCGTAATAATGTGTTATGCAAATGAACTGTTTTTATGTGGTACTTGTATGAATTTTATGAAATTCGAATAAAGGTCTTTTGAACTTGAACTTGAACTTGGAAGCGTAGTATGGATGCTGGAGTGTATTTGGTAACAGCGCAGTATGGATGATGGCGTGTATTTGGTAACAGTGCAGTATGGATACTGGTGTGTATTTGGTAACAGCGTAGTATGGATGCTGGAGTGTATTTGGTAACAGCGCAGTATGGATGATGGCGTGTATTTGGTAACAGTGCAGTATGGATGCTGGCGTGTATTTGGTAACAGTGCAGTATGGATGCTGGTGTGTATTTGGTAACAGTGCAGTCTGGATGCTGGTGTGTATTTGGTAAGAGTGCAGTATGGATGCTGGTGTGTATTTGGTAACAGTGCAGTATGGATGCTGGTGTGTATTTGGTAACAGTTCAGTATGGATGCTGGTGTGTATTTGGTATCAGCGCAGTATGGAAGCTGGTGTGCATTCGGTACCTGTGCGCTATGGATGCTGGTGTGCATTTCGTAAGAGCGCAGTATGGATGCAGGTGTGTATTTGGTAACAGCGCAGTATGGATGCAGGTGGTAATTTCGTATCAGCAAAGTAGGGATGCTGGTGTGTAGTGGGTAACAGTTCAATATGGATGCTGGTGTGTATTTGGTAACAGTGCAGTATGGATGCTGGTGTGTAGTTGGTAACAATGCAATGTGGATGTTGGCAGGCATTTGGTAACAGCACAGTACGGATGCTGGTGTGTATTTGGTAACAGTGCAGTATGGATGCTGGCGTTTATTTGGTAACAGTGCAGTATGGATGCTGGGGTGTATTTGGTATCAGTGCAGAATGGATGCTGGTGTGTAGTTGGTAACAACACAATGTGGATGCTGGCATGTATTTGGTAACAGCGCAGTATAGATGCTGGTGTGTATTTGGTAACAGCGCTGTATGGATGCTGGTGTGTATTCAGTAACAGCGCAGTATGGATGCTGGTGTGTATTTCGTAACAGCGCCGTAACAGATGCTGGTGTGTATTTGGTAACAGCGCAGCAAGGAAGCTAGTGTGAATTTGGTAACAGCGCAGTATGGATGGTGGCATGTATTTGGTAACAGCGCAGTATGGAAGCTGATGTGTAGTTGGTAAGAGTGCAGTATGGATGCTGGCGTGTATTTGGTAACAGCGCAGTATGAATGCTGGTGTATATTTGGCAACAGCGCACTATGGATGCTGGTGTCTATTTGGTATCAGCAAAGTATAGAGGCTGGAGTGTATTTGGTAACAGTACAGAATGGATGCTGGTGTGTATTTGGTAACAGCGCAGTATGGATGCTGGCGTGTATTTGGTAACAGTGCAGTATGGATGCTGGCGTGTATTTTGTAACAGCGTAGTATGGATGCTGGCCTGTATTTGGTAACATTGCAGTGGATGCTGGAGTGTAGTTGTTAACAACGCATTGTGGATGCTGGCAAGTATTTGGTAACAGCGCAGTATAGATGCTGGTGTGTATTTGGTAACAGTGCAGTATGGATGCTGGTGTGTAGTTAGTAACAGCGCAGTACGGATGCAGGTGTGCATTTAGTAACAGCGCAGTATGTATGCTGGCTTGTATTTGGTAACAGTACAGTATGGATGTTGGTGTGTATTTAGTAACAGAGCAGTATGGAAGCTGGTGTGTATTTGGTAACAGCGCAGTATAGATGGTGGCGTGTATTTGGTAACATGGCAGTATGGAAGTTGGTGTGTATTTGGAACATTGCAGTATGGATGCTGGCGTGTATTTGGTAACAGCACAGTATGAATGCTGATGTGTATTTGGTAACAGCGCAGTATGGATGCTGGTGTGTATTTGCTAACATCGCAGTATAGATGCTGGTGTGTATTTGGTAACAGCGCAGTATGGATGCTGGTGTGCAAATGGTATCAGCAAAGTATAGATGCTGGAGTGTATTTGGTAACAGTGCAGAATGGATGCTGGGGTGTATTTGGTAACAGTGCAGTATGGATGCTGGTGTGTATTTGGTAACAGAGCAGTATGGATGTTGGCGTGTATTTGGTAACAGCGCTCTATGGATGCTGGTGTGTTTTTGGTTATAGTGCAGTATTATTGCTGGCGTGTATTGGGCAACAGTGCAGTATGGATGCCGGCGTGTATTTGGTAACAGTGCAGTCTGGATGCTGGAGTGTAGTTGTTAACAACGCAATGTGGATGCTGGCAAGTATTTGGTAACAGCGCAGTATAGATGCCGGTGTGTATTTGGTAACAGTGCAGTATGGATGCTGGTGTGTATTTAGTACCAGCGCAGTATGGCTGCTGGTGTGTAGTTGGTAACATCGCAGTATGGATGCTGGCGTGTATTTGGTAACAGTGCAGTATTAATAATGGCGTATATTTGGTAACAGCGCAGTATGGATGCTGGCGTGTATTTGGTAACAGTGCACTCTGGATGCTGGAGTGTAGTTGTTAACAACGCAATGTGGATGCGGACAAGTATTTGGTAACAGCGCAGTATAGATGCTGGTGTGTATTTGGTAACAGTGCCGTATGGATGCTGGTGTGTATTTAGTACCAGCGCAGTATGGATGCTGGAGTGTATTGGGTAATAGCGCAGTATGGATGCTGGTGTGTATTTGGTAACAGTGCAGTATGGATGCTGGTGTGTATTTAGTAACAGCGCAGTATGGATGCTGGTGTGTATTTGGTAACAGTGCAGTATGGATGCTGGTGTGTATTTGGTATCAACGCAGTATGGACGATGCTGTGCATTCGGCAACAATGCAGTATGGATGCTGGTGTGTATTTGGTAACAGCGCAGTACGGATGCTGGTGTATATTTTGGAACAGTGCAGTATGGATGATGGTTTGTATTTGGTAACAGCGCAGGACAGATGCTGGTGTGTATTTGGGAACAGCGCAGTATGGATGCTGGTGTTTATTTGGTATCAGCAAAGTGTAGATGCTGGTTTGTAGTTGGCAACAGTGCATAACAGTGCAGTACAGATGCTGGCGTGTATTTTGTAACAGTATAGTATGGAGGATGCTGGTGTGTAGTTGGTAACAATGCAATGTGGATGCTGGCATGTATTTGGTAACAGAGCAGTATGGATGCTGGTGTGTATTTGGTAACAGTGCAGTATGGATGCTGGCGTGTATTTAGTACCAGCGCAGTATGGATGCTGGAGTGTATTGGGTAATAGCGCAGTATGGATGCTGGTGTGTATTTGGTAACAGTGCAGTATGGATGCTGGTGTGTATTTAGTAACAGCGCAGTATGGATGCTGGTGTGTATTTGGTAACAGTGCAGTATGGATGCTGGTGTGTATTTGGTATCAACGCAGTATGGACGATGCTGTGCATTCGGCAACAATGCAGTATGGATGCTGGTGTGTATTTGGTAACAGCGCAGTACGGATGCTGGTGTATATTTTGGAACAGTGCAGTATGGATGATGGTTTGTATTTGGTAACAGCGCAGGACAGATGCTGGTGTGTATTTGGGAACAGCGCAGTATGGATGCTGGTGTTTATTTGGTATCAGCAAAGTGTAGATGCTGGTTTGTAGTTGGCAACAGTGCATAACAGTGCAGTACAGATGCTGGCGTGTATTTTGTAACAGTATAGTATGGAGGATGCTTATATGTATTTGGTAACAGTGTAGTATGGTTGCTGGCGTGTATTTGGTAACAGTGTAGTATGGTTGCTGGCGTGTATTTGGTAACAGCGCAGTATAGATGCTGATGTGTATTTGGTAACAGTGCAGTATGGATACTGGTGTATATTTGGTGTCAGCAAAGTATGGATGCTGGTTTGTAGTTGGTAAGAGTGCAGTATGGATGCTGGAGTGTATTTGGTAACAGTGCAGTAGGGATGCTGATGTGTAGTTGGTAACAACCCAATGTGGATGCTGGCATGTATTTGGTAACAGCGCAGTATGGATGCTGGTGTGTATTTGATACAGCGCTGTATGGATGCTGGTGTGTATTCGGTAACAACGCAGTATGGATGCTGGCGTGTATTTGGTAACAGCGCAGTATGGATGCTGTTGTGTATTTGGTAACATTGCAGTATGGATGCTGGCATGTATTTGGTAACAGCGCAGTACGGATGCTGGTGTGTATTTGGTAACAGCGCAGCATGGAAGCTGGTGTGTATTTGGTAACAGCGCAGTATGGATGCTCTCGTATATTTGGTAACCTTGCTGTATGAATGCTGGTGTGTATTTGGTAACAGCGGAGTATGGATTCTGGTGTGTATTTGGTATCAGCAAAGTATAGATGCTGGAGTGTATTTGGTAACAGTGCAGAATGGATGATGGTGTGTATTTGGTAACAGCGCAGTATGGATGCTGGCGTGTATTTGGTAACAGTGCAGTATGGATGCTGGTGTGTATTTGGTAACAGTGCAATATGGATGCTGTCGTGTATTTGGTAACAGCGTAGTATGGATGCTGGTGTGTATTTGGTAACAGCGCAGTATGGATGCTGGTGTGTATTTGGTAACAGCGCAGTATGGATGCTCTCGTATATTTGGTAACCTTGCTGTATAAATGCTGGTGTGTATTTGGTAACAGCGGAGTATGGATTCTGGTGTGTATTTGGTATCAGCAAAGTATAGATGCTGGAGTGTATTTGGTAACAGTGCAGAATGGATGATGGTGTGTATTTGGTAACAGCGCAGTATGGATGCTGGCGTGTATTTGGTAACAGTGCAGTATGGATGCTGGTGTGTATTTGGTAACATTGCAGTATGGATGCTGGCATGTATTTGGTAACAGCGCAGTACGGATGCTGGTGTGTATTTGGTAACAGCGCAGCATGGAAGCTGGTGTGTATTTGGTAACAGCGCAGTATAGATGGTGGCGTGTATTTGGTAACAGCGCAGTATGGAAGCTGGTGTGTATTCGGTAACACTGCAATATGGATGCTGTTGTGTATTTAGTAACAGCGTAGTATGGATGCTGGTGTGTATTTGGTAACAGCGCAGTATGGATGCTGGTGTGTATTTGGTAACAGCGCAGTATGGATGCTCTCGTATATTTGGTAACATTGCAGTATGAATGCTGGTGTGTATTTGGTAACAGCGGAGTATGGATTCTGGTGTGTATTTGGTATCAGCAAAGTATAGATGCTGGAGTGTATTTGGTAACAGTGCAGAATGGATGATGGTGTGTCTTTAGTAACAGTGCAGTATGGATGCTGGTGGTATTTGGTAACAGTGCAGTATGGATGCTGGTGGTATTTGGTAACAGTGCAGTATGGATGCTGGTGGTATTTGGTAACAGTGCAGTATGGATGCTGGTGTGTATTTGGTAACAGCGCAGTATGGATGCTGGTGTGTATTTGGTAACAGTGCAGTATGGATGCTCTTGTGTATTTGGTAACATAGCAGTATGGATGCTAGTGTGTATTTGGTAACAGTGCAGTATGGATTCTGGTGTGTATTTGGTATTAGCAAAGTATAGATGCTGGAGTGTATTTGTAACAGTGCAGAATGGATGCTGGTGTGTATTTGGTAACAGTGCAGTATGGATGCTGACGTGTATTTAGTAACAGTGCAGTATGGATGCTGGTGTGTATTTGGTAACAGAGCAGTATGAATGGTGGCATGTATTTTGTAACTGCAAAAACAACAATTGATGAACAGAATGCAGAACAATGTCATACATTCACCCCAGTACAGAGATCTGGGCCTAAATCCATCGTTTTTTTTGCACTTCACACCACCTCAGGTCAGACATGGCCATATGCAAATCAGCCTTGACCCTCGGCCTCATGGGAACAGTCCAGCCCGAACTGCCAAGCCATGTCTTTCCTGTACCCAAATCAAGCATCCAAGGACCGGTTTCTGGCTATCAGCCGTCATCAGCCTGGATAGCTTGACTCCAGTGGTGTGGTGAGCATAGGACTCACGTCTGAGCATACCCATCCCACTTGGGGTGACAAATGCAAAAACAGCAATTGATGGACAGAATGCAGAACAATGTCATACATTCACCCCAGTACAGAGATCTGGGCCTAAATCCATCGTTTATTTGCACTCCACACTACCCCAGGTCAGACATGGCCATATGCAAATCAGCCTTGACCCTGTGTCCCTCATGGGAACAGTCCAGCCCGAACTGCCAAGCCATGTCTTTCCTGGACCGGAATCAAGCATCCAAGGACCGGTTTCTGGCTATCAGCCGTCATCAGCCTGGATAGGTTGACTCCAGTGGTGTGCAGAGAATGAGACTCCCGTCTGAGCACGGATGCTGGTGTGCATTTGGTAACAGTGCAGTATGGATGCTGGTGTGTATTTGGTAATAGCGCAGTATGGATGCTGGTGTGTATTTGGTAACATTGCAGTATGGATGCTGGCATGTATTTGGTAACAGCGCAGTACGGATGCTGGTGTGTATTTGGTAACAGTGCAGTATGGATGCTGGTGTGTATTTGGTAACAGTGCAGTATGGATGCTGGAGTGTATTTGGTAACAGCGCAGTATGGATGCTGGAGTGTATTTGGTAACAGTGCAGTATGGATGCTTGTATGTCTTTGGTAACAGTGCAGTATGGATGCTGGTGTGTATTTGGTAACAGCGCAGTATGGATGCTCTCTTATATTTGGTAACATTGCAGTATGAATGCTGGTATGTATTTGGTAACAGCGGAGTATGGATTCTGGTGTGTATTTGGTAACAGTGCAGAATGGATGATGGTGTGTCTTTAGTAACAGTGCAGTATGGATGCTGGTGGTATTTGGTAACAGTGTAGTATGGATTCTGGCATGTATTTGATAACAGTGCAGTATGGATGCTGGTGTGTATTTGGTAACAGTGCAGTATGGATTCTGGTGTGTATTTGGTATCAGCAAAGTATAGATGCTGGAGTGTATTTGTAACAGTGCAGAATGGATGCTGGTGTGTATTTGGTAACAGTGCAGTATGGATGCTGGCGTGTATTTGGTAACAGTGCAGTATGGATGCTGGTGTGTATTTGGTAACAGTGCAGTATGGATGCTGGTGTGTATTTGGTAACAGTGCAGTATGGATGCTGGAGTGTATTTGGTAACAGTGCAGTATGGATGCAGGTGTGTATTTGGTAACAGTGCAGTATGGATGCTGGTGTGTATTTGGTAACAGTGCAGTATGGATTCTGGTGTGTATTTGGTATCAGCAAAGTATAGATGCTGGAGTGTATTTGTAACAGTGCAGAATGGATGCTGGTGTGTATTTGGTAACAGTGCAGTATGGATGCTGGCGTGTATTTGGTAACAGTGCAGTATGGATTCTGGTGTGTATTTGGTATCAGCAAAGTATAGATGCTGGAGTGTATTTGTAACAGTGCAGAATGGATGCTGGTGTGTATTTGGTAACAGTGCAGTATGGATGCTGGTGTGTATTTGGTAACAGTGCAGTATGGATGCTGGCGTGTATTTGGTAACAGTGCAGTATGGATGCTGGTGTGTATTTGGTAACAGTGCAGTATGGATGCTGGCGTGTATTTGGTAACAGTGCAGTATGGATGCTGGTGTGTATTTGGTAACAGTGCAGTATGGATGCTGGTGTGTATTTGGTAACAGTGCAGTATGGATGCTGGCGTGTATTTGGTAACAGTGCAGTATGGATGCTGGTGTGTATTTGGTAACAGAGCAGTATGAATGGTGGCATGTATTTTGTAACTGCAAAAACAACAATTGAGGAACAGAATGCAGAACAATGTCATACATTCACCCCAGTACAGAGATATGGGCCTAAATCCATCGTTTTTTTGCACTTCACACCACCTCAGGTCAGACATGGCCATATGCAAATCAGCCTTGACCCTGGACCTCATGGGAACAGTCCAGCCCGAACTGCCAAGCCATGTCTTTCCTGTACCCAAATCAAGCATCCAAGGACCGGTTTCTGGCTATCAGCCGTCATCAGCCTGGATAGCTTGACTCCAGTGGTGTGGTGAGCATAGGACTCACGTCTGAGCATACCCATCCCACTTGGGGTGACAAATGCAAAAACAGCAATTGATGGACAGAATGCAGAACAATGTCATACATTCACCCCAGTACAGAGATCTGGGCCTAAATCCATCGTTTTTTTTGCACTCCACACCACCCCAGGTCAGACATGGCCATATGCAAATCAGCCTTGACCCTGTGCCTCATGGGAACAGTCCAGCCCGAACTGCCAAGCCATGTCTTTCCTGGACCGGAATCAAGCATCCAAGGACCGGTTTCTGGCTATCAGCCGTCATCAACCTGGATAGGTTGACTCCAGTGGTGTGGAGAGAATGGGACTCACGTCTGAGCATGGATGCTGGTGTGCATTTGGTAACAGTGCAGTATGGATGCTGGTGTGTATTTGGTAACAGTGCAGTATGGATGCTGGTGTGTATTTGGTAACAGTGCAGTATGGATGCAGGTGTGTATTTGGTAACAGTGCAGTATGGATACAGGTGTGTATTTGATAACAGTGCAGAATGGATGCTGGCGTGTATTTGGTGACAGCTCAGTATGGATGCTGGTGTTTATGTATTCTACTCAAGCACCCAGGTTTTTTTTGATTCTTGATATATTGAAAGGTAGAATCCACGCCAAACCCCAACCTCATCCCTGTCTTCCTCGGCACATGTTGCCTGTTCCCTTCTGACACGTCCCTGTTTTTCTTTCTACAGAATGCTCTGGGCGGAAGGATATAAAGGCGGACATCGTGCTTTTAGCCCGTGGTTCTTTCGGTCTGTTTGAATATGAATTCCGCCTCATGATGTCCTTCTTGGAGGAGTTGGTGAGAAGCTTCCACGTGTCTCGGGACTCTGTGCAGTTCAGCCTGGTCATGTTCAGCATTGATGCCCGGCTAGAGGTCCCCTTCAGCAAGTCCCACAACGTCAGTGGCCTGATTGACACCATGAGAACCCTCAAAAAGATTTACGGATCCATTTACACAGGGGAAGCCCTCTCCTTCGTCAAATGGGAGGTGCTGGCCGAGAGCAGGGGGGCCAGAGCCAATGTGCCCAGGGTCCTGGTCCTCATCACAGATGGGTGGTCAACAGATGATGTCACAGGTCCAGCCCTGGAGCTCCAGAGCACAGGGATGGAGGTCTTTGTTGTTGGTGTGGGGGACTCGAGGCTCAGTGAGCTGGAAACCATTGCCAGCCCCCCGGCTGCAACCCACGTGTTCACATGGAAGTACTATGAAGAGCTTCACCAAACCCTACCAGAGCTGACAGAATCCATCTGCCTCAGGGTTCAGTACAAACTGAAAACTATACAACACAACCTGTTGGTATAAAAGGGAGACACTCCCGCTTCTTTTAAGTGACACATGGTGGGTGTCAAGGTAGAGCTCTGTAGTTTAGAATAAAAGCGATCCAGCACATGTAACTGCTAACATTAATCTTTTTATAAGTGGACAGAGGGAGAAGGGTAAATTACAATAGCCTCACTTGGGCCTGTGTTTCACTCTCTCCACAGCCGGAACTCCAGCCCTCGGACTTCCGGCAGTGGGAAAAGGAGACACATGGTGGTGCCAGAAGAAATAATGCAAGCAGTTGTCTCACCACTTGCATTGAAAGAAGAATGTGTGTGTGTGTGTTTTTTAAACGGGATCTGAGTGTCTATTTAAAATTTCAGAGAGCTTGGAGAACATTAAAGGGTGTAGGACTAGAATTTAGGATTGAAATCTATTTAAGACTAAACTTATCTTCTAGAAAAGAGAATTGCCCCACTTCCTCTTATATCCCAGCATGCCTTCATCTCATGTCCCAGCATGCCTTCATCTCAAGTCCCAGCATGCCTTCATCTCAAGTCCCAGCATGCCTTCATCTCATGACCCAGCATGCCTTCATCTCACGTCCCAGCATGCCTTCATCTCATGTCCCAGAATGCCTTCATCTCACTTCCCAGCATGCCTTCATCTCATGTCCCAGCATGCCTTCATCTCATGTCCCAGCATGCCTTCATCTCAAGTCCCAGCATGCCTTCATCTCAAGTCCCAGCATGCCTTCATCTCATGACCCAGCATGCCTTCATCTCACGTCCCAGCATGCCTTCATCTCATGTCCCAGCATGCCTTCATCTCACTTCCCAGCATGCCTTCATCTCATGTCCCAGCATGCCTTCATCTCATGTCCCAGCATGCCTTCATCTCACTTCCCAGCATGCCTTCATCTCATGTCCCAGCATGCCTTCATCTCATGTCCCAGCATGCCTTCATCTCATGCCCCAGCATGCCTTCATCTCATGTCCCAGCATGCCTTCATCTCATGTCCCAGCATGCCTTCATCTCATGTCCCAGCATGCCTTTATCTCACGTCCCAGCATGCCTTCATCTCATGTCCCAGTATGTCTTCATCTCATGTCTCAGCATGCCTTCATCTCATGTCCCAGTATGTCTTCATCTCATGTCTCAGCATGCCTTCATCTCATGTCCCAGCATGCCTTCATCTCATGTCCCAGCATGCCTTCATCTCATGTCCCAGCATGCCTTCATCTCATGTCCCTGCATGCCTTCACCTCACGTCCCAGCATGCCTTCATCTCATGTCCCAGCATGCCTTCATCTCATGTCCCAGTATGCCTTCATCTCATGACCCAGCCTGCCTTCATCTAATGACCCAGCATGCCTTCACCTCACGTCCCAGCATGCCTTCATCTCATGTCCCAGTATGCCTTCATCTCACGTCCCAGCATGCCTTCATCTCATGTCCCAGTATGCCTTCATCTCACGTCCCAGCATGCCTTCATCTCATGTCCCAGCATGCCTTCATCTCATGTCCCAGCATGCCTTCATCTCATGTCCCAGCATGCCTTCATCTCATGTCCCAGCATGCCTTCATCTCATGACCCAGCATGCCTTCATCTCATGTCCAAGCATGCCTTCATCTCACGTCCCTGCATGCCTTCATCTCATGTCCCAGCATGCCTTCATCTCAAGACCCAGCATGCCTTCATCTCATGTCCCAGCATGCCTTCATCTCACGTCCCAGCATGCCTTCATCTCACGTCCCAGCATGCCTTCATCTCATGTCCCAGCATGCCTTCATCTCATGTCCCAGTATGCATTCATCTCACGTCCCAGCATGCCTTCATCTCATGTCCCAGCATGCCTTCATCTCATGTCCCAGCATGCCTTCATCTCATGTCCCAGCATGCCTTCATCTCATGACCCAGCATGCCTTCATCTCATGTCCAAGCATGCCTTCATCTCACGTCCCTGCATGCCTTCATCTCATGTCCCAGCATGCCTTCATCTCAAGACCCAGCATGCCTTCATCTCTTGTCCCAGCATGCCTTCATCTCACGTCCCAGCATGCCTTCATCTCACGTCCCAGCATGCCTTCATCTCATGTCCCAGCATGCCTTCATCTCATGTCCCAGTATGCATTCATCTCACGTCCCAGCATGCCTTCATCTCACGTCCCAGTATGCCTTCATCTCATGTCCCAGCATGCCTTCATCTCATGTCCCAGCATGCTTTCATCTCACGTCCCAGCATGCCTTCATCTCATGTCCCAGTATGCATTCATCTCACTTCCTGGCATGCCTTCATCTCATGTCCCAGCATGCCTTCATCCCATGTCCCAGCATGCCTTCATCCCATGTCCCAAAAAACACAGTTGATGGACAGAATGTAGAACAATGTCATACATTCACCCCAGTACAAGGATCTGGGCCTAAATCCATCGTTTTTTTGCACTCCACACCACCCTGGGTTAGACACTGGCTATATGCAAATCAGCTCTGACCCTGTGCCTCATGGGAACAGTCCAGTCCGAACTACCAAGCCATGTCTTTCCCAGACCGGAATCAAGCATCCAAGGACCGGTTTCTGGCTATCAGCCTTCATCAGCCTGGATAGCTTGACTCCAGTGGTGTGGAGAGCCTGGGACTCACGTCTGAGCTTACCCAGCCCACTTGGGGGGAAAATTGCAAAAAACACAGTTGATGGACAGAATGTAGAACAATGTCATACATTCACCCCAGTACAAGGATCTGGGCCTAAATCCATCGTTTTTTTGCACTCCACACCACCCTGGGTTAGACACTGGCTATATGCAAATCAGCTCTGACCCTGTGCCTCATGGGAACAGTCCAGTCCGAACTACCAAGCCATGTCTTTCCCAGACCGGAATCAAGCATCCAAGGACCGGTTTCTGGCTATCAGCCTTCATCAGCCTGGATAGCTTGACTCCAGTGGTGTGGAGAGCCTGGGACTCACGTCTGAGCTTACCCAGCCCACTTGGGGGGAAAATTGCAAAAAACACAGTTGATGGACAGAATGTAGAACAATGTCATACATTCACCCCAGTACAAGGATCTGGGCCTAAATCCATCGTTTTTTTGCACTCCACACCACCCTGGGTTAGACACTGGCTATATGCAAATCAGCTCTGACCCTGTGCCTCATGGGAACAGTCCAGTCCGAACTACCAAGCCATGTCTTTCCCAGACCGGAATCAAGCATCCAAGGACCGGTTTCTGGCTACCAGCCTTCATCAGCCTGGATAGCTTGACTCCAGTGGTGTGGAGAGCCTGGGACTCACGTCTGAGCATACCCAGCCCACTTGGGGAGAAAATTGCAAAAAACACAGTTGATGGACAGAATGTAGAACAATGTCATACATTCACCCCAGTACAAGGATCTGGGCCTAAATCCATCGTTTTTTTGCACTCCACGCCACCCTGGGTTAGACACTGGCTATATGCAAATCAGCTCTGACCCTGTGCCTCATGGGAACAGTCCAGTCCGAACTACCAAGCCATGTCTTTCCCAGACCGGAATCAAGCATCCAAGGACCGGTTTCTGGCTATCAGCCTTCATCAGCCTGGATAGCTTGACTCCAGTGATGTGGAGAGCCTGGGACTCACGTCTGAGCATGCCCAGCCCACTCGGGGTGAAAATTGCAAAAAACACAGTTGATGGACAGAATGTAGAACAATGTCATACATTCACCCCAGTACAAGGATCTGGGCCTAAATCCATCGTTTTTTTGCACTCCACACCACCCTGGGTTAGACACTGGCTATATGCAAATCAGCTCTGACCCTGTGCCTCATGGGAACAGTCCAGTCCGAACTACCAAGCCATGTCTTTCCCAGACCGGAATCAAGCATCCAAGGACCGGTTTCTGGCTACCAGCCTTCATCAGCCTGGATAGCTTGACTCCAGTGGTGTGGAGAGCCTGGGACTCACGTCTGAGCATACCCAGCCCACTTGGGGAGAAAATTGCAAAAAACACAGTTGATGGACAGAATGTAGAACAATGTCATACATTCACCCCAGTACAAGGATCTGGGCCTAAATCCATCGTTTTTTTGCACTCCACGCCACCCTGGGTTAGACACTGGCTATATGCAAATCAGCTCTGACCCTGTGCCTCATGGGAACAGTCCAGTCCGAACTACCAAGCCATGTCTTTCCCTGACCGGAATCAAGCATCCAAGGACCGGTTTCTGGCTATCAGCCTTCATTCAGCCTGGATAGCTTGACTCCAGTGGTGTGGAGAGCCTGGGACTCACGTCTGAGCATACCCAGCCCACTGTGTTTTTTGCAATTCATGCCCCCGTGCCTTCCCACCACCCGTGGGCTGTCAGGCCTTGCCTGCGCCCCAGTCATGTGTGTCCTGAAAGGACCCAGGTGCTTATTGGTCCAGGCGTGTTCCCATGGATTGCCAAACTTGGCCCCTCCCTCTACAAGCAGTAATCAGGACTCATAAATCCCCCTTCTTGTCCACTAAGTGAAGATCCCTTATGCAGAGTGTGGTGCTCATGGGATAGGGCGAACCTCGCCCTAGCTTGTGTTATATTTCACGTCGTCACAAAGGGGTTCTTACAGGTGTGTGTAATTTTGCATAATCCTTTGGAATTTTTAGGTAATTAAGTGTGAAAAGGCTACATGGAGTTACGTTCACCCCTAATGTCGGCACAGAGAATAGAAAGTGAAACCTAACTTGGCACCCTACCTGTGACCGCTAATATTGACTGTCCAATCCGAAACCAAAATCTTCTGATTAATCAACTGCTTCTCCCGATTAGTGTTCCTTGTTGCTTACCAGCAGATAATGCCCCCTCCTTACTCCACCCACTGAGAAATTGGTATAGAACAAAATGACCCCATTTAGGATTTTAAGTGTCTTTGTAAAAATGGGCTTATCTGGAGACCAGACAATTTTACCACCCTGTTATGTCTTGTTTCCTGATTGGTAGCATATTCTACTTCTTTGTAATTTACCTTTGAGTTTTTCCACTCCCATTTTTGTACTCCTGCCATTTTATATTGTTTTGCAATCCACCTATATTTCTGCTTTGTTGCACTTCAGTCTCTATTTCTGAATATTGTCCAGCAGAAGGGTGTTTAATAAAGAATTAAGCAAAACCTTCAAGTGTCCATGTTTAATATGAATTGGTGATACCTATCGTTATTTACATGTATCTAAAGATCTCATGCATTTTTTTCTTCTTTACATGTTTTATGTCACTTTACAGCGAGTGGGTAACTATCTGGAGCTATCTGGGTTTTCTCTGGTGACAACGTATTCACTCTTCACATCCTCCATGGAATTGTGGACTTGGTCATGCAGTTCCATGTGATTGTGGGCCTTGGTCATGCAGTTCCATGTGATTGTGGGCCTTGGTCATGCAGTTCTATGGGATTGTGGGACTTGATCATGTAGGTCCATGGGATTGTGGGTCTTGGTCATGTAGTTCCATGGGATTATGAGCCTTGGTCATGCAGTTCCATGTGATTGTGGGCCTTGATCATGTAGGTCCATGGGATTGTGAACCTTGGCCATGTAGTTCCATGGGAATGTAGGCCTTGGCCATGTAGCTCCATGGGATTTTGGGCCTCGGTCATGCATTTCCATGGGATTGTGGGATTTGGTCATGCAGTTCCAAGGGATTGTGGGCCTTGCGGTTCCATGGGATTGTGGGATTTGGTCATGCAGTTCCAAGGGATTGTGGGCCTTGCGGTTCCATGGGATTGTGGGATTTGGTCAGGCAGTTCCATGGGATGGTGGACCTTGCAGTTCCATGGGATTGTGGGCCTCGGTCATACATTTCCATGGGATTGTGGGATTTTGTCATGCAGTTCCATGAGATTGCGGACCTTTGTCATGCAGTTCCATGAGATTGCGGGTCTCGGTCATGTAGTTCCATGGGATTGTGAACCTTGGTCATGTAGTTACGTGGGATTGTGGGCTTTGGTCATGGATTTCCATGGGAGTGTTGGCCTTCCTCGTTTTCTTCCATGTGACTGTGGTCTTTGGATCTGTAGCTCCAGTCTACGCTGCCTGTGTTTCAGGTTGTGTTATCCACAGTGATGCTCTCTCATGACATCACAGAACTTAATGTGATGGGGTCCATAGAGGTTTGACCTGGAAGTTAGACCGGGCCTGAGCTGCTCATTACATCTGCTTCCGTGGGGTCTATTAATCTGCTTCTACTTTTATCTGTCTGCTTGGGAAAGTCTACAGTCAACCTACAGGTGTAGAGCAAGCCTGCACTTCTGTTCTCCTTGCCAACCACACTCTTGTCTTTATTTTTAGTCTTCATGGGGGCTATCCCCATGATATTTGGACTAGCCACATTTTTCTTTTCTCGGTTTTGTTGGACTTGTTAAAGGTCTCTGGGGGCAGGGGAGGGTCTCCTCGTTTATCCAGGGTTTAGATTGTGGAGTTTGTTACATTACATACCTCTCTTTCATTTGTTATAAAGAATGTAGAGCTTTAGAGTAACCCATAATGTGCTACACTTTAAGAAGCACAAACTATTGTTAAGTAATATATTGACAGCCTCAACTTTTACATCCGCACGGACAGTCATTGCGTATGTGTAGGTAAGCAGATAGTATTTCTGTAGCATGCACCTCGCCAGCTCAGCTATCAGGATCACCGCCTTTGGAAACACGATGGACCTTCTGACCATCTGACTAGAAAAGGATGGGTGGACGTCAGTCTGGCAGACAGGGCATTCCACTACATTTGTGGTGTAGAAACATGTCTGCCAAACCTTAAATCAGCCCCCAAGCCTTTCTTCTCTTGCCACAGAGCGCCCAGGGGTGGGCAGAGGGGCAGAGAAATGGCACCAGGCTCCTCTACAGGTGAGGCCTACTCTTACCTGCATGAACTGTTTTGAAATAACTCTACTAATGTTCAGACTGTGGTTTTTACAAGATCATCCTTCAATAGGAGGATAAGTGGTTTATGATACGTCACCAAAGGACACCTCCAGAGCTCCTACAACAGTCCAGTGGCGCCAGAGGTCTGCCCAAGGCAGAGGTCAAAGGTCAAAGTTCAATCTGGTGTCATCACAAACATTACATCAGCCAGTCCCATCAGGGCCAGACTGGGGAACCGGAAGGAGGCATGGCAAACATCCTAAAAACCAGCCTGCCCCCTTCATCTCTCGCTCTCTCTGTCTGTCTGTCCGCACCTATCCAATCTCTCTCTTCTCTCTCTCTGATCTCTTTCTCTCTACCTCCCGCTGCCTTCATCTCTCGCTCTGTCTGTCTGTCTGTCCGCACCTATCCAAGCTCCCTCTTCTCTCTCTCTGATCTCTTTCTCTCTACCTCCCGCTGCCTTCATATCTCGGTCTGTCTGTCCGCACCTATCCAAGCTCCCTCTTCTCTCTCTCTGATCTCTTTCTCTCTACCTCCCGCTGCCTTCATCTCTCGCACTGTCTGTCTGTCTGTCTGCACCTATCCAAGCTCCCTCTTCTCTCGCTCTGATCTCTTTCTCTCTACCTCCCGCTGCCTTCATATCTCGGTCTGTCTGTCTGTCTGTCCGCACCTATCCAAGCTCCCTCTTCTCTCTCTCTGATCTCTTTCTCTCTACCTCCCGCTGCCTTCATCTCTCGCTCTGTCTGTCTGTCTGTCTGCACCTATCCAAGCTCCCTCTTCTCTCGCTCTGATCTTTCTCTCTACCTCCCCCTGCTTCTTTCATGTGTCACTCTGTCTATCTGTCCTCACCTATCCAATCTCTCTCTCCTCTCTCTCCCTGATCTCTTTTTCTCTACATACCTCCCCCCGCTCCCTTCACCTCTCAGTCTGTCTGTTAGTCCCGTCCAGTCTCTCCTGTCTCTCTCTCTGCTCTCTTTCTCTCTGTCTCCCTCCCTCTCTCCTGCTCCATTCATCTCTCACTCTGTCCATCTGTTTTCACCTATCCACTCTCTCTCCTCTCTCATCTTTCTCTCTCCCTCCATCCCTGCTCTTTTCAGCTCTCACTCTGTCTGTTTGCCCCTGTCCAGTCTCTTCTCTCTCTCTCTTCGCTCTCTCTGATCTCTTTCTCTCTGTCTCCCTCCCGCTCCCTCCTGCTCCCTTCATCTCTCACTCTGTCTGTTTTCACCTATCCACTGTCGCTCCTCTCTCATCTTTTTCTCTCTCCCTTCATCCCCGCTCTCTTCATCTCTCACTGTCTGTCTGTTTTCACCTATCCACTCTCTCTCCCCTCTCATCTTTTTCTCTCTCCCTCCATCCCTGCTCTCTTCATCGCTCACTCTATCTGTCTATTTGCACCTGTCCATTAGCTCTCTCTTCTCTTGTCTCCCTCTTTGATCTCTTTTTACCCTCCCTTGCCCCATCTCTGTTTCTTGAAGCCCCCTTTGCCTGCTGCAGCTCACATCAGGCACCAGGAGACAGTGACAGAGGCACCATGGGCTGTATTGCACAAGTGTCCTGGGACACAACTGGCAGGTGCGCCACGGCCATTTTGGCATTACAGAAGGGGCCCCAGACACTTGCTGGCCCTTTGTGTAATATGGATAGTGCTGACGCACATGTAGCTCTAGCCTTATCCTGAGAGGGTATTCTCTCATTTGCATCGGGCGTGTTCCTATGCAAATCACTTTGACTCTACACCTGTGTGGTATTAGGGATGTGGGTGCAAAGGAAAAGAAGCCAGCAGGGGGCGTTGTGGCAGTGCGCCCCCTGAGGGCAGCCCTCTGGAGGGGGTGCCATAGATCCCTCCCTCTACGGGGATAAAGTCACTGACTGCCCCCGCCCGCAACCCTCCACACCGTCCCGCTCACCCGCCTCGCACCTCGAGGGGGCTTCGAGCCGGATAATTCTTCGGAGAACTGCCGGCCCCGTTCTGGGTCCGCCCTCACCGGTGGCGGCACCTGAAACGCCTCGGACATCCGCAACAAGGTACACTTGAACTCGATCCCGAGTTCACATCGGATCCAGGGTCCGCAACGTTTGTTTTTCCTGCCATCCTTCTTCACCATCGGGTCGCTTCCCCAGCGCGAAGCGCGCATCGACCCTCAGTGTACCTTGCTGACAAGAACACTAAAGAACTTTTGCCTATTTAAAATCTGGTGGCCTCTTGCTAAACGTTATATGGTCTTGTAAAGTAATCCTGCATATGAATTATATCTTTTACATAAAGTCTACATATTTTTTATACAACCTTCGACTGGTGTTCGTCTGTGGTGGGTCATTGGGTTTACTGTAAGTGTTCTTTTCTAGAAATAAAAAGAAAAAATAGAGAAATGTGGTACATCTCAATCCTAAATAGCATAATGACGGGATTGAACACTAAGGAGGATTGGATGAAACTGACAATATGAAGGGATTGATTAAAGTAGAACAGATGAAAATATGTATCTAATATCTGAATGTACCATCGTAATATCATTGAGAATATGTTAAAATAGCTGAGCCAAAACACGAACAAATTTTAATATAGAGAATATCAATGGGGAATTGATGCCATAATAGATAGGGAGGCAGTGAGGGAAATCAATAAAGTTGTGTTACTAGGGTTGGGTAAAAAACAGAGGATTCCATTTTTTAAATTTGGATCGGAATCACCAAGAAACACATACATATATATACGCGGATTCTAGACCTGGTTGGAGTGATTCCGCTTTATTGACGCTATCTACAATTCTGGAGGGTGGACGGTGGCTGACGGCTGAATAGGAAGGTTTTCCCTCGGGCAACCCACGACCTACTGCAGCCCATGGCGGCCCACAATTTATTCATCTCCTTAGGGGAAAAGGGGAGAAGTGGTAGTCGGAAACACGAGGAGTATTTTACATCTCGCACTTCCAGTGGTGCACAGTGCACAGTGCCTTGTGCGAGTTACCACAGCTGCAAACTATAGTCCTCACCAACCCACCATCCCCGCTAGCTCTGCCACTGTGCCAACGAGCTGCGGAGGATACCGAGGAGTCAGAGAAAGGAGGAGAGGGGAGCAGCTGTGGGTTTCCACTTTCTCTGAGCTTAATACTGAATAAAGGCCAAAGTCAGGGAGGCCAACCAACGTTTCTGTCATCACCCCTAACAAAGAAATGAGGTCTGGTAGGTTTAGGGGGTGCTCACCCGGAACAACAAAAGAGAAAAAAATGAGCAAGCGCAAAAGGGAACCACTGTCATCTAAGGATAGCCTGGCCAATCACTTACCCAAAACAAATCTGGAACCAGCAGACAATCCCCAGATGTGGGTTTGAATATAATTGGCATCATCCTGGAGGAAGGACACACCCAAAAGTGTCACAAATGGTCACAGCCCAAAATCTACACAAAATTTCAGTTCTAAAAAAATCCGGGTGACGCTCTTTTATCAAGTTCAATCGCAGCACAAGTCCTTAAAACCCCGATTTCACCGTTTATATTCTCGTTTATATTCTCGGACAATGGGGTGATTAGGCCTCCAGTCAAAGACCAAAGAGCAACAATTGGCATATAAGGTATCCCTGGATCAAATAAATCAACTCACAATCCACAGAGCACTTTGGACCTAACATCAGCTGCACAAGGCAAAATTAAACTATTGCCACTGCGGCAGAGTTTACAGGATGACCTAGATAAATAGCCGATATAGCCAAAGCAATTTCATCAAGTGAATTAGAAACATTAAACAAGACGGTAACACCTCAAGGACATAACAAGGAGAAGGACGCAGTGAGAACCTACAACAGGGGCTTGGGGAATAACTGCATAGCAAACCAGGACCAGTCCATAATAGAGATAGGTTCTCCACCCATTAGTATTAAAAAACCAAGGATCAGCTTGACACCATCGCCAACGCTTTGTCAATTATTGTCATCAACGCCGCACATCAGTGAACCTGTACTTGGACATAAGCTTGAAAACGTGAAGGAAATACAGAAGTTGGATGAGGGGGTTTGGGTTAACTCATTGATAAACCACATACATCAAACACCGGAGAAACTCAAGTCAAATACCCATAATTCCCCTTCAGTGGTGAAAACTCCAGTAGAGAACATAAAACTGAAAGAGCCTCGGGGCAGGGAGGCCCTCTCACTAACACCCGAGTTAGGAACCAAAGCTCACCAGCAGCCGAACTCTGAAATCGCCTACGCCAGCTTATTAAAGACAGTGCAACTGTTGGTAGAAGCACTCCAATACCAGTAGGACAAAATGGACGCCCAGTTCACTTTATTAAACACATTGGCTGTGTATGTGCTGCAATCAAAGAAAAAATTGGCGCACAGAACCTACTCTTTCAGAGCTCTCATGGGAAACAGCAAGTTCTGGAGATAAATTGTGGCTGCAGCCCAATAGTTGACAAACTTACTTCTCTCCCCCTGATATTGGAGGACTTGTGCGCCCAAGTTAAAGAGTCTGCACGGAATAACACAGAGCACAGCAAAAAGGCCTCCCACCCGGTGGAAGTCGAGCACGGAACAATCATACATATCACGAAAGACCAATGTCTGATAAAGCCTGCTACAAACCCTGTAAGCACAGGATCTCCAATTAAAGACAAGGATATTAAGAAGCAGGAACTAGCAACTCTCTTGGGGTCTGTAATAAAAGCCAGTAGAAATAAGGTCAACCTCTAATGCCAAACAAAGGTTAACTCAGAGGAGAAAAGGCAGGAACCAAAAAATAATCACAAAAAAGGAGGCTTTTGCTAGTCTTTTCAATCATCTCCCATCTCCTAAACCTGACTTAGTTAATCCAAGTCCTTTAGAGGAGAAGGGCAATATACATCTGAGGACATCGAGCTCCGGGCCAGGGCCAGGGTTGCTCTCAAACTTCAAACAAGAGCCGGCTCCAGCAGGCTGCACGCAACAAAATCCATCAGGGGAAATCGGAAGAACCCGAACTCCCAAGGACTGCGACTTACCCAGGGAAGAAGTTGAACATCAACTATAACCACATGAAATGAAGATAAAATATCCTATTGCACAGGATCTTATTTTCCACCGATCATTTGCAGGAACTACAGTTAAAGACAGCAAATTTTCTACAATCAACATTTCTGGCAACCAGCCTGACCAGCAATTAGGAAGGACGCCAACCTATCTGCCGGGCTCTGCTTCTAAAATTGGAGAAGATGAACATATAGAACCTAAACATGAGTTTTTAAGAACTGAGTCCGCCTGCGTGGAATCTACGAGGCAGCTCCATGCTGGGGCTGCCATAAATACATCTTCAGATACCCAGAGCAGGCCAGGAACTATTGTAAAGTAATTTAACCCAAGTAAAAACACCCATGAGTATATCAACAGACCACAAAGCGATAATCCAATAAACAATCCCATTACGAATATGAAAACAATAGAATTTGTTCCAGTATATAGATCTAGAGGGGCCCACGACACATTGAATCGCGGTAATATTCTTCGCTTATTTTCACATATACCCTCACTAAGGGAAGTAAACTCAAAAGATTTAGACTCCGTTGAGTTTATCAAACATGGAGGCCTAAGAGGGGTGAGTCCACACGGACAACATGGGGGTCGGAACTCATTGCCCAAAAAATCTTATCGGAATCATCGATATTTGAAAATTGGGGCATAGAACTAAAACCCTTCACCTCTTCTGGTTATCCAGCACCTCTATTACAAAATCAAGGGGATTGCTGGGTGTCCGAACGATCTTACGCCTCTAAATCAATATTGAGAGGGACAAGGGGTCCCTCACCGGTCAACCTGAGGCAGTCTCAGGACAATGGGAGCCACCGTCAGAGTCACTCCTATCGAGACCCCTTCTACGAAGACCCAAGATGGCCCATGAGAGTGGTAGTCTCCAAGCATGAAATAAGTAAATGACAGGATAGCAGGCATAATCTCTTAGAAGATTAAATAAATCTATTACGGATATGCTCCTGGAACATCAATGGCTTAAACAGCAAATTGCCAGATTGCGCCACCATGAATTATCTAAAGTCATTCCACATCCTTGCCCTCCAGGAGACATGGTTAACGGATCCACCTCACCTACAAGGATATCTACGGTTCCTTGCCCCAGCTCTTAGAAGAGCAAGATTCGGTCATCTCCAGGGTGGTCTGGTGACTTACGTAAGCAACAACTGCAAAAATTCAGTCCATCAAGTCTAACACTGGAAACTATCGCTATTAAAATCTCATCCATAAAAAGGCCATTATATAGGCATAACAGGATAATAATAATAAATACATACATACATCCTAAGAGGAAATCTGATGACGCAAAGCAATTAGTCAACTTCGTAGAGTCTTGTTTGAGCGAAATCAATACGTCGGATATGATACTGACAGGAGACTTCAATCTACATCTACTTGGCTCATCAAAAGCAGAGGAAGTCTCTTTACATAACCAGTTATGGGACATACCGCATCAGGGAAGTAATTCAAAAGCAGCTCCCTCCAAAATTGGACAACTTCTTATAGAGGATCTTGAACATCTTATGCTGCGAGCAACAAATGGAAGAATAACAGGCGATACACCCCCTGCATTTACTCATCACTCTCTTCCAAAAAATATTTTCATTTAATATGGGAGATAAAGCTGACAGCGATCACCGGCCCCGGGAACTTACTTTGCATACAAACATTCCTGGATTCACAAAATGGAAGGGCTTACGTGGCACAGTTGCAACTATTAACCTCAGGAAAATAAAATTCACGCTGGCATCGCAAGATAACTTTCAGGAAACTGCTAAAAGTCTATTTGAATCACGGGTTGGGGACAATGAAATAGAGAAATGGATAAGCTTTACTCATGCCTTGGCTACGACATACTCCGCCCCAATTAAATCTAATACAAAGCAGGGACTTGCTAACTTTACCATGCAACAAAAGAGTAAGATAAAGTCCATAAAAAAGGCATTAATTACTCTTTGCGGCAGGTGCACCAGGATCCAACTGACATCATGAAACTTGTTGACTTGCGAAAACAGAAAGCATGCTTAAAGCAAGCGATCTGGGAAGCCAGGCACAACAACAAGGATACCCTATGGGCAAAACCTCATGCGGACACCAAACTAAAAAACAGTGCGAGATTTTGGGAAACTATAAAAAGATTTACTCACCCAACGCACGAGGGCCTATCTTCAAATATATCTGAAGAGGACTGGGCCACTTTCTTGGAAACCACTTCAAGCAAGGAAGGTCTGCTTCGCACGCTGAAACCAGCATAGATTCTAGGAGGCGGCTTAGGATCTCAAAGCAGCAAGTCAATGAGTGAAATGTAATTTCAGAGGAACTGTTTGAAGGAGAATCATCGGGACTTACTCCTTTAAGTGATTATACAAAATCAATTAATAAGTACATCAAGAAGGGAAGGCAAGCAGGGGCTCCGGGGCCTAACAGAATCCCACCCGTGCTCTATAAACAAAATGTAGAATACTGGGCAAAGGCTCTTAGCCCTTTATTCTGGGAAATAAGAACAACAGTCCAACTCCCTCCATCTTGGAGGATCTCGATAATTTCACCAATCTACAAATTAGGTGATAAGTCCCTCCCCAAAAGTTATCGGTTAGTCGCCCTCTTGGACAATGATGCAAAATACTTTGCTGGGACACTGCTGGATGAGCTGCAACTTTGGACGGAAGATAACTCAATCATTCCCCTAAATTAAACAGGTTTCTCTAAATTCGTGGGGACCTCGACAAACATAACAACAATGGCTTTGTTAATTGATAAGGCTGAGGCTACAAGAACACCACTACATCTATGCTTTATCGATTACCGGGCAGCCTTTGACCATGTGAACCGACAGAAACTCTGGTTGAAACTGGCAGGCTGGGCATTCCCCAGGTTTTATTGAACCTGTTAATCAGCTTGCACACTGAAACTTGGGTGCAAGTAAAGCTCGGTGACGGGTGAAAGCTATCTAGGAAAATTCCAACAACAAAAGGCCTTAAGCAAGACTGTGTACTGGCCCCAACGCTATTCAACCTGTTTCTTGCAGATCAAATTCCGTTATTATATGCTTGCAACTCACACTCCCCAAAGATTGGGAATCTAATACTACCATGTCTCCTTTATGCTGATGACCTCGTACTGATTAGTCAAACAAAGGTGGGTCTGCAGCGTCTTCTAGACATCACGTCCCAATACTCTGAGGCTAATGACCTAACCATCAACCTGGAGAAAACCAAAACCATGACAATCAAAAAGAACCTGAAGAAAATACCTGTCTGGTTATGGGATAAGATCCAATAGATTCAGTCACAGAGTACAAATACCTGGGGGTGACTATTGATAAAGGTGGGCATTTTGCAACCCAAAGAGATGTAATCAAAAGGAAAGGCATAGCCTTAGCCCTCTCAATGAGAAACCTAAACTCCAGATTAACTGGCCCCTCACTCGCCCCTTTGGTCGAAGTTATACGAGCACAACTTTTTCCGAGAATAACTTACGGGAGCGAGACACAGAGAGGAAGGGATTCCAAGCTCTTGGACACCGTGGTTGCTAATATACAGAATGGTCTTAGGTCTTAGGTCTCCTACACGAGTCTCTCCAGCACATATCAGGCTTGAGTTTGGCGTGCAAAAACAGACTGTGGAAAGGTGCAACAGTTATTTTCTGGGACAGAGTCAGGAAATCTAAACCAGGCACCTTAAACTGGCACTTATGGACTGAGTTAAAACAGAAACAGTCATCTCCAGCAGCTAAATATTTAGCTACTAGAGTCTCAATCCTGGGCCTTACCGACCTTTGGGCAACCCCGACAAGCCACTGTCTTTTCAAAAAAGCTACAAAGAAAATTATAAAAATGGAATCTTGGATTGAATACAAGGCAACCCTAGCAAAGAGGTTGCATGGCTGGTTGACCCTGGGCACTTACTCTTCTCAGGCTGCACAAAAGTACTTAGCTTCCGGCTTCACCAAACATATAAAATTGAAATGTTAAAATACAGACTAGGCGTGTTGCCATGCACAAAGCACTTTCCACATTGACTGAAAAAACAATCTGATTTTAACTGCCGTCTGTGTGGGATAGCGGAGGAATATATGCTGCATCTCATCTGTATGTGCAAAGACCTAACAGAGGAAAGGAGACAGCTTTTAAAACCACTTTTCAATCAGAGAGGCATCCATACACGGAGGCAAGCCGTGTTAGCGTGCTTTTCTCCTGGGGACACGCAGCTTAACTGCAGGCTTGTGAAGTTTTTAGGAAAAGTGGAGAAGAAAATGTTAAATCAGATTGGCAATGCAGCTGACAAGGAAAGAGACTGATGTTGCTAGAATAATCATTTTTATTAATGGACTGTGATATCATAATGTTTTTTAATCGATTTTAACTTTTGAACTTGTAATGACTTGTTTGTAGCAATGGTTTTAAGTAACTCTGCTAAATAAAAGTAACCTAGCCATACATATATATAATAAATATGTGAGATTCACAAATAATATTAACGATATATATACTGTATTTATCAGGACTACCCTTGATTATAAAGAATCTAAGTTGGCAGATTGAAGCAAGGACAAAATAATTACCTTTTTAAAAAATATTGGTGGAAGGAAAGGACGGAGTGTGTAGCTGTAAGTTACATCAAGGCAGAATTCCTTCTCCCTTCTCCTTCTCCTTGAATAAATGAACATTGTTTAATAAACAAAGTCGGCTCTTTAAAGAAATGAACAAAAACAATAGATAAAGGTAATGTCCCCTTTAAAAATCAATCCGGAAACAGAAACACGTAACACGCACTAGAGCGCGCATAAAAAGCGCGGATCAAATGAGGTAGTTTGTTTCTCTAAACAGAACTAGACGTACGCGGGAGGCGGCCCAGCAGGGATCGATTTTTAAATACGAGTCAGGAGCTATACGGGTAAGTCCGAATGCAGGAAACTTAATGGTCTCTACCGAAGGGGATTGTTAATCTCGGAGAGCTTGAGTATGCGAGTAAATATCTCATACTGAGTCATAAAAGTCCTGTCGGAGACACTTTAACTGTAGCTAATTAATGGACATTAAAATTGAGGGTAGACGAACGGGGAGATAAGGTTAACTGTAAATCGAATCAGTCAAGTGGGTAGAGGCATCAAAGTTATGTCCGTGATATTTTAATCGTTGCGAATTAACGGACATCAAAACTACGGGGATACGAACGGGGAGATAATGATAATTGCAAACCGAATTAGGCCTGCGGGGAGGTTTATTAAAATAGAGCCCCATGTGTTTAAACACTAAGAGGATGGGGGAAATAAATGTATATGCGATAGGAGAAAGACACGCTATATATAAATACGGGATGTAGCAAATTGGTGGATAAATAACCGCTCAATAAGGAACACTCCCAATATGAAATAATGATAAGGAGGAGCGCTTCTATATTAGAGAAATAATATAATTTTAGCCATAACGACATTAGGATAGACTAATAATACATAAACTTTCTTTGTCCTCAGCCCTGCATTTTTATAAATTCCATATTGATCGCTCCTTTAAGAAGAGGATACAAGATTGGGAACGAGATATAAAATAGCCCCTCCTAACGGAAGTCCTGTAGTTTCTATGTATAAGGTAAGCGCATCTGTATGCTTATATGGAGAAATAGAGGATGTGTAGGATTGCATGTATAGAATATAAGGGGATACTATTTAGTTGCGCCCCTATATACACGGTTCCCCTTTTAGGTACAGGTATAAAAAGCATAACACAGGAGTTAATATGCCCAAAGAAGATATAATCAGGATCACTGAAAGAAAACACGGGAGAAGATTGAAACATGTTATATTTTTAATAAGACTCTGGAAATACTGAGAGGTAAGTCCAGTTTCGAGAAATGAAGCTAAGAGTAAGAAAAATACCTGTGCCTGATATGAATTTACTGTTTAGGGCGCTAATATCTTTTAGGGAAGAAATTATCCAATATTGTTCCATATAAACAAGTGAAGAAAAGAACAAATTATCGGGTGGACTGATTGGTCATCCGTCTGGAGGTAAATAATAAAGGCAAAATAATAATCCTCATTCAATCATAGGTATAAACGATATGGAGTAAGCCCATAAGAAAAGCATAGACACTGATTCATATCAAATGGCAATAATTTTAAGCGTTTAGCAGAGATATATATCCATAAACTAGAAGATAAACTATGGATGATAGTGAATGTACATATGTGGCATAGTGGTCAGCTGGAACAACACCAAATGGATTTGTCTGCTTCATGTGTTCTGCGGATAATAGCTGAGATAATATTGATTGTTATATAAAATATACTATTAGATAGCAATACAGCAATCTAGTTTGAACAGATATGAACGTGGGCTATATATGTCATGATGGTTTTATGAAATCCTCTTTTTTTAATGATTCAATTATGATGTTTTTAACAGATGCTCATGTAGATATGCTCCTTAGAATAGATGAAAAGATGTTAGAGATCTAGTTTGTGACTAAAATATGTGTAACTAATTAGAATATATATATATATATATACATATATATATATATATATTACCTACTGGCGGTCGCCAGTAGGTAGTTATAGTTAGGATTGATTTCCATAGGGAAATCACAACATTCTATTTGGAATAACTTTGGCGCCGGTTGAGGAATCAGCCTGAATTTTTCAGCAACTTTGCCTCGCGGCTCTCCGCTCCTTCCCTGAAAGTTTGGTGGGGATTCGTCAAGCGGGGGACGAGATAAAAGGGGGGTCCCCAAAACGTGTTTTCTCCATGTTAATTTACATAGGGCGGTCGGTCGCACTTTTAGCCCGAACGGCTGAATGGATTTTCACCAAACTTGGCAAAATTGTAGGGACTGGTAGCCCGATGTGCCTTTGCTATGTTTCAAGATATGTGCTCCAGAAGATTTTGAGTAATATAGGTTCAAAAAAAAATATATATCTGTAAGCGCGCCCAGGTACGCGCACCGGGGAGCGCTCTGGGCGCGCCACGCGACTTGCGCACGCAAAGCTGATTGGCTTTCGGGTGTCTGTAAACATTCGAAACAGTCCAGAGCGGCCGCCATCTTGTGCCTCGGTAGGATCGAGGCACAAGAGGTGGTAAAAACAAAGGGGGAAATAACCAAAAGGGGGCAGGGTAGGCCCCCCTGACCCCCTAGGTTTGATGTGGGGGCCATAAAAGGGTCCCTCGGGTAAAAAAAATAAAAATTTAAATTTCGGTTTTCGCGGGGGGAGCGCCCGGTACGCGCACCGGGGAGCGCACCAGGGAGCGTACTTTGGTGAAAAATAGTTAAAATAATATTGTAAAATAATCATTTTGAGTGATTACAGGTAGGGTAGCTCTGAAAAGAGCTTTTGGGTTTAAAAGAGCTTTTGGGTTCTGTGGCTGTTTTAGGTACCTACAAGTACGTCCCACACACACCCACACGCACACAACCCCACACCCCCACACCCACACACTCCCCACACACACCTCACACACGCACACCTCCACCCACACCTAAACACCCCACACCCCCACACCGACACCTTACACATCCACACCTACACCCACACATTCCACACACCCACACTCATACACACACCTCACCACCCCCCAACACACACACACACACCCGCACACACAGATACCTCACAGACACACCCCACACATCCCGCAGACACACCTCCGCCCCCCACACATACACACACACCTCACATACACACCCACACATACCACACATACACACATATCTTACACACATACCCCCCACACCCACACACCCCCCACACACACCTCACACACACCTCACACACCCACATTTCCACCTACAGTCAAACACCCCACACACCCAGACCCGCACACACACCTTACACACCCACACCCCCACCCACATCCACATACTCTATACACCTACATACACCTATACACCTCACCCCCCAGACACATACACACACACACCTCACAGACATACCCCACCATCCTCCACACACACCTCCCCCGCCCCCACACACATGGGGAAAACTCAGTGAAACAGTAAAATGATAATTTAAAGTGCTTAGAGGTAGGGTAGCTCTGAATAGAATTGTTGTGTTCTGTGGGTGACTTGAGTACCAACATGTAGGTACCAATGCAGAGTCATGTTGTTACAGAAGTTATTGTGGTATATGGAATCTATACTATAGTCTGTCAGGAAAGCAGAAAGAACATGGAGGCAGGAGATGAAAAAGAGATGTCAAATACACATTGGAGATAATATAGTGGTAGAAAGGAAGTATCTATGAGCAAAATTACTATGTAACATAAAGAAGTTGCACAGTATACTATAAGTCTGACTTTACATTATAATCAATTTGGTACTAGTGTAGGAATTATATATAAAAATGAATATTGTCTCAAACAATTTTAGAATTATTAAATATACATTTATTTTTCAGATTCTTTTTCCAAATTAAACATAACTTCTATCATTTGACTGTCAGAAATGTCCTCATTTTGAATGAGCCAATCCACAGATTCTACACATTGTTGAAGTTCATGGTCCCGTGACTCATCCATGAATTCCAAGTCATTGGGTTCAATGATTTCTTCATTGTTCGTCTCTAGGACAATTTCAAAGGAAACGTTTTGTTCTCCTTCCATTTTCGTGCTGAAATTTGCATAAAAATAAAAAACATCAGTAGAGATAGGGCACTGTTGGGTTTAAGTTCTGACAGGTAGTTTGGATTTTTTAAACAGTGAATTTATCTTTGGGTAGTGTATGGTATCAGACTGGAAGTAGAAATATAAAAAAGTGTATGTGATGAAGCCTAAGTAAATTCTTAATTATACAAGACAAGCCTAAATCCATCCATAACTATAACAGAGAAGTCTATCTAAATCTATAACTATTACAGAGGGATAGTATAAAACTATTGGAAAAAGTATCCCAAATTAACTTAAAATGCACAACATACTTCAGGAGGTAGTAGAAGAATCCTCAGCTGACTGGACCCCATGGTCCCCGAGCTGGAGATCTCGTCTCTTAGGAGAGGTTCAGTGAAATGCTGGCTGGAACCCCTGAGCTCTGTCAGATCTGCCCAAGAGAGCTCTATTGCTGACTGCTGTCAGATCTCCCAAGAGAGCTCTATTGCTGACGGCTGTCAGATCTGTCCAAGAGAGCTCTATTGCTGACTGCTGTCAGATCTGCCCAAGAGAGCTCTATTGCTGACTGCTGTCAGATCTCCCAAGAGAGCTCTATTGCTGACTGCTGTCAGATCTCCCAAGAGAGCCCTATTGCTGGCTGCTGTCAGATCTTCCAAGAGAGCTCTATTGCTGGCTGCTGTCAGATCTCCCAAGAGAGCTCTATTGCTGGCTGCTGTCAGATCTCCCAAGAGAGCTCTATTGCTGACTGCTGTCAGATCTGCCCAAGAGAGCTCTATTGCTGACTGCTGTCAGATCTGCCCAAGAGAGCTCTATTGCTGACTGCTGTCAGATCTCCCAAGAAAGCTCTATTGCTGACTGCTGTCAGATCTCCCATGAGAGCTCTATTGCTGACTGCTGTCAGATCTCCCAAGAGAGCTCTATTGCTGACTGCTGTCAGGTCTCCCAAGAGAGCTCTATTGCTGACTGCTGTCAGATCTCCCATGAGAGCTCTATTGCTGACTGCTGTCAGATCTCCCAAGAGAGCTCTATTGCTGACTGCTGTCAAATCTCCCAAGAGAGCTCTATTGCTGACTGCTGTCAGATCACCCAAGAGAGCTCTCTTGCTGGCTGCTGTCAGATCTCCCAAGAGAGCTCTCTTGCTGACTTCTGTCAGATCTCCCAAGAGAGCTCTATTGCTGACTGCTTTCAGATCTCCCAAGAGAGCTCTATTGCTGACTGCTTTCAGATCTCCCAAGAGAGCTCTATTGCTGAATGCTTTCAGATCTCCCAAGAGAGCTCTATTGCTGACTGCTGTCAGAGCTCCCAAAAGAGCTCTATTGCTGACTGCTTTCAGATCTCTTCCAAGAGAGCTCTATTGCTGACTGCTTTCAGATCTGCCCAAGAGAGCTCTATTGCTGACTGCTGTCAGATCTCCCAAGAGAGCCCTATTGCTGGCTGCTGTCAGATCTCCCAAGAGAGCTCTATTGCTGGCTGCTGTCAGATCTCCCAAGAGAGCTCTATTGCTGACTGCTGTCAGATCTGCCCAAGAGAGCTCTATTGCTGACTGCTGTCAGATCTCCCAAGAGAGCTCTATTGCTGACTGCTGTCAGATCACCCATGAGAGCTCTATCGCTGACTTCTTTCAGATCTCCCAAGAGAGCTCTATTGCTGACTGCTGTCAGATCTCCCATCAGAGCTCTATTGCTGACTGCTGTCAGATCTCCCAAGAGAGCTCTATTGCTGACTGCTGTCAAATCTCCCAAGAGAGCTCTATTGCTGACTGCTGTCAGATCTCCCAAGAGAGCTCTATTGCTGACTGCTGTCAGATCACCCAAGATAGCTCTCTTGCTGGCTGCTGTCAGATCTCCCAAGAGAGCTCTCTTGCTGACTGCTGTCAGATCTCCCAAGAGAGCTCTAATGCTGACTGCTTTCAGATCTCCCAGGAGAGCTCTATTGCTGACTGCTTTCAGATCTCCCAAGAGAGCTCTATTGCTGACTGCTGTCAGATCTCCCAAGAGAGCTCTATTGCTGACTGCTGTCAGATCACCCAAGAGAGCTCTCTTGCTGGCTGCTGTCAGATCTCCCAAGAGAGCTCTCTTGCTGACTGCTGTCAGATCTCCCAAGAGAGCTCTATTGCTGACTGCTTTCAGATCTCCCAAGAGAGCTCTATTGCTGACTGCTTTCAGATCTCCCAAGAGAGCTCTATTGCTGACTGCTGTCAGAGCTCCCAAAAGAGCTCTATTGCTGACTGCTTTCAGATCTCCCAAGAGAGCTCTATTGCTGACTGCTTTCAGATCTCCCAAGAGAGCTCTATTGCTGGCTGCTGTCAGATCTCCCAAGAAAGCTCTATTGCTGACTGCTGTCAGATCTCCCCTGAGAGCTCTATTGCTGACTGCTGTCAGATCTCCCAAGAGAGCTCTATTGCTGACTGCTGTCAGGTCTCCCAAGAGAGCTCTATTGCTGACTGCTGTCAGATCTCCCATGAGAGCTCTGTTGCTGACTGCTGTCAGATCTCCCAAGAGAGCTCTATTGCTGACTGCTGTCAGATCTCCCAAGAGAGCTCTCTTGCTGGCTGCTGTCAGATCTCCCAAGAGAGCTCTCTTGCTGACTGCTGTCAGATCTCCCAATAGAGCTCTTTTGCTGACTGCTTTCAGATCTCCCAAGAGAGCTCTATTGCTGACTGCTTTCAGATCTCCCAAGAGAGCTCTATTGCTGACTGCTTTCAGATCTCCCAAGAGAGCTCTATTGCTGACTGCTGTCAGAGCTCCCAAAAGAGCTCTATTGCTGACTGCTTTCAGATCTCCCAAGAGAGCTCTATTGCTGACTGCTTTCAGATCTCCCAAGAGAGCTCTATTGCTGGCTGCTGTCAGATCTCCCAAGAGAGCTCTATTGCTGACTGCTGTCAGATCTCCCAAGAGAGCTCTATTGCTGACTGCTTTCATTCATGTTGCTGCCGTGCTGCAGACTCTGCTGCCTGCGAGTCCAGTTTCCTGCTGTCTTTATCCAGAGGAGCAGATCATGATAAAGATGTGGAAGGGTACTTCTTGGCCTCTAATATTATCACAGAGTCTGGTGAAGGATTAGAGCTGAGCAACAGAGGGTCTTGCTCAGGACCCAGTATTTCTTCTGAAGCCTTGACATAGCAGGCTTAATTATAGCCGGTGTGAAAAAAGCTCCATTGCAGGCTCTAGCAGGCCAGGGACCAACGGAAGTAGAGGTCTGGAAGATGTAGGCACACAAGCCGGCATTTACCATTTACTTATGCTCCCCCTTCTCCCCAGGGTGAATGTGACCCTTCTGAAATACGCTTAATCAAGAATTAATGCGCCATGGACATGCGGCTGGCCCAGCGCTCCTGCGGCCACGTTTGATGCTTAATTCACCAATACTGCAGTCGGAGGCTGAACTTCCCTCTCCTCAGGCCGGCCGCCATGTTACTGGGGTTTCCCTTTGACCCGCTCCCTTCTTCCCGCTCTGTGTGTGTAGCTTTTTTTGTAGGTGGCTGTGTATGTGTGTGGGTGGCTCTCTGTGTGTCTGTGGGTGGCTCTGTGCGTGTGTGTGGCTGGGTGGCTCTGTGTGTGTGTGTGGGTGGCTCTGTGTGTGTGTGCGTGGCTCTGTGTGTGTGTGGGTGGCTCTGTGTGTGTGTGAGGGTGGTTCTGTGTGTGTGTGGGGGTGGCTCTGTGTGTGTGTGGGGGTGGCTCTGTGTGTGTGTGTGTGAGGGTGACCCTGTGTGTGTGTGTGGGTGGCTCTGTGTAGGTGGCTCTGTGTGTGTGTGGGGGTGGCCCTGTGTGTGTGGGGAGTGGCCCTGTGTGTGTGGGGGGGTGGCTCTGTGTGGGTGGCTCTGTGTGTGTGTGGGTGGCTGTGTGGGTGGCTCTGTGTGTGTGTGGGTGGCTCTGTGTGTGTGTGAGTGGGTAGCTCTGTGTGTTTGTGTGGGTGGCTCTGTGTGTGTCTGGGTGGCTCTGTGTGTGGGTGTGTGGCTGGCTGTGTGTGTGGGTGGCTCTGTGTGTGTGTGTGAGTGGCTCTGTGTGTGTGTGGGTGGCTCTGTGTGTGTGTGGGTGGCTCTGTGTGTGTGTGGGTGGGTGGCTCTGTGTGTTTGTGTGGGTGGCTCTGTGTGTGTGTGGGTGGCTCTGTGTGTGGGTGGGGGCTGGCTCTGTGTGTGTGTGGGTGGCTCTGTGTGTGTGTGTGGGTAGCTCTGTGTGTGTGTGTGGCTCTGTGTGTGTGTGTGGGTGGCTCTGTGTGTGTTGTGTGGGTTGCTCTGTGTGTGTGTGGGGGTGGCTCTGTGTGTGTGTGGGGGGGGGGGTTGGCCCTGTGTGTGTGTGGGTGGCTTTGTGTAGGTGGCTCTGTGTGTGTGTGGGTGGCTCTGTGTGTGTGTGTGGGTGGCTTTGTGTGTGTGTGGGTGGCTTTGTGTGTGTGTGGGTGGCTCTGTGTGTGTGGGTGGCTGTGTGTGTGTGTGGGTGGCTCTGTGTGTGGGTGGCTCTGTGTGTGTGTGTGTGTGTGTGGGTGGCTCTGTGTGTGTGTGTGGGTGGCTCTGTGTGTGTGTGTGGGTGGCTCTGTGTGTGTGTGGGCGGCTCTGTGTGTGTGTGCTTGGGTGGCTCTCTGTGTGTGGCTCTGTGTGGGTGCAAATGCAATAGGTCTGGCATTTCCGAGCGATTAAGCTATTGGCATTGTAAATGACTATGCCATTTATTTATGTTTTAGAAACAAAAACATAAATAAAAATAATGTCGTGAGCAATGCCAATAGCTCTAACTTTAACAATCCGAGTCCATAGCATTGTGAATGCTTGTTTAAATCTTGGAAGGCCTGTGCATGCTCTCTAGTCCAAGAAAAGGAACTGTCTGATATGTCTTTAGTGCAGGGGCGGCTGGTGACATTTTAAAGTGGTGAGGCGCAAACTGATTTGCATACTGCACAGTAGCGAGCGAGCGCAGCGAGCGAGCCCGAACCCCATAAGGGGGGCTTGAGGGGGTTAGCCCCCCCCCGAGAAAATTTTGAAAAAAGAGAAGAAAAATCGTGCATTTTCAAGCAAATTGGAGAAAGCAGGAAGGTTAATAAAGCAATTGTGAAAGTGCAGTTATTACATTAATAGATGACATAACATAGGTAGCTGCTTATTCAGTATAACCAGAGAGCTTCATACATTCCGTCCGACTTTCATGAAATTCTAAGCTCTAAGACCTTGCTGACTGGGATACGCACTCTCAGGTGCAGATGGCACATAGAATACCATTACATCCTTGTCCAATACTGTGCCATAGTGGTTGCTGGAGGCACTGAAACAGACACTGCTTGAGGGCTTGGAGAATGACCACATACATAGCCCTAACAGAAAAGACATTCATTGGGTCCATGCTGTCATCAGGGTTTAGCTGTTCAAATACTTGATGTTAAGGTAATATACTCTTGTGGTCCTGCTCCCACTGGAAACTGACAATTCTAGAATTTCAAACACCCTGATCACTCCCAGTAGAGAGCCTTTTTAAGTGCTCTCTCCAAGTCAAATTGGCTTCCTTGACAGGAATGGGGTGTGCCTGGTTATCAGATAGGTTGACCGGTGACAAGGTGGTTGTGCTTTGCTATCTGGGGCCAGTTCCTGGCTGTAAGGGTACTCTGTGCATATTTGGGTGGACCGTGGCTAGTTGACAAAGGTGTGCCTGAGGATGGCAGGGCGGTTGCTGGCTTTGGCAGTGCTCAGACCTCATGCGGGAGTTCTGATCCATACCATGGATGTAAAAAATGCAAAATGGGTGCTTCTCTGTTCTTACAGGGATGTAAGTGCTAGAAACGGATGCCAGTAATTTATCTGGTTTGAGCAAGGATTCGTATAAAAATCCTGCTCTATTTCTACTTTGTGACCTGCGCAAAAACCTGCTCCCAGCTAAGCTAAAGAGGCCGAGAAAAGACACAGAGCAAAAATGTATTCAGGAAATGACGGAAAGAAAGAAGATTTGCTCCTTCATAAACGATGAGAAAATGTCAGAAGAAAGGATGAGCATAGCACCAAGCAATACCTGGTGGCGCTTGAATGAAAAGTCAATAAGTATGAGCTGCAATCAGCAGAGTTGCTAAAGCCTGCGCAGACAAACTGGAAGAAATTTAGGAAACTAGTTTGATCTAACGGTCTAGATAATAACGCATTGCAAATGCATACCCAAAAATACATGGTAACTTAAGTAAAGACCCTGTAAAAAAAACCAAATAATTTACATAATATGATATTTCCGGCCTTCCGGGTAGTAATACATTTTTAAAAACAAAAGCATGCACCCTAATATGCCAATTCTCCTTGCATTGACCTTTTCTCAACCATTAGAATTACTTCGTTCAAAAAACAAATACACTAGTATATTCAAAATGCAAGGAGAATTGGCATATTAGGGTGCATGCTTTTGTTAGTGCAGGGGTACTCATAGTACGGCCCGCGGGCCGCCTGCGGCCCGGCAAGCCTTCCTTGGCGGCCCGTGGACCTTACAGACATGTACCAGTTTAAAAAAAAAAAATTCTCGAGTGTCAGTAAACACCACCGGTTGCAGCAGCCTGGAATCGGAGAGGCTCTGCTCTCTGGGGGCCGAGAGATTCCAGCCTTAGAGTGGAGCTGCAGGGGCCTCAGAAGAGGTGAAACAGAACAAAGCCTCATTAAAAAGTTAATGGTCTTTAAAGACCTGTGAAATGCTCCGGCACGGCTGTGCGCGCGCCAGGCAAGCTGTCTCACACCTGGCTGACAAGGGGGTGGCAGGGGCATAACAAAGGCCCCCCGTAGCCCCCGCATTGCGGGCGGGGCATGCGCTCCAGGTGCCCCATCAGTGAGCCAGCAGGCACCACACACCCGTCAGGTATTATTTAAGAATTAAAAGGTTACGCACATCGCCGTCGTTCTTTTCACCAGCTAGTTTCAGAGCTGCCTGCACCCAGGTATACTCGTGTCTGCTCATGCATGTACACCCTGCTTGGCACTACGATGTGGTAGGAAGAGCTCCATTCAACAAAACAGTGCGAGTCTGGTGCACAGAGTTATTATTTTTTAATGACATGTCATAATCATTTCGTGGCACTGGTAATGGCGTGTTTTAGCTTTTTTTCCAGGCTCTCTGGTGGAAAATCTTGACAGACACTTGTGCTTGTTCCCAAAAGCAGTTTACGGCAGCACGTCCAATGAGGCGTCTTCCAGTCTGCCACAATTTCCTTTTTATTACGGTACTTTTGTTAAGAACTTCACTGTATGTCGTTTTTAACCAGCAAATGTTAAACGTTGTGCCAAGTACATCTGCTCTTGAAAGAGTTACTTAAATAACGTGCTTCACAACAGGAACCAAACTGCCAACTACAACTCTGAACACTCTTTTTCTTATCACGGTGCTGGACACAGACACAGGGAAAGTGGGGGGCCGGAGTGTGCGTGTGCTGCTGACCAGCCTTTACATGGATGTCAGAGCGCGACTTGCAGAGTTGCTAAAATGCATATTTTTAATTTTACCAGCCTTGCTGCCCTTTGCCCCCAAGAAGGCATTGCTGGGGCTTGGCGGGCTCCCGGGAGGGAAAGTCAGGGGAGGGAGAGAGGGAGAGTCAGGGGAGGGCAATGGAGGGAGAGAGAGGGAGTGTCAGGGGAGGGCGAGGTAGGAAGAGAGTCAGGGGAGGGCGAAGGAGGGAAAGACAGGGAGAGAGAGTCAGGGGAGGGCGAGGGAGGGAAAGACAGGGAGAGAGAGTCAGGGGAGGGCGGGGGAGGGAGAGACAGAGGGAGGGAGAGCGAGGCTGGAGGGAGAGTGAGGGAGAGCCAAGGCGAGGGAGGGAGAGCCAGGGCGAAGGAGGGAGAGAGAGGGAGAGAGAGGGAGAGGCAGGGCGAGGGAGCAATGGAGAGTGAGGGGGGGTGAGAGAGGGAGAGAGTCAGAGGAGGGTAAAGGAGGGAGAGAGAGGGAGGGAGAGAGTCAGAGGAGGGCAAAGGAGGGAGAGAGAGGGAGGGAGAGAGTCAAGGGAGGGAGAGAGTCAGGGGAGGGCGAGGGGGGAGGGAGAGGGCGAGTCAGGGGAGGGAAAGAGAGGGAGAGAAGGGGGATGGAGGGAGGCAGAATTAGGGATGGAGAGAGAGGTAGGGAGACAGGGGGAGGGAGCGAGGAAGAGAGGGAGGGAGAAAGAAAGAGAGAGGGAGACAGAGAGAGAGAGGTAGGGAGACAGGGGGAGGGAGCGAGGAAGAGAGGGAGGGAGACAGAAAGAGAGAGGGAGACAGAGAGAGAGGGAGGGAGACAGCGAGAGAGAGGGAGACAGAGAGGGAGGGAGACAGAGAGGGAGGAAGACAGAGCAGGAGGGAGGGAGACAGAGGGAGGGATGGAGACAGAGGGTGAGAAGGAGGGAGACCGAGGGTGTGAAGGAGGGAGACAAAGGAAGAGGGAGGGCGACAGAGGGAGAGTGGGAGACCACTGGAGGGAGGAAGAGAAAGAGAGAGAGGGAGGGATGGAGACAGAGAGGGAGGGAAACAGAGGGAGACAGGGAGACGGGGAGACGGGGAGACGGGGAGGGAGGGAGACAGGGAGGGAGGGAGACAGAGAGAGAGAGAGGGAGACAGAGAGAGAGAGAGGGAGACAGAGAGAGAGGGGGAGGGATGCAGAGGGAGGGAGACAGAGGGAGGGAGGGAGACAGAGAGGGAGGGAGAGGAAGGGAGGGAGGGAGACAGAGACAGAGAGAGGGAGGGAGGCAGGGTGGGAGGGAGACAGGGAAGAAGGGAGAGAGAGGGAGGGAGGGAGACAGGAAAGAAGGAAGAGAGATGGTGGGAGGGAGACAGAGAGAGGGAGGGAGGGAGAGAGGGAGGGAGACATAGAGGGAGGGAGACAGAGAGGGGGGAGGGAGGGAGACAGGGAGGGAGACAGAAAGGGAAGGAGGGAGACAGAGAGGGAGGGAGGGAGACAGAGAGGGAGATATGGAGGGAGGGAGACAGGGAGACAGGGAGACAGGGAGGGAGGAAGACAGAGAGGGAGGGAGAGGGAGGGAGAGAGAGAGGGAGGGAGACAGAGAGGGAGGGAGACAGAGAGGGAGATATGGAGGGAGGGAGACAGGGAGACAGGGAGGGAGGGAGACAGAGAGGGAGGGAGAGGGAGAGGGAGGGAGAGAGAGAGGGAGGGAGACAGAGAGGGAGGGAGACAGGGAGGGAGATAGAGGGAGGGAGACAGAGAGAGAGGGAGGGAGGCAGGGAGGGAGGGAGACAGGGAGGGAGGGAGACAGTGAAGGAGGGAGGGAGGGAGACAGGGAGAAAGGGAGACAGGGAGGGAGACAGAGAGGGAGGGAGACAGAGAGGGAGGGAGACAGAGAGGGAGGGAGACAGGGAGGGAGGGAGACAGAGAGGGAGGGAGACAGGGAAGGAGGGAGACAGAGAGAGGGAGGGAGACAGAGGGAGGGAGATGGAGAGAGGGGGGAGGGAGAGAAAGATAGGGAGGGAGGGAGAGGAAGAGAGAGAGAGAGGGAGAAGAAGAGAGAGAGAGAGGGAGAGAGAGAGAGAGAGAGAGAGAGAGAGAGAGATATGTGTGTATGCTGGATCTGGTGGGTCAGTAGACGAAGACGTCTGCTGCAAGGTCCTGTGTTCAACCTCATGGTCACAGGTTTTTTTGGCTCTAGCCCCGCCCCCTCTCTCACTGATCCCGTCCACACCGGTGCGGCCCTCGGCCACAAACCACACTGTGAATTTGGCCCCTGAGAGAAAGTTTGTGAGTACCCATAAATTAATGGATCACCACCTGCATCGAAATCTGGACTCCCTCAAGCACAGTAGCAACCTAACGGAAGACATCAAGAACTTCAATGAATGGTTCACCACCTGAACCGACACCCTGGACCCCCCCAAGTATAACAGCAGCAACCTAACGGAAGACATCGAGAACTGCAATTAATGGATTACTACCTGCACCGACACCCTGGACCCCCCCAAGTATACCAGCAGCAACCTAACGGAAGACATCAAGAACTTCAATGAATGGTTCACCACCTGCACCGACAAATGGACCCCCCAAGTATACCAGCAGCAACCTAACGGAAGACTTCAAGAACTTCAGTGAATGGATCACCACCTGCACCGACACCCTGGACCCACCCAAGCATAACAGCAACCTAACGGAAGACATCAAGAACTTCAATGAATGGATCAACACCTACAGCAACATCATGGACCCCATCACACGCAACAGCAACCTAAAAGAAGACATCGAGAACTGCAATGAATGGATCACCACCTGCAGCAACACCCTGGACCCCCTCACACACAGCAGCAACCTAACGGAAGACATCAAGAACTGCAGTGAATGGAGCACCACCTGCACCGACACTCTGGACCCTCTCACACACAGCATCAACCTAACGGAAGACATCAAGAACTGCTATGAATAGATCACCACTTGCACCGACACCCTGGACCCCTCAAGCAAACCAGCAGTAACCTAACGGAAGACAACAAGAACTGCAAATAATGGATCACCACCTGCAGCAACAAACTGGATCCCCTCATGCACATCAGCAACCTAATGAAAGAAATCAATAACTTCAATTAATGATCACCACCTGCATGGACACCTGGACTCCCTCAAGAACAGTAGCAACCTAACGGAAGACATCAAGAACTGCAGTGAATGGATCACCACTTGCACCAACACCCTGGACCCCCTCAAGCACAGCAGCAACCTAAAGGAAGACATCAAGAACTGCAGTAAATGGATCACCCCCTGCACTGAAACCCTGGATCCCCTTAAGCACAGCAGCAACCTAACGGAAGACATCAAGAACTTCAATTTATGGATCACCACCTGCATCGAAACCTGGAGTCCCTCAAGCACAGCAGCAACCTAACTGAAGACATCAAGAACTTCAATGAATGGATCACCACCTGCACCAACACCCAGGACCCCCCCAAGTATACCAGCAGCAACCTAATGGAAGACATTGAGAACTGCAATTAATGGATTACTACCTGCACCGACACCCTAGACCCCCCCAAGTATTCCAGCAGCAACCTAACGGAAGACATCAAGTACTTCAATGAATGAATCACCACCTGCACCGACACCCTGGACCCACCCAAGCATATCAGGAACCTAACGGAAGACATCAAGAACTTCCATGAATGGATCACCACCTACAGCAACACCATGGACCCCCTCACGCAGAGCAGCAACCTAACGGAAGACATCAAGAACTTCAATGAACACATCACCACCTGCTCCAACAATCTGGACCCCCTCAAGCACAGCAGCAACCTAACGGAAGACATCAAAAACTACAATGAATGGATCACCACCTGCACCAACACCTTGGACCCCCTCAAGCATACCAGAAACCAAACGGAAGACAACAAGAACTTCAATGAATGGATCACCACCTGCAACGACTCCCTGGAGCCCCTCATGCACAACATCAACCTAATGGAAGACATCAAGAACTGCAATGAATGGATCACCACTTGCACCGATACCCTGGACAACAAGCATACCAGCAGCAACCTAACAGAAGACATCAAGAACTGCTATGAATGGATCACCACCTGCACCAACACCCTGGACCCCCTGAAGCACAGCAGCCGAATGGAAGACATCAAGAAGTGCAATGAATGGATTACCACCTGCACCAACACCCTGGACCCCCACAAGCATAGCAGCAACCTAACAGAAGACATCTTTTCCTACTAGATGTACCACTGTCAGAGGATGACCCAGAATTACCACCTGTACTTCGATGTGATAATAATATCTCTACTGCTCTTTCAACGTCGGGACCAACTATCATACCCTCCCCAAATTTAAATCGTAACCTACACAACTCCTGCATGTTGCTCTTCTGACCATTATCTTCCAAATCCTCACACAGGAAAACACACATCTGCTCAAAGACGTATCTTTGCGTTGGTTCATCCCATTGACGGAAAACGTTCATGACAGACTCTACATCATATCTCGCTGTATCCATAGCCCAATTTCGTGCTAACTTATTCAATGTTTCCCTTTCCTGATAATCAGGCATTTGGCTTCGTAATTGTCTTCGTTCCGTGTTAGGGGTCGTTTTAGGCGACCGAAAAAGTGGTGAAGGAAAGTTAGTAACAATGCTGGCCATTTTATGCCAGACGGAAGGTGAAAGTGAAGGAATAGCTGGTAGTAGAACAGAGTCACGCAAAGCAGAAACAGAAATGTTCGTAGAACGAGTATCAGAGAGACTAGAAGGTGCGCTAGGCGAAATTTTAGAAGGAACGGTAGGAGAAATAGATGTGATCGGTGAGCCTTGAGGAGGCTGTGCCAAAGAAACAGGAGCCAGCTGAAGAGTAGCCGGTGAGTGCGGTAAAGGAGCCTGTATTACAGCTACCAAAGGTGCAACGAAAGCTGCAGGACATGGATGAAATCCAACTGTCTCAAACTCAACACTGACAAGACAGATATGTTGATCTTTTGAAACAACACCTGCCCACAGGACTCCACCTGATGGCCAGCCACCCTAGTACCTACTCCCACCCCAAGCTTGCACACCAGTGACCTAGGGATCATTATCAACAAAAGCCTGGACATGTCTGCCCAGGTCATCGTCGTCACTGCTTTCACACACTGAAAACGATACCAAAGGGGATGATGGATGGAGCGTTTGAGCAAATCAAACACTCACCCCCAGTCAACTGATCTGGATTTAATCCATCACCATTCTTTAGCTCACTCCACCACCCCAGTTCAGACATGGCCATATGTAAATCAGTCTGACCCTGTGCCTCATGGGAACAGTCCAGCGCGTACTGCCAAGCCATGTCTTCTTGGACTGGAAAGAAGCATCCTGGGACCGGTTTTGGATTCATAATCCTCATCAGCCATGCTATCTTGAATCCAGTGGTAGAGTGAGCAAGGGACCCACGTCTGGACATACCCTGCCTACTTAGGGTGAACAAAGCAACCCATGAGGCAAACTGCTTAGGTGGTCCATTTCCCTACTGGGGATGGACTTTACAGTGGAATATAGACCTGGGAGTGACCATGCTAATGCAGATGTACTCTCCAGATATTTCCACTTAGAACATGAAGACTCACCTGATCAAGGTTAATGTCCCTGCGTTTTGGGGGTGGGTGGCTTATGTAGGAGAGTAGGGTCTGCTTCCTATGGTCACCCCCACTTTTTGTTGTTATTTACTGTTTTTTTTAATTTAGTGTGGCTGTGGGCCTACTAATCAGACCCACAGCCCAGCTGTTCTCTCTCTAAATTGATACCATGTACTTTAGGTACATATCTGATTGGGTATTGGGTCACCTCTGTGAGCCTCTGTATAGTGTACCATAGGTACCCAGGGCATAGGTGCATCCAAGGCCTACCAGGGGCTGCAGCATGTATTATGCCAGCCCTGGCTGGCCATCCAAACTGACACCACAGGCTGATCACTCAGCTTGGGTAAGGTGGTGTAATCAACCCTTACTTAGATATAGTATTCCTATATCTAACCTTATATATAGACACATATGCACCTATAAGTCACTCCTATGGTAGGCCTCGACAATCCTGGAGGCAGAGTGCTTGGTTTTATGTGAGAGGGTGCTCTGGCATGAGCTGAGCCCCTCTGCAGCTTTCAGAACCATGTCCTTATAGCTGTTCTATGATATAGCCATACCATATACTCTTCAGTGCATTATAATCCTCACGGTTAAATGCTAACTTTGGTTTGGCTTTATCAAAGCATGTTGTGTAAGGTGTCAAACGCTTTGGAATACTACCCCCCCCCCCGCCAATTCTGGCCATTTGACCCGATTCAAACCAGTTGCTAGGGCACTCCAGCCCCAGCTCTGGTGCGAAACTGGTCAAAGAGAAAGGGATGTAACCACCCCTTTCTCAGGTCCACCCATAGGAGGGACCTAGCAGGTAATCCAGCCCCTTAGTTTAGTATAAAGACAGGAGCTGTGTCTAGAGACATTAGATTATCCTGGAATGAAACTCTTGGACTTCGACATGCTATACCAACTAGAAGACTGAAGATATCTCCCTTGTGGTCAAGGAGTGACCACCCTGTTCAAACAGGCACCACCAGTAACTTGCCGGTTTCCTTTGTCGACGCTCCTACTGAGGTAACGGGTTTTTAGGAACCCGCCGGTGTCAGGGGATAACACCCGAAGACCTCTGAGTTCCCTTGTTCCGGACCACAGAAACACGTAGTCTTCTAGTCGCAGTCAAAGATCAAGTTTTATTGGTAGCTACCAAGTAACACGTGTCCCAGAAGTACACCACACAGAGAGTAGGTTCTTGGGAGACTGTTTGTTTTTACAGAACCAGCCGTCTCCTTATATATCAAATATATGGCTTCAAGCAAGAATTCTTGAGTTTATGGTATGGCAACACACATATTTCTATAACAATACAAAGAGTGAAGTCATGTAAGCAAGCCCATATTTTAGATGTCCAGTTTGCTGATATATTACCCAGCTGGACCGGGAACTCCCATCAGATATAGATGAACCACCAATAAAGGAAGGTACAACCCAGCCATAAAAGGGCCATAAACAAGATACGGGGACAGGTGCGTGTTTGAAGGAAACATGGGCTGTATGTAGTGAATGGTTCGTGGAATGTTATGCGTAGATGCTATCGTATTCGGCCACTGGGCGAGGAGCTGCCTAAACAGGTTTGGCCGAAGACAGTGGAGACAGTTGGGACAGGTCAGGGGAAAGTCACGAAAGGTGGATGTGTCTATTTGGATCAAGCTCGACCTTTAATTGACTTATCATGAGGGCAAGATGCAAGATGGATGCCGTTCACAAAATGGAGTTTAAGGGATGGGACGGAAACTGTGATTTAGGGGTGTTGGCAACCCTCGATTGTAACGCAAATACATAGGAATGATGTCCTAATCATTATCGGTTCGTAGACACCAAAATCGTCTTGGTACGTTGAGATTTTGTGACACGGGTATTGGACCTCGATATCAAGAAAACCACAGGGTCCGGATTTTGGGAACCACAGACCTCCTTTTGCCCTCATATAAGGCAATAACTCATGCTAATCTGAGTCCAAATCGGTATGAAGAAATTCGTGGAGATGTTGCTGGAGCATCATTCTGTTACTCAGCTCGTCCTGTGACACAGGCTTCCGTACACACGAGGTAGCACAGAGGCCACATAGTGCAGGAGCACACTGTATACACAAGCAAAACATGAACAGAAGTGCCAAGATCATCCCAATGAAAATCAAAGTTTTCCATCCCCAGGCAGTGATCAGTTCCCAGAACCACCCCAGCAGGGACCAATCCCCTTTCTCAATGTGAAGGGAACCAGATATTTCGTGTAGTTTGGAGATGGCCTGGTATACTGTCGGTGCGTTATCAGGGATGAAAATGCAGCAACTGGATTGGATGACTCTACACACACCACCACGATCAGCGAGTATAATGTCTAAGGCAATTCGGTTCTGAAGGGTCATAAGTCGATCCGACTGAAGCTCTGTTGTCAAATTGCCAAGTGCTCCGGCCGTTGTAGTCACGGCGGATTCAACTACCCTCGCTAACTGGCGAATATTCCTGCTGTTCACCATAGGCCCCCAAAATGGCAGAAAACCCTTTGCGAAGTCAGCGAATTCCTGACCCGCGGTGTCGTCTTTACTCACGACACCTCTAGCTATCCTTGTCCGATGGTAATCTGCTCGGGCCGTGTAGGTAGGAGGCAGCAGAAATGAAATAAAACATGAACCTGAGAAATCAGGGGGCAACCACGTGTAGGCTTGGTCGTGGCAAACGAAATACGTGCCTTTAGCTGCCAAGAGTATAGGGAAAGTTCGGGAAGCAAATACGTATGTTTCCGTGCAAATGCTCTTTCCTACCTGTGGGGTTCCTACCAATACCCTGTAAGCATAAGTGACCTCGGTGGGGAACTATCCAAACCGGGCGAGATTTCTGTGCTGCCTGGCTCTTGACCAGGTAAACCCCATGTTTGGTCACGTTCCAACGGGAGTAGGGACTCAGTTCATCTTTGGGCATTGTCAGATAGGTGTTGATATCCCTACTCATGTTCCTTATCCCTGCGATTAGCGCCTTGTTACTGGAATCGCTCGCAGCGGAACGGGTCGGGTATGGTTCTAGGGCGAATACCTCGCAACCTCATCTGCAAATGCATTTCCGCGGCCAACATCATCCTGAATCTTTCTGTGTGCACTACATTTTATAATGGCGACTTGTAGGGGCAAGGTGAGTGACTCAAGGAGCTCATTGACTAGCTGGCCATGTTGTATCTTTGCACCATGGGACGTAAGGAACCCTCGTTCACGCCATAATCTCCCAAAACTGTGAGCCACACCAAAGGCGTATTGGCTGTCAGTGTACACATTCACTCGCTTTCCTTTCGCCAGCACACATGCTCTAGTAAGCGCTATCAACTCTGCAGCTTGTGCAGAACTGTGGGGAATGCGTGCAGTCTCTACAATGGTGTGTAACGTCGTTACGGCATATGCTGTAGTCGTATCACCATTCGGTAACTTGAAACATGAACCATCAACCCATAGAGTATCATTGCATTCGGGAAGGGGAGTGTCCTGTAAGTCTACTCTCCCTTTTGTCTCTTCCTCTGTCCTGAAACAGCAGTCATGCTTGTCAATCTTGTCTGTTTCTGTCGGGATGGGTAATAACGTAGAGGGATTGAGTGTATCACACCTCTTTATATGGATATGACTTGCTAGCAGGGTAAGTTCGTAACTGGATAGTCGAGCGCTAGTAAGGTGTTGTGTCTTTGTCCTATTTAGTAAAATGTCTACTGCATGCGGAACCATAACGATCAAAGTGTTATTCATGACTAATCCAGCAGACTGTCGAATGCAGACAGCTGCTGCGGCTGTTGCTCTTAGACAACTTGGCAGTGCCTTAGCCACTGGATCCAGAGTTGCCGAAAAATACGCGCATGGGCGTTGTTTGTCCCCAAAGAGTTGCATTAAGACTGATAATGCACAACCTTCTTTTTCGTGGACATACAATGTAAAAGGCTTACTGTAGTTGGGGTTTCCCAACACAGGAGCCGAACACAATGCATCGTGCAACTCGCGGAAACTCGTCTGACAATCTTCAGACCAAGGCATAGGTTTAGGCGTGTCTTTGCGGAGTAGTGACAGTAAAGGTTTGGCTAGTAGTGAGAAATTCGGTATCCATTGACTACAGTACGATGTAATGCCCAAAAAAGCTCGGACACCTCTCTGTGTCCTTGGGGCACTTAGTTCTGCAATTGCCTGTATTCTTTCTGGTGTCAGTCTCCTTCCCTCCTTCGACAAGATGTGACCTAGGTAGGTTACCTCTTGTCGACAAAATTGCAGTTTTGAAAGGGAGACTTTGTGCTTCATGTCACATAGGTGACGTAATAGCGACAACGTAGCTTCCTTGCAAATCTCTTCAGTGTCTGCAACGATCAGAAGATCGTCTACGTACTGAATCAATGTTGACCCATCTGGCAGTACAATTGTGTCTGGTTGTGTTTTCAGAGCCTGACTGAATATTGATGGACTTTCGCAGTAGCCTTGAGGAGCGCATTTGAAGCGGAAGCTTCGTCCTCCTAAATTGAAGCCGAAAAGGTCTCTACTCTCTTCGGCGATCGGGATGCTGAAGAAAGCGTTCTTCAGGTCAATCACCGAGAACCAAGCTGCTGAAGCTGGAACCATTGTCAATAAAGCAGTAATGTCGGGGACGACTGGAAACTGCGGTATAACTACCTTAGTTACTTCTCGGAGGTCAATCACAAACCTATACACAGGGGGCTGTGAAGGATCAGTACGTTTCAAGACCGGTAAAACTGGACTGTTACAAATGTTTCCTGTTGTTTCCTCGATAACATCTTTATCGATTAAATCATAAACGATCGTTAACAATGCCTATTCATAGTCGTTAGAAATTTTGTATTGGGGAATACGTGGCAATCTGACGTTTGCTTTCAAAGTTATGACATACGGTGCTATCTCTAAACGACCTACATCGTTGGAACCATTAGCCCATAGTAAATCTGGAAGTGATGACAATTCGGTTGGGATACCGTCTTTTGACAAGTACATTGGAGAAATGACTTTTCTCCCTAAAGTAAGCTGTACTCCCGAGGGAGAACAGTACAAAGTCGCGTACAACCTCTTTAGCAAATCCAATCCTAACAAATTTTCACCACAACCTGTTGTAAGAATGAGGGGTGCTTCTAATTCACAGGGGCCAACAAAAAGGGAAATAGGACTAGAGATCGGGTTTCTAACAGGGGCGCCAGAGAAGCCTACTGAGACATTCATTTCGCCAGACAAAGGTGCGCCAGGAAGTTTTGAGTGCATAATAGAACTTTTTGTAGCACCAGTATCCAGCAGAAATGGCTCTGACACTCCTGAGGTAATTACCTCGACATAAGGTCCATCCTGATCTACTGGAACTGAAACAACTCCCTCTCTTTGTCCATGGCTGTCCTAGCGATCGTTACCCTCATTGTCGTGTTCGGTGTAATAGTCGTCAGCATAGTACTGAGCTGACTTGGACGATGAATTACCCTGTTGATCAAAGCTATTCATGGATTTCTGAGGCGGAAAAGAAGTTATATTCTGAGTGAAATTTCCACGGCCTCTACCTCTAGAGGCATGCTGAACACCTCTTCCCCTTACACCTTGTGCACCGTTTAAACGTCGTGCAAGAGCCGGACAATTATTCCTAAAATGACCCTCTTCTTTGCAATACGCACATTGATTCGGGCCATACGTAGGACGCTGATGGGAAAGCTCGTTTCCTTGCGCGTCTCTAGAGTACTGCTGATTCTGTTGATAATTAGACTGGCTAGCCATACGAGGCTGATAGGCCTGTTGGAGAAGAACTTTAGTTTTCAAATCTTTCGTCTTTTTGTCTGCCTTGTCTAACTCGTCTTTACGCCTATTTTCATAGTACTGGGCTGTTGCTAGAATCTGCGCTGACGTAGAGACAGCCCAAGCACTTTCTGAGTCTTTTAGTTTAGCACACAATTCAGGAAGCAAATTGTGTACAAACTTGTCTACAAACAGTCTTTGGCCACCCTCGGTAGCCATATCCTGACCACTATGGTCAGTGAAGGTTTCCTCAAATCTCGTGAAGAAGTCAGACACATTCTCGTCTTTCTTCTGTTTGCACGCGGATAGCTTGTCCCAGTTTACACGTACTTCAGGCATAATTGTCTTCATGTATGCAATAATTCTACCAGGAAGTTCAGCTATTAACGGTTCAGGCTTGAAACCACCGATTTGTTTAGCATCTGTAGTCGCAATGTTTGCCCATGAGTCACCTAGTTCTTGGTCATGATCCGTATGACGTATCTTACTCCATAAAGGATGTGGAACAATGTTCCCAAACAACATGTCTATATCCGCTGAATTCATTATACATGAGCTTGCATTTTGGGACAACTCCTTATAATACCCAGTCGGGTTTTTACGGGGATCGGGTAGTGTCTGCTTGAGTGCTAGAACTTCTGATCTTTTCCAGGGGACATGTACCCATACACGCTGGAAATGAGGCAGAACCGGTGGAACTGCGTTTGCATCACCTTCCCTCCAAACCGGAGGAACCTCTCTCATAGGGTACTGTCTCGCTCTTTTCCTACTAGATGTACCACTGTCAGAGGATGACCCAGAATTACCACCGGTACTTCGATGTGATAATAATATCTCTACTGCTCTTTCAACATCGGGACCAACTATCATACCCTCCCCAAATTTAAATCGTAACCTACACAACTCCTGCATGTTGCTCTTCTGACCATTATCTTCCAAATCCTCACACAGGAAAACACACATCTGCTCAAAGACGTATCTTTGCGTTGGTTCATCCCATTGACGGAAAACGTTCATGACAGACTCTACATCATATCTCGCTGTATCCATAGCCCAATTTCGTGCTAACTTATTCAATGTTTCCCTTTCCTGATAATCAGGCATTTGGCTTCGTAATTGTCTTCGTTCCGTGTTAGGGGTCGTTTTAGGCGACCGAAAAAGTGGTGAAGGAAAGTTAGTAACAATGCTGGCCATTTTATGCCAGACGGAAGGTGAAAGTGAAGGAATAGCTGGTAGTAGAACAGAGTCACGCAAAGCAGAAACAGAAATGTTCGTAGAACGAGTATCAGAGAGACTAGAAGGTGCGCTAGGCGAAATTTTAGAAGGAACGGTAGGAGAAATAGATGTGATCGGTGAGCCTTGAGGAGGCTGTGCCAAAGAAACAGGAGCCAGCTGAAGAGTAGCCGGTGAGTGCGGTAAAGGAGCCTGTATTACAGCTACCAAAGGTGCAACGAAAGCTGCAGGACATGGATGAAATCCAACTGTCTCAAACTCAACACTGACAAGACAGATATGTTGATCTTTTGAAACAACACCTGCCCACAGGACTCCACCTGATGGCCAGCCACCCTAGTACCTACTCCCACCCCAAGCTTGCACACCAGTGACCTAGGGATCATTATCAACAAAAGCCTGGACATGTCTGCCCAGGTCATCGTCGTCACTGCTTTCAAACACTGAAAACGATACCAAAGGGGATGATGGATGGAGCGTTTGAGCAAATCAAACACTCACCCCCAGTCAACTGATCTGGATTTAATCCATCACCATTCTTTAGCTCACTCCACCACCCCAGTTTAGACATGGCCATATGTAAATCAGTCTGACCCTGTGCCTCATGGGAACAGTCCAGCGCGTACTGCCAAGCCATGTCTTCTTGGACTGGAAAGAAGCATCCTGGGACCGGTTTTGGATTCATAATCCTCATCAGCCATGCTATCTTGAATCCAGTGGTAGAGTGAGCAAGGGACCCACGTCTGGACATACCCTGCCTACTTAGGGTGAACAAAGCAACCCATGAGGCAAACTGCTTAGGTGGTCCATTTCCCTACTGGGGATGGACTTTACAGTGGAATATAGACCTGGGAGTGACCATGCTAATGCAGATGTACTCTCCAGATATTTCCACTTAGAACATGAAGACTCACCTGATCAAGGTTAATGTCCCTGCGTTTGGGGGGTGGGTGGGTTATGTAGGAGAGTAGGGTCTGCTTCCTATGGTCACCCCCACTTTTTGTTGTTATTTACTGTTTTTTTTTAATTTAGTGTGGCTGTGGGCCTACTAATCAGACCCACAGCCCAGCTGTTCTCTCTCTAAATTGATACCATGTACTTTAGGTACATATCTGATTGGGTATTGGGTCACCTCTGTGAGCCTCTGTATAGTGTACCATAGGTACCCAGGGCATAGGTGCATCCAAGGCCTACCAGGGGCTGCAGCATGTATTATGCCAGCCCTGGCTGGCCATCCAAACTGACACCACAGGCTGATCACTCAGCTTGGGTAAGGTGGTGTAATCAACCCTTACTTAGATATAGTATTCCTATATCTAACCTTATATATAGACACATATGCACCTATAAGTCACTCCTATGGTAGGCCTCGACAATCCTGGAGGCAGAGTGCTTGGTTTTATGTGAGAGGGTGCTCTGGCATGAGCTGAGCCCCTCTGCAGCTTTCAGAACCATGTCCTTATAGCTGTTCTATGATATAGCCATACCATATACTCTTCAGTGCATTATAATCCTCACGGTTAAATGCTAACTTTGGTTTGGCTTTATCAAAGCATGTTGTGTAAGGTGTCAAACGCTTTGGAATACTACCCCCCCCCGCCAATTCTGGCCATTTGACCCGGTTCAAACCAGTTGCTAGGGCACTCCAGCCCCAGCTCTGGTGCGAAACTGGTCAAAGAGAAAGGGATGTAACCACCCCTTTCTCAGGTCCACCCATAGGAGGGACCTAGCAGGTAATCCAGCCCCTTAGTTTAGTATAAAGACAGGAGCTGTGTCTAGAGACATTAGATTATCCTGGAATGAAACTCTTGGACTTCGACATGCTATACCAACTAGAAGACTGAAGATATCTCCCTTGTGGTCAAGGAGTGACCACCCTGTTCAAACAGGCACCACCAGTAACTTGCCGGTTTCCTTTGTCGACGCTCCTACTGAGGTAACGGGTTTTTAGAAACCCGCCGGTGTCAGGGGATAACACCCGAAGACCTCTGAGTTCCCTTGTTCCGGACCACAGAAACACGTAGTCTTCTAGTCGCAGTCAAAGATCAAGTTTTATTGGTAGCTACCAAGTAACACGTGTCCCAGAAGTACACCACACAGAGAGTAGGTTCTTGGGAGACTGTTCGTTTTTACAGAACCAGCCGTCTCCTTATATATCAAATATATGGCTTCAAGCAAGAATTCTTGAGTTTATGGTATGGCAACACACATATTTCTATAACAATACAAAGAGCGAAGTCATGTAAGCAAGCCCATATTTTAGATGTCCAGTTTGCTGATATATTACCCAGCTGGACCGGGAACTCCCATCAGATATAGATGAACCACCAATAAAGGAAGGTACAACCCAGCCATAAAAGGGCCATAAACAAGATACGGGGACAGGTGCGTGTTTGAAGGAAACATGGGCTGTATGTAGTGAATGGTTCGTGGAATGTTATGCGTAGATGCTATCGTATTCGGCCACTGGGCTGTGGAAAAGTAAATTTTGCCATGTTCTGTGTCCCTACGCCTCATCCATCATATGTTATGTGTGCATGACCAATATGCATATGTTATTCCCCATGTCCGATTAATGACGCAATTACAGTTGTGTCCACCTTTAGTATGCTAGTTTCCAGTCCTCGTGAATACTACGAATATCAGGCCTATGTAAAGTTATGTTGCCACGTTTCTCAGTGTGCACGTTATTCCATTATAAAGTCCCCGTTTCCAGGCCTCAAAAGGGCCCGGACCACAGATTCAGCTCCTGTCTCCTGAAGTCTCGCTGAGGAGCGATACAGCCCCCACCTGTATCCTCGACCCTTCACTTACTTCCTGCCTCGCAGTGCCCGGTGCAGCCTGGCTCTGCCTCTGAGTCTGCCAAAAGTATGTTATAGTTCCAGTTATCAGTTCAGTCCTCCTTCTCTGCATTCCTAAGCTACTGAACTGCATCAATAGTTCCCGTCATTGTCTAGCCTATGCGGCTCCACGTTAGAGAAATACTGTATTTAATGGTCATTTAGTATTCTTCATCACACACTACATGTAGAATAATGCATGGTCCAGTCTTAGAATCGAGTTAGCCTTTCCCCTCATGACTTCTAGTTTATATCAACATGTTCCCTAAACATCAGATACTAGATAGGGTTTAGGTACAAGTCACTCCGACCCTCCAGACTTTAGTCTCTGCTCCTAGCACAGAGTTCATAGCCCCCAGCTTCTCCTAGTAATACGTCATTGCCAGTTTGCGTGCACCACCAGGTTAGAGGTCCCGGCTCCATAGGTAGCCCCCTCCTATGTTTCCGCCCCATTCATGACATATTCTGTTACGTTTGCACCACATGTCTATGTATACGCCCAGTTACACCTACTTTTACTGTTATCTTTCGCGACTGCTACGCGTCACGCCTTCTGCTCCACCCACTGCTACGCCTACTGCAATGTAATGCTATGTGTTTGCGCTATATATATAAGTTCATGTATTGTTATTAAAAGTTAGCGCGCTCATCCCAGACCAAGCCCCAGCAGCTGCTGGGCCTCTTTTCCCCTGCTGGGTCATCCTATGCAGGTTGTCCTGATCCTGTCCTTATGCTGTAATAAACCTGCAGAAACTCCTACTACCTCGAATCTTGACTCTTATTTATTGAGCTATCTGTTATGATATATGCCTAGTCAAAAATAGGGTATTATTTATTTATTTACCACATAATGGCGCCCGAATAGGGACTTGCCCTTTCCCCACGCGTCGGTGAAGCCACGCCGACCCCCTGACCCTCTACAGTCGTGACGGAACTCTTCTGCGCAGTGGCAGATATTTCTGCTCAAGTATCCCTCAGGCCCACGGAGGAGACGGAGGAGGCGGTCCAGCATCCGAACGAGACGGTGGAGGAACGCGGCGAGTCCCGACCAGAGCCCAAGCCGAGAGTCCAAGGTCCGAGGTATCCGGAGGCCCACCCGTAACTGAAGTCCGAAGTCCGTCGTCGTCAGCCCAGTCCCGTCCGAGGCCTTCCGTTCTTGCTGCCCGGTGAGTACCATTGCTGGGGTAGTATCTAGACAGGACCAATCTAAATTGACTCCTGGTCCGTGGGTTGGTGGTACCCAGACTCACAAACGAAGTGTTCACCTAGGTGGATACGGGTCTTGATGCGTTCCTTTATGGGACCGGTATGTTCCGTACTGTTTCAGCAGTGCATGCAGTAATTCTAGTCTGTTCCGTTCTCGAGAAATTCTGTTCTGTTTCTGTTCTCAAGTATTCCAGGTAATATTCTGTTCGAACTGTTATGTTATGATATTGTTTAATGTAATTCCAATGTCGTGGTATGCCTGAATTGTTTTCCCAATTGTTATTGTTCTTCGTGTATTGTATTGTGTTCCGATTCAAGTTTACAATGCCGCTCTTTTCAAGATTACGTCAGCTAAAAACTAGAAAGGGTTTATTAGAAGAAGCAGTTCCTGTCCCGCCTAGGGACAGTCCAGGTCACTTTATGTATCAGAAACATGGCATAAGCGCCATATTGTATCTAGATTTATGGGTAGAGTATACCAAACAGTTAGAAGAAAAGTATAGATGGCCCGTATCGGGTACATGGGATGCCGAATGTATCATGCGAGTAGAAGAAGCATTATGGAAAAAGAAAGCCAGACAGTCACAGAAAGATGCCATCGAGTTATGGCGTAAAGAAGCGCATAGAAGAACCGAAAAGGAAGTCAGAAAGTCAGAGTTAAGTAGAGAATCCCAAGAACGAGCCCAAGAAAGAGAATTAATCGAGATAGGTGAACGAGTCAAAGCCGAACAGTCAGACAGACAGAGGCATGCCCTCATTAAGGGTATGTATCCTCTTCTTGCCGAGGGCTTGCCAAAAGCGACCCCAGAGGCATCCAGTAATTTCCCGCCACCATTACTTCCGACCAAGCTACGTCACAAACCGACCGCAGCTGATATTTTTATTTCGTCCTACTTGGACGACACAGTCCCAGAATATGCAAATCCTGTTCGCGCTCCGCCAGTCCCTGTAAATCAGGCACTTCCCGCTCCTCCAGACACCGGAGTACCTGTTACGGTACCCCCGGTCCAGCCCGCCATACAAGTCCAGCCTACATTTCCATTTCCCACTCTGCCAGGACGTAGAGCCTCAGTAGACGACTCCAGTTTAGGGGCTGCAGGAGGAGGTCCTCCTCAAACCCCGCCGCCACACAAGCGTTTAACGTTAGCCGAATTACATGCACAAGCATCACAGCGTACGCCTAGGTATCAGTCTGTTGCAGAAATAAGAAAATCCCTTGCCGAATGTTGCTATGATCCAGTCCCAGGCGAGGATAATATGGTTTTATATTCATTTCGCGTAAGAAAGGTGGCCGAGTATCTAGTCACCTTACCGAATATGAAAGAAGATCTAGACAGAATATATCGTTTCATCCGCACAGGGGATGATCCAGAAAGTATTAGCGAGACTATGTCTCAAAGGAAAGCCGAGATCCAGCTCATGATATTAAAGTTCCTGATCAATTGTCTAATAAGAGAACAAGATTACCCGTCTAAAGATTCCGCCGAAATGAGAATCCTGACAAGGTGGAGTGATAATATAGCCGAGGGTAAGCACAAGACCATCGGTGCTATGGAGAGTATGTACAAGAAAATCCGTAAAGAGATAATAAAGATACACGAACAGCGTAAAGCAGCACAAGTAAGCGAGAAAGAAAGTATCTCTGATCCCGAAGAAGAAGAGGACGAGAATCCCGCCAGAATAGCGTATGTAGGAAAATCTAGATTTCCAGATCGCCATTTACGCCTAGAACCCAAGTCTATTTTTCATCATTCAGCACCAGAACAAGGTTCTCTAGAACAAGTATTTCAAGCTACCGATCACATTCTGAAATCACGAATCGGTTATAGTGAGTTAAGTACCATACATGAACAAGAACTAGCCCGATCAGCAGTCCGATGGATTACTGATTCTACCACTTTTCCAGACGAAATAGTGGCACAAATGTTTCTGAAAATGCCCCCAGCCGAGCAACGACTGGTGGGTATGTATATGATTCAGCACCTCATTACTCTGTATGAGGGTCAACACTCTGATCCAGGTCCGTTACATGATATCCTGAACGAGTTACTCCAGTACAGATGGAGAGGTCTAGGTACCGATTTAATTAGTGTCATTCTAGAACAACGCCACAAATATAGAACGTTCTTGAACCCACATTTTGTTCATGTCTCACCCCCAGAAAGTAAATCATTCTACATAGACCGACAGAATCCGTTACGAGAAGTCCACCCAGTCAGAGGGACGGGTGGCGAAATGCAACGAGTGTTTGTATACACTCCAATCACAAAGATGGAACTCCTTGAAATGAAGAAATTAATTCCCTGTCATGACAAAGATCCAGCAGGGTTCCATAGAGAATTAAAAGACATGCTCCGTATGGGAGAATACACTTACCCAGATATCATTAAAATGTTAAAGGTCCTGTTACCCGCAGGGGTGTATGAAAAGCTAAAGGAAAAAGAATGGGAGGTGGGAGAGAAAAAGATCGATTGGACAGCTCTAGAAGCTGAAGACAAGGCTCGAGTACCAGGTACCGGTCTTGGAGATAAATGTAAAGAATTACCAGAATTATTGATTCAAGTTTTACCCAGATTATTGACAACTAGAAAAGAAGACTGGGATGCAATCTCAGCCTGTAAACAGAAACAAGACGAAGATATTAGTGATTTTTATTCTAGATTTGAAAAATGTTTCAGTATTAACAGTGGTCTCAAGACAAGTAGTGAGTCATACCCTCACCTTTTCGTTACTAAATTAGTCGAGAATTCAAGTCCTCAAATTAAAAATCGAGTTTTGAAAGTCGAAAGCACCTGGCAAGCAAATACTCCGTCCCAGATGCTCCAGATGCTCCAATACCACCAGAATAGAATCAGAGAAGAGCAAGAACACGAAAGAAAACGTATGAAAGACACGAAAATGAAAGTGCTAGTTGCACAATCTGTTCCTCAAGACAGTCAGAAGAGGGGTCCGAATCAAGCCAGTCATCCTGCAGCTCCCGTTAAAGGGAACTGCAATTATTGTAAACAGCCAGGTCATTTTATAAACGAGTGTGCAGTTCTGAAACATAACATAGCTACTGGTAAGACTAAAGAAAGACCACGTCCGCCTAGACAAGAACAAGTTTCACAGACTCCTCAGTCACAGAATGCACAACAGACAGTTACAGTACCGCAGCCTATTGCTGCAACACAGCATGTCACATCACAGATGTACCAGTATGCACAGTCCGAGTATCCAGAGTATCAGCCATATTCATGAAACAGCCTAGAGAGGGAGGTAGGCTTGCCTCTCATCGAGATACCTGTAGATCAAGAAGGTCCCTATGTTCACAGTCAAGTATTAGGGAAAGACAGAAAGTTTTTGATTGATACAGGGGCAAGTAGGACCACAATTAGTCATGCCGAAGTTCCAGGGGCTCCGCTCTCAGGCTCAAGAAATGTTTCCCTTGGATTTTCAGGAAAACCCATTATAAATGAGATCTCAAAGCCAGTTACTCTAGAAGTAGGTCCATTGTCCCGTACTACTGATCTGTTACTTACTAAGTCATGTCCAGAAAATCTATTAGGCATTAAAACACTGAAAGAATTAGGTGCAGTCATTTGCTGTTCCCCAGAGGGAATACGTCTGTTCCTACGTGACTTTAAGGGTCACTATGTATTACGAGATTTTGATTCCAGACTGTCTAATGTTCCGCAGCATCTATGGGCACAAGGTCCAACAGATGTAGGTTATATGCAAATCACACCCTATCGTGTGACTCTCAAGCCAGGTGTAGTGTTACCACGAATCAGACAGTACAGATTGCCACCTGAGGCTGTAGCAGCCTTATCCAAAATTATTGACGAGCTCATGGCTCAAGGAGTAGTTGTAGAAACTGACTCCAATGTATGTAATTCTCCGATCATTCCAGTCATGAAACGTACTGATCCAAATGCACCCCCAGTATATCGATTAGTGATTGATTTACGAGAGCTTAATAAATGTATTATTCCTCAGTACCCAGTAGTCCCAGATATCTCTTCCCTATTAACAGCCATTGATTCTGAAGCCACGTTCTTCACTGTCATAGACCTCAAGAATGCATTTTTTAGTGTTCCTATTCATCCAGACAGCCAGTTTCTTTTCGGATTTTGTTTAAATGGAAGGAGCTATATGTTCACACGCGCTCCTCAAGGTTTCACAGAAAGTCCTAGTATTTACAGTCAGGCACTTAAGAGACAACTAGACAACATTCACATGCCAACAGACACTGCCCTGCTCCAGTATGTCGATGATCTACTGATCACAGCCCGTTCTGAACGTGATTGCGAGCGTGCGTCACTCACGGTTCTGTATTTCCTAGCCGAGATGGGGCACAAGGTGTCACCTTCGAAGCTTCAATTCTGTGTCCAGCAAGTGATATACTTAGGACACTTACTGTCCAAGAGGGGTAGGCAGTTGACACCCGACCGTATCCAGTTAATAGCGAGTCTTCCCCAGCCCAGAACCCAGAAGGAGGTACGTGCTTTTATCGGCCTTACTTCTTATTGTAGACAATGGATTCCCCAGTATGCATTTCTAGCCAAGCCACTGATACAGTTAACGACACAGGAGGCAGCCGTATCGACTGTCCTCCCTTGGACATCTGAACATACACTTAGTTTCAACGAGTTAAAGAAAGCCCTATGTCAAGCTCCAGTTCTAGCTACACCGAACTACAGTAAGCCTTTTACACTTTTCGTTACTGAACGTGAAGGTACAGCATTATCTGTTCTCACACAAGATCAAGCAGGACAATCCAAGCCCTGTGCTTACTTTTCTAGCACATTAGATCCAGTCGCCCAGGCGTTGCCTGCGTGCCTTAAGTCAGTTGCAGCCACCGCACTAGCTATCAGACAAAGTGATTCCATAGTTTTAGGACATTCCCTGACAGTACAAGTTCCACATTCCGTGGAAGTTCTTTTAAACCGAACACAAACTCAGCACTTGACAATTGCACGTTTAACAGGTTATGAATTGACACTGTTCCAGCCACACATAGAAATTAGACGCTGCAACGTCCTGAATCCTGCTACACTGTTACCATCAGTCAGTTTGAACCCTGACCCACATGACTGTGTGGAAGTAGTTAACATTACGACAAAGCCAAGACAAGACCTGACAGACATTCCGTTACCAGATCCTGACCTGACACTTTATGTGGATGGTTCATGTATGAGAACTAGTACAGGAGAACTAGTCGCCGCGTATGCAGTGACTACTGACACCGAAGTTATTGAAACACACCGTATTGATACCCTGTCCGCTCAAGCAGCAGAGCTAGTTGCTCTGACACAAGCCTGTATACACGCCAAGAACCTGAAAGTTAATGTTTATACAGATTCACGTTATGCATTCGGAGTGGTACACGACTTCGGAGTGCTCTGGCAGGAGAGAGGTTTCATGACTTCTCATGGAACCAAGATTCAGCATGGTCTCCTTATTCAAGCTCTGTTAGATGCCATACATTTACCGACATCCATTGCTATCATGAAATGCAAAGCACATACGAAAGTTACTGACATTATTTCCCAAGGTAACGATCTAGCAGACCGCACAGCCAAGCTTACAGCACAGACTCTAGACATTCCAGTTAATCAGACACATACTCCAGATCCGACTACATGCATGACAGTTAAGGACCCTACACAAGATGTCATAGATATCCAGTTACATGCTACTCCCGAGGAAATCAAGAAATGGTCCGAACAAGGAGGGGTCCAGACAGATCAAGGATGGTTAACAAAGGGTAGAGCCACATGGTTTCTCCCCGACTCTATGGTTCAAGTCATTATCAATACCGCACATAGTCCAGCACATTTAGGAGAAAAAGCTATGTTAGACAGTATCCAGAACATTTGGTTCAACAAGCATTTACGAGCTGCAGCCAAGCAGAAAGTCCGTACCTGTATGATATGTTGTCAGTTTAATCCAGGTAAAAGTGTCCCGGTGGAACAAGGTGGTTTCCAGCCCCCTGACCACCCTTTTGAGGTCCTCCAGATGGATTATATTCAAATGGAGCGATGTCGAGGTTTCAAGTATGTCCTTGTAGTAGTATGCGCTTTGTCCAGGTGGACAGAAGCATATCCAGTCCCAGATTACACAGCCGCGACCACTGCCAAGCAGTTGGTTCGTGAATTCTTCCCTAGATATGGACTCCCTAGAGTCGTATATTCTGATAACGGTCAGCCATTCTCCTCAGAGTTAATGAAGCATGTTTCCCTGTTGTTAGGGTACCAGTGAAAGTTCCATTGTGTACGCCATCCTGAAGCAGCCGGTCTAGTCGAGAGACATAATCAGACCCTGAAAATCCATATTGCAAAAGTTTGTAAAGAAAAAGGTGTGGACTGGCTAGTAGCTCTGCCAGTTGCTCTATTTTATATGCGCATGGTCGCACATTCCAGATCAGGTCTGTCCCCGTATGAGGTCGTATTCGGCCGCCCCCCTAACATGTGGGGTACTCCTAGACCCCGAAGTATTACCGATGTTTCATGTAATATGTTGACAGATTACCTAGCTTCCTTGATGTCTGCCCTCAACTCATGTCGTTCACAGGTTGCCGCCGCCTTTCCAGACAATACCGAGGTGGCACCGCATGAAATCGTTCCAGGTTCCCTTGTGATGGTCCGGAATTTTGACAGATCAAGTCCGCTGGAACCTCGTTGGAAGGAGCCACGTCAGGTCCTCTTGACCACCCGTACTGCCGTCAAGCTGGAAGGCAGGAAGGGGTGGGTCCACCTTTCTCATGTAAAACTTTTCAATGGATTGAAACCCGTTTCTAAAAACATTTCCAAGGATTCCCAGGATTTTAAAGACTGCCAAGACATTGTTTTAAAGGACTGTCCCGCAAAAGACATTGTTACAACCCTTTCCCTGTTAGAGAAAACTCCGCAACAGGAGTATAAGCAAAAACTACGGTCTAGTAAGTCAGTCAGTTTGATTGTATAAGTCCTCCCCTAGGTGAAACGGTTAGATTGTTTCTGACATGTATAAAATAGACCCCCATAGTGAGAGAGTCAGTAAAAACTCAATTCAATGTATCGTTTTTCTAAGTTTCATATTATTCATCAGCCTAATGATTTCCTGCACCAGTTATGCCTTTTTCCTATATTTTCCAGTTTCTCATGTAAATAAGTCTGCTAATGCTACAGTAGAGCACACGTTTAGTGATCTGCCTCCTCACGAATATTCTTACCGCCTCGCTATGCGTAATAATTCATTTATCCGTATGTTACATTATTCACACCAGACCAGCAATGCCACTAATTGTTGGGTGTGTGGTCGACTCCCCCCTTTCCAGACACCGAAGGGAGTTCTGCCACTCTTTCCTTATCCTTTTTCACATAATGGTTCGTGTGGAGCATGGTCCACGTTAACGTCATCCGCAACAGATATGTCTTTTCTTAACAGTACATGTTTCCCAGACAAGCAAGGTCTCCCCCACAGAACCGGGTTAGATCTAGAAAATGAAGTGTATAATTTAGGTAATTATTCGTCGAATTTCATGGTCCTGAATGTTCAGTCTGATACTACTCCAGACTCACCTGCTATTTCAGTACTACCAGTCAAAGGCGAATTATGTGTCCGAAATAAGGGTTCTGTACACGTAGGCCATAGTGAATGTACTACTGTTATTCAGTATAGTGACAGTGGGAAATCTATTTTTAAAGCCTCACGTCATTCTTATTTTGTTTGTGGTCAAACTGCATATGTTCGTCTGCCCCTCGATTGGGAGGGAACCTGTTATATTGCCTTCCTACTGCCGCCTGTTTTTCTAGCCCCACCTGACTACCATAGGAATTCCTTCCTAGTACATACCAGACACAAGAGAAATCTCCCGATTGTCGATTATACTGAAACTGCCGCAGAGCAATTCATTGATATAGATAAAGGTGTTTTCCCTTATTTAGGCACAGTTGTAAATAGTAAGCTAATTCGTAGGTTAACAAGAACCCTTGAAGCAGTAGTAGATGAGACTGCCTCCGCTCTAGGTAACTTAACTGAAGAGCAATCCTTTATGAGAATTGTCGTTTTACAGAATCGTCTCGTCCTTGACGTCATACTGGCCGATAGGGGCGGGGCCTGTAGAGTCCTCGGATCTAGTTGTTGCATTTTCATTCCAAATAACGCGCCGTCTGTTTATTCAGCTATAACCAGACTCCATAAAATTGCCCATCTGTTACATCAAGATCCAGGCACCTGGACATGGTCCGGTTGGTTCTGGAATATAATTTCCGCATGGGGATGGAAATTCCTGTCCTTTCTAAGTATTGCAGTAGCGATCATATTTAGCTGCTGCCTCTGTATACAATGTGGCCCTGCGATTTGCAGCATGTGTGCTACCTCTTGTATTCCTAGTCCTAAGCCCCGTTCTAAGTCCCGTTCCAAGATAATTCGAGACGAGCAAATGGTACTGTATGAAATGATAGATGGTATCATGAAAATTGATGTTTCCTGATGGAAACGTAGTGACAAGGAGGGAATGTGGAAAAGTAAATTTTGCCATGTTCTGTGTCCCTACGCCTCATCCATCATATGTTATGTGTGCATGACCAATATGCATATGTTATTCCCCATGTCCGATTAATGACGCAATTACAGTTGTGTCCACCTTTAGTATGCTAGTTTCCAGTCCTCGTGAATACTACGAATATCAGGCCTATGTAAAGTTATGTTGCCACGTTTCTCAGTGTGCACGTTATTCCATTATAAAGTCCCCGTTTCCAGGCCTCAAAAGGGCCCGGACCACAGATTCAGCTCCTGTCTCCTGAAGTCTCGCTGAGGAGCGATACAGCCCCCACCTGTATCCTCGACCCTTCACTTACTTCCTGCCTCGCAGTGCCCGGTGCAGCCTGGCTCTGCCTCTGAGTCTGCCAAAAGTATGTTATAGTTCCAGTTATCAGTTCAGTCCTCCTTCTCTGCATTCCTAAGCTACTGAACTGCATCAATAGTTCCCGTCATTGTCTAGCCTATGCGGCTCCACGTTAGAGAAATACTGTATTTAATGGTCATTTAGTATTCTTCATCACACACTACATGTAGAATAATGCATGGTCCAGTCTTAGAATCGAGTTAGCCTTTCCCCTCATGACTTCTAGTTTATATCAACATGTTCCCTAAACATCAGATACTAGATAGGGTTTAGGTACAAGTCACTCCGACCCTCCAGACTTTAGTCTCTGCTCCTAGCACAGAGTTCATAGCCCCCAGCTTCTCCTAGTAATACGTCATTGCCAGTTTGCGTGCACCACCAGGTTAGAGGTCCCGGCTCCATAGGTAGCCCCCTCCTATGTTTCCGCCCCATTCATGACATATTCTGTTACGTTTGCACCACATGTCTATGTATACGCCCAGTTACACCTACTTTTACTGTTATCTTTCGCGACTGCTACGCGTCACGCCTTCTGCTCCACCCACTGCTACGCCTACTGCAATGTAATGCTATGTGTTTGCGCTATATATATAAGTTCATGTATTGTTATTAAAAGTTAGCGCGCTCATCCCAGACCAAGCCCCAGCAGCTGCTGGGCCTCTTTTCCCCTGCTGGGTCATCCTATGCAGGTTGTCCTGATCCTGTCCTTATGCTGTAATAAACCTGCAGAAACTCCTACTACCTCGAATCTTGACTCTTATTTATTGAGCTATCTGTTATGATATATGCCTAGTCAAAAATAGGGTATTATTTATTTATTTACCACAGGGCGAGGAGCTGCCTAAACAGGTTTGGCCGAAGACAGTGGAGACAGTTGGGACAGGTCAGGGGAAAGTCACGAAAGGTGGACGTGTCTATTTGGATCAAGCTCGACCTTTAATTGACTTATCATGAGGGCAAGATGCAAGATGGATGCCGTTCACAAAATGGAGTTTAAGGGATGGGACGGAAACTGTGATTTAGGGGTGTTGGCAACCCTCGATTGTAACGCAAATACATAGGAATGATGTCCTAATCATTATCGGTTCGTAGACACCAAAATCGTCTTGGTACGTTGAGATTTTGTGACACGGGTATTGGACCTCGATATCGGGAAAACCACAGGGTCCGGATTTTGGGAACCACACTACCGGAACCCGATGACTCAGCGACTCAGAAACTGGACTTCCAGACTTCTCTGACTTTGATCCACATCCACAGAAAAGCTGAGACCCGTGGCGGACACGAGAGACGTGGGACCGGTTACCCTGGACTACCTGCACTTTGCTGATAGTGCAACGACCGAGGCACCCTCCCAGTTGTGCATTGGGGTAAGAGAAGCCCCAGACCCGAGCATCACTTGCTGGCACCCGCAGACATTCCCTCCAGGATTATTCAGTCTATTTCTAAAAACAGCAGAAGGTGCTGACAATCTCGTACCTGAGCAGAGACCTGTGCAGATATGTCCAGGCTCTCTCCTCCTCCTGGGGCTGGGGTGTGTGGGGGGCATATCTGGGGTCTGGGGGGGGTAGATCTGGGGTCTGTGAGGGTCTGAAGATGTACCACCTGACAGGGGTCCTTCCTCCTCTGCAGCAGGCTGAACACTCAAGGGGAGACAGGAAGTGATGTCAGCATCCGCTGCTCGTGCTGTCTCTGCCCCTGCTGACCCGGAAGAGGAAACCCTTCTCCCTTCCATTATCATCCAACCTCCCTGTTTCGTTCTCCCAGCGGGTCAGTTCAGCAGGGGTAGCTTCCTTCTGTATCTCTCGTACACTTTCCATAGTGTTATCGAACATTTTACACTCCTCCACTCTTCTAACGGAATTTACATACATTGGAGACATTTTAGATCTAGCAGTGTCATTTGCTGTTTGGTCCGCGAAAGCATTCCCTTCTCCCACAGTATCCACTATGGCCTTGTGCACGCTACATTTCATAATTGCTACCTTTCGAGGCAGAGTCAAAGCCATTAACAACCTTAAGATCAAAGGGCCATGTTGTGTTCACTGGCCATGCGAAGTGAGGAACCACCTTTCTGCCCACAATTTGTCAAAACTATGAGCCACGCCAAAGGCGTACTGGCTATCTGTATAGATATTTACTTCCAGTCCTTCACTTAACTCACATGCTCGCAACAGGGCTATTAACTCAGCTGCCTGCGCAGAATGATAGGGAACTCGAGATGATTCAACTACAGTGCGCAGGGTAGTAATTGCATACGCAGCTGTCGTCGTGCCATCTGGTAACTTAAAACAAGAATCTTTATCAAAAGGAGGGAGGGTGATCAATAGATCAACGGACACTCATTACCACTTTTGAGAGTGGAAGGTCCAGTTACAGCATGTGTCCGTGACTAGTCTTAAACAACAAAGCGGGGGGCTGAACTGTTCCTACAAGGAAGGTTAGAGGAATACTAGAAGGGGCTACGAAAAAACTGGCGTGACCAGAGGTGTACATGTAACACCTGTGGGCATCCCTTTGTTGGATGTATTTGCCTCACACACCCCGAAGGATGTCATGCTTCATCATCGGCGGTTGCTCCTCGTCGGGGGGGCGGTGCAATCCCCGACGGGCACACCTCAAAGAGGGGCACTTTGACGGAGATCTTTTGTATCCAACTGCCCTATGGTGAAGTGTGGGTGTGTGGGCGGGGAGGCAGCTGAGTCTGTGGTGCTAATTAAAATGCAGCAAGGGGTGCCGGAAACTATTTTATTCTGGTGGTCCCCCTGTTGCAGTTAAAATCGTGCAAGCGAGCCCACTCAGTGTCACCTCGTTAGGTAGAGTGACCCGTGTGGAGCTCTGAAGAACAAAAAGCGGTCAACATGTTTCTCGCGAAGGGAATATTATCCAGCGATTCATCAGGACCTTAAAGGTGAAAACTATAAAGAAAATAAACTCAATAACATGCCAGTGTCACCTACCCATCTCCGCCGAACTCGGATAGCAGTTCGGCGGAGATGGGTAGGTGATTCAACTCGGACACAGGCTGTTTGAGCTAAGTCTGAAGGCTCAACCCTGTTGCGCCGACCCGCCGACCACTCATGTGGCATGTAGCCCTTAACCATTAGGCATAGGACTTTCCATTGAGGTAAACATTATACCCGCACCACACCATATACATGACACTGGCATGTTATTGAGTTTATTTTCTTTATAGTTTTCACCTTTAAGGTCCTGATGAATCGCTGGATAATATTCCCTTCGCGAGAAACATGTTGACCGCTTTTTGTTCTTCAGAGCTCCACACGGGTCACTCTACCTAACGAGGTGACACTGAGTGGGCTCGCTTGCACGATTTTAACTGCAACAGGGGGACCACCAGAATAAAATAGTTTCCGGCACCCCTTGCTGCATTTTAATTAGCACCACAGACTCAGCTGCCTCCCCGCCCACACACCCACACTTCACCATAGGGCAGTTGGATACAAAAGATCTCCGTCAAAGTGCCCCTCTTTGAGGTGTGCCCGTCGGGGATTGCACCGCCCCCCCGACGAGGAGCAACCGCCGATGATGAAGCATGACATCCTTCGGGGTGTGTGAGGCAAATACATCCAACAAAGGGATGCCCACAGGTGTTACATGTACACCTCTGGTCACGCCAGTTTTTTCGTAGCCCCTTCTAGTATTCCTCTAACCTTCCTTGTAGGAACAGTTCAGCCCCCCGCTTTGTTGTTTAATAACTTAAAACAAGAGCCATCCACATACAACTCCCCTTGGGGGTCAGATAGGGGCGTGTCTGTGATGTCCACCCGTCCCTTCGTTTCTTCTTCAGTCCGAAATATACAATCATGTATGTCATTATTTGGTTCATCCGAAGGGAGGGGTAGTAACGTGGCTGGATTCAGAGTGGCACACCTTTTGATAGTGATATGGGGCGCAAATAAAGTCAATTCATATCCAGTAAGACGAGTACTATTAAGGTGCTGTGTCTTAGTTTTATTCAAAAGCGTGTCCACAGCGTGGGGTACCATCACTGTGAGGTCAGAATTTAACATGAGTCCTTCCGACTGCCGAATGGCCACCGCGGCTGTAGCCGTCAAACAACTAGGAAGTGCTCTGGCAACATAATCCAATACTGCCGAAAAATACGCAACAGGCCACACAACTCACAACTCACTTCTTGGTATCTAGACTTATTTCTTCTTCACATATCATAATGGTGCGCTAGATAGGTCTAGATCTCTTACCTTTAGATATTGATTTACTAGAGTGCGAGCATTACCATTAATTATACATAAGCTGTGTTTGCAGTCTTTGTTTGTGTTATGCTTTGGCCAAAAATAAGATTACACCTGATAACTTATGTATTACCATTTGTAAGGTAGAGTCTAGCGTATGAAACAACATACTATGATTTACATATGTTATTTACATATATCATTTACTTTTCTTAATGATTATAATTTTGGAGTGCTTTAACATTTCTCCGCGCTCGTATTCTTAAGGTAACATGTCGTCAGTATCCATGCTGGTGAGGGCATATCGATGAGTCTTATGTAATCAGTGAGGACTCATTGACTGGCAACGTCGCGCTCTCACTTGAGGGAACTACAGTTCCCATGAGGCGACGTGCAATGACTTAATCAGGCTCTCGTGTAATCACGTGCTAGCAACACGGAGCAGAATGTAAGGAGCCTGCAAAGATAAACATGGCCAGTTCCTGTAGTCGGTACCTCGCCGACGGCTTAGACAACATCAGAGGTACCGACGGACAGGTAAGACCAAGCGTGATGAATGATTGTCGTAGGCTGAGCATTAGTTGAGGGGTCTCTCGAGCGCCGGAAAATAGATATTGTCCCCCTTATGCTAGTCACATTGCATGACTTAGGAGGATTGAGGGGAATAGATAATGATCTTCAAGAACGTCTTTATCCTAAACTCTATTTGGGCTATGACTATTGCGTTTATCTGTACAATCGGACTACACAATAAGATTTGGATGGCAACATCAATTATGAATGTACCCGGTGGGTTTTGTAGATTTGCACTCTGCTAATGGAGAGACACTGAGCAGACACGGAGGGATGGTTTATGGTGAGAGCGATACCACCCACACCATAATACCATTCAGTCTGCATTATGTTTGAGTCTAAGTTAGGTGAAAATAACATCGAGCGCCATTAAAACCAGTAATAAGGGACCGGCCAATGATAACAGGAAGGGTTGGTTTATGATACTGCATAGGAGTCTATATTGGTGTGCTGCAATTTGAACAATAGGTAAAAGATGTAAGGCTCAGCAGGGCAATTCAAATGTTGGGTTGCTCTGTTTTTTCCTTTTTAGAGCTGTGCCTCCTTTACCCTGAGCTGTTGTCAGGTGGGGCGAGGTATTTCCTCCGCATACTTGAGGTAAGAATAGAACGTTGAGTGCCCTAAACATGGGATAACCGGCTGGTAAAATGTGATGCCACAATGGTCATTAGTATGGAATACGTGTGATTTACACCCAAGGCTTACATTTTCTTGACATGCACTCCTTTCTGTATTTCTTTTTAGATTCTTCAAGAGATACGAGAATTGTAAACTGTGAAAAACAGGGGACATGGTTGTATTGTTTCCAATGTGGAGCATGTACATAGGCACAATTTAATGATTTAATTATTTCTTCACTTTTGCAGTAGCATAAATAATTGGATAGGTCCTGATGAAAGCACAAGGTACAGGATTGCCTAGAGGTGCTGAAACATGTTGACCATTTGAATATTTAGAGACAGCTATCTTTTGAAACTGTTCTTTTGCACCGTTTTTAATATTGGACCGTGGCAGACAAGAATAAAGTTGTGGTCTCGCCATGCTTCAATTTTAACCTCACTTTCACAATTGCACTGCACTTTTTCCCATACACTCTCTAATACATCTGCTCACATCTGTGTGATTAAACTATCTAGTATAGATTTATAAAACATCCTTGGGCTCCTCCATCAATAGGGTGGATTTGTAGCCCTTACAAAAAAGACCCAGAAGATGAAGCATGTCAACTGGAACGGTGAGTGATGGGAATCCAAAAATGTATTGAATATTTTTTCAGGATATTATTTGGTTAGCTTTGGCTAGTTAAAATATACGTGGTTCCATTTGTGTCTAGACTCTGGTTTATTGTTGTTGTGTGTATAGTTAATATGGGGCTATATTTCCCGGTGGTCTTTAAACTTTTGCCTCTGACCCTACATAAAATGTGTTGTATGGTGTCCAGAAGTTACCCAGGTACAACCACAGACTTTTCCGAGAGCAGTCCGGCTGGGTGTGCACCACACGTGCCACACCAAGGTGTCTGATCAAAACCTCTATTATTCACCAAACAAGTCCATGGAGCATCGGTACGTGCAGCCTCAGTGCCACCCCGTCAGACCTCCGAAACTCTCCGTGGTACACCAACCACCAAAACCTAAATCAGCTAACTGTTTCCAAAATGCCGCTCAACAGCATAATCCAAACACAACAAACTAATTGTTAGAAGGGGCGATCCCAGGGGAGGTCAGAATATGCACCTGACCACCCTGTGACCCACCTCTCCCAGGAACACTGCCGAGCACTGGCCGGAGACCCCTCAGGGAGAGGATCTCCAATCTAGGATCGCACACGCTGAGCTAGCACCACTCGACAAAGGGACACCACACTGTAGATTTCAAGAGAACGTATTCTTTATCTCTTCAAGCAAATGGACCTTTATGATCCGCATAGTCTTATGTACAAGTGGAGCAAGGGCTCACAGAGTCTCGGTAGGGGTTAGGGTAGCGGGACAGTCTTAGAGTTCAAAGTCAATGCGGGTGCGTATCCGGCGCACTGCTCTCAATCCTCGAGCTGGGGGATACGGGTAGATCTTGAGTCCAGCCGGACCAGGATAGTCTCTGAGCCGCGATCAAATCAGCAGGGCTCGGGTAAGGATGAGGTAGTTCTTACGGTCTTTCGGAGCAGCGATCGAATCAGCAGGGCTCAGGAGTTCTCAAGGTTGCAAGGGAGCCGCGACGATGTCAGCAGGGCTCAGATGGATTCGGGCAGAAGTCCTTCTCTGCCGGGTAGGAGCCGCGACGAAGTCAGCAGGGCTCAGATGGATGTGGGCAGAAGTCCTTCTCTGCCGGGTAGGAGCCGCGACAACGTCAGCAGGGCTCAGATGGTTTCGAGCAGAAGTCCTATTATGCTTGGTAGGAGCCGCGACGACGTCAGCAGGGCTCTCGTAGTTCCAGGATACAACTAACTTGATCATCCCAGAGCACCCCTTGATATAGAACTGCTCCCCTTTGATGTCCGGAGTACTCGCAGGCGGAGGTCTTAGCACCTGGAGCTGGTTGTTGTGGGTTCTGCCTCGGAGGCTCCTTTCATCCTTTCAAGTTGGGTCTGGAGGGATCCCAGACACGCAGCAGGCCTGGAGCCAGCCCGCAGGGAGGCCGGAGGGGCGATCGAAACTCATCTCTCGAGGGGAGGTTGAAGGTGTGATCGAACTACTCCTCCCTCTCTCGCTCACGGGGAGCGCGCTACCCCCCAGCCGAGTATGGCGCGCCTAGGGCCGGGGTCGGGCTGGGGCCGGGGAGGCCATCTTAGGTGCAGGGACATGGGCATCAGCCTCAGATACCAGGAAGATGGAGGGCGAGGACGGGGAAGCCCAGTGTCGGGGATGTGGGTCATGGAGGGAATGGTCGGGGGATCCGGGCCATGGGGAGTTGCACGGGTCAGGAGGGATCACTACGGGTCAGGGAGGACCACGCCACGAGGCCGGGTCCAACACTAATACACTCACCCGGTGCACTCAGGTATGATTGCGAGTTCTCCACTGCCCACTCTTGAAGAACAACACGGGTCAGTTCCTGGGTTACACCCGTAGGACTCCGGCGAGGGGTCACTAGCAGCTGGGGCTCCCTGATCGCGAGAGCGGAGTTCAGCCAGAATCGTTAGTTAGTCCACCCCCTCGACCAGAGTACCCCATCAAATGTCCTTATTTCACCCCGTATTACAGGAGGACGACTCTAAATGCGGAGTCCGGGAGGAGTCGCCAACTGTTGTACTACAAATTCCTTAATCTAATGAGCCATACTTACCAATGGCCCGCAATAGATATCTTACCAAATATTCAGTCAGTTGGCAGTAAAGAAAAGGCAATTGTTTATTATTCAAAATACTCTATAGAGGAGCCTCTCCATCCAGCAGGCGTGCCGAGAAGACTGCCTCATCACACTTAATACACATCATATATACCTTTGTTACAGTACATGAGGTCACCGTACAAGGAAAACTACCAGTTGGCACAGTAATTTGAGGAAGGACCATATATGGCACACAAAGCTTGTTCAGAAGTTTGCTTTTGCTATTACTGGGGAAGGTCAGGAGTGGTGACTCCCTTTTGTCTCGGTACATGGGAGTATCGTCCCGGCGCCTCCGAGAATGTGTTCATCTCCTTGAAGGCCAGATACGGCCTTGGGCCTCAGAGCGAGGAGAGAACATCATGAATTCAGCTGTCTTGTGTAACTCAACTATTTGGAGCCTGCTCGGTTACGGCTACTTGACAAACAACACATGACCACTGCCCGGGCCTAGTTCATGTAAAATGCAAGATGGCCTTGGTGCAGTTCTCAATGTGTAACGAAGGATACCATATAACACGAGTAGGGGCTAGTCCAACTACTAACGTACTATAAGACATGATATACAGGAATCTATACTATCTATACTAATATAATAAAGAGAGAGCTCAAACCTTTGAGGCGGGTAATCTCAGGAACCACAGCACCAATCACAACACTCAATACAGCGTTGGAAAGGACAGTTGCAGCAGATGGACATAGGCTATAAAGCTGGCCACCATATACATTTTAAAAGCGCATGGTTACGCCATCTCGGCGTGTCCCCGCGCTAAGTGAGAGGGGGGTGGCATTTACCGCAACAGTGGGCCAAAGAAAGAATGTTAGGGTAAAAGTAGTCCGTTGTGGGCGTGGGCATTCTGCTGGAAAGCCGTGGGCGTGTGCATGGGCGTGTGCATAGAGCGATGGGCGCGGCATGCTGGGACTGCCGCCCCGAAACGAGGGGGAGTTGCATTTACCATTTGGGCGTGTGCATGTGCATGGGCATGTGCATAGAGCAATGGGCGCGGCCTGCTGGGACTACGAGGGGGCGTTGCATTTACCATTGGTGTAGGAGTTGGCTGTTGACACGATGTGGGGCGTATAATTTCCGTCGGATGGAGCTGTGCCGTCCCAATAGGAGTGGGTGTCATCCCAATACAAGTGGGCGTTGCATTTACCATTGTTGTGGGCGTTGCATGTTGACACGACATTGTGCTTACAACTAAAACATATGGAGATTACACACAAATCGATTTTTATCCCTCAAGGCTTCACCTCCTCTGCAGCCCCCCCCCCGCTTGACAGACCTCACCGCCTCTGGTCCTACTGGACAGGCCTCACCTTCTTTGTGCCTCCCCCTGGACAAGCTTCACCTCCTCTAACCTCTTTCCCCAACAGGACAGGACTCACCTCCTCTGCAAGGGGCAGGTCTTACCTCCTCTGCCTCTCCCCCCTCTCCACAGGTCTCACCTTCTCTGTACCACCCACACAGGTCTCTCCTCGGCTGCACCCCCATGGACAAAACAGGCCTTACCTCCTCCTCAGCACCACTGGACAGGCCTCACCTCATCTGCAGCCCCTGGACAGGTCTTACCTTCTCTACACCCCCTGGACAGGTTCTGCCTCTCCTGCATCCCCTAAACAGGCCTCACCTCTGCAGCCCCCTGGAGAGGCCTCGCCTCCTCTGCAGCCCCCTGTACAGGCCTCACCTCCTCTGCATTCCCTGGACAGGCCTCACCTCCTCTGCAGCCCCCTGGAGAGGCCTCTCCTCCTCTGCACCCCTGGACAGGCCTCTCCTCCTCTGCATTCCCTGGACAGGCCTCACCTCCTCTGCAGCCCCCTGGAAAGGCCTCACCTCCTCTGCACCCCTGGACAGGCCTCACCTCCTCTGCATTCCCTGGACAGGCCTCACCTCCTCTGCCGCCCCCTGGAGAAGCCTTGCCTCCTCTGCAGCCCCCTGGAGAGGCCTTGCCTCCTCTGCAGCCCCCTGGACATGCCTCACCTCCTGGAGGAGTGGTGTGGCTCACTGGTTAGAGGCGGCAGGCCTGAGAGCAGAAGTCAGCCCGGGACCAGGGTTCAATTCCCGAAGCGGCAGGGTCGTGGACCTTGGTCAGCGGACTCGATAATTCTCGCTTCGGTGCTTACTCTAATCAGGGGTTCCACTCGGCAACTCTGGGCATTAGCTTGCCTAATCTCCACAACGGCCTCACCAATTCCGGGGATGCCTGGCTCCACCTTGGGGACTCCCAGCAAGGGACCATCCCACAGGGAAAGCCAGGACGGGTTCCCCAGAGTTATACAGCGCCGGGACGCCCCGTTGCTGGGGCAGCTGTGCGCTTTACAAGTATACTACATTTACATTTACATTTGCACCCCTGGACAGGCCTCACCTCCTCTGCACCAACTGGACAGGCCTCATCTCCTCTTCCCTCTGGACATGCCTTCTCTGCACCCCCTGGGTAGGTTCTGCATCTCCTGCACCCTGTGCACAGGACAAGCCTCTAATTCCCAGCCCCCAACAGAACAGGATACACCCCGTGGACAGGCCTCACCTATCTGCACCCCATAGAGAGGCCTCCACTCCTCTACATCCCCCTTGACAGGCCTCACCTACTCTGCCCCCACAGGACAGGATAGACCTAACTTTCCATGCATTCCCCTGGACAAGCCTTGTCTACACCTCCCTTGGCAGGTCTCACCATCTCTGCACCCCCTGGACAGGCCTTTGCACCTCTGCAATACCCTGGACAGCCATCACATCTGCTGCACCTCCTAACCCCTTGCCGGACATGCCATATCTCCTCTGCCCCACCCCCTCTGGAAACGGCATCCTCGCCTCTGCACCCACTCTGAACAGGCCCCATATAAAGTGCACCACACAGTAAAGGACAAGCCCCACCTCCTCTGCACCCCTGGACAGGCCTCTCCTATTCTGCACCCCTGGACAGGCCTCACCTCCTCTACACCCCTGGACAGGCCTCACCTCCACTGCACCCCCCTGGACAGGCCTCACCTCCACTGCACCCCCCCTGGACAGGCCTTACCTCCTCTGCCCCCCTGGACAGGCCTCACCTATTCTGCACCCCTGGACAGGCCTCGACTCTTCTGCACCCCTGGACAGGTCTCTCCTCCTCTGCACCCCTGGACAGGCCTCAACTCCTATGCACCCCTGGACAGGCCTCAACTCCTCTGCACCCCTGGACAGGCCTCACCTCCTCTGAACCCCTGGACAGGCCTCTCCTCCTCTGCATCCCTGGACAGGCCTCTCCTCCTCTACATCCCTGGACAGGCCTCAGCTCCTCTGCAACCCAGGACAGGCCTCACCTCCTCTGCACACCAGGACAGGCCTGTCCTGGCCTCACCTCCTCTGCACCCCTGGACAGGCCTCACCTTCTCTGCACCCCTGAACAGGGCCCACCTCCACTGCACCCCAGGACAGGCCTCACCTCCTTTGCACCCTTGGACAGGCCTCACCTCCTCTGCACCCCTCGACAGGCCTCACCTCCTCCACACCCCAGGACAGGCCTCACCTCCTCTGCACCCCTGGTCAGCCCTCTCCTCCTCTGACCCCAGGACAGGCCTCTCCTGCTCTGCCCCCCTGGACAGGCCTCCCCTCTTCTGCACCCCGGGACAGGCCTCTCCTCCTCTACACCCCTGGACAGGCCTCACCTCCTCTGTACCCCTGGACAGGCCTCACCTCCTCTGCAGCCCTGGATAGGCCTCACCTCCTCTGCACCGCCGGACATCACTTGCCTCCTCTGACCCCTGGAGAGGCCTCCCCACCTCTGCACCCCTGGACAGGCCTCACTTCCTCTGCACCTCTAGACAGGCCTCACCTCCTCTGCACCCCTGGACAGGCCTCACCTCCTCTGCACCCCTGGACAGGCCTCACATCCTCTGCACCCCTGGACAGGCCTCTCCTCCTCTGCACCCCTGGCCAGGCCTCTCCTCCTCTGCACCCCTGGCCAGGCCTCTCCTCCTCTGCACCCCTGGACAGGCCTCTCCTCCTCTGCACCCCTGGACAGGCCTCTCCTCCTCTGCACCCCTGGACAGGCCTCACCTCCTCTGCACCCCTGGACAGGTCTCTCCTCTTCTGCACCCCTGGACACGCCTCTCCTGCTCACCTCCTCTGCACCCCTGGACAGGCCTCACCTCCTCTGCACCCCTGGACAGGCCTCTCCTCCTCTGCAACCCTGGACAGGCCTCACCTCCTCTACAACCATGGACATGCTTCTCCTCCTCTGCACCCCTGGACAGGCATCACCTCCTCTCCAACCCTGGACATGCCTCTCCTCCTATGCACCCCTGGACAGGCCTCTCCTCCTCTGCCCCCCTGGACAGGCCTGACCTCCTCTGAGCCCTGGACAGGCCTCTCCTCCTCTGCGCCCCTGGACAGGCCTCGCCTCCTCTGCGTCCCCCTGGACAGGCCTCACCTCCTCTGCACCCCAGGACAGGCTTCCCCTCCTCTGCACCACTGGACATGCCTCTACTCCTCTGCACCCCTGGACAGTCCTCACCTCCTCTGCACCCCTGGACAAGCCTCTCTTCCTATTCACCCCTGGACAGGCCTCTCCTCCTCTGCACCCCTGGACAGGCCTCTTCTCCTCTGCACTTCTGGACAGGTATCTCCTCCTCTGACCCCTGGACATGCCTCACCTCCTCTGCACCCCTGGACAGGCCTCTCCTCCTCTGACCCTGGACAGGCCTCTCCTCCTCTGCACCCCTGAACAGGCCTCTCCTCCTCTGCACCCCTGGACAGGCCTCTCCTCCTCTGGACTCCTGGACAGGCCTGACCTCCTCTGACCCCTGGACAGGCCTCTCCTCCTCTGCGCCCCTGGACAGGCCTCGCCTCCTCTGCACCCCTGGATAGGCCCCTCCTCCTCTGCACCCCTGAACATGCCTCTCCTCATCTGCACCCCTGGACAGGCCTCTCCTCCTCTGCCCCCCTGGACAGGTCTGACCTCCTCTGACCCCTGGACAGGCCTCTCCTCCTCTGCACCCCTGGACAGGCCTTGCCTCCTCTGCATCCCCCTGGACAGACAGGCCTCACCGCCTCTGTACCCCTGGACAGGCCTCTCTTCCTATTCACCCCTGGACAGGCCTCTCCTCCTCTGGACCCCTGGACAGACCTCACCTCCTATGCACCCCTGGACAGGCCTCTCCTCCTCTGCACCCCTGGACAGGCCTCACCTCATCTGCAACCCTGGACAGGCCTCTCCTCTTCTGCACCCCTGGACAGGCCTCTCCACCTCTGGACCCCAAGACAGGCCTCTCCTCCTCTAATCCCTGAACAGGCCTCACCTCCTCTGCACCCCTGGATAGGCCTCTCCTCCTCTGCACCCCTGAACATGCCTCTCCTCCTGTGCACCCCTGGACAGGCCTCTCCTCCTCTGCAGCCCTGGATAGGCCTCACCTCCTCTGCACCGCCGGACATCACTTGCCTCCTCTGACCCCTGGAGAGGCCTCCCCACCTCTGCACCACTGGACAGGCCTCACTTCCTCTGCACCTCTGGACAGGCCTCACCTCCTCTGCACCCCTGGACAGGCCTCACCTCCTCTGCACCCCTGGACAGGCCTCACATCCTCTGCACCCCTGGACAGGCCTCTCCTCCTCTGCACCCCTGGCCAGGCCTCTCCTCCTCTGCACCCCTGGCCAGGCCTCTCCTCCTCTGCACCCCTGGACAGGCCTCTCCTCCTCTGCACCCCTGGACAGGCCTCTCCTCCTCTGCACCCCTGGACAGGCCTCACCTCCTCTGCACCCCAGGACAGGTCTCTCCTCTTCTGCACCCCTGGACACGCCTCTCCTCCTCACCTCCTCTGCACCCCTGGACAGGCCTCACCTCCTCTGCACCCCTGGACAGGCCTCTCCTCCTCTGCAACCCTGGACAGGCCTCACCTCCTCTACAACCATGGACATGCTTCTCCTCCTCTGCACCCCTGGACAGGCATCACCTCCTCTCCAACCCTGGACATGCCTCTCCTCCTATGCACCCCTGGACAGGCCTCTCCTCCTCTGCCCCCCTGGACAGGCCTGACCTCCTCTGACCCCTGGACAGGCCTCTCCTCCTCTGCGCCCCTGGACAGGCCTCGCCTCCTCTTCGTCCCCCTGGACAGGCCTCACCTCCTCTGCACCCCAGGACAGGCTTCCCCTCCTCTGCACCACTGGACATGCCTCTACTCCTCTGCACCCCTGGACAGTCCTCACCTCCTCTGCACCCCTGGACAAGCCTCTCTTCCTATTCACCCCTGGACAGGCCTCTCCTCCTCTGCACCCCTGGACAGGCCTCTTCTCCTCTGTACTTCTGGACAGGTATCTCCTCCTCTGACCCCTGGACATGCCTCACCTCCTCTGCACCCCTGGACAGGCCTCTCCTCCTCTGACCCTGGACAGGCCTCTCCTCCTCTGCACCCCTGAACAGGCCTCTCCTCCTCTGCACCCCTGGACAGGCCTCTCCTCCTCTGGACTCCTGGACAGGCCTCCCCTCCTCTGACCCTGGACTTGCCTCTCCTCCTCTGCACCCCTGAACAAGCCTCACCTCCTCTGCACCCCTGGATAGGCCTCTCCTCCTCTGCACCCCTGAACATGCCTCTCCTCATCTGCACCCCTGGACAGGCCTCTCCTCCTCTGCCCCCCTGGACAGGTCTGACCTCCTCTGACCCCTGGACAGGCCTCTCCTCCTCTGCACCCCTGGACAGGCCTTGCCTCCTCTGCATCCCCCTGGACAGACAGGCCTCACCGCCTCTGTACCCCTGGACAGGCCTCTCTTCCTATTCACCCCTGGACAGGCCTCTCCTCCTCTGGACCCCTGGACAGACCTCACCTCCTATGCACCCCTGGACAGGCCTCTCCTCCTCTGCACCCCTGGACAGGCCTCACCTCATCTGCAACCCTGGACAGGCCTCTCCTCTTCTGCACCCCTGGACAGGCCTCTCCACCTCTGGACCCCAAGACAGGCCTCTCCTCCTCTAATCCCTGAACAGGCCTCACCTCCTCTGCACCCCTGGATAGGCCTCTCCTCCTCTGCACCCCTGAACATGCCTCTCCTCCTGTGCACCCCTGGACAGGCCTCTCCTCCTCTGCACCCTTGGACAGGCCTCTCCTCCTCTGGACCCCTGGACAGTCCTCTCCTCCTCTGCACCCCTGAACATGCCTCACCTCCTCAGCACCTTGGGACAGGTCTCTCCTCCTCTGGACAGGCCTCACCTCCTCTGTCCCTCCCCTGGACAGGCCTCTGCTCCCTTGGACAGGCCTCACCTCCTCTGCACCCCTGGACAGTACTCTCCTCCTCTGCACCCCTGAACATGCCTCACCTCCTCAGCACCTTGGGACAGGTCTCTCCTCCTCTGGACAGGCCTCACCTCCTTTGTCCCTCCCCTGGACAGGCCTCACCTCCTTTGGACAGGCCTCACCTCCTATGCACCTCTGGACAGGCTTCTCCTCCTCTGGACAGGCCTCTCCTCCTCTGGACAGGCCTCACCTCCTCAGTCCCTCCCCTGGACAGCCCTCACCTCCTCTGGACAGGCCTCACCTCCTATGCACCTCTGGACAGGCTTCTCCTCCTCTCTCTGGACAGGCCTCTCCTCCTCTGCATCTCTGGACAGGCCACTCCTCCTATGCGCCCCTGGACACGCCTCTCCTCCTCTGCACCTCTTTGATAGGCCTCTAATCCTCTGCTCCCCTGGACAGGCCTTACCTCCTCTGCACCCCTGGACTGGCCTCTCTTCCTCTGCACCCCTGGACAGGCCTCACCTCCTCTGCGCCCCTGGACAGGCCTCGCCTCCTCTGCGTCCCCCTGGACAGGCCTCACCTCCTCTGCACCCCAGGACAGGCTTCCCCTCCTCTGCACCACTGGACATGCCTCTACTCCTCTGCACCCCTGGACAGTCCTCACCTCCTCTGCTCCCCTGGACAAGCCTCTCTTCCTATTCACCCCTGGACAGGCCTCTCCTCCTCTGCAACCCTGGACAGGCCTCTTCTCCTCTGCACTTCTGGACAGGTATCTCCTCCTCTGACCCCTGGACATGCCTCACCTCCTCTGCACCCCTGGACAGGCCTCTCCTCCTCTGACCCTGGACAGGCCTCTCCTCCTCTGCACCCCTGAACAGGCCTCTCCTCCTCTGCACCCCTGGACAGGCCTCTCCTCCTCTGGACTCCTGGACAGGCCTCTCCTCCTCTGACCCTGGACTTGCCTCTCCTCCTCTGCACCCCTGAACAAGCCTCACCTCCTCTGCACCCCTGGATAGGCCTCTCCTCCTCTGCACCCCTGAACATGCCTCTCCTCATCTGCACCCCTGGACAGGCCTCTCCTCCTCTGCCCCCCTGGACAGGTCTGACCTCCTCTGACCCCTCGACAGGCCTCTCCTCCTCTGCACCCCTGGACAGGCCTTGCCTCCTCTGCATCCCCCTGGACAGACAGGCCTCACCGCCTCTGTACCCCTGGACAGGCCTCTCTTCCTATTCACCCCTGGACAGGCCTCTCCTCCTCTGGACCCCTGGACAGACCTCACCTCCTATGCACCCCTGGACAGGCCTCTCCTCCTCTGCACCCCTGGACAGGCCTCACCTCATCTGCAACCCTGGACAGGCCTCTCCTCTTCTGCACCCCTGGACAGGCCGCTCCACCTCTGGACCCCAAGACAGGCCTCTCCTCCTCTAATCCCTGAACAGGCCTCACCTCCTCTGCACCCCTGGATAGGCCTCTCCTCCTCTGCACCCCTGAACATGCCTCTCCTCCTGTGCACCCCTGGACAGGCCTCTCCTCCTCTGCAGCCCTGGATAGGCCTCACCTCCTCTGCACCGCCGGACATCACTTGCCTCCTCTGACCCCTGGAGAGGCCTCCCCACCTCTGCACCCCTGGACAGGCCTCACTTCCTCTGCACCTCTGGACAGGCCTCACCTCCTCTGCACCCCTGGACAGGCCTCACCTCCTCTGCACCCCTGGACAGGCCTCACATCCTCTGCACCCCTGGACAGGCCTCTCCTCCTCTGCACCCCTGGCCAGGCCTCTCCTCCTCTGCACCCCTGGCCAGGCCTCTCCTCCTCTGCACCCCTGGACAGGCCTCTCCTCCTCTGCACCCCTGGACAGGCCTCTCCTCCTCTGCACCCCTGGACAGGCCTCACCTCCTCTGCACCCCAGGACAGGTCTCTCCTCTTCTGCACCCCTGGACACGCCTCTCCTCCTCACCTCCTCTGCACCCCTGGACAGGCCTCACCTCCTCTGCACCCCTGGACAGGCCTCTCCTCCTCTGCAACCCTGGACAGGCCTCACCTCCTCTACAACCATGGACATGCTTCTCCTCCTCTGCACCCCTGGACAGGCTTCACCTCCTCTCCAACCCTGGACATGCCTCTCCTCCTATGCACCCCTGGACAGGCCTCTCCTCCTCTGCCCCCCTGGACAGGCCTGACCTCCTCTGACCCCTGGACAGGCCTCTCCTCCTCTGCGCCCCTGGACAGGCCTCGCCTCCTCTGCGTCCCCCTGGACAGGCCTCACCTCCTCTGCACCCCAGGACAGGCTTCCCCTCCTCTGCACCACTGGACATGCCTCTACTCCTCTGCACCCCTGGACAGTCCTCACCTCCTCTGCACCCCTGGACAAGCCTCTCTTCCTATTCACCCCTGGACAGGCCTCTCCTCCTCTGCACCCCTGGACAGGCCTCTTCTCCTCTGCACTTCTGGACAGGTATCTCCTCCTCTGACCCCTGGACATGCCTCACCTCCTCTACACCCCTGGACAGGCCTCTCCTCCTCTGACCCTGGACAGGCCTCTCCTCCTCTGCACCCCTGAACAGGCCTCTCCTCCTCTGCACCCCTGGACAGGCCTCTCCTCCTCTGGACTCCTGGACAGGCCTCTCCTCCTCTGACCCTGGACTTGCCTCTCCTCCTCTGCACCCCTGAACAAGCCTCACCTCCTCTGCACCCCTGGATAGGCCTCTCCTCCTCTGCACCCCTGAACATGCCTCTCCTCATCTGCACCCCTGGACAGGCCTCTCCTCCTCTGCCCCCCTGGACAGGTCTGACCTCCTCTGACCCCTGGACAGGCCTCTCCTCCTCTGCACCCCTGGACAGGCCTTGCCTCCTCTGCATCCCCCTGGACAGACAGGCCTCACCACCTCTGTACCCCTGGACAGGCCTCTCTTCCTATTCACCCCTGGACAGGCCTCTCCTCCTCTGGACCCCTGGACAGACCTCACCTCCTATGCACCCCTGGACAGGCCTCTCCTCCTCTGCACCCCTGGACAGGCCTCACCTCATCTGCAACCCTGGACAGGCCTCTCCTCTTCTGCACCCCTGGACAGGCCTCTCCACCTCTGGACCCCAAGACAGGCCTCTCCTCCTCTAATCCCTGAACAGGCCTCACCTCCTCTGCACCCCTGGATAGGCCTCTCCTCCTCTGCACCCCTGAACATGCCTCTCCTCCTGTGCACCCCTGGACAGGCCTCTCCTCCTCTGCACCCTTGGACAGGCCTCTCCTCCTCTGGACCCCTGGACAGTCCTCTCCTCCTCTGCACCCCTGAACATGCCTCACCTCCTCAGCACCTTGGGACAGGTCTCTCCTCCTCTGGACAGGCCTCACCTCCTCTGTCCCTCCCCTGGACAGGCCTCTGCTCCCTTGGACAGGCCTCACCTCCTCTGCACCCCTGGACAGTACTCTCCTCCTCTGCACCCCTGAACATGCCTCACCTCCTCAGCACCTTGGGACAGGTCTCTCCTCCTCTGGACAGGCCTCACCTCCTCTGTCCCTCCCCTGGACAGGCCTCACCTCCTTTGGACAGGCCTCACCTCCTATGCACCTCTGGACAGGCTTCTCCTCCTCTGGACAGGCCTCTCCTCCTCTGGACAGGCCTCACCTCCTCAGTCCCTCCCCTGGACAGCCCTCACCTCCTCTGGACAGGCCTCACCTCCTATGCACCTCTGGACAGGCTTCTCCTCCTCTCTCTGGACAGGCCTCTCCTCCTCTGCATCTCTGGACAGGCCACTCCTCCTATGCGCCCCTGGACAGGCCTCTCCTCCTCTGCACCTCTTTGATAGGCCTCTAATCCTCTGCTCCCCTGGACAGGCCTTACCTCCTCTGCACCCCTGGACTGGCCTCTCCTCCTCTGTCCCCTGGACAGGCCTCTCCTCCTCTGCACCCCTGGACAGGCCTCTCCTCCTCTGCCCCTCCTCTGGACAGGCCTCACCTCCTCTGCCGCCCTGGACAGGCCTCACCTCCTCTGGACAGGCTTCTCCTCCTCTGGACAGGCCTCTCCTCCTCTGGACAATCCTCTCGTCCTCTGCACTTCTGGACAGGCCTCGCCTCCTCTGCACTCCTGGACATGCCTCACCTCCTCTGCACCCATGGACAGGCCTCTCCTCCTCTGCACCTCTGGACAGGCCTCTCCTCCTTTGCTCCTCCTCTGGACAGGCCTCTCCTCCTCTGCACCCCTGGACAGGCCTCTCCTCCTCTGCCCCATGGACAGGCCTCACCTCCTCTGCCCCATGGACAGGCCTCACCTCCTCTGCACCCCTGGACAGGCCTCTCCTCCTTTGCACCCCTGGACAGGCCTCTCCTCCTCTGCCCCTCCTCTGGACAGGCCTCTCCTCCTCTGCACCCGTGGACAGGCCTCACCTCCTCTGCACCCCTGGACAGGCCTCTCCTCCTCTGCACCCCTGGACAGGCCTCTCCTCCTCTGCCCCTCCTCTGTACAGGCCTCTCCTCCTCTGCCCCTCCTCTGGACAGGCCTCACCTCCTCTGCCGCCCTGGACAGGCCTCACCTCCTCTGGACAGGCTTCTCCTCCTCTGGACAGGCCTCTCCTCCTCTGGACAAGCCTCTCCTCCTCTGCACTTCTGGACAGGCCTTGCCTCCTCTGCACTCCTGGACAGGCCTCTCATCCTCTGCTCCCCTGGACATGCCTCACCTTCTCTGCACCCATGGACAGGCCTCTCCTCCTCTGCACCCCTGGACAGGCCTCTCCTCCTTTGCTCCTCCTCTGGACAGGCCTCTCCTCCTCTGCACCCCTGGACAGGCCTCTCTTCCTCTGCACCCCTGGACAGGCCTCACCTCCTCTGCCCCATGGACAGGCCTCACCTCCTCTGCACCCCTGGACAGGCCTCTCCTCCTCTGCACCCCTGGACAGGCCTCTCCTCCTCTGCCCCTCCTCTGGACAGGCCTCTCCTCCTCTGCACCTGTGGACAGGCCTCACCTCCTCTGCACCCCTGGACAGGCCTCTCCTCCTCTGCACCCCTGGACAGGCCTCTCCTCCTCTGCCCCTCCTCTGGACAGGCCTCTCCTCCTCTGCACCCCTGGACAGGCCTCTCCTCCTCTGCCCCATGAACAGGCCTCACCTCCTCTGCCCCATGGACAGGCCTCACTTCCTCTGCACCCCTGGACAGGCCTCTCCTCCTCTGCACCCCTGGACAGGCCTCACCTCCTCTGCACCCCTGGACAGGCCTCTCCTCCTCCGCACCCCTGGACAGGCCTCTCCTCCTCTGCCCCTCCTCTTGACAGGCCTCTCCTCCTCTGCACCTCTGGACAGACCTCTCCTCCTCTGCCCCATGAACAGGCCTCACCTTCTCTGCACCCCTGGACAGGCCTCACCTCCTCTGCACCCCTGGTCAGGCCTCTCCTCCTCTGACCCCCTGTACTGTGGTTCTGAAAAATCTGGATTCATATAATAGTACTGGACTCGAGAATAAAAACTTCGTCGAAACAGGACGAATTTGGTATCAAAAGACCGAGAATGACGAGTACATCAAGTACATGTATTTTCGGCATATTCGAGTGACGATTTCACCTCGAAATCGTCATTTACCTTCTAAACCCTTAGCTGCATGTTGCCCTTTACATAGGCCTTAATCCAGTTGAATTTGATTCCACAAGGACACATACTCCTTAATCGACTTCTTCCTGACCCCAGTACAAGTTAGAACCATTGCCCCAGGCCGAACTCGTTAGGTCAGTTCCCTCCCAGTGGCCGAGCAAGATAGCATCTAGGCTCAACCAGCCATAAAACCATTTCAGCGCGCACACCTGCCATATCTCGCTCACATCTTTCTCCACTCCTTTTCCTCACTTGCTTTATGATGGGGAGGTGACCATTATTATTAGGGGTACAGCGATATCTGATGAAATGTTGGGCCTTGCCGGATGATTTGTCATGGGCAGCACGACGTGAAATATGTACATGTCATCATGACTCTGCTTTTCTTTTGTAATCAGTAACCATAAATGAAATACCACGAATCCAAGGAATGTTTTGCCCAAGGCTGAATATTATGTATAAGAAGAGAAGCCTAACTTCGTGAAAGAGAGCGGTCTCCTGAATATACTGGCATTTGTACTTCTAGGACCCTGTCACCTTGGTTGCAGCCAATAAACTAATCTTTGACTTCACCTGGAAGACTCTGAAGTTTCTGTAGGTCTGACTCAGGAGAACCCGAGGTCTCTGGGTGTTGATCCCCTGGCACCGCTGGGTTACCGGTTTTGTAGGTTCTGTACCGGTTCTTAAAAACCCAGTACCTCATTTGGCGCCCAGCGTTTGGGGCGATTCCAGTGGTACCAATCAAGCCTGAAGATCGTGAGGAGCTTCGTGTGAAAATTCCGGAGGAGGGCCCACCACCTCATCGACCCCTGCATGTCGACGTGGTCCGAAGGTCTTTACTGCGAGGTTCCCCGCTTCCCGACGGCTACAAGGACTGCTGCCCTGGCTATCGCCCTGATGTTGGACCCTTGAAGTTTTCGGTAGAGCGAAACGCTGAGACGAGTCTTCTGGTGAAGCCATCGATATTTTTCAGTTAAGTATAAGTGGAGCGTCTCCCAGTCCTTAGTTGGACTTACTTTGTGGTATCTTGGAGATACATAAGGTTTTTATTGGTTCTTGCAAGCACCATAACCGAAGGACTCGTGTATTCACGAGAAATATCGTAATCGATAAATCCTTTGAAGTTTTGGAACTAGACTAGAGAGCGAGGATGCCTAGTCTTAGACTCGGGAATTGGTTTTGTCTTGGTAGTAATAATAGGGACTCCCGATTGGAGGACTCATGTCCGGTTCCTCCAGTTGGAACTCCGACTTACGAGCTATACGTTAAACATGGGGTAGGCCCCATCGTTTATAACGAGGTATGGATTAAATACACTAGGAAAGACGGTGTTTTAAAATGGCCCCAATATGGTAGCTTTGATTCTGAAATCTTAGACAACCTTGAAGTTAAACTCTTCAAAAAGAAAGCCCGGCCGGCGATGTTTGACTCTTTCCGCTTATGGCGCAAAGAAGCCAAACAAAAAGAAATTAAATTAGCTAAGAAAAATAAGAGAGAAGGGGGACATTCAGTAATGCAAGCTGCCGTGCAGTTTAAAGATAATGAGGAAGAGCAGATAAATGAGCAGTTGCACAGGCAACGTAAAATGGCAATAGATAAGTGTTATCCAGTTTTGCCGTCTCTTCAGCAAGGGACAGCAAAAGAGCGTGAAAAAGACCAATTAATGTCGCAATTATTAACTTCACCACCCCCCTATGCGCAGAATGCTACAGCACCCCCGCAACCTTTAGTTGCACAAGCTGCGCCTCTGGCTCTTCCACAGCACCCACCAGCTGTTCTTCAGCTGGCTCCTACTTCTTCGGTGCAGCCTCCTCCAGGCCCACCGATCACTTCTGTTTCACCTATGTTTTCTACGATTTTGCCTACAGTGCTTTCTACATCTCCTAATGTCCCCTCTATGATTTTGCCTAGTACCACATCTATTATTCCTCATACCTCTTCTGCCATCTCTACCCCCGCCTTATCTCACCCCGTTTTTTCATCTGTTTGTCCTTCAGTTTCACCTTCCCTTCGGCAGAAAATGGCCAGCACTGTTACTAATCTTCTTTTACCTCTTTTTGGGTCGCCTGCTACGACCCCTAACATAAGTAGAAGACAGTTGCGAAGTCAACTGCCTGATTATCAAGAGAGAGATTCCCTGAATGGTTTAGCTCGGAAATGGGTCATGGACACTGCAAAATATGATTTACAGTCTGTCATGGAAGTCTTCCATCAATGGGAAGCAGCGACACAGAGATATGTGTTCGAACAAATGTGTGTCTTTCTTGGCGAGGATTTAGAAGACAATGATCAAGAATGCATCCCGCTACAGATGTGTCGTGTACGATTTAAGTTTGGAGAGGGTATGATTGTAGGTCCCGATGTGGAAAAAGCAGTTGAAATGCTATTATCATATCGAAGTAAGGGAAGCAGTTCTGGGTCACCATCGGAATCTAGTGCATCTAGTAGGAAAAAGGCACGACAATACCCTATGAGAGAAGTTCCCCCACAATGGAGAGAGGGTGACGCGACAGCTGTCCCACCTGTCCTGCCCCACTTTCACCGCGTATGGGTACATGTTCCATGGAAGCGAGCTGAAGTTTTAGCACTCAAACAAACACTACCAGATCCGCGTAAAAATCCTGCAGGGTACTATAAAGAATTGTCGCAAACTGCTGGGTCATGTATAATGAATTTGGCCGATATCGATATGTTATTCGGGAATGTTGTTCCACAGCCTTTATGGGGAAAAATTCGTCATGTAGATCATGACCAGGAATTAGGTGACACGTGGGCTAATATTACTGCTGCAGATGCACGACAAGTTGGTGGTGCCAAGCCTGAGCCTCTGATAGCGGAACTACCTGGTAGAATAGTAGATTACATGAAAACGATAATGCCTGCAATACGCGTAAATTGGGATAAGTTATCTGCATGCAAGCAAAAGAAAGAAGAAACTGTGTCAGATTTCTTCACCAGATTTGAAGAAACATTCATTGACCACAGCGGTCAAGATATGACCACAGAAGGTGGTCAGAGATTGTTTGTCGATAAATTTGTGCACAATCTACTTCCAGACTTGTGTAGGAAATTAAAAGATTCGGAAAGTTCTTGGGCAGTCTCATCTTCAGCCCAGATATTAGCTACCGCACAGTACTACGAGAATAGAGACAAGGATGAGAAAGATAAAGTAGAGAAGAAAACTAGAGAACTCAAAACGAAGGTTTTGCTACAGCAAGCCTATCCGCCACGTGGTGGTGGTAATAAAAATAATAATGGTCCGAATCCCTACCAGAACACTTTTCAGCAGCCTCAGAGAAACTTGCAGAGATTCGATTACAATCAAAACGCGTAGGTCCCAACCAGTGTTTATACTGCAAACAAGAGGGTCATTACAAATATGACTGTCCTGCCCTACCACAACGTGCAAATGGGATTTCTGGCGTAAGAGGTCGTGGTAGTCAGCAAGCGCCTAGAGGTAGAGGGCATGGAAACGCCCCTCAGGACGCACGTCCCCTTCCACCACAAAACTCTATGAACAGGTTTGACCAGCAAAATAACGTATCTGACAGGACAGCTCAATACTACGTTGATGAGTATTACACAGAAAATGAGCAGTGGGAGAATAATGATTGCTAGGACAGCCTTTAGACAAGGAGAGGGAGTTGTTTCAGTTCCAGTAGATCAGAGTGGACCTTACGTTGAGGTGATTACATCGGGCGTGTCAGAACCTTTTCTGTTGGATACTGGTGCTACAAAGAGTTCTATTATGCACTCCAAACTCCCTGGCGCACCTTTGTCTGGCGAAATGAACGTTTCCGTAGGTTTTTCTGGCGCCCCGGTTAGAAATACGATTTCTGACCCTTTATCTCTTTCTGTTGGTCCTTGTGAATTCGAAGCACCCCTTATTTTGACAACAGGTTGTGGTGAAAATTTGCTAGGATTAGATTTGCTAAAAAGATTGTATGCGACTTTGTACTGTTCTCCCTCAGGAGTACAACTGACTTTAGGTAAGAAAGTGGTTTCTCCCATGTATTTGTCGAGGAATGCACTTCCAGCAGAATTGGCACTTCTACCAGATATTCTTTGGGCTACTGGTCCAAATGATGTAGGTCTTTTAGAAATTCCACCATATGTTGTAACATTGAAGCCGAATGTCAAAATGCCACGAATTCCCCAATACAGAATATCCAATGAGGGCGAAAAAGCTTTGCTAGCGATTGTTTACGAGTTGATCGAAAAAGACGTAATTGAAGAAACACGAGGCAATGTTTGCAATAGTCCTGTTCTGCCTGTTTTAAAACGAACTGACCCTTCTCAGCCACCTGTGTATAGATTCGTGATTGATCTTAGGGAAGTAAATAAGATAGTGGTGCCACAATTCCCAGTTGTCCCCGACATTACAACATTATTGACTATGATTCCAGCCTCTGCATCCTGGTTTTCGGTGATTGACCTGAAGAATGCTTTCTTCAGTATCCCGATTGCTGAGGAAAGCAGGGATATTTTTTCCTTCAGTTTAGGTGGTCGCAGCTTCCGCTTTAAACGCGCCCCTCAAGGCTACTGTGAAAGCCCCTCAATATACAGTCAAGCTCTGAAAAGTCAGCTTGACGCAATGGTTTTGCCCAAAGGTTCCACTCTCGTACAGTACGTGGACGATTTGCTCATCGCTGCGGATACTGAGAAAATCTGTAAAATGGCCACGTTGACATTACTGCGTCATCTATGTGATCTGCACCACAAGGTGTCACTTTCCAAGCTCCAATATTGCCGACAAGAAGTGACCTACTTAGGTCATCTCTTATCGAAGGAGGGAAGGAAACTGACCCCAGAAAGAATTCAGGCAATAGCTAAATTGAATGTGCCAAGAACGCAGAGAGAAGTACGCGCTTTCTTGGGCATTACATCGTACTGTAGACAGTGGATTCCAAATTTTTCGTTATTAGCCAAACCCTTATTGGCACTAACGTGTACAAATACACCCAATCCCATTCCTTGGTCGGAAGAATGTCAGAAAAGTTTTTTCGAATTACGCACAGCATTATGTTCGGCCCCTGTGTTAGGTAACCCCAACTACAGTAAGCCTTTCACATTATATGTCCACGAGAAGGAGGGCTGTGCATTGTCTGTACTGACTCAGTTATACAGAGATAGACAGCGGCCATGCGCCTATTTTTCGTCAACTTTGGATCCGGTAGCACGAGCATTGCCAAGTTGTTTAAGGGCCACAGCAGCAGCAGCTGTTTCTATTCGACAGTCTGCAGGTCTAGTAATGAATAATACACTAATCGTGATGGTCCCGCATGCAGTAGACACGTTGTTAAATAGGACCAAGACACAGCACTTAACTAGTGCTCGACTGTCCAGTTATGAATTGACGCTACTAGCGAGCCATGTGCACATAAAAAGGTGCAGTACCTTGAACATAGCCACATTGTTACCAATTGCTGAGGAATCGGATGCTTCAGAACAGCACAATTGTTTCCTCAGAACAGAGGAAGAGACGAAAGGGAGAGTTGATTTATTCGACACTCCTCTTGCTGAATGTGATGGTACATTATGGGTGGATGGTTCATGCTTTAAACTCCCAAATGGTAACGTGACTACAGCATATGCTGTCACAACTTTGCACACAATCGTTGAAACTGCGCGAATACCACATGGTTCAGCTCAAGCCGCTGAACTCGTGGCACTGACGAGAGCATGTGTGTTATCCAAAGGAATGAAAGTGACTGTCTATACCGACAGCCAGTATGCTTTTGGAGTGGCTCACAGTTTTGGACGATTGTGGAGAGAACGTGGGTTCCTGACTTCGCATGGAGCTAAGATTCAGCATGGTCAGTTGGTGAATGAGCTTCTTGAATCACTGACGTTGCCCCTGAAAGTAGCGATCGTGAAATGTAGTGCACACAAGAAAGTGATTGATGATGTTGGTCGTGGAAATGCATTTGCTGATGAAACTGCTAAGGAAACTGCAAAGAATATGATGAGCCGAATGTATGTTGCGAGCCCAGAAAGATGGACGGGTGATGTTGGAATATGTGAAGACACGATAGAAAGTGTGAAGTCCATCCAAGCTGAGGCCACGGAGAAAGAGTTAAGCATGTGGAGAGAAAGTACAGGGAGAATGGATGCAAATGGTTGTTGGATTGAATCGACAAAGCAACAGAGATGGTTGTTACCCGATGCATATGTGCCTGCAGTGGTTACAATGGCTCATGGGATGGCCCATATCAGCGCGAAAGGGATTTGCAAGTTGTTGGCCCCAGTGTGGAAGAATTCAGGGATTCCCAAGTGTGCAGAGAATGTTGTCAAGAATTGCATGGTATGTCTGTAGCACAATCCTGGTAGGGGAACCCCAACTCCAGCTGGTCATTTTGCACCTCCTACGTATCCGTTCGAGGTTTTGCAGCTAGATTTCATACACATGGAGAGGTGCAACAACTTAAAATATGTGCTCGTGGTTGTTTGTGCCTTCTCAAGATGGGTAGTAGCCTATCCCCTAAGGGACAATACTGCCTTGTCCACAGCGAAAGCCCTTGTGAAAGAGTTCTTCCCCAGGTTCGGAATGCCTAGAATGGTCTGGTCGGACAACGGCAGTGAATTTGTGGGTTGTGTGATGAAAAGAGTGTGTGAAGGGCTAGGCATTAGGCAGAAGTTCCACGCTGCAAATCACCCCCAATCAGCTGGATTAGTGGAATGTTACAATGGCACGCTTAAACTTAAATTGGCCAAAATCCAAGCGAGCACAGGTCTTAAATGGCCTGACGCTCTACCCTTAGCACTCCTATCCACCAGAATGACTGTGCATTCACGAATGAAACTCAGCCCCTATGAAATAATCTTTGGTCGGCCAGCCAACATATGGGGAGTGCCTAGGCCCACGAAGTTTAGCGAGCTGCAACACCCCATTTTGCTTGACTATTTGTATGAATTGACGGCTAAATTGCGTGTTTTATATCAACAGGTCCACAACACCTTGGCTCCGGTCTCTGAGACACCGGGTCACTCCATTGACCCCGGTTCCTGGGTGCTTGTCCGCAATTTCCAAAGAACAAGAAACGACCAGCCCAGATGGACCGGGCCTCACCTCGTCCTCCTGTCTACAAGGTCGACTGTTAGGGTGGAGGGGAAGGCCAATTGGGTCCACGGGATCCATTGTAAGAAAATACCCTTCCCTCTGCCACATGACCAATGGGTCCGGAAAGGAGGCACTGACTCAAAGCGCACAACTGATGAACGTGTAAAAGAAGCTAATCCTGATTGTGAAAGTGGGAACATTTTTCAAGACACTGCGCCACCACCAGAACAATTGAACTCTGTGGAACCTGAGCTACTATTTCTGGACCAGACAGTACCCGGGAAAAGACACTACCATTTGCGACCAAGAAAAACAGACTGAAGTAAAAGTGATTTATTTTATGATCCGAGAGAAAAAGTTGTGGACTAATAAAATGTGTGTTTTTCCCCCAAAATCCTATTTTTGAAAGTGCAGATTCTCCCATCTAGGTAACTTGCTTATTTTTGGTTTTTTTCGAACCGCCATCCGGGTTCCGCTGCTAGGGTCGCGGTTGATTAAAGACTTTTGGGTGCAGCTGACGACGATAGGTCGCTGGTTCCAGTTGGTCCAAGGGAGCTACCCTAGACTGACGGAAGCATCCTTTAGCAGAAACAACCTACCGCCGCGGGCAGCACCTTAGAGAGGATGGAGTTTCCTGATGTGGAGAGACCTGCCAAACAAATGAACTTTAAGCAGAGACTTTTGAAAACAATAAGGAAGAGAATTTTTATAATAATGTGTATTTTTATGCTATTTAGCGTAATGGTCTTTTTGATAAGCTATGTTTTATTCTCTTTTCATGTGACATTTGCGCCCACTACATCACCCATACCTCCTCCTACTGTTTCCTCTCATTCTTTCCACCCTTTGCCTGACCACGAATCAAATCGGAGATTAGAGTTCATTAATAACTCCTTCGTTCAGTTATTACACCAACACCAACTGGTAATGAACACAACCAACTGTTGGGTGTGTGGTCTCATGCCCCACACCACGGATAGAGGTATCCCCTATTTGGTCCTGCCATTTAGTCGCAATGGGTCAGTATGGGCATATAGGACAATATTCATATATGCACGAGAAATCCAACCCCTACGTTCTGTAAAAGACAACCTCAAGACTAGCGCCCTAGTCAAGGGTATAGTTGACATGATCAAGGAAGTAACTTCTTACGAAGATACCCCGGATGATGAAATACTTGCATATGTAGGTTGGAATGTGACCGGATATGGCACTACATTAAGTGAGAAACAGCAAGCCAAGAGATCGTCCCCTATCTGGATCGTACCCCATCAAGGTCACCTGTGTCTGCAAGGTATTGGTAGGAATCCCAGAGCTCAGCTAGGGAAGAGTGTCTGCGCAGAAACGTATGTTTTTGGATCTCAGACTTCCCCTGCCTTTTTAGCCGCAAAAGGTACTTATTTCATCTGCCACGATAGAGCCTATACATGGTTGCCCCCTGACTTCTCGGGCTCATGTTTTGTTTCATTCCTGTTACCTCCCACCTACACAGCAGCGGCGGATTACCATCGGACAAGGATAGTCCGAGGTGTTTTGAGTAAAGAAGACACCGCGGGTCAAGAATTTGGTGACTTTGCAATGGGTATTCTGCCGTTCTGGGGAGCCATGGTTAACAGCAGAAACATAAGGCAATTGACAAGGGTAGTTGAATCCACCGTGATTGAGACTGCCGGTGCCCTTAGTAACCTGACTGCTGAGCTCCAGTCGGATCGACTGATGACCCTTCAGAACCGGGTCGCTTTGGATGTAATACTTGCGGACCGGGGTGGGGTATGCAAATTGATCCAGTCCAGTTGTTGCATTTTTATTCCAGATAATGCTCCAACAGTGTACAGGGCCATCTCCAAACTACATAAGATTTCCGAATCTATCCATGTGGACAAAGGAGATTGGTCATTAATGGGATGGTTCTGGGGGCTGATATCTGCCTGGGGATGGAAAATTCTGATGGTCATTGGGATGGTCTTAGCCATTCTTTTCCTGTTCTGTCTATGCATACAGTGTGCTCCTGCAATATGTGGCCTCTGTGCTACATCATGTGTAAGGAAGCCTGTGTCAAGACACGAACTCAGCACTAGAATGATGTTGCAGCAACACCTCAATGACTTTAGGAATATAGATCTGGACTCAGATTAACATGAGGATAGATTAATTGCCTATGTAAGGGCAAAAGGAGGGTCTGTGGTTCTGAAAAATATGGATCCGTAATAGTACCGGACTCGAGAATAAAAACTTCGTCGAAATAGGACGAATTTGGTATCAAAAGACCGGAAATGACGAGTACATCAAGCACATGTATTTTCAGTATATTCGAGTGACAATTTCACCTCGAAATCGTCATTTACCTTCTGAACCCTTAGTTACATGTTGCCCTCTACATAGGCCTTAATCCAGTCGAATTTGATTCCACAAGGACACGTACTCCTTAATCGACTTCTTCCTGACCCCAGTACAAGTTAGAACCATTGCCCCAGGCCGAGCTCGTTAGGTCAGTTCCCTCCCAGTGGCCAAGCAAGATAGTATCTAGGCCCAACCGGCCATAAAACCATTTCAGCACGCACACCTGCCATATCTCGCTCACATCTTTCTTCACTCCTTTTCCTCACTTATTTTATGGTGGGGAGGTGACCATTTTTATTAGGGGTCCAGCGATATCTGATGAAATGTTGGGCCTTGCCGGATGATTTGTTATGGGCATCACGACGTGAAATATGTACATGTCATCATCACTCTGCTTTCTTTTTGTAATCAGTAACCATAAATGAAATACCGCGCACCCAAGGAATGTTTCGCCAAAGGGTGAATATTAGGTATAAGAAGAGAAGCCTGACTTCATGAAAGTGTGCAGTCTCCTGAATATACTTGTATCGTACTTCTAGGACCCTGTCACCTTGGTTGCAGCCAATAAACTAATCTTTGACTTCACCTAGAAGACTCTGAAGTTTCTGTGGGTCTGACTCAGGAGAACCCGAGGTCTTTGGTGTTTTGATCCCCTGGCACCGCTGGGTTACCGGTTCGGCACCGGTTCCTAAAAACCCAGTACCTCACTAGGGGGGCCCTCCTTCTTCAGGGGCCCTGGGGACAGAGCAGTAGGCACTACTGGGCCGGGTCAGCAGGTAGTGGTGGCATCATCAAAACAGGGTGGTAGGCTTTCACCATCCCCACTGCAGCGTGGCCCTCCTCCTACACAGCAGCCTGAACTCCTGAAGTGGGGCTTCCACTAGCCCTGGGGACAGTAGGGGGTCCTAGATGGGTGCAGGGTTCAGCACACAGGCCCAAGTGGCGGTATCCCCTGGCAGCAAGTCCCCTCACATTCCTGTCCCAGCTCTGTCTCTGCACATGGTGGCTCATCCCTCTTATTTATATCCCCCTCCCAGACAGTACCAGCAGCTACTGGAATGCTCAGGCGAACTGGTTTAAGCTGGCTCAGGGGGAGGTGTAGAGCACCCTGGGTGCCAGGCTTCCCTCCAAAAGCTAGGGGTGGCTGGGTACCTAACATCTAGACCGCTAACCTACTGCAGTCAGGTGGCACAACACACAGTCATGGCATCCATTTTAAAAATAGCATTTTATCAGGGTACATTTACACACTGGGGGGAATTGACAAGTGCTCACACCATTGCATGACATTACACATTAACATGGCGTCACATTTAACATTAACCAGGGCATCTCATACCTCACATGGCCTATACACTTTATACACCAAGGGGGAGACATCCTACAATTAGGGGGGGCGAAAAGCGATTTGTGGTGCCAGAGGTCAGGTCTTACTGCCTTCACTGGATTGTGTATGTTAGGCCTGTCGCATTGGGTAATTTCTAGACCTGATACCAGGTTATGCACATTCTGTGTTGACTCTCCCTCAGACCTCGTGTTTTCCGTGCACTTGGATCTGTGGTTCACAGTTTGTAGCTATGGACTTCCAACTAGCGGGCATGCTTCCCTCACTATTTGGGCTAGGCATGTCACGGTGACCAGAGTTTGGAGATTTTAAAAACCTGAAGGAAAGAAAAAAACACCGCCAGGATCATAAGAACATCCGGGAACCCGGGTCCAAGGTTTAGAACCCTCGCTGAACTTTGCCTAGGGATGATGACTGGAAGGGGACTGCCTCTCAATTCTAGGACTTCTGGCTAACCTGGCAAACATACTGATTAACTTGACACAATGCGAGCACCTGTTACTCATTGGTTCTTGTGCGTGTGCTGTGGAGGTAATGGGGTCTTCATTGTCCCAGGCGTACAGGAATCTTGGCTCGCGTCTCTTGAATACAGCTTTGATTTAGAAGTGAAAGGGGGCCTCCATCTGGCCAGAGGCTTCTAAATTTGTGGGAGGCACAAGTTGCGGTTACACACCACGAAGGAAACATGGGTCCTGGACCAGATGCCAGAGAAAGGGGACCTTTTGATTTGGTAGTTTGGATGCAAGGAGCAGAGTGCCTGTTTTTAGGTACTTAGTTTGGGAGCTGCCCTGCTCCCTCATCAGACTGCCCTCACCCTCGGGTGTGAATAGTCAACACCGCTCTGAGGGATCAGCAGCAGAGTAAGGCCTTGCCTCCTGTAGGTGTGTTTAATGGCAAACTTTAGTGAGAATACTCTGTAGACAGAATACATACAGCAGCCCTGAATGCCCACATGCAGGTAAAAGTTTGTATTCCCAAAATTGTCTCATGGGTCCTTCTTTTGGTTTTGGTACAATTAATTTTTGGGATGTGGGTGAATGGGGGTATTTACTCTGGGGGTTTTACCTTACTTCACATTTGGACTGTGTTTGTGTGAAGGCATTACCTCCCCAGACAGTTATCCCTCCTTGCCGAGGCTGTGGCCCCGGTCCCTTTTGGCTGAGTTCTGTGGTTGCTGTTTCCATGTGTTTGACCAACTACTGGATCCTTGTTTTGGTGGCTGACTGACCTCTCTGCGGCTGAATGTAAGGGACAATCGGGTTTCCCTGGGCCTGGTACTGTGGATGAGAACTTTGTGGTGGCTGGCCCTGGCGATCTCTGTACGTGGTATGCTTTTAGCCAGCATCAGTCTGCCAAGTGGCCCATCCTGTGGCAATAGTAACATTCCCTAGGGTTCAATTGCTTCCAACTTCCTTGGAATCTGCTGCTATAGCTAGGTTGAAACCCTCTAGGGTTTTGTGGTGGAGCTCCCTTTAAGACCGGTGCCAGTTGCACCCTCGCTGCCAACAGGGTCCCCTCCAGGGCATTCTTTTTCAATTTGTGTTGAATCAATTTAGCAGTGTCTCACTGGGTTTGTTCCTGTTTTCTGAATCATACTCTTGCCTTTGTTTGAGTTAATGTAATATGTGAGCTTGTATCTCCCAACAGGTCACCATCCCCAATCTGTTTTGTATCTCAGCCCCTTTTTGAGAATATTGTAATAGAATGTGACTTGTAGGCCTGTACCAGTCCATGGCTGTCCTGTCTCTTGTCCCCATTGTTCCCTCATCCTATCAGGAAAACTGTTATACTCTTCCCCTTGCTTCATAACCTCCACCATTAACCTCCTACATCAGGGCGGTCGGGAACATCTCTCTCAGGGCTATCCATATTCGGTACCTGCATGATTTGAATGCGGACGCATGATGCTCAGTGTTTGTCAGCGTAAATCCTGGGATGCAAGCTCAGGCTAGCGAGGCGTGAGTGAAGACTGCAGCCTAGGAGGTTGAGGAGCTGCACTTCCCTGCCTGTCACATTGCTCCACAAGGTCCTGTCTGCTCAGGGCCTCATGGAGTAGGAGCACCTGCTAGAGCACTGTTGGTGGCCCACAGTGAACACTGGCCCCAGGTCGGCATGATAATCTAGATGCGGGGTTGCCACCGGGGGACTGGGTCTCTTTGTTTCCCTACCTTCACCTGGTGTTCTTTTTGCGTCAGCTGTACCAGAGCACCAGAATTGGGCACGTGGAGTGCGTGACAGTTTGCTCAGCTTCAGCAGAAAACTGCGGCCCCCGATGTCAGGTGCCGACCGCGCCGACAATGCCCGAGCTTCCTGGAACAGGCGGCAATGCAGGGGGAGGATTCAATTATCCACAAAGCCTTCACCTCAAGTGTCTTTGAACAGGTTCCCCAACCTGGAACAAATTGTTGCGGATCGCAGGCTCCTCAGCCACAGACGATGAGAAAGGTCCACACATCTTTACATATGAGGAGGACCCCAGCACTCGGGCAGCTCCCAGGCCAATTTGCCTAAACCTGCCGCAGTGACTCTACAGATGGCAGATACACTCATGGAGCTGATTCGTGATTACTCATCTGTGCTGAAGATTGCATGGAGATGAAACACTGCAGTAATGCATCCCCTGCGCCTCCGGCAACCTCTCTTTTTAGATATTAATGGGTAATGCACCTTCTCTGTATTATGCACACTTTTAGCTCACCCCCCACGATCCACTGGAGCAAGCTTCACACATTCTGTTTTGGCGTATCACCGGGTGCGGAAGGCCTAAAGTATTAGGAATAGCCCATCCCCGGTTATTGCAGGTTTACCTTACTCTTTCCATCCCTTCTCCATTAGCACTATGGCGGGTGGGTGTCACCAGGCCACAGGGACGGGCGCACTGGTACCCTTACGTGTCTTCCATACACTACTGTCACCTCGTCATAGCTTCACCGGCTGACATCCGTCGTCTCACCCTCAACATCTGAGGCGCAGCGTTTGCTGGCGGTGGGACCCAGTAGCAGCCAGCGCAGCCAGTGCTGACCAGGAGACCAGCGGACCCTCCCCCTTGACACCGGGGGTATAATTACTGACATCGCGCCTCCCGCTCCGCGGGAGTCACAGCGTTTGCCGGCGATGGGACCCAGGAGCAGCCAGCGCAGCCAGCGCTGACCAGGAGACCAGCGGACCCTCCCCCTTGATACCGGGGGTGATTTAAACAAGCTACACTTCCGGCCCGCGGGACGCGCGCGGGCGTGCGCCGGGCTAAGCCCGGGACAAGGGTGGGACCGCCTGTGGACGTCCGGGGTAGGAGGAGGCAGGGCAGGGCCCCCTCCCTAAGCACTGGACAAAGACATCCCACCTGCAGGGAGCAAGGTACTGTGAGGCTCATAAGGAGGAGGTTTCATGAATATATATTGTCTGTTGGGGCTACATTACTGCAGTGAGACTGTTCACCTGGGTAACATTTTGAAGGGGAATGATTAATATAAAGTGTGAAGTATGGGCAAAAGGAAGGCAACTGAAGGGGGCCTTACACTTGTGCACGCAAAAAAGGGGAAAAATCCAAGAAATCCGCTCATGCGGCAACTAACTGTGCTCTCGCAAGAATCGAATGCATTGTTATCGAATGTGAGGAGGTTTTCGCTGGGGACCCGAATACGAATATGGCTGGGACTTGTGACCCTCTTTCCGATGCCTTAATCTTACACCGTAAAAAAGTAATCCCTGCAATTTTCAGTAAAAAAACCCCATATATGCCCCCCATCTGTGAAGTTCACAATCCCCTTGAAGGGCCATCAGAATCCCCAGTTGATAAAACAATTCAGAACATATTACCGGAGTCTGGGCTCCAAGGGGAGGAGGCCGAGTTATCACCTAGCACGGGTATTAACTGTTCCAACAGATTTGCAGTTTTAGAAGGCCTTTCGAGCGATCCAGCAGATAACCCAGCAGTTGGTACAAAGGAATGGGAGCTAAGTCCCGCTTGGGTTGTGGGTTGTTCGAACTGTTTCCATCTCAACAGGATACTAGTGCAGAAATTAGAGAAGTTAGAGAGCGAAATGGCCTTCATTAAAAACACTCTGAAAGGGTTTGTTCAGAAGCAGAAATTGGACACGACCAATGATCCTCTCGATTTATTTATTTATTTATTTATTTATTTATTTATGGTATTTATAGAGCGCAACACTCATCCCGAAGGATATCAAGGCGCTTATACCAGTACTGAGACTACTGCGAGCTGTACTGAAATGAACATTAACATTTGGGAAATAGGTGGGTTTTTAATTTCTTTCGGAACAGGAGGTAATTGGTAGTGAGCCTCAAGTCAAGGGGGAGCTCGGGATAAAGTTCCCATACCTTTGCCTAGGGCTGCTAAGAGGGGACCAATCGCTCCCACTACTCTACTACAAGGTGGGGAGGCCAGATTGGGAGGGAGCTTAGGGCAAAAGCCTTCAAATGAAAATACTGTAACGGGGCAACCTAAATCGAGCACATATGTGGGAATGGTGAAATCTAGATTGGAGGAAGACAAGAGCAGGGGCTGCCACATAAACAAAGAAAGAACGTCAGGAGGAATGAACTCAGGAGTTGGACAGGTTATTCCATCTAATCATCACACTTCCACTAGAAACAACCCATTAGTTGTTTTCATGACCAAAGTCCCAAAGCTTGGCATAAGTGCTATCAAAGAGGATAGGGAAGCAGTTCATAACAAAGCCATACATTGGCTGCGTCATGTGAGGGGGTGCCGTTCAATTATTAGAGAAGACATGATTAAGGTCGAAAGAATGTCCCTGTTCAGTTCCCAAACTGATTGTATTAAAATTGAGTTATGTAACAGAGAAATTGCGGAGAATTTGCTGGCCCTTGAGTTTCAGTCCTGCCCTCCCAAACATTCAAATATCCAAATTAGACATATGCCACTTTGGACTTTTGATAGGGAACACGACGACTCCGAGCTCAATAGAATAGATTGACTAGCCAGCGATAGTGACATTGCCCTGATCCCCCCTGCAGAAACACTTGCACTCGGGAAGCAAGAGCTTGTATCGTCCATAGTGCAGATGACCACGAGTCCCTCCTGTGGGGTATCCCATGGCCAAGCTGTTCAGGGCACCCTTCTCGAGGAGAGTAGCACTGCTAAAGTAATTCAGCTCCTTTCCTGGAACATTGCAGGGCTTGAGAAAAAAATGGTAATCCCGGAATGGAATGGTTTCATCTGATTTATATAGGGGGAGTACGATCCCCCTATATAAATCAGGGTACACTACCTATTCTACCGTCGAGCTCAGGGAAAGGCCGGCCAGCAGGGGGCCTCACCATTTGGGTTAATGTGGCTCTAAATTGGGCCATTACAATGAATGACTCTGGATCGGAAGATATCTTACATTTATCAATTAAAGGGTCCCAGAATAATTATAAGATGGAACTCTTCAATGTGTATGCTAGAGGTACGCCGGGGGCCCAAATATCGGGCACCATATCCCTTTCGGAATCAGCCCTGGCGAGTATCCAGCCACAGTCCAAAGTAGGAGATTTAAATAGTACTTTTGAGCCCCTGAGTGAAGATGACTTACTGGGAACCAGTGAGGATGATGCAAAACATTCTATACCCCTGCTGAGTTTGCCCCCAATAAAAAAGTGGTCACACAGGGCGATCCAAATCAATGCCCTGACTATGGAGTTTAATTTTCGAGCACTAAATGGCAGACCATTATCGGACCTAGAAGGTGCCAATACTTTTAACAGAATTAGCAGCCCATCGCGTATCGGTATTTATTGTTGGATATGCATTCATGGGGGACCTAGTGGATATGGAGGTTAAGCATTCACAGGATAGCGACCACAATCCACTATGCATGAAAATCAGATGGGGAGCTACCGGGGAAGCTCCCAAAGTCCTGCTCTTTTCATCAAAAGAAGTAGTCCTTTCCCACTGCAATCGCAGATTGAAATGGAACAAGATTGTGAGCCAAAAAGACACACTAGATAGTATCAGAGATACAGCGCTCCGAGGGAACTTAGGCCGCGCCTCTTTCAATGTTTCCCCGGGCATTCAGCAGAGCCCACATGCATGCACCCTTTATAGGGAATTGGTGGACAAGTTGGGTTTGTTTTTCTCTACAAATGTTCCAAGAGGACACAATAGTAAAGGATTGAAGCAGGGAAATGTATGGTATACTCCCCTATGTAGGAAAAAGAGACAGGCCATATCCTTAGCACTACAGCAAAAAAACATGGAAGCAGTAAGGGAGGCTAGGAAGGACTACAATAACATCTTAAATGTGGCGAAGCGGGAATGGGAGGAAGACCGTTGGCAAAACTTAAAAATTGCAGCTCAAGCAAAAGATTCAACCAAATTCTGGGATTTAATTAACATTTCTAATAGGAGAGGTTCTGACCCAATTGTAAACCATATCACCGCACAACAATGGCATGATCATTTTTTGAATTTATATTGTGGCATTGCGGTCCTGGAGTTATGTTATGTTATGTTATACTGTATTTCTAAAGCGCACAGCTACTCAAAGTGTCCCGGCGCTGCTGCAATGAAGCCGTAGGGTTAGAACCAGAGCCAATATCTGTGACTTATCTAGAATCTGGCTCGGAAACCCTTCTCGACCCTGACCCCTTCACCCCAAAAGAGGTCGAACGAGCCATTAAGAACATGGCCCCAGGCAAGGCTGCAGGTCCGGATGGCCTGCTAGGTGACCTACTCTTACATGACCCTATGACCTGGGCCACCTACATTAGTCTCTTGTTGAACCTAATTGTCCAGGGCCAGGATGCCCCTGAGTCGTGGCAGGCGGCCGAGGTGGTAACAATTTACAAGAAGGGAGACAGAGAGGACCCTGCCAACTACAGGCCGATTAGTTTAATCGACGTGGTGCAGAAGGTAGTTGGCAGGGTCATTGTCTCCAGAATGGGAGCATGGTTAGAAGAAGGGAACATCTTGTCACATTTCCAGGCAGGTTTCAGGCGGGGAGTGGGTACGATGGACCACGTTTTCAGATTCTTTGCGTTTTTTTGGAAATCTGTGTCCATCGGGAGGGGATCCCTTTACCTGGCCTTTATTGACCTGAAAACCGCATTTGATCTGGTGCCCCGCAACAAACTGTGGCAGGTGCTACATGACATGGGTTTTCCGAGCTATCTTCTTGAACTAATAAAGAGATTACAGAAGGGTAACTATGCCAAGATTAGATGGGGGAGCCAGGGAGAGATGACTTAGGGGGTACCTGTGAATAGAGGGGTGCGCCAGGGTTGTGTGATGGTGCCAACCCTGTTCTCCCTCTTTGTAAATGGGGTGGTGGATCATTTGAGGGAGGACCCGGCCGACGCCCCAGTCCTGGAGGGGGAGAAAAACACCAACCCTCCTCTTCGCAGATGATACCCTCCTGATGTCTAAGACCCCTATGGGCCTTCAGAAACTCCTGTACAGGTTCAGCTTGTTTTGTGAAGAGCGTGGTTTAACCATCAACACCTCCAAAACAAAGCTGATGGCACTGTCCTCATCTAAAAAAGTTAAAAGGCTAAACATTTCACTCAATGGGGCCCCCTTGGAGGAAGTCGAGGCATTTGATTACTTGGGAATAAGAGTAAACAACAAAATGACCTGGAATTCCCACGTCTCGAAAATGCTCCTGAACCTTAAGAGAGTGTCAGGAGCTATCTCAAGAGACCAGCGAGGCTCGATTAGTAGACCCATAGCCCCGGCCCTGGCAGTTTACGAAGGGAAGGCTTTGGCCTTAGCAGTTTATGGCTCCGAACTGTGGGGTTTCGAGAATATCTCGGATCTGGTTAGGGCAGAGAATACGTTTTTTCGAGATCTAGTCTCCCTTCCTGTTTCAACCCCTTTAAAGCCGCTTTTTCTTGACTTGGGCAGACGCTCAATTAAGGATATAGTCCGCCTGCGCCCATTATTGTTCTGAGTGTGTTTGAGAAGATCACCAGATCTGTCCAATTATGCTGCAGTGTTCGACGAACTCATCAGCTTGGGCGGCTGCATTAAGATCCGATGGCTGAGCAAGTTGAGGGAGTTGGTCACACAGTTAGGTTTGGGTGAGCTTTGGCGGACGCAATCCCCCCCACCAAAAAATACTGTCAAGAAAATGTACTGGGATTTGGTGCAGAAGGAGGAATTACAGGGACAAAGGTGGGGACCGCTGACCGACCAATTTTTGAACAAAAAATCTGCCAGAAAGCTTGAACCATTTTTGGATTTTATCCAATCACCCAGTGATAGAACTCTCTTCCTAAAATTTAGATATGGAAGCCTACCATTAAACTCATTCACTGAGAAGTGGAAATCTTCCCTGTCTGATTATGCTAAATGCCCATGCTGCCCATGCCCCAAAGAGTCTTTAGCCCGCTTTCTATTCGCCTGCAGAGCCTATAGGGGGGCAAGAAGACGGTGGCTAAGGCCTATTTGCAGGGAGTTGGGCTTCAGACAGCACCTTAATGCCCTACGCATCCTTACAACAGAGGTAACATCACTGTCTATTGTGTGTGGGGTTGCAAAATTCTTGGGAAGAGCCTGGCGGACACGATCAAAACAGATAAATATGAATTTGAGCGAGAGTAACAAAAGATAAGTTAGGCTATCTGTGTCCGACTCTGCTGCTATTCCATTTTCAATGGCCCTCCTGGCCCGTTTACTTTTAATTGTACATATGTCTTTTATTGCATTCGTGATTTACATTCCATTTGTATGATTGTTAAGGGTTGTTTGTACTTGAAATAGGCTTATACTTTTATGATAAATGTTTTATCGAATAAAGTACTACAACAACAACATCTGAGGCAAGCACGCTGCTTGGAAATGCTATGCTGTCTACTCCTAGATCAAGCACCTGCAGGTGCATAGTCCTTCTGCAGGAGACACACTTTACTGCTGAGTAGCTGCATTGCCTACGTGAGAGATGGAGAGGGATTCTTTGTTCCACTACCTATTTGCTATTTGCCCGAAGGGCTATGTTGTGGATGCGCCCTAGGGTCGCATTCAAGGTGACTCACCGGGTGGTTGACGATAGGAGGTGCACCCTCCTTGATGGGCATCTGGACAGCCAGCCGGTACTCCTGTGTAGCATCTATGCACCAAACACTGATCGGGCACATTCTGGGAAACCCTCTATGGCACGCTGGCCCACTATACAGCATTCCCATGGATATTAGCAGGGAATACAATTGCGTGCTTGAAATATCCTTGGATAGATCCCACACTCCCCTTCCGCACTCCCTGCCCCACACACATATGGAGCGCTTCCTTCCCTGGGTCCACCACTGGACACTTACGGATGCTTGGGGGTCCTGACACCCCACATCCAGAATATACTCTTTCTATTCCATTTTGCACAGTCTCTATGTGCGCCTTGAGTGCTTTCTCTACTCTCCCCCAACTGTATCTAGATCCAGCACACAGAATATTTAGGCGGGGTAATATCATAACTATGACGCGCACATTATGACCCCTAAGTGGATGCTCCCTGCATGGGAGTCTACCTATATCATAATCCTCGCGACCTTTATGAGGGCAACCGCAGCAGGGCCCTGATGGGCGCACGCTCCCAAGTAGGCTTCTGGAGGACAAATCCAAAAGGCCCCATCGACAAGATCGCCTTGGCAAAAAATTTCATTTATACCCGCCTCCTATATTACTTCACAAATCTTATATTTGTCTGACCTCACTCTTACTTTAAAGAGCTGGATGCACTCTGTGTTCACTCACTTGGGAGACCATAAGTCAGTGAGTTGCCTTGGACAAGATGCAGCTACTGACGGATCGGGGAGGCATTGGGCGCCATCCTTCAAGGCATATTTCCTGGTGACACAACTCCAATGGCAGTCTCACTGGATGCTAACTTGGGGAGGCCTGCATGGAGACCGGGCCCCAGTAGCTGCTGTCAATCCGGCATCTATTTCTATTCCATACAGGTGGCGATGGCTAGGATATATAATTTCTCTCTGAACCGTCCGCTCTATACTCCTTTGCTGTCCCTGGTCAGCTTCCCTTGTGAGGAAAAGTCAGCCCATAACGCACCTGATGCCCAGGCTGCTGGCGCAAGATGCCTCTTAGTTCCCATCTTGAACAATTACCAAATAAAGAGACGGGCGCTGGAAGCAGGAAAACAAGAACAGAGTTTTATTTCTCATGAGGAGAGCCTGTCATTTCGGACACTCGCATAGTGTCTTCAGGAGGTGCTCTAACTAGCCTCTCTGAGGCCTCGTCTTTTATACACTGGTTTAAGACATGTGAACGCTCTTTTATTACAATAAAGACATTGTGAAGTATGAAGATGACATCCCCGATACCCCCCCAGTTCCGGCTCATTCCAACACGTGGCTACAGTAGAGGCCCTTACCCCCATACAACAGGAGGGGGCTATCACGCAGCTGAGTGTTCTGCCGATTCCTTTGGAATGTGTGCGCCTGATCGAATCCCAGGGGGTGGGAAGGTCATGATCAATAGTAGCTCCTTTGGAGAGGGGCGAGCGCATACAGTAGTAGGCAATAAACTGTATCCTCAGGCTAAGGGATGACCAGCGGGCCGTGCAAACAATCGGGCTCAGAGGAGGGGGTCATCAAAGGAGAGATATTCATGAAAGGAAGGATCGGTGTGGACAATCGAGCGTAGAGGAAGGGTTTATCAAAAGAGGGGTATTCATGGAAGAAAAGGAGGTGTTGGTCAGGCGCGGGGTGTGATTCCCAGAGACAGAGTCATGCAGAAGGAGAGGGTTTTATGGCCGATGCATGAGCAGTGCGCGCAGGGAGGGGTGCCGGGGGTTTAACCAACGGGCAGAGAGGCCATGGTGCCTAAAATGGCTGTTGTGTACGTGCGTGCATGGGTCTATGCTGGCGGGATAACACAGTCAGTGTTTCGCGATATCCGTTCTGCATACAACAGGGGGTACAGTGAACACAAATGAACGCCGCTTATGTGCATATACATCGCCATTTTCAACAGTCGCCGCTTTTTTACATAAGCTAGTTCATTTCTATACAGTCTATACGATTGGCGGAATGTGGTACATATGTTTTACATTTGTTGGGTTATTCATACAAGCCTAGAGATCGGCATAATACCTAGTCGGGGTCAATCAAGAAAAAGGGGTTCCGACACAGTATAGAATCAGGTTCCGACTTTCTCTCCGGTGACATCAACATACAGTAAAAAGTGCTCTGATACCTTCGGGTCTTGTCAGTGCTATAAGAGACTTTTGGAAAACTAAATACATTGAGGGGGGAATTCAGTTCGATACAAGCAATTAGTCAAGGGGTGGGTAGAAAGTTCAGGAAGGGGGGTCTTCGTCACAATGTCTTTTTAACAGAGTCCGTCTTCTTTTGTTGGCGCTGTTGAGCACCGGCGGTGGAGCTATAGGTCCAGCTCGGATTCATCCTTACGCGTTGCAGGGTGCGATCAGTCCTCTGCTGTTAGATCACAGTCCTGTTTCCTAACTGATCTTCTTAGGGGTGCCTCATGCTGGGCACCTGCGTGTCTTTCTTCTTCCGTGGCAAAACCTTATTCTATCTAAATACTGCTCTTCTTTTCTGAGTCAAAAGTTATGCGAAAAGGGTGATGTTGTTGAATAATCGAGGGAAGAGAGGACGGAGTGGGATCAGATCTTTGAACACACCAAGGGACCAAAGGAGCAAAGGACGACGAGCAGGCAGGCCCATCAGTCGGGCTCAAAAGGGACGGGGACTTCAGGCACGAGTGGGTCAGCAAATCGAGGGCTTCAAGGCAGCCCTTCATCCCTTCATCTGCCGAGTTTGAGAGAGGTGCCTCGTCCCGCGTCTCGTTGCTCTGCGGCTCCACCTTTGGCTGAGGTCACACGTGCTTCATGATCTGTGGCCAGGCTGTGCGTCACGTCCAGCTCCTCTCCTCCGGTGATTGTATCTTTGAATGAGTACAAAACAAGTTTTAGAAAAACTGGCAGGAGAAGACATCTATACATCTCAATTCCGTCCCCATTCCTAAGTAGGTGGGGGATATGTTCATCGATCACAGTCAGAAGTCATCACTTATGGAGTATGTAGGAGGGCATTCCCACTGTATTCGTAAGCTTATTTGGCGTTCATTCGTGACGTACGTGGAGAGAAGTCGGACTCCTATCAACAGTGTATTATATCAAACTCGAAATCGAGTCCTTAGGTAGAGACTCGCCCCTTTTTCTTTTTAACCCAAGTACTGACAATCTTACATTTCCCTTCGGGGTCGGCTAACTCTTGCAAGCAGGGGCGTTATCATCATGAGAGGGGGCAGATGTTAAACATGCTTTTCTTGGGGAGCGACGGTTAATCAAGGTCATCAATTGTGCTTCGAGGATAGCTGATATGGAGCTGGGGTCAATCGGGAGAAGCGAGGACGCTTTGGACAGTGAGCTGGGGTCAATCGGGAGAAGCGAGGACGCTTTGGACATCCGCACTTAAGTGCAGAGGGGTGGGGCAATCTGGGCATTGGGAATTGTATTTCTAGCGAACTGAAAAACAGAAGACCATTGACGTTATAGTCCCCCTACAAAAAGACCAGATTAGGGGACATCAGTCGTCTTACCTGTCCTTTCTTTCATTACCAACTCGGGTTCTATCGTTTTGCAGAAAGGAGAGCTAGTAATATGGCAAGTTACAATCGTTTTAGTTCCTGTCAATTTTGCCGAACACCTTTGTGTTCGAAGAGACCCAATTAGGTGTGTGCCGGTGGGGCACAACGTTACCACACAAGGGAGGAGGGAACAGGGGAACCCTCAGAGAGAGAGAGAGTCGCCCGCACTCTAAACGAACCATTTGGTACACGTATGACATGGAGAGAGAGAGAGAGAGAGAGAGAGAGAGAGAGAGAGAGAGAGAGAGAGAGAGAGAGAGAGAGAGAGAGAGAGAGAGGAGAGAGAGAGAGAGAGAGAGAAACGTGTACAATAATGGGCCATCCAGTGCGCACACAACACAGAACAGCAGGGGTTAAGTAATACGGAAACACAGGCAGAGGGATGACGTAGATCCATACATTACGTACACACTTACTCAGGTGAGGGAGACAGTACATGTATTATATACAAAAATCCAAGACAAAACATAGAACAGTTATTGGCCATAATGATCTCTTCCTGTATACTGTGCATCCTTAGCATCCTAAGCTCTTTTTACCTTTTTCTTCCCTTTTTTCATCGGCTGCCTTTACTGGTGGCTTTGGTTGTACACACTTACGCCTTTGGCAATTGGTCAAGAACTAACCTGATCGGGCTAATGTTTTTCCAGGCTGAGGCAACAGTGGGTGTCAGTTGGGAGAACAATGGGGTAGCTTTGAGTTTCATGTCTATGAGGGTGCGAAAAGGATGTAGGAAATTTAAATGTAAACCTCACCTCAAAATACTCCTTAAACTTTCCCTATTTAGTTAAATGTAGGATGCTTATTCATTAGTGCACGTCATTTTTGGTTGTACTATTCGGGGTGCCAAGCGAAGTCATATTTTGTAGTTTCCGCTTCAGGCTGTCCCCCCAAGCGCTAAGTTCAGGGAGAGAAATAGTCATTGTAGGCACCATAATCAAACCCCTTTTTCCCATCTCTTCGTATGCTAGATCATCATTTTTCGTACTTTTAATCGATGTTCCGATGTGACCTGTAGAAAGAGGGAAAAAGAAGGGGGGGGAGGCGGGGGCAGCATTTAAAACACATTAGCGCGCATAAACCCGAAAAGGCTTTTACTTACTACATACTCGGCCTATCTCCACGGAATGCAGTCCCTGCCAACTCGGCATTTAAGCCCAGGTGGACCGCTTAGTGTGGGAGAGATAATTATCGGAAGCCTGTGGATAGCATAGGTCGCCCAAGTGTGGTATTACGGATCGTGTGCAGGGGGGGTGGTCAGAACAAAGGGCAGTCAGTGCAAAGTGGGGGGGGGGCGAGCTCGTGCTCTCCTTTGAGGAAAAGGGATAACCTACAGTGGTACGGAGTCGTTGTCGTTCGTACTAGGGGGGTCAGGTGGCACTCCTTCGGGGCGACTTAGGGGCATTTTAAAACAACCTTCCTGTTATAGGTAGCATATAAAGTATAGGCTAAATACCAGGATCTTTTAACGGTTGCTTTAGGCTGTACAAAAAATGCAAAACACATACAACAAAAACCTGGACCGTTCATATTTGCAATATTTCTGAGTACTATACTTTTTAACTCTTAACTAATTGAGCTGAGCCATTTCACCTGTATTTTAGTTATATCGGAAATAGTGGTCATTTATTCGAAACTTACCAATCTACGTGTGACAACTATGTTTGCTTTTTCCAAAAATCTTTAATAAGAATGTCGGTGCACACATACGGGCCTGCAACCCCGTGGGCCGGCCACGGAGCAGGCTGGAACTGCACATGTGGGGACATTTATTAGTGGAAAACCTAATAGAGTCGGTGGTCGTTAATTTCATAATAAAAAGTGCGACAAGTGCAATAAAATCATATCGAAACTTCAGTGTGAGCGAGTATCATAAGTGTTGAAATTCGTACTTTCAATAATCATGATGCGTCAAAACTTAACAACAATTCATTGTCTGAATGTTCAACCAGTACCCATCCCATATCAATTCATTGTCTGAACACATAATCAGTACCCATCCCATATCAATTCATTGTTCGAACTGACAGTACACATCCCATATCAATTCATTGTTCGAACTGACAGTACACATCCCATATCAATCCATGTGTTTAAAAAACTGCATACATATCTCATGACACCAAGGCTGAGCAATCGGGGTACAACAAGGAGTTGAAAGCTTCATTTGTACCGGCGCCATTTTGGGTGCAGCCAGGCAGATCCAGGCATAGTCAAAATCTCCACCAACTCGTGGTTGGCCCAGAGCCTCTTTCGGCAGTCCAAGAGTTCCGTTAAAGGGCAACAGAAAGGATCGGCAGTATGAACCATCAGTCAAAAGGGGGAGGGAGGCAACAATTTTTCTACCGGGTCATACTGGGTTTTCACCGGAACTGATCCGAACTGTAGCCTGCAGTATTTTAGTCATTCAAACTGAGGCTGGCGTCAGCATGGGAGCGCCGACGTCTCGCGGCTACATTTTTATCGTTCCGCGGGCAATCATGGCAGTCATTCCCCATCGGGGGTGTCTGCGGGGGTCGGGGGCCCCCGTGGCTCTTATAGAATCTTCAAAGTCGAGGAGAACACTTCTGTTCATGGGACTCATTTCTTGATTAACGAGCAACCGGGCCATCCCTTCACGCCGGGCCCGCTCCTGTTGGGTTGATCGCCATTTTACGAGTGGGCGAACCCTTGTCGGGTGAGTGGAGCATTGGGGGTGCCACTGGGGGCCTCCACCTGGGGAGGTGGGAGAGGCTCGTTCGCGCCGCCTCTCCCTCCCAGTGCACCCCACGCCGTTTTTCTCGGCGCTAATATTCATGATGGCCGGACCAGGCGATGAGAGGGGGGGGGGTCGGAGGCATAGGCAAGACATCCCCCCCCCGGTGGCCTGCAAGGCGCTGCTTCAGGGCCGAACGGGGAGCCCATACCAAGTCGGGGCTGGACCAGAGGATGCGAGGGGGGGGTCGGTGGCTTGAGCAAGACATCCCCCCCGTGTTGTCGCAGCCATTATTGAAGAAAGAAGAGGGGACGCCCAGATCCCGTCGGCCTCGGCTCTTCTTCTGGCCTACCTTACGCGACGACCTCCGGCCGGCGGCTGGCAGCAGGACCCGCCCTACACGTGTCGAAGCTCTCGTCTTCCGGATGGGCGTAGCCGCGAACCTGTTGCACTTCGGGAGTTTCCAGAAAGGGGGTAGGTATCTGCTGATTTGTATCTATCTCATGTTACCGTTGTTAGGGCGTGGCAGGCGGTGGGACAGACATGTTTGGAGCAGTGAGGGGTGGCGAAGCCTGGTTGCCTCGTGGCTGCCGTGATGTCAAGCTTGGCTTCTCTCACCATTTTCATGTTTCTTATTACGGGCTTATTTCTAACGTTTCTTATTTCTAGCGAAATCATGTGTTTTATCGTGAGCTAATTCTAACGTTTTCCTATTTGTGGCGAAATCAAAAACTCATCAGTGGCCTACTGATTTTGCTTTCTTATTTCTTTCTTCCCCTTTTTTTTTTCTTTTTTTTTCTAGCGTGTTTCATGCTAAAGTTTCTGTTAACAGGATACGGTGATTACTTCGTTATTGTTGCATATGTCCTTTTTATTAGGGGTGCCCTCTGGTCGAGCCAGATGACCTACCTCTAATAAATGGTCCGGGTGGAACTAGTTTACCAATCAGTGGGGAGTAGATAGGCCCGAGAGATTACAACGGGGGACAAAGGTCCGCCTTACCTACCCTTCACTACTTGCAAAGATTTAGACAGAATATTTCTTTTCTACGTTATTTGCAAACAGAGAATACCTCAAAAGAACTATTCCTTGGACAATAAATGTCCAGACAATCAATCAATCAGTGGGGAGAAAAACAGGCATGAGGGATTACAACGGGGACAAAAATCTGCATTACCTATCCTTCACTATCTGCAAAGGGGGCAGAATATTTCTATTCTTCCCTGTTTGTAGACAGGGAATATCTCAAAGAGCAATAATCGATAAAAATCGATAACAAACAATCAGTGGGGAGAAAGATAGGCATGACAGATTACAATGGGGGACAAACGTCTGCATTACCTATCCTTAACTATTTGCAAAGAGAGAGGAACGTTCCTATTCATCGCTGTTTGCAAATAGAAAATGTCTCAAAGAGAACCAATACTTCAAGTACAATCAATCAATCAATCAGATGGATAAAGCCATCCTACCAATTGGACGTAAAGATGTCCTACTTAACCTTGACCGGACCGTGTGGGCAATTCTTCGCCTTCCCCTTTCCAGCGCCCAATCGTTCTCTTTCTCCATGTTTTTACCGCAGCATTCCTGTGGGATTCCAGTCAGGACAGTAGGTCACTTGAGAGAGGTCCGTTCGGAATCGGTGAAGTTCATTCAATCGGCAGCCGGACGAGGGCCCTCTCAAGGCAGGTATACTCCAATCGTTTAGATGTTCACCCCATCGTCTGGACCTCTCTTACCGGACCCTATGTCGCTGATGGACCCCGCGTTGGGACGCCAATTGAGGAAAAGTCAGCCCATAACGCACCTGATGCCCAGGCTGCTGGCGCAAGATGCCTCTTAGTTCCCATCTTGAACAATTACCAAATAAAGAGACGGGCGCTGGAAGCAGGAAAACAAGAACAGAGTTTTATTTCTCATGAGGAGAGCCTGTCATTTCGGACACTCGCATAGTGTCTTCAGGAGGTGCTCTAACTAGCCTCTCTGAGGCCTCGTCTTTTATACACTGGTTTAAGACATGTGAACGCTCTTTTATTACAATAAAGACATTGTGAAGTATGAAGATGACATCCCCGATACCCCCCCAGTTCCGGCTCATTCCAACACGTGGCTACAGTAGAGGCCCTTACCCCCCATACAACAGGAGGGGGCTATCACGCAGCTGAGTGTTCTGCCGATTCCTTTGGAATGTGTGCGCCTGATCGAATCCCAGGGGGTGGGAAGGTCATGATCAATAGTAGCTCCTTTGAAGAGGGGCGAGCGCATACAGTAGTAGGCAATAAACTGTATCCTCAGCCTAAGGGATGACCAGCGGGCCGTGCAAACAATCGGGCTCAGAGGAGGGGGTCATCAAAGGAGAGATATTCATGAAAGGAAGGATCGGTGTGGACAATCGAGCGTAGAGGAAGGGTTTATCAAAAGAGGGGTATTCATGGAAGAAAAGGAGGTGTTGGTCAGGCGCGGGGTGTGATTCCCAGAGACAGAGTCATGCAGAAGGAGAGGGTTTTATGGCCGATGCATGAGCAGTGCGCGCGGGGAGGGGTGCCGGGGGTTTAACCAACGGGCAGAGAGGCCATGGTGCCTAAAATGGCTGTCGTGTACGTGCGTGCATGGGTCTATGCTGGCGGGATAACACAGTCAGTGTTTCGCGATATCCGTTCTGCATACAACAGGGGGTACAGTGAACACAAATGAACGCCACTTATTTGCATATACATCGCCATTTTCAACACTTGGTGCTAGGGTTATTATACAGCCAGGGAACAGCGCGCCTTGACCAATGGCTCGCTACTAGAGGTGGAGATCCAGCTTCTCCCCTTCGCTCATCTAGCTGAGGGGAGCAGGCTCCCTCTGGGGCAGTTCCTCCTTCACAGGCAACTTATATTCTCCTGCGAGTAACTCCGGGAACTATCAGGGTGTGAACCAACGACACTCGCAGTGCTTCAGGCCATGCAGACCATGGGATCAGGACACCATCTTATCACATGGTTGTACAAAGCCATACGGGAATTGGCGGCCGCACCGCTCAACAAACTTCGCCAAAAATGGGAGTCGGAGTTCACGAGGGTGCTTCATGATAACGAATCGGAAAAGGACTTGGAATTCCCAAAGAAGGTGTCCCGAAACTCATATTTCAAAAACATTCAGTTCTTCCTCCAACATCGGGCATATCTAACGCCAGCGCAGCTCCATCGCCACTTCCCAGAGTCACACTTTGCTTGCCCACGATGCCACACACCTTATGCGTCACTTGTACACATGTTATAGTCCGGCTCGGCTCTTCAACATTACTGGGGTGCCATCCACGCTGCGCTGCAGGAAGTCACAGGTCTCACATACATATACACTTCGGAAGCCTGCTTGCTAAGAGTTATCAAGCCCTGCTGTTAGCCAAGCAGGCAATCACACTACACTGGTGAGCACCAGCAGCTCCCCCAGTGAACGCATGGACTGGAGCAGCACGCAAATGGGGTGCTGCCGAGGAGGAAGCACTTCGGTATGAGGAGGTGCGTCGGATGCGTTGATGCCTTATCTCCCCACATTCAGCTATCTTGCTCACGCACTTCCACAAGCAACTGACAAAGCTTCTGAGCACAGCAGTTCAAGCTAGAGGTACCAAGGTGGGCACCTTTCCCAGCAGAATTGACTAACCCCAGCCCTCCAAGAGTGCTGCCTGCCCAGGCCCCCATTATTCTCACTAGTGTCTAACATCCAGAGATCCCATTTCCAGTTACCTGTGCCTCGACCCGCGCTCCCTACTACCATCACAGTTGCAGGGAAGAGGGTCCTAGTACATGTACTTTCAGAAGAACACAGACACTTACTTAGTATTGTTCTACAAACAAAAATAATTACACAGATGTTGTTTAATCACATCCTCATGCATGCATATATATGTACAAAATGTATTCAAACATACATAAACAATGTGCCCAGAGAGTGGTAGGAAAGGAGGTGGGTGCGTGAGTGGTTTTGTGAAGGTTTGGGGTTAAGTGAATAGTTTCAAAGAACAATGTGGTCACACATATAAATAGTTGACATCACATAGGCATGTTTAAGCCAAATAGATAATACTTGATGACCTATCCCATACAGTCTAACACAGTAACAATAAGCTGTTGTTCATCGGTAGGTGATGGCGTAAAAAGTCGACGTTTCAACCCCCAGATGATGTAGGTATTGTTCCAGCTTACCATGGGGTCTTCCTCAGGACTAGAGCGTGGAGTGAGGTGGAGAGGGCACCTAGGATTGATAAGAAAATTGGCTAAACTAACATACTTGCATGTAATTGGTAGCAGGACATGATTGGTGCACATAATTACCAAGGGTGCCTCCATAGGTCTGGGGCTGAATGAATTGGAAAGGCGTTGGGCCCGTAGGCTCCTGTAGACAGAGAGGGTCCAATCAAAATGGAGAACACTTCATCTACGGCCAGAGTGTGACAACGATAAATTAACAATACGCAAAGCACCCAATCGGTAAAGCCTATTGTGTACAAGTGACAATACTAAAAATGGGCCACTTAAATACTTAAATAGTGCATCGCGCTGATTACAGCTGTGCAATTATTACAATGAGATCAATACCTGGTTGCCATTGGAAACCGATAATGTTTCGGGGATCACTTCTTATGTCTCAATACGATCCAGGCTAAACCGCTCGAGCCCTTGTTTAAATCTGTGGATATTTAATACAATAAAACGCATCACAACCAGTGGCGTAACGAAACCTGAGGGGGCCCCCCTGCAAAACACATGGAGGGGGCCCCCCCCGGTGACCCGGCCCACCACATGTCACTTGGCCTATGAAGGGTGAGAATTAGAATTGACATTAATGGACAACAACATGTAACTTTGAAAGCCTAACCCAAACCTGGAATTCCATAAAAACTCAACTGACAACCAGTGGTGGCTGGTGAGGTTTGTAAATGGTGAGGCGTAAAAGTTGTGTGGGAGAGCACCATGGCGAGCAAGTGCAGCGAGCGAGCCTGAACCATTAAAGGAGGGTTCGGGGGGTTCTCCCCTGAGAAAATTTTGAAAAAAGAGTATGTAAATGGTGCATTTTCAAGCAAATGTGAGAAGCAAGAAGGTTAATAAAGCAATTGTGAAAGTGCAGTTATTACATTAATAAAGACATGTCACATACCAACAACATGATAGCTGCTTATTCAGTATAACCACAGAGCTTCAAACAGACTTCAAGATACAACGCATAGACCCTCACAGATTTTGTAATTTAAACTGCAAACAACTAAACAAACAACTGAACAGAAACATTCAAGACGAAATATTATGATTAACGTATTGTTAACTTTCTGTCCACAAAATCTAGAGAAGTAGTCACTCTGCACTTCAAAAAGTGTTAATCTTTATATAGCGGGAACGCAACCCGAAAGTATTAGCGCGGCTGACTTTACATGAGCGCGCCAGTCAGTATACACGGAGGACACAATCAGTAACAGTCAGTGTCCTCCCTCCGAGCCTCATACACACAAAGTCAAGAACTGACTGGCGTGCTCATTTAAAGCCAGCTTCGATAATACTTTCGGGTTGCGTTCCCGCTATATAAACATTAACACTTTTTGAAGCACTTCAAAGAGTGTTAACAAAAAAGTATTTAGTTCATTTCATCATGGACTTTGCGAGCTCACTAACAGGGTTAATAGTGAGTTTGCAAAGTCCACGATGGAGCTAAATACACAGGGACTCACTGGAAGAAAATACATACTTTTTTGTTAGGCACGGGGAGATTAATGATATTTCCCCAATCCCCAGTATCACAGGATGTTGAGCCAACGACGCCACACTGACCTGCTCGAACCACACATCACAAATATTTAAAAAAAGCAACAGAAAGTTTTTTTGAAAACAATCTGTTCAAGAATCATTTAATGTCATCAGGGCAAGACTCTACAGAACAGAGCTGGTTTTATCAGTGGGCCCCCTGAAAGTCTGGGACCCTGGGCCGGAGCCCACTTTGCCCATGCTCAAAAAGTCTCTGATTGGCATCTGACAGTCTTTTTTGCCGCACCCTTCCTCCTCCTTTTCCATGAATTCCCTCACTACCACTCACCAACAATGCACCTCATCTCTCTATAACAACTTTCTGACAAACATTTCATTTTTTATAGCTCTACTCATAGTTTACTCACACTCAGTTATGTGATCTGCATGGTACACGTTTTTGTAGCATGCATATTAACCCTATGCGCCTTGTGGGTGGTTGGAGTGCCCATGTGAGTGCATGGTAAATTGTAAATTGATACTTGTATAGCGCACTACTCACCCGCAAGGGTTTCAAGGCGCTTGTACGAATACCGCTGTGGAACCCATCCTGGCTTTCCCTGTGAGGTGTCCACTCCTGGGCACCCCCAAGGTGGAGGCCAGGCATCCTTAGCGTTGTGGGGGCCGTTGTGGAGATTAAGCAAGCTATTGCCCAGAGTTGCAGAGTGGGACTCCATGGTAGGAATAGGCACAGAGGCGAGAATTATCAGGTCCGTGGAATTTTGAGCCCAAGACCCGCCGAGGCGGGGAATTGAACCCTGGTCCCGGGCTAGACCTCTGCATCAGGGTCTGCCGCTCTAACCATTGAGCCACACTTCTCCACTCCATGGTGAGTGATGCGACAGTGTGAGAGATGGGTAAGAGGAGTGACTGCAAGGTGAGTGAGGTGACCATATGAATTTGGGTGTGGATATAAGTGCAGAGTGGGACGAATGAATGCACGGTTAGTGATGGGCTTGTTTAAGTGAGTTTGCAGATTGAGCAGTGAGTGGGACAGCTGAGTGAAGTGTGACATGAGTGCAGGGCCAGTAGTGTGCTCGTGTGACTGCAGAGTTAGCTACAGGCAGGGTGAACATCGCAAGTGCATTGTGTGTGAAGAGTGACCACTGTATGTGCAGGCTGAGCGGTGCATGGTGATCAGTGGGAGCACATTGTGATTGCTGTGAGTGCAGGTTGAGCGTAAAAGTGACGGGCGAGAATGAGGAGTGAGTTGTCTGAATGCAGGGTGCATTCCCAGGCACTTGAAGTAACTCAGCATTTTATTGACGCCGGCATAGGGTTTTCAGATATACGTTAAAATATTGCTATTATGAGGTTAATCAGGGATCGATGGTTGAGGAAATAAATCATGTGCTGATCCTCCAACAAACTTCCTGTGTTATGATTAGGGTTGCTAGCTCATTATTTTGATGTCCCAGACGGGACAAAAATAAGCAGTCACCTAAAGCCGTATTTTCAGCACTCATCTGTTCATACTTCAAACAACAAATATAAACAGAAAGCACTTTTAATTGTGTTCTAGGGCTGCCTGAATGATCTATGACTGATCAATAAAGTGAGCAAAGACAGGAAAGTCACATTACAAATCAATACAAACTTTATTTATAAAGCTATTTAATGTCAAGACAAGGTCTTTCCAAGCTTTTTAAACAACACATTGCTGTCATTTTTCTTATGGAAACCTTACTTTATATTCCTTTTCATGAAATGCATTCTCACAGTATGGCAGTAAATGTAAAATACAAATGTAAGGAATAGGCAGAGTGTGGGCCCAGGGGGTGCTGGAACCAGAACAAAAACTAAACCTTGGTAACCAGTTTACAAAGGTATGTGAATATGCAAAAGGTCTCTGGCCTTGAGGCAGTTGCCTTCAACCTCTTTGCTTCTGGGCTTGGAAGCTGAGGCCACCTGCACCCACCGCACATGGCACGCACCATTTAATTTTATTAGGTAGGACTGTTATGAGGCAACTCACTGGCGCAACCAACGCCGACGAGAGAGTGTAGGGTTGTCTGTGTGTGCTACAGTGCTGATGGGGTCCCAAAGGCTGAAAAACAGGGGCTGCTGGGGGCATAGCTGCCAAGGTTTCAGATTGCTTATGTGTGACATTTTCATAATTTCAGTGTAATTATGAGTGACATTTCAATGACTAGGGGTGACCCTTTCTAGTGTGCCAAATCAAGCAATGAATACGAGGGAAACATATACATTTCAGAAATTACACCCATTGAACCGACAAGAAAGTCTAAGAAGACCTCTAAGTTAACACTGCTACAAAGCACCAGAAATGTAAGGGCGCTACCCTTTTGCCCATACATAGGAGTGCCACATGGAGGCTGTGCTTTGCCACAGCCAGGCCCCAGAGTCATGGATTTTGAGGGAAGCAGAGGCATGTGAGAAGGCTACATACACATAGCTGCCAAGTGTTCAAATTGTGTGACATTACCATGGATTCAGTGCACTTATGAATGACCCTCAACTGCCAAATGTGTGACACTTAGTGTGACATTTTCCTGCGAGCAAAACCAAGCAATAAAGTGCAAGGAAATAATAAATATTAGAAATGATACCCCTTTGATCAATGAAAATCCCTAAAACATCTTTCAACTGCTTCAAAACCACGAAATGAAGGATAAAAATCTGATACAAAACTATTTGTCTACCAAGAACATAGAAAAGTAAAGCAATCATCACCATAAAATGTCTTACACCCAGATGCTATTGAATTTTATTGCGTCCTATTAGTACAGTAAAGTACGTGCCAGCGTGGGATTGGTAACGTGGGCATTCGGGCAATGCCCGAGGGGCCGATGTCCGAGTGCTGCTGTGGGCCTCTTTTTTGAGCAGTCTGGGGGGCCATTTGGGCGCTGTCTCTATTGTTCTAAATCAGCCAGCGGCCCAGCAGGTGTCTGAGTGGCCTTTCTATAGGCAGGTGGGCGCTCATTACCTCCGTTTAGCAAGAGGTGTCACTTCCTTTGTCTTGCTGGCCGGCCCATTAATGTTTGCACATACTGAGTGGTGGCAGGGGGCATAAGTAGAAGTGGCCTCACTTGTTTCACCACTGTAAACTAACTCCTGCATTTTTTTACCCCCCTCCTAAAGTTTTTTTTAAATAAAATTACGCCAAAGCAGTGATTTGATGAGTGATTATGCAAATGTGGGCCGATTTTATTTTTTTGCGTGCCCGGGCCGATTTTCAATCCCAATCCAACCCTGGTACGTGCTGCTGAGATCGAAAAAACACAGGGTTGATATGTTGATGTTCCAGCCAGTGAAAGAAAAAGCAAAATCAAAGCTGCTACATATCTTTACCGTTTATCCCTATACTTCACACATATAAATAGAAAGCATGCTTTAATGTGTTCTGACCAACTGATACCTAACGTAAACAAACACCAAAATTGCACATTACAAATGACTAAATACGATTTTAGGATATGGTCCGCGTGTTACTCCTACAAGGGGTTGTAGTAAATCAATCTCCATGGTAGGAATGGACAGGGATCACATCTATGATTGGGAGGGGGGAGGAGGAGAAAGAGTTTCTCCACAGGAGGAGTACGTGTTTTTCCTCACGAAAGAAACACACGCGGCTGCACTTCTGCGAAGGTGTTTCTGAAATGCTGTGCACAGTGCACGCTGTGAAATGTGGAGATTGAAGGGCTATCTCTAGAAGTCGCAAATCATCACTGCGGTTTTAATTATGCCTTCTTCTGCATACTACGGTGTCCTTGGGCTTGGCCAAATTATCTGGTGCGGCCATTTCTTAATCCCAGAAGAAGCCTGGCCTCAAATATAACTTGTTGTGCTTCACATTCACTTGCTGCTTAAGCAGCTGATCTTCTTGTAAATTAGTGGGAACGTTTTCCTTCAAGTGCCTCAGAAACTCTTGAGCCTGTCATGTTTACATTCGGAGAACTGCGGGATCTATAGAAGCGCCGACTTTATATACATGGGCAGTGCAGATACTGAAATAATGGGGGTAAAGGGTGGGTGAGTGTAGTGTCGTTCCTGATACAAACTGCACGCAGACACAGTTAAAGGTATCAGCTCCTTTATTTAGCTCCTTCCTCATACAGGGCTAACGGCTAACTGCTTCCTTGGTCCCCCGGCTCCTCCCTTTCCGCCCGCCCTCGTTCCTCACTCGGGCCGTTCCTAGTGCCTGACCAGTTTGGTCACCAGGCACTTTGCATCACCATCATTACATCTCCCCCCTCTGTGAATAAAGAAACAAAATAATATACACCACAGCAAACAGCAAACAGTCTTTCTTTAAGGTTCTTCGATAAGGCGAGACGGTTTTGTGATCACACGTCTGGGGCGTGACTGGATGTTGGGATGGTCGCGCTCATTCTCATCGGCAGTCTCCATCAATGACTGACTGTGAGGTGGCAGTGTCTCTGGGTCTCTCTGCTCCAGCTTCGGTTCAGTCAGTAGCTCTTGAACATTGGGTCCGCACTTTTTGAAGTACGTCACGTTCCTGGTAAGTCTTCTTCCATCGGTCTCTGCAGTGATCATAGTTCCTTTTTGTTGTATCACTTTGAGCGGAACCTCATGGTATCTGCAGTCAGTCTTCCGGTGCTGCTCTTGTCATGCCAGCACCCAGTCTCCCTCTTTGATTTGAGGGGGAGTAGCATGATGTCGCTCATCGGCATAGTCCTTCATTTTTTCCTTCTTTATTTTGTCTCTGGCCGCGATCTCCTCATGGTCAGAGTCGGGATACTGTTCATTCGCTGCCGGATTCATCATTGGTATTCTGGTGCGCACTGGGCGTCCCAGCATGAGAGTGGCAGGGCATTTGCCTGTGGTGGAATGAGGCGTATTTCGGTATGCTCGCAATACCTCGTTGAGTGCAGCCTGAAGGCTCTTTCCGGGGAGTTCTGCTTGCTGAATGGCCTTCTTGATCGGGCCCATGAAACGTTCGATCATTCCGTTAGCCTGTGGCCATAATGGTGTGATCTTGCGGTGTGTGAAGTTGAGGTGCTGAGCAAAATCAGCAAAGTCATGGCTGTTGAATGGAGGCCCATTGTCTGACTTCACCACGAGGGGAATGCCCCATGCAGCAAAGACCTCCTCTAGGATCGGTATGGCACTCGATGCTTTCGTGGATGTGCACAGCTGTGCGATGGGGAATCTGGAGTATTCGTCCATGATGACCAGGACGTATTGGCCCGATTTGATTGGCCCAAAGAAGTCAATGGCAATGTGTTGCCAGACACCCTCCGGTAGTGGAGACATTTGCAGTGATGCAGGGGGATCCGGACGGCTCACCAGTTGACATTGCAGGCAGTCCTTCAGGGTCGTCTCCACCATCAGGTCTAGTGTTGGGAACCAGACTCTTTCACGGAGTGCTCTTTTTGTGGCTACTATGCCTCGGTGTCCCTCGTGTGCTAAATTGATGATCCCTTGTCTGATTTGGCGTGGGATCACTTTTCTGGTGTCTCGTAGGATGAGACCATTGGCTGCTATCGACAGTTCCTCGTGGACATGTTTGAATGCCACCATCTCTTGGTCGTTTTGTTCACTGCTTTGCGTGTGTCTCCAGCTGTTAGTTTGGATCAGACGTTTCACCTCTTGCAGGGTGGCATCAGTTTGCGTCGCTTCACAAATGGCCTCCAGTGGAACAGCCGGAGGCCTCGCTTGGTCTATTATGAAGTGGATGTATTGGTCCGCGATTGATTGTGCTGACTTGTCGGACCTGGTGGGGTGCCGGGTCATGTAGTCTGTGGGGTTTGCATCTTTTCCTGGCTTGTGAATTATGGTGTAGGTGTATTCTTGGAGCCATAGGCCCCATCGCTCTATTCTCGGTGGCATTTTTGCTCGTGGGTTTCCAAAGATTGTGGTCAAAGCTTGATGGTCAGTCACTAGTGTAAAATGTTTTCCAAAGATGAAGATGTGGAAGTGTTCACACGCCAGACAAAAGCCAGGCTTTCTTTTTCTGGCTGTGAATATGCTCTGTCCGTGTCCGTTAGACTTCTGCTGGCGTATGCTACTATGTGCCGTTGGTCTTCTTCTCTGTCATATTGCGCGAGGATGGCTCCTAATCCTACGGGACTGGCATCCACTGTTATCTTCGTCTTCTTTTTGGGATTGAAGTAAGCTAGGTCCTTCGCAGATTCTACAGCACTTTTGATCTCTCGAAATGCCCCTTCACATTGAGTGGACCACTGGAAGGGTTGTCCTTGTTTAGGGAGCATCCTTAGCGGGAAGCTTAGCGTGGCGTAGTATATATCTGGAGCAGTAGCTGGCCATGCCTAGGAATGATCTTACATCGCCTACGTCCTCAGGGCTTGGTGTCTCATTTAACGCTGCTACCTTTTCTGGGTCTGGTTTCATGCCACTTCCAGAGAATATGTGTCCGAAAACTTTTAGCGTTGGTTTGTGAAGTTCACACTTATCTTTGTTGAGTGTGAGGTTAGCTTCCATCAGCGCCTGACAGACCTGATCTAGTGCTTTGTTGTGTTCTTGAGTCGTTGCTCCATAAACGAGGATGTCATCGCTATAGTTTAGGACCTGTGGAATGTGGTGTATTGTTCTCCTGATGGCCTCTTGGAATATTTCTGCTGCGGATGACACCCCGAAGCTTAGTCTTTAATATCTGAATAATCCGAGGTGTGTTGAGAATGTTGTGATGTATCTTGACCTTTCGTGCAGTTCCAGTTGGTGGTATCCTTTGTTGAGGTCTAGTTTTGAAAAGATCTTGGTTCCGTTGAGGGAAGTGATCATGTCACTGATGTGAGGGCCTGGGTGTCTCTCTCTCTCTCTATTGCCGTGTTGGGCGCCCTCATAGCCACACACAGACGGACTCGGCTGGTTTCTCCTTTCTTTGGGACTACCGCAACTGGGGAGACCCATGGAGTTGATCCATCTGTTCTCTCGATGATGTCGGCTTCTAGCAGGTCTTGGAGTTCCTTCTCCACGGCGTCTTGCAGGTGAAACGGGATTATTCGGTGGTGTTGCGCCACCGGTGTGATTTGTTCTTCTATATTCAATTTGATTTGGCAGTTCTTCATTTTTCCCAGGCCTTGAAGGGGCTTGGGGAACTTCTGGATGAGTGCTGGTTTGTCAGTGACTCTGAATAAGATGTCCACCAATTTCAATCGCTCGGCGGTGGCTAGGCTCAGGAGGCAATCGGCTTCAGGCCCCTCGATGACATGGATGTTGGCTGGTATTGTGAGATCTTGATATGACAGTTCGGTCTCGAACTTCCCAATACACGTTAGTGGCTTCTTGGACATCCACGTATACACTTGTACATGGGCATTAACCAGCTTTGGCGGTGGTCTCATGCGTTGGTATTCTGTTACTGGTAGGCAGTTTAGCGTTGCCCCACTTTCTAGCACGAACTGGGTGGGGTGAGAACCAACTCTGATGTCTAGGAGCTAGTACTCCTTCAGCTGGTCAAGGTCGGCTACACAGTAGAGGTATTCCTTTCGATCTCGAGGGATGGGCGATGGGGATCGGGATTCTCTTGATGATGACCGCCGAGATTGACAAGTCCTGCAGGAACGGCAGCTGGATTGTGACGACCCAGTGGATGAGTCTCGTCTATCCTGGACTGCTCTGACCTGATGACGACTGTGTGAAGGCTGGTGTTGTCGGTGCCTTCCCCCGTGGTCACTCTTTGGTACCACCCCGCACATGCTTTCAAAGTGGTTGTCTCTGCCACATTTCCGGCATTGTTGTCCCAGTGCTGGGCATGCGTCTGCATGCGGGAAGTCGTATCCGCATCTGTAGCATTTGAGTTGTCTGTCTGATCGTCCCCTCGTGTGGCTCGTGTCTTTGTGTCCTTTGCTTGACTGGTGGTGATGTCTCTTGGATTTGGAGGAACGCGCCTGTGGTGGGGATCGTCTGTGCCCTTGTCGAGACTGCATCCTAAATGCTTGTTCCCGTCTCTCACCTTTCCCGGCTTCCATTTTCTTCGCATGTTCGTCAGCTTGTTCGTCTACTCTCGTCACCTCTACGATCTCTTCCAACGCGTAGCTTCTCTTGAGCAACTTGCGTCTCAGCGGCTCGGATAAACAACCTTCTATGACTCTTAGTTGCAGGGCGTCCTCAGTTGAGAACTTGTCAAAATCACAGTACTTAGCCAATCGTCTCAGACGCGTTACGAACGCTCCCATTTGTTCACCTTTCTCTTGCGCGGCTAGGTTGAATGTGTACCGCTCAAAGTCGATGTTCCTTTTGTGTAGGAACTTGCTGTCTAGTGCTTTGCGTACTTTAGCGTAGGAATCCGGGGACCCTTCTGGCACTTCTTTTATGAGTCGTCCACCTTCCCTGCCAATCAGGTCCTTGAGAGCAAGCAGTTGCACTTCGAGGTCTGTCACCTTGGATGCTTTCATGAAGTCCTCAAAATCTTCTATCCATTCTTGCCATCGCTGGCCCATGCTCCCGCTGGATTCAAGAACGAGGGGCTCGGGGCAGCGCAGAAAAGACGCTCTCATCATGCTTGTGGTGGCTGAGTCGGGCATTGTATGCCTGTGGTTCCTGACTGCTTTTACAGTCCTAATTCACTCTCTGTTCTGTTCTGTTGCACTCGCCAGTGCTTGTTTGTTACTCCCGTTGCACTCGCCAGTGCTTGATTGTTGCACTCGCCAGTGCTTGTTTGCTGTCTTTATTGCACTCGCCAGTGCTTGTTTGCTGTCTTTGTTGCACTCGCCAGTGCTTGTTTGTTGCTTCCGTTGCACTCACCAGTGCTTGTTTGTTACTTTGCTGCACTCGCCAGTGCTTGTTTGCTGTCTTTGTTGCACTCGCCAGTGCTTATTTGTTGCTTCCGTTGCACTCACCAGTGCTTGTATGTTAGTCCTGTTACCTTTGCCAATGTTTGTTTATCAATCGCCAATGCTTGTTTGCTGTTTCAGGCTCTTTGCCTGATTTCAAAATGGCCACCGATGATCCCTCGCAGGGGATTGGCTAACGCTGCCTGACTCTAAGATGGCCGCGCGCGAATCTCGTTTCTGGCGAGATTTCGGCCATTTTTCTTGTTTTCTTCACCGGGGACCCAGTTAATCGGCGCTTTCACTCACCGCATGCAGCCAGGATCCACCGCTTGAGTCACGACCAGGTAGGGCAGCTTTCTTTCCTTTCTACCACCGGGGTGGGCTCCCGGTATGGACTTTGGGCCTCTTTGCACGAGGCGGGCTCCGCTGTTTCTGCCGCCGAGGTGGGCACTCGGTAGGCGTTGCAGGTAACGCGCTCAAGCCTCCACACACGAGGCGAGCTCCGGTCTTTCCGCCGCCGAGGTGGGCACTCGGTGGGCGTTTTGGGCAACGCGCTCGTACCTCCGGACGTGGGGCGAGCTCCAGGCGGGTCACTGACCGCTGGGTGCCGGGTTAGCCTTCTTCACGCACGCGTGGGGACAGGATACCTTTGTCGCCAGTTGTAGTGTCGTTCCTGATACAAACTGCACTCAGACACAGTTAAAGGTATCAGCTCCTTTATTAAGCTCCTTCCTCATACAGGGCTAACGGCTAACTGCCTCTTTGGTCCCCCGGCTCCTCCCTTTCCGCCCGCCCTCGTCCCTCACTCGGTCCGGTCCTAGTGCCTGACCAGTTTGGTCACCAGGCACTTTGCATCGCCATCATTACAGTGAGGACAGTCTCAAGCCTTTTCAAAGTGTTGTCTCTACCTTCCTGCTTCAGCCAGTCGGCCTTCGTAAACATAAATATGCATGAAAATCATTTTTGTTAAGAACGTAATTAGCCTTTTTCTACTAACAGTACGGTGTTACGACCCTGCACCCAGCAGAGTAGGCTACCTGCGTGACATTGATTATTGGCAGAGGCAATGGTTTATAAGCCTGAAAACGTGCGTTGGCTGTCATCTGCTAAAACATACCTGTTTCAGTGGTAGGCGTGAGGCGGGCCGGGCAGCTAGCAGAAGCAGAAGGCAGGGGGGCTATTAAGAAATTAATTTAAATTATGGCCGGTGAGGGACTTCGGAAAGTCCTGCATAGGAGCGTGGCTGAGTCCTGGGAAGCCGCACCTCAGTCTCACGCTGTGGCGCACACTTTTAATTGCGTGCGCACGTCATGGCAAATTCAATCAGGCCAGGGCAGCCATTGGTCACCAGCTCTGCCCAACCCTGGAGAACACTCAAACGAGCCTCAGAGGCCCCGGCCGGGCCCGCACTCCATTTAATTAAGAGGCTCAGCGGCCCGGCTGGGGCCCGTGCGTACGCAGAAGTTGTTTTGCCCCATTTTATTAATGAAGAGTGGGTGAGCCTCTGATGCCCGTCCGAGCGTGCGTAGGGCAGGCACCTGTTAATTAATCATTCATGAGCCTCTGAGGCCCGGGTGGCGGGCCGGGGGCCCCGGGCCCCCGTCGTGCATGCCTTGCGCACCATGATCTAATTTATTAAAAGGCCGGGGGAGTGCTGTGCGCACTGCGCACCATTCAATCCATGATGAAGTGATGGGCCCCTGGAGCGCGGAGCCCCCCCCGCAACACGTGGGCTGCGGGGGCCTGTGTTACGCCCCTGATTCACAACATGCATCCCGTAGGGCAAAGCCACATACATTTTATGTCCATAGTCTAATCAAAGTCCACAGGGCAGGACGTCCGACCTCCCGCATGAATCACCCGGGAAAAACCTATTGGAAACCTTGTTGACAGAGTGTGAAGCGACTCTATCGGTTCTGGAAAGAATGCCAGATAAATCAGTGACCTAGTGGGGACTATATCTAACGTGTCCAGTCGGAGCAGTTTGAAGTGCAAGGTCTGGGTACCGGGGCAGAGGCCTCATTCATAGAAGGTGTAATGTCACATCAAAGCGAGCGTCCATGGATGACTGTCATTGGTGGCCAAAGGTGTGATCAGACTCTAGTATTTTTCACATTAGGGCGAAAGCAATTACATGACATAAAAAAAGAGCTCCTGTTGGTTGCTAAAGTGGGATGTGTATCAGACACGCCAACCCAGCTAGGGACAGTTTTCACAGTAAGATACCTTTGTCTGGGTAGGATATCACAGTCTGTAAAAGCCGCTCAGCGTCCTAGTGATATTACGTGTCGAATACAATCAATCGTTGTTGAATGATAACGTTAATGTATAATAACACATCATACTGGCCTTGCATTAAACATTGAACAATAGGATAAGAGGCTTAAGACCTTTACAATATTTACAATCTCGAGGGAAAGCAGATCTAACATCTGTCCATGAAGAGACATAATACCACATTTTCAATCAGAATATGTACAGAAAGGAAATGAGAATGTGGGTATTAGTTGCATCATCCCTTGGTACCTGTAAAAAGGGGCGACAGTCTACAGACATAGTAGTTGAAGCATTAAGAACCTAGTCTAAATCCCCATCTAATTAAGACATGCTACCTGGGCATAGCTGGCATCTTGTTCGTTCAAACCGTTTTGGACAGAATCAAAACGAGTCATCCACTTGCTTTCCCTGACATTCAAGATGGATCCCCAGTTCCCTCCCCTTGGACCAAGGGACACTTTCTCAAGTATGACCCACTGTAATTCATCTGGTGCATGATTGGCAGCTTTGAAATGTTCCACAAGTGTGAGCACCCTGCACTCACACCTTATTCTACGACAGTGCCGTAGGATTCTTGCCTTAACCCTTTGCTGAGTTTGTCCTACGTAAGTGGGCCCACATGGACATGTGATGCAATACATTACGTTGCTGGTGTTGCGATTAGTAAATGATTTGAGATCAATATTATGTTGTCTGTATGTAAATTGTTTGGTCTGTACAGTCATTTTACATGCCTTACATTGTCCGCATCTAAAGTGTCCTATTGCCACCGGCAAATTCCACAAATTTTGCAATGGAGGAGATTCAGGAATGTCCATAAAAGAGCTTACAACATGGTCCCTAATACTCTTGGCTTTTTTTTTTTTTTTAAAGACCTTTATTTTACCACAGAACTTTTACACAGCTTCAGACCTACAACCCTTGGGGCCGGCTGCGTCAGTTTAAGGTATGTGTACATGTTCAGAATCACACAGCCCATATGCCGACAACCAGGGGGTACGGTGGCGCCTTAGTGCTACACGTGCAAGCAGTTCTTTTTTCTTATACTAGGTTTTATAGGTCTGTTTTGTATTTTACAACAAAACCAAATTTAACAAGAAGATACCACATTAGGTCATAGGTCCTAAAATTGACAGGTGTAAGTCCCCCATTCCAATTCACCGTGTTCTAACGACTAACCTAAGGGAGCAGTGCCTAGGCCCACTAGTTCGTCGTCATCATGTTCTGTCACAATCGTGCAGGTTAGTGTGTCAGTCAGAATACAGAAACCATGATTCACCCCGCCCACCCATCTCCCCCCTTCGTATCATACCCTTGATAAGGCCCTGGACCCTTCCACTTTCCCTTTCCTGTCACGGTCCTACGTCTTCGTCCCCCTCTTCATCTGATGTCAATGTGTCATCTTCTTCTAGTGGTTCGCATATGTCTCCCCTGTATACGTTCCAGTGAGTCCATAACTTATTCCATTTTCGGGGGCATGCTCTGGTGGTGTATACTGTCCTCTTTATTATCATGACCCTATCCATATTTGCGCACCATTGTGACAGTGTAGGGGCATCTACCGCTCCCCATTTTTGTGCTATATCGCGCTTCGCTATGATCATGCCTATCGTGACCCACTGCTGAGCGTACCTGGAAAGATCGTTGAGTCCCCATATATTTAGCAAGCACATCCGAGGCTCAGGGGCCAAGGATACCACCAATGCTTGCGACATAGTACGCATTACTTGCCTCCAAAATTCCTGTATGTGAGAGCACTCCCAGAGTGTGTGAAATAGTGTTCCCACCTCCCCGCAGCCACGAAGGCAGTACGGATGTTGCGCTCTCTGTATGGTATGAAGCATCTTCCTCGTGTAATACACCCTGTGTAGAATTTTAAGCTGGACAAGCCTCAATTTAGATGATATGCCCACCTCCTTAGGTGATGCCAGCGCTGCATTCCAGTCTGACTCTTCCATTTCTCCTATGTCCTCCCCCCACTTGTCTCTCAGGGTTACTGTCGGGTCTGGCAGATTATTCAGTAGTTTACGATAAGTGAGTGATGTTGCCCTGGCTGGCATGTAGTCTGTGAGGAGACGATCTTCCAGGGGAGATGCTTCTGGAAGTGGTGTGTCACGTGGAATGGCCGCTAACACAGCGTGCCGCACTTGTACATAGCGGTATAATTCCGTTTGTCGCATCTCATACCGTTGTCTCAGCTGGTCAAAGGGAATTACCGTGTCTTTTTCCCACAGATCTCCTATTGTGGATATTCCAATGCTATCCCAGAGCGCGAACCCCTTACTGTGTCTCAGATTGCCTAGCGCCCTCGCGTCCTAAAGTGGGGTGAGTCTAGTGAGTGTCCCCCTCCAGCCTAGTCTTGATTGTGCCGTGTGCCATATTGATACGGTTAGTTTCATTGGTCCAGTGAGCGTGCGTATTTTCGGCCTATCGTAAAGGGGCGCTAGCATGGTGGTTCTTCCCAGTTGCGCCCTGTCCGCCCTGTAAGCCGGGTCGTCCTGCGGTACATGAAGCCATTGATTAATGGGCTTTAGTTGGGCGGCCCAGTAATACAACTGCAAGTTTGGTAGTGCTATTCCACCATCGTACCATCCCCTGTGCAGTTTCGCTTGTGCAATGCGCGCCGGTCGATTGGTCCACATAAGGCCAGCCATCAGCGCAGCCACTCGCTTAAAATATCCCGGCGCTACAGGGTATGGTGTATTTTCTAGGATATACAAAAACCGGGGCAAGGACATCATCTTATAAAGTGCTGCCCTCCCTAACAGTGTCAGCGGCAGCGTAGCCCAAAATTTAACATCCTGTTTTAGTCGTTCCAGTGGTGGTGTCAAGTTCTTCTGGAAAAACTCATTTGCATCTTTAGTGACATGGACCCCCAGGTAGCGAAATGAGGACCCCGCCATCCGGAGGGGGCATTCCTCGCACAGTGTGGGGGGCGGGCCGTGTAGGACATATATCTCGGATTTCGCCCAGTTGAGAGTGTACCCTGATATACTACCCTGGTCATCACACAGCGCCAACAGTGCTGGTATGCTGCTCTCTGGTTCCGACAGGTACACCAACATATCGTCCGCATAGAGGGATAGGCGGTCTTCCCACTCATCTTCCCAGATGATCCCTTTCAATAACGGAGTGGAGCGTATCAGAGTCGCCAACGGTTCCAATGCGATCGCAAAGAGCAGCGGTGACAGCGGACAACCCTGTCGGGTCCCTCGCTTTAGCTGGAATGGTCGAGAAAGATGTCCATTCGCCACCACCTGCGCCATGGGTTTAGTGTATAAGAGCCTGACCCATGCGATGAATTTTGGGCCAAATCCCATGTGCGTCAGGACCTCGAATAGGTAGTGCCACTCCACCATATCGAAAGCCATTTTCGCGTCAAGGGCCAGTATGACCGCCGGGTCTTGCAAGGAGGTAGCCCTAGCTAACACACCATGCGCCCTATGTAGGTTTAGGGCAGTATTCCTATGCGGCATAAAACCCGATTGATCGGGGTGTATAAGGTGCGGAAGGTGTGCTATCAGCCGGGTGGCAAGAAGCTTAGCCAAGATTTTAACCTCGGCGTTCAGCAGTGAGATAGGGCGATATGACGTGCATTCCTCCGGTGGTTTTCCGGGCTTAGGGATTGCAGCAGTAGTTGCCGTCCGCTGATCTAACGGGAGTTCAGTCCTTTCCAGACTGTCAGTATACATGGCCAGTAAGGGTCCACTAAGTCTCTCTGACGTGGCCTGGTACCATTCTATCGGGATACCATTCGGTCCAGGTGCCTTACCCGGTTTTAAGGCGTGTATTGCTCTTTGTATTTCCTCCTCCGTGAGGTCCACTTCCAGTTCCGTGGTCGCTTCCGGTGTAAGCGTCTGAATGGGGATATGACCCAGGGATGTACATGCCATCTCTGCCGACACTGCAGTAGTAGGAGTGTACACCCCCTGGAAATATACTGCTAAGATGTCGACTATCTCCTCTGGGTTTGTATGTTCTGTCCCTAGCCCGTCACAGATCCGCTGTATACCCCTGGTGCTCCCTCCCCTCTTATCTAGCCAGGCCAACATTTTCCCTGCCTTGTCGCCTACGTCGTAGATTCTGTGTGTCGTCTCTGTTATCTGAGTGATTGACTGCATCCGCATGTGTTCCCTATACTGTTGTTGCCGCAGGGCCATGTCGTGGGCGGTGTCAGGTGTAGGGTTTGTTTCGTGTGCCTCCGTTGCAGCATGCAATGCCAATTCTAACTCTGCCAGTTCGCTCTGTCTCTCCCTTTTGTGTCCCGTTATGGATGCTATCGCCTGTCCCCGCAACACCGTCTTATATGCCTCCCACAAGAGAGCTGAGGATTTCACTGACTCAGAGTTCTCCGCAAAATAATGTGTAGTTGCCATTTTCAGTGCTTTTCTCACCTTAGGAATTTTAAGGTATGTGGCGTGTATCGGGTAAATTCTTTTGCGTGGAGAGCACAAGTGTGACTGGTGAGTGATCTGATATTCCCCTGGGGTGTATGTCGACGGTGTCTACGTGTTGCAGCCCTCCACCTAGCGCCAGGAAGTAATCTATCCGCGATAAGCTATTGTGCACCGTGGAATGATATGTGTAGTGTTTCGTGGCGGGATGTGTATGTCTCCAAACGTCAATTAAGCCCATCGCATTTAGGAATGTCTGAAGTCGGGAGGGACCCCCCTTCTGAGGCCTCTCCGGGAACCTATCCAATCGGGTGTCTACTGTAGCATTGAAATCTCCACCCAATATTATGTCCCCTTCGGGCAGTTCCAATAAAAACTCTCCAAGCGCCGGCAACATTACCGAGTGCAGCGCCGGGGGAATGTAAACTGACACCAAATTCAGGAGTCTCCCTTCCCATTGTCCCTGAAGAGCTGCGAAGCAACCCCGTGCATCTATTTTAGTGCTAAGTATAATGAACTGTGCAGACTTCTTGACCAATATTCCCGTGCCCCTCGAACCTGTGTTAAACTCCGAATGTACCGCCATTTTGTATCCTTTTCTGTCTAAGGCCTTCGTCCCCCCCCCCGTGAGGTGTGTCTCCTGGAGAAGCACCAAGGTCGGTCCCTGCCTTTTTACTGCGTGCAACACCAATCCCCTCTTTATCTTATCGCCCAAGCCCCTTACATTCCACGTCATCAGCCGGATAGAACCCACCCGCGAGCACCCAAACCTCCCTTCAGGTGTATTGGTATTACAGTCGTGTACCGTCGAACCGGTGTTGAAAGTAGCGAAAACTGGGTCCCAATCTCGGGGTGTACCTGTCTTCAGAGTGGACCCTGTAGTATAATGTCAACAGTTCAAAATTCGACCTCACATGTGTAACTTCAAAAACTTTCAAACAAACTCCCCCCCCCCTTCCCTGCCTCCCTGCTGATCGGGCTTTTAACCGCCCGCCCCCCCAACATAGCAGAGTGCTTGCCCACAACCCCCCTCCCTGCCTCCCTGCTTACCGGGCTTCTAACCGCCCGCCTCCCCAACATAGCAGAGTGCTTAACCCATCCCCTTAACAGTTTACTTGCGCGCTGGGGTGGGGTGTCCTCCTGAGCAGGTGGCATCCCTGCTCTCCTTCGTGCTCCCCAGGCCAGTGTCCAAGAGGGCCCAACAGGCACTAGTACCACACCCGTCTCAATGTCTTGATGCACTGAAATTTCAGGATTCTACACCCCCTTCTGCTCCCAGGGAGCCCTGTGTTGGTGACTTATGTTGCCCGCCTCTTCCTAACCTCTGGGATCCCGTCTGGCTGTCTTCTTGGTGATTCTGGGAGCCATTTTGCTGGCGGCGTGGGCGTCCTGCGGTCCTCCAGCCCTCTAGCCAGTCCTGCGCCGCCTCCGGTGTATCGAAAAACCAGACTTTGTCCTCCGCCACTACCCGAAGTCGGGCCGGGAACAGCATGGAATAGGATAGCTCTTTTGCCCGCAGTGCCCTCTTTACCTCCAGGAATGTTCTCCGCCTGCGTGCCACCTCAGCTGTATAGTCCGGGAAGAAGGCAATCGTCGAGTTTTGGATTTGGACGGCCGGAGACACCCTCGCCGCCTGCAATATTGTGTCGCGGTCGCGAAAGTTAAAGAGTCTCGCAAGGATCGGTCTCGGCGAGGCTCCCGGTTTCGGTTGTCCACCGGGCACTCGGTGGGCCCGCTCCACCGAGAAAAAGTGTGAGAGTCACTTGGGGTTCAGGTGCGTCTTGATCAGCTCCTCCATGTAGAGGTCCATGGCGCCCTTGCCTTCCGACTCCGGAACTCCCAGTATTCCGACGTTGTTCCTCCTCGAGCGTCCTTCCTGATCGTCCAGTTTATCTCGCAAGGCTTTGTTTTCAGCCGCCATCTTCTCCATCGCCACTTGCAGGTCCGAGACGTCCTCCACCAGGGATTTCGTTACCACTTCCACCTGTTTCACTCTCTCACTCATTTTTTGGAGGTCCGCTCTGATCAATGTGACCTCCGTGGCTGTAGGTCCCACTGTAGCTTGTACCTGAGCCAGGGCTCGCATCACGTCTTCCAACGTTGCCTTTGTCGCTCCTTCACCTTCTGGCGTCTTCCCCGTTTGAGGAGTACTGTTCCTGTCATAGGCGAACTTATCGAGTTTGGCCTGCGTTGAAGTATGTTTAGGGCCCCTGCCGGTCATGATTGTATTGGAGCCTGCCCCTCTTCTGTGTTGTACTTTCACTGTTTTTTGAGGGTTCCCCTGTGGTCCGTCCTTTCTCCACTCTGACCGCAATCTCCTGGTCGCCTGTTGATCCTCGGCTGCCAGTGCTGGTTGTGGGGTGACCTACTTCCAAGGAACTCAGATAAGGCCTGCAGGGAGCGTGCCTGTCAACTTGTTCATGTAATGGTGTCGTGCCATCCAATGCTTCCCCCACAGTGTCGGGGGGGGGGGGAAACCGAGTGCGGGGGGGAGCGCCACTAAAGTAGTTCAGTTGGTGTCAAGTAGGGCGATCAGGGATGCGATCCTGTTGTGGTATGATCTACGCGATGGTCTCAGTTGCCTGCGCCGTACCTTTCACCTCTCTGCGTGTCCCCCGACGTGCGTTAGCCGCCCCGTAGGACCAGGGGGCACCCTGCTGGCTTCTTCTACCACTGCACCCACTGTGTTAGGGAGGCGCGGTGTGGTCCACCGCTACTCCGTTCCCGAGGTTTATTATAGTCAGTGCAACTGGGGCCTGAGTTATGATTTGCCCCCTGTGGCAGCAGTGCGGCCGTGATGGAACACCTTTCCGCCCCCGTCGGCCTCCCCGCGTTGTTTCTCGCTGGAGGGCTGTTACGTGAGGAGCAGCAGCACAGCCGCCCCCCCCCTGCCGCTTACCGGCTCCCCGCTGGGTCTTTCTCCGCAATCGGCAGATGTGGCGCAGCGCTCCCTCTTCTGTTCCCGCACCGCCCTGCCGCCGCTTTTCTTCTTTACTGCCCGCAGGGTCTCGGATCCAGTCCGCCTCCACCTCCGATCTCTCGCCTGGGTGTCGGATGTGTCTCTACTCCCCTCCGAACTCGATCACCGCCCGGTTTCACTTTTCGCGCTGACTTCCGGCGTCTCCGTCCTGTGTTGCCTTCACTTCCGCCCGGTCAGCCTCAGCAGGATAGTCCGTTGTCCGTGGTCTCTGCAGGGCCTCACCGCTTGGAGTCCCGACCTTCACCTCTCCCGGTGTCCTGCGGCTCTCAGAATTTCCCCGCTGGGCTCCACTCGGTCCTCAACCCGTCTCGCACTTCCAGAGCCGTATTTTCAATCGATAAATGTGCCGGATTGATGTGGGATGCCGCTTCACTCCTGGAGCTTCCCCGTTAAGCGGCCGCCATTCTCGGCAGCTAGCCACGCCCCCCCACTCTTGGCTTTTTTTAAAGAATGCATAGGGGGAAACAGTTGGTTGATGTCATCAGCAATCAAAGCCCAATGTTTGTTCACAATCTTGCGAATAGCATTACTCTGTGTGCAATATGTGGTGACGCAGATCATTCTGTCCATGGTTCCCTCATTCTTCTCCGGTGTCGTGAGCAGTGCTTCTCGGGGGCTGTACCATGTCCTCTTCTGCGTTTTTTGATGAGTGGTCGCGGGTAGCCCCTCTCCAGAAGTCTGGCACTCAGACCCTCAGATTCTTTGAAGTAGTCATCTCTTTTAGTGCAAATGCGGTGAATTCACAGGAATTGGCCTACCGGTAAGTTGTCCCTCAGGCCTCGGGGATGGTGACTGGTGTATTGTAGTAGAGAGTTCCGGTCTGCTGATTTCCGATACAGAGTTTTGGACAATTTACCGTCTTCCTGAAAGATGGTTATGTCCAGGAAATCCACCTTATTGTTGTCAGACTGTAATGCGAATTGAATGTCATGGCTCTGCTGGTACAGCCAATTATGAAAGGAGTCTAATTCCGCTTTAGTGCCAGTCCAGAGCATGAGCACATCGTCAATATAGCGTTGCCACCATTTGACATTGTTGTAATAGGGGTTGATTGTATTCAAAACATGCTTCTGTTCAGTCATTCATGAAAATGATAGCTAGGTCCGGCGCAAAGGCTACCCCCATTGTGACGCCCTTGGTCTGTAGGTAAAAGTGACCCTGAAACCGTTTGAGTTATGGGGTCGGGTAGTGTGGTTGTCCCTACCCCTCTGGAATTCTTGGGCTCGGCTGTATGCGATTTCCACTGCACTATCCAGTGTGAGGTTATCTATATCTACCTTTAAGTCACTGACACATATAAACCTATAGGTCACTCCTATGGCAGGCCTTATCAATCCTGAACGCAGAGTGCTTGGTTTCATGTGAGAGGGTGCCCATGCATGAGCAGGACCCCTCTGCAGCTTTCAGAATCTAGTCTCTTATGCTGTTCTGTGATGCAGCCAGACCATATACTCTTAAGTGCATTATAACCTTGCGGTAAATGCTAACTTTGGAATGGCTGCATGGAAACATGTAGAGTTTGGTGTCAAACACTTTGGAATCCTACCTTCCACCCCCCCCCCCTGCCAGTCCTAGTGATGGGGGTAGAATTCCATCCTTCTATAGGGAGAAGACATGTACACACTTACCTTACCAGTAATAGTTTAAACGAGCCCCAGCATCACAAAATGGATGCTGCAGTCACATACACGAGTCTGACCTCCTGCTGCTGGACGAAACTCCGGCAGGGGAGGCCTGGACAATAGGTTTCCTGTCACAAGGAGGTGTAACCACCTCCCAGACAGGCTTTAGTGCATTGGGGCTGGGTTGGTGCATTCATAGAATGCTTTTCAGACAGTGCTGGGGCACACTTGGTGTCCCTGTGCATACCTCAGTTCAAACCGATTGCAGGGGCACTCAGCCCTGCTCTGGCACAAAACTGGACAAAGGGAAAGGGGTGTAACCACCTCCACCCTGGGTTCACCCATAGGTGGGACCCTAGAGTAAGTCTAACCCCTCAACTTAGTATAAGTATAGGAACACAGTCCTCAGACCTTCAGATTACCCTGGACGAAACTCTGCAACATATATCCTGGAACTTCAACATTCTATTTCGACTAGAAGATGGAAGAATCTCCCTTGGAGTGACTCCCCGGTTCAAACAGGCACCAAAAAAGCATCTTGTCGGTCTGCATTTCCAAGGCTCCTGCCGGATCCCGACGGACTTCCAGACTTCTCCCAGGCTGACACGAGATCCCAGCAAAGCTGAGACCCGCAGCCCTCACGAGTGAAGTGGAACCGGAACTCCTGGACACCGTGCACATTTGCTAATGTATCGATTTCCCGAGCTTTCCCGAAGTTGTGCATTAGGCTACTTGTAGTCCAAGCACGAACACCATTTGCACTGAAGATTGTGGGCCTACACTCCACGCGTGTTCCGTGGGCCCGCTTCTAGAATTTCCGCTCGAGGCCCCTTTGCGATTCCTGGTCCGTCGACTGGTGGGTCCCCTTGAAGGTAATCCAGCTCCTGGTTGTCATCGACGCCTCCTGGTCCTCGTGGCTGAAGAGTCAAGCTTCACCTTTTGCACCTAAAATCACCCGACATCGGTGGGCATCTGCTCGTCATCTTCCTGGTCACTGGCTAGTGACCCAGACTCTGTCCCCTCTGCTTTAAGGTTGTTCAGATCCCCGATCCACCCTAGGATCCATCCGGACACTTTCCACTTGGATGGCAGCAGCTATTTTCAGCAGCTCACCATAGAAAACGACGACAAAACCCGACACGAAAAGACACCTATGCACCCGGCTTCCCTGGGTGAGGTAACTCGAGTACTCCGGTGCTCCCGTGAGTATTGACTCTAGAACTGCCTAGTTCTAAAGGGGTTTGCTCCAAGTCCATTTCTAAGTGTTCCTAATCTTTAAAATTCTAATCGCAATTTTCTCCATAGAAGTCAACAGTGAATCGGGGCTGTGTTTAGACACTGCACGCGTCCCCTGTAAGTCCCATGTGTCACTACCTTGGGTGGTTGCTGGTGGCCCCAGCAGTTCTACAGGCCCTAGGGCTTGTCTCTATGTCTATCGTGGTTCTTATACCACTTTCTTAGTATATGGTTTGGTACGTCCCTAGGGCTAACCATATATTGTGCTAAATTACTGTGTGCTATAATAAGTTTACTGTATGTATATTTGCTTCTAGCCTCATAAAGTGACTAGAGGGATGTGTTTAGAATAAATACATACGTTTTATATATATACCTGGTGTGGTTCTCCTTTCATTTGGTCATTCATGAGATTATAGGCTGGTAAAACAAGCTGCTTTACATTCTTTCAAGACTTAGCCTGAGACTGCGCTCCACAGCTACCACTAGGATAGCTTTCTATATAGGTTGTCTTTAAAACTACCTTCAATAAGGGTCGTTTGGACTGGTGCAAGGTGCCCACTAGAAAAGTGGACAGCCTATGCCAGGCCAACTTCTCACAACCATGTCCTCTGGTTCCAGAGATCCCTACTCCGGCCAAGGTCTATTGTACCGGTCTTTTTCCTCAGTCCAGTGGGCTAGCAGGTAGGAGAATGGCTGCGCCAAGATCTCCCCTTACACGATCTCCCTTGGGTTTAGTTTATCTATCCCTTGCGTTCGAGTGGAGCAGCATACGTCTGCACAGCTGCTGCCCTTCGTGCATGTGCAAAGGTGTTATCTCCTATGTCTTGGTTGGGTCAGCACCAGGCTACCTTAGTCTCCAATTTCCCAATCAGCATATCTACTACGTTGAATATTTTGTAAGTCTCGGATACCAGCCACAAGCCTCTATTTTAATTCTACCTCTGGTTCTTCCTCAATGAGTACCCTCTTCCTAACGATGCTCTCTTCATGTGGTGGGCACACTGCTCTGTTTTCTCACTGTGCTTCCTGGATGCAAGCTTTTTCTCTCTCCTCCTTGATGCACAAACATGAATCCCTCCGGGCAGGGTCTCCTTTCTTTGTATGCAGTCAGGTTCAAGGTACCAATTAGCTCCTATCTGGCTCACCAAAATGTTTGAACATAAAATACCTTGGAAAAACAAGAGACAAGAGGTATTTGGCAAGCCATAAAAGATACAGCCAGGAGAACTGTACAGAAGGGAAGGAACCTTGTGAGTAAACATTGAATGAGTCTTGGCCAGAGAGCTATAGCAGAGAAGGAACCTTGTGAGTAAACATTGAATGAGTCTTGGCCAGAGAGCTACAGCAGGTCAGGAACCTTGCGAGTAAACATTGAATGAGTCTCAGCCAGGGAGCAACAGCAGGAAAGGAACCTTGTGAGTAAACATAGAATGAGTCTCATCCAGAGAGCTAGAGCAGGGAAGGAACCTTGTGAGTAAACATTGAATGAGTCTCAGCCAGAGAGCAACAGCAGGAAAGGAACCTTGTGAGTAAACATAGAATGAGTCTCAGCCAGAGAGCTACAGCAGGTCAGGAACCTTGCGAGTAAACATTGAATGAGTCTCAGCCAGAGAGCAACAGCAGGAAAGGAACCTTGTGAGTAAACATAGAATGAGTCGCTTCCAGAGAGCTACAGCAGGGAAGGAACCTTGTGAGTAAACATTGAATGAGTCTCAGCCAGAGACCTACAGCAGGTCAGGAACCTTGCGAGTAAACATTGAATGAGTCTCAGCCAGAGAGCAACAGCAGGAAAGGAACCTTGTGAGTAAACATAGAATGAGTCTCATCCAGAGAGCTACAGCAGGGAAGGAACCTTGTGAGTAAACATTGAATGAGTCTCGCCCAACAAAAGATCCGATGATGCTAACAGCCAAGATTACACCAATGGCAATAAACATACCAATGGCGGATAATGGCTGTTGAGGGTCTTCTACACATTTGTGCCAGATCCTTTGAGGCCTCTTGGCTCCACTCTTTTTTGATTTAGTGATATATATCTGGAAGCTGAGTGGGGACCCCAGAATGCTTCTACTCACCCCCCATTTTTATATATAAGCAGTGTTATCACAGCCAAATTTGCACGACCTTTGAAACGAGGGTCTTAGTCAGCCCCACTGGTGTTCGAACCTTTTGACCTCTGAAGTATGCTCTGTTCTCTGAAGTGGGCTCTTATACCTCACTGGTTTGTTAAAAACTCAACTTTGTAAAATGAACCCTCAATAGAGTTCATCCGGGTGGTGGACGATCACCTTGTAATTCACAACGCGGGGAGCCAGTGGAGTGAAAGTCCCTCCGATGTGAAGTAACCCCCACCACTTTGCCCATGCAGTGAGACTGATACTGGTTTCACATTGTCAAACCTGGTAATGCCAGGGTGAACCGCTATTAAGAACCGTGAGTTTTGTAAATGTTCATGTAACACTGAGGTTAGGGTATGTCTTAGAGTGCGCACACCGCCCAGTGTGTAAATCATGTTTGGTCCTGAGGAAAGCTCGGCTAAATTGGCCTGAAATGAGCAGAAACATGTCAACCTAATGAATAGGACAATTTGACTCAAACTTAAAGTCAAGTGTGTCCGTTCATCAACTTTTAATCTGGCGCTCATATTGATCTCTATTAAAGTCTGGTTTTGATCAATATCCGCACCTTTTATTTTTTATCACTATCACTTTCTTTCACTGTTTTTATCGTGACCCAGCTCCACTGCAACTGCAGGTGTCGTAGCACACCAGGTAGGTCTTTTACCTGCCTGGTGAAAATACCCTATGATGAAGCATGTCACCCAATAGACGGGTGAGTGAGGGTAATACAAAAAGCTTTTGTTTACTTTTTTCACGTATCACTCCACTTTAGACACATTTTTGTTTGAATTTACAGTCACTTTTTTGTTGTTGGTTATATACCCTCAATAGAGTTGGCATACGTTAAATCCCTCCCAGTTCCAGGAGTCGGTACTTTTCTATTAGTGGCGAGCCATGTGTGACACTTGAGGAGGAAGGAATAACAAGCACTCTTGGCAGGCAGCTTGCCTTCTCAAAATGCTTGTATTTTTAATAAGGCAATAATCTAGTCATTCAATACATATCAATAACAAATGCCTTCCTAGCTAGAGCATTGTTTTTTTATAAAAGTGAGTTTAATTTTGGGTATTATTATTAACATCAAAAAATATGCCTGCTCTTCTTGTGGAAGCATAGTGATAATGCTTTCTAATTGTTTATAAATTAGGGTCACCCATACAAAAAAGACATAGAATTCATGCCTTTTTACTCCGTCAACAGGCTCAAATAGTGTTCCTACAGGAGTCCCACTTAACACTGTCCGAGGCACACACACTACGAAGGGAAATGGAGGGGAACTATATTTTCTACATCGTACTCGGCCTTTTCCAGGCGGCTACCATATGGGTACGACACGGTACTCCCTTTGTGGAAATAGAGAGGAAGGTAGACGACCAAGGACGATACATATTGGTGAAAGGCACACTGGACGGTACACTACTGGTTCTGGGCAGCATTTATGCCCCAAACTTCGACCAAGATAGGTTCCTTGCAACGGTAGGCCGGGCTTTAGCTGACTGGATGGACATCCCCTGGATTTTGGGTGGGGACTGGAACTTGGTCCTGGATGTTGATTTGGATAGATCGCATCCGCCCCTCCAGACGACAGGTGTACACAGGACGACGGAATCTTTTAGAACCTGGCTCCAGGGATGGGGACTGACAGATGTATGGCGCACCCTGCATCCGACACATAAGGAATACTCTTATTATTCCCCGGTACATGACCTACATACTCGCCTAGACAGATTCTTGTGTATCAGCTCTCTGCTGTCCACATGTGCGTCCTCAGAATACCTAGCTAAAACCTTCTCTGACCACAGACCACTGACACTGGATCTGCATTGGAGGAGGGTGCCGTCACCGGTACCCACCTGGAGATTTAACCCATTACTACTAGAGGACGGTCCCTTCCGCACATCCCTATCGGATAGACTAGACAACTACTTCCGGGAGAACTGGGACTCTGCGACCTCGAACCTGATGGTGTGGGACGCCATGAAGTCTGTGATAAGAGGGGCCGCCAATGGTCAGTTAGTGGGCACCAGACAGGAAATTCACAGGAAACTCTGTGAGGTTGAAGACCGCCTGAAGGACCTAGAGACGGCGGCGGGAGTAGACCCTGGGCGTAAAGGGGACTTGCAATCATGCAACATAGAGCATGCGGAACTCCTGGACCAATTAAGAATCATTGATCACAAGGACTACTTGAGACACCAGCAGGCAGAATCAGACAAGTCAGGGGCTCTGCTGGCTCGCCTAGTACGGGACAGCCCTGAAGTCCCAGTGATTACGCAAATTAGGGATGGAGTGGGAAGGGTGATGTCCACACAGTCGGATATTAATGCTGCATTTAGTGTTCACCTGGAGATGCTATATGCCCCTCCCCCCGCGGGTGACGGAAACAAAATGGTAGAATTTCTGAGGGACCTACCATTCCCAACCCTGACCCGGGATGAACAGACCGAGATGGATGGACCCATCACACAGCAAGAAATCAAAATAGCCATTCGCTCCCTTAATCGGGGTAAAACTCCCGGCATGGACGGGCTACCTGTAGAATTTTCCCAGACTTATTCTGCAACTCTAGTACCCATCTTGGAGAATATTTATAAGACATCCAGAGAGGAGCACTTCCCAGAACACGAGGAGGCTCCACGCCCTCATGTCTGCCACGCCAATAGACCTTCCTCAGGCCGGTTGTATCGCCTTGGACCTCCGGCAGGCATTCGACTCCCTATCATGGAAGTTTATGTTCGAGGTCCTAATCAAATCAATCAATCATGTCATTTGTATAGCGCACTACTCACCCGGGAGGGTCTCAAGGCGCTTGGGGGAGGGGTATGCTACTGCTCGAACAGCCAGGTGTTGAGTTGTTTCCTGAAGGCGAGATGGTCCTGGGTCAGCCGAAGGTGGATGGGGAGGGAGTTCCAAGTCTTGGCAGCCAGGTAAGAGAAGGATCTTCCTCCGGCGGTGGCTCTTCAGATGCGTGGTACGGCTGCGAGGGCGAGGCTGGTGGACCGTAGCTGGCGGGTGGGCGTGTAGAAGGTCAGGCGGTCGTTGAGGTACTTGGGGCCCAGGTCGTGGAGAGACTTGTGTGCGTGGGTGAGGAGCCGGAACGTGATCCTCTTGTCGACGGGGAGCCAGTGCAGGTTCCTCAGGTGGCTGGAGATGTGGCTGCATCGGGGGACATCCAGGATGAGTCGGGCGGAGGCGTTCTGGATGCGCTGGAGTCTTTTCTGTAGCTTGGCTGTGGTTCCGGCGTAGAGGGCGTTTCCGTAGTCCAATCAAATGGATTCATCTACTGTATACGAACCCGACGGACAGAACACGCACTGGTAGGTACATCTCGGATAGTTATGATATCTACAGAGGCACCCGGCAGGGTTGCCCGTTATCGCCCCTGCTGTTTGTTCTGACACTTGAACCTCTGGCGATAGCCCTCCGGACCCGCGCGGGCAGGGTGGGCATCTCCATTGGGGGAATGCATAATCTGAAATCAATCTATGCCGCTGATATATTATTGTTTTTCCAAGATTTGGATGGGAACCACTCGAATCTAGCAACCATTTTTGACCGTTTTGAGGCCGTGTCTGGCCTGGCTATTAACCCGACGAAATCGTTGGGCTTCTATTTCCGTGAAGGACAACGACCCTCCCACATACAAATCGGTGATTACCAGATCCAGATAGCGCCGACCACATTCAAATACCTGGGCATTAACGTTTATAGACGACCGGAAGACCAGATTGAAGGTAATGTTCGGAGGGCCATCAATAGCCTCCGGAGTAGCGTAAACCTTTGGACGTCCTTGCCACTTTCCGTCATGGGTAGGATAGCAGTTTCTAAAATGGTCTTGCTCCACCGTATACTGTATTATTTCGTAAACCTGCCGGTTCTCCTCCCACAACACATATTTGCCACACTAAACACAATCCTGATTACCCTCATATGGGGTCCTGGGCGACGGCGAATAAGTCCCAGGAAACTACAACTGAGCACCAGACAGGGTGGCCTTGGAGTACCAGACCTGCGAGGTTATTACTACGCAAGTCAATTGCAATCGCTGTCACGGTGGGTGGCGGGTAGGAACCTACATGAAATTGACATCACACAGGATCGATTAGCACCTGGAGAACTGCACTCCCTTCTGTTGCCCGGAGCCAAGATCCCTTGAGACTGCCACCCCCTTTTACATACTGCTCTACTGTGTTGGCGTAAGGCATTGGCGTACACGGCGGGTACTACCCCTTATGCAGATAACATCCCCCTGCTAGGGCTCCCGACACTGCAGGGAGGTCTGACGCAACGCAGGTTACAACCTTGGATAGAGGCGGGAGTTGACAGAGTGGGCGACCTGTTTGGGGACGACACATTGCTGGACCACGCCTCCTTTGTGCAGTCAACAGGGGCCCCACCGCGATTGTACTTCCTGCATGCCACAGTGACACACTATGTACGGCGCACATGGGCCCCACAGCGTAGCAAACCCGTGCAACATGAATTGGTACATCTCCTTCATTACATGGGGACTGGGGGACATTTAGTGCGATGGCTCTACACAGGGATTAGAGAACACGCTGCTCTGCCTCTTATCACACTTAAAGACACCTGGACTCTAGACACGGGAGAGGCCATGACAGACGGGCCCTGGAGGATTGTCCTCGAACACCATAGAAGCGTGTCCAATAATGTCAAGTTCAAATTCATACAGGCTATGATGTTGCATAGGGCATATCTCACCCCCCAGAGGCTCCATAGGATGTTCCCTGCTTCTTCCCATAGTTGTCCCCGATGTCAGATGGATGAGGCCGGTCTCCTCCACATGCTGTGGACATGCCCACGATTACCCAGTTCCTGGGGGAGAGTCCGCCATACACTAACTACTGTCACAACTCTGCAGATACCGGAGGGGGCACTGTCTTGTCTGATAGGGCATAGGAAAAGACCCAAGAACCAAAAGGCCCAGCTGAAGCTCTTAGACCTGGCACTATTGTTGGCAGTTAGAGTCATAACTATGAGGTGGAAATCAGCCAGGCCCCCGGTTGTGGAGGTGTGGCGGTCTGATTTGCTGAAATGGGGCAGGGCGGAAGGTGTAATCCTGCATAGAGAAGAGGAGAAGGGGCTCCGGAAACACCCAATTGCGCAGGACTGGGAGCGGATGCTGTTGGAGATAGAGGACGTAGACCTGACGTCCTCACAGGCAGATACCCCATACTTAGAACTACAGGGTGGAGAATAGGGGGAATACAGAGGGAAGATATGTCCACCAAGCACACAGGTTAGTCAGCACCACGCGAATACAGCTTTCTGGTTAGGACTGGGCCTCTATGCCGATGATCACAGTTCCTAACCAATGAGGAGTCAGGAGACGTAAGGGGTGGGGTGGGACGGGGACAAGTTACGAGGCGACAATGTGATACTAACGCAACACGACCGCTGATGTAATAAATGGTAGTCATATTTATTTGACTTAATGCAGACCTGAGTAAGATCACTTGTCAATTGGCCAAAAGTTAATGGGAGAAAACGAGAAAAGACTGTATGATGATAAAGAGTATACTTGTAAAATATGATACCTGATGCAGTCACGAATAAAGAGTTTAAAAGAAAAATAATAATTAGGGTCACCCAACGCAGGTTGATGAGGGCCAGACTACAAACCCATTCTGGTTCCTATTTTCATTAATACATGTAAATAAGTTTCAGGTGGATATTGTGGTGAAAACCTGACATGGCTCCACCCTCAAAGTCTTTACTGGCTAGGTAGGTTTACATGATGACTCCATGTCATTGAGAAGGCGATTCACCATCACTGAGTTTTTCTTTTACAATCACCTTCTTTTGAAGCAATCCCCACTGCCCCTCCCCCCACGGGGCACTTTCTTGGCCTCCTTCACCTAAAGCACCGAGCTTTGCATGCCTTTCAGGCACTAACCTTTGCCCCCTCTCCTAGGCCTACCAAGGCGCTCTGTGCACCCTTAGCACCTAGGGTGGCCAACTGGCATGGGTGTAAATTTAGGATGATGAGAGTAAAAATTCAGGACACTTCTTTGCTACCTCCTAATGGGTTCATGCAGAGGTACATCACTTCGGTTTATTCCTGCCTCCCTGCAATATGCAAGAATGGTGAAGGAGTAAACCCAGATCTTTGGACTGGGTGTGAGTGTTTGATTGGTTCAGATGCTCCGTCCATCACCACCCCCTTTTGTACCACTTTGTTCTCCATAAGTTCGCAGGGTATGCTCAGACATGAGGCCTTTGCTCACTTTGCCACTGGATTCAAGCAAGCCGGGCTGAAGACGGCTGAAATGCCAGAAACCGGTCCCCGGAAGCTTGTTTCTGGTCCAGGGAAGGCATGGCTTGGCAGTTCGGGCTGGACTGTTCCCATGAGGAACAGGGTCAGACTGATTTGCATATGGCCATGTCTGAACTGGGGTGGCAGAGTGGGCTAAAGAAGGTGATGGATTAAACCCAGATCTGTGGACTGGGTGTGAGTGTTTGATTGGTTCAGATGCTCCGTCCATCACCACCCCCTTTTGTCCCACTTTGTTCGCCATAAGTTGGCAGGGTATGCTCAGACGTGAGTCCCTTGCTCACTTTGCCACTGGATTCAAGCAAGCCGGGCTGAAGACGGCTGAAATGCCTGAAACCGGTCATCTGAAGCTTGTTTCCGGTCCAAGGAAGGCATGGCTTGGCAGTTCGGGCTGGACTGTTCCCATGAGGCACAGGGTCAGACTGATTTGCATATGGCCATGTCTGAACTGGGGTGGCAGAGTGGGCTAAAGAACGGTGATTGATTAAACCCAGATCTGCGAACTGGGTGTGAGTGTTTGATTGGTTCAGATGCCCAGTCCATCACAAACCCCTTTTGTACCACTTTGTTCGCCATAAATTGGCAGGGTATGCTCAGACGTGAGTCCCTTGCTCACTTTGCCACTGGATTCAAGCAAGCCGGGCTGAAGACGGCTGAAATGCCAGAAACCGGTCCTCGGAAGCTTGTTTCCGGACCAGGGAAGGCATGGCTTGGCAGTTCGGGCTGGACTGTTCCCATGAGGCACAGGGTCAGACTGATTTGCATATGGCCATGTCTGAACTGGGGTGGCAGAGTGGGCTAAAGAACGGTGATGGATTAAACCCAGATCTGTGGACTGGGTGTGAGTGTTTGATTGGTTCAGATGCACCGTCCATCACCACCCTCTTTTGTACCACTTTGTTCACCATAAGTTGGCAGGGTATGCTCAGACGTGAGTCCCTTGCTCACTTTGCCACTGGATTCAAGCAAGCCATGCTGAAGACGGCTGAAATGCCAGAAACCGGTCCTCGGAAGCTTGTTTCCGGTCCAGGGAAGGCATGGCTTGGCAGTTTGGGCTGGACTGTTCCCATGAGGCACAGGGTCAGACTGATTTGCATATGGCCATGTCTGAACTGGGGTGGCAGAGTGGGCTAAAGAACGGTGATGGATTAAACCCAGATCTGCGGACTGGGTGTGAGTGTTTGATTGGTTCAGAAGCTCCGTCCATCACCACCCCCTTTTGTACCACTTTGTTCGCCATAGGTTGGCAGGGTATGCTCAGACGTGAGTCCCTTGCTCACTTTGCCTCTGGATTCAAGCAAGCCGGGCTGAAGACGGCTAAAATGCCAGAAAACGGTCCTCGGAAGCTTGTTTCCGGTCCAGGGAAGGCATGGTTTGGCAGTTCGGGCTGGACTGTTCCCATGAGGCACAGGGTCAGACTGATTTGCATATAGCCATGTCTGAACTGGGGTGGCAGAGTGGGCTAAAGACACGTGATGGATTAAACCCAGATCTGTGGACTGGGTGTGAGTGTTTGATTGGTTCAGATGCTCCGTCCATCACCACCCCCTTTTGTACCACTTTGTTCGCCATAAGTTGGCAGGGTATGCTCAGACGTGAGTCCCTTGCTCACTTTGCCACTGGATTCAAGTAAGCCGGGCTGAAGACGGCTGAAATGCCAGAAACCGGTCCTCGGAAGCTTGTTTCCGGTTCAGGGAGGCATGGCTTGGCAGTTCGGGCTGGACTGTTCCCATAAGGCACAGGGTCAAACTGATTTGCATATGGCCATGTCTGAACTGGGGTGGCAGAGTGGGCTAAAGAACAGTGATGGATTAAACCCAGATCTGCGGACTGGGTGTGAGTGTTTGATTGGTTCAGATGCTCCGTCCATCACCACCCCCTTTTGTACCACTCCCTGCAATATGCTAGCTCTCACCAGTCATCTTCGCTCCCACTGTGTGTCCATTGCATGCACCCCCAGTCTTGACGGGTGTTCATCCTCCTCTTTTTACCTTATGCCTGGTTGATACCCCGTGCTCCAATGTGTGTCCACCCCCCAAATACACCCCCTTTGGTTTATGTATCTCTACCTTCATAACCTGTAATTCCTGTGTCTGCTTCAGCTCACATTGTCTCACTGTAGCCCTGCTCATCATGTCTCTGCTCCCCATGCCTATGCATCCAGTGCTTCCCCAGCCTGTCTCCATTCTCATCCTACCATTACAACCTCCGTCTATGTTTCATTAGTCTGTGCACAAACCTATTAGTTACAACCTGAATTTGTCTCTTTATTCTGTCCGTTGTGGGCCCCTAGGGATAATCACACCAGATTCATAGCAGCCACCCAACAGGGTGTTAAAAACCAGGTAAAATTAGCACCATCATACTGCTTAACGTTATTAAATACCCACAAATAAAATAATCAGGTGACTCTTATTCTCTTGGGTTCAATATTTCCATACCCGGCATTTTCCTTTATGTAATAAAGCATTCTCGTTGTGTCTTTAATAACTGCATAGTATTCATTTGCTAAAACAAACCCAGGATTGCTTTAAACTGTATCCCAGTAAGCCCCATACACCAGAAACACAAAACAATTGATACACTTGATTATAAATTAATTGTAAAACACACAATTGCCATCACATCCATCCACTACTAAACGCATAAGTAAAAAATATTTATATTTACACTAATAGCTCCAACTCTAAAAAATGTGAGACCTATTGCATTGCAAATGCTTGTTCTTTGTTGATGTTGTGCAGCATTTACAAAGCCTATATGTCTAAAAGATGAGACTTCTTGACTTTGCCAATTTGTGTTTATTATGGTTGTAAATCTCGTATTCCTTGTGTAGATCTGGTCAGAGCCTCATCTCTGGAGTTACACCATGTGAAAGATGCTCAGATTATTGTCCGGGTCCCATAGTGGGCTCTGTGATAGTATAGAGGACTCCCTTGCAGCAATTGATTATATTTTCTGCCATTATTGTGATGCTCTTTGTTGTGTGGTCCATTCACTGGAAAAGGCTCTGTTAGGCCTGACAGCCATAGGGTGGTCTTTCCCCAACTTTTTACCTGCCTACCTCCATTTTCTGTGCTTGTTTTTGCTGGTTTTAGGACTCTGCACCCGCTACCACTGCTAATCAGTGCTAAAGTGTCATTGCTCTCTCCCCTAACCATGGTAAAATGAGCTCACACTCACTTGGCATATTTTATTTGCTTATAAGTCCCTAGTAAAGTGCACTACATGTGCCCAGGGCCTGCTAATTATTTGCTACTAGTGGTCTGCAGCACTGACCGTGCCACCCACAAATGCAGCCTGAAACCATGTCTCAGGCCTGCCACTGCAGTGCCTCTGTGTGAAGTTTACTGCCACTTCGACTTGGCATTGAAAGCTACTTGCCAAGCCTAAAACTCCCCTTTTATTACATATAAGTCACCCCTAAGGAAGGGCCTTGGGAATCCAAAGTGCTGGACGCTATTTGAGTAAAAGGCAGAACATATACTTCTATGTTTTACATGTCCTGGTAGTTACAAACAGCTAAATTACTTTTTCACTGCTGTAAGGCCTACTCCCCTAATTGGCTAGAACTGGGAATTACGTAGAATACCTTTAAGCTGTAATTCCTGATTGGAAAGGATTAGCCGTTTCATGTTTCATATCTTTGCAATGGTAATGATAAATCCTCTTTACTGGTAAAGTCGGTTTTAACATTACTATTTTAGAAAAGCTACTTTTAGAAAGTGGAATTTTCTTTGCTTGTACTGCTCTTTGTGCCTTACACCCTGTCTCTAATACACGTCTGGCCTAGGTGACCGACTCCTTTGTGTATTCCTTCTAGAGAGCCACAGACACTGCAAGAGTTGGGTGTGATTTAGCACTTATATGCATCCATCTGCATCCCGATGGGTCTTTCTGGGCAGATAGGAGGAAGGGGCCCACTCTTACCCTTCACAGGGTAGTAGACTGACCACATACAAAGGAATGATAACTCCCTTTGGTAGTCTGGAGTGAATGCTGGGATTGGAAGAGATACTGGTGCACTTCAACACCACTCTTTGAAGTTTCCCTCACATCAAAGGCACATTTGGATGTAAATGATGAGTCTCTGGCCCCATCAAATCCGTCACTTATGGATCTACACAGAACCACTGACAAAAGACTCAACTGGAGTCTTGGTTTCTCCTTGAGTCCACACTCCGCGATAGGAGGAAGTCAAGGAAGGATTGTAGCCCTTGCTCTGCATATTGCATCTTTACATTGAAAGTGTAATCTAGAATTTCTTCAGCACACTTATCTATGTGGTCAATTAAATGTCTCATTAAATGCCAATAGATTTTCGTGATGGACCCACCATGTAAACTTATCCAGTGTTTTCTAATTTTTTTCCAACAGGTGACAAAAGAGCAGTAAAGAACAAAAAAGGTGAAGGCATTAAACATCACTTGTGTAGGAAGTGATGTAAAAACAGTACACCTCGAAAATTCTTCCCTTGAAGGCTAATGCCTCGCCTAAGTCTTTCTACAGCAGAAAACCCAAACTGCCAAATCTGGTCTGTACTTGGCTCTTAGGGATCACCTGGTATACAGTGACGAAATAAAATACTGACATACTGAAGCAAGTCTGATAAGGTTCTCATTACGAAGGAAGATCTAACCTGGATCAGAAAGTACACACAGAAGAGAAACCGTATGAATATCTAGAAAGTGACAACACATTTATTAGGGAGAGAAAGAGCAAGTGCAACATCAGAAAATCATACTGGAGAAGAACCATATTGATTAACTGACTTTGGAAAAGTTTTCTTTGCAATGAAAGACCTAATGCAGCATCAGGGTGTCCATGTAGAGGAGAAACCATATAAATGTACAGAATGTAATAAAGTGTTCCATAGGAAGAAGAATCTAAGTCAGCATTACAAAATCCACACTGGAGAGAAACCATATAAATGTATTGACTGTAATAAAGTGTTCATAAGGAAGAAGAAGCTAAACCAGCATCAACTAATGCATACCGGGGAGAAACCGTATAAATGTATAGAATGTGACAAAGCATTTGCAATAAATGGACAACTAAAACGACATCACAAAATCCACAATGGGGAGAAACCATATACATGTACAGAATGTGATAAGGCATTTATAACACTTGGAGAGCTAAATCAACACCAGACAATCCACACTGGGGAGAAACCATATAAATGTACAGAATGTGACAAAGCATTTACAAGAAACGGAGAGCTAAAGCTACATCAGAAAATCCACACTGGGGAGAAACCATATAAATGTACAGAATGTGACAAAGCATTTATAAGAAATGGAATGCTAATGCGACATCAGAAAATCCACACTGGGGAGAAACCATATCAATGTACAGAATGTGACAAATCATTTATATCAAATGGAGAGCTAACGCTACATCAGAAAATCCACACTGGGAAGAAACCATATAATTGTACAGAATGTGACATGCATTTATTCCAAATGGAGGGTGACCATTCAACTGCACTGCATGTGACAAGGTATTTATTTTAAGGAGAGTGTTAAAGCAATTTCAGCGTCCACACTGGGGAGAAACCACATGAATTTACAGAATGTAACAAGGGATTTATTACAAAGCAAAATGTAACACAAGATCAGGAAGTTCACACATGGGAGAAAATATATGTATGTACTGAATTCCACAAAGCATTCATAATAAATTGAAAACTGAAGCGAAATCTGAAAATCTACTTGGCAAGAAATCCAGTGTATGTACAGAGTTTAATAAAGTCTTCCACAAGAAGAATAAGCTAATGCAGCATAAACAAATCCACACTAGGGAAAAACCTTATTAATGAATAGAATGTGACAAGGGATCAATTACAAAACAAAATGTAATATATCAGAATGTTAACACAGGAGAGAAACTCTATAAATGTATTGAACGTGACCATGCATTCATAAATGGAGAGCTAACTCGACATCAAAAGTCAACCCTGAAGACCGCACTGAATTTAGCAAGGTATCTATTGGCAAGGAAGAGGTAAAACTGCATCAGAAAGTCCCCACTGAGAAAAATCTATATGAATGTACAGAGTCAATCAATCAATGGGTATTAAGCGCAGCATATCGTCAGTGAGGTTTTCAAGGCGCTGGGTGAGGAATTGTTGTCCGGAGGGGCCGATCAGTTGAACAGCCAGGTCCAGAGTCCTTTCCAGATTCAGTGATGAGGCAGATCTCAAGTGCATGGGGAGTTCATTCCAGGTATTTGCTGCCAGGTGGGATTAACAGCGGCCTCCGTGCCGGGTGCTTTAGACTCTTGGAGTTTAAGCTAGGAAGAGGGAGGCGGAATGCATGTGTCTGGCGGGGAGCCATCTAAAGATCTTGCGGCGCATGCGCATTGTGAGGATACAGATGGTGGAGATCATGTTGATTTGCTTCTTCGTGGTGAGCTTGTTGTCCAGGACAATGCTGAAGTCTCTGACATGGTCGGTAGGGGAGGGGAAGAAGCCAGATTCTGCTTACCCCAATGCGTTGCTTCAAGGTGATGCCGGGTTACAAAAAGGGTTAAAAATAATAGTTCTAGGTGTAGTACTGGTACCGTTTCTTTATATGGTGGATCAATCTGTGAACAAGGATATGATGAGGAAACTTAGGATTTGTACACTAAATGTAGGGGGCCTGAATGAAGGACTCAAAAGGCAGAGACTAGGATGCTTTGTGTGCCTGAATCGCTTGGATGTTTTATGTATCCAGGAAACACACCTGCCTTGGTCAAAGAAACACTTATTAAACATCAAGGGCTTCGATCTAGTGGGCTGCTCCACCCAGACGTCCATGGTTAGGGGGTCGCCCTATTGGTTAAAAATAATTTGGGGGGACATCTATGCTCCTTATCAGACCCACGGGGGAGATGGGTCATAGTTGAACTAAAAATAGGGATCACCCTGTGTACGGTTTATGGGTCCAATCAGGACGAACCAGATATAGTTGATAAATTAGAGCTGGAGCTATTGAACTGGCCATATCCCCTAATATTCTGTGGGGATCTTAATATATCCGCAGATTTTTCTAGCAGAGCTAACAGTACTCCGTATGCAGGGTGTAAACCGAAGGTGCTCAAAGCCATATCTGCCCTAATGAATACTCACAATCTGGTGGATGTATGGGACACTAAGGAGCCAACGAACCCAGGATATACCTATTTTCCCTGCCCCTACAAAAAATACACCAAATTGGATTACTTCTTTGTTTCAGGCTCGGAGATAAGAAGGATAGGGATCTGTAAAATGCCGAAAGTTCTATCTGACCATAGTCCGCTGGTTCTAGAATATGAACTGTTAAATATCAAGTCAAGTCAAGTCAAAAAGCTTTATTTCGATAAAATGTCATTATCATAAAAGCAGTTTAAAAGTAATAATAAAATTAATGATACATGTCCAGTTGATAACCAGTAGTACAGCATTTACTAGAATAAATATTGTTTAAGAAAAAATTAAACAGAGTATTTAAGCTTTCTGGCTCGAATAGCCCAAGCCCAAAATAGAAATTTTGCTAGGGCACAAGCATAGGGTACATAACTATCTGAAACAAGTATCCTGGTTGCCTCAACATGGCTCCTAGTTCCAAGTTGCCGACACAAGTTCTTCAGCCACACCCTTCTTGGATTGGCATATTCCTTGCAGACAAATAAAAAATGAGCTAATGTCTCTGGGTGGGCTGAACATGATGGACACAGATCAGTTTTGTCTGTACAGGATTTCCATGTTTTGGTAAAAGTGTTCAGTGGAAGAGTACCCGTTCTGAATTTAAAATACAAAGACCGGGCAAAAGGTTTCCCGATTGTGTCTAGATAGGGTTCTCGCCTGGGACAGTCTTTAAACATCAAAAAATCCTCTGTGAGTCTGCCAATGGATGGACTAGAATGCCTTTGGGAACAAGCCCAATCCCGAAAGAGGTTTTTAAGAACTTGTTTTGGAGGAGAGGTTCTGCTGGACCAAGAGTCTGATAGGCCCAAATTTGACAATAGATTTTTCATATCAGTTAACCATTTGACTCTGGCCCAGTGTGGTGACTCCATTATTTCTTCCAAACTTCTGGCGTAGGCACTAAGTTCCTCTACCCGCCAAATGCGGGCCCATAATAGGAGAGGGCGAAATTTCGCAATTTCGCCGATCTGGGCACAGCCAAGGTCCATAAATAAGGGCAAAAGGGGGGTACTTTGAGGGAGGGACATTATTTGCCTACAGAATTTATTCTCAGATTTTTGCAATGCTTGAGAAGATGCGAAGCCCCAAAGTTCAGCTCCATAAAGCGCAGAGCTGACACCTTTGGCGGCATAGATCTCTAGGACTGTTCCTATTGGTTTGAACGAACTGGAACGTTGCTCCCTTAATAGGGCACCTGTGATCCTTTTATGATTCAGCAGCATCTTATCTAGATGGGGAGTCCAATCCATTTTGTCAGAAATGCGTATCCCTAAATAATCAAATTCTTTCACCCTTTCCAGGGATTCGGTGTTTAAAGTAGGGGGCCGCACTTTCTGTTTAGGCGGATTAAGGACGAGGTATTTTGTTTTATTGGTGTTTATGACCAAGCCTCGATCGGTACAAAAGGATTGGAAGTTATCCAAGAGTTTCTGTAGTCCCATAGGGGTTTTGGAGATTAGGAGCGTGTCGTCCGCGAAGAGGAGGGTCGGTATACGTACCCCCCCCAGGGATGGTTCATCAGATGGAGATTTAAGTAAGTGCTCCACCACCCCATTAATGTACAGGGAGAAAAGGGTGGGAGCCAGAACACATCCCTGGCGGACCCCTCTCTCGACCGGAATACAGCCTGTTTTCTCCCCTCCGGAACCCCACCTGATTTGGGCAAAGCTGTCTTGATGGAGCCTAACTAATAGGGACAATAAGTACTGTGGGAGCCCCATGTTGGCCAGAACCCTCCAAAGCGAGTCCCTGGGGACGAGGTCAAAGGCAGTCTTTAAATCGATAAATGCGAGATAAAGACTGCCCTTGCCTATCACTACCACCTTCCAGTGGATCATCATAAGCCTAAAGGCCTGCTCTATCGTTCCAGTGCCTACTCTAAAGCCGGCCTGAAAATCGGTAAGTATTTTGTTTTCATCCACCCAGTTGAGTATCCTGAGTAGAATGACTTTACCGACAACTTTTTGGCTTACATCCAGTAAGCTAATCGGCCTATAATTGGACGGATCATCCCTAGGGCCTTTCTTGTGGATGGGAACCACCTCTGCCCCCTTCCAAGAGACAGGAATGGGGGCACCCCTACAGATGGCAAGGAGGAGGGAGTGGATTAATTTACCCCAATTAGCACCATCAGCTTTTAGCAGATCCCCAGGGATGCCATCTGGTCCTGCAGCTTTTTGTGGAATGATGGAGTTAATAGCATATTCTACTTCCTTCAGTGTAAAATCGGGATCGCCAGGGAAAAGGGAGTAGTCAACATGAGGAGAGGAATTGACAGACCCTCTTCCATTCATATCGTCATGGCAGGAATACAGTTTGGAAAAATGAACCTCCCATACCTGACCCGGAATATTGCAGGTTACGAGGTCAATATCCGGTCTGTTTCGTGCCCTTATGGTGTCCCAGAAGGATTTAGAGTCTTTTTTCGTGCTGGCTTCCTTAAGGGTTAGCCAATAGTTATCCTCCCACTCCCTTTTTGCTACCAGTAAAGCCTTTTTATGGTCTCTTCTGGCAATTTGGATTAGAGGGAGAGACTTCCCTTTAACTGCCTCTATTAGGCGTGATTTGGCCTTCCTGCAATTTGCCGAATACCAATCATGTGTGCCTTTTGGTTTAGGTTTCTGTTTCCCTACTGGCAATTGTACCCAAAAGAGGTCTCCAATAGTTTTTATAGCAGCTTCAAAAACAGCGGTGACCTTGTCTGCTGCTATGGTCAGATTAATAGAGCCAATTTCAGCTTGCATGCCCTTAACCACTTCGTCTATTGTGGATAGTTTGTCGGTATTGCACATAAACTTACTCCACTTTAGACGCCTGCCACAAGTAGCGACAGTAATCCCCTGTGGGCGGCCAAGAGAGACTGGCAGTGCTTCAATGTTCCAAGGATTTTTTAAGGATAAGGAGAGTGGGTTATGGTCGCTCTCTACGGTACTGGTAATAACCATATCGTTAACATAACTCCAGAGGGCCCTATCCAGCAGGATATAGTCAATCCGAGTGCATTGGCCAACCCTGTTGAATGTGGGCGCACCCCGGAGATCAGATCGAGTGCGACCATTAGCAGCTCTTAATCCAAACTCCAATGTAAATGCATTGAGATGGATTGCACTGCGAGTCCAGCGCTTAATGGGTGGGATAGAGAGAATAGGGATACCCCATCTGCTGTCCTCTTCTCCTAAATCTGGAATTCCTTCTAAGGGGAGTGGTTCATATGTACAATTAAAATCCCCTGCTATTAGGATATGTCCACAGCCACTCTGCTCTCCCAGCTGAACCTCAAGCTCCTTCATTGTGGGTGAAATACACCCATTTTTTGTTCCCCTAATATAAACATTGTAAAGGTCAACGGTTATACTTCCCCGTAGACCCAATAGGGAGACACCAAGAATATCCGGAGTTCCTGCCTTCTTAGTAGTTATTCTGCAATTAAGCAGGATACTTATCCAGATAATAAGCCCCCCCGATGGCCGTCCCTTCCCCGCCTTGGTTTTTACTGCTGGTACAAAGAGAGTGACAAACCCCACCCTATGCAGTGGCTCGATAGCCCATGTCTCTTGAAATATGCAGATATTGTGGGCATCAACCAGGGCATTCCACTCCGGGAGGCCCAGCTTCCTTGAAATCCCAGCAAGGTTCCAGCTAAGGATTTTTAACTCGCCATGCGCTGGATTTCCGGCAGGAACCGCTATACATCGAGGGTTAGATAAATCTGCACTGTCCCTAACTGATATAGGTGGTGACACCTCTAAGTTTGTAGGGAGAAATGTACCCAACGATGCATCCTTTTTTTCCTCATTTACATGAGGGAGGTTAGTGACTAAACCTCCCTCAAAAGAAAGTCAATCAACCTCATCCAATACACAGTACCTATTGGGATGGGCAAACTGTGTATAGGAGGGGTTAAAGGACGGGGATGGAGACGGGTCCTGCCATGGCTGTTGCCAATAATGATTGGCAATGGATGGTTGCTGGGGAAGTTGCTGCCACTGCTCAGTAGAATGGAAAAAGGGCGGTACAGAGGGGAGAGGTTGCTGCCACTGGGGACCAGCATGGTACGGGACAAAGGGTGGAAAGTTAAACGGCTGTCGCCCGTGGTTAGGGACATATTGAGGGGGACGTGCAAGCCCTTGATTAATTGGATTAGCTGGCCGATGGAAATTGGGTTTTGCCAAGTGGGGAAGGAAGTGAGATAAGGGGAGTGGTTTGATCTGGGTGGCAGGACCACTATTAGGTGATTTACAAATAAAGGTCGCAGCCCCCACATCCCTAAAATTAACAGTAATTACATCCCCTGGTATTGTTTTCTTACTCCTACCCACCCAATCACCTCTCCGTACAGTTAGAATCTCCCCACTCATACTACTAGGCAAGGGTTTATGGATTTGGAGCCACTGAGCACATTTATTTCTTAACTCCACGTAAGTCTCTTTAGCTCCTTCCTTCAGAGGGGGGACAGCAGTTAACACAACCACAAAAGGAGAAACTTCTGGTGGCAGGTTAATAGACTTGAAGCGAGGCTGCCTTGGTTTAGGGGCTTCAGAGTTATTTGTGGGGTCAGAGGCTAGAGTATTCGTAGGTTTACTATTGGGAACCGTAGTTTGGGAGGTGTTAGATTTAGTACCAACGGCTAATTGCTGCACAGATGAAGAGTTGCTCACCGCTTTTGCATTGGAAATAAGTGGCGGTTGAGCAGGGTTAATCCCTAGGTGGGGAGAGTATGATACAGCTTGGTCCTTAGGAGGTGGAAGGATTTTCGCTTTATCAGTTATGGGCTTAGTGACCCTGGCTGACTGTTGGGAATTAGATGGCGGTTCTCTATACCCCTGTTGCTGAACAGGCCCAAGCTCATTAATTTTATTGGGCCATTTGGTATTAATGAGCGATGTTAACCTATCAAGTTTAGAAATCAAGGGTTTAATATGGGCCGCTATTGTAGCTTCAAGATCATGCTTAAGGTCCGTGACCATATTATCAACCCAGCATGGGATGCCTGGCGCTGTATGTGAGATAGGTGTTACCAAATTGTGATTACTAATTTTGGCTTTATCCTTCTCCTTAGGTTTGGACTCCTTATTTACAGATTTGTTTACCACTTTTATGGGAATAAGATCAGCCTTTCCCCTGGGATCGCTAGGCACATGAGGGGTCGACTTGGCAGCTAGATCGTCCATGCTCGGCTCCACCTCTCCAGGAGACTGACAGGCTTCTAGATCTGGGGTCGCCTCCAAATCCACAAAGGACGGGTCCGACTCCGAGCAGGAAACTGACAGGTCGACAGCACTCGGTACTGTGATAGTGCCTATAGTGGTCAAGGGCAAGGAGCAATTGTTGGAAGCTTGCTGAAGAGGTGAATTTGCGTTAGCAAGAGAACCCAGGGAAGAACGCTTGGCATTCATTAGGTCAAGGGAGACTCTTTTCTCTAGGAGTACAATGCTCTTGTCAATTGTCTCATTTACCCGAGAGATAAAAAGGTCAATGGGACCAGTCACTAGCGCTACCTCCGTAGCTTTTTTGGTGCAGCTTCTTGTTTTATGCCGCATGATTGACTTTGAAGATGAAAAATGCTATACCAGATATTGATGGCAGTAGCCTCAAAGAAGATTGGATGGCAGCCGGCCTACCTGGATGGTAGTTTCAGGGCGATGAGACAGGGATTCAGGGCCTGGGCCGTCCTCTGCCGTCCTTGAACGGCCTTAAACGGCCCGCCCTTTGCCCGGTCTTCGCCCCGTGCTCCGCCCCGCGCGCGTCCCGCGTCGCGGTAGAGCTGAGGCCAGCAAAGAAGGAGGAGGCTAGGGGCGTGGCCGCCGGGGGAAGAGGCAGCAGCTGTGTGCAGCTGAGGCTGCTGGACCTCGCAGTCCCCCGGTAGGCTCCACGCACAATCTGCTAAATTTAGCCTCAACCTGGGAGCGCGTTGCTCTCCACCGACTGTGGAGCCGCTCACACCAGGGAGGACGGGGCAAGAAGGCGGTGAGCGGCACCCGCGGAGCGGGTGTCGCGAACAGTTGCAGGGAATGCAGGAAATGCAGGGAAGCACACAGCACGAGTCTGGCTCCTCACGGATGGCAGGTAAGAATCCCAGGAAGCGCCAGTCAGCCAGAAAACCCAGGCGGTGTTAAATGCGGAGGCTGGGGGCGTGGCCGCCGGGGGAAGAGGCAGCAGCTGTGTGCAGCTGAGGCTGCTGGACCTCGCAGTCCCCCGGTAGGCTCCACGCACAATCTGCTAAATTTAGCCTCAACCTGGGAGCGCGTTGCTCTCCACCGACTGTGGAGCCGCTCACACCAGGGAGGACGGGGCAAGAAGGCGGTGAGCGGCACCCGCGGAGCGGGTGTCGCGAACAGTTGCAGGGAATGCAGGAAATGCAGGGAAGCACACAGCACGAGTCTGGCTCCTCACGGATGGCAGGTAAGAATCCCAGGAAGCGCCAGTCAGCCAGAAAACCCAGGCGGTGTTAAATGCGGAGGCTGGGGGCGTGGCCGCCGGGGGAAGAGGCAGCAGCTGTGTGCAGCTGAGGCTGCTGGACCTCGCAGTCCCCCGGTAGGCTCCACGCACAATCTGCTAAATTTAGCCTCAACCTGGGAGCGCGTTGCTCTCCACCGACTGTGGAGCCGCTCACACCAGGGAGGACGGGGCAAGAAGGCGGTGAGCGGCACCCGCGGAGCGGGTGTCGCGAACAGTTGCAGGGAATGCAGGAAATGCAGGGAAGCACACAGCACGAGTCTGGCTCCTCACGGATGGCAGGTAAGAATCGTAAATCTCCCCACTCGCTGGATGTTTGAGAATAAACTTTTATTAGTTCCTGAATTTGTGAACCACATTAAGAACTGGACTCAAGTTTTTTTTTATTTAAATAGGTTTAGCGCTTCCCGTAACACCGTTTGGGACGCCTTCAAGGCAGCACTAGGAGGGGAAGTAATTAGCTTTTCGGCAAGCCAAAGGAAAAAAGCCAGGGAATAACATGAGAAGATAATGGCTCAATTAGTAGTGGGTAAGGAACAACATGTAAGGGACATCATAGAGGGGAAGGATGTAAATGAAAGCTTATGTAAGATCTTGGCTCTTCAAGCAGAAATCTATAAAGCAGAGGCTCAGAAAAGAGCAGATGAATACCAGCTATTTAATGGAAAGATTTATGAGACCGGGGAACAGGCGGGTAAGTTACTAGCATTGAGGATTAGGCAGGGGCGTAGTAAAAATCAGATAGAAAGAATACAGGTGGATAATCAAGATTTTACGGAAGCGGAAGATATTAAAAGAATTTTCATGGAGTTCTATCAAAAACTATATCAAGAAGAGGTTAGGGTAGATCCAACTGGGATATCTTTTGAGGAATGTGGGCACCCCCTGACAAACGAAGATAGGAATATACTTGATAAAGATTTGGAATTGAGTGAAGTGTTAATGTCGCTCCAGAATTCTCCAGCAGGTAAGGACACTGGGCCAGATAATATTCCAGCCGAAATGTATAAATGCTTGCTGGAAATTCTGGCCCCTATATTACTTGACTTATTTAGTGGTATATTAAATATCAGAAGGATTCCAGATTCGTGGAAGGAGACAAACATAATAATCTTCCATAAGAAGGGCAAAGCGAAGGAGGATCCCGGGTCGTACCGTCCAATAACCCTCATGAATGCAGACATTAAGATCTATTCCAAGATACTGGTTAATAGGTTGGGAGGGGTCATTGGTGGGTTGGTCTCCCCGTGGCAGCATGGTATAAGTAAGTAAGTATTTTATTAGCACAGTTAATTAAAACCAATGCAATACAAAAACGGAATATATAAAACAAAAGTATAAAATGACATGTATTTTAAAAACATAGCATGGGCATCCTGAGATGAAAAACAGGTGGGAACTGCATTCCTTCGTGTGCGTATCCCGTATCGGATAAAATGGCGCTTCAGCAGGAGTTTCCGCTCGTCTAGCATTTTCTCGCACGAACATAGCAAGTGTAGCATATCCTCTTGTGCAACGCCACATAGCCTGCATAGCGTGCCTGCTTTCTCATTTGACCAATGTGGAAAATGCTGAATGCAGGGTAGCAGACCTAGCCGGTACCTTAGGAAGCACATTTTGGTAGTTTGGCGTAGCCCAAGCCGAGATAGTTCTGAGGAGCTATTGCCGAAGACGAGTTTAGAATCATCCAAGCGTGCGTTCTTTTTGAGAAGTCAGCTTTGTCTTGAACCCATGACAGATGTTTGATTGACTTCTTGACCAAATTTTTAAGCGTTGTATGATTTGTGGGGGTGATCCAGAGCTGTTTCAACCCAGTGTTTGCAAGACTGTTTGCCAAATACTTGGCTGCTGGTGAGGTTGGATGCTGCTCTAGCTCCCTCCATAGATAGTTGTTCAGTGTTCCTTGTGCAGATTTCGTCCAGCCTAATCTGCGATGGAGAGGTTCGCTTGGGAAGACTGAAGATGATTCTATGTGCAGCTGTAATCGTGCTATCAAGTGTTGTTGCGTCTCTGCCTCTCTGCACCTCGCTCCCGTAGGTAATAGTTGGCAACAATTTGGCGCGAATAACTTGTATCAGAGGTTTTAGAGAAGGGCCAGATAGTTTATTGTTGAGTACTTTTAAAGAGATTGCCAGTGCGAGTCCTTTTCCTCTGATGCTTGATCTTTGCACACTGAATCGACCACCATCATCAAATTTCACGCCTAGGTATTTGTATGTCGGCGTATCTTTAATGCGAGATTTGTTCCAGACCACGAAAGAGGTTTCTTTTTGCTTTTACTAATTGTCATCGTTTGGGTTTTATCAAGGTTTATTGTTAGATCGTTTGACTTGGAGTAGCTCTGTGTCGTATTCACAAGGTTTTGCAGCCCTACCTTGGTGTGACTTATTAGGACTATATCGTCCGCGTATAAGAGACATGGTAGGTGCAGCCCTCCTAATTTGGGAACATCGGAGTTACAGTTGTTCAAGATTGGTACCAGATCACCTAGGTACAGGTTGAACAGCGTGGGGGCCAGGACACAGCCCTGCTTGAGTCCCTTGTTGGTCTGTATGCGCCTCGACAGCAATGAGCCGTACCCCACCTTTATCTGGACCCAAGTCTCCGTATGCAGATTTATCAGCAAGTCCAACAGTGGTTTTGAGATCCCCCAGCCATTTAGTTTTGACCATAAGATGTTCCGGTTGATGTGGTCAAAAGCAGCTTTGTAATCTGTGTAACAGAAGTGTAGGGGCATTTTTTTTGTTTCTGCCTTGTCTATTAGCATGCCCATAGTTAGAATGTTGGTCATAGTGCCCACTGATTTGACAAAGCCTGTCTGATTGACCGGTATTAAAGATTTATTTATGGCCCATGCCTGTAGCTCCTCCAATAATATGCCTGCGAAGTACTTCGCCTCATTATCAATTAGGGCCACTAGTCGGTAGTTTTGTGGGTGAGCCCTGTCGCCTGCCTTATATATAGGGGAGATGATAGAACCCTTCCAGGAGCCTGGCAAGATGTTGAAGTTCCTGATCTCCAGGAAAAGGGGTTCGAGTGCTGCTGCCCATCTATCCGCATCTTGTTTATAAAGGATTGGCGGGATCCCATTTGGTCCCGGGGCTCCTTCCCTTCTGCCTTTTTTGATTTGGCGTTTGATGTTATGTTGCAGTTTTGGGGGATTGGTTAGTTCATGACTGGCTTTGATATTTTTGTGCAGTTATGTTGGTGTTGCGTTGTCGGCTTTGTGGTCTGTTGTCGTTTTAATCTTTGGTAGGTCCTGATTGTTGGGCAAGTCTTGATTGAAATGATTGCCAAGGAAGAATGCCCATGTTTCCTCTGTGATGTTAGATGAAACCCCGGTAGCTGTTCGTGTAAGGGAATTAATAGTTTTCCAGAACCTTGCACCGTCGTTCTGTTTGATGTCTGAATTGAATCTTGCCCACAAGTTGTCCTCCATTGTTTTGTTTGCATCCCATTTCAGCTTTTTTAGTGATGTTTTCAGTATTCTTAGATGGTTTTGTTTTGCTTTTTCCTTGGGTTCCTGCTGTATTTCTCTCATTAGACGATAAATCAATATTTTTTTCCTTAATTTTTTCTCTGTACTCTCAAGACAGGTTATCCGTTTTGCTGGGCTTAGCATGTGGATTAGGCTTCGAAGCATAGTTGGACAAGGATTTTGTAAATTGTTCCCATTTCATGATTTCGTTTGGTCCAGTTCGCTCCGCAAAGTGCTGTTTTGCCCTTTCTATTAAGGTTTCGCCCATTGCTGCCGAGTACTTCATTTTTTTGAAATTGACTGTATGAATCGTCTCTTTTGGTGCATTTGATCGCTCTAGTATGGGTCTCGCAATGTCCAGACCAATTTCTTGAGGGCAGTGATCACTGTCTGTTTTTTTGCCTATTCGGAACGAGGTTATGTAGTGAAAGAGGGGTAATGAGATAAATGTGTAGTCGATTATACTGCTTGCTCTTGTTGAGTGAAAAGTTGGAGCTGGCGGGCTGTCACCTGCGAGCCTGCGGTTTAGAGCTCTGATATTAAAATGTTCTCGTTCTTCAAGTGTCTGGGATCCTAATATTGTTTGTTTAGGTGTTTGTAGCTTCCATTGGAATGGTATGTCCCATGTTGCGTTTTGAGCTATAGTATTTGTTGTTGATCTTCCCATGATGCATTCCTCCAAGAAGTTGTATAATTCCTTTACTGCCTTTTTTTTCCTTTTGGGGTGGATATAGGCATTAATCAGGATACAGTCAGTGTCGGCTTTACCTAAACCCGGAGCTGCTGGAAGCAGCTTAACTGCCAGGGCTGCTGCCGAAGAGGACCCGATTTCTTCTACCGTTACAAAACTTGTAGTTGCTACGTATGTTGCTAGAACGCCCTTCAGGTGCCCATAATTAGCGGTACTTTCGGTGCTTGAGAAGAAGCGTAGGTACCCCTGAAGATGTGGAGGTTCGGCGAGCCATGTTTCCTGTAAAGGCCACTATGTCGAACGTTCTTATATAGTCTATAAATTCTGGATCTGAGATTTTAGTGGCTAGGCCATTGATGTTCCATGAGCAAATACACAGTTGGTCATGCTTGTGCACCCGTGGGTTTTGACCTGTTTGTCAATTTTTTTTTTTTATGGTTCTCACGATCCATCTTTGATCTGGCAGCTCAGTCGGAGATACCCTATCGGCTCCTGTCCAGCGAGTGTTTTCGATATGGTCATCTTTGCCTGTTCCACAAGGCCCTACCGCACCTCTGAGGACTGAGGTTCTGAGGCTGCTTGCATTTTCCCTCAACTCTGGCTTCACGCCTGGATTTAGTATGTCCGGGTATCCTGGCTTTATGTATGGTTTTATCGTAATGCCCCAGGTTTTGAATACCTTAGCTTCAGATAAGATTTTCTGCGATGTTACTCCGGAGGCCCATGTCGCTTTCGTTGCTTCCCTACCCATACCTTCTTCATCTATGAATTCGACCGAAACCAGGTCTGAGCTTACCACGTCTGCCAGGGAGGGGATGTGAGATAGCAGCCGTAGAATGTTGCCTCTGTTAAGTATGTTGTGTCTTCCTTTGGAAATGAAGTCTGGGTTAAACCATATAGCATCTGGAGTTTTCCCTTGGTCATTTGTAGCCCAGCTTCCTTTGTAGGTGTTGGTTGATGATTTCAGGTCGCACATTGCATTGATCTTGCTTTTTCTTGATGTGCGTCGCTATTGGTTGCCACGCCCAGAGCTTGATCGTGAGCACGCTGGTGAAAGTCAGGAAATTTTGATTTTTTGTGGTTCTCCCCGTCCCGCAGGGGGGGGTGCGAATTGTCTGACAGATTTACGGGTACCAGATCTAGTCTTGTATGATCTGTCCGTATATATATTGGCGCGGTTGCTTGGGTGATGGCAGATAGTTGACTATCCGTCAGTCCTATGACATGACTTTGGTTAGAGAGCCCCGACTTGTTCCCATCCCTTGTGCCACTTGCATCCAAGGGTATTCCTTGTTTTATATTTTGCGTGGGATTGGAACTAGGCTTCGTGTTGTTTTTTAGTGCCTTTGAGAGGTCAAAGTTGGTAGGCATTGTGCTGTTCCCAGGTGGCTGTGGACAAAAGGGTTTGAGTTTGCTATGGAGAGCAGGGGCTTCTTGTTCTTCGTATTTGATGGTGGCTGGTTTTTCCAAGCGCATAGTTGTATGTCCCCTTTTGTTGGAAGTTTGATTTGATGTTGTTTCTTCTCCTGGGGCTTTGGGTGTTCTTGTCTCTCCCCCAGGTTGGGGGGTAGTTTGCTCTGCAGCAATAATTCGCCCAAAAAGTTGTGTAAATCCTTCACGTTTTTAGCAGAGTTTATATTTCCTGCCTTTGTGTTTTTTTGCTCGCCTCTGTTTGGCGTTCATTTTAAGATCTGTGTTGTCTTCGTCCACAGTATCCGTGAGTAAAGGGGCCGTTAGACCAGTTTCGTTGGCCTCGATCCTTTTTGGTAGATCATTCTTTTTAGGATGACATTGTGTGCCTGTGCCCGGCAGTTCAGTGTTTCTTGTGGTTTCTAATTCTACACCAGATGTTCCTATTTCAATAACCTCTGTATATTTGGAGGGAGCGGTTTTGGTGTTGTTTGTTTTTAGATGTCCTTGTGTGTTCAAGCCCAGCATACAGCTTTGCTGAGCAGGTCTTTTGAGTTGTGTGCACAGTTCGGTCAGTAATGATGGAAGGGTAGATAATTTATCAACGATTGGGCCGCATCCGCACCCACTGTTGATGATCCTATTTGCGTCTTGAAGATGATCAAGTTTGCTTTGGAGAAGCGTGTTTAGTGTGCCCAGCTTCCCGTCTATAGCAACCACAAACACGGCTAAAGTATCTAAAAACGTTAATTGAACGTCCATTTTCTCCGATTGGTAGTGAAGGGCTTCCACCAGGAGTTGTACTGTGTTTAGGAGGCTGGGCCAGGCGCTCTCCTGCCTGGTATGTTTTGGGGTTTCTTCTTGACTTTGTGGTGGGCCCTTGCAGTTTTGTTCTCCCTCTAGCGTGCCTGCTTCCGCTGGATGTTCCTGGCGGCCATCAGTTGTCGTGGTCCGTGTGTCTGAGGCCGTCCTACTTCTACTGCCAGGGATAGATCCTTATTTTCAGAACCCTCCTTGTTATTGATTTCTCTGGGACAACTTGTAGCCTCAGGACTTCTTTCTTTAATCGTACCATTGCTCTCAGCGTTGTCCCAGGTTTTGATGTTACTATCGTCCAGTGTTCCTGGTAACATATCTTTTACATTGTGTGGCCAATGTACTTGGATTAGGTTGGCGTCTATAATCAATTTCCTTCCGGCTGTGGATCCTGCCAATGCAGTAATTTCCCCTGACCGACAATTTATGCTCTGGGGAGTTGATGTTGTTTGAGGTGAAATTTTAGATATAGAGCTGGGGTTTGCATTGCTGTTATCATTAGCCTTTGAGGGCTGTGTGCCGCTGAACTGATAGGGCTGTGAGAGTTGAGATGGTTCGAGGGGTGATTGTAAACCCGATACTTCTTTGATCTTTGAAAATAAGGTATCCCCCGCATTTTTAAAAAAGCAGAACTTTGTGTAGATTTTAGGTTGAGACGAGGTTTGGCAGGTTTTTGTTTTAATGCTCCTTTCTGTTTTGGCCATATTGTATGAATTGTTTGAAGCGGATTTGTCCAATGATATGTCGATTAGGGAGCTCTGTGTCGTAGGCTTCAGTTTGGCTGGCGAAGTCTCTTTAGTTTCCTCAAGCGACTTTGCTGTTTGTTTGCGTTTTTTTTTTATTCCTCCTTTGCTCGTTGGGCCTCCTCAGACCCGTCCTGACCTCATTTTTGAGCCTGTCAGGCCCTGAGTTTGCAAGGTTTGGAGGATTGACCAGAAGATGGCAAGCAAAATTGAGTGGAGAACGGCCTTAATGCGAACTATTGGCGCTATTAGCGCAATCTCCCAGCTGTGATCCCTGTGGTCCCAGTGTGGCTGACAGTGCAGGCAGGCACACAGGCACACAGAAGGTACGGCTGGGGTTGGACTAATAAGTGGTCCTTGTAGCTGTTTCCCTTGGCACAACAATAGGACCCCGTAGAGAGGAGAGGTACCTCAGCTTGCCTTCCGGAGTTAGGTGTCGCCACAAAGGGTTACAGGTAGCCAATGGAGCTCAAAGTTTTCCTCTAATGCATTAGTGCATTGGTACTTTAGTGGTCTCCGGAAGAATTGGGCACCGCTTCTCATGCCCCCTTGGCTTACAGGATTCCCAGCTCCCCAGCCTGTCTGCCCGCTCCCCTTCCTGTCCCGCCCTGCCCTTCCCAGCTCATAGACACCGGGAGAACGCCAGGAGCCCCCCCGCCGCCAACACAGAGAGCTGTAGCAGTGTTGGAACAGGGCAGCAAGGCGGGCAGCGAGCAGGCAAGGCGGGCAAGTGGGTGGGGAGCAGCGACAGCAGCCGTCGGGGGTTAGCCGGTTTAACAAGCAGTTAAAAGCGGAGTGGCGGCGAAGACAAAGATCCAGGTAATCAGCAGTGGATTCTGCAATAGGCTTAGCAGTAATTCTAGCTCACCTCAGGCTGGCTGGCGATGAAGGCGATGCAGGCTGTTAGCTCTTGGCCCCCGCTCTCCGCTGTTTTCTCCGTGGATGCTGTGCTGCTCGGCTCGCTACACTGTGAGGCGAAAGTCAGGGGCGAGCCAGAGGCGCGGTCATGGGCGAGCTTCTTATCAACTTTGGCCGCTATGCCGCTTTGCCGCTTTGTTTCCCGGCTTCTTAGCCCTGCCGCTTATCTTCCCGCTTTTCCTCACTCCCCTCTCCGTGCCACAACAAGTATCCGCTGATCAGGGAGATGGCCGACGGGGTGATTTTCGGCAGTCTCTGCGGGTCTCTGCGGGCGGCGGCGGGTGGCGGGCGGCTCTCAGCTCGCGGATCAGCAGCAGGCTCTCGACAACGGGCAAAACACGGACTGGAATAGGAGAGAACCTCCTGTGCTTGTGGCAAAAGCAGAGGTGGCAGCATGGGTTTATCCCGGGTCGTGGAACAACGGACCATATAAGGCAGCCTATCACACTGTTTGATGCGCATGCTGCCTCGGAGGTTCGGATCGCCATGATCCTTCTTGATGCTGAAAAAGCCTTTGATCGTGTTACCTGGTCTTATCTATGGGGGCTATTGGAACGGAGGGGCCTGGGCCCTAAAATAAGGCCATCAAGGCTATGTATTCCAGCCCGTATGCGAGAGTTCAGCTAATGGGTGGGGGGTCCGACAACGACCCGTCAATGGTGCCCATGAAGTACGGGAAGACAAGAATATCCCTAAAATTTTTGTCATTACCGCAAGAAAGAGGAGGTCTTGGGGCACCAAATATTAGATATTACTATGCCGCTACTTTGTTTAGCCAAATGGCGATACTTGTGGGTAACATCTCCGGGTATTCCAATAGCCAAACTTTAAATACTGTCCTCCCCTTGATATATGAATTATTGCTGGGGAATGAAGCATTTGGGTTTCTGCTCCGTAATACTGATCGTCAGTACTACAATAAAAAGAGATATAAGGTGCTGGATGGGGCCAGGGGGGTGTGGAATATGGTTAGGAAAATACAAGGAATCCCCAAATATAATTATTATACTCCACTCTGGAAGTCAAAACTTTTTCCACATCTGAGCAGGGATGGAGGGTGGCCCGTCTGGGATGTGCAAGGAATTGGCAGAATCGGGGATTTCTGGGTAGGTACTGCCCCATTGAGCTTTACGCAATTACAACAAAAATTTGGACTAGAGGGGAAACACAGGTTTAAATATATGCAAATATCCCAGACCCTTGCATCCATCAGACCACGGATTAATCCAGGTGGAAGAAGTGAGATCATGGATTATGTTCTTGGGGGTGGCACGAGGATTGGTATATTATATGGGGCTCTATCCGAGACACTTCAAGATGATATGGAGAAGGTGGAGGCCTCGTGGGCGCAAAAGCTTGGGGAACCAGATGTGAATTTGGATAGAGCGCTCCAGGTGGCCAATAATGTATTTCGCTCCACGAACCTTAGGGCTCAACATTACAAGACTTTGTATAACCTCTATTTTACCCCATCCAAGTTATTTGAATGGGGGAAGAGGGATGATGATAGGTGTCCAAGGTGCTCTGTAGGGCCGGCTAATTTAGTACATATGTTTTTTGAATGCAGTGCATTGAAGATACTCTGCACAGAGATTGAGAAATTTTGGAGGGGCTGCTAGGGATCAAGATTACCCTATCCCCGGTATTGATCATATTTGGATTAGATGGTAAATTAAGTCTGAATAAGTGGGGAGATGCTTTTGTTTTTATCCCAATATCAGTTTTTAAGATACTCCTGGCAGCAAGGTGGAAGGATACCTCGGCTCCCTCCTTCCAGATGTGGCTATCAAGATTGCTTGGCATTCATAACATGGAAAGGTCCCTGTATGCTCGCAGGGGTAGACGAATGAGGGAGATGGGGCAAAAGATCTGGGCCCCCCTTGCGAGCTGGAGGGATGATAGAATGTAGTAATTGATGAATTTGTGTCCTGCTATTATTCCTAGGTTTAATGTTTTATCTTAAATATTTATGATGCACTGCTGTGTTTTCTTTTTATGCCCCCCTGTGATGAACTGTTTTTTATACTCCTTTTTAAATTGATTGATACTTCTTTGGAACATTTGTATTAATTGAAAAGCTATTTTTGTATACACCTGAACTATTCAATAAAAATGTTTAAAAAAAAAAAAAGGAGATGCCTGGTTACTGAAGATGAGGACTTCTGTCTTGTCCGTGTTCAGTTTTAGGCAGTTGTGCTTCATCCAGTTGATGATGTTGGCCGGTCACCTATGTAAGTTGTCTCTGGAGATAGTGAGGTGGGTCTAGCCGGTGTAGAAGATGACCTTCAGCCCGTGCGAACTGACTATGTTGGCTAGGTGTGTCATGTAAGTGTAGAAGAAGGGGGGCTAACTGAGGATCCTTGTGGGGTGCTGCATATGATATCCTTGGGTTCAGGAGAAGGGTGGAAGTCTGATTGTCTGAGTTTTCTGGTGAGGTAGGATGCGATTCATTTGAGGGCATTTCCTTGGATTCCGATGTGATGGAGCTTGTCGATCAGGATCTGGTGGAAGACCATGTTGAAGGCAGCTGAGAGGTCAAGGATGATGAGGGCTGCAGTCTCACTGAGGTCCAGGAGGGCTCTGATGTCATCTATGGCTGCTATTTGTGCTTTGATTGGCTCGGAAGCCGAACTGGGAGGAGTCCAGGAGGTTGTTGTGCTCCAGGTGTCTGGTCAGCTGCCTTTTGATCGACCTCTTGAAGACTTTGGCGGGGAGCGAGAGCAGGGGTATCAGTCACGAGTAGTTCAGCTGCACTAGGTCTGCTGAAGGTTTTTTCAGGAGGGGTTTCACTTCTGCGTGTTACCACTCTTCCACGAAGGAGTCCATGGCTATGGATCTGTTCAGTGGTTTTGTGAGCTGTAAGCTGATAACCTTGCTCCTGGGATTAAAGATAAAGTAGGGGCATGGATCAGTGGGTACCCGAGAGTGCATCGACTTCATTATAGAGGTGGTGTCTTGTGCAATGCGGAGGTCTCAGGAAGCAGCCGGAGGTCGGAGTTAGTGTCAGTGAGTGTGAGGATGTTGAGGCTGTCACTTGCGGAGAGCTGAGAGTCAAAAGTCCCTGTAGATGACTGCGATCTTCTAATGGAAGTAGTCAGCAAGCATGTTGCAGAGATCCCAGAAGGAAGTTATGATCTTCTCAGTGGACGCAGGGTTGCTGAATTCCCTAACGATGGTGAAGAGCTCATTGCTGTGGTTAGAGCTGATCTCTATGCAGCATGTGAGGGCACTCTTCTTCGCTGCTTTAAGGAGGAGGAGGTAGTGGTTTATTGATGTCCTGAAGGTGGTGTAGTGCGCTGGATCCTTACTGGTACTCCATATTCTTTCTAGCCAACAACAGTCTTATTGAGAGGTCTAATGTTCCGGGGTAAACAAGTTGACACATTTTGTGGATTCTCTGATCTTGTTCGGCTCGGCGGGGTGACATAGTCGGTGTGGAGAGCAATCTGGCATAAGAAAGAAACTAGCTTTATGAGGAGCATTATTACTGATTGTCTCCGCTTAGACAAAAGCTCACTGATCCCATGGATTAATTATGTTGTGACAACTGCTAGGGATTTATTTAATCTTAATCTCCTGGCTGATCAGGAGAGCCTCTCTGATATTTCGAAGAAAGAGCTAAAGTCTTCTTATTTACATAAGAAAGCTCAAGCGCGTAGAGACTCTACTATGCTGTTAACTATCCCTCAGTATTATCACTCCAACAGGGATTCATCTGGTTTTTCCAAATACTTAAAGGTTGTCACCAGACCATCTCCTCGTTTTGTCCCTATTAGACTAAGACTCGGAATTGAGGACCATTTGGTTGTGTTCCCAGCTATGAAAAACTATCCCTCTATACCATGCCCATGTGACGGGGTCACCAAACAGAGTGCTGTGCATTTTTTATTTCTGTGTGACCTTTATAAACATCTTCGCGTTGCCTATTTAAAACCACTATTTATAAAATGGGCAACTACAATGGTAAATTCGGCAATGAGGCTGCTGTTTTCCTTAGATGACCCTGACATTTGTTTTCACACAGCCACGTTTATTCTGAAATATGTGGCCGCAAGGAAAAGTATGGTCTTTTAATCATTTTGTTTTATTGAGCTGCACCAAACCTGTTTTTATGGGGTAGTCATATTAGAGTGTAACAATATGAATGTACATGTATTGTATGCTTTTATGATTGATTCTTTTAATAATAGAATAAAGCTTTGAAACTTGAACTTGACATAGTCGGTGATCCAGTCTGTGAAGTTCTTGATGGCCTGTTTAAGGTCTGGAGCTGTGTCCGGACAGTTGGCATGGAGAATGTTGTTCCAGTTCTCGTCTGAGACAGTTTTCAAGTTGCGCTGAGGTTTGCTGGGTGGTTTGGCTTTGGTTCTGTAGCGTTGTGCCCTGTGATGGTGAAGTGGACAATGGAGTGGTCGGTCCAGGTGAGTTCTGTGACATAGTGGTACTTGATTGTTTTGCTGGAGATGAAGATGGAGTCAAGCATGTGCCCTACGATGTGTGTTGGGTTGATGATCAGTTAGGTTAGGCCGATGTTGCTCATGCTTTCTATTAGGTTGTCAGTGCTGGCATCGCTAAGGTCTTCCATGTGGAAGTTGAGATCTGCTAAGAATATGTACATGACGCGTCTGAACTCAACGATCAGAAACACCCAATCCTGGCTGGCCGACAACCACCTCAAACTCAATGCCATGAAAACTGAGTTCCTTCTGATCTCACCTCCTGCGAAAATCTCTACCACTCAAACATGGCTTAAGCACCTAACGGCACTCAATGTCCAACCAACCATTGTGGATTCAGCAAAATCTTTAGGCATAACACTTGACGCCAATCCCAACATCCAGCAGCACATCAGCAACTAAGGGAGCAAACCTCCAAATAAATATTTTGAGGAAAATTAAACCCTTCCTCCCAGCCAAAGACTTCCAAACTGCAGTACAAGCATTAGTCATCCCTCGCATAGACTACGGCAGCATCGCCCTCTGTGGTCTCCCCTTAGCTACAACTGCACCCTTAAGAGCCTCGCTAAATGCGGCAGCAAGACTCATCACAGGATCAAAAAAACATGCACATATCTCCCCTGACTTTAAAACATTGAACTGGTTGCCTTCTGAGGCCAAAATACATTTGAAAATTGCCTGCATGACGCACAAGGCCATACACCTGAAATCACCTGGCTACCTCACTCAGAAGTTGACAATTTCCAGCGGGTCCAGAATCACCAGAAGTACAAACAATCTTCTGCTGAAGCCTCGTAGATTCCGGAAAGAAACAACTTACAAACGCTCCTTCTCAGGAATGGCGCCTAGGATTTGGAACTCACTCCCCCCCGAAACAAGGCGCATCCCATCCCCCCTCCTTTTTAAGAAAGAAGTTAAAGCTATCCTCATGGCTAAATACACGTGAACTACTACTCCTGATCGTTATTGACTGTGCGTTGAATTATTGTTATATTATCTGTTTGATCCTTTGCACATGTGTTTTACTTTTATTATTGACCTAATAGACTGTTCTTGCTCCCGCCTATCTACCTCACCTTACCCTACCTGCGGTGAGCTACACTATTTTTGGTTGATCCCTTTGCACATGTGTTTCACTTGTATTGTTTATATAACCCATTGGTACTACTGCACTGACCTACCCTACCTTACCTTACCTTACCCCCTCAACTATGTTCCCCATGTACCCACCCTACCAAACATTTATACCTATGTAAAGCGCTCTGTTATCTGCAAAGATCTTGTTCGCGCTATATAAAACTTTCAAAATAAATAAATAAATAAAAGTAGTGTTTGGAGGCAAGGGCGAGTTGGGTGATGAAGCAAGGAATGACTTTGCAAAACTCGGGGCGAGTTCCTGGAGAATGTGAAAAAGTTTTCTTAAAGAAGTAACCATACAAATGTACAGAAAGTGACAAGGCATTTATTAGAAGGGCACCGCACAGCCACTGTACCATAGGAAAGCCCACCCTGGGGAGGAACAATATAAAGGGCCAAGGGTATGCCCAGACGTGGGACCCGGGCTCACTGTGCACTGGATTCAAGCTGACTGATTAGGGTTTATACCCCAAAACCGGTCCCAGGATGCTTGTTTCTGGTCTAGGGAGGACCTGTCATTGCATTTCGAGCTAGACTGTTCCCATGAGGAACACAGCCAATGGTTTGCATATGGCAGGGTCTAAACTGGCGCGGCATGGTGAGCAAAATGACAATGGATTTAAACCCGATCTCTTGATTGGGGGTGAATGTTTATTTTATTCCAAATTCTGTCTATCATTTGTGCTTCTTTTGGTTACGTATATAAGCACAATGCAAATTTTAAACCAGCAACAAAACGCAAGAGACATTGTATCAATTTTATCAACTCTATGCCTGCATTTCTATAGATTGAGGTGGTCTGCGATGTCACTGTTGTTTGTGGTGACGGGATGACACATCCAGTGATGTGTCCTGTTTACAAAGCTGAGTCATGGTCACTATGCATCTTGACAAGGCCCTTTTCCTGTTCCAGATTCTACTATAATAAACTGGCATGACAAATTCAACAGTGCTGTACCACGCTCTTCTCCAACTGGGCTCCCACCAAGTAGCATTGATAATAAACATAATACTAATAAACTGTATGGGCCCATTTGGTGACCGAAGAGCCACAGTGGGAAGTATGCAAAAATATATCCTCAGTCATTGAATGGACAGAAGGGGCAATTGATAGGTCAGTGTTTCACCATCCTGAAGACATTGATACTTGGATAGACGCTACAAAAAAATTGTTCGCTTCGCTTTACTTGTTTATGAAAGGCTAACTGGTAATTCCACAGTGATCAAGGCTTCAATCAAGCAGGATTTATAAAGCACGGCTAATCGGCCAATATGGTATCCAGGCGCTTGCAGGTCCTGAAGGCTTATTCAAACACCCAGTTATTGAGGACTCTTGGACGTGGCCCTTTTTGCAGAGTTATCCCCAAACCTTTTGCTTCTTCCTCCTATTTTTTTCTAACCTGTTGTTGTTGGTTTAAGGACTCTGAGCACTTTACCACTGCTAATAAGTGCTAAAGTGCATGTGTTTTCTGTGTAAATTGTTATTATGATTGGTTCTATCTGATTGGCATATTTTGATTTACTGGCCAGTCCCTAGTAAAGTGCACTGCTAAATCAAATACTACTAGTGGGCATGCAGCACTGATTGTGCCTTCCACATGAGTGGCCCTAAAAAGATGTCTTGGGCCTGCCACTGCAGTGCCTGTACGCAGTTTGCTAACTGCCATGTCAACTTGGTAAGTGCACCCACTTGCCAGGCCCTAACTTTCCCTTTTCTTGCATTTAGAACACTCTTATGGTGGGCCCAAGGTACCCCCCTGGGCAGGGTGCAGTGTATGTGAAAAGTAGGACATGTTCTGATGTGTGCAACATGTCCTGATAGTGAAATACTGCCAATTTCATTTTTCACTATTGAAAGGCTATCTTGCCCCATGGGCAGAATAGGGAATGCTTCCTCAGTCACTACGGAAGTGGCTATATTGGTTAAACAAGGCTTATGGTTTAGGCCTGTGGACACGTTCTGCGATGAAGAGGGCTGGTGTGGTTGTAACATTTTACAAGCATATCTTCCCATAGGGATACGATTGAAAAATAAAGTTTAGGCTCTCTGAACTCAGAATTTAATAACACATCTTTTACTAGTATTGGTTTTAAAATTTTGTGTTTAGAAATGCCTCTTTTAGAAAGTATAGGGCAAAAAGGTGTTACGTCCTAGTGTGGCGAGATAGGACGTGAACATTTTTAGAAAACAAGCATTTACAATGCAACGGTCTCGCCTTCGGAAAAGTTAGAGCTTTTGGCATTGTAAATGGCAAACTTTTCATTTATGTGTTGGTTTTGAAAACAGATAAATAAATGGCATTGTCATTTACAATCCCAATAGCTTAATCTCTCGCAAATACGAGACCTATTGCATTTGCACCACACCCACACACAGAGAGCCACACACACACAGAGCCACACACACAGAGAGCCACACACACAGAGAGCCACACACACACACACACACACAGCCACACACACACACAGCCACAAACACACACACACACAGAGCCACACACACACACACAGAGACACACACACACAGAGCCACACACACAGAGCCACACACACATACACAGAGCCACACACACACATACACAGAGCCACACACACAGAAAGCCACACACACAGAGAGCCACACACACAGAGAGCCACACACACAGAGAGCCACACACACAGAGAGCCACACACACACACACACACACACACACACCCAGACACACACACACACACAGAGACATACACGGAGAGAGACACACACACACACAGAGACACACACACACACAGACACACACACAGACACACACACAGACACACACACACACAGACACAGACACACACACACATACACAGACACAGACACAGACACACACACACACAGACACACACACAGACACACACACAGACACACACACAGACACACACACAGAGACACACACACAGAGACACACACACACAAACACACACACTCACACACACAGACACACACACACACACACACAGACCAACAAACACCCCCCCACTCCTCCGACCAGACTGTTTGGTGCATTTCATTTTCAGGAACTGGAGAGTGGGGGAGAGAGAGAGACTATTTTCTTTACCCCTTCTGTCGCTAGTTCGTTACAACTTTCATTCACGCCTTCAATCGGCTTAAAGACATTGTTTTTATTGACTTGGCTCCTCTGCCGAAGTTATTGATTGGTAGCTCTCGGATTATACATTTAAATGTAATCCTTGCATTCTGGTGTTTGACAGGTTGTTCTGCTCTCGCATTTTAGTGTAAGACTTTACATCCGAGCAAACTATCGCGACGCTTTAGAAAACAAACAAATAAAGCATTTGCAATGCAATCAGTCTCACTTTTGTGAGTGTTTAAGCTATTAGCATTGTAAATGACAATGCCTTTCATTTATGTTTTAAAAACCAAATCATAAATAAAAGCCATTGTCATTTACAATACCAATAGCTCAAACTTGTGAAAATGCGAGACCTATTGCATTGCAAATGCTTGTTTTGACTGGGTGTGGTTTTCAATGCGGGTATCATACTGGCACTGTCGAAGAGGATGCTCAGGAGTGGGGGTCGTGTATTTTTTTGGGCCTCTCTGCAGTTTGTCAAGGAATGTACTGAGGCATCCAATGCTTATGATGTGAAACTAGCCCAGGTATGGCATCATCACTGTGAAGATCAAGACAATTTTCTGGTTTGTTCACAGGAGTGGTACACCCCTTGTGTAGCTTGGAATAGGGCCAATTGTGAGACTTTCAGTGGAGGACTGGTAACAGGCAAGCTGCCACCCAATGCCAGTTTCCAGGATACCTATTATTGGTTCAGATGGAGCTGTGCATCATCTGCATGAATATAAACACTATGTTAGAAGTTTGAAAGACTCGGCCAGTGTGTCTGTGTCATTGTTGAGGAGGGTGGGTCAGATGGGCGACACTTGAGAAACTCCACAGGTAATTCAGTTTTTGGACAAAAGGGATCCAACTCCACCCAAACGGGTTTTGCAAGGAACAAAGCAAGCCACTTTAGAGATGTACCTCTGATTGTCGCCAACCTAGCTAAGCACACTATTGGTTAATCATGGCTGATAATGTAACAGGTTGATGAGAAATCTAACCAAATGGCTGTGCGTGCGTCTCTCACTGCAAGTATTTACAGTATCTCTCTGGATATTTAAGAGTTGCCTGCAGAGGCTGGGAGCCATACTACATATTGCTACACTGACAGCTGCCTAGGTAATATCACTTATTCAAGACCATGCTGCCGGCCACCCAACCAACAAATACCACATGCTACCCCAATCTCTGCAATCCTACCTAATAGCCCTAATCAGAGTAATGCCACCATGCTCTCCTCTCATTCAAAGGATCCTGAACTGCAACCATGGCAGCAATATCAACCACCCCTCACAATCTGGCAACGTTCATACCCCAAGTCTTAACAAAGGTCATTCGATCCCCTCCTATTTGGTGACGTCACATGACTACCCTGCCGCAGCAATGCCACCTGTCTGCAACAATCACAAAAGGTGTACTCCATGCTGTGGGTGCAGCACTTGTACCCCCAATTAAGCAGTTCCAACAACCTAACCCTCCCACCCATCCTTGGCAGTAACACTTGCTCCACTGAACGGATGTAATATAATTTGCTTCAGACCTCAGCAAACCCCATCTTCCCACTCAAAATGGGAAAAAAACACCTGATCGGTACACAATTTTTAAAGCAGTTCTGCCACTTGTCGAACCGAGCACCCACCAGGTCTACACCACCCATTCACAACATTAGCTCAGTGACCAGCGAATCTTAAAGATCAAGAACCAGAGTACATCAACCCTTGTACAAACATCACTTGAGTCTGGCTTCTTGGTGGAGTGGCAATGGAATTCACAGTACGAGGTTCTTTGTAGTCCAGCAGCAAAGAGGAGGGGCCCTGCATCTCCGAAATCTTGGGTGGTACTGCTCCTCTCTAGCCATGCCAAAAGAACTGAGTCAGCGAGTGTACTGCTCTTCCTGGGTACATTTGTAAAGCAGTCAGTCCTACATTTTCTCATTGGCGTCTAGATTTTGGAGTCTCCATGGTCACAACCCTCATCTGAGAACTGAACTGCTCTCGTGCCACTGCGCGAAATAAAGCACACCTCTTGCAATCACCAGGCATCTGCATCGGAGCTCACTCACTGGGTCACTACAAGGACCGAATATTTTACCCGTGCTATGCTCATTTGTCACTGCATGGACTAAGATCACACTGAACTATATGCTCCTTCGTCACCGGAAGCGCTGAAGATCATGCTCGTGCTATATTTCGTCAGTGCTTGGTCATTAGCACTTTGTCGCTGCATAGACTGAGGTCTGACTCGTGCTCTACTCCATCATTGTATAGACTGAGAACCGAATCCGCGCTGTCCTGCTTTGCCGATGAATGGAATAACGGGCATGCTCGTAACCCTCCTAATAATAATAATAATTTTGTTAAAACAATTACCGGTCGCCTCTGTGTCCCTGCACATAGCATCCCTGTGCATGCATCACTGCTTGGTAACAAGCCGTGAGCGTGCACACTCCCGAACTTCCGGTTTCGGAATGTGCACGCTCACGGCTGTCGTGGGGCGGGACTTCCGTCTTTGCGAGAAGCCCGCGCCCACGGAGTGGATGGCCCAGAGGACCGATGGCAGCAGAAGTCAGGAGTGGCGGCCAAGGCCGCTGATGCGGTAAGTGGGGCTTGGGGGGCTTGGCACGTGTGTGTGTGTGTGTGTGTGTATGTGTCTGCGCGTGTGTGTGTCTGCGCGTGTGTGAGTGTGTCTGCGTGTGTGTGTCTGCGCGTGTGTGTCTGCGTGCCTTCGGCCGGCCTGCGTAAGCTCGTCCACAGACCCTGGTAGGCTCGTGCACTGCTCTGTCTCCCTTGAGAGGCAAGTGGGCGACAATAGGTCTCGAGAGCGAGACCTAAAAAGGCACTGTCTAGTAAATCAATAAAAAATGCTCTTAATCCAAATAAAGGCAAAACATCATTGGCAGAAGAGAACACTAAGCTAAGTTAGAAGCCAGTACCATTTACTGTCCAACACAAGGCAAATGAGAAATAAAGAGCATTTGTCATAAGCACTGCTCAGTTAACAACAGTACAGTAGCTTGGAAATATTCCAAGTTGTGTGCAAAGCAAAACATATTGTGAAGTCTGCCTCTGAGAAGAGCAGAGAAGGTCTCTGGCTCATTTTACCCAAAGGGGACCTTTTTTAGACTGAGAAACTGTACAGTCAATGTGCCCTGACCGAGACAGGAAGTTGCATTGAGGTACCTAATAGTAAAACAAAAACACATCACATGGCAATAGGCTTGTAGGCTACATCTTTTGATTAATTCTATATTATGCCCTACAATAAAAACAAGGACACATTAAAAATACAACAGCATCTCCATTTGGCCAAAGGAAGTGGACTTCTATGTGTACACACTTGTAAATCCGCCCTCTGCAGGAACATCAGGAACAACATGAGCAGAAATGAATACATTTTAAAAGCGTAACACTGAAAACAGACCAGAGGACTGACTACTACATCGCATACATTTTATTGAAACATTGAGGGTCACATTTGAGGCTTCCCTGCACACCGAGAAGAATAAAACAAACAGGCCAGGCTGTGCTACACGGATTCGGAATGTGCACCTTTGAAGACGGGAGTGGGTCTAGTTAAAAACTCTCATCCTAATAAACACAGTTTAGGCATTGCATTTGCCGTGTTCTAGTGTTAATTAGAATACAAAATTGCTAATTGGAGAATCAGTGTTCACAATCCCGTCCTGGCTTGAATACAAACCACCAGCACCATCCGCGGTGCAATTGTGAGGGGAAGCGGATATTTCAACTTTACTCCCTCACAACTGTACTTCTTGATTTTAATTTAAAAAAATATGGATTTTTCACATATCAGACATGAATACGCTTTTTTACACTGAACACTGCAGGGTCTCTAAAGGCTCCACGCTGTCGGATCATAAGGGGAGTAAGGTGCAAGAAATACATTGATTTGCCGAATTCACATTTGGCCAAGAGTAGAAGCCGAGATTCTATTTCCATTGGCTGCAATTGTACTATTTGTCTACAGACAGAAGTGCTTCCCGGCATGGTTTCATAAGGGTGTGGGGGGCTGTGGGCTGGTGGCATCCATTTTGTGCACCCGTGAATCACTTATATTTTGGGGGCTAGTGGATTCTCTGGGGTCCCTGCTCGTCTCCTAGGCGGGTGAGTCGGTGGCTGATGCTTGATCTGTTTCACCTCACTCTCTCCCAATGTCCGGGCTCGTGTGTTTGGGCCTGCTGAGCGGTACTTTGGCACCAATGACGGCATTGGTGATGTATCAACAATTCCAAGGCTGCTCTTCGCGCCCACTATTGTCCTCGGCGACTCGTACCCCTTCCTGTGCTGACACGCGCACCTTACACCAGAGATAAACTATGAGGCGGCTCCGGGCACGTGCTGGGGCGCTTTGTCACCCTCAGTGCAGTGGCCTGTGGTACCGGGAGCGCGCAGGTAACAGCGTCGACACAAAGCAGCGGAGAGCTGGAAATAAAAGGGGCGCCCCTTAATCTCCGTGCTGTGTTAGGGTGCAAGTATTTAACTAAACAGTTTGGCCAAAAAAGCGGCGGGACAGCAGAATGCTGCCTGCTTTTCTACTATATTTGATAACTCTGATAGAATTACAAAAGTTCCTTGTAGCCGCAAAAGCGCCATACACACCAGCTTTGGTCATATTCTAGTCTAGTATAAAATAGTGTGGTTTTAGACTTTCAAACTTATTTTTGTAAATAATTACCCCGTGAGCAATAGTATAAAATAATAATTAGAGACACGTATCTATCTATCTAATAGATTATATATATATATATATATATATATATATATATATATATATATATGTATTACCTACTGGCGGTCGCCAGTAGGTATATATAGTTAGGATTTTTTCTCTATGGGTTTTTTGAAAATTCTATGTCTAATAACTTTGGCGTTTGTGGACGGAATTGGCTGAAATTTTCAGGAAAATGGCACATTTTGTTTCTGAGCAGCCCTTGAAAATTTGGGGGGGGTTCGTCAAGGGGGGGCCGAGAAAAAAGGGGGGTCCCAAAACGTGTTTTTAACATTGAGTTTTCCATAGGGCGGTTGGCCTCACTTTTAGCCCGAACGGCTGAATGGATTTGCACGAAACTTGGCAAAATTGTAGGGACTGGTAGCCCGATGTGCCTTTTGTAGGTCTCAATATATGTGCTCCAGTGGATTTTGAGAAATTAACGTTTAAAAAAAGATATATATCTGTAACAGCGGACCGGGCAGCGCTCCGGTTCGCGGACTTTTCGCGCAACGGAGCTTTGTGAAGCGAAGCTGATTGGTTCTCTGGCGTCTGTCAACATTCCAAAAAGTCCGTAGCGGCCGCCATCTTGTCTCTCGGTAGGATCGAGAGACAAGAGGAGGCCAAAACAAAGGGGGAAATAACCATAAGGGGGCATAGTAGATCCTCGCTGACCCCCTAGGTTTGATGTGGAGGTTTTAAAAGGGCCCCGCGGGGCAAAAAAAAAAATAATAATAATAATCGAACGGCTGAATGGATTTGTACGAAACTTGGCAAAATATTAGGGACTGGTAGCCCGATGTGCCTTTGCTAGGTCTCAATATATGTGCTCCAGTGGATTTTGAGAAATTAACGTTCAAAAAAAGATATATATCTGTAACAGCGCTCCGCTTCGCGTAACGGAGGTTTGCGAAGCTGATTGGTCATTCTGTCACTGGGCTATAGTTGGGCTACATCTGGCTGATATTTGGGCTACATTTGTTTTTTTGTGTGTCTGGCGGCCATCTTTGGGCTACATTGGGCTACATTGGGCTTCATTGGGCTACATTGGGCTACATTTGGGCTCCAACATATATATAGGCCAATGTAGCCCAATATATATTTTTCAAAGTTAATTTTCGTAAAAACCACTGGAGCATATATCTTGAGACATAGCAAAGGCACATCGGGCTACCAGTCCCTACAATTTTGCCAAGTTTCGTGGAAATCCATTCAGCCGTTCGAGCTAAAAGTGAGTCCAACCGCCCTATGGAAATGAAGGAAATGAATGGGTAATTTGTAATTAGCAAATAGCTCATCGCAAACTAGGAATGGTAAAGAATCGCTATTTATTCCTTAAAGTTCGCTATTTAGGAAATGCAAAAAACTTTGATGATACATATGGCGGTTCATCTCTAACAAGATAAGAAGCATAGGGATACATTTATGATGACTGGCGCATCACCAGGGATGTGTTAGTCATTCTGTGCCGCTGTTCCGTCACCTATGGTGTGCTGCATTTACAATGCGGCGCATCATGGGGCAAAAACAGCACAGATGCGTGATGTATCTGTGCCGTAAAGGTGGCGCATTGCTGGAGTTGTATCGCAAGTGTGATGAAGCTCCAGCAAGGGTCGGGGGTGCCCCTGTCGCAGGGTTTCTGTTCTCACACAGAACTGTGGACAGAGGATTGGAACCTCGGCGAATTAGGGTGTCCCAAAACTCACGTTAGTAATCAAAAACTCCTTAGCAAGCTAGGTACAGTGTCACATTGGATATAACAAACTCTCAATGTTTAGACAATCCAGAATATGAACTTATAGTACCTCAGGATACGTGGAACTCATGAACAGTCGGTCGTTATATATTTCTTAGAAACCAGAACATGGAGTTAAGAAGAACACATGTGTATTTGAAATGTTTATTTACTAATGCCGTCTTCTCAGGCGTAGTATCTTAGATAATACAAGTACACATATTATCAGTAGCAAAATTACCAGCATAGTTACTAGTACATAAAAAGCGAATGGTGATAGTATGTTAACATGCTGTAAATGAATAAGAGTTAGCAACACTTATAAGCAGCCGCGGGCCGTGGAGGGAGTTACGGTGAGGCAGGGAGGCGGGGAGGGGGAGAAGCAGGGTGGAGAATACAAGTACACATATTATCAGTAGCAAAATTACCAGCATAGTTACTAGTACATAAAAAGCGAATGGTGACAGTATGTTAACATGCTGTAAATGAATAAGAGTTAGCAACACTTATAAGCAGCCGCGGGCCGTGGAGGGAGTTACGGTGGGGCAGGGAGGCGGGGAGGGGGAGGGGCAGGGTAGAGAGGGCTCCACCCTGCTTCTCCCCCTCCCCGCCTCCCTGCCTCACCGTAACTCCCTCCACGGCCCGCGGCTGCTTATATCTCACCCTCCCTAATACACATATTATATTATTTGCTAAGAAGGTCTCTTTGTGTTGGTTTAGGGCGTGCCCATACTTTAGTGTCTTAGATTTGAAGGAATCACATCAGCATACACCAGCTCTCTCTTCATGTGAACCGCATCAACTGTTGTGTATGTGTGTTCGGCAAAGCAATATAAAACCCGCCTCATGCCCAGAATTGGCAGAAGTTGCACTTATGTTATGAGTATGAAGTCGTGGAGATCAGACCTCATAACAATTCTGTATCGTGTTGTTCTTGAAACTTTAGCACTCACTGTACAGATATAGTTTAACAAGCAAAGCAGATAGTAGAGCAATAACATATTATTCTCATGTAAACCACGATGAACTACTAGGTGGAAAGCTAAAGCAACAACTAAGTGTCGTGTGCAGAAGTTGCAAAAAAGGAAAAATGGCGTTTAAACCGGTAATGAGCCCATGCTAACTTAACACGGTGTAAAGATATCCAGGACCTAGATGACACCTCCCCATGATCCGGAAACGAACTGAATAAGATAATAGAAGTGCCATCTCATGAGAGCAGATTGCAAGTTTATATGTGGACGGTCCGCAATGTAAAGCATTAAAAACTAGGAAAATTTAATGCTAAAGAAAAATAAAACAGCCAAGTATTTTATCGAGTCTTAAGCCAATAGGCAAGGTAAATAATAAAAACTTGACAAATAAGTCAATGAATTGTCAATGAAATGCTAGTACTCAGCATATCAAACATGAAAAAGGTCTATGACATAACTGTGTATGCAAAATAAGCTGCAACAGCCTCCAATAGGAAGTCACCGTCTTCATCCGAAAACAGTTCAGCCATCCAATTTAAAAGCGGAAAAGAACATACGTGCTCTCCCAGCACCGGATCCTCTATCACCATCAGAGGACAGCTCGGTGGGTTTTCAAGAAAGCTCTGTTCCAAGAAAGACTGTGCTGCCGCCAGTAAATTCCAGGGACCAAGTAGTCCATGCATCAATGCCACAGCCATAATCCTTTTGCCAGGACAAACCAACTCGTGAGTAATGATAGGAGTCATCAGCTGATTAAAGTCGACGTCAGGAGAAACCGGTCCGCAGAGACACAAATCAATGGCCCAATCGAAATCACAGGTCAGGCAGTGAAATACAGGCTGGACACAGGTGAAGTAGGAGAATCGAAAAGATAATCCATATGCCGTGCTTAATATCGCCAACGGCATTGTGCCATAATATTCTAGCATGCGATTGCGGAACAGTGTCAGCAGCTGCAGGGTGGGAGGTTGCATAGGAGGGACATCCATATTTAAAAATGTAAAAAAGCACAAGAGCGTCCGCTGGTAATGCAAGTAAAAATGCCAATCCACGAAGCAGAGTGGAGAAAATAGAATGAAAGAAAGCAGGGATGACTCCAAAGATTTTCTCAAATGAAGTCACGAGACCACTGGTAACAACTTTAAAAAAGTGCGCCAGGGCCTTTGTGGAGGATGCGTTAAAGATAGTCCGAACCATCTTGCTGAAATTGAAAGGCAAATCTGAATTGAAAAGGGTCTGCACCTCTGTACGGGTGTTCGCTATGTGAAGCACGAAAGTTTCACGGGCCGAACTCAAGGCCACCTCTCTCTGAGACAAAAGAGCTCTTATTCTTGCCATGCCGTTGAAATCTCTCCCAAGGTTGGTATTTGTGGCCAGATTGAAAACTCCCTATGTTCATGTGTGGGAGGAAATAGAACATTTCTGCAGCAAATAACCCGTTCACTTACTGTTACGATAAAAGGAATACTTTTAATTAACTCAGAACAATCTTCATTATTGAGCATCAAATAACTACCTTTTTCCAACAACTTGAACGTGGGGATGATAGCAGGAACTGGCGTGCCCTGCAACACGCAAGCCATATTTGGTCGGTGTTTGTTGCATGAACCGTGTAACTGTATGTGCCTACACATTAGTGAATGATCTGGCGTCTCAGTGCATTCCTCTCCATTCAGATAAACTTCTTGATCATCTTTGAAACATCTGTATGTGTATGGAAGCGACCAGACCTCATGAAGAAAAGCACTACCTAAAGGTTCATAACGACCTATTGGTATATATTTCATACAATTTGAAAACTTATATAAAGCAAAAGGCAGCGTTATTAAACCGTGGATAAGGCACGTTGCCAAAAAACCCGCAATCCTCTGCTGATGATGTCACTGAGCATGTCATGAATGATGTAATATGTGACATCATCAGCAGTGGATTACGGGTAATAGTATCTCTAGTTTACTCCCCTATAGCTGTCTTTCTTTTAACATAAGTGTCTGTTTCCTTCCCTTATACTTACTGTTTTTGGTTCGCTTCCGGTTCGCGTACCGGCGAGCGAACTGGGAAGCGAACTAAGAGAAATAGAGGTTGGCACAGTTCCAAATATTGTACCAATTTTTTAATAACGGGGAGGTAGTTCTGAAAAGAACTTTTTTTTTATTGTTTTTGTTGTTTTATATTTTTTTTATTATTTTTCAGAACATTTTTTTACTTTTTTTGAATTTTTCTGAACAGTTTTATATTTTTTGGGGTTTTTCTTGGAGGGGGCAATGAAAACGATTCATTGTAAAGGGCTCAACAGGAGCAACAAAACAAAAAAAAAGTATTTATTATTTTGGGCGTTTCGTACAAACTTGCATATGATAGTCAATAGCTCTGTTGATCAGAGTGATGCTTCTTTCTCCGTAGCAAATGAATCCATCGCAAAATACGCAGATGTGTTTTACTTCACCAAATCTCATTTGTATATTTGGCACCATCTCCCTGCCCTCTGGTCCCGTTACTTCCGGTACAACAGATCTTCTGGCCATAATAGGGAGATTATCTAGGTCGTTCCGAAACTGTGCAGCACTGTAGTTGTTAGGATGCCACCTAGTCATATGGCGATGCATTGTGTAGTTTCCGAAACTGTATTTTTTCTCGGTTCCTCTGGACAGTCTATCTTGACATATAAGGCAAGTTACGTATCTTGCATTTACTTTTTTCTGACCTTTGGGAATTTTAAAAAATTGCCAAATGAAGTTTTCTTTCCGGTGAGACGTCCTGGGTTCCTCAGGCAAAAACTGCCTCTCTTCCTGCTCTTCCTCTTCTTCCTCCTCTTGCTGAATTATAACTTGAGCAGGTGGTCCACTCTTCCTTGGATGTGGTGGAGGTGGTGGGGAAGCACCAGCTGAAGCTACTAAAGAAGCCATTGCTCAGTGATCACAAAGGGTCTTTCTCTCACAATGATGAAAGTCAGAGTGAGGAAAGAAGGAGGGATTTTCATCATTTGGGAAAAACAAGAGTTCTCAACCAATGAAAAGTGTTCATTTTAGATTATATGACCTAGTCTTACATCATTAGGAAACCAAAAGTGAAATGAATCAATGAAAAGTGTTATTACCAAGTCACATGACTTGCTGTGTTTACGTTAAGCGCTTTGCAGGGCCTCCCGGTTTGCTTCCAGAAACCTGCGCTTTGCGACTCGCTTCGCGTACCAGTTCGCTAACGTAGCACGTCATATGACGTATCACGCGACAACGTGAAACGTCATGCGGACGGGAGGCGTCACGATGTTGTTTTCTAACGCGGCACTTGCGGTAAAGAAACGTTTACCGGCTCGCGGTCTATTTCGCGGCATCAAGGTCAGCTAACGGAAAGCTTCCCGATTCGCGAAGCGGGAACGAAGAAAAAAAAATATTTAAAAAAAAAATTATTCATAAACATATAAAATATATTTTTGGATTTAAAGAAGAATACATTTTACAGCTACAGATATTAGCTGTTAAAAAACCAATGAAATTCCCTGAAAAAACCATAGGTTATAGACCATATATAGTTAGGAATTAGCATTTACAAAACCTTGAAAATTCACTGAAAAAACTATAGGTTATAGACCATATATAGTTAGGAATTAGCATTTAGAAAACCTTATTTTACTCACACAAAACCATTGAAATTCCATATATAGTTAGTTGCACTAACTATATATCGCGCACCCGCAATCCACTGCTGATGATGTCACATATTACATCATTCATGACATGGTCAGTGACATCACTGATGACATCACTGATGACATCTCAAATGACATCACTGATGACATCACTGATGACATCTCAAATGACATCACTGATGACATCATGACACACCAATACCAGTTACTACATACGCACTCACTGATTCCTATGTCTATACACACATTCACTCATTCACCCATACAATGACTCATACATACAGTCACTTATTATTACAACACTATCATATGCACTCATACACCTATGCAGACAGTCACACACTGCCACTCATCCATGGAGTTACTCACACACCAAGTCAGTCCTGTAAAGAATCAATCACACTTCCATTTCTTCATCTATACAGTTAAACACAGAACACCATACTTCAGTGACATCACTGATGACATCACTAATGACATCTGAAATGACATCACTGATGACATCTCAAATGACATCACTGATGACATCATGACACACCAAAACCAGTTACTACATACGCACTCACTGATTCGTACGTCTACACACACATTCACTCATTCACCCATACAATTACTCATACATACAGTCAGTTATTATTAGAACACTATCATATGCACTCATACACCTAGTCAGTCCTGTGAAGAATCAATCACACTTCGATTTCCTCATCTATAGTTAAACACAGAACACCATACTTTTCACACATATACTAACACATACTTACTCTCTTATACAATCACTGATACAAGTACACATTGATATGCACAGAGTCACACACCTCCCAGCCAGCCACACACACACTCAGTCTTCCATACATCCAGTCATTCTTCAATATGTAAAACGTATTTAAACTTTACAAAAACACACAGACACTAGATGATGTCATCAGTGATGTCATTTGAGATGTCATCAGTGATGTCATCAGTGATGTCACTGACCATGTCATGAATGATGTAATATGTGACATCATCAGCAGTGGATTGCGGGTGCGCGATATATAGTTAGTGCAACTAACTATATATGGAATTTCAATGGTTTTGTGTGAGTAAAATAAGGTTTTCTAAATGCTAATTCCTAACTATATATGGTCTATAACCTATGGTTTTTTCAGTGAATTTTCAAGGTTTTGTAAATGCTAATTCCTAACTATATATGGTCTATAACCTATGGTTTTTTCAGTGAATATATATATATATAGTTTTTATTTTAATGAAATAATAAATAATGTGTCGTAATTTCCTCCAGTGTTAAAATTACTTTGGCGTTATAAAAAGAAGAAAAGCACAAATATTCCTTGTGTTTTTGGGGAAATGAGCCTCACTGCCAATGGCCTCCAGTTTATCCTCTGGACACGCTTGCCTTTCTTGGTTACGTCCACAATGGGGGGAGACGGAGGCTGGTGTGAACGATGGCGCGAGGAGCGAACAGTCCAAGGTCGTGTCCGAGGCTTCGACTTTCAGTCGCAGGCAGATTTCTAAGGCGATTAAAAGGCGACAAGTGATGATTCTTCAATCAGCCGAGCATCGGAACTTCTGTGCCTACACATGGGTTTACATTGCTGTTTTATCTTTGTTCAGCTTGTTAGCGGACAATATTATCAATATTATTAATATAATTTTAATATGATTTCGTTGTATATAGTGACTGGAACAGTTTAAAAAAAAATTATAATATAATGTGCCATACGGAATTTTTTTTAAATGTAAAAGGGTTGAACAAAATGATCAGCTACGTACAGGGTAGTGTTGTCATTTATTATTAAGTATTTTCTATATAAAAAAGAAGTTCAGAAGTTCTCCTTGTCTCCGGTAACGAAGCACCCTCCCACTTGTTTTAAAAGGAGTCTGCAAATTAAGAAACGGTCGCAAAAACTTTAAAAGTAGAGCGAAAGGTTGCAAAAGAATTATTTTGTATGAAGGTTAAAAGGCGGCGCAGGAACTAAATGCTCCCGAAAGGGCAATATTTTAATCTATAGTTTTAACATGTATGACATTTTTTTTAAATACAGCACAGAGAACATTTTTAAGAATTAAAACAGTGTATTGATGGATTAAAGCTATTTTTATATATTTTAATAAAGGTACAGCCGGGATCGAAACACACGTCGTTTTAAAGCGGTATAGCCGATGAAAACAATTTCTATATACCACTTTGAAAGAAAATTGTTATTAAACATTTTGCAAGTATGTTTTAAATTCATGTTCCTCATTTATAGTGGAGCGAGAGCCATAATCCTCTCTCCCACTATACCGCCCCCCCAACACTAAAAAAATGAGCTCGACCTCTCTCATTCCAGATGTGCAAGACGAGGTCGCCCTTACACTGGAGTCAAAATCCTTTCCACATGTTGCCCCCAAACCCTGGAAGGAACGAAGCTTTTACACAAATAAATCAGGGGAGTGAGCTATCAGCCGCCCCCTGATATGTGCACCTGGGGATTAGTGCGCGGCGAAGGCCGCGTGCCTCACACTGAAATGATCACCCGAGGGTCATAAACACCCAATAAACAACTTTTAGTAAATATACTCTCGCTAGGATTCCTGTGCTGTCTTTTATGAATCGTTTTTGGCCACTATAGGTGTGGCAGGGTATACTCAGACATGAGTCCCTTTCTCACTGCTCCATCAGGATTCAAGCAAGCCGGGCCGAAGAGGCTGAAATGCCAGAAACCGGTCCCCGGTAGCTTGTCTCCTTTCTGGTGAAGAATTGGCTTGGTAGTTTGGTCTGCCCTGTTCCCATGATGCACTGGGCCAGGGACAGACTAATTTGCATATAGCCAGGTTCTGAGCTGGGATGGGGCAGTGAGATAAATAACGGTGATGGATCAAGCCCTGATCTTTGGACTGGGTAAGAGTGGTCTGCTTAATTCAGACACTCTGTGCACGCCTTCTTTTCACGCCCATGTGTTCTTATCTTACGCTTGTCACTAGTTACGCCTACTGTATGTAATGTAATTGAAATGTCTTACTATATATACACTGCACTGTTAATGAGATGGTGCAGCTGCCTTCCTTCCTATTTTATTTCAGGCTGTCCCGTTCCAGTCCCTTCCCTTTTGCCTGAATAAAGCCTGTTCACCTCGGATACATCGGATCCTGCCTCTTATTTATTGAGCTATCTGTTATTGTTAATATATTCAAAAATAGTACCGGTAATTAATTATTTATTTACCACATAATGGCGCCCGAACAGGGACGAGCCCCTTCCTCACGCGCTGGCGATGCTACGCAGGCCCCCTGACCCTCTGCAGCCATGACGGAACAATACCGTGCACGTGCAGATATTTCTGCTTCAAGTCTCCCTCAGGCCCACGGAGGAGACGGAGACTGCGGTCCGACATCCAGACGAAGCGGTGTGGAATGCGGTTCGTCCCGACCAGAGCCCAAGCCGAGAGAACAAGGTCCGAAGTATCCGGAGCCCCACCTGTTTCTGAAGTCCGAAGTTCGTAGTCCGACGTTGTAGCAGTCCAGTCCAGTCCGAGGCCTTCCAGTTTCTGCTTCCCGGTGAGTACCGTCACGGGGGAAGTATCTAGACAGGATCATTAGTTTGTTCCTGGTCCTTTGGGTTTGGGTACACAGATCCAGTTCGAAGTATTCACCTAGGTGGGTACGGTATGACGTGTCTCTTCATGGGACCGGTATGTTCTGTACTGTTTTAGCAGTGCATCCAGTAATTCTAGTAAGTTTCGTTCTCGAGAAATTCATGTGTTCTGTTTTCAGTGTATCAGGTAGTATTCTGTTCGAACTGTTATCAATGTATTTTTATGTCGTGGTATGAGTGTTTTGTTTGCCATTTAACTATTGTGATTATTGTGTATTGTGTTCCAAGTGTATTACCGAAATGCCTCTGTTCTCGAAATTACGTCAGTTAAAGACCAGAAAAGGGTTACTCGAAGAAGCAGTTCCTGTCCCTCCTAGGGACAGTCCAGGACATTTTATGTATCACAAGCATGGCTTAGATGCCATAATATATCTAGACTTATGGGCGGACTATACTAAGGAACTAGAAGAGAAATATAGATGGCCCGTATCAGGTACATGGGATGCCGAGTGCATCATGCGAGTAGAAGAAGCATTATGGAAAAAGAAAGCCAGACAGTCCCAGAAAGATGCCATCGAGTTATGGCGCAAAGAATCTCATAAAAGAACCGAAAAAGAATTCAGAAAAACAGAATTAAGTAGGGAATCCTCAGAAAGAGCCCAAGAAAGGGAATTAATCGAAGAAGGTGAACGAGTTAGAGCAGAACAGTCAGATAGACAGAGAAATGCACTTATTAAAGGTATGTATCCTCTTCTTGCCGAGGGCTTGCCAAAAGCAACCCCGGAAGCACCCTGTAATTTTCCGCCGCCATTAGTCCCGATTAAGCTACGTCACAAACCGACCGCAGCTGATATATTTCTTTCGTCCTATTTGGACGACACAGTCCCAGCCTATGCAAATCCTGTTCCGCCTGCTCCCGTTAATAATGTAATTCCTGTCCCGCCAACTACTGTTCCCGGGGGCCAAGTTCTTGTTCCAGCACCCCCGAACCAGCCCACAGTACATGCACCCGTTATGCCAGTCACTCCACCAGCCCGTACAGTATTCACCGACGATTCTAGTTTAGGAGCGGCGGGGGGAAGGTTCTCCTCGTACCCCGCCTCAACCAAGACGTCTGACGCTACATGACCTAGCGTTACAGCGTACGCCAAAAGTGTCTACATACGTAGATATCACGCGAGGTCTTACTGACTGTCGTTATGATCCAGTTCCAGGCGAGGATCACATGGTCATATATTCATTACGTTTAAGACGGGTTGCCAGCTATCTGGTCACCCTGCCCGACATGGGAGAACATCTAGACAGAATATATCGTTTTATCCGTACAGGAGAGAATCCAGGAAGTATTCACGAAGCCATGGTTCAAAGAAAAGTCGAGACTCAGCTCATGATTTTAAAGTTCCTGATTAATAGTTTAATAAGAGAGCAAGATTATCCAGAAAAAGATCAAGAAGAACTGAAAGTCCTGACTAGGTGGAGTGACAATATAGCCGATGGAAAACACAAGACACAAGGTTGTATAGAGAGTATGTACAAGAAAATTCGCAAGGAAATAATACGTATACACCAGAAGGAGGAAGAAAAAAGAGCAGCCGAGAAAGAATATGACTCTTCTACTGAAGAGGTAGACAACGAGAATCCCTCCAGAATAGCGTATGTAGGTAGAACTAGACTTTCCGATCGACATTCACGCCTAGATTACAAGAAAACTTTTCCTCCTCCAGTACCAGAACAGTGTTCTCTTGAGCAAGTATTCCAAGCTACCGATCACATTCTGAAATCACTAATAGGGTATAGTGAGCTTAGTACAATGCATGAACAAGAACTAGCCCGATCAGCAGTCCGATGGACTAGTGATTCTACCACGTTTCCAGATGAAATAGTGGCTCAAACGTTTCTGAAACTGCCCCCAGCCGAGCAGCGTCTGGTGGGTATGTATATGATCCAGCACCTCATTACACTGTATGAGGAACAACATTCTGATCCAGGTCCGCTACATGATGTATTGAACGAGTTACTCCAATCCAGATGGAAAGGTCTAGGTACCGATTTAATTAGTGTCATATTAGAACAGCGCCACAAATACCGAACGTTTCTGAATCCACATTTTGTTCACATCTCACCCCCAGAAAGTAAATCATTCTACATAGACAGACAGAATCCGTTACGAGAAGTACATCCAGTCAAGAAAGAGGGTGGTGGTCTAGAACGAGTATTTGTTTACACCCCTATCACGAAAATAGAACTCTTGGAAATGAAAAAGTTAATTCCCTGTCATGATAAAGATCCAGCAGGGTTTCACCGTGAATTGAAGGACATGCTCCGTATGGGAGAATACACGTATCCTGATATCATTAAAATGTTAAAAGTCCTGTTGCCTGCGGGCATATATGAAAAACTCAAAGAAAAAGAATGGGAGGTGGGAGAGAAAAAGATAGATTGGACAGCATTGGAAACTGAAGATAATACACGAGTACCAGGTACCGGTCTTGGGGATAAAGCTAAAGCTTTGCCCGAATTGTTAATACAAGTTTTGCCAAGATTACTAGCCACGAAAAAGGAAGATTGGGATGCCATCTCAGCCTGTAAACAGAAACAAGACAAAGACACTAGTGATTTTTATTCTAGATTTGAGAAATGTTTCATTATTAATAGTGGTCTGAAAACAAGTAGTGAGTCGTATCCCCATCTTTTTGTTACCAAACTAGTTGAGAATTCAAGTCCACAAGTTAAAAATCGAGTACTGAAAGTCGAAAGTACCTGGCAAGCTAATACTCCGTCACAGATGCTCCAGATGCTCCAGTATCACCAGAACAGAATCAGGGAAGAGCAGGAACACGAAAGGAGACGTATGAAAGACACAAAAATGAAAGTATTAGTTGCACAATCTGTTCCACAAGACAGTCAGAAGAGGGGTCCGAATCAAGCCAGTCATCCTGCAGCTCCCGTTAAAGGGACATGCAATTACTGTAAACAGCCAGGTCATTATATAAATGAATGTGCAGTTCTGAAACACAATATAGCTACTGGTAAGACGAAAGAGAGACCACGTCCGCCTAGACAAGAACAAGTTTCACAGAATTCCCAGCCACCACAGAATGCACAACAGACAGTTACAGTACCGCAGCCTATAGCTGCAACACAACACGTTACACAGCAGATGTACCAGTACGCACAGTCCGAGTATCCAGATTATCAGCCATATTCATGAAACAGCCTAGAGAGGGAGGTAGGCTTGCCTCTCATCGAGATTCCTGTAGATCAAGAGGGTCCCTATGTACACAGTCAAGTATTAGGGAAAGACAGAAAGTTTCTGATTGATACAGGGGCAAGTAGGACTACCATCAGCCATGACGAGGTTCCAGGGGCTCCACTCTCAGGCTCTAGAAATGTTTCCCTTGGATTTTCAGGAAAGCCTATTGTTAATGAAATATCGAAACCAGTTACTCTAGAAGTTGGTCCATTGTCCCGAACTACAGACTTGTTACTCACGAAATCTTGTCCAGAAAATTTATTAGGCATTAGAACTCTGAAAGAATTAGGAGCAGTCATATGCTGCTCCCCAGAAGGGGTACAACTGTTCCTGCAAGATTTTAAAGGTCATTATGTATTACGTGATTTTGATCCAAGATTATTGAATGTACCACAGAATTTATGGGCGCAAGGTCCAACTGATGTAGGTTGTATGCATATCACACCCCATCGTGTCACTCTGAAGAAAGGTGTTGTTTTACCACGAATCAGACAGTACAAATTGCCACCTGAGGCTGTAGCAGCCTTATCCAAAATTATTGACGAACTTATTGTTCAAGGAGTGGTTGTAGAAACTGACTCCAATGTATGTAATTCTCCTATCATTCCGATTCTGAAACGTACTGATCCAAATGCACCTCCAGTTTATCGATTAGTGATTGACCTTCGAGAACTTAATAAATGTATTATACCCCAGTACCCAGTGGTTCCAGATATTTCTTCCCTATTGACAGCCATTGATTCTGAAGCTACGTTCTTTAGAGTTATCGATCTCAAGAACGCATTCTTCAGTGTCCCCATTCATCCAGATAGCCAGTTCCTTTTCGGATTCTGTTTAAATGGAAGAAGCTATAAATTCACACGAGCACCTCAAGGTTTCACAGAAAGTCCTAGCATTTACAGTCAGGCACTTAAAAGACAACTAGACAATATTCACTTGCCAACTGACACTGCCCTGCTACAGTATGTCGATGATCTATTGATCACAGCCCGTTCTGAACGTGACTGCGAACGTGCGTCACTTACAGTCTTGTATTTCCTGGCCGAGATGGGGCACAAGGTGTCCCCTTCCAAATTGCAATTCTGTGTCCAGCAAGTGGTCTACTTAGGACACTTACTGTCCAAGAGGGGTAGGCAGTTGACACCTGACCGTATCCAGTTAATAGCACATCTTCCACAACCCAAGACACAGAAGGAGGTGCGAGCTTTTATAGGCCTCACTTCTTACTGCAGACAATGGATTCCCCAGTACGCATTTCTAGCCAAGCCACTGATACAGTTAACGACACAGGAGGCAGCCGTATCGACTGTCCTCCCCTGGACCCAGGAACATACACTTGTTTTCAATGAGTTAAAGAAAGCTTTATGCCAAGCACCTGTTCTAGCAACACCGAACTACAGTAAGCCTTTCACACTTTTTGTTACTGAACGTGATGGTACTGCATTATCTGTTCTTACACAAGATCAAGCAGGACAATACAAGCCCTGTGCTTATTTTTCTAGCTCATTAGATCCAGTGGCCCAGGCTCTGCCTGCGTGCCTCAAGTCAGTTGCAGCCACAGCTCTAGCTATCAGACAAAGTGATTCCATAGTGTTAGGACACTCCCTGACAGTACAAGTTCCACACTCCGTGGAAGTTCTTTTAAACCGAACACAGACTCAGCACTTGACAATTGCACGTTTAAAAGGTTATGAACTGACACTGTTTCAGCCACACATAGAAATCAGACGCTGCAACATTTTAAATCCAGCTACACTGTTATCATCCGTTACTTCAAATCCTGCCACACATGACTGTGTGGAAGTTGTTAACACCATGACAAAACCAAGACAAGACTTGACAGACATTGCATTACCTGATCCCGACCTGACACTTTATGTGGATGGTTCATGTATGAGAACAAGAACAGGAGAACTAGTAGCCGCGTATGCAGTGACTACTGAAACCGAAGTTATAGAAACACATCGTATAGACACCCTGTCTGCTCAAGCAGCAGAGCTTGTCGCTCTGACCCAGGCCTGCATACGTGCCAAGAACCTGAAAGTAAACATATACACAGATTCACGTTATGCATTCGGAGTCGTACACGACTTTGGAGTACTCTGGCAAGAAAGAGGTTTCATGACTTCTCATGGAACCAAGATTCAGCATGGCCCCCTTATTCAAGCTCTGTTAGGTGCAATACATTTACCGACAGCTATCGCCGTCATGAAGTGCAAGGCACATACGAAAGTCACTGATATCATTTCCCAGGGTAACGACCTAGCAGACCGAACAGCCAAGCTTACAGCTCAGACTCCAGACATTCCAGTTAACACGACACACACTCCAGATCAGACTATTAGTATGACAGTTAAGGACCCCACACAGGATGTTATAGATATACAGTTACATGCTACTCCCGATGAAATCAAGAAATGGTCCGAACAAGGAGGGGTCCAGACAGATCAAGGATGGTTGACGAAGGGAAAAGCCACATGGTTTCTCCCCGACTCTATGGTTCAAGTCATTATTAACACCGCACATAGTCCAGCACACTTAGGAGAAAAAGCCATGTTAGACAGTATTCAGAACCTCTGGTTCAACAAGCATTTACGAGCAGCAGCCAAGCAGAAAGTGCGTACCTGCATGATCTGTTGTCAGTTCAATCCAGGAAAAGGTGTCCCGGTGGAACAAGGTGGATTCCATCCTCCTGACCACCCTTTTGAAGTCCTCCAGATGGAATATATTCAGATGGAGCGATGTCGAGGTTTCAAGTACGTCCTCTTAGTTGTATGCGCTTTGTCCAGGTGGACAAAAGCATATCCAGTTCCAGATTACACAGCTGCGACCACTGCCAGGCAGTTGGTTCGTGAGTATTTTCCCCGCTATGGATTACCTAGGGTCGTGTATTCAGATAACGGCCAGCCATTCTCATCCGAGCTCATGAAACAAGTATCCCTTCTGTTAGGGTACCAGTGGAAGTTCCATTGTGTACGCCATCCTGAAGCAGCCGGTCTCGTAGAGAGACATAATCAGACCCTGAAAATCCGAATTGCCAAAGTATGTGCAGAGAAAGGTGTAGATTGGATGGTAGCACTGCCAGTCGCCCTTTTCTACATGAGAATGGTCGCTCATTCCCGTTGAGGTCTATCTCCGTATGAGATAGTGTTTGGTCGTCCCCCCAATATGTGGGGTACACCTAGACCTCGTACAATTACCGATGTTGACAGTAATATGCTGACAGATTACCTTGCCTCCTTGATGTCTGCACTACAATCTTGTCGTTCACAGGTTGCCGCTGCATTTCCAGACAACACCGAAGTAAAACCGCATGAAGTCGTTCCGGGAGATTTTGTGTTGGTTCGCAATTTTGATCGTTCAAGTCCGTTGGAGCCCCGCTGGAAGGAGCCCCGCCTTGTTCTTCTCACCACCCGGACAGCAGTGAAGATTGAAAACCGAAAAGGGTGGCTACACGTGAGCCACGTAAAGAAGTTTCATGGACTCAAAACAAAGACTTTTCTTAAACACTGCCCCGTTCTCAAGGACTGCCCAGACACTGAATCTAAACTTCCCCTGTGAGAGAAAACTCCGCAGCAGGAGTATAAACAGAAATTAAGGTCTAGTAAGTCAGCCAGTTTAATTGTCTAAGTCCCTCTCGGGTGAAACGGTTAGACAGGTTCCTGACATGTATGAGATAGACCCACACAGTGAGAGAGTTAGTCAAAACTCTAAGAGAATACGCTATCGAAAGAATCTTTGCAGCCGATGTATAGTTACTCTGTTCTTTCTATTGTTTTTGAGCCTTATGGTTACATGCATAAG